>NC_138070.1:19219051-20684051 GCF_964194185.1 Rhinolophus hipposideros | reverse complement strand
GAGGAGTGGGGTCTCTGAGTCTCACTGTTGGTTGCCATATTTGGAGCTGAGCCCCCTCCCCCATTACACACAGAGAAGGAGAGAGGAAGCCCCGTCTCTCAGGAGTCACACTGGAGAGATGGACACGCCCTGGGAGAGACTGGAGGAGGGTCATGGTGATGAACCACTGGACAGAATGGGGCCTTGGAGGCCCCTCCCCATGGTGTGTTGACCATTTCCACCCTCACTCTTTCCTTCTGCCTCTGAGGCTGAGCCATTCTGAACACATGTGGAGGTTTTGGTTGCACTTCCCCGTGGGTTTACATCACTGTGGAAATGCCGCTACCCATATACAGAGCACAGTAATAGTCGGCCTCGTCCTCAGGCTGGGCCCCCGTGATGGTGAGGGCGGCTTTGTTCCCTGAGATGGATCCAGAGAAGCGGTCAGGGACCCCAGAGGGGCGGCTGTTTGTGCTGTATATAAGCATGCGGGGAGACCGGCCTGGTGTCTGCTGGTACCAGCTGGGGTAGTTACCGGTAGAGACTGACCCAGAGCTACGGCCACAGGTGATTGTGACTGTCCCTCCTGGAGACACTGACAGTGATGGCTCCTGGGTCACCACAGTCTGAGAATCCACACCTAGAACAGACAGAAGAGACACAAGTATTATTATAGGAGTAAAGGGTCTCCCTGAGACTCTGAATTTGTGTGTCCCCCAAGGATGCAGAGTCCCTTCTTCTCACCTGAGCCATAAGCGAGGAGCCCAAGCAGAAGTACCGTCCAGGCCATGGTGGGGACACTCACAGGACGTGTCCTCACAGCCTCCTGGCTAGAGTGTGGTGACCTTGTGCCTTTTCATGCCTCCCAGTCCCATGAAGAGGAGAAGGTGCTTTATGCAAATCAACTTCCTCTGTCTTCATGCCCCCATGTCACCCTGATGTCCTCTGAGGAACTTCTTGAAAGAGGCAGATGCTGGGGCCTCACACAGACCAATGACTGAATGGGACTGAGACACTGAGGGAGGGAGGTTGGTGCCTGTCACCAAACCAGTTCCCCCTCGTCTCTGCTACCTCAGTCCTAAGTTCTTCTCGGGAATGGCTGAGAGTTAAATGTTGAGATGGGTGTTTTCTCCACATCTAGGCCTCCAGCAATCCAGTTTATCCCAAACCTTACCCAATGTCTGTGAACTGTTTCTTCCTCCCCAGTGAAATCCCTTCCTGTCTCCTTTGTGAAAGATAAACCCAGTGGGAAATCACAGTGTCATATATGGGTGTTTGAAGGGACAAGGGTCTCCCACTGACTCAGTGCTGTGAACTCCAGTAGCAGCAGTCAGATGACCAAGGGTTCGGGTGCCCACACATGGAACTGCACTGCCAGCCTTGGGTTGGCAGCTCCAAGAAGTTGTCAATCATGTGGAGTAGCTTCAATTCATCTGCAGTGTTTGAGAAGAAAGGTCACGATGTCACCTTAAAATTGTGAGATTCCTCTCAACATCATTGAAAAAAAAATAAGGAAAACTCATAGTCAGAAATGATTATTAGACTGTGTCTGAACAAGTTGGTGTGACCCTCCTGGAGAACTTTAAAACTCCTCTTTCTCTGAATAGTCGTATATGGCGCAGAAGGAATTAGAAGAGTAGAAGAAGGGATTAAAGAGGACGAGCAGGAAGATAAAATTTCTTTAATAATATTTCACTGTGAACAAAATTTTTAGCCACAAAATTTTGTTCACAGTGAAATACAATGTGATTTTATATTTATTTCAGAATTGCTAGTACCTTCTCAGTTTCATGAAATGTGCATATATATTGTTTTCCTTTCTCATTAGCTGTGTCTTAGAGCCCCAACTCATAACACACAAAGATTGGGACCAAATTGTTTTATGTGTATCAAACAAAGAATTATTTGATATTTTGAAGAAAACGATGTAATTTTATGTGCACTAAATTGGACTATCAGGGAGAGCTACATCTTAAGAGAAGGAAGAATTAGAAAGAATCATTGAAATATCTGAAAAACAAAAGGAATAGCAGCTTTCACAAGTCTATAAATATAGAAATAAATGGCCAATAACATACTGATTAGAAATCACAACTAAAATTATGGCAGTTTCAGAGCTAATGCTTTTATTATATATTTCATAATGAATAAACAGAAAGTCATAGTAATCAGCCAGGATTCTGGACCTCTGAAGGAAGCCCTAACCCAACCCTAGAAACCATCTCAGACATTGTCAGGCATCATGGGTCAGAACAACCGTCTCCTACTGGGGAGGTTGGAGCCAGTGGTGAATGGAGGGATTGCAAACCTGGATAAGATGGAAGAACCCAGGGCCCCGGAGCCCATCGCAGGGCAGGAAGGGGAGCTCCCCCTGGTGGCTGTTGGGTGATGCTGCTTGACCCAGGTAAGAGCTTCCTTAGGGCTGTGCTGTTCATCTCTGAAGGCCCATGCTGATGCACGCTGCCCACCGAGGGCTAGAGCATCAGAGTCCCATTTCAGGGGTCCAGCAACTTCATTTTCCTCCCTCACAGTGTGTCAGGGCATCACCACTTGTGCATGTGACATATGGCTCAATGTATCATCACATCTGCTCTCCCCCAAGGTCTATGTTCACCATCACCCTGAGATTTCAGTATTCTAGTCCAAGCCCAGATCCTCCCTGAGGTGAAGGTGAATATTTCTCCACATAACATGGCTTCCACTTACACCTTTTAGCTGTGTACGTATGATACTGTTTCTGTTGCTTTGGTTTCCTTATTTTCCTAGAATCAGAAAATGAATTTGTGCTATGTTCTTTTCTCTCTCTTCTCTGTCTCTGTCTCTGTCTCTTGCCATATATATATCATACAATATGCAACATTAAACATAATATGTAATATATAATTATTAACTTATTTAATAAATTTTATTTATTATGTATGACATCTGCACATTATATATTTATATATTTATAAGTATATTATAATATATTGCATATATTTACATATGTATATGTGTATAATGTTTATGTATTATGCACTTTTTTAGTACATGCATATGTGTATATATATGTGTACATATACACATATGCACATTACATGCATATATATGTATTACATGCATATATACACACATATGCATGTATTACATGTATGTATGTGTGTGTATATATACACATATGTATGTATTTTAACAGAGACCCAAACACTATGGGTGGCCATGTCAGCACAATCTGACTCAACACCTGGAAGGAAGATGGAGGGTTCCAAGGTGAGAGCAAGCATGGATGAGCAGCCACCTGTGCACAGATGAAGGGAGTAGTGCAATACAAACAAACCCTCTCCACATCTTTTCTCTTCAGACCTAAAGGAAACTCCTTGTCCAAAGAGTGAGGAGGGTGCAGAGAGGAATCAGGAACATGACAGACAAGGCCCAGAACTCTGCTGCTAGAGGTCTACTTGTTGAAATTCCCCCTCTCTCCTTCCCAGGTGTCTCGTTACCTATATCCAGGTAACGTTGTAGGTGATTTTTTCCCCCAGCAATTTTGTTCCAGAGGTGGGATTTTCTACACTGCCTGAATGTCAGCCTGGGCAATGACTCCATGAGTGGTGAAGGATGGAATATGAGACATGGGTGTGAGTCAGAGCTGAGTGCTCATGTGGCTTCTGGGGCCCCAGGTGCAGGACAGTCACACTTCAGTGAGGACACTGCCTACCAAGTGTGCAAGAGCCACTAGAGTGTTTTCCTGGTTGGCCTGGCTTAGAACTCTGTGCTCACGGGACCAGTGCCGCAGCGCCCCCTGATGGGCTCAAACGTGAAGTCCTCCAGCCCCTCACACCGCCCAGCTCTCCTGGAATGATGTGCTGAGGTCTGCAGTTGGATCCCACTAAGTCACTAGCCAGGGCAGTAGAAAGGGGAAGTGCCCTATGTAGTACTTGGGGCTGAGAGGTTTTTTCAGGTCACTTATGACCTCCAGACACCTAAATGCATGGTGTATTGTACAGAGATTATGTTATCAGATATCTCAGGAGTACATGACATACAAGTTTGCTTCTACAGGTGTCTGGGGTCATTACTAGGCTACCATCATCTTGAACCAAGTAAAAGGCTTAAAGTTCTCTGAGTACCCAGGTCGTTCAAGCCTCGTTAGAAGTCTGCAGGGGCTACTCTTAGTGTTTGACTGTTGTTGTGGATTTTAGATTCTCCTGTTACATTCCCTCGTCCCACACTGCACAGGCCTTTGGTGGTTGTCTTTGCCACCAGGAGAGAATGCTGCAGGGAAAATGCATCTCTGATCCTGCTTACGTCTCTGGGTTCTCATTTTCCCTTGAATGTTAGTCTGGCAGTTCTTATTTTATTTGACACTCTGATATAGTTAATATATTTTTAGTTCAGTTTTGGCATTTTAAGCATGAGGATTGATTTAAAAAGACCATCCTATACTGGGATATACTGGATATACTGGATATACTGGATATACTGGAAGACCCCTTTACTGGGGTCTTCCACCACTCCTCTAATGAAAACCCTCATGGCCTATTACTGTATGTGCTTTGGGCCCTAATGAAGATTTTCTGTTAAGAGTTCCATGGAATTAATGGGGGTGGGGGTCTAAGATCCAGGTGCAAAGGAATAGACATTTATACAACATCTTCCCAACCAAAGATTCAATGCGCGAAGAACAGTAGACATTGTGGGAATGAACTAGGGGAGGTGATCACGTGATGGGACCGCATTGAACGTGTAGATAACGTCGGTAGTTTTGCTTGAGACCTGCACAATGTTATGTCATCCAAACCACAAACATAGTTGTCCTTTCACTCACTAAATCTTTAATTTTTTTCAGCAATGTTTTGTAGTTTTTGATTTATAAACATTTTGCCTCTTTGGTTAAGTTTATTCCCAAGCATTTTATTATTTTTGATGCTGTGGTCCATGGATTTGTTTTCTTAACATCCTTTTAGCCTTCTTCATTGCTATTGTACAGAAAACCAACTGATTTTTGTGGGCTGTTACTACACTTACCTCCTGAAGGGGATACTAGTCAGACCCGTCTAGGGGTTATGATCAGTCTGTTTTCCTATTTGGGGACAGTGGGGTAACGGGAAATGAAGGAGGTGGGAGCATTAGAGTGAAGCTCTGCAGTCCATTAGCAGTAACACGAGCCATCACAAATGGCGGACTTCGCACACGTGATGGTTCAAAGAACTAAATGGAACCAGTGCTGCCTCTGTACTTATGGGGAAAACAGAAAAGGCATACAGCTTGGTTTGTTTTACAGTTTGAGAAAAACTACATTTATGTATTTAAGAACTTGTGAAACACATTTTAAACACATTGTAAACACCTACTGTTCTCTGATTTATGCTATGTGACAAAGTTACCTGAAGATTAAGGAAGAAATAACCGCGCTCTTATATGCCTGAACCAGTTGTTCTGTTAGGAATGAGAACAGATCACCTCCTTTTGGCTTCTGGTTTCTCAGGGTGTTGGCCCCTGGGCAAGGGCATCAACACCCTCATCTCACCGGGACCCTCTCTGCTAGGTGGACAGTTTACACTTTCCTCAAGCCTCCACCGCCTCTCCCGCCACCTCATTTGACCCAGAATCCTCTTTCTTTGGGAAGATCAATGACATCCAAAAACAACTCCAGGGCCGGCCTGGTAGCTCAGGTGGTTGTAGCTCCATGCTCCTAACGCTGAAGGCTGATGGTTCAATTCCCACTTGGGCCATTGGGCTCTCAACCACAAGGTTGCTGGATCAACTGCTCGACTCTTGCAAGAGATTGTGTGCTCTTCCGCTTGCAATTAAGATTGAACACGGCACCTTGAGCTGAGCTGCTGCTGAGCTCCTGGATGGCTCAGTTGGTTGGAACATGTCCTCTCAACTACTAGCTTGCCTGTTCGACTCCCGCAAGGGATGGTGGGCTGCGCTTCCTGCAACTAACAACGGCAACTGGACCTGGAGCTGAGCTCCGCCCTCCACAACTAAGACTGAAAGGACAACAACTTGAAGTTGAACGGCACCCTCCACAACTAAGATTGAAAGGACAACTTGACTTGGAAAGAAATCCTGGAAGTACACACTGTTCCCCAATAATGTCCCGTTCCTCTTTCCCAATTAAAAAAACAAAAACAAAAACAAAAAGATAACTCCTCAGGTTTTGCAGCCACTTTGCACTGTTGGATTATTTGGAGGTGGGGAGACAAAAATTTATTCCACTTCACTTCTTCATGTTCCTTTTTTATTTACACTTGAATTTTGCAATTATTAAACTAGAAGTTTCTGATGATAACTTACCGCCAGGTATTTATACTTTTATTTTATTGATTCTTATGCTTCTTTTACTGAAACATATTTAATTATATTTTTACATGTTACGGTAAATATTGGATATTTATTCTTTATACTAACATTCAGAGATTCATAAAAATGATAATTTTCAAATACAGGGAGGATATTTGAAATGTTGGTTAATATCTATAATTAGACCATAAAGAAGTGAGGATACATACAAAAACAAAAGTTCATGGCTGTTTGTCATGCAGGGACTCATGTGGGGTCTCTGGTCCCGCTCCCCACTTTGGAACACAGGACATGGTGAGGCCAAAGAGGAACACCCATGGAGCCATAGATAGGGGAGTCATACCACTATAGTCTCGATGGTGGCTGGGTGGAGACACAGGAAGCAGGAGCCACACGATCTGCAATGTGCTGTCTGTTTTTCTGCCAACCAACCAACCCCACTTGCTAGCTGCAACCCACCATGCTAACTGCAATCTGCTCTTGCTAGCTCAGCCACCATCTTCTTGCTAGCCCCCATTTCCTGCTAGCGTAGCCACAGCAGTTATATTAGTGGCCAATGCCTCACTGGTTACAGTTGATGGCCAACTAGCCACAGCTGATGGCCATCCAATCACAGTTGATGGCCATTTACTACCTGAGTCAGCACCTTTCCATGTTAGGCTGAGAGCCTGGAAATTGCACTCCTGGCTCTGTCCCCACACTCCACACCTACATGGTCTTGCCTCATAATTTAAGCGACAAGCGTCTTCTGCGAGGGGCCCTGTGTGAGAACGTGAAGGTGAATGCAATATCCTGGACACAGCCAGGTTTTCTGGGCACAGCCAGGGTTTCTCAGGGAACCACCAGAGCTTCTGGGCACAGCCAGACTTCCTGGGCTTCTTAGGGTACCACCAGTCTTCACAGGCTCTTAGGGTACCATGCTGGAACAAAAGCGACTCAGAGTCCAGGTGCTTACATATTCTCGATGGTGGCTGGTCAAGACACAGGAAGGAACATCTACCAGTTCCACTACATGGTAGTATGTTCCCAAGCAAACAGTCAAGCGAACCATTAAATTAGGGATGGAAGGCTATTCCCCATAGTCCACAGTCATTCGCCAGGGCTGTCCTGGGGGTGAGGGACGACCTTGACCTCACCCCCATCTCCCATGGAGGACTCAGCAAGCGTTTCCTCCTGGGGCTACAAGTCCTGCATCCGGGCTGCCTCAGCAAGCACTTCCCAGCCCACAGGGCCACAAAGACCTTCACTTTCTCCGTCTTATGCTGGTTGGGGAACTGTCCAGGTCTTCCCACCCCTCCACGGGGTCCAGCTCTTCGGCAGCTGCTCCTTCTGTTCTTCCTGAGACTAAGTGTTCATACCCACAAACTGCTCTACCGCCCTTCGGAGAGCTTTGGCCGGCACCGTACCCTGCTCTCTGCACCATGTGTCATCCAGGGTGGCATGCGGGGTCTCTAGTCCCACTCCCCACATAAGAACACAGGATATGGTGAGTCCGAAAAGAAACTCCTATGGAGCCATAGATAGGGGAGTCATACCACTATAGTCTCACTAGCGGCTGGGTTGGAGACAGAGGAAACAGGACCCACAAGATCTGCAACGTGCCGTCCACTTTTCTGCCAACCAACTTGCTAGCTGCAACCCACCATGCTAACTGCAATCCATGCTTGCTAGCTCAGCCACCATCTTCTTGCTAGCCCCCATTTTTTTTTTCTGCTGGCGTAGCCACAGTAGTTATATTAGTGGCCAATGCCTCACTGGTTACAGCTGATGGCCAACTAGCCACTGCTGATGGCCATCCAATCACAGTTGATGACCATTTACTACCTGAGCCAGCACTTTTCCACATGAAGTCGAGAGCCTGGAAATTACACTCCTGGCTCTGTCCCCACACTGTTCACCAGAGGGTAGTTTATGTAGAGAGGAAATGGGGACCATGTAAGAAAATTCACAGGTGAGAAGGTTTCTAAGCACCATTGCTCCTCTCCCTGATGGGTAGTTCTGCCCCATATCTGAGTGCCTTGTATGAGGAAGGAAATGAATGACGTCATTGGGAAGACACTGGGATATTCCACACAACATGGATTCACTTGGGGTGATCATCTTCTCTGTATGAGGTGATGGTCTATGTCCATACATCTACTCCACATATGTGGGCTGGGCGCTGCTCTGGTCCTAGACAGGGAGGTATGAGAATGAGAAGAGTAGGACAGGAATAAGGAACAGATTCTTAGGAGGGGTTATGGTGGAATGTGGCCCAGGACAGGGCTCTTCCTGGGACAAAAGGACAAGGGGTCTCTCATAGAATCCCAGGTGTAGGTGGAATTGTTTTCTTTGTCCTCTGAGAATACAGGTGCATTACGTTGTGGAGAAATAGGTAAATTACCCAGATGACAGGGACTCAAAAGTTTCAGAGGACAGAACACAAGGAAGAGCAGGGGAGGGAGGAGTATGTAAGGCAGAGAGAAAGGATGCCTCTGCCTGTTCATCGTGGTCAGGACACAGACCATCTGCCCCTCCACAGGGTAGTTGTCAGGGGAATTTGCAGTGTAGTTGAATAAATGGCTGAGGACGTGAGGAACCTGGACGGTCCCAGAGAACCTGAGAGAAGATTGGTCCGGTCACAGCACTCCCATTCCCAACTCAGAGAGCTAAGACTCTGTGAGCTCAGACACCTGTCCTCTGTCATCCACTGTGTACCTTCCAATTTGGGAGAGTTCCTCCCTCCCTTCTCTCCGGATATTCCACAGGCCCCCTTCCCATCAGGAGAGCCCTGTCCCCACCTGCCCTCCCTGACATGCGGTCACTAGGGCAGGGAACTTAACTGAGCTGACTCTGCTGTGGTAGCTAACAGGTCTGCAGAGTGGGAGCAGGGGGAAGTTCTGGAATTCCAGGTGGGTGGGGGATGGGTGTGCAGCCACCTCCTCACAGGTGGGGGCAGGAAATCTCTGAGCAGCACTTGCATAGCAGGCAGTGTCCTCATGTAGGTTGTTTATTGCACATGAACTTGGAGCCACGTGGGAGTCAAGCACAGCACAGCCTCCTGAGGTTCACCTGGGAACGTGGGACACTGAGTCTCTCCCTTTCTTCCCCTTCATTCTTGGGAAGGAGTCAGTTTGTGCACATGTGATGCTGCCATTCCCAATGTCTAGTCTCTAGGTGACTCTGAGCTGTGTGGTGGTTCTAGTCACGTGGACAAGGAATTGATGACCAAGGTTTTCCCAAGGGCTGAGGGAGACTCACGGCTCCCTCCCTTAAGCAATAAGAACATGCATTCACGCTGAGGACTAATGAAAGGATGATGTAGCTGTGGAAACTTTGGGAAATAGGTAAATGGCCCACGATGGAGACCCAGGATTCCCCATTCAGAGTTCAGGTCTGAGGTGACCAGAGTAGGAACCCCCACTTTAGCCTCCGGCCTTCAGTGCAGAGACTCGTGTCCCCAGTTGATAAGGGGCTGGACTTTGTTTCCTTAGAGACCCTTTGTCTAGGAAGGTGCTGCAGTGAGTGACTTTGAGAACAGATGGAGAGGAGGACCTTCCCTCCTCGGCGGTGCCCCTGGATGAGACTGGGCTCATGGTGGCAGCAGCAGAGACAACAGAAGCAGGCTGAGGCTGAGCAGGCAGCTGTGGGGTGTTTCTGCTCCTGGCAGAAGAGAAGAGGGTTCTGGTCTCAGTTACCCTCAGGCCTGGATCTCTGTGGGACCATCAAGGCTGACGTCACAGGTGTGACCCCGAACAGGAGCCTCGTCCTTAGGCCTCAGCCCAGTGGCTGTCAAGATCTCGGATTGTGAGACTTGAGACAGAGAATCAGGGACCCCGAGGGTCGACTACTAACATAATAGTTGAGGGGTTTGGGACCCATTCCTGGGAGCACTTGTTACCAAGACAAGTATTGGACACTCGTGATGTGTCCTGAATCAGACACAACTGGATTCTGTGTCCCTGGTTCTGTTTTGACCCATCGTGGACTCTATCCCTGGGGCATACAGACCCTATGTCCAGTAATTGCTGCTCAATTTGATAAAATCTCACAATGTGTAGCTGTCAGGGACAGGCTTTGGGGACAAAATTCAAAGGATGTGACAGATTTTCCAGACAAAGTTCCCTTTGTGGGTCTCAGACCCCAGTTTTAGGCCAAAAAACAAAGCAAGCAGCTGTGTGATCAGAGGAGTAGCGGCTGCTCAGGGAAGCCCCTTTGTAGAAGGGACAGTAGGTTTTTGTCTCACTTCCCCACAGGCCTGGAGCACTGTGCGAGCACTCAGACTGTCGTCATAGGTCTGGCAGTGATAATCAGCCTCGTCCTCAGCCTGGAGCCCACTGATGGTCAGGGAGGCCGAGTTGCCAGACTTGGAGCCAGAGAATCGGTCGGGGACCCCCGAGGGTCTATCGCTATCATAATAGATGAGGAGTTTGGGGGCCTTTCCTGGGAGCTGTTGGTACCAGCTCACTCTATTACTACCAACGTTGGAGCTGCTTCCAGTGCAGGAGATGGTGACACTCTGTCCTGGGGCCCCAGACACTGAAGGCGGCTGAGTCAGCACAGACTGGGCCCAGGATCCTGGAAGAGGGAGAGACACAGACATGGTGATTCTGGGTCTAGAGACAAGGGGAGGAGGCAGGGCCCCATGTGTCTTCCCAGGGTCCCTTCCCCTGTCCCCGTATCCAGTCACCTGTGCAGTGAGCGATGAGGGTGAGGAGGAGAGGGGACCAGGCCATGGTGGACATGATCACCGAGTCCTGCCTTCTGTGGCCCCACAGCTGAAGCAGAGCTTCCCCAAAATGTCTCCCTTCCCCTCTTCATACTCTGCGAGAGGGAGGGTCCACTCATGCAAATGAGACCCCAGCTTTCTGATCCCTCACTGGGCCCTGCGTCAGGCCTCTCTGCCTGAGCAAGTCAGGGGGCGGGCAGGGTTGTGGCTATGTGACACGGGGTATGGGGAGGTCACAGCTGTGAACGCTGAGCAGAGGGCACCAGCCAGTGACAGGTGGCTCTTCCCAGCTGTGATCACTCCCAGACCCTAGGGAACCAGCCTTTGGCGCCCCCTGGTGATCAGGCTCAGACAAACCATTGTGTGACATGGTGACTACAGCCCATCAGAGACAGCTCCTGCACCCCCACTCCTCTGTCCCCTGTCCCTTGTACTCTGACCTCCTACCTTAGGGCCAAGACATGTGATTCCTTACCTGGCCTCCTCATCACCTCAGGGTGTTTTTATGCTCCACTCAGACTCCTCAGAGTGAGTCTGTCCATGTTCCCTTGGCTGTTTAGTGGTCAGATCTGAGGTAGTGTCTCTACAAAGAGACAGATCTCCTCTCAGATCAGGATCAAGTCCTGAGCAGTGAATGTCACCTTGGAGGTAGATCCTCTTCTGTAAAAACATGGGCTTTTTTTCGTGGTATATTATTCCTCCTCTGTGTGGGTCCATTTTCTGGGTTCTTTGTAACTTTCTTCTTTCCTTCCTTCCTTCCTTCCTTTCTTTTTTAAAAATTTTATTGGGAAGGGGAACAGTGTGTGTTTTCAGGATTTTATTGGGGAACAGTGTGTTTTTCCCAGGACCCATCAGCTCCAAGTCAAGTTGTTGTCCTTTCATCTTAGTTGTGAAGGGTGTAGCTGCGTTCCAAGTACAGTTGCCATTTTCATTCTAGTTGCAAGGGGCACAGCCCATCATCCCATGCAGGATTCAAACTGGCAACCTTGTTGTTGAGAGCTCGCGCTACAACCAACTGAGCCATTTGGCAACCCTCTTGGTGACTTTCTTCCTGCTGTTCTCTTGTCATGATGATTGTCCAGTAAGACAGTGAAGCTGAACTTGGGTTTATTCAGATGTCACTTGTATCTTGGGTATAAGTGTTGCCTATCTAGCCATCATGACATCCAGGCACACAAGACCTAAAATTAGTGGGAATAAAGTCATAAATCCCCCAAATAGTTCACTGGGTGGGATGGAAAGAGAGATTGTTCCCACTTGCACCCCATTATACCAATGCCCATGTAACTGTTCAATTCAGGACATATCCCTACATACTAGTTATGATTTAGGGCACATGCCACAGATTCAAATATGGTTCTCCCTTCCTACAAGGTGACACTTTGTGTTGGCATCTCTGCTGCCCTTTGCACTGACCTTATCTTTATACCCTCATGGCTCTTAGTGGATATGGGCTGTTCTGGGACACAAGTGTGTGTTTCCGGCCCCTCTCTGCAGCTGATGGTCACCCATTAGTCGCTGATAGCTTGAGGCTGTCCACTGAGACTTCCCAACAGCAGGGCCAAAGCTGCTTCTTGGGCTAATCCTGGGTGGCACCTGTCTGTGTCCCCCACGTGAGGTGTGTGAGGCACAATCATTAGAATTGATCAGCCTGGGTAGGGAACCTGACGATTCAAACCCTACGTAATGACTCTTTTTCAGGGACCCTGTGCTCTGTATGAATTTTTCATGTCTCACTGGACTCCCAATTTCACTGGTTCCCTGGTCTCCCCTGGGAAGCTGCAGGGGACACTGCATCTCAGCTCATGGACATCTACATGGACATATATGGAGATTTCCAATTTTCCACTCTGCTGAGTCATTTAGAAACAAGGGCACTGTTTATTTGTCTTCACCATTTAAGATTTTTTCTGATATCTTCATTCTGCAATTGTTTTTTCCCCCCACAATATGAGGTCAGACAATAAAGTTCACAAACTCATCCTAGGAAAAGTGCTACAAACCTCATTGGTGAATATAACTATGGCCTCCTTTGAAGCACTCCCCTTGGGATGCTATGCACAGACACCAGCACCTAGTCCACCCTTCAAAGCAGTTTTGGATATTTTTTTCTGGAATGGCCATTAAAGCTGTCTTCACATTACTCTTAATGTCCTGAATGTCATCAAAATGTCTTCTTTTCAATATTTCCTTTATCTTCGGGTAAAGAAAGAAGTCATTGGGGGCCAGATCAGGTGAGTAGGGAGGGTGTTCCAATACAGTTATTTGTTTACTGGCTAAAGACTCCCTCACAGACAGTGCCGTGTGAGCTGTTGCCTTGTTGTGATGCAAGAGCCATGAATTGTTGGCGAAAAGTTCAGGTCGTCTAACTTTTTCACACAGTCTTTTCAGCACCTCCAAATAGTCAACTTGGTTAACTGTTTGTCCAGTTGGCACAAATTCATAATGAATAATCCCTCTGATAGCAAAAACAGGTTAGTAACATTGTTGCAACAAGTTTGCGAACTTAATTGTCAGACCTCCTAAAATCATGAGTGTGTCATACCAATACATTATTAAAGTTTTGTCTTGGTTGTTAAATGCTGGCCAAGCTGAATTTAGACTTGATTGTATGTGTGCTCATGTGTATGTGTCTGTGTGTGTGAGTATAACTTTTCCTTTTGATACTGCAGTCCATTATCCCGGTAAATGCTGATTATATTTATTCTTGCTTTTAAGATCACATTGTTTTCACATTAAAATGTGAAAATAAATAACACATTTATTTAATAACATTAAAATGTGTTAAAAATAAATCATTTTTGATCTTGGAAGAATGGATTTGACTGCTTCTTCTGGGGCCATGGGCAATACTCTCCCTGAGCGCATACTAGCTGGACACAGCCTTTGTGAACAGCAGACGGAGAATATTAGGAGCAGAGGGTTTGTGCTTCACGTTCCCACCTGCATCTGTCACTTTGGAAAAAGTTGCTGTACCACAGAGCACAGTAATAATAGGCCTCATCCTTTAGATGGGCCCCCGTCATGGTAAAGGTGGCCTTCTCTTCAAGCCAAAAGCTGGAGCAATGTGCAGGGACCTCTCAGACCTGTTGGCTGGTGTAACCCAATCAGCGGAGTTAGGGGTGGTGACGGCCCCAGTACTGGAGCCACAGGTGAGTGTGCCCGTCCCTCCAGGAGATGTGGACAGTGAAGCTTCCTGAGTCACTGTGGCCTGGGAAGTGGCCCCTGAAAACAGGTGAGAGACCAAAGGTCAGGAGAGGGTCAGAGGCATAAAAGTGGGGTGTGGCCTCTCCCATCCCAGCCCAGAGAGTATCCCTGACCTGTGCAGTGAGCCAGCAGTGTGAGCAGGAGAGGAGCCCAGACCATGGTGCAGACGCCCCAGTGCTGTGCTTCTCAAGACCCTTCAGCACCGTCAGCCTGCACAGCTCTCATTAGTATTCCTGCTATCTGTGGGTGCAGGGCTGCCACCCAAATGTGCTCCCCTCCCAGGGGTACTTGGCAATGTGGGCGGGTCAGAGTTACTGAGTAGTTCCATGTCAGTACGCTCTCGTGTCCACGGGAAAATAGCACTGATCGGAGAATGCACTCCTGCAGGTATTTCTCTGGCCTCTCTTTCACATGTCTGAGGTTATTTCTTTCCACAGGTCAAATTTGTTGCCCTGCAACTCCAGATAAGAAACCATAAAAAGGAATCTGGGTAGGTGAGGCTTGATGTCATCACTGCCTCCCTTTCTTCTCAACTCCAGGTCACAATCAGCAGCCATCCTTGCTGTGTAGAAAAAGGAGTATTGGGCTCTCCTGGTCTTTTAATTTGGATTCCCCCAGAAACCTAACTGATAATCAGCAACATGGTTCACTGACTGTGCTATGGACAGAAGTGCAGTCCCTCCTAGGACCCAGTAACATTCCATCCAGAGTTTGTTTTTGAATTCTGGAAAGTTCTACCACTCCAGAACTACATGTTGTAAATGGTGCTTGTTTTATTGATTTGTCTGCATTTTCGTGACTGTTAACTCTTCCCACACAGCACCTGCTGCATTTTTGTGCTCCACTGAGAGGGGTGCATACTTCACACAGAGTCAGCACACTTTCTTCTCTGCAGCAGCTCCAGCCTAGCATCCCGATTTGTCCTCTGGTGAACGATTCAGGGCAGTTTTGGCAACTATAGACTATATTCTTCCAGAACTAAAAAGGCCACTGGAAAGTTGTGATTCCTCCCTGGGAATGAAAATTGTAAGATGTAAGAATTTGTTACCACAAAAGACCCCGAATAGCCAAAGCAATCTTAAGAAAAAAGAACAATGCTGGAGGTATCGCACTCCCTGACTTTAGTTTGTACTACAGGGCTACAATAATCAAAACAGCATGGTATTGGCAGAAAAACAGACACATAGACCAATGGAATCGAATTGAGAACCCAGAAATAAAACCACATAAATATGGACAGATAATTTTTGACAAGAAGAAAAACATATACAATGGAGAAAAGATGGCCTCTTCAATAAATGGTGCTGGGAGAATTGGAAAGCCACGTGCAAAACAATGAAACTGGACTGTTATCTGTCACCATGTACCAAAATTAATTCAAAATGGATCAAAGACTTGAGCATAAACCTGAAACAATAAACTGCATAGAAGAAAACATAGGTACTAAACTTATGGACTTCAGGTTCAAAGAACATTTTATGAATTTGACTCCATAGGCAAGGGAAGTAAAAGCTAAAATAAATGAATGGGACTATATGAACTTAAAAGCTTCTGCACAGCAAAAGAAACCATCGACAAAATAAAGAGGCAACCAAGTGAATGGGAGAAGATTTTTGCAAACAGTGCCTCTGATAAGGGGCTAATATCCAAAATATACAAGGAACTCATGCAACTCAACAACAAAAAAAACAAACAGCCCATTTGAAAAATGGGCAGAGGACGTGAAGAGACATTTCTCCAAAGAGGACATACGAATGGCAAATAGACATATGAAAAAATGTTCAACATCACTAATCATCACAGAAATACAAATAAAAACCACAATGAGATATCACCTCACCCCAGTTAGAATGGCTATCATCAACAAGACAAATAGTAACAAGTGTTGGAGAGGCTGTGGAGAAAAAGGAACCCTCATACACTGTTGGTGGGAATGTAGACTGGTGCAGTACGGAAGGCAGTGTGGAGGTTCCTCAAAAAATTATGAATAGAATTACCATATGAGCCAGCAATGTGTATCTCTCTCCTGTGAGACCCTGCAATGTGACCCTCTCCTGTGTATCTACCTAAAAAATCTGAAAACATTTATCCATAAAGACATGTGTGCTCCAATGTTCATTGCAGCTTTATTTACCAAAACAGCGAAACAACCAAAATGTCCTTCGATAGATGAATGGGTAAAGAAGTTGTGGTATATATACACAATGGAATACTATTTGGTGGTAAGAAAAGATGAAATAGGACCATTTGTGACACATGGATGGATCTTGAGATTATAATGCTAAGTGAAATAAGTCAAACAGAAAAAGTAGAGAACCCTATGATTTCACTGATATGTGGTATATAAACCAAAAACAAGAAAAGAACCAGACAAACAAATAAGAAACAAAAACTCATAGATACAGACAATAGTTTAGCGGTTACCAGAGAGTAAGGGGGGAGGGGGGTGGTAGATGAAGGTAAAGGGGATCAAATATGTGGTGATGGAAGGAGCACTGACTGGGTGGTGAACACACAATGGGATTTATAGAGGATGTAATACAGAATTGTACACCTGAAATCTGTGTAACATTACTAAGAATCGTCACCCCACTAAACTTTAATTATAAAAAATAAAAAATAAATAAATAGTACTTTGGGGGGGAAAAAGAATTTGTCTTTTATTTTGCAAAGAATTATCTGGACATGCCGCATCCTGGAGACCTGCAGTGACCTAGAGACCTCCCTGTGTGATGGGCCCTGATACTTCACAGGGTTTGATTCTAATCTCTGGAGCCCATGTGTCTTGCCATGAGTTCATGATATGCTTCTCACTTCTCATTCAGCTTTACGTGTACTATTGCCCATTCCATGTGAGTGCGAATTGTGTCTGATCCTACATAATGCCTATTAATAGTTGACTTACTCAGGCTGAGCAACTATAACAAATTGCCATAGATACGTTGGCTTATAAACAACAGATTTATTTCCCACAGTCTGGAGGCCAGGTAGTTCAAGGTCAAGACATTGGCAGATTTGACCTCAGTGAGGAAAGCACAGGGCGGAGTAGAACTGCCTGGCTGTAGTGGGCTGAGTGCTCACATCCCTACTGGTCCCCTTTGGCCTCACTGACGCCAGGGAGGGGAGGGGGCAACTGCGGTGCCTTCCCCTTCCTCCCACCCCTTATTCAATACTGTTAACTTCAGTGGGGGTCAAGGCTCAGCTCTCACTGGTTCCCACAGTTACCAGCAGGGGGTGCAGGAGAGCAGACTAGATCTGCCTTGTACCACTTCATTGAGTCCCATTGCTGAGGGTTGGAGTTCAAGTTCAGCTCCCCACTGTGCTGCCTAAATCATGGATGGGAGAACTGGACTGCTAACCAGCCCTTGCAGCCCTGCTGGCTCAGATGTGTTGAGATTCTGATGGCATGGAGGCTCAGCATTCCACTGAACCACTGACGCTGCCCCTGGCGGTCCATGGGTACGCTGCCTGCTTCTTCTGGGAGGGATGGAGACCAGGTCCTTGCTCAGCAAAGCTGAAACTTAGGCCACCTGATTCCTAGATTATTTATCTAGGGGGCAGGATTGTCTTGTGTGTGTGTGTGTGTGTGTGTGTGTGTGTGTGTGTTCTGTACCTTTGATGTTTCAGGGTTTTATGTTCTTGTACCATCCTGCCCTGTGTGTAGGGAAGTAATAAGAACCCAAGGACATGAAGGGCACGACTACTGTGTTCTTCCTCCAGTTCTGAGTTTGTAGGAAGTCTACCTCTTCTTTTCACCTTTTAGAATCTAATTATAGTACTTGTTGTACGGTGGCCAGGAGTTTTTACCCATAAAAAGCAGGATATGGGAAGGATGGGACACTTCATATTGACCAGTATCTGTTCTCAATGGTTTACTCTAGTAATGGGACTGATGAGAGATTGTGCTTAGCTGATTCTGGGGAGGTTATTGATATGATCTTTAAGCTAAATAAATAAGCAGCAGGTAAAATGATTAATATTTTTACATTTTGCATAAATAAATAAATGTCAGGTGAAGTGATTAATATTTTCAAATTTTTTTTTTATTTTTATTAAATTTATTGGGGTGACAATTGTTAGTAAATTTACATAGATTTCAGGTGTACAATTCTGTAATACATCATCTATAAATCCCATTGTGTGCTCACCACCCAGAGTCAGTTCTCCTTCCATCAAAATATTTTTCTTTAGAGAATATGAAAATGAAAATATAACACATGACCATGGTTTGAATTTGAAAGTTTTACAGGCTGTTCTGATGCCTCATACAACACAAAAGTTAGGCTTTGGTCTCTTACATCTGTGGAGGGCTTACTGCACATTTTTATTCCTCTGTGTATGTGTGTGGGGGTGTTTGCCTGTGTTTTAAGGGTTTTAATGTTGCAACAATTTTACATTTACAGTAACCTTGAAAAATAAGTTTAAAAACATCTTATAGAAATTTCAACCACATTCTTCTAAAATTAAAATCTTGAAAAACCACAATCATATTTAAAAACTAAGAATTTAACCTTGGAACAATAGTGTTCCCTAAATGTCAGATTTTACATTTTCCCACTAATAACCTTTTCTTGCTTTCAGATCAAATCCAGGCATCTAATAATGCAATAAATATAACAGAAAACAAGCATATATAAATATATATTATATAACACTACATTAAAGTTTCTTTTAAATTTATTTTGTATTGCCTCAACATAAAATTTTTCTAATAAGATTTTTATAGACGAGAAAAATCAAGCAAACCAGAATCCACACTCCTCTTCTCCCCCTCCCAGCCCAGTGCTGGTCACCTCAGGGGACAGTCATGCAGTGACACAACCTACAGCCCTGCACCTCCTGTCCTGGCACCAGGGGACTCAGCTTGGGGGACTGATACAAGGGTTTCTGGAAGCCAATTCTAAATAAGATGACTTCTAACAGCACAAATGCTCCCATGAGCCACAGAATACATCCTTAGAGAACGTGTGCTTGTTGGAAATCCTCCCAACTTCTGATTGTAGTTTGAAGTCAAGTCACAGGTTTCAGCAATGGCTTAAGACATAAAATCTGGTTTGGAGTGTTTGTGAATTTTTGAACGGCAATTTGGGAGAGATTGTGTCCTGGACTGTTAAACTGATTGAATTTTAAACAGAAATTCTCAGGAATAATTTTAAAATAATAGAAATAGAGGTACTTTTCAAATCCTAGTGATCATAAAAATCACCTGAAAGCATCTTAAAACTCAGATTCTTGCATAGTAGGACACGTTTCTGACTCAGTAGTTTTAGTTTGTGGAATTGCATTTGCTCCCAGAAATGCTCCCATTTCAGGTGCTAAATGAAATATCCATGTGGTCTGCAAAGTCAAATCAATAAATAAGAATATATCTGGTAATGGTCTTTGAATATATAAGAAGAGCCATGTATGGAGCATTGAGGTCTCTGAGTCTCACTGTTGGTTGTTGTATTTGGAGCTGAGCCCCCTCCCCCATTACAGGCAGAGAGGGAGAGAGGAAGCCCCGTCTCTCAGGAGTCACACTGGAGAGATGGACATGCCCTGGGAGAGACTGGAGGAGGGTCATGGTGATGAACCACTGGACAGAATGGGGCCTCGGAGGCCCCTCCCCATGGTGTGCTCACCATTTCCACCCTCACTCTTTCCTTCTGCCTCTAAGGCTGAGCCATTCTGAGCATACCAGTACTGACAATTAACTTTGGGAACTTGCTGCAACAATGTTGCTAAACTTTTTTGATATCAGAAGGATTATTCATTATTAACTTGTACCAACTGGACAAACAATTAACCAAGTTGATTATTTGGAAATGCTGAAAAGGCTGCGTGAAAAAGTTAGACAAAAACAACCTGAACTTTTCCCCAACAATTCATGGCTCTTGCATCACGACAATGCACCAGCTCCCATGGCACTGTCTGTGAGGGAGTTTATAGCCAGTAAACAAATAACTGTATTGGAATACCCTCCCTACTCACCTGATCTGGCCCCCAATGACTTCTTTCTTTACCCAAAGATAAAGGAAATATTGAAAGGAAGATATTTTGATGACATTCAGGACATCAAGGGTAATACAACAGCTCTGATGGCCGTTCCAGAAAAAAAGCTCAAAAGTTGCTTTGAACGGTGGACTGGGCACTGTCATTGGTGCATAGCTTCCCAAGGGGAGTCCTTTGAAGGTGACCATAGTGGTATTCAGCAATGATGTATGTAGCACTTTTAATAAAATAAGTTTTCAAACTTAATTGTCAGACCTCGTGCATGTATTACTGTGAGAACATAACATTTACAAACAAAAACATATCTACATTTTTTATTATTTGTGTGGATTTTCTTCTTTTCTCACATATTAATTATCCTCAAAATACTTTTATTTTGTACTCTGATATATTTAAAGTACTTTTACTCTAGTTTTGTAATTTTTGCTCATGTGCATAATAAACAAAAAGAACATTACTGTACATGGAACTCTCATCCTTCTTAGAGGTTCACATCCATTGATGCCATAAGTAACCCTCAAGGCCTGTTCCCCAGTCTGCACTGGGCCTGATCAAGTTCATTTGTTAAGGACTCCATGGATATATTGGGCTTGGGTTCATAAGGTTGAGGTATGAAGTACTGATAGCTACCAAATATCATTCCAAAGAACTAGAGAGATTTGAAAAGTGTAAGAAGACATAGGGTCAACAAGACAAATAGTAACAAGTGTTGGAGAGGCTGTGGAAAAAAAGGAACCCTCATACACTGTTGGTGGGAATGCAGACTGGTGCAGCCGCTATGGAAGGCAGTGTGGAGGTTCCTCAAAGAATTACGAATAGAATTATTGTATGACCCAGCAATCCGTCCCCTGGGTATCTACCCAAAAAATCTGAAAACATTTATCCATAAAGACAAATGTGCTCCAATGTTCATTGCAGCTTTATTCATGGTGGTCAAGACATGGAAACAACTAAAATGTCCTTCGATAGATGAATGGATAAAGAAGTTGTGGTATATATACACAATGGAATACTATTTGGCAGTAAGAAAAGATGAAATAGGACCATTTGTAACAACATGGATGGATCTTGAAATTATAATGCTAAGCGAAATAAGTCAGACAGAAAAAGCAGAGAACCATATGATTTCACTGATACATGGTATATAAACCGAAAACAACAAAAGACAAACAACTGAAAGAACAAAAACTCATAAACATAGACAATAGTTTAGGGTTTATGAGAGAGTAAAGGGGAGGGGAGAGAAGGGCTCTAGAAGAGGGTAAACGGGGTCTAATATATAGTGATGGAAAGAGATCTGACTCTGGGTGGTGAATACACAATGTGAGATATAGATAATGTATTACAGAATTGTACACCTGAAATCTATGTAACTTTACTAACAATAGTCACCCCAATAAACTTTAATTTAAAGAAAAAAAAGAAGACATAGGGTTAAAGTGGAGAAAGTGAGCAAGTTACAGGTCTGAGAGCCATGTCCTTAACGGGGAGGGGTCTCCCAGTCCTGGGAATGAGGAGCTCCTCTGAGGGCAATCTCTAGAGAAAGAGAGAAAGCTGCCTTTCTTAATACTTCATGGTTCAAGGAATGAGCAGCAAAGCCTGGGCCAGGAGCAGAGGCATGCAGGATTGGTTCTGGGCCACTGGGGACTCCCAGGTCACAGATGCTGGAATTCTCCTTTCCTTGTCTTGCACCCAGAAACTTTGAGAGATATTTTTGTAACTGGGTATATGGTGATTCTGATTTCTTACTGATTAGGACATCAGTAAGAAAAGGAAGTATTTTTGCTGACCTCCAATGTGTAGACCAAGGCGAGAATATAAGACTTCCCAGCTTAAATTGCACAAGTGACATCATAACTCAAGAGCTGAGCTGGTGTTGGTCACAAGCAGGGACAGTAGAGTGACGGGTCAGACAGGGGAGTGAGGGCAGCTTTTACCACATTGTCCCGTGAACGGGAACATTTTGTAGCATTGAGGTTGTGTTCGAATGTATAAAAATGATAATAAGCCTGGCCTCCAGCCTGGTGCCCAGAGATGTTCAAAAAGTTTTGGTAATAAACCTGGATCCAGAGAATTAGGCTCAGAAACCTACATGTGCCATCAATGCTGCCCTAGGTCACAAAGATACATGTTTTGCCTGGGAACCATTGGGACAATTACCATGGTAACCTCTAATGCATCTGCTGCTCCCTGAGCAGGAGAAGGTGACCTCAGATCTGGGTCTATCAAGAGTTTAACCAGGGGAGTGACACAGGCACGTATTGGGGAGTTTCTGATTCTGATGTCCCACATTCTACCCCCTACCGTGGATTCTTAGAAAGCTCTTGTGGGGTCTGAGAGGAAAGGAGGACATAGTCAGTGCTTGTGGGCTCAGGAATCCCACTCAGGAGTCCCCATCGTCCTGAGTGGGGTCAGCTGTAAGAGTGTCTCATCCATGGATCCACTTCCCCCACCTTCCTGGAACAGACTCAGCGTTTTCCCAACAGCTGTGGAGTCACTCCCACCTTCTCTCATGTCCCAAAAAGTAGTCTCCTGGACTCAGGCCTCAAATTTCCCTTTTGACAATCTCCCCTCTCCTGACTTCACAACTGAAGGCTTAGGTGCCCAGCAAAGGGTCCCAGGTCAGCTGTGTGACTGGATTTCCTGCTTGGATTGTGTCCACCCAGCATCTCACATCTCAGTGCCTCGTCCCTGGGACACAGGGCTCCTCGGCCAGCCCTGAGCTCCAGAGCCTGGGAGGGATGGGAGGTCTCTGCTCTGACCCCTGGGAGAGCAGAGTCCACACTCTGGAAGATGGTCCCCCTGCTGAGATGATCCTCAGCTCTTAACAACAGTAACAGAAAACAACCAGGGGAGGTTGATTTACCTTTTCAAAAAGAGAGAGAGAAAAAAAACAACTCAGCTCAACAGGCTCTGATTTTTAAAACTTGGATTCCCAGGCCTATTTTTCCTATTATCATCAGATTTTGTACACCCCACCCCCCATCCCCATCTGAGGTGTCTTTAGAAATGTTCAATGGGGAACTGGGAGGTAAAACATTTTAATGCAGAAGCTATACCCAAGTACAATTAGTGTATATTTAAATATTTTAAATTGGAGAAGATTCATAGTCCAGGGCCCTGAGCAGGCTGAGTTTTTTGTCCCACTTCCCCATCCATGTGTGTCACTTCGTGAAGTATTATTATGAACGATCTACAGTAATAGTCAGCCTCGTCCTCAGACTGCCGCCCAGCGATGAGCAGAAACCCTGCATTGGCCGAGGTGTCTTTGGATCCAGAGAAGCAGCTGGGGACCCTGGCTGGAGCCCTGGTGCTTATCTGAGTCTGACTTGTAGTACAGGAGATACCGGGGAGGGCTCCCTGGCTTCTCCTGGAACCAGGCTATCCAGTAGTCCCCAACATTGAAGCCACTGCTCAGGGTACATGTGATTCTGGCCGATGTTCCCGGAGATGCAGAGAGGGAAGGCGGCTGAGTCAGCACAGGCTGGGAGAGGGAACCTGAAAACACACATTAATGGGGGATGGGGCAGGAACTGGAGTAACGTTTCTAAGGCTTTGTAGTTTCCCAAGGTGAAAGTTATTTGAGGCAGCTCTTGTGGATAAAAAGTTACATTTTGTACATTATAATGTTAATTTGGGGAGGCTATGTCTGTATGACAAAGAGGGAGTATTTGCTGAAAAAGAAAATGTAATATCTCATTTCTACTTAATGAAATGCATGTATGGGGTAACTATATTGTGGTCTAATATAAAGGTTGGATGATGACTTCCTCATTATCTGGAAAATAAATATGATGACTATGCAGGACTTAAATAGTTTTCGCCAAACATGCTGCCATAAATTAGATTATTGTTGGTAAAGAAAAATAGTCATTTATTTCTAATTCTTAAAGTTTATAATATATACTATGTATTATATACTAATATATACTAATATAGCTGAAATTATATGGAATAGATAGAACACTCTATTTTTATTTTAAAAAAAAGTTTCTAAGGCTTTGAGCCACAGGGACTGAGGCAGGCTGGGAACAGAGAACTGGTCCCTTAGGCCTGTCCCCAACTGTGCAGTGAGAGGGGAGCATGAGGAGGACAGGAGTCCAGGCCATGGTGCACACAGCCCCTGAGCCCACAGTGGGGCTGGGCTGCCCCAGGCCTCCTTTTCTTCCCCACCCTCTGCCAGAGGAGGGGCTGTCCATGCAAATGTGTGTCCATCTGGTGACTGCCCAGCCCCTCCCTGACTGAGCCCTGGTGCTGGAGCTCAGCTCACACCCCAGACTGAGGAGGATGGAGGTTGCCTTCAACCCCTGGGAAAGCCCTGGGAGGAAACACCTACTGAGACCACACAAAGGTACCTGACCAGGGACTTGGCCAGAACCCAAAGGACACAGCTGCAGAGTCCCCATCAGGGAGCTCAGGGCCCAGCCCCCAGGCCTAATCTCCATTGAGTGAATGGTCCTCACTGAGCAGCTCTGTAAGGACCACAGGGCAATTCCACATCGCCCCCTGTGGTCACAGGGCACACACCTCCCCATGGTCCAAAGCCCTGAGAGCCTAGCTGGTTTATATGGCTCACCATGTCACTGTCTCTATTCACACACCTATGGTCTGCTAGGAAACTACAGCAAAAACTTGTCATTTTCTCTGAAAACCTAACGTGGAGATGGAGTGAAGACCCGAGGAGCCAGAAGGAGAGATCAGGAAGGTGAGGGACGCCACCGCAGAGGAGAGAAGAGGGACGGCGTGAGGGGTTGTCAGTGGGCGTCTGCAGGATCTGGGTCCAGTCAGATGTGTAGGCTGGTCCAGCGGGGGAGGAACTGCGTCTATGACCAGGGTTTGTGTCAATGTATTAGCTGTGGATAGATCACTAGTAACACAGGGTTTAATGTGTGGAATAAGATTATGAAATGGATTGTGGAGGAACCTGGTTGTAGGGGGCGGCATTTTCAGTTGCAGAAAACAGTATTTACTCCTGTTAATCTCCTCAGACCCTGTGGAATCTGCACTTAGGTTCTGTGTCCTCCTCCTTCAGTGTCATTTTCACAACTCTGTGCTGACCCATGTCACAGACATATCCTGTGTGTTTTCTTTCCCCTGTTCAAGGAAAGTACTTTCTGCAGAAGAGTCTCACCTACAGGTATCTCCATGGAAGCTTCTCATTGAAAAGAGACTCAGAGGTCAGGTCTGTGACCCAGGGGTTTTTGTCTCACTTCCTCATCATCTGAGTCACTGTGAGTAACTAAAGCTACTCCCACTGCCATCAGCTGTAGCACAGTAATAGTCAGCCTCGTCCTCAGGCTGCAGCCCAGAGATGACCAGGAGCCCTGCATTGGCCGAGGTGTCTTTGGATCCAGAGAAGCGGCTGGGGACCCCGGAGCCCTGGTGTTTACCGGAGTCTGAGTAGTAGGACAGGAGATACCGAGGAGGGCTCCCTGGCTTCTGCTGGTACCAGTACATGACATAGCTGCCAACATTGAAGCCACTGCTCAGGGTGCAGGTGAGTCTGGCTGTTGTTCCCGGAGACGCAGAGAGGGAGGGCGGCTGAGTCAGCACAGGCTGGGAGAGGGAACCTGCAAACACAGACATAATGGGGGATGGGGCAGAGACCAGGGTAGAGTTTCTCAGTGAATTACACAGAAAAAGAGACACAGGCCAGAGGGCTGCCCTAGTCCCTGAGACCTGTCCCCACCTGTGCAGTGAGCAAGGAGCATGAGGAGGACAGGAGTCCAGGCCATGGTGCACACAGACCCTGAGCCCACAGTGGGGCTGGGCTGCCCCAGGCCTCCTTTTCTTCTTCACCCTCTGCCAGAGGAGGGGCTGTCCATGCAAATGTGTGTCCATCCAGTGACTGCCCAGCCCCTCCCTGAGCCCTGGGGCTGGAGCTCAGCTCACACCCCAGACTGAGGAGGATGGAGGTGGCTTCACCCCGGGAGAGCCCTGGGAGGAAGCACCTGCTGAGACCACACGAAGGTCCCTTCTCAGGGGACTCTGCCAGGCCTGAGAGGACACAGCTGCTGAGTCCCCATCAGGGCACACAGAGCCCAGCCCCCAGGTTCAGGCTCCTTTGAGAGAATGGTCCTCACTGAGCAGCTGTGTGGGGACCACAGGGCAGTCCCACATCGCCTCCTGTGGTCACAGGGCACACATCTCTCCATGGTCAAAGCCCTGAGAGCCCAGCTGGTTTATGCAGCCACCCAGGTCATTATCTCAGTTCACACATCCATGGCTGGTTTCTAGGACTGTGATCCCATAGTGGTGAATGAGTTTAGCATGATTTGTCTTTCTCACAGGAGTTGTTATCTATGGAAGGTAGAAAAATGTACAGAAATGACAGCTTAAGGTGTCAGCGCGCAGAGCATGCCGGGTGAGACCGCCCCATCCCGTGTCCCACCTGAGCACCTCAGAGCCCAGCACCGCAGGTTGTGCTGTGCAAACGCCCTCAGTCTGTTTACCAGGCTGAGCCAGGCTAGTTTGGGAGCTGATTCTCCTACGAAGACAAGACAGGAAGCCCCACAGGGACACTGACGAGGTCATGAGGTGACATTGGCTGCTAAAGCAGACAAACTTTCTGGAAATACTGTCACAGATATGGAGTGTTCTGTCCTCGCTAAGAGGGGAGAATCCTCAGGGTGGGTTAAGTGTGACTGTCCTGAGGAGGCCATTGAATGTGAGGGTGAGAATCCACACCTGACATGGAGATGAAGGAAGGACAAGCCTCCCAGACTCATCTGAGAGTCCTTTCATCTCACTAACGTGTTCATTTTCCTGGGACCAGGACTGAGGTGACACCGGGAACAGTGATGCTCGGCCTGAGGCTCAGGCTGGGCCCTGCGATGGTCATGGTGGCCCGTCTCTGAGCAGGGGTCCCGGCGATCCCACTGCCCATGGCACTCAGACCCCAGGGAACCTGTTGGGGCTTCTGTTAGATGGTGGGCAGAGGTACTGGTGGTGACGCCCCGCACTGGAGCCTCAGGAGAGTGTGACTGTCCCCCCAGGAATTGTGTGTTGTGCTCAGGGACGTTTCCTCAGTCAACACAGGCTCAGAAATGGTTTCTGTGACCCAAGGTTTCAGTCGTGGTCACGGCTCTTAACTCCCATTCTTACAAGAAGAAGACTCACTCTATAAGCCTATTTTTGAAATTAATAATAACAATAATAGTAGTAATAGTTAAGTTGCATTAAGTACATGTAAATTGTTGCACCATCACCACTATCAATTTCCAGAACGTTTCATCATCCCAAACAGAAACTCTGGACACAGAAACCAATTCCCCCATTGCAGTCCACTCCACCCCTGGTGATCTGTGGTGAATGGAGGGTGGTAAACTGATGTCGCAGAAGAAGCAGAGCTTCAGGAGCCCATGACAATGCAGGAAGTGGCAGAGAGCAATTCCCATGGTGGCTTTTGGGAGCTGTTGTTTGACCCAGATAAGAGCTATTTCAGATTGTGCTTCTTATGCCGTTATGACTATGTTGATACATGGTGTTTGCCATGGGCTGGTGTATCAATGTGTCCTATTGCAGGATGTGCACTAATTCCACCTTTCTCTCCAAAGTGTGTTGGGAACCACAGACAGTAGCCCAGGAATCTTACTGTGGCATTTGCTAATTACCACTCTTAGTTACAGTCCCTCTAGAATTCATTACCACTTCTTAGCTACAGTCCCTCCAGAATTCATTTTTCCCTCTTCTCCAGAGAACCCACATGCCCTGTTTTCAGCCCAGTTCCTCTCTGGTGGTCAATAGGAATTTTATCAAATGACAATGGATTCTTCTGGCTAATATGCTGAAGAAAGTTTGCAACTTGTTAAGAAATGGGATTGTGCTGTAATTTTATACCTAATACTGTTCATGTTGGGGTGTGTGTCATGGATTTTCTAGTATCAGAAATGAGTTAGGGTTTCATGCTCTCTATTAAAGTTGTTGGGAAATTTTCTTGCATGTTGATTAGCACTTCTTCACGATGCCTTCTGGCTTGCTCTTTTGTAAGAATGAAGGTGCTTAATTACTGAAGCAGGATTGGGTGATGGTAGAGACGCCTCCAGAATTCATCTTGCTGAGGTCTTGTTTTTGGTGTTGAGATCCAAATCATCCCCAATTTTCTATAACTCTCTTGCCAAACAGTCTTCCGTGTCAAATTTCTCCATGCAAACATGTTCATCAGTGTGGTTATCCATCGGTCTCTGCCTGTCCTGTAGGCTTGGGTAAGGATTCCAAGAGGGATGGAGGATGGAATGTGATATAAGGGATGATCCAGAGTCAAGTGCTCTTATGGTTTCTTGGGGCCCAGGTGAGGGAAAATCACACTTCAATGATGACACTGCTTGTTTTAATATATGAAAACAAGTACAGCATTGTCCTCATTAGATTAGTCCAGAAAACTGCTCTCTCAGGCCCAGCCCAAATAGGTCACCTGTGATCTCAGGTGCTGGGTTATCCAGCTGCTCTGACACTACACAGGTCTCCTGTGAGGACATCCTGACTTTGCAGATGGACCGTGACAAGTTCAGTAACCAGGGAAAGAGAATGAGCAGGTCCTCTCCATGGAGTTTGGGAATAGGACTGTAATTTCCCCAGATCAGTGATAATCTCCAGGGTGCTAAGTATGAGATTTAATCACAGAGCTTTTGTTACCAGATATTAATGTCACCCGACATTTGACTTTCCTTATGCCAGGTGTCTGGTGTCATTACCAGTATCCAATCTAAACCAAGTTCAAGGCCTACAGTTTCCCCAGGAACACTGTTAGTTCAAATCTGATAAAATTCTACATGAACTATCCTTACAGTTTGATAAATATTGTTGTTTTTGTTGTTGTTTTGGGGGTCTCCTGTTGTATTCCATCGCCCCCATTGTACAGGCCCTGGCATTTGATGTCTCTATTTGCCACAAGAATGAAATGCTCTAAGAAAAAGAGTATCCACTGTTCATGCTTCTCACTCTGTATTTTCATTTGCCCTTCATAGTTAGCCCGAAAAATTTGTTATTTCTCATTGTGTCTCTATGATATATTTATGATTAATTTTCCTTTTTATTCACCTAGTTTTATAGTTGCTCTCAGCATGGGGATTGACATAAATAAACCATTACTATATCAGGTACCTCCTTCTTCTTAGTATTTCTTCTTCTAATCCTAAAATAAGGCCCTCGAGGACCTGGTATCTCACCCATATTGGGCCATGGTCATGCTTGTTTGGCATATTTGTTTGGCAAATACCCGCTGGTTTGACAGTAAAAGATACAACAGAACTTTCTAAATTTTTTTGCCTGTGATACAAGGGCTGTCTATGATAATGATGTTTGGTTTCATAAACTTTATTCTCTAAAGTACTGAGGTACATTTCAACACATACCAAAGAGTTAGAGGGAAACAAAAGAGAGAAAAGAATTACAATACATGGTACTAAACTTTACTGACTTCATCTTAATTAATTACATCTGCAACAACCACATTTCCAAATATGGTCACATTACAAGGTTTTGGGTACCGAGAATATCATCACAGGAATTGTTGGGGATGCAGTTAAGTCCATAAATATTAATATCCACAGTTTATTCAGATTTCCTGAGTTTTTACTGATGCTGTTTTCTGTTGTAAAGTCTCATCCAGGACACTTCATTACATTTATTTTCCATGTCCTCTAAGGCTTCTCCTCCTACGAGAGTCTGTGGTGCCTCTGGGCACACTTAGTGAGTGGGTATTATGCCTGGCACCCCGCAGGGCCACATATTTACATATATGATTTAAAATTCTTCTGCATGGAAAACATGTCTCTCCTACTCCATTTATTGATTTCTTCTATCTTTTGAAGAACAAATCACGGACAACTATTTTATGCGTGAGTCATTATCCAATATTATTATGTTTATTAAGTTGCTCATATCATTTCAGTTTTACCCAATGGGAATGCATTGAGTGGGCTCATGTGCACTCAGACCCATCCTGTCATTTTGTGTGTGTCTGTTGTATGTGTTTGTGTGCACACACAGAGACATGCTTGTGTGTGGTTGAAATGATTCATTGCTTTCTGGGGCTACCATGTTTTCCATGTTCATCTTGTATAATTCCTACTGTTAGAATTAAACATCTCTCCAAAGAAGTCCACATTATATTTGATAATGGTAGAGAAGACAATATTCAGCCAAAGGCAGACTCATCAGTATGAAATGTCATTGTGTGCAACTCCAGTCAGCTGACAGAACAAGGAAATACACATGAGTAAACTAACGCAGGAATATGCATGTGTCTAAATATTTTTATATGAAATTTTCTGTCTCCAATAAACCGAACACGAGTTCCTATTTCTACGTCCTACGCTAGTGCCTCCTTAGATGGATGAGTGAAGTCTCCTCCACTGGTTACATATGTCAGCTTCCATTCACAAAGTGAGAAATCTGACTCCCACCAGTGTCCATCTATTTCCTTAATTGTTCAATCCCAGTATACAGCACAGGCGCCCCATTATTGTTCTGCACCCCCATGGGAAACCACTTTATCAACTTGAGTACAGTGCTCATGTACAGTTTCTTATGCTTGTAGTCTTACAGGCTCCACTCATTATCCAAGGCACTTAGGTCAGCAGCTTTCTTCCCACCCCATCCAGTGAGGTGGCTCATAGTTTTGTAGTGCACATGGATGAGTATTGTCACATTCTACATTCCATCAAGAGATCTCAAACTTCCTAAACGATAGTTTGTGTGCATGCATAAGGCTTTTTATCATTGTGCTGTACATTGTTCGATGAATTTGGCAACGCCACATTCAAGTCATTTAAGTGCCATTGACAGTACCACATAGAATAATTGCATTGCTCTAAAAATAATATTTTTTAATTAAAGTTTATTGGGGTGACAATTGTTAGTAAAGTTACATAGATTTCAGGTGTACAGTTCCACACCATATCATTTAAAAATCACATTCCGTGTTCGCCACCCAGAGTCAGCCCTCCCTCCATCACCATACACTCGATCCCCTTTACCCTCATCTACCACCCTCCTGCCCCCTACCCTCTGGTAACCGCCAAATTATTGTCTGTGTCTTTTATTCAACATAGTGCTAGAAGTTCTAGCCACAGGAATCAGACAAGAAAAAGAATAAAAGGCATCCAATTTGGTAAGGAGGAAGTAAAATTGTCATTAAATGCAGATGACACGATACTATATGTAGAGAACCCTAAAGACTCCACCAAAAAACTATTAGAACTGATAAATGAATTTAGTAAAGTAGCAGGATACAAAATTAATATTCAGAAATCAGTTGCATTTGTATATACCAATGATAAAACATCAGAAGGAGAAATTAAGAAAACAATCCAATTTACAATTGCTTCAAAGACTAAAAAATACCTGGGAATAAATTTAACCAAAGAATTAAAAGATCTGTACTCAGAAAATCATAAGACACTGAAGAGAGAAATTAAATAAGATACACAATAGATGGAAACACATACCATGCTGGTGGATAGAAAGAATCAATATAGTCAAAATTCCATACTGCCTAAGGCAATATACAGATTCAATGCAATTCCTATCAAACTACCAAGGACATGTTTTCACAGAAATAGAACATATAATTCAGGCATTTATATGGAACCATAAAAGACCCTGGATAGCCTCAGCAATCTTGAGAAATAAGAACAAAGTGGGAGGTATAACGATACCTGACTTCAAATTATACTACAAGGCTACAGTAATCAAAACAGCATGGTACTGGCATAAAAACAGACACATAGATCAATGGTACAGAACGGAGAGTCCAGAAATAAATCCATGCTTATATGGTCATATAATATACGACATTAGAAGCAAGAATTTATAGTGGGATAAAGACAGTCTATTCAATAAATTGTGCTGGGAAACCTGGACAGACACATCCAAAAAAATGAAGTTGGACCACCTCCTTACACCATATACAAGAATAAATTCAAAATAGATTAAAGACTTAAATGTAAGATCTGAAACCATAAAATTCCTAGAAGAAAATATAGGAAGAACCTTCACAGACATTACCTGGAGTAAGATTTTTACTGATATATCCCCTCGGGCAAAGGAAGTAAGAGAAAAAATAAACATATGAAATTACATCAAAGTGAAAAGTTTTTTCACAGCAAAAGAAACCATCAATAAAACAAAAAGGGATCCTACTGAATGGGAGAAGATGTTTGCTAATGATATATTCGATTAGGAGTTAATATCCTAAGTTCATAAAATACTCACTCAACTCAACACCAAAACAACAAACAACCCAATTAAAAAATGGGCAGAGAACTGACTCTGGGTGGTGAACACACAATGGGATTTATAGATGATGTAATACAGAATTGTACACCTGAAATCTATGTAACTTTACTAACAATTGTCACCCCCATAAACTTTAATTTAAAAAAAAATGGGCAGAGGACATGAAGAGACATTTTTCTAAAAAGGACATACCGATGGCAAACAGACATGTGAAAAAATGCTCAACTTCACTAACCATTAGAGAAATGCAAATAAAAACCACAATGAGATACCACCTCACCCCAGTCAAAATGGCTATCATCAATAAATCAACAAACAACAAGTGGTGGCGAGGATGTGGAGAAAAGGCAACCCTTGTGCACTGTGGGTGGGATTGCAGCTTGTTGCAGCCATTATGGAAAACAGTATGGAGGTATCTCAAAAATCTGAAAATGAAACTACCTTATGAACCAGCAATTCCACTCCTAGGTATCTATCCGGAGAAATCCAAAACTCTAATTCAAAAAAAAAAAAAATGCACCCCTATGTTTATTGCAACACTATACACAATAGCCAAGCCATGGCAACAATTGAAATGCCCATCGGTAGATGACTGGATTAAGAAACTGTGGTACATTTATGCAATGGAGTATTACGCAGCCGTAATGAAGAATGAAATCTTACCATTTGCAACAATATGGATGGACCTAGAGAACATTATGTTAAGTGAAATAAATCAGACAGAAAAAGACAAATAACATATAATCTCACTTATATGTGGAATCTAAAGAAGAGAATAAATGAATGAACTAATCAGAAACAGTCTCAGAGACATAGAGGAAAAACTGAGGGTTGCTAGATGGGCGGTGGGGTGGGGATAAGGGGGAAGGTGAGGGGGGTTAGAAAACAGTAACCACAAGATTGCCATGGGGATACGAAAGTCTATTTGGGGAATGTAATCAATAATGTAAAGATTTTGTAGGGTATCCGATGGACACTTGTCTCTTTAGGGAGACCACCTCAGGGATGGTGTAGATGCCTGATCACTGCACTGTACACCTGAAGCTGAAGCTGAACAATAATGACTGTCAACTACAATTTCCATATATATATATATATATATATATATATTTGAAATATATATATATTTCTACATATATATATATATATTTTTTTTTTTTGCAAGAAGCAGAGTACATCATTAGGAATAGAGACAGTGGAAATGTAACGGCTTTGTGAAATGTCAGAGGGGTAGTGGATGGAGTGAGGGGGTTGTCACTGACAATCTCTGTTTTGTCATCCCTTTCTCGGATTCCTATTTACTCTGACTGCTAACTAAAAGTTACCAAAATAAGACTGAGTCCTCTTTCTTGACTTTTTTCTTTTCCTTCTATAATACATAAGACAATTTTCTGGGCATGAAATTTCAAAACACATGGTGGTTTGTTGTCATCTTCTGCACTAACTAGGAAATAGGCTTCTCCTACATAAATTGGGATAAACACGTATTTACTTATTCACTGAGAAATCCAATTTATGAGGAGTTTACATATGATTATATCTACATAAGAGCACTACGTGCTTAGAAAAGATGGACAGTATGATTACATTTGCCAAACTAAACATGACTCAGAAGCAAACATGGAGAAAAGCTGAAAATTTGGGGGCAAGAAAGAAAGACGAAAGAAACTGTATTGCTCTTCATTAAGTAATATAACTAGTATATCTGTGGTCATGTTTAAAAAACTATACATTCCGATGTTGTCAGTTGTGACTGTTACACCTTTTCCAACGTGTTTTTAATATAAACTGTCTTGCTGTTAAAATATTGATAGGTTACTAGGAATAGTTACAGCATATAGTAACTTGCAAATTTTAATAATTGTACTATATGTTAGTCTTTTTATGTACTTTTATATTTAAGAAGGTGAAAGTTCTTTTAACAATATAATTGATTCTTGAAAGTCAAAAAAAAGAAAGAAAATGACATAAATCAACAAGTCAACAAGTAGATTCTGAAAACATTATCGATGAGTTTGCTTCCATTTTAAGCCAGGAAAGTAAAATTATAATACACTCTGGTTTTGATGTAAATAAAAAACTTAAAAAAAAAGTGAGCAGAAAGTACACAGCGTTCCCATATATTCCCCTCACTCTGCCTAAGTTTCCCTATGTTAACATCTTGCATTGGTGTTGTCCATTTGATAAATTATATAAACCAATATGGATACATTATTATTAACTGTAGCTCATAGTTGATATTAGAGCTTGCTCCTTGTATTGCACAATTCTATGGGTTTGTCAAATGCATGTCATGTATCCACCTTCCAGTAACATACAGAATGATTTCCTTACCCTAGCAATCTGATTTCTCCACCTATTCATACCTATTTCCCTACTTTAGACCTCCCGGCAACCACTGAATTTTTTTACTTCTTCTAAAGTTTGGCCTTTTCCAGAATGCTACATTGTTGTTTTGAGTACAGAGTAATTTTAGTTTACTTATTAAAGATTGGCTTCTTTCACTTAACAACATGCACTTAAAATCACTCCATGATTTTTTGCGACCTGGTAAATCGTTTATTTTTAGTCACTGAATCATATTTGGTAGAATTTACCAAAGTTTGTTTATCCATTCAGTTGAAGGGTATTTTCTTTCCGTCCAGATTTATAAATAAAGCTGCTACAAACATTTATGTCAGTCCCTGTGGGGTGTTCATGCCAAATGCATAAACCCTTCTGTGATGGTACATGAGCCCCACTTCCCAGTGGTCCCCTGACCAGTGTACTGCCTGATGACAGGCTCCTCCAGCCATGAGAAACGTGGCCAGCAGGGGGCAATTTGTCAATTCCTTTGTAGATCCCCTGAGATATTTTTAATTCTTAGGAACATCAGAGAGATCACATATGCTGTTTAACCAACGTCCCCCAGCATGTCTAAGTGAGAGAAAATTCTGTGATAGTCAACCTAATATCATCTCAAGGTCTAGTGATGTTTTCAACCATACAGACTGTCCCCGACACAAGAGAAGTGTCTCCCCTCTGCAGAAAGGCTCAGCTGTTCCAAGATCTCATAAACCCACATTCAGGAGTGTTCATTCTCATTTAGCAGCACCTGCAACTACAAACAACACAATATCATGTGGTGTCTCCATCCATGAGTGTCATAGGTGGTGACTGAAAGCACAGGGTTTGAGTCACATGTACTCATGGACTGTGAGCACCGTGTGAGCAGCACCGAGGCTGCTGTCCCAGCATAAATGCAAGGATCACACTCGTGTGCTGCCTGGAGCCAGACATGGTCAGGGGGCTGAGCTGCTGACGGAGCAGAGACTCGTCCTGGGATCCTGAGCATCCACTCATCCCAGCACAGCAGGGGTTCAGGGCATTTCCTGGCTGCCCTGATAATGGGACCCCAGTTACACTCATGGCACTGGTGTTTCCTGCTGATTAAGATTCTGACCCTGAGGATATGTGGGTCAGCAGAGGTTGATCCCTGACTTTTGGAGGGACAGAGAGGCCTGAAAACTGCAGTCTAAAACAATATACATACAGAGAGAGGTGAGTGTGTGTGTGTGTGTGTGTGTGTGTGAGAGAGAGAGAGAGAGAGAGAGAGAGAGAGAGAGAGAGAGAGAGAGAGAGAGAGAGAGAAACTATTCCCCCATTGCCCACGGATGGACGCTCGGGAAGTCTTCCTGAGTCCAATCATGAGGATGAGTGGCCCCTGTCCCTCCCATGTCCTCACTGTCCCCTGAGGGTAGTTCTCCAACCCACCCTTGGGACTGGTTCTCTGTAAGACCCTCCAGGTACCTGTAGTCTGGAGATAAGTCAGTGTCTGAAAGGCCACTTCCCATGGACCAGAAAGAAATTTAGTCAGGAAGGAGGAATTGAATAATTAGCTCTGATACCAATTCCACTTAATCAGAAATCCAGATCCTGTGAAGTGAGAAAAATCTGTCCATTTCACCATTTTCATCCTGCGGGCACACAAAGTATCAGCTGTGGGGTCTTCAGGTCTCAGGAAGCACAGGGAGGAGTGAAAAGACAGCCCCTGCCTTCTGTTCAAGACACCACAGCCATGTCCAGATGTCTCTGCCATCCTCTGATGTCTTGGAGGGTGACCAGCAGAGGTTTGTTTACTTTTATTTTGGAGAAGGGATGAGACATGGACCTTCAGGGACCTGAGAAAAATGTTTCTGTGACTGAGTTATTATCCTTAAGATTCATGGGAAACATGATTCTGGAACAGAAGGAAAATAAACGATTGTCCAGAGAGGTGGAGCTGATCCTGATCCTCATTCCTCACCTTGTAGAACTCGTGTTGTGTAGGGCCACAGTTATTCCTGTGGAGGCATATTAGTTAATTAATTAATTAATGATAGAGAGGAAAGAGTGGGGAACTAAAAGAAATCACTAAGTTCTATAGGTAAACACCTAAAAGCTAGAAAGACATCATTTTTAGGAAAAAAACAATAACTTCATTTTCATGTTACAATAGATACTGAGTATGGTGGGAGCAGAACACACAGCGTGGGGATGAGATTAGGAAGGGATTTGATGCTGGTCTAACATTTGGTCATCCTCCTCCATAGAGATGGAGCCCTGGAAAATAGAAACTGCAGCAACAACCTATCCTTTTCATTGAAAACTCAACGTGGAGTTGGAGTGAAGACCTGAGGATCCAGAGAGAGAAATCAAGAAGGTGAGGGCAGCCGCCGCAGAGGAGAGAAGAGGGACAGCGTGAGGGGTTGTCAGTGGGAGTCTGCAGGATCTGGGTCCAGTCAGATGTGCAGGCTGGTCCAGAGGGGGAGGAACTGCGTCTATGACCAGGGTTTGTGTCAATATATTAGCTGTGGATAGATCACTAGTAATACAGGGTTTAGTTTATGAAAAACGATCATGAAACTCATTGTGGAGGAACATGGTTGCATGGGGCAGTATTTTCAGTTGCAGAAAACACTATTTACTCCTGTTAATCTCCCCAAGACCCTGCGGAATCTGTACTTGGCTTCTGTCCTCATCCTTCTGTGCCATCCTGAGTGACCTGTGCTGACCCATGTCACAGGCATGTCCTGTGTGTTTCATTTCCCCTGTTCAGGGAAAGAACTTTCTACAGAAGAGTCATGCCTACTGGTATCTCCACGGAAGTTTCTCATTAAAAAGAGGCTCAGAAGTCAGGTCTTGGGCCCTGGGGTTTTTGTCTCACTTCCTCCTTATCTGAGTCACTGTGAGTAACTAAAGCTACTCCCACTGCCATCAGCTGTAGCACAGTAATAGTCAGCCTCGTCCTCAGGCTGCAGCCCAGAGATGAGCAGAAGCCCTGCATTGGCCGAGGTGTCTTTTGATCCAGAGAAGCGGCTGGGGACCCCGGAGCCCTGGTGCTTAATGGAGTCTGAGTAGTAGGACAGGAGATACCGAGGAGGGCTCCCTGGCTTCTGCTGGAACCAGGCTATCCCGTACTCCCCAATATTGAAGCCACTGCTCAGGGTGCAGGTGAGTCGGGCTGATGTTCCCGGAGATGCAGAGAGGGAGGGCGGCTGAGTCAGCACAGGCTGGGAGAGGGAACCTGCAAACACAGATACAAATGGGAGATGGGGCAGGGACCAGGGTAAAGGTTCTCAGGGCCTGAGACGGAGAAAGAGACCCAGGTCAGAGGGCTGCCGTAGCCCCCGAGTCTTGTCCCCACCTGTGCAGTGAGAGAGGAGCACGAGGAGAACAGGAGTCCAGGCCATGGTGCACACAGCCCCTGAGCCCACAGTGGGGCTGGGCTGCCCCAGGCCTCCTTTTCTTCTCCACCCTCTGCCAGAGGAGGGGCTGTCCATGCAAATGTGTGTCCATTCGGTGACTGCCCAGCCCCTCCCTGAGCCCTGGTGCTGGAGCTCAGCTCACACCCCAGACTGAGGAGGATGGAGGTTGGCTTCCCCTGGGAGAGCCCTGGGAAGAAGTACCTGCTGACACCACACAAAGGTCCCTGCTCAGGGGACTCTGCCAGGCATGAGGGGACAAAGGTTCTGAGTCCCCAGCAGGGAGCTCAGGGCCCAGCCCCCGCACCACCCGCCCAGGTTCCACTGAGTGAGTGAATGGTCCTCACTGAGCAGCTGTGTAGAGACCACAGGGCCGTCCCACAGCGCCCCCTGCTGGTCACAGGGCACACACCTCTCTGTGGCCCAAAGTCCTGAGAGCCCAGTTGGTTTATGTGGCTCACCAGGTCACTGTCTCTATTCACTGCCGCTATGGTCTGCTTCCGAGATACTGTGATTCTGATACACTGTTCATGATTACTGTAGTCCCCCGCTCCTAGATGGATCTCCATCACCTGGAAGTGCTAAAATGTACGTAAATCCCAAATTTTACAGGTGCATATATTTCCATAGGGGCACAAAATGGTTTGGGGAATGAAATCATTAATGTAAAGATTTTGTAGGGTATCTTGAAGGGATGTATGTTTATTGCAGTGTTGTTCACAATAATAGCCAACACATGGAAACAACCGAAATGCTCATTGGTAGAAAACTGGATTAAGAAACTGTGGTACATTTACACAATGGAGTATTCATCGGCCATAAAGAAGAATGAAATTTTACCATTTGCAATGATATGGATGGACCTAGAGAACATTATCCTAAGTGAAATAAGTCAGACAGAGAAAGAAAACACCATATTATCTCACTTATATGTGGAATCTAAAGAATAAATAATCAAACTAATCAGAAACAGTCTCAGAGACATAGAGGAAAAACTGAGGGTTCCTAGATGGGAGGGGAATGGGAATGAGGCAGAAGGTAAAGGGATTAGAAATTGTGACACCTATTTTTTGAAGTGAGCTGTAGCTTCCTATTTTTTGGTTTGTTTTCTGCATATTTGTGTTATATATTTATTGTCAGATTTGTTCTGGTGGCCTTACAATTCGTTTGTTTTATAAACAGAATTTATTTCCCCTCTGTATTTCCAACCCACTGTTTTATTTTAGAATGAAGTTAAGTGTGACATTTCAGTGTTTTTGTTTTTTTTCAGATGTCTGGGAAGGGGAATGATGAAATCATCATTTCCTCACTGTACCCCACATCCATAATAGTTTTAATTATACAAATGTTCCCTCAATGTCTAGACACACAGAGCCTTGAAATAAATAGCCTATGACCAGGAACACGTGCTTCCCTCAGGCACTGTCTCATCAAGGAGTTCAGAGGGATCTTTCTGATTCAGATCAGGCAGCTCATCCCCTAGTTACAAACCCTCCAGAGACTCCTGCCTCTGACTTGAAACGCTGAGCCCTGTCCCTTCCATGGCCTCCCACCAGCTCCTCCTCCGTCTGTTGGCAGGAGGTGGGCTTTAGTTCGAGATAATGGTGGAAAGAACATTTTGTCAGCTTCAACCATCTGTTTAAGCAGAACAGAGGCACATCATCACAGATAGGGATGGAAATTTTATTTCACATTTGTGGTTGTGAAATTTTTGAAGTTAAAAAAATCTAGAGAATGACCAATGAACTCTTTGCACACTCCGTCCAGTTTCGACCCTGATCAGTATGACCCGCTTTGTTTAATCTCTCACTCCCCTTTATGGGTAATACCTCTTCCTTGCTGAATGATATTAAATCAAACCCAAACATCATGTCACCCACTGGGATACTCTTTATCATTTATGTACATTTTAATGTTGCAAAACTTGGTGCCTTAAAGTAGTGGATTCCAACTACTGTCATATCAACTGATTTGTGTTTTAATTATCCCCAATAGACTAATTTAGTGATTGTGTTGATTGAAAAAGTGAAGAAAGTGCAACACATCCTGTTTTGCAGCTGTGAGGTTCATGCCATGCATATTTGATAGGAATTAAGCCCATATTGTTACAGACATTCTCAATCATCTATGGCCTCTTACGTCCACTTCTCCCCTTGCAGATGCCTCTCTTTTGTAGACATAGAACTCACTGACCCATCGTTTTTTCCTTCAAGAAATTTCTCATCACGGCCTTTTATGGGATTTTGGGATGACGAGGTCGATATTAGAATTTTATGGATCCTGTGATACTCTGTGTTTAACACTGGTTGACAAATGATTATCTTACAGGCCCTTCGTTACATGAGATACTAGTAGATATGCATTCAACTAACCCTCACTAGGCACTTCATTAGCTCACGGAAGTTATCTTCTGACTTCACAATGTTCTCTGCCGTCTACCTGTCCCTGTTGTTCTTCACTCAGTTCCTGACGACTCATCCCAACCTTTTCCACTTTGTCTAATGACCTCATGCAATCCGAGTTCAGCAAGCTGCTCACCTCCCCCAGCTTGTGATCAGCACCTTACATATGTGGCTGATTAAGACAAGAATTCTTGAGAGTATAATGCTAAGTGAATTAAGTCAGATAGAAAAAGTAGAAAACCGTATGATTTCACTGATATGTGGTGTATAAACTAAAAACAATAAAAGAACAAAACAAGCAAATGAGAAACAAAAACTCATAGACATGGACAATAGTTTAGTGGTTACCAGAGGGTAAGGGGACTGGGGAGTGGGAGGGTAAAAGGGATCAAATATATGGTGATGGAAGGAAAACTGACTCTGGGTGGTGAACACACAATGTGATTTATAGAGGATGTAATACAGAATTGTACACCTGAAATCTATATAACTTTACTAACAATTGTCACCCCAGTAGACGTTAATTAAAAGAATTCTTGTTTTCTACCCGGAGAAATCCAAAACTCCAATTCAAAAATCTGTATGCACTCCTATGTTTATTGCAGCACTTTACACGATAGCCAAGATATGGAAACAACCGAAATGCCCATCGGTCGATGACTGGATTAAGAAGCTGTGGTACATTTATACAATGGAGTATTACACAGCCATAAAGAAAAAAGAAATCTTATCATTTGCAACAACATGGATGGATCTAGAGAACATTATGTTAAGTGAAATAAGTCAGAAAGAGAAAGACAAGTACCATATGATCTCACTTATATGCGGAATCTAAAGAAAAGAATATGTGTATAAACTAATCAGAAACAGTTTTGGGGACACAAAAAACCGAGAGTTGTTAGATGGGCGGGGGGGAGGGGGTTGGGGATGGCGGGAAGGGTGAAGGGATTGGGGGGCGGCTGGTGACCACAGGATGGCCTCAGGGTTTTTTGAGAATTACTTTGGGGAACTTATTCAATAGTGTTTGGGGATTTTGTTGGGTGTCCGATGGACATGTGTCCTGTTTGGGAGACCACCTCAGGGATGCTGTGGATGCCTGGTCATGACATTGTACACCAGAGGCTGGACATTAATGAATGCCAACTATAATTTTATGTGTATAATGTGATGGCTCGGTGTGAGGTCGGGGTGGTGGTGGATGGGGGGAGGGAGGTTCATGGTGTGAGGGATGTAAAAAAAATAAAATAAAATAAAAAAGAATTCTTGTTCTTTGAATAAGAATTCAAATTTATGACATTCTCTTGCTATTCAGACAGTGAGATCAAATTGTTTTTTTTTACTTTTCCTCTAGAAAAAACTCAGAACATCAATTTCAAAATGTCTAGAAATCTTTATGTGCATCTCAGATCTGTTCTTTTCCTGGATTACACACTTAGGTGATCACACATATTTATTCAGCAAATGTGTGTTGAGTTTGCCGTTAGTGCCAGCCTGTGTTCTAGACTTTATAGATACATTGGTAACAAGACATGAAAAAATAAATATCTCTGTTTTGATGGGGAAACACACAGTCACAAACCACACCAAGTCACAAACCATAATGAAATGGCTGGCACCACAGCCTGGCCAGTTATTCACACTCAAAATCTGGAGCCCGTTCCTGACTGCTAAAAGACACATGCCCCTCAGAGGATGAGCACTGATGTTTTCAGTATCTCCTCATATACCACACTGCCCTGTATCTCTCCAGGTGGCTAAGTGTATCTTCTCATCTATACTCACCAGGCCCATGCAGAGACGCCCAGCCTGGTCTTGTTGTCATTTGTCCTCACTTTATTTCATTCTTTGCATCATTGCCAGAATGATATTTAAAATACATTCATCTGGTAAATCACTTATCTGATTATAAATCGCCCATACTTTCCTTACCCATCTTGATTACATGAAAATGTTTAGTATGTCATTCAAGGTATTGCTGGTCCTGTCATCATTTGATCCTCTGTCTCCTGTTCACCTCTCCCACCTGTAACCTGTAAAAAATCACAAATGGATCCTGGTAGCATAAATGATATTTAACACTGGGCCACATTGTTCCTGCCTCATTAAACCCTTCTCATTCTCCCAGCCCAAATTCCTAGCACTCTTTTTACAGTTGACCATGGACAATCCCGTATCCAATTGCAAGACCCATACAAAGTCTCAGCTTAGACCTGTTGCAGGACAACACTTAGCCATTGGGCCAGGGATGTTTAGACCTAGAAGAAGAATTCACGGGAGGCACCACTGCATCTACCATGGTCCACCTCTTGCTCTGTTTAGAGCCACAAGCTTCTGACCTAAGTCCCAGGCGCAGAACCTCCAGGAATCTGTTGGGCCTGCTTTCCTGAGTGGTGGTGAGGATTTCCAAAGGTCATCATGGGATGAACCACAGGCTGTGCTGCTGGAGCTGGTCTCAGCTTAAAGGATGCAAATGGTCCTGTTCTTCCACCTCCCCCACTGGATGCCCCTCCCCTTTGGTAAGCACCTGGTCCAGGTACTACCTGTTGGGGTGTATCAGAACTTCAGTCTAATGTATAAGCTCCACGCCATTTCCTTCTCAGGTTGTGGGCTGCATTGCTGTAGCTGACTATTTACTTTCAAACTGAGCAGAGGAGACCTACCAATGGGTGTCTCATTACACAGTGGAGCTGAGGTTGGAATTTGGACTCTTGCTGTGTCCTCTGGTATAAGTGTCCCCCATCCAGGGCCACAGCCTGCAAACCCACAGACTCCAGCACTATAGGGAATGGAGACAAAATTCCCCTAAGTGATCCAGAGTGATGGAAAGAGCGGCCACTCTTACTTGTACCTCATAGTCCTGGGATCAGAGAATGTTTCAGTTCAGGACAGAGAACCACGCCAGTCATGAGTTCGGTGTTTATGCTCCACAGATATGGCTCTCCAGCCTTGCAGGTTATCATGTGGGGTTGCTACTTCTGCTGCACATTCAAGTGTCCTGGCCTTTATACCCTCAGTCCTGTCATGGGGTGTGCACTGCCCCCATGTACTACTTCCTAGGGCTGCTGTAACAAAGTACCACAGACCGGGTAGCTTAAAACGAGGAAAGGTATTCTCTGTTGGTTGTGGAGTTAGACATCTGAGATCAAGCTGCTGGCAGACCTGTGCTCCCGTGAACGCTCTAGGGAAGTTCTTCCCTTGTCCCTTCCCAGCTTCTGGTGGCTCCCAGCTATCCTTGGCATTCCTTGGCTTGTGCTTCAGTCTCTGTCTCTGTCATCACGTCTTACTCCTGCAGGAAACACAGCACAGTCTGTCTCACAGTCTCTTTAGGGAACATGCAGGAGGGCGGAGGGGCCAGAGCTGTACTTCTTTTGTGACTCCGATGTTTCCCTCACACACAGGGATCCTCCCCATCCATTAAATTCATTAAGATGCGGGGAGACAGTTTATTCCCCAGGGTACAAATAATTAACGTAAATTATGTTAATTATTATAACTTATAAATTAACCCTGTTCTTTTTTTTTTGTTTGTCCCATTTTATATTATTTCAGGCTTTTTGTTTCCATAAAATACTGTGTTAAAAATAAAATATTTCATAGCATAGAACAATTGATTTGGCCACATCCTCTGGTGCCACGGAGAACAAGTCCCGAGCCCACACAGCCTAGTTGTAGCCCAGTGAACAAGGAAGAGCAATATTAGGAGCCAGGGGTGCATTGAGCCTGGGTGTTTTTTTCTCACTTTCCCACCTGCATCTGTCACTGTGGAAATGGTTACTATACACCAGCCAGCAGTAGTACTCAGCCTCATCCTCGGGCTGGGCCCTCAAGAGGGTCAGGGTAGCTTTGCCCGCGATGATGGAACCTGAGAACCGGGCAGGGGTCCAGGAATGTTTATAGTTTGTATTATAAATCAGTGTTCTGGGTACTTGGCCAGACTTTTGCTGGATCCAGTGTGGATAGTGACCATTGGTGACTGCTCCAGTGCTGGCGCCACAGGTGAGAATGACTGTCCCTCCTGGGGACACAGTCAGTGAGGGCTCCTGAGTCACCACCGCCTGAGAACTGGACCTTGAAACGAAAACAGACACATGTCAGGAATGAAGAATAAAGGCAGAGGGATCCCTCCAACGGCTGGTCTCTGAAATGTCCATGAACCTGGGCAGTGAGTGAGGAGGGGGAGCAGGAGGAGAGGAGTCCAGGTCATGGTGAAATCTTTTCAATGTCCAATGTCCCCTGGCCTCACACTCGTGCTGGTCTCTGGTGTGTCTCTATCTCCTCCTCAGCTCTCTGGGTAAAGGGTGTGTTTGGAGGCATTATGCAAATGAGTCCACAGCACCATCTGACTCTGTGACCTCAGCCCAGTTTGTAGCTTGACTCTCAGGAGGAGACTGTGGTGGTTGTGAGCTCTGAGTCTGTCCCTTGAAAGGAAGCACCTGCTGTCACCTCTAACTCAGGCCATGAGCTTGGGCGTGGGGCCCATTCAACAGAACCATTGGAGTTTGTTCCAGGCCTTGCAGCTCTGAGAAGGTCCACAGCGCCCCCTGGTGACATCTACAAAAATGTTAATTGTAGGAATTAAGGAGAGTAAATGGTAGCCCGATTTCTTTAACTTTTTAAATTAAAGTTTACTGGGGTGACAATTGTTAATAAAGTACATAGATTTCAGGTGTTCAATTCTGTATTACACCATCTACAAATCTCATTGTGTGTTTACCACCCAGAGTCAGTTCTCCTTCCATCACAATGTTTTTTTATCCCCTTTATCCTCATCTACCACCCCTCTTCCCCCTTACCCTCTGGTAACCTCTAATAAATACATTTTGTATAATATTTCTTTACATTTTCCACTGTTTTCTACAGTGAAATCTTATACATTGTCTTCCTTATAGGCAGCCTATTCATTGTAATATTTCTTTAGTTGTGTTGAGTATCTTCATGGCCCCTGAATCTCATTTCAGAGTCACCTGGTCTATATATTGAAAATTACAAGACATTTTTAAAAGAAATTGAAGAAGACACAAGAAATGGAAAAACATTCCATGCTCATGGATTGGAAGAATCAACATAGTTAAAACGGCCATATTACCCAAAGCAACATACAGATTTAATGCAATCCCCATCAAAATCTCAATGGCATTTTTTAAAGAAATAGAGCAAAAATCATCAGATTTGTTTGGAACTACAAAAGACCCTGAATAGCCAAAGCAATCTTAACAAAAAAGAACAATGATGGAGGTATCGCACTCCCTGACTTTAGCTTGTACTACAGGGCTACAATAATCAAAACAGCATGGTATTGGCAGAAAAACAGACACATAGACCAATGGAATAGAATTGAGAACCCAGAAATAAAACCACATAAATATGGACAGTTAATTTTTGACAAAGAAGCAAAAAACATACAATGGAGAAAAGACAGCCTCTTCAACAAATGGTGCTGGGAGAATTGGATAGCCATGTGCAAAAGAATGAAACTGGACTGCTATCTGTCACCATGTACCAAAATTAATTCAAAATGGATCAAAGACTTAAGCATAAGACCTGACACAATAAACTGCATAGAAGAAAACATAGGTACTAAACTTATGGACCTTGGGTTCAAAGAACATTTCATGAATTTGACTCCAAAGGCAAGGGAAGTAAAAACTAAATAAATGAATGGGAGTATATGAAACTCAAATGCTTCAGCACAGCAAAAGAAACCATCGACAAAATAAAGAGGCAACCAAGTGAATGGGAGAAGATTTTTGCAAATAGTGCCTCCGATAAGGGGCTAATATCCAAAATATACAAGGAACTCATGCAACTCAACAACAAAAAAACAAACAACCCAATTGAAAAATGGGCAGAGGACCTGAAGAGACATTTCTCCAAAGAGGACATACAAATGGCAAATAGACATGAAAAAATACTCAACATCACTGATCATCAGAGAAATGCAAATAAAAACCACTATGAGATATCACCTCACCCCATTCAGAATGGCTATCATCAACAAGACAAATAATAACAAGTGTTGGAGAGGCTGTGGAGAAAAAGGAACCCTCATACACTGTTGGTGGGAATGCAGATTGGTGCAGCAGCTATGGAAGGCAGTGTGGAGGTTCCTCAAAAAATTACCGTATGACCCAGCAATCCGTCTCCTGGGTATCTACCCAAAAAATCTGAAAACATTTATACATAAAGACACGTGTGCTCCAATGTTCATTGCAGCTTTATTTACAGTGGCCAAGACATGGAAACAACCAAAATGTCCTTCGATAGATGAATGGATAAAGAAGTCGTGGTATATATACACAATGGAATACTATTCGGCGGTAAGAAAAGATAAAATAGGAGCATTTGTGACAACATGGATGGATCTTGAGATTATAATGCTAAGTGAAATAAATCAGACAGAAAAAGTAGAGAACCATATGATTTCATTGATATGTGGTATATAAACCAAAAACAACAAAAGAACAAGACAAACAAATAAGAAACAAAAACTCATAGACACAGACAATAGTTTAGTGGTTACCAAAGGGTCACGGGGTAGGGGGGTGGTAGATGAGGGTAAAGGGGATCAAATATACGGTGATGGAAGGAGAACTGACTCTGGGTGGTGACTACACAATGTGAGATATAGATGATGTAATACAGAATTGTACACCTGAAATCTATGTAACTTCACTAACAATTGTCACCCCAATAAACTTTAAAAAAATTATCAATTTATAGCCTGCTATCTAATTTCATCGATTTTCAATCATGTTTCTTCTTTCATGTTTACTAATCTAACATTTTGTGTGTGTATGATTTCACAGTTTGTTTAAGACACAATTCCCACCATTGGGTAATGAAAATATCTTTATATTGTGTTAAGACCTATTAACTAATTTTCTCATTACTTTTTTAAGTCAATCAATACTTTATTTTTAGAGACATCTTAGGGTTTTAGAAAAAATAAGCAGAAACTACACCTAGGTCCCATATTGATAAATGAATATTGATACATGATTATTAACAAAAGTCTATAGTTTATTAGCTTAATTAACTAATTGCACAATTCTATGGGTTTTCCCAAATGCACATGCCACGTAATCACCACCCCAGTAACATGCAGAATGGTTTCACTATTACCCTAACAATTCCCATTTGTCTCCATATGCATTTTCTTTGCCTATCTTCCACCTCCTGGCAATCTCTGATCTTTTTACTGTCTCTGGCGTCTAGCCTTTTCCATAATGTCATTGTTGGAGTTAAGAAGTACTTGTAGTTTACTTCTTAAAGACTGGCATTTTTCACTTAGCAACAGGCATTTAAGGTGTCTCCATGTATTTGTGTAACCTGATAGCTCATTTGTTTTTAATCACTGAATCATACCCCATTGTAAGATTTACCATAGTTTGGTTATCTATTCAATTATTGGAGCATATTTTCTTTTCATCCAGATTTTAGCAGTTATGAATAAAGTCGCTACAAACATCTTTTTGCAGGTTTTTGGGTGAACACATCATTTCAGCTTCTGTGGAGGAACACCTACTGTGATTGCTGACTGCTGCATCGTATGGCCAGAGTCTGCTCAGCTTTGCCAGCATCTGTCAGACTGCCTTCCAAAGCGGCCGGCACCGTTTTGCACCCCCCAGCAGTGAATGACGGTCACTCAGTGGGTAGCTTCGCTCTATTACTAGTTTAGTCCATGTGTGTAACAAGGTCTCTCCTCCGAGAGGTTATAACTCAGACATCCTACAAATCTTTCATAAAATTCTTCATGTCAAATCTAGTTTCTTACAGTATATTCACACACCTTTGTTATTTTCTCAGACTGGACAGTGGCTCTCTGTTCATACAAACTTTTATTCAGGAAATTCCCACCGGCTGTAGGCACCTGAAGACTTATCACAGCCCTGGGTGAAAACCTGGCCCCTTTGCGGGACTCTTGTCTTTGGAGCCAGGGACATAGAGACCCCAAAGTTCCATCCCATTCCTACCGATGCCTTTGGCTGAGGAACAAGGTCAGGGCTGTCTTCCATTAGAAGTCACGCATGTGTTCACTTCTCCTGTGTCCCTCAGCCCAAGACAAATGAGTGTGGTGGGGGGAAGTTCCCTTCCTGATGGGGAGACTAATACCTCAGGCTACATAGGATAGTGTCTCAACGTGGTGACAGTCCCTGTGGGGTGTTTGTGCTAAATGAATAAACCCTTTCTGTGATGGTACACGAGCCCCAACTCCCCAGTGGTTCCCCTGGGAGGTGCACTGCATGAGAGGGTCCTCCAGCCATGAAGAGGGCTGGCCGAGGGCGATTTGTCACTTCCTTTGTAAATTTATATCCCAAAGATATTCATAATTGTTAGGACATCTGAGAGATCACATTTGCTCTTTGATTAATGTCCCCCAGTATAACTAAGTGAGCAGGAAATCTGTGACAGTCAACATAACGTCATCCTCACACTGTCAAGTGACAATTCCTTCCACACAAACTGTCCCCAACACAGATAGGTGTCTCCCCTCCACAGAAAGGCTCAGTTGGTCCAAGGTCCCATAAACCCACCTTCAGGAGTGATCATTCTCATTTGGCAGAACCTGCAAGTGCAAACACCACAACAATGTCACGTGGTGTCCCCACCCATGAGGCTTTATTGGGGGAAATGTACAAGAATGGGCTCAGCTGATCCACAGCCCTTCTACCCTCACCTGAGCCTTCATGAGAAGCAGACATGGGCTGGGCCAGGAGCGGCAGGATGTATTTGGGGTCCGGGAGAAGCAGCCCTACTGAGAGGCTCGGTCTGTACTAAATGAAGTGGGTGAGAGGCCGTGCAGGTGATGTGATGGGGGAAATTGAGTAGCGGCTCAGGGGAGATGCATGGACGTGACTGGGATCTGTGTTCACTGCACCTGGAAACGCAGGGGAGTTAGGTCACTGGGGGAGGCCCAGATGGCTGTCCAGGCCACCTCAAGTCAGGTCATCCTGAGAGAGTTGTTGGAGTCACCTACATGTGGCTGCTTCACTCTGAGCAGGATTTGAAGCCAGTACAAAGGGCCAACCCTATACTGGGAACAGAAAAGAGGAACAGGGAAGGTGCTTCTGATGAGCCGCCTCCAGAAACCCCTCAGCACCTCACCTGTGCAGAGAGAAGGATGAGCAGGGGAAAACTTCAGACAAATGGCGAGACGTCCCAAGAATTGTTTTCCTGACAGAATGTGTGGTGACACAATCCCACACACATATCTCTGATCCGATTCCCCTTGAATGCTTTTGTGGGATGGGTCTTCCTCTTCTGATTGTCCCTAAACCCCGAGTGTCCCCAGTCTCATTGGCATTTTGGCATGTGCCTCAGGTCACCTGGGGATGAGAAAGCTAGTTGGCTCCTACACAACCTGCCTCAGTGGTGAGGACACCTGACTCTGGTATCCTGGTCCACACAGGGAGGTCACAGACAGTCACTCTGGAGATGATTCCATTTGCTCAGTATCCCTAGAGCCACCGAGACCTGCTTCCCCTGCACCTCAGGAGGGAAAGAACAGTCCTCACAGACAGGCCACAATGAGAAGATGTGGAGATGACCTCACACTTGGATCTGGTCCCTGGGGGATGAGCAAGGAGCATGCTGGACCTGGTACCTGTCCAGAAGCGCTCAGAACCCCCACATCTCTGAGTCAGGTAAGACCCTCGGCTGGGCATGGGTGGGGTCAACCACCTTCTTCCTCGTCCACCATCCCCTGGAGTGGAACATAGCTGTGAAATTTGATTTGTGCCTACTAGAGGGATCAGGGTGAGAAAGTATTAGCAACTGATCTAGTTAATATTTTAAATGATGGAATGTTAAGATATTTTCACATCCACTGCTATAAGGAAAGTGAAGTGTTGACTAAAGAAATGACAACAGATGTCACCATGAATTATACTTGGTCCCTGGCAGAGAAGGGTGGCTGCCCCAAGCAGGGAGTCCACAGGGGAGGTTTTAGTCTCACTTCCCCACGGGCGTGGAGCACTGTGTAAGTATCACTGTTGCCGTGATACGTAGCACAGTAATAGTCAGCCTCGTCCTCAGGCTGCAGCCCAGAGATGAGCAGAAGCCCTGCATTGGCCGAGGCGTCTTTGGATCCAGAGAAGCGGCTGGGGACCCCGGAGCCCTGGTGTTTATCTGAGTCTGATTTAAACTGTAGCAGATACCGGGGAGGGCTCCCTGGCTTCTGCTGGAACCAGGCTATCCAGTAGCCCCCAACACTGTAGCCACTGCTCAGGGTGCAGGAGAGTCTGGCTGTTGTTCCCAGAGATGCAGAGAGGGAGGGCGGCTGAGTCAGCACAGGCTGGGAGAGGGAACCTGCAAACACAGACATAATGGGGGATGGGGCAGGGACAAGGGTAAAGGTTCTCAGGGCCTGAGACAGAGACAGAGGCACAGGCCAGAGGGCTGCCCTCGTCCCCAAGGCCCGTCCCTACCTGCACAGTGATAGAGGAGCATGAGGAGGACAGGAGTCCAGGCCATGGTGCACGCAGCCCCTGAGCCCACAGTGGGGCTGGGCTGCCCCAGGCCTCCTTTTCTTCTTCACCCTCTGCCAGAGGAGGAGCTGTTCATGCAAATGTGTGTCCATCCGGTGACTGCCCAGCCCCTCCCTGAGTCCTGGTGCTGGAGCTCAGCTCACACCCCAGACTGAGAAGGATGGAGGTTGCTTCACCTCTGGGAGAGCCCTGGCAGGAAGCACAGCTGACACCACACGAAGGTCTCTGCTCAAGGGACTCTGCCAGGCCTGAGAGGACACAGCTGCTGAGTCCCCATCAGGGATTTCAGGGCCCAGACCCCAGGCCCAGGCTCCTTTGAGTGAATGGTCCTCACTGATCCACTTTGTAGAGTCTACACGGCAGTCCTACAGCGCCCCCTGCTGTCACAGCATACACATGTCCCCATAGCCCAGAATCCTGAGAGCCCAGCTGGTTTGCGCAGCTCACCAGGTGCCTGTCTCTATTCACACACCCGTGATCTGGTTCCCAGATACTGGGATTCTGATATACTGTGCTGATATTATAGTTTCTTACTTCCAGCAATAAGGTCCATGGGGTATGTAAACATGTACATATATAACTACTTAAAGTGTAAAAGCACTTAGAGTACATTATAGTAACTGCTAAATGACTCAGGTGAGCAGCAGGTCAAGTGTCAGAGCTAATGAGACAGTTTATCCAATTTCACGGGCTTGTAGAGGCTGTTCAGGGAAATGCTATAGAAAGGAATTTTCCTGGAATACACCTAGTAACATATTCAAAGGACAACAATTCTGCAAACATTTCAAACGTCATGTGCTGCATGTACCGTTTTCATAGAGATTAGATTGAATTTAGTATTGGTAATAAAAATAATGGCTTTGGTAGGTTTCACATTTACCTGTGGAGAGTGTACATACTTCTTTATTCTAGGAATTTACTTGACATTCTTATATTTGTATTACAGTTTTCTGGATATCTGTTTCACAGGTTTCTTGTCAGGATTTTTGCCTTTGGTGTCATAAAATTAGTTTACATTTTGAGCAAAAAATTTTCTACCTGTATTTCCTTACTCAGTAGCAAGCTAAATGTGAGAGTGTGATGTGTTTGCAGACATGGTGAAGGTCTGAGAAGTTGAATGCAGAAAACATCACTTCCTCATTGTGGCGCCTATCAACTCTGCTTTAACTGTGCAGATGGTCCAATGGTCCCTAAACTTCTAGACTCACAGAACTTTCATTAAATATCTTTGACCTGGGTGACGTGCTTGCTTAGAAGCTCCCTCCTCCTGGAACTCAGAGGGACCTTTCTCATTCAGTTCAGGCTGGTCACTTCCTGCTTAAAACCCTGTGTTCCTCTCTCTGCTGTTTGCACAGAACCCCGCTTCCTCAGTTCCCCTCAGGGGCTTTCATGGTCCAGCCCTACCTCCTTCACACCCACCTCACAGCCCTTCCCCTTGCTCTGGGTGCTCCATCCTTACTCCTCTCTCTTTGGAGAACTGGAGCTTTGTCCTTTCCATAGCCTCCACACCAATTCTTCCTCTGTCTCTTGGGAGGAGACGTATCACAGCTTGAGGTTATGATGGAAGCATATATTTTGGCAAGTTTGACTATCTGTTAAAACAGGACAGACACACGTCATCACAGATGGGGGTTGCGATTTTTCTCTACACATTTTTCAGTGTGGAAATTGGTGAAGTTACACAAGTCTATAGAGAATAAACCGATGACCCTGTCCTCGTCATACAACTTCAACCCTCATCAGTATGAAATGCCTTGTTTAATTTCTCACTCCTCTTTGTAGCTCATCCTTCTCCCTCATCGAAAGATATTGAACAAATTAAACAATATTTTGAATATTAAATTCAAACATCATGTCACTTCATTGGGATACTCTTCAGTATTTACAGAAATTGTAATGTTCCAAACTCTTGTACATTAAAGCCATTAATTCCAACTATTGTCACATCCATTGATTTGTGTTTTAATTCCCCCAGTGTCTGCTAATTTAAATGTTGTATTGATTTAAAAAGTGAAGGAAGTGCAACAGGTCCTAGTTTTTGCAACTGTCAGGTTCATGGCCTGACGTATTTGATTGTGAAGGGGTTCAGAAGTCTTCCCAGAGGGTGCCATTTTTGTTTAAAGATTATTTTGAGCTAAAGACAGTTGAGGCTCTAAGGACTCAGGAAGAGCTTTTTACCTTCCCCTTAGTGCCTAAAAACATTAGATAGAGGGTCTGTTTCGGAAAGAAAACTAACACCAGACATAACTACACAGAATAGGGTCTAGGTGTAGAAAGCTGTGGGAGCTCAGCAAGGCCTGTTTGTTCAGTGTCCTCTCTATAACCCAGTGTCTCTGCATTGCATAAGAAACACTTGTTTACCAAGCATTTGCTCTTCCCATCTCCTAGTCTATTGCCTTCTTTGAATTCTGAGGTTCCATAACCCTACCTCCTTCTCTTTAGCTCAGAACAGCATATAAGCCTTAATTGTCTGACTGCCTCTGGGTCACATATTCTTATGGAGCCCCTGCACATATACAGAGGGTACCAAAAATGTACACATTTTAAAAAAGAAAAAAATTAAAATTGTAATACTCAATATACACCAATAACAAAAGATGAATACAAGTCATGTTTGACTTCTGCAATTACAAGAGCTGCTCAAAGTGGTTACCATCAGCATCCAGACACTTCTGATTATGGCAAACTACTGCTTGAGCAACGTTGACCAAAGTGTCCACTTGTATACATTTTTCTTAGCACCCCGTTATAATTAAATTTCTGTTCTGCTGTTAACCTATGTTAATTTAATTATTAGACTAGCCACATGAACCTATAATTATAGAGGCAAACCATGTTCCTCCATGACAACTGGAATTGAGTCCAGCCTGCCATATACTCTCTCAGACAATCATTTCTGGCTTCTTTCATCTACTCCTTGTGCCAAAGCAGCTCTTCTGTGGACACAGAGTTTATCCTTTACATTTCCTTTAAGACATTTCCTGTCGTGGTCTTTAATGGGATTGGGGGATATGGAGATCGATATTGTAATTTCATGGATAATGTGGTTCTCTGTATTTAACATTGGTTCAATGGATTGTCTTATAGGCTGTTAGTTATGTGAGACATTAGTGGACATTCACCCAACCAACTCATACAACAACACACAGTAGAAGGGCTACAAGGAAGAAAGGAATTAGGATCAGAAGGAGAAATGTATAGTCAGAGTCAGTTCCTTAGAAACGGAGAAAGATATCCTTTGGTTTGTCAGGTCAAGGAGCTGCCTTACTGGCTGATCTTAATGTACAGAGATCACTGGGGCTGGGAGGGAAGGCAAGGAGAAGCCATGTGCCAAAGGATCATGGGGGAAGAACAGATGAAAAAGTTGACAGAGGGAGAACAGTTTCCAGTTTAGGAAAGACTGATGGGAAGAGTAAGATTGACAATGATGAAGATCTATCTATTTTTCTCTGGACATTTCTCAAAATGGAATTATGTGAATTTATAGATTTTATCAAAGAAGAATATAAATACAGAACATACAGGTTTATTACCTTGTGGAAGTTAATAAGTGTATCTCCAACCCACCCAAAAATATTAATGCAAAGGTCATTTCTGACAGGACTCTAAACACTGTGTTTTTGATATGCTCTTTGACCAAACTTTGTGAGTTTACAGGTCTCCTCATTGATACATGAGTTGATTAAAATATTTCACCATTGCTCATTTACTCATATATTTGCATGAGAGTCAGATATCTCCCTTTTTGAATCAGACTAAATCTGATCCCAACTCCCAGGATACAGAAGAGGGCATGGCTGTGATAAACCACCTGTGACCAGGACCCAGTGAGGTGACCTGAGGGGGAGCATGTGCTTGGGGACAGGAGAAAAAAACAATGGGCACGGAGTGTGTGGTCAGAGGCTCACGTGGTCAGAGACTCTGGGACTGTCCTCCCCTGTGTTGGGTGGAGGAGAAGCGCCCAGGTCATGGTGGGCAGTGGCTCTAATGAGATTTCTTGAGATTACTTCACTTTTCTTACTCTGTCAGGGAAGAGGAGTTCATGAAGAGAATATGTTGCTGCTTTCTACCTCTCTGAGGTAGAAATTCTATAGGTAGAACTAGAAAACTTCAAGTTGATGCCCACTGATGGGAATGGGTGTGATTTTACTTGCGATCGATCTCCTAGAAGACATTAAAAAGATCAGGGGGCCAGAAGTGAAGTTTTATGAGATAGTAGCCTCATAGCCTGTGTCCCCTGCCCATGTCTCAGCACCAACAGTACAACACCCAACATGAACTAACAACGAGGGTGGAGGGCAGAGTGACACACATGATGGGGGCAATTTAGGCAAAGTTTTTGTGTTTTTCCTGTCCTATCTGTACCTCAAATCCCCCAGTCATGTTGCTGGCATATGATGGACCCAATTTCCAACTCCAGGGAGAGGGCCTGCGTTGTCTAACCCAAATCAAACAATCCGCTCCCTGTTTGCTATGGCGGTGTCAGGGAGACGGTGTGAGTGATCTGGTCCAATCCTCACGAGGCCAGTGTTCCTGATCAAAGGGTCAAAGAGGATGAGTCTCTCATTCTGGAGGGTTTGTTGTGCGGATGTGATGCTTGGTACTGCGGAGGCATTTTGTTACTTGGAGGGAAATCTGCCTGGACACTACATTTTGGCGTGTTTGTCTTTTGTTTTCCCCCAGTGTCCGCTCCCCGAGCACGGGGAAACTTCCTGTGTTTTCCACAAAGCATTCTTAATCCCTAGATCCACATCAAGCACATAGTAGGACTTCAGTAAATGGTGTGGACACACATCATTTGGACAGTCCACTATCTCAAGCCAGACAGCAGGACCCTGCGCCCCTGGTTCTGTCCTGACCCTTGATATGGACTGAACTATGTCCCACAAAATCCTATGTTGAAACCTCAACCTCAAACCTCATATTGGGGGCAATATGACTGTCTCTGGAGATAAGACCTGATGGGTGGTAATGAAGGTACCCGGGGTCATGAGGGTGGTGTCCTAATAAGAAGGGCCGGTGTCTTCATAAGATGAGAAAGAGAAACCAGGGTGAGCGCACACAGAGAACAGGCCGTGTGAGGACTCAGGGAGAATGCAGATGTCTGTAAGCCAAGGAGAGAGGCCTCAGGATAGCCAACCTGCCAACACCTTGATCTTGGAATTTCTGAATCCAGACCAGTGAGAACATACATTTTTGTTGGTTAATACACGCAGTTTATGTATTATGTTACAGCAAACCTGGCATTAGCACACCCCTCAGGGACTCTGTTCCCAGGGCAGCCTGCCTCTGCATAGAGCATTTATGCTCAATTTGAGAAAAATTCGGCAATGTATCATCACTAAGGACAGGCTTTGGAGGACAAATTTAAAGAGGATGAAGACATGTTCTCTAGACAAAGTTTACTGAGGTGGGTCTCAGACCCCAGTTTTGGCCAAACAAAACAAGAAGTAGCGGCCTTGTCAGAAGACTGAGGTCTGCCAGGGAAACCGCATTGCAGGAAAGACAGCAAGTTTATGTCTCACTTCCCCACAGGCCTGAAGCACTGTGCAAGCACTCAAGCTGCTGTCCCACGCTGAGCAGTAATAAACAGCCTCGTCCTCAGGCTGGAGCCCAGAGATGCTCAGGGTGGACACGCTGCCTGACCTGGAGCCCGAGAACCTCTCGGACACCCCTGAGGGCCGGTTGTTATTCCTGTGGGTCAGGAGTTTGGGAACTTGGCCTGAGTGTTGCTGCAGCCAAGCTGCTCCCTGATTGCCAACATTGTTGCTGTTTCCGGTGCAGGTGAGGGTCGCTGTCTGTCCCAGGGACTTGGTCACTGAGGGTGGCTGAGTTAGCCCTGCCTGGGCCACAGACACTGTGAGGGTGACAGAGAGGAGTGAGAGCAGGACCGCGGTCACTGTGGAGGGGAGTGGAGCCCGGAGCAGAGCTGGTGGGGACACCCCACCCCCAGGTAAAGGAGGCCTCACCTGTGTAGGGAGTGAGGAGGGTGAGGAGGAGAGGAGCCCACGTCATGGTGGAGAGGCAGACTCTGATCCTAAAGCGGGGGTGTGGGTTCTGAGCTGCCCTGAGTCTCTTTATATCACCCAAGTACACGTGGGGCGGTGGTGGTTCATTCAAATGAGCTCTTATCGTCTGTGTGCTCCTGGCCACCTGCCCTGGGTCCTCACAGGTCAGAAGGAGATGAGTGAACCCAGGGGGCAGACACCTGGCATCTGGTGATTCTGGGACCTGGCAGGGCAGCATAGCCCAGTGACCGCACTCATGGCTGAAACCTCCTGCGGTCTCTGAGTAGTGTTCCAGCTGGGAGGGGACATCCCAGGATTGTGTCACACTGGCCCACACTAGCCTCAGACCACAACCCCACCTGGCCTCTCTGACACAGCTGGTACCCAAGTTAGAAGACTCTGGTGTCCTGATCCTGTTTTCTGAAGCTGCTCATGACATCTGAGAGGAATCCAGGGCACCCGAATTCTAGATAATGGGGATGTTGGCTAAAGGATGTCCCTCTCACTACAAAAGGACCACTGAGAGCTCGTCTTTCAGCTGCACAGCATAAAACTGACAGAATTTTACTGGATCATCCATTAAAACTCCAAAAACGGAGAGCGTTTTCTATTCAGTATTTCATGAACCTAGTGACCCAAACCTTCATACACATTTTCTTAATGCTGTCATCACCAGTACTGAAGATCCATGTGAGGCCCGAAGCTGCTGTGTCCCCTCAGCTGCAATTTCTCGGTCCTTCTTGTTTCTGACCTGGTTGCAATCTGCTGCCCTCTGTCCCCACTTGTCTTTCTGGAGAGACCTGTGCCCTGGACAAGGCACTCCTGCCTGTGTGGACATCCAGGCACAACACGTGTCGTGGGGAATGGCTCAGTCCACAGCCTGGATGGGATCAGAGGAGGGGGCTTTCTCGGATCCACAGACCCATAGAGAGGCCTCAGACCCACATGTACTGGGGACACTAGTGACAGCAATTACAGGGGAGTCAGGGCTAGTCAGGGTTCCAGAAGGAAGTTTAATCTCTTCCTCGTGGACACCAGCAGTGAATGTCTGTTGATCTCTGGGTCATCTATGTGACAGTTATAATGACCTCACCTCAGGTTGGAGCCTAGAGATGGACTTGGGGCCATGTTTCCTGACTTAGATACAGAGAATCATCTGGAAAGACAGAGGGCCTGGTCCTTCCAAGAGTTAATGTTGGGGACAACACTACGAAGAGTGGGGACCCACACACATTACAGGATCCAATGTTGCTGCTGCACCCAGAGCAGGACATGTGACATGTCTCCAGACACACCCACACCAAGGATGACTGGGTCAGCAATGACGGGGTCCAAGACCCTGCAATGAAGGACATCATCACAGAGATGGAGTCAGGGTCCCTGCTGACAACCAGGGTTAGGATCAAGGAGAAAGAAAAGCCCGTGTGTCCTCCTAGTGACGCTCCCCTCATCCAAGAATCAAACCACCTGTGCAGTGAGTGAGGTTGGGGAGGAGACGGGCCTGAACGTGGAGGACACTCCCCAGAGCTCTCTCCCTGTCTGCCTGCTGAGAGATGAGCCCAAACCTCTCGTCTCACTTTCCTCACTCTGCTGGGAGCAGGAGCCTTCAGCCAAATTATTCCCTACCCATGACTGTCCCTGCCTGTCTAGGAACCAGGATTCAATCCCCACTGCCTTGGAGTTTGTGTTCGGAGGGTGTGGAGCTGGTGAATGTCTGATGTGGGCTCATCTGGGGCCCTGGGAGGAAGGAGCTGCTGGGCCCCAGGGAGCACTGAGCACAGGGCACCAGCTTTGCAGCCAGGTGCTGAGGTCACATCTGTGGTCTCACCACAAGGGGCTCAGACACGTGCCCACAGCGCCCCCTGCTGGCCATGCTGCCCTTAGCTCCATGTCTGAAATTCAATGTCAGCATCCTGCCTTAGGGAGGAATAGACCCTACCTAAGCATTACCCTTTCCACTGCCCCCTCCTCACAAAGGGAAGAGTCCCTCATCAGGGCCCCCTACTCACCTGCACTCTCCTTACTTACCCCTCAGTTTCACGGCATGGCCTCCTTAGAGGGCGGCCTCACTGATGCCCCTTCAGGTGTTCACACAGTGGAGGTGGGAGCCCCGAGAACTGGCCCTGAGGACAATGTGTCCTGCTTTCAGCTCAGCGAAGGATAACGGCCATGAGACCTGCCACACCTCATTGTTTGGGAATGTGGAGGGCCTTCACCTCACTCTGACCCCCTTTCCAGTGGGGCGCGTTCAAGCACTGGACCTGCCCCTATTACCCCTCTTCTGTGAACCTCTGGGAAGCGATAAAGTGGGTCCATCAAAGAGGAACCCAGGAGGGACATATTGAGAAGAGGCTGTCCTTCATCATCAAAAAGACACAGGTCCACTTCTCGGGAACCCACCCTCTCACCACAGCTGTCCCAGCATAACACTGGGGCTCAAGGCCTGGGACCTAAAGGGAAGGGTCTCCATGAAGAGGGCAGGGGTGCAGGAAGGAGCTGAGATCCTGGTTGTGGGATAAACTGAAGGGGAGGGGACAGAAATCAGTCTTTCACGAGACAACAAAAGTCAGATCTCTTCCTTTCTCTCTTCATATCTATTTATTTATCTACTATCTATCCGTTCATTTCAGATATGATTAGAAATTTAGAGTGAATTAACTATGATGGACATTTATACTGTAACTTTTAATACCATAAATGATATCTATTCTGTTTTTAACTTGACAACTCCCTAATTTATGTCTAATTTTTCACTGTTCCATGTAGTTTGTATATGGCCAATTCTGTTTTTAATGTTGTTTTTCATGAGAGATGATAAGGATGTGTGAGATTGGGTGTCAGTTTATTAATGAGAACACACATTTAAACTTCATTTTGGTTGTCTAAAATATCCCACATAGAAAAAAGTACATATACGATGCCTGACAATTAGGTGAAATTGTTGCAACAATGTTGCTAACCCTTTTTGATAGCAGATGGATTATTCATTATGAATTTGTACCAAGTGGATAACCAGTTAACCAAGTTTACTATTTGGAAATACTGAAAAGGCTGCATGAGAAAGTGAGACAACCTGAACCTTTCACCAACAATTCATGGCTCTTGCGTCACGACAATGCACCTGCTTACAAGGCACTGTCTGTGAGGGATTTGTCAACGAGTAAACAAATATTTGTTTTGGAACACCCTCCCTGCTCATCTGATCTGGCCCCCAGTGACTTCTTTCTTTACCTTAAGATACAGGAAATATTGAAAGGAATATTTTGACAACACGGGTAAGACGACGGATAATACGTCAACAGCCCTGATGGCCATCCCAGAAAAAGAGTTCCAAAATTGCTTTGAAGGGTGGAGTAGGTGCTGGCATTGCTGCATAGCTTCCCAAGGGGGGTGCTTTGAAGGAGACCGTAGTGGTATTCAGCAATGAGGTATGTAGCACTTTTTCTAGGATGAGTTCTCAAAACTTAATGGTCAGACCTCATAGATGGTATTTATATATATTTTAAAATTGTCTGTGACCCATTTGTTATGGAAAAGTCTGTTGTTTAATCTACAAATATTTTGGACATGTCCCGTTATCTTTCTATCAGGAGGTCCCTCAAGTTCTGCCAAGGGTCTCTGAGGATAAGTTGGGCTGTGCTGTCTACACTCAGAGTCTTCCAGAACCTTCAGGTACTGTTCCTGCAGAACATCAAGTTCAGCTAGAGGTCATCCCTCAGGGCCCCCTGGGATCTTCCTGGGCATCTGACAGCCCCAAGTACACACACAGCCCTGCATTTGGACATGACCACATGGCCTTCTAAATCCTCAGGGATGTGATAGTTTCAAAGCTCTGTGAGTATTTCATTCGCCTCTAACCTTTATTGCTTTGTGTTGTTCTTGTTGTTGTTCTTACTGTTATTACTATTGTTGTTTCACTCTATTGCTTGCTCCTGTCTTACCTATCACTTCACGTAACTGAAGAAACACAGTTGCTTGTATCCGGGGAAGAAAGCATTATTCTCTGAGGAAGCTCCAAGTCAGGTCAAAAGAGGTGTTCAAGCATCTGGGGTCTTCCATAAATTGAGGCTACAAATCAAATAATGATAATTATCTAATAAGAGTACTTTCAGGTATCTCAAGTCTGATTTTATTCCCTCATCTGGCTGTGAGGTGCTGATTTTCAGTGGGAATGTTGGATCTTAGTTTTGTAGTTCCTGGGGAATGCAGAGCAGGGGATGGCACTGAGGAAAGGGGACAATACACTAAGCTCACTGCCTGTACTGAGATTCAGCCTCTTTTCCTGAATCCAGGCCCCCTGAATTGCATCAGCACTTTGTTTCCCAGTCTTCCTCCAAAGGTTTTAGGTGTTTTGTTTGACCAACTGTTATACCTTCTGTCTGAGGGAATATAAGTATTTGCCCTTAAATATTACCAAGAGAGCAGCCTGAGCACCAGGAGAGACCTGGGCATATGAAGAAAGGTAAATCCTTCAGCTGGCCCTCCAAGACACCACAAAACAGACAGGATGGCACACACAACCACAATCCTTAGAGAATCAGGTCCTTTCTGCTCCCGACAGTAGCAGTTACCTGTTCCAGAGTGTGGTCTGTTTTCTTCAAGGTGCCCCTAAGCTGCAGATAGGGGATGAACCAAGTGATGACATCATCTGACATTCATCTATTTTTCTCTTGATTATTTTTTTTTATGGTTGTTGTGAACTTTTGGTTACCTTCAAGAGCTCTCAATTGTTTGATTCTGACCATTCTGAGAGTCTGTTCATTGCTTTGTGGCGGGAGGACCCTCAGTTTCTCCCAATTTACCATTTTCTCTGACATCACTCTGCTCTTTAAATCTCACCTGGTGCAAATCACACTTACACGGAAGGACCTTCCCTACTGTCCATGCTGTCGTCCTCCTGGGGGGTACTTTGGTGTTTCCTGACTCAGTGCGGCTCTGTCTCCTTGGCCGTAGGTTAAGATGAATCCAGAGCCCGGTGCCAGCTTCCCTCTTCTCTTCCTCAGTGTTTGTCAGTCTGCCCTTGCTTGTCACAGAGCCTGAGGGGATGAGAGGGGCATGAGGTACCTGGGCTGCTTGTGTCTTGATTCCTACAGTAGTTCTCACATTTCAGCACGATCTGCCTTGAAGATGCCCCCAAGGAGCGGAGGTGATGTAAATTAATTTTCCCTTTTGTACGTGTGTGTGTATAATCTTAATGTGGTCAGCATATTGGAAGACACACATCTTTAGAAACGGTCACTTATCTTCCTAGAGCTCTTTCTTATATAAAGATTATAAAAATCTATGTGACTAGGTTTTGCTTTGTGAAGAAGATCTTACATTTTGAAGCTTCTATTTCGGGTATTATCTGAAATTATTCACTGACAAGATCTTTAATTGTACATTAATACAGGAATCCCCCCATTATCAAAAGACCTACTAAGCCACTGGCTTTAAGTCACTGGCTTTTACAAAAGACCCACCTTACTCCCTGGTTTTGCTCCCAGAAAGAAATGCAAAAATCACTTTTGATTTTAAGAAAAAAGGAGACAGCAATAATAATGTTCAGCATGCGTTTTGCAGGTCCTGTGACACAGGCAGTGTCACCCCGAGCAGAGAGAATGGCTCTGCCAACTCTGACCCTGGGAACCACACTCAGCATCTCAGCATCAAGCTGCCCTCGCTTTGACCTGTGCCTGTGAGCATCTGAGCTTTACTTCCATTGATTTTGTACATCTGTTAGCCAGGCGTGTTCAGAGGTAATTGCTTCTTTTCTTTACGTTATCAGCTTCGGGTAGGTGACCTAGGAACGCTCGAGGTTCAGAGAGTGGGGACACCTGTATATGTAGATGAGGACAGAGGACTTCCAACACTGATATGGGGAAAAGTAAATCCTTCAGCTTGTCCTCCAAGGCTTAAAAATGAGCACAATTTCATTTGTAAGAAACTTCTTAGAAATACAGTTTCTTAATAATGAAATTGTATTCATGCTCTTTGCTCGAGTCAATAATGAAAGTTCAGTTTCTCTCAATGTGTCTGCTCTGTTTCCTTCACCTTGACATTCTATTGATTTTAATGGAGGTAAATTGTTTTGCCTTATACATCCTGCATTCAAGACAGAGACTGATAATGGGTGGATTTGACATTCAGTGCTTCAAGCAAATCATTGGCTCTGAAAAGCAGCAGCTAGACCTGGGGGGTGGGCAGGGGATTATGAGGTCACACGGAGCGTGATGTAATGCTCTGTCACAATGGCTCTGTGCTGATATAAACCTTGTCCCTGGTGCTACCTGCCACTCTCTGAGCCGAGACTAAAAGCACACTGGAGATTTGTGACTGAAATGGGAAACAGACTTTTCACTACCAGAGGTAAGTTCATGGAGCCCACTGAGTACTGTCCTTCCAATGGGCTAGCTAATATTTCTCAAAATGTGTGCTCATCATGTTCATTCTCTTCTGAGCATTTGTCATGTAGAATTATACATCTATCATTTCCTGATGCATTCGGCTCTCCTCTTGCCCCACATAAATATCCATTGGGAAAATATGGAATGTACCTTCAGTGCCCCTTTTTACTTGTCAAAACTTATTAAAATTATTAATTACAGAAATCTGAAGTAAATCCATAATTGTGGAGATGTGTGGGGAGGATTTTCACTCAATGAAGGGACCCTAGCATTGCTTTTTTGTTTTTTATTAAAGTTTATTGGGGTGACAATTGCTAGTACCGTTACATATATTTCAGGACTTGAAATAAGTGAAAGAAGTCAGAAATAAAAAGTAGAGAACCTTACGATTTCATCGATATGTGGTATATAAATATGAAAAAACAGAAGAACAAGACAGAAAAGTGAAGAAACAAAAACTCATAAATGTGGACATAGTTTAGTGTAGAAGAGGCTAGAATTGCTTTTAATGTGTCTTCTCTCTCTCACATCCTGAAATATTTATTGAATTCAGCACATTTCTGAGGGCATGTTGCTTCCACTCATATCGCTAGTTTTCCAAATCCCATCATTAGAGTGTATGTCTCAGTGTCAGTTTGTGAAGTAAAACACATAATTTTTAAACGTTCTGTGCTGTCAAAAAATTTCATTTTAGAGAGACATCCATTTTATGTTCTCATATAACATATTCATTCACCAGAGGTGAGAATGGTGAAAATGTAGTGGTTTTTTTTTTTATACTTCAGCCCCAAATGAATAGCCAGTCTTTCAACATTCAATGATAGATGGTGAAATGGGCTGATGAACTGATGGGGAGAAATAGAAAATCGAGTACATTGACAGTTAGCTACATATAGAGAAAAGAATCGTACTGTACACAGGTAAGGAGAGAGACAAAAATGCACATGAATAGAGAATTACCTACTTTTTCATATGGAGTTGTAGCTTTAACAAAGGTAGGGTCTCAATTAATGATGTTTTAATGTAATGCACGAATGATTCAGTTTGGCCTTCATCTAGAGCGCTTTTTATGACAAGGCACCTGTCTCATTTTTGAGGCACTTATATTACGAGGAAGAAATAATGCCACATGATATTGATCACCAGTTTGAGAACACAAGACTTCTGAATAGATATTTCTGCCTCTCCAGAAAGCTAGTGTTCATCTTATTTGCACACCTAGGTGTTGGCCATGAGTTAGGCAATCAGGCCTCACTGGAGAACAACCCTACATTTATCTGAGGAGTGGCCTCTGAGTGTGGACTCAGGCAGGCCACAACAGCATTTGGACACCTTGACCTGACTCCTTAAACTGGGTTGGGCTTCAGGAAGGGGCCGGTTTCTGAGCAAAGCAGATGTATGTCATGGACAGAACAATGGACTGGGAATTTGCCATCCTGGTCGGATGCCTGTCTGAGGCTTTTAAGTTGTGAGATCAAAGTCCATGCCTATCACTAATAAGTAACTTTCCTTAGTGTTTACAACACATACTCTACTGCCACTGTCCACCCCGATGCTTACAAAAGGACGTATGTCTTGTTGGGATTACCATCTGCATTTCATGGGAGTAGAAATAGAGGCACAGAGAAGAATATACCCGAGCCCTTGAGTAGAACACCCAAGACAGTCCCTGGCGTGAGGTCACAAAGACGAGGTTCTGGACAAGTGACCCGCCCTTATCTGTCAGCCATGGCCTCCTTAGTCACCATGGAAGCGGTTTCCAGCGTCCACATATCTGCCTGGGATCGCTGAGTCTAAAGAGATCCTAACCACTGTCCACATTAGAGGGCAGCCTCAGGGTATTTTCTAGATTTGATCATTTGAGCCTCAGAACAAAACGTAATAATTGGCTTTATTAAAATTTGAATGACAAGGTAGTGCATTGAGGACCAGGGCCAACATGACTTTCCCACTTTCTTGTGGCTTGTGTGTGGGATTTGAACCCAGGGAGTCAGACCCCAGCACTCATGGGCTCACTCACTGTGCTCTGCTGCCTTTATCGAGTCCCATCTAAATAAAGGTATTGATCACATAATCAATCTGATAGGAGTTTGAGGTGCACACGCAACTCCAAGACCTTCCTGAAGCCCAACTTGGACTCAGAGGGCACTTTTAAGAAACCAGTGAGTAATAAGATCAAAATATTGAACTCAGAATAAATGATTCCTAGTTTTCTCCTGGTCTGCTACCAGCAAGATGTCATTAGTTCTGTCTGTTGTGAATGCATTTCTCACGATCTTTCTTGATGGGTTTTCATACAGTGACACCATTAGGCCACGAGAAGAAGTGTCGCTGGAGGGGAGCCTTCAGCAGGAAAATCAGGGTGCATCCTACAGATGATTCCATTGAAGGTAATGTGGCCATTCTCCATTCATTGGATTCAAGTTTAATAACTGTAGCTTATTCAGTGTCCCACACGTAAGAGAAAAGTATAAAGCCCACAGGTCTCATCCCTTCCTGCTGTTCTCCTTGGCCATCTTTCATCCCCTCAGTAGGATGACTCATCCATACCTGTGAACCCTCCACCCTCAGACACTCCAGCCCCTTGTCCACGTCAAGCAAACCTTCCTGAAGAATCCAGGGTCACAACCAGCAATGTACTGACAGGTGTTGTGTGTCTTCCTAGATTTATCTGAGACTCCCTTGGAGGAACCTACTCAAGTCATAAGCCCTGCTGTTCAAGTAAGACCCCCTTTATTTATGTTATAGAGAAATGTTGCTTTTATGATTTCTTTCTTTACACTCAAGTGCAGATATGAGAATCTGACATTGTACGATATGCATGACATACACAATGCCCTTGAGGCTGTGGGTTCATGTCGTTTGGAAGTCTTGTACCAGTTGGTACCTGATAGAAGAGGACATTTTGAAATGAGAGCATCTGGGGTGTAAAGCACAGCATAGGGAACATACTCGATAACGTTGTAAAACTACGTATGGTGTCAGATGGGGACTAGACTTAGCTGGGCAATCATTTCATAAAGTACATTAATGTCTAATCGTTGTGTTGTACTTTTGTCTTTTTTTGTGTGTTTTGTCTTTATCAACAATGCAGGAAGAATGATAATGAAGTCTTAGTGGAGTGAATTTCTCCTCCCTTCTAAAACTCTGCTTTCCTTTTCTCTTTCGCAGAGGGCCTTCTGTGATCTAACACTGGCCTGTGGGTGGCTTTATGCATATAATCTCAGAGTTCATCTGGTAAATAGGGAATTGCCTGGCTACCAGTGACTGTCCTGAGATCGTCTGTGGCGGGCACTATGAACACCCTTACCAGTGCTCAGACCTCTTCTGGTCCCAGGACTACAAGGTCTAAAGCTGTCGCTCATGTTGGCCTCTCACATGAGTTCACTGACCTCCATGTTCGGCAGCACCAGCACCTCGTCAGCATGGACCTGTACTCCGAGGTCAGTAAGCAGCATCGCTGCCGAGAGAGAGCTCCTCACAGCCGGATGGGGAAGGGTCCTGGCTTCTATCTGGAAGTCCTCTGGACGTGTGCAGGTGAAGTTGGGACGTAGAGCCTCTTTTCAGTTGGATACAATGAAAGTCATGTAGGAGATGTAGTGTGGAGTCCGGGACATTAGATGCCCTTTAGTTCCCCTCTATCTCTCTCCAGATCCCAAAATTGGGCTATGTATTAAGGAAAGAGTTGGCTTTCATACTTTCAAATACCACTGATTATCTATTATTTTATCTGTTCCTCACACCCCCCAAACACATACTCTCAAAACTCCATTAAAATTTGTGACACAAATCAACTCTGGCTGTGATGAACCATCTTGCTCCGACTTCTACCCCAACCTTATTGCTCACTGGTCCCCCCGGTGCACACTCCATTCCTTCTCGGATGTCCCCTCACATTTTCCCTCATATATCAAGTTCCTAGTCCAATTTCACCTTCTCAACAAGACTCTCTCCAAAAAACACCCACAAAGACTCGTATTAACACATAGCTCTAATCTTCCTTTTTAATGAAAATTTCTCCCAATAGCTGCTCAAAGCTCTTTGTTTCCTTAATACTTTTTAAAATCCACTGACAAGGTTTAGCTTCTCAGGATATGTTGTTTTGAACTGTACTCTGTTTGTAAACTGTTTATTCATGTGTCCAGCATGTGGACAGGGAGTGCTGGTAGTTGTTTACATTTCCTTTTTCAGAGACTTGTTATATACTGAGTACATTAAATCCTTTGTGATGTAATACACACATGATGTTTCCAGCTTATCGATTTTTAATTTATTGACCTGAATGCCACATAGAAGTTTTTCTATATTCATTTTTATATAATAAAGTGTGTCTAAATGCCCTGGGGTTTTTCTGACACTGAGAATGGATTGTGACCACTCCTTTCGATGACCTAATACATTGACCAGAAACAGCCATCAGTTGAAATAAGAGTCTATGTCCCGTGGTTAGTGATAGTTTGGTTGTTTGTATTTATTTGTTTCAGATGGCCCTGAGGAACCTCCTGGATATCCTAGGATGGCTTATGACTCACTCTGTGGTTTGCAGAAGGAGGATCAGAAGCTCACGAAGAAGGGGCTGCAGCTCTGAAGACCCTCTGAGGGACCTTCTGCGAAGCCCTAGAGGGCGCAGTGACCCCCAACCCACCCTGCTCCTCCTGGGGGACTTCTCCCAGGGCTCTCCTGCCAGGACGCTCAGCTGACCACTGAGCACATTTACTTACCAAGTGACGAGGAACTCTTTTGAGTCTCACTTGTATAGGTTCCCCCCCCTTTCTTTTGTAATGATAAAATGATAGTTGACAATTTTATCTGAGATGACTATACACCAGAAATTTTGAGTTCATCATTCCTCCGTGTAAATGAAGAGTAGATGATTTTAAAACTCAGTGAAATGACACTCCATGTGTATGTAGACTCACAGTATTACGTCTAATGTTTTTCATCGTTAGCTCTTCAGGAAGATCATCTGCCTTAAACTTGCTTTCAACATTTTCGGGAAATTTCCATTTGAAAGGAATCCCTCTCCCAACTCTGCCTCATCTAGGGACCTCCTCAACTATAAAACAATGATTTATTGTTCAAATTTTGTTTTCTATTACTTCTTGAATTTTGTCTTGTTTTTATGCAGATAATATCAAAGTTTACAATTTGTTTATACTAGGACCAGAATAACATATATTTTGAAGTGCTTTTAACATTATATTCTAATTTTATTAATTGTGAACTTGACAATTTTGTATTCATTCTCAAGAATATTCATGTCAATCTCCAGTCTTGTAGATGAATAATGGTAGTTTCCATAATTTAAAAATAAAATTGATTTTTCATTTTAAATAGTTTCTTTTTTTTCACTTTTATTATTGATTTGGCAGAAATCCCAGGTTAAAATATTTCGTAGTAGCTGTGACAGCAGCCATCATGCATGATCCAGGATAAAAATGGTACCAATTCTAAAATTTCACTTTTAGAATCAATGCTGCTCTCTAGTTATGCACACACAATCATGAAGACATCCCAGGAGTATCCTTTATTTCCTCATTGCTACATTTATTTTTAAAAAACCAGGAAATAAGATGCTATATAATGGGCAGCTTCTTAACCATTTCTGTAAATGCCATGTGTGTTTTTCTATTTAAATCTTTTACAATGAGACACAGCCAAACAAGACAGTTTTTCAACAGATTCAGCTGGTTCACTCCCATGACTGATCCCCACTTTTATGCCTCTCTGCTTCATCATAAAGCTTTGCTTTCACTCATTCTCAAGTTTGATTCCCATTGCTTACTATGGAGACTTCACCTTCCATTTCCAGAGTATTCCAGGGAACTCACAGACCTTAGGACGGTGTCTTACCAGAGTGATAAAATGATGAGGACACTAATCCCCTTTTTGCTCGCATGAGCTGTCACAGACGGACTCTGCTCTGGATAAAGAACCAGGCATTACAATCCTGACATGGCCGTGAGATCAGGGACACAGACATTCCTAAGGACATGTGTCCAAAGGCAACAAGGTCCGTCCTTTCCCTCCAGCAAAGTGACTCACAGGGCAGCCTCCCTCTGGTTTCCTTTTCCTGCAGGAAGGTCAGCCTTTACAAGGGAGCCTGGTGACTGAGGGCAGGGAGTTGACAGGCTGCACGTTTGCCCAGAGCTGAGGATCACTCCCAGGAGACCCTGAGGGAGGTGACTGCTCGTGGATTCAGGAGGACAGGAAGAGGGCCACCAGGCAGGGTAGTCATAGCTGTTTCTTCCTCACAAAGATCTGAAAATCAAATTACATGGAGTCCTTGTGATCAGATTCTGGTAGGTTTAACTCCGGGGCTGGATATTTTGGAATCAGCTTCCTGTTGAAACTTCTGTTAATTACCATGAAGAAATCTGTTTCCTGAGGATAAAGTTTCTGCATGTGGAGAGGTGACCAGGCTGAGAACATGCAATTGTAAATATTTCAGCCATTCTCATAGCCACAGAATCTTGGAAAGTCTTCAGATCCTCAGGGGATTGGAGCAGATTTAACAGAAAGGTCACCCCTTACATGATGGTAGATGAAGGAAGTGACTGCCTGAAAAATTGGCAAGTGAGACAAATTGCAAAAAGGGGAGAGTGAGCAGGTTGTGGGATCTTCAGCATCTGAATATGAAGTGAGAAGACAGTCCTGGCTGTCGCTGTGTGAGTTGTTGGTGGGAAGATTCTAAGGAGATGAGCTACAAGCTAATTTCTCATGTCCTCACTTGACCAAATGAGCAAACACTCTGAGAAGGATAGAACAAATAATGCATCTGAAATAGGCATTGCTGGAGGGATGGCCGTGGCTCTGGGTGCTCACAGAGGGGGAATCTCATCTCCTGGGCCTGGTGCTCGGGAGGGGACGGGGACCTCGGCTGTGCTGGTCAGTCATGTTCAGCTTCATCTCTAGTGGGAAAGAAGAGATTCAGCTGCCGGTGACACGGTGACAGCACAGAGAACCCATTCTGAGAGGATGTGGTCATTTCAGTGGGTCCATAGTGTTGATGAGACACGCCGGATGCTGATGGGTCAGAACCTCCCCTTTCAGCCCTGTTTTTGCTTCTCCCAGGACAGTCGGTGTTGCTTTCTGTCCATGGTCCCAGTGCCGGGAGAGGCTGGATAAGCAGGGAGAGATGCAGGGACCCGTGAGCACAGGGCAGGGTCCACACACAGGCCGTGGGGGATGAACACGAGTGTCAGGATCCTGTCCCGGCGCCATGTCAGGGGCGGGGAGGAAGATGGGAATCCAGGACATGATGCGGACAATCCACAACCCTGTCCCTTAGGCCCAGAGCTAAGGCCCAGCCGCCTCCCTTCTCTTCCTCTGCTCCATACCCACATCATCCTCTTTGTCTTCTGGCACCTTCTGGGACCTGTTCTGTGGAACAACTTATGATAAGTACTGGAGGTTGGGAATTCTGTGCCCTGGGTGCTACAAAGGCCCTGAGAGTCTGAGTCTCAAGGACGTATAGGTCAAGGGGACAAGACTCCCCCAGTGGGCATGACTACCCACTACAGCCACACCCACAGGACCACACAACTGACACCGCATGTGTGGTTGGGACATACCCACGCTTTCTGTGACAGAGTAAGGTGGGTTTGGAGGGGATCCATTTTGTGAGAAGGGTCTTCAGATCATCTTCCCAGGAATTACAGATGCAGATTTTATTTCTAAGCTCTGGAAATAGAGTCGGAGTTCTTTAAATGACACGCTGCCTTCTTTAATACAGAGTCTTTAGGGTGCTGATTCTCCTTTACCTGGGGATAGGACACAGGGACCTGTATTGGGGTGAGGTGACAATCACAAACATGTCACATCAGTTGTACATTTCAGGTCACAGCACAGGCTCAGCGCCCAGTGACATCCAGCCCAGGCCTGCTGCACACACACTCTGCTCGTCAGCCCTCAGGGCAGTGTCTCCCCACCTGGTCTGTGCCTCTTCCGGGGCTAACGCTGCTGTCCCTGCCTCACCTGGATTTGGTGCCTGTGACTTCACATCTACTTCCTTCTACTCCCCTCCCCCAGGTGCAGGCAGGTCTCATGGAACTAGAGAAGGATCATTCATAGGCTATTGTTTCATTTAGGTGTTTCCTCCCAGTTTCCATTTCTTTGCTGAAATTGCCCTCCAAATCCTTCATTGCAAGGACATTTTACCCAAATGCCTTGCAGTGAGTTTGTCATTCAGTTTGGGAAAATTCATTATCTTAACCTCGCTGGCTTTTTCAACCCACAAACTAGTTATATCCATGTGAGTTTCATTGAATTCCCTCATAATGTTTGTACTTTGTAGTGTACAAGTCTTTCATTTTTCTCAGGTTTATAATTAAATATTTCATGTTGATGTTCTTAAAAAAGCTTTTTTATGTGGTATATTTTTGTTTGTTTGTTTGTTTTCTTGTTGTTGTTTTCTGGAGGTTGCAGCTCACAGTGGAACATGTGTGGATTGAACTGGCAACCTTGGTGTTATCAGCACCAAGCTCTAACCAACTGAGCTAACCAGTCACCCTGTAAACAATGTTGTTTTTATTTTTTACATTTGGATACTTCATTGCTAATATATAGAATACACTTCATTTCAGCCTGTTGATTTCTTTCCCAGAACTCAGATTGTAAGGCTCAGACCAGAAGCTTATCTTAGTCACTCCTCCTCCCTGAGCTGGACAGGGCCTGAATCAACCTGAATTGACCTCCTCAAGTGTCTACATTGGGAGACTTTCTATCTCTGAGCAGGGAGTACCTGCCTGTGAAAACATGAGGAGAGTGAGTATATATGAGCATTAAATCAATCTAACAGGTGAACTGAAGAGAAGGATGTGACATGGTCAGAAGTCCTGGCCCAGGAAAAGCAGGTGCTGGATGAAGATCTGACCACACAAGTCACAGCTGAGCCACACGTGGTCAGACTCACCAGCAGGGTGAGTGCACCAGGCCTGCAGGGCAGAGAGGAGGTTTCTGTCTCACTTCCTTGTGGGTCTGGAGCACTGTGTGAGTCTTAGAGTTGCTATCCCATGTAGCACAGTAATAGTCAGCCTCGTCCTCAGGCTGCACCGCAGAGATGAGCAGGAGCCCTGCATTGGCCGAGGCGTCTTTGGATCCAGAGAAGCGGCTGGGGACCCCGGAGCCCTGGTGTTTACTGGAGTCTGAGTAGTAGGACAGGAGATACCGGGGAGGGCTCCCTGGCTTCTGCTGGAACCAGCGTATCCAGTAGCCCCCAACACTGTAGCCACTGCTCAGGGTGCAGGTGAGTCTGGCTGGTGCTCCCGGAGATGCAGAGAGGGAGGGCGGCTGAGTCAGCACAGGCTGGGAGAGGGAACCTGCAAACACAGACATAGTGGGGGATGGGCAGGGACCAGGGTAAAGTTTCATGAGCAAGAAGAGACAAAACAAGGGTAGTGACTCCCGGAGACGGACCCCCACCTGCACAGTGAGAGAGGAGCACAAGGAGGACAGGAGTCCAGGCCATGGTGCACACAGCCCCTGAGCCCACAGTGGGGCTGGGCTGCCCCAGGCCTCCTTTTCTTCTCCACCCTCTGCCAGAGGAGGGGCTGTCCATGCAAATGTGTGTCCATCTGGTGACTGCCCAGCCCCTCCCTGAGCCCTGGTGCTGGAGCTCAGCTCACACCCCAGGCAGTGGAGGATGGAGGTTTGCTCCCTTCCGACCCCCCTGGGAGTTGACACCTGTTGAGCCCACACAAGTCCCTGCTCAGGGCACTCTGCCAGGCATGAGAGGACACAGCTGCTAAGTTTACATCAGGGTACAAAGGCCCAGGTCACAGGCCCTGACTCCTTTGAGTGAGTGGTCCTCACTGAGCAGCTCTGTAAGGACCACAGGGCAGTCCCACAGCGCCCCCTGCTGGTCACAGGGCACACTCCTCCCATTGACCCAAAGCCCTGAGAGCCCCGCTGGTTTGTGCAGCTCCACAGGTCACTGCCTCTGTTCACAAATCCTTGACTGCTTCCTAGCGCTGTGATCCCATAATGCTGGACTTGCCTACTATGGTTTCTCTTTGTCACAGGAGTTTTTATCTATGGAAGGTAGGAAAAAGTACAGAAATGACCATGTAAAGTCTTAGCGCCGCAGAGCATGCCGGGTGCGACCGCCCCATATGTGTCCCACCTGATGCACCTCAGAGCGCAGCACTGCTGTCCATGCTGTGCAGACCCCGTGACCTCATTTAATCTTAATGACCCCCCTCAACTCTATCGCCAAATAGAGTCACATAGGTGTCAGGTCTTCAACATACGAATTGTGGCGGGGATACAATTCCGTCAATGACGACCAGCTACTATTATAATTTTATTTTATTTTTTAAGGAGGGTGCAGCTCACAGTGGCCCATGTGGGGATGGAACCAGTAACCTTGGTGCTGTCAGCACCACGTTCTAACCAACTTAGCTAACCGGACACCCTCTATCATACATTTTTAATGATGTGAGGAGTTTGAACAGGATAAAATATATAAGCATGGGAAAGACATTTTTGTGAGTGTCATTTTTACATGGTGCCCACCATGGACTAGTGTAACAATGTGTCCTGTTGCAGGATGTCCATCAATTCCGTCTTTCTCTCCAAACTGCGTCGGGAACCATAGCCAATAGCCCAAGACTCTCAAGAGGCATTTGCCATGAGTCTTACCTCTTCCGATCTGCATTCTCTGACTAATTCATCTTTTAGCTCTCTTCCAGGAAACGTGCAAATGCCCTGTATTCAGCTCAGTTGCTCTGTGGTAGTCAGCACACATTTTATGAAATGACGATGGATTCTTCTGGCTAATCTGCTGAAGAAGCTTTGCAACTATGTAAAAAATGTCTTACATATTTTATATCTAATACTGTTCATGTTTGGGTGTGTGCCATGGATTTTCTAGCATCAGATATGAGTTTGAGTATCATGCTCTTTATTTAAATAAAGTCTTGGGGAAATTCCTTGCATGTTTATTATCACTTCCTTTGTGATGCCATCTGGCTTGGTCCCTGTGTGAGTGAAGATGTTTGATTAATTACGAAGGATCGGGCCACGTTGGAGATGCCTCCAGAATCTAAGAATGTTAAGTATAGGATTTAATGCACAGAGCTATTGTTACCAGATATATTAATGTCACCTGACATTTGAGTTCCTTATGCCAGGGGCCTGGTCTCATTACCAGTGTCCCATCTACACCACGTTCACGGTCTACAGCTACCCCGTGTACCTATGGGTTTAAACCTGATAAAAACAGACATGTATCATCCTTAGTTTGATTAATTTTGTTGTTTTTGTTTTTGCTGCTGCTATGAGTGTCTCCTGTCATATTCCATCACCCTCATTGCCCAGGCCCGGGCACCTGATGTCTGTATTAGTCACAAGAATAAAATGCTTTCAGCAAAAAGTGTCCACTGTTTACGCTTCTCACTCTCTGTTTTCATTTGTGCTTTATATTTAACCTAGAAATTTGTTATTTCTTCCTGTGTCAGTGTGATATATTTACAATCACTTTTTTTTTTTATCAGTCTAGTTTTGTACTTGTTCCCAGTAGGGGGGTTGATATAATAAACCATTACTAGACAGGGACTTCCCTGTACTTAGAATTTCTTCTTCTACTCCTAAGATAAGGTGTTCACAGGCCATGGTATCTCACCCATATTAGTTCTCTATTGTGTTTGTTCTGTAAATGCCTGAGTTGATGCTGAAGAAACAACAGAACTTTCTAGAAATTGTTCTGTGATATTGCAATTCTTTCTGATAGGAGTGTTGGGTTTAGAGGCTCTGTTCTCTAAAGTACTGACATGAACTTCAACATCACCTGAACCCGAGTCAAAGGGAAAAGAATTATGAGACATGACATGACACTTTACTGGCCTCATCTTACTTCATTACATCTGCAAACACTCAAGTTCAAATAACGTCATTTGGGTTTTAGGACTTCATCACATAAATTATTAGAGACACAGTTAAAACCATAGTAATCAATTACCAAAGTTTATTCAGATTTCTTGAGCTTTTAAAAAATGTCTTTTTTTTTCTGTTCTGAGATCCCATCTAGGATAGTTTGTTAAATTTAATCATCCTGTCTCCTGAGGCTTCTCTCTTCTGACAGTTTTTCAGAGTCTCCTGGTTTTTGATAGCTTTGTCCACACTTAGTGGCTGGGAACTATTCGTGACATCCTTCAGGGAAAGCCTTTGCGTATATGACTTGAAATTCTTCTGCATAGGAAGTAAGTCTCTTCTCTCTCCATTTATTTATTTATTCAACTATTTAACAGCGTGGATCATGAGGATCTACTACTTGGTGAAACGTCCATCATTCTCTTCTTCTGTTTGGACCCAACTCTCCCAGCACTGTGGCTCATCTGTGACTGACCCCAGTTCCAAATGGATAAGCCCTATGTTGCATAAACCAATTTGATGTCACTTCCCAGGTCACCAGGATGGTGTCAGGGAGATGCTATGAGCGATCTGGTCCAGTCCTCATAAGGCTGGCGTTCATGATCAGTGGGTCAGGGAGGGCCACCTGTCTCTTTCTGGAGGGTTTGTTGTGTGAATGCGATGCCCGAGGCTACAGAGACATTGTGTCCCCACATAGGAAATAAGCCTGGGACACAATATTTTGGCATGTTTGTCCAATCATCTCTCAGACACAGTCAGCTTCCTGTGCATGGGGACCCTTCCAAACTTTTCTGCACTGTACCCTGACCCTTAGACCCAAGTCAGGCACACAGTACGTGTTCAATAAATGGTGTGGATGCATATCTGACCCCTGGGAGAGCAGACTCCATGCTGTGGAGGACAGTCCAACCACTGGATAGGATTGTCCTGCCTCTGAACAAGAAACCTAGAGGAGGTTGATTTGTCTTTTTAGAGAGAAAAAATAACCAGCTTAAGAGGCTCTGATGTTTAAAACTTGGATCACCAGGCAAAGTGTCTGTAACATCCTGGGTTTTTTTTTCATTGTTTTACTTTTACAGAAAGTTCAGGTTAATAAATAAGAAACTGGGAGAAGGACATTGTGATCCAGAAGCTACATCCAAGTACAATTAGTGTATATTCAACTTATTTTAAATTAGAGGAGCGTCATAGCTAAGGGCCCTAAAAAAGGCTGAGGTTTTGGTTCCAGTTCCCCATCTGCCTGTGTCAATGTGACAACACCACTGGGCCAGATCACACAGTAATAGTCAGCCTCGTCCTCACCTGGAGCCCAGCGATGAGCAGAAGCCCTGCATTGGCCGAGGCGTCTTTGGATCCAGAGAAGCGGCTGGGGACCCCGGAGCCCTGTCCTTTATCTGAGTCTGACTTATATCTCAGGAGATACCGGGGAGGGCTCCCTGGCTTCTGTTGATACCAGGATATGGCATAGGTGACCACATTGTTATCACTGCTCAGGGTACAGGTGAGTCTGGCTGTTGTTCCCGGAGATGCAGAGAGGGAGGGCGGCTGAGTCAGCACAGGCTGGGAGAGGGAACCTGCAAACACAGACATAGTGGGGGATGGGGCAGGGACCAGGATAAAGTTTCATGAGCAAGAAGAGACAAAACAAGGGCAGTGACTCCCGGAGACGGACCCCCACCTGCACAGTGAGAGAGGAGCACGACGAGGACAGGAGTCCAGGCCATGGTGCACACAGCCCCTGAGCCCACAGTGGGGCTGGGCTGCCCCAGGCCTCCTTTTCTTCTCCATCCTCTACCAGAGGAGGGGCTGTCCATGCAAATGTGTGTCCATCCGGTGACTGCCCAGCCCCTCCCTGAGCCCTGGTGCTGGAGCTCAGCTCACACCCCAGACTGAGGAAGATGGAGGTTGGCTTCACCCCTGGGAGAGCCCTGGGAGGAGGCAACTGCTGAGACCACACAAAGGTCCTCGCTCAGGACACTCTGCCAGGCATCAGGGGACACAGCTGCTGAGTCCCCACCAGTAAGGACAGGGCCCAGCCCCCAGGCCCAGGCTCCTTTGAGTGAATGGTCCTCACTGAGCAGCTTTTTGGGAAACACAGGGCAGTGCCACCGCGCCCCCTGCTGGTCATACATGTAAAAATGGAAAGATTTTTAAAAATTGAGGTAAATTCTAGTGAAAGTAGATAAAATACATAATTTCTTAAGAAGATACTATATTGGTATCGTAAGAAGTAGTATCTTAAGTAGTATCGTAAGAAGATACTAGCCTAGTAGGAGTAAAATAATTAAAAATATCAATTTTAATCGAAAAACTAGAAAACATTATGGAACTATTCTACCAAATATCATAAGGGGTTAGATGGCTCTCATTTTCTAGCTTCATATTTTTCATAATATTTAAAATCATGTACAATGTCAATGTTGATAGATGCACCTTACAAATAAAATACACCTAAAAGGAAAGTTACAGAGCAATAAAATAAATACTGAATCACATGTCCCAAATGAAAACTAAGAGAGCCCAACACGAGATAAGTAATTCGATACAGTATTATGAAGTGGAGTTGATTCCAATGACACAGGTTGTGGTTCATACTAAGAAACATGTAATATGTTACCACATATTAACACATCATTAGATGCAATCGTGCTGTCTCAAGTGATCTGGGAAGAGCCTTTGGGCCTATTTAACACTGATTTCTAAAAAAGCCACATTAAAATGCAAACATATGCATTTCTAATATGGTAACACACACTGTCTCACACAAGTGCATAACTTAGTACTAAAGTCAGAATCTTAGTTAATGGCATCGGGAAGGGGGGTGGGTGGGGTGCGTCTCCACAAAGATCAGGACCAGGCAAAGGGGATCTTGACCTCCATTGTTACTCACACCATCCTGCAAGTGTTAGACAGGGCAATTAAACAAGAGAAATCAGTGATGCGGTCTGAGCTTCGATGGGGACAGCCAAATAGCCATTGTGACCGGTCCAAGTGTGTGACATGGCCTTAGACACTCCAGTGCTGGTGCACAACGACAGCAGAGACCTCACTGTGACGAGTACTGGTACCTCTAGTGACAGAAGCATGACGGCTGAGACAACGGAAGTGCAGGGGGAATCATGGACCACTGAGAGGGGTCAGGAGCACCCTGTAAGCCCTGAGGCGTCACCGCAGGTCTGAAGTAACAATCTGCCTCCCACTCGGGCTGCATCACGTTTATGGGGCTTCTGAGACTCATCACATTTATGAGGCTTCTGTCTTGGGGTCAGAATAACCCCCAAAGCATTGGCTTCCAATGTAGAAAGGGGTCACCTTCCGCCCAGGTGACCAATACACTGACACAGAAGGTGGTGGGTCTTGTGTCACAGCTACTGCTACTTGTGGAACTGTGGAGGAGGCAGGTCCTGGGTGACCCCAGGAACTCTTTTCCCTAAATTCTCACAAAGTCCCCCAGGACATGGTGGAGACACCACAGAGCTCTGTTCCCTGAGGTTCCATGGTGGGAATTCTGACAAGTGTCTTAACCACTGGACAGACTCTCTGAGGGGCACACATCCTCCGTGGGATGGCATTCTAGGTCCTCACTGTTTATCAGCTCCCACCTGGACCAGATTTGGCCAAAGCTTGCACAGAGAAAAAGAGATGACCCAAAATCGAAACAATGAGGTGAGTAAGCCATACCCAGGAGCTCATGGAATGATGAGGAACTCACAGGGGGTAAAAGTCACACATCAGTGAGGACACAGTTTGCTCAGTTACCCTAGAGTCCGCTGAGTGACTTACCAGCTGTCTGGTGCAGTGCCCACAAAGAGACACTGCATTGCTCTCCCTGCTGGTCACAGGCCCGCATCCTCCAGCTCTGGGCACACCACCCTTTACAGTACTCTTTGCTGATCTTACTGCTACGAGAGAGGGGTGAAAAAAGTGTTTTTCTAGGTCACCATGGGAACAATGTTTTTCACATTTGAATTTTTATCTCCATGGAAAACTATACTTTTTCAAAATGTCAGTCTCTGTCCAGTACTCTACAGGTCCACGCTTCTCTGCTGTGCCAGACCCTGCACATGCATGTGAGATAACAGGTAATGGGTGCCACAGGAACACACATAAGGTGACATTGTTCTGTGTGCATGTCAGGGTGTTCACGGGGGAGTTGGCCCAAGAAGCCTGAACAAAGTTGTGATTTCTGACTTGGGGTCTGTAGGAAGAGTCAGGTGAGGCCCCCGGCAGACAGAGATCGGAGGTCAGGGTAGGTGCCAAGGTCAGAAAAATGAGCGGCTGCTTGCTGATGATGGTAATGAATGGCCACTCAAGGTCCAAGAAGATGACCCCCTGAGTGTGAGAACCAAGCATCCAAAAACGGCACAGAAAGGGTATATCTAGGAAAATAAATATTCCCTTACTAGAAATCCCTTGTTAGTAAATGTTAAAACATGTGAACATGAAGGGGGTAGGGGTGCAGGAAGGAGCTGAGACCCTGGTAGGGGGATAAACTGAAGGGGAGGGGACAGAAATCGGTCTTTCAGGAGACAACAAAAGTAAGATCTCTTCCTTTCTCTCTCCATATCTATTTATTTATCTACTATCTATCCGTGCATTTCAGATATGATTAGAAATTTAGAATGAATTAACTATGATGGACATTTATACTGTAACTTTTAATACCATAAATGATACCTACTCGGTTTTCAACTTGACAACTCCCTAATTTTTGTCCAATTTTTGACTGTTCCATGTAGTTTGTATATGGCCACTTCTGTTTTTAATATTGTTTTTCATAAGAGATGATAAGGATGCGTGAGATTGGGTGTCAGTTTATTGATGAGAACACACATTTAAACTTCATTTTGGTTGTCTAAAATATCCCACATAGAAAAAATTACATATACGAGGCCTGACAATTAGGTGAAATTGTTGCAACAATGTTGCTAACCCTTTTTGATATCAAAGGGATTCTTCATTATGAATTTGTACCAAGTGGTTAAACAGTTAACCAAGTTTACTATTTGGAAGTGCTGAAAAGCCTGCATGAGAAAGTTAGATGACCTGAACCTTTCACCAACAATTCATGGCTCTTGCGTCACGACAATGCACCAGCTTACAAGGCACTGTCAGTGAGGGACTTTTTAATGAGTAAAGAAATATTTGTATTGGAACACCCTCCCTGCTCACCTGATCTGGCCCCCAGTGACTTCTTTCTTTACCTTAAGATACAGGAAATATTGAAAGGAATATATTTTGACAACAAAGGTAAGACGACGGATAATACGTCAACAGTCCTGATGGCCATCCCAGAAAAAGAGTTACAAAATTGCTTTGAAGGGTAGAGTAGGTGCTGGCATTGCTGCATAGCTTCCCAAGGGGGGTGCTTTGAAGGAGACCTTAGTGGTATTCAGCAATGAGGTATGTAGCACTTTTTCTAGGATGAGTTCTCAAACTTAATGGTCAGACCTCATAGATGGTATGTATATGTATTTTAAAATTGTCTGTGACCCATTTGTTATGGAAAAGTCTGTTGTTTAATCTACAAATATTTTGGACATGTCCCGCTATCTTTCTATCAGGAGGTCCCTCAGGTTCTGCCGAGGGTCTCTGGGGATAAGATGGGCTGTGCTGTCTACACTCAGAGTCTTCCAGAACCTTCAGGTTCTGTTCCTGCAGATCTTCAAGTTCAGCTAGAGGTCAGCCCTCAGGGCCCCCTGGGATCTTTCTGGGCATCTGACAGCCCCAAGTACACACACAGCCCTGCATTTGGACATGGTTACATGGCCTTCTAAATCCTCAGGGATGTGATAGTTTCAAAGCTCTGTGAGTATTTCATTCGCCTCTAACCTTTATTGCTTTGTGTTGTTCTTGTTGTTGTTCTTACTGTTATTACTATTGTTGTTTCACTCTATTGCCTGCTCCAGTCTTATCTATCACTTCACGTAACTGAAGAAACACAGTTGCTTGTACCGGGGGAAGAAAGCATTATTCTCTGAGGAAGCTCCAAGTCAGGTCAAAAGACGTGTTCAAGCATTTAGGGTCTTCCATAAATTGAGGATACAAATCAAATAATGATAATTGTCTAGTAAGAGTACTTTCAGGTATCTCAAGTCTGATTTTATTCCCTCATCTGGCTGTGAGGTGCTGATTTTCAGCGTGAATGTTGGCTCTTAGTTTCATGGTTCCTGGGGAATGCAGAGCAGGGGATGGCACTTAGGAAAGGGGAAAATGTTCTGAGCTCACTGCCTGTACTGAGACTCAGCCTCTTTTCCTGAATCCAGGCCCCCTGAATTGCATCAGCACTTTGTTTCCCAGTCTTCTTCCATAGGTTTTGGGTGTTTTGTTTCACCAACTGTTATACCTTTTGTCTGAGGGAATATAAGTATTTGCCCTTAAATATTACCAAGAGAGCAGCCTGAGCACCAGGAGAGATCTGGGGATACGAAGAAAGGTAAATCCTTCAGCTGGTCCTCCAAGGCACCACCAGACAGACAGGATGGCACACACAACCACAATCCTTAGAGAATCAGGTCCTTTCTGCTCCCGACAGTAGCAGTTACCTGTTCCAGAGTGTGGTCTGTTTTCTTCAAGGTGCCACGAAGCTGCAGATGGGGGATGGAACCAAGTGATGACATCATCTGACATTCATCTATTTTTCTCTTGATTATTTTTTTTTATGGTTGTGAACTTTTGGTTACCTTCAATAGCTCTCAATTGTTTCATTCTGACCATTCTGAGAGTCTGTTCATTGCTTTGTGGCGGGAGGACCCTTAGTTTCTCCCACTTTACGATTTTCTCTGACATCACTCTGCTCTTTAAATCTCACCTGGTGCAAATCACACTTACACGGAAGGACCATCCCTACTGTCCATGCTGTCGTCCTCCTGGGGGTACTTTGGTGTTTCCTGACTCAGTGCGGCTCTGTCTCCTTGGCCGTAGGTTAAGATGAATCCAGAGCCCGGTGCCAGCTTCCGTCTTCTCTTCCTCAGTGGTTGTCACTCTGCCCTTGCTCGTCACAGAGCCTGAGGGGATGAGAGGGGCATGAGGTACCTGGGCTGCTTTTGTCTTGATTCCCACAGTAGTTCTCACATTTCAGCACGATCTGCCTTGAAGATGCCCCCAAGGTGCGGAGGTGATGTAAATTAATTTTCCCTTTTGTACGTGTGTGTGTGTAATCTTAATGTGGTCAGCATATTGGAAGACACACATCTTTAGAAACGGTCACTTGTCTTCCTAGAGCTCTTTCTTATATAAAGATTATAAAAATCTATGTGACTAGGTTTTGCTTTGTGAAGAAGATCTTACATTTTTAAGTTTCTATTTCGGGGATTATCTGAAATTGTTCACTGACAAGATCTTTAATTACACATTAATACAGGAATCCCCCAATTTTCAAAAGACCTACTAAGCCACTGGCTTTAAGTCACTGGCTTTTACAAAAGACCCACCTTACTCCGTTTTTGCTCCCTGAAAAAAAAGCAAAAATCACTTTTGATTTTAAGAAAAAAGGAGACAGCAATAATAATGTTCAGCATGCGTTTTGCAGGTCCTGTGATACAGGCAGTGTCACCCCGAGCAGAGAGAATGGCCCTGCCAACTCTGACCCTGGGAACCACCCTCAGCATCTCAGCATCCAGCTGCCCTCGCTTTGACCTGTGCCTAAGAGCATCTGTGCTTTACTTCCATTGATTTTGTACATCTGTTAGCCAGGTGTGTTCAGAGGTAATTGCTTCTTTTCTTTACGTTATCAGCTTCGGGTAGGTGACCTAGGAACGCTCGAGGTTCAGAGAGTGGGGACACCTGTATATGTAGATGAGGACAGAAGGACGTCCAACACTGATATGAGGAAAAGTAAATCCTTCAGCTTGTCCTCCAAGGCTTAAAAATGAGCACAATTTCACTTTCAAGAAACTTCTTAGAAATACAGTTTCTTAAAAATGAAATTGTGTTCATGCTCTTTGCTCGAGTCAATAATAAAAGTTCAGTTTCTCTCAATGTGTCTGCTCTGTTTCCGTCACCTTGACATTCTATTGATTTTAATGGAGGTAAATTGTTTTCCTTATACATCCTGCATTCAAGACAGAGACTGATAATGTGTGGATCTGACATTCAGTGCTTCAAGCAAACCATTGGCTCTGAAAAGCAGCAGCTAGACCTGGGGGGGGGGGGCAGGGGATTATGAGGTCACACGGAGTGTGATGTAATGCTCTGTCACAATGGCTCTGTGCTGATATAAACCTTGTCCCTGGTGCTACCTGCCACTCTGTGCCGAGACTGAAAGCACACTGGAGATTTGTGACTGAAATGGGAAACAGACTTTTCACTACCAGAGGTAAGTTCACGGAGCCCACTGAGTACTGTCCTTCCAATGGGCTAGCTAATATTTCTCAAAATGTGTGCTCATCACGTTCATTCTCTTCTTAGCATTTGTCATGTAGAATTATACATCTATCATTTCCTGATACATTCGGCTCTCCTCATGCCCCACATAAATATCCATTGGGAGAATATGGAATGTACATTCAGTGCCCCTTTTACTTGTCAAAACTTATTAAAATTATTAATGTCAGAAATCTGAAGTAAATCCATAATTGTGGAGATGTGTGGGGAGGACTTTCACTCAGTGAAGGGACCCTAGCATTGCTTTTTTTGTTTTTTATTAAAGTTTATTGGGGTGACCATTGCTAGTAACGTTACATAGATTTCAGGTCTTGAAATAAGTGAAAGAAGTCAGAAATAAAAAGTAGAGAACCTTACGATTTCATCGATATGTGGTATATAAATATGAAAAAACAGAAGAACAAGACAAAAAAGTGAAGAAACAAAAACTCGTAGATGTGGACATAGTTTAGTGTAGAAGAGGCTAGAATTGCTTTTAATGTGTCTTCTCTCTCTCACATCCTGAAATATTTATTGAATTCAGCACATTTCTGAGGGCATGTTGCTTTCACTCATATCGCTAGTTTTCCAAATCCCATCATTAGAGTGTATGTCTCAGTGTCAGTTTGTGAAGTGAAACACATAATAACTTCTAAATGTTCTGTGCTGTTATTAAAATTTGATTGACAATGTAGTGCATTGAGGACCAGGGTCAACATGACTTTCCCACTTTCTTGTGGCTTCTGTGTGGGATTTGAACCCAGGGAGTCAGACCCCAGCACTCATGGGCTCACTCACTGTGCTCTGCTGCCTTTATCGAGTCCCATGTAAATAAAGGTATTGATCACAATATCAATCTGATAGGAGTTTGAGGTGCACACGCAACTCCAAGATCTTCCTGAAGCCCAACTTGGACTCAGAGGGCACTTTTAAGAAACCAGTGAGTAATAAGATCTAAATATTGAACTCAGAATAAATGATTCCTAGTTTTCTCCTCGTCTGCTACCAGCAAGATGGCATTAGTTCTGTCTGTTGTGAATGCATTTCTCACGATCTTTCTTGATGGGTTTTCATACAGTGACACCATTAGGCCATGAGAAGAAGTGTCGCTGGAGGGGAGCCTTGAGCAGGAAAATCAGGGTGCATCCTACAGATGATTCCATTGAAGGTAATGTGGCCATTCTCCATTCATTGGATTCAAGTTTAATAACTGTAGCTTATTCAGTGTCCCACACGTAAGAGAAAAGTATAAAGCCCACAGGTCTCATCCCTTCCTGCTGTTCTCCTTGGCCATCTTTCATCCCCTCAGTAGGATGACTCATCCATACCTGTGAACCCTCCACCCTCAGACACTCCAGCCCCTTGTCCACGTCAAGCAAAGCTTCCTGAAGAATCCAGGGTCACAACCAGCAATGTACTGACAGGTGTTGTGTGTCTTCCTAGATTTATCTGAGACTCCCTTGGAGGAACCTACTCAAGTCATAAGCCCTGCTGTTCAAGTAAGATCCCCTTTATTTACCTTATAGAGAAATGTTGCTTTTATGATTTCTTTCTTTACACTCAAGTGCAGATATGAGAATCTGACATTGTACGATATGCATGACATACACAGTGCCCTTGAGGTTGTGGGTTCATGTTGTTTGGAAGTCTTTCACCAGTTGGTACCTGATAGAAGAGGACATTTTGAAATGACAGCATCTGGGGTGTAAAGCACAGCATAGGGAACATACTCGATAACGTTGTAAAACTACGTATGGTGTCAGATGGGGACTAGACTTAGCTGGGCAATCATTTCGTAAAGTATGTTAATGTCTAATCGTTGTGTTGTACTTCTGTCTTTTTTTGTGTGTTTTGTCTTTATCAGCAATGCAGGAAGAATGATAATGAAGTCTTAGTGGAGTGAATTTCTCCTCCCTTCTAAAACTCTGCTTTCCTTTTCTCTTTTGCAGAGGGCCTTCTGTGAACTAACACTGACCTGTGGGTGGCTTTATGCATATAATCTCAGAGTTCATCTGGTAAATAGGGAATTGCCTGGCTACCAGTGACTGTCCTGAGATCGTCTGTGGAGGGCACTATGAACACCCTTACCAGTGCTCAGACCTCTTCTGGTCCCAGGACTACGAGGTCTAAAGCTGTCACTCATGTTGGCCTCTCTCATGAGTTCACTGACCTCCATGTTCGGCAGCATCAGCACCTCGTCAGCACGGACCTGTGCTCCGAGGTCAGTAAGCAGCATCGCTGCAGAGAGAGAGCTCCTCACAGCCGGATGGGGAAGGATTCTGGCTTCTATCTGGAAGTCCTCTGGACGTATGCAGGTGAAGTTGGGACGTAGAGCCCCTTTTCAGTTGGATACAATGAAAGTCATGTAGGAGATGTAGTGTGGAGTCCAGGACATTAGATGCCATTTAGTTCCCCTCTATCTCTCTCCAGATCCCCAAATTGGGCTATGTATTAAGGAAAGAGTTGGCTTTCATACTTTCAAATACCACTGATTATCTATTATTTTATCTCTTCCTCACACTCCCCGAAACACATACTCTCAAAACTCCATTACAAAGTGTGACACAAACCAACTCTGGCTGTGATGAACCATCTCGCTCCGACTTCTACCCCAACCTTATTGCTCACTGGTCCCCCCGGTGCACACTCCATTCCATCCACGGATGTCTCCTCACATTTTCCCTCATATATCAAGTTCCTAGTCCAATTTCACCTCCTCAACGAGACTCTCTCCAAAAAACACCCACAAAGACTCGTATTAACACAGCTCTAATCTCCCTTTTTAATGAAAATTTCTCCCAATAGCTGCTCAAAGCTCTTTGTTTCCTTAATACTTTTTAAAAACCACTGACAAAGTTTAGCATGTCAGGATATGTTGTTTTGAACTGTACTCTGTTTGTAAACTGTCTATTCATGTGTCCAGCATGTTGACAGGGAGTGCTGGTAGTTGTTTACATTTCCTTTTTCAGAGACTTGTTATATACTGAGTACATTAAATCCTTTGTGATGTAATACACACATGATGTTTCCGGCTTGTCGATTTTTAATTTTATTGACCTGAATGCCATATAGAGGTTTTCATTCTTATATAATAAAGTGTATCTAAATGCCCTGGGGTTTTTCTGACACTGAGAATGGATTGTGACCACTCCTTACGATGATCTACTCCATTGACCACAAACAGCCATCAGTTGAAATAAGAGTCTATGTCCCGTGTTTAGTGATAGTTTGGTTATTTGTATTTATTTGTTTCAGATGGCCCTGAGGAACCCCCTGGATGTCCTAGGATGGCTTATGACTCACTCTGTGGTTTGCAGAAGGAGGATCAGAAGCTCACGAAGAAGGGGCTGCAGCTCTGAAGACCCTCTGAGGGACCATAAGCGAAGCCCTAGAGGGTGCAGTGACCCCCAACCCACCCTGCTCCTCCTGGGGGACTTCTCCCAGGGCTCTCCAGCCAGGACGCTCAGCTGACCACTGAGCACATTTACTTACCAAGTGACGAGTAACTCTTTTGAGTCTCATTTGTATAGGATTTTCCCTGCTTTTTTTTTGTAATAATAAAATGATAGTTGACAATTTTATCTGAGATGACTATACACCAGAAATTTTGCGTTCATTATTCCTCTGTGTAAATGAAGACTTGATGATTTTAAAAGTCAATGAAAAGACACTAGATGGGTATGTAGATTCACAGCATTAATTCTAATGTTTTCATCGTTAGCTCTTCAGGAAGATCATCTGCCTTAAACTTGCTTTCAACATTTTCGGGAAATTTCCATTTGAAAGGAATCCCTCTCCCAACTCTGCCTCATCTAGGGACCTCCTCACCTATAAAACAATGATTTATTGATTTATTGATTTATTTTTAGTCACAATTTCTCTTTACAGATTCATGCATCAGAATATAAAAGACTTTTTAAAATTAATTAATTAATTTTTTAATGTATTGGGGTGACATTTGTTACTGAAATTACATAGATTTCAGGTGTACAATTCTGTACCACATCATCCATCAATCCCATTGTGTGTTCACCACCCAGAGTCAGTTCTCCTTCCATCACCATGTATTTGATCCCCCTTACCCTCATCTTCCACCCCCCACCGCCTCTTCCCCTCTGGTAACCACTATACTATTATCCGTGATGAAAGACTTTTTAATTGGAATGGGAAGGAGGGTAATGGAAATCCCTGTTTTAATAATTTTTAATGAATCTAATGAAAAATTTTGCTTATGTTTAAAATAAAGACACTGCTTACTTAATACTGGAAGAACGAAATATTCATGTTTTAGCCAGATCATTTAAATGCAATTCTTATACCACAACATTCTCTAAGAAACAGTGTATTTTATTCACTGTTTTCTAATATATTCATGGAGTTTTACCTCATTATCACAATTTAATTTTAGATGTTCACGTTATTTATTGGTATGCCTATATGTAATGTTAATAAATTACACAATGAACACATGTCTCCTTTATTGTTTTCAAAATTAAAATAATGTTTTGGTCTATAACATTAAATATAGTAGCCACTGACAACACACTTCTTTCACCCACACCCACTAACTTCCTAAACCAATACATATATATACACAAATATATAGTGTTCAACAGCTTATATCTGTATCAATCAACTGATGCTTTTTTTATAACAGGATGCCATCTTGCTTTGTGTGACGTTCCATGACGGGCTCTTCCAGATAAAACACAATGAGTGATCTTTCATGTCCCCGGGACTGTTTCAGGTGCTGGAGAAACAGAAGGTCAGGTGCTCTGCCTGGGAGCATTGAGACAATTGCCATGGCAACTCCCAACTTGTCTGTTTCTCCCTGCACAGAAGGAAAACTCAGGTCTGGGCTCATGGAGAGCTTCACTGGAGAAGTGACACAGGCCCATGAAGGGGACTTACTGCTCCTGATGTCCCACAGTTCACCGCACACCCTGGATTGTTGGCAAGCTCCAGTGGCATCTGAGAGGACAGGAGGACACAGTCAGTGCCTGTGGGCTCAGGAAACCCACTCAGGAGTCCCCTCGGTCCTGACTGGTGTCAGCTGTAAGAGCATCTCATCCACGGACACACTGCACCCTTTTCCCTAGAGCAGGCTCAGCATTTCCCAGAAACTGTGGAGTGTCCCCCACCCTGTTCTGTCCCATAAAGAGGGTTGTTGGACCCAGGCCGCAAATTTCCCCTTTGACTAACCCCCACCCTGATTTTACACCAGACGTCGAGGTGCGGGCCCCTGTCTGCGAGCTGGTGGTGCCAGGACCCGTTGCACACCCTGGTCTGCTGCTCCTTCCGGGGCAAGAGGAGCTGACGTTACAACCAGATGAGGGGACTTCTGAGTCAGCACAGATCGTGCACAGTACCCTGGAAGGGGACATGTGGCACGTCACTGCTGCAGAGCCCCACACTGACAGACACAGTGACTCTGTGTGTTGTCAGTAACTGGCCTTTTCCACTTCTGATCCCTCCTTCTGACAATGAGGGATCTGTACTGTCACCCCTGCTTACACCCACCCACACTCCTTCTCAAAGGAAAACATATATAAATAAGTAATAACAGAAACAATAGCAGTGCTTACGTGACATATCTACTCAGTGCTGAAATGTGTACTCAGTGTGTTCATGTGAGAAAGTATTTCACCACTTGTTCAAATTTTGTTTTCTATTACTTCTTGAATTTTGTCTTGTTTTCATGCAGATAATGTCAAAGTTTACAATTTGTTTATACTGGGACCAGAATAACATATATTTTGAAGTGCTTTTAACATAATATTCTAATTTTATTAATTGTGAACTTGACAGTTTTGTATTCATTGTAAAGAATACTTGTGTCAATCTCCAGTCTTGTAGATGAATAATGGTAGTTTCCATAATTTAAAAATTAAATTGATTTTTCATTTTAAACACTTTCTTTTTTTCACTTTTATTATTGATTTGACACAAATCCCAGGTTAAAATATTTCGTAGTAGCTGTGACAACAGCCACCATGCATGGTCCAGGATAAAAATGGTAACAATTCTAAAATTTCACTTTTAGAATCAATGCTGCTCTCTAGTTATGCACACACAATCATGAAGACATCCCAGGAGTATCCTTTATTTCCTCATTGCTACATTTATTTTTATAAAACCAGGAAATAAGATGCTATGTAATGGGCAGCTTCTTAACCATTTCTGTAAATACCATGTGTGTTTTTCTATTTAAAACTTTTCCAATGAGACACAGCCAAACAAGACAGTGTTTCAACAGATTCAGCTGTTTCACTCTCATGACTGATCCCCACTTTTATGCCTCTCTGCTTCATCATAAAGCTTTGCTTTCACTCATTCTCAAGTTTGATTCCCAGTGCTTACTATGGAGACTTCACCTTCCATTTCCAGAGTATTCCAGGGAACTCACAGACCTAAGGACGGTGTCTTACCAGAGTGATAAAATGATGAGGACACTGGTCCCCTTTTTGCTCGCATGAGCTGTCACAGACGTACTCTGCTCTGGATAAAGAACCAGGCATTACAATCCTGACATGGCCGTGAGATCAGGGACACAGACATTCCTAAGGACATGTGTCCAAAGGCAACCAAGTCCATCCTTTCCCTCCAGCAAAGTGACTCTCAGGGCAGCCTCCCTCTGGTTTCCTTTTCCTGCAGGAAGGTCAGCCATTACAAGGGAGCCTGGTGTCTGAGGGCAGGGAGTTTACAGGGTGCACGTTTGCCCAGAGCTGAGGGTCACTCCCAGGAGACCCTGAGGGAGGTGACTGCTCGTGGATTCAGGAGGACAGGAAGAGGGCCACCAGGCAGGGTAGTCATAGCTGTTTCTTCCTCACAAAGATCTGAAAATCAAATTACATGGAGTCCCTGTGATCAGATTCTGGTAGGTCTTTAACTCCGGGGCTGGGTATTTTGGCATCAGCTTCCTGTTGACCCTTCCGTTAATTACCATGAAGAAATCTGTTTCCTGAGGATAAAGGTTCTGCCTGTGGAGAGGTGACCAGGCTGAGAACATGCAATTGTAAATATTTCAGCCATTCTCATAGCCATAGAATCTTGGAAAGTCTTCAGATCCTCAGGGGATTGGAGCAGATTTAACAGCAAGGTCACCACGTACATGATGGTAGATGAAGGAAGTGACTAGAGAGTAAATGACCCACAGGGGAAGGAGAAGCTGAGTCCAGGCCTCCGGTGTCTGGAATATTGTGTCAAGGGCATTGAATGCTGGTCCTAATGATCCGCTTCTTTAGCACAGGATCTAAGGACCCTGAGGAAGGAGCCTTGCCAGACTGACCAGAGGTTCCATCTTGGATGGCTCTGAGACAGAACTCCCAGGTCCATGTTTCTAGGGCTCCCGCCTGGACGCTTTGTTTTACGGCCACACTGTTCCCCTCTGTGGTGCTGCTTTTCTGCTATAGATATTAGTCCTGAAACCGGACCCTACCGCTGTGGGTGGATGTGTCAGCACAGCCTGGAAGCAGGAAGCTAAGAGATCTCAAAGGTAGAGAGGAGTGTAATTTGAGGTTCATGCTTCCTTTGGTCACTTGAGGACCCAGAGCACAAAGTTGGGGACTGCCTGAGAAATTGGCAAGTGACACAAATTGCAAAAAGGGGAGAGTGAGCAGGTGTGGGATCCCCAGAATCTAAATATGAAGTGAGAAGACAGTCCTGGCTGTCGCTGTGTGAGTTGTTGGTGGGGAGATTCTAAGGAGATGAGCTACAAGCTAATTTCTCATGTCCTCACTTGACCAAATGAGGAAACACTCTGAGAAGGAAAGAACAAATAATCCATCTGAAATAGGCATTGCTGGAGGGATGGCCTTGGCTCTGGGTGCTCACGGTGGGGGAATCTCATCTCCTGGGCCTGGTGCTCGGGAGGAGACGGGGACCTCGGCTGTGCTGGTCAGTCATGTTCAGCTTCATCCTCTAGAGGGAAACAAGAGCTTCAGCTGCCGGTGACACGGTGACAGCACAGAGAACCCATTCTGAGAGGATTGGTCATTTCAGTGGGTCCATAGTGTTGATGAGACACGCCGGGTGCTGATGGGTCAGAACCTCCCCTTTCAGCCCTGTTTTTGCTTCTCCCAGGACAGTCGGTGTTGCTTTCTGTCCATGGTCCCAGTGCCTGGAGAGGTTGGATCAGCAGGGAGAGATGCAGGGACCCGTGAGCACAGGGCAGGGTCCACACACAGGCCGTGGGGCAGAGGCCGGGAGGGATGAACACGAGTGTCAGGATCCTGTCCCGGCGCCATGTCAGGGGCGGGGAGGAAGATGGGAATCCAGGACATGATGCGGACAATCCACAACCCTGTCCCTTAGGCCCAGAGCTAAGGCCCAGCCGCCTCCCTTCTCTTCCTCTGCTCCATACCCACATCATCCTCTTTGTCTTCTGGCACCTTCTGGGTCCTGTTCTGTGGAACAACTTATGATAAGTACTGGAGGTTGGGAATTCTGTGCCCTAGGTGCTGCAGAGGCCGTGAGAGTCTGAGTCTCAAGGACGTATAGGTCAAGGGGACAAGACTCCCCCAGTGGGCATGACTTCCCAATATATCCGCACACCCACAGGACCACACAACCGACACCGCATGTGTGGTTGGGACATACCCACGCTTTCTGTGACAGAGTGAGGCGGGTTTGGAGGGGATCCATTTTGTGAGAAGGGTCTTCAGATCGTCTTCCCAGGAATTACAGATGCAGGTTTCATTTCTAAGCTCTGGAAATAGAGTTGGAGTTCCTTAAATGACACGCTGCCTTCTTTAATACAGAGTCTTTAGGGTGCTGATTCTCTTCTACCTGAGGACAGGACACAGGGACCTGTATTGGGGTGAGGTGACAATCACAAACATGTCACGTCAGGTGTACATTTCAGGCCACACCATAGGCTCAGTGCCCAGTGACACCCAACCCAGGCCTGCTGCACCCACACTCTGCCAGTCAGCCCTCAGGGCAGTGTCTCCCTACCTGGTCTTTGCCTCTTCCGGGGCTAACGCTGCTGTCCCTGCCTCACCTGGATTTGGTTTCTGTGACTTCACAGCTACTTCCTTCTACTCCCCTCCCCCAGGTGCAGGCAGGTCTCATGGAACTAGAGAAGGATCATTCATAGGCTATTGTTTCATTTAGGTGTTTCCTCCCAGTTTCCATTTCTTTGCTGAAATTGCCCTCCAAATCCTTCATTGCAAGGACATTTTACCCAAATGCCTTGCAGTGAGTTTGTCATTCAGTTTGGGAAAATTCATTATCTTAACCTCGCTGGCTTTTTCAACCCACAAACTAGTTATATCCATGTGAGTTTCATTGAATTCCCTCATAATGTTTGTACTTTGTAGTGTACAAGTGTTTCATTTTTCTCAGGTTTATATTTAAATATTTCATGTTGATGTTCTTAAAAAAGCTTTTTATGTGGTATATTTTTGATTGTTTGTTTGTTTGTTTGTTGTTGTTGTTTTCTGGAGGTTGCAGCTCACAGTGGAACATGTGTGGATTGAACTGGCAACCTTGGTGTTATCAGCACCAAGCTCTAACCAACTGAGCTAACCAGTCACCCCGTAAACAATGTTGTTTTTATTTTTTACATTTGGATACTTCATTGCTAATATATAGAATACACTTCATTTCAGCCTGTTGATTTCTTTCCCAGAACTCAGATTGTAAGGCTCAGACCAGAAGCTTATCTTAGTCACTCCTCCTCCCTGAGCTGGACAGGGCCTGAATCAACCTGATTTGACCTCCTCAAGTGGCGACATTGGGAGACTTTCTATCTCTGAGCAGGGAGTACCTGCCTGTGAAAACATGAGGAGAGTGAGAATATATGAGCATTAAATCAATCTAGCAGTTGAACCAAAGAGAAGGATGTGACATGGTCAGAAGTCCTGGCCCAGAAAAAGCAGGTGCTGGACGAGGAGCTGACCACACAAGTCACAGCTGAGCCAGACGTGGTCAGACTCACCAGCAGGGTGAGTGCACCCGGCCTGCAGGGCAGAGAGGAGGTTTCTGTCTCACTTCCTTGTGGTCTGGAGCACTGTGTGAGTCTTAGAGTTGCTATCCCATATGTTACAGTAATAGTCAGCCTCGTTCTCAGGCTGCACCGCAGAGATGAGCAGGAGCCCTGCATTGGCCGAGGCGTCTTTGGATCCAGAGAAGCGGCTGGGGACCCCGGAGCCCTGGTGTTTACTGGAGTCTGAGTAGTAGGACAGGAGATACCGGGGAGGGCTCCCTGGCTTCTGCTGGAACCAGCGTATCCAGTAGCCCCCAACACTGTAGCCACTGCTCAGGGTGCAGGTGAGTCTGACTGTTGTTCCCGGAGATGCAGAGAGGGAGGGCGGCTGAGTCAGCACAGGCTGGGAGAGGGAACCTGCAAACACAGACATAGTGGGGGATGGGCAGGGACCAGGGTAAAGTTTCATGAGCAAGAAGAGACAAAACAAGAGCAGTGACTCCCGGAGACGGACCCCCACCTGCACAGTGAGAGAGGAGCACGAGGAGCACAGGAGTCCAGGCCATGGTGCACACAGCCCCTGAGCCCTCAGTGGGGCTGGGCTGCCCCAGGCCTCCTTTTCTTCTCCACCCTCTGCCAGAGGAGGGGCTGTCCATGCAAATGTGTGTCCATCCAGTGACTGCCCAGCCCCTCCCTGAGCCCTGGTGCTGGAGCTCAGCTCACACCCCAGACTGAGGAGGATGGAGGTGGGCTTCACCCCGGGAGAGCCCTGGGAGGAGGCACCTGCTGAGACCACACAAAGGTCCCTGCTCAGGGCACTCTGCCAGGCATGAGAGGACACAGCTGCTAAGTTTACATCAGGGTACACAGGGCCCAGGTCACAGGCCCTGACTCCTTTGAGTGTATGGTCCTCACTGAGCAGCTCTGTAAGGACCACAGGGCAGTCCCACAGCGCCCCCTGCTAGTCACAGGGCACACACCTCCCCATGACCCAAAGCCCTGAGAGCCCAGCTGGTTTGTGCAACTCCCCAGGTCACTGTCTCTGTTCACAAATCCATGACTGCTTCCTAGCGCTGTGATCCCATAATGCTGGACTTGCCTACTGTGGTTTCTTTTTGTCACAGGAGTTTTTATCTATGGAAGGTAGAAAAATGTACAGAAATGACCATGTAAAGTCTTAGCGCCGCAGAGCATGCCGGGTGAGACCGCCCCATATGTGTCCCACCTGATGCACCTCAGAGCGCAGCACTGCTGTCCATGCTGTGCAGACCCCGTGACTTCATTTAATCTTAATGACCCTCCTCAACTCTATCGCCAAATAGAGTCACATAGGTGTCAGGTCTTCAACATACGAATTGTGGAGGGGATACAATTCAGTCAATGACAACCAGCTACTATTATAATTTTATTTTATTTTTTTAAGGAGGGTGCAGCTCACAGTGGCCCATGTGGGGATTGAACCAGTAACCTTGGTGCTATCAGCACCACGTTCTAACCAACTTAGCTAACCGGACACCCTCTATTATACATTTTTAATGATGTGAGGAGTTTGAACAGGATAAAATATATAAGCATGGGAAAGACATTTTTGTGAGTGTCATTTTTACATGGTGCCCACCATGGGCTAGTGTAACAATGTGTCCTGTTGCAGGATGTCCATCAATTCCGTTTTTCTCTCCAAACTGCGTCGGGAACCATAGCCAATAGCCCAAGACTCTCAAGGAGCATTTGCCATGAGTCTTAACTCTTCCTATCTGCATTCTCTGACTAATTCATCTTTTAGCTCTCTTCCAGGAAACGTGCAAATGCCCTGTATTCAGCTCAGTTGCTCTGTGGTAGTCAGCACAAATTTTATGAAATGACGATGGATTCTTCTGGCTAATCTGCTGAAGAAGCTTTGCAACTATGTAAAAAATGTCTTACATATTTTATATCTAATACTGTTCATGTTTGGGTTTGTGCCATGGATTTTCTAGCATCAGATATGAGTTTGAGTATCATGCTTTTTATTTAAATAAAGTCTTGGGGAAATTCCTTGCATGTTTATTATCACTTCCTTTGTGATGCCATCTGGCTTGGTCCCTGTGTGAGTGAAGATGTTTGATTAATTACGAAGGATCGGGCCACGTTGGAGATGCCTCCAGAATCTAAGAATGTTAAGTATAGGATTTAATGCACAGAGCTATTGTTACCAGATATATTAATGTCACCTGACATTTGAGTTCCTTATGCCAGGGGCCTGGTCTCATTACCAGTGTCCCATCTACACCACGTTCACGGTCTACAGCTACCCCGATACCTATGGGTTTAAACCTGATAAAAACAGACATGTATCATCCTTAGTTTGATTAATTTTGTTGTTTTTGTTTTTGCTGCTGCTATGAGTGTCTCCTGTCATATTCCATCACCCTCATTGCCCAGGCCCGGGCACCTGATGTCTGTATTAGTCACAAGAATAAAATGCTTTCAGCAAAAAGTGTCCACTGTTTACGCTTCTCACTCTCTGTTTTCATTTGTGCTTTATATTTAGCCTAGAAATTTGTTATTTCTTCCTGTGTCAGTGTGATATATTTGCAATCACTTTTCCTTTTTATCAGTCTAGTTTTGTACTTGTTCCCAGTAGGGGGGTTGATATAATAAACCATTACTAGACAGGGACTTCCCTGTACTTAGAATTTCTTCCTCTACTCCTAAGATAAGCTGTTCACAGACCATGGTGTCTCACCCATATTAGTTCTCTATCGTGTTTGTTGTGTAAATGCCTGAGTTGATGCTGAAGAAACAACAGAACTTTCTAGAAATTGTTCTGTGATATTGCAATTCTCTCTGATAGGAGTGTTGGGTTTATAGGCTCTGTTCTCTAAAGTACTGACATGAACTTCAACATCACCTGAACCCGAGTCAAAGGGAAAAGAATTATGAGACATGACATGACACTTTACTGGCCTCATCTTACTTCATTACATCTGCAAACACTCAAGTTCAAATAACGTCATGTCCTAAGATATTTGGGTTTTAGGACTTCATCACATAAATTATTAGAGACACAGTTAAAACCATAGTAATCAATTACCAAAGTTTATTCAGATTTCCTGAGCTTTTAAATAATGTCTTTTTTTTTCTGTTCTGAGATCCCATCTAGGATAGTTTGTTGAATTTAATCATCCTGTCTCCTGAGGCTTCTCTCCACTGACAGTTTTTCAGAGTCTCTTGGTTTTTGATAGCTTTGGCCACACTTAGTGGCTGGGAACTATTCCTGACATCCTTCAGGGGAAGACTTTGCGTATATGACTTGAAATTCTTCTGCATAGGAAGTAAGTCTCTTCTCTCTCCATTTATTTATTTATTCAACTATTTAACAGTGTGGATCATGAGGATCTACTACTTGGTGAAACGTCCATCATTCTCTTCTTCTGTTTGGACCCAACTCTCCCAGCACTGTGGCTCATCTGTGATTGACCCCAGTTCCAAATGGATAAGCCCTGTGTTGCATAAACCAATTTGATGTCACTTCCCAGGTCACCATGATGGTGTCAGGGAGATGCTATGAGCGATCTGGTCCAGTCCTCATAAGGCTGGCATTCATGATCAGTGGGTCAGGGAGGGCCACCTGTCTCTTTCTGGAGGGTTTGTTGTGTGAATGCGATGCCCGAAGCTACAGAGACATTGTGTCCCCACATAGGAAATAAGCCTGGGACACAATATTTTCGCATGTTTGTCCGATCATCTCTCAGACACAGTCAGCTTCCTGTGCATGGGGACCCTTCCAAACTCTGCACTGTACCCTGACGCTTAGACCCAAGTCAGGCACACAGTAGGTGTTCAATAAATGGTGTGGATGCATATCTGACCCCTGGGAGAGCAGACTCCATGCTGTGGAGGACAGTCCAACCACTGGATAGGATTGTCCTGCCTCTGAACAAGAAACCTAGAGGAGGTTGATTTGTCTTTTTAGAGAGAAAAAATAACCAGCTTAAGAGGCTCTGATGTTTAAAACTTGGATCACCAGGCAAAGTGTCTGTAACATCCTGGGGTTTTGTTTTTCATTGTTTTACTTTTACAGAAAGTTCAGATTAATAAATAAGAAACTGGGAGAAGGACATTGTGATCCAGAAGCTACATCCAAGTACAATTAGTGTATGTTCAAGTTATTTTAAATTAGAGGAGCGTCATAGCTAAGGGCCCTAAAAAGGCTGAGGTTTTGGTTCCAGTTCCCCATCTGCCTGTGTCAATGTGACAACACCACTGGGCCAGATCACACAGTAATAGTCAGCCTCGTCCTCACCTGGAGCCCAGCGATGAGCAGAAGCCCTGCATTGGCCGAGGTGTCTTTGGATCCAGAGAAGTGGCTGGGGACCCCGGAGCCCTGTCCTTTATCTGAGTCTGACTTATATCTCAGGAGATACCGGGGAGGGCTCCCTGGCTTCTGTTGATACCAGGATATGGTATAGGTGACCACATTGTTATCACTGCTCAGGGTGCAGGTGAGTCTGGCTGGTGCTCCCAGAGAATCAGAGAGGGAGGGCGGCTGAGTCAGCACAGGCTGGGAGAGGGAACCTGCAAACACAGACATAGTGGGAGATGGGGCAGGGACCAGGGTGAAGTTTCATGAGCAAGAAGACACAAAACAAGGGTAGTGACTCCCGGAGACAGTTCCCCACCTGCACAGTGAGAGAGGAGCACGACGAGGACAGGAGTCCAGGCCATGGTGCACACAGCCCCTGAGCCCACAGTGGGGCTGGGCTGCCCCAGGCCTCCTCTTCTTTTCCACCCTCTGCCAGAGGAGGGGCTGTCCATGCAAATGTGTGTCCATCTGGTGACTGCCCAGCCCCTCCCTGAGCCCTGGTGCTGGAGCTCAACTCACACACCAGACTGAGGAAGATGGAGGTTGGCTTCACCCCTGGGAGAGCCCTGGGAGGAGGCACCTGCTGAGACCACACAAAGGTCCTCGCTCAGGACACTCTGCCAGGCATCAGGGGACACAGCTGCTGAGTCCCCACCAGTAAGGACAGGGCCCAGCCCCCAGGCCCAGGCTCCTTTGAGTGAATGGTCCTCACTGAGCAGCTTTTTGGGAAACACAGGGCAGTGCCACCGCGCCCCCTGCTGGTCATACATGTAAAAATGGAAAGATTTTTAAAAATTGAGGTAAATTCTAGTGAAAGTAGATAAAATACATAATTTCTTAAGAAGATACTATATTGGTATCGTAAGAAGTAGTATCTTAAGTAGTATCGTAAGAAGATACTAGCCTAGTAGGAGTAAAATAATTAAAAATATCAATTTTAATCGAAAAACTAGAAAACATTATGGAACTATTCTACCAAATATCATAAGGGGTTAGATGGCTCTCATTTTCTAGCTTCATATTTTTTATAATATTTAAAATCATGTACAATGTCAATGTTGATAGATGCACCTTACAAATAAAATACACCTAAAAGGAAAGTTACAGAGCAATAAAATAAATACTGAATCACATGTCCCAAATGAAAACTAAGAGAGCCCAACACGAGATAAGTAATTCGATACAGTATTATGAAGTGGAGTTGATTCCAATGACACAGGTTGTGGTTCATACTAAGAAACATGTAATATGTTACAACATATTAACACATCATTAGATGCAATCGTGCTGTCTCAAGTGATCTGGGAAGAGCCTTTGGGCCTATTTAACACTGATTTCTAAAAAAGCCACATTAAAATGCAAACATATGCATTTCTAATATGGTAACACACACTGTCTCACACACGTGCATAACTTAGTACTAAAGTCAGAATCTTAGTTAATGGCATCGGGAAGGGGGTGGGTGGGGTGCGTCTCCACAAAGATCAGGACCAGGCAAAGGGGATCTTGACCTCCATTGTTACTCACACCATCCTGCAAGTGTTAGACAGGGCAATTAAACAAGAGAAATCAGTGATGCGGTCTGAGCTTCGATGGGGACTGCCAAGTAGCCATTGTGACCGGTCCAAGTGTGTGACATGGCCTTAGACACTCCAGTGCTGGTGCACAACGACAGCAGAGACCTCACTGTGATGAGTACTGGAATCTCTAGTGACAGAAGCATGACGGCTGAGACAACAGAAGTGCAGGGGGAATCATGGAGCACTGCCAGGGGTCAGGAGCACCCTGTAAGCCCTGAGGCGTCACCGCAGGTCAGAAGTAACAATCTGCCTCCCACTCGGGCTGCATCACGTTTATGGGGCTTCTGAGACTCATCACATTTATGACTCTTCTGTCTTGGGGTCAGAATAACCCCCAAAGCATTGGCTTCCAGTGTAGAAAGGGGTCACCTTCCGCCCAGGTGACCAATACACTGACACAGAAGGTGGTGGGTCTTGTGTCACAGCTACTGCTACTTGTGGAACTGTGGAGGAGGCAGGTCCTGGGTGACCCCAGGAACTCTTTTCCCTAAATTCTCACAAAGTCCCCCAGGACATGGTGGAGACACCACAGAGCTCTGTTCCCTGAGGTTCCATGGTGGGAATTCTGACAAGTGTCTTATCCCCTGGACAGACTCTCTGAAGAGCACACATCATCCGTGGGATGGCATTCTAGGTCCTCACTGTTTATCAGCTCCCACCTGTACCAGATTTGGACAAACCGTGCACAGAGAAAAAGAGATGACCCAAAATCGAAACAATGAGGTGAGTAAGCCAGGAGCTCATGGAATGATGAGGAACTCACAGGGGGTAAAAGTCACACATCAGTGAGGACACAGTTTGCTCAGTTACCCTAGAGTCCGCTGAGTGACTTACCAGCTGTCTGGTGCAGTGCCCACACTGAGACACTGCATTGCTCTCCCTGCTGGTCACAGGCCCGCATCCTCCAGCTCTGGGCACACCACCCTTTACAGTACTCTTTGCTGATCTTACTGCTACGAGAGAGGGGTGAAAAAAGTGTTTTTCTAGGTCACCATGGGAACAATGTTTTTCACATTTGAATTTTTATCTCCATGGAAAACTATACTTTTTCAAAATGTCAGTCTCTGTCCAGTACTCTACAGGTCCACGCTTCTCTGCTGTGCCAGACCCTGCACATGCATGTGAGATAACAGGTAATGGGTGCCACAGGAACACACATAAGGTGACATTGTTCTGTGTGCATGTCAGGGTGTTCACGGGGGAGTTGGCCCAAGAAGCCTGAACAAAGTTGTGATTTCTGACTTGGGGTCTGTAGGAAGAGTCAGGTGAGGCCCCCGGCAGACAGAGATCGGAGGTCAGGGTAGGTGCCAAGGTCAGAAAAATGAGCGGCTGCTTGCTGATGATGGTAATGAATGGCCACTCAAGGTCCAAGAAGATGACCCCCTGAGTGTGAGAACCAAGCATCCAAAAACGGCACAGAAAGCGTATATTTAGGAAAATAAATATTCCCTTACTAGAAATCCCTTGTTAGTAAATGTTAAAACATGTGACCATGAAGAGGGCAGGGGTGCAGGAAGGAGCTGAGATCCTGGTTGGGGGATAAACTGAAGGGGAGGGGACAGAAATCAGTCTTTCACGAGACAACAAAAGTAAGATCTCTTCCTTTCTCTCTCCATATCTATTTATTTATCTACTATCTGTCCGTTCATTTCAGATATGATTAGAAATTTAGAATGAATTAACTATGATGGACATTTATACTGTAACTTTTAATATCATAAATGATACCTATTCTGTTTTTAACTTGACAACTCCCTAATTTTTGTCCAATTTTTCACTGTTCCATGTAGTTTGTATATGGCCACTTCTGTTTTTAATGTTGTTTTTCATGAGAGATGATAAGGATGCGTGAGATTGGGTGTCAGTTTATTAATGAGAACACACGTTTTAAACTTCATTTTGGTTGTCTAAAATATCCCACATAGAAAAAAATTACATATACGAGGCCTGACAATTAGGTGAAATTGTTGCAACAATGTTGCTAACCCTTTTTGATATCAAAGGGATTCTTCATTATGAATTTGTACCAAGTGGTTAAACAGTTAACCAAGTTTACTATTTGGAAGTGCTGAAAAGGCTTCATGAGAAAGTGAGACAACCTGAACCTTTCACCAACAATTCATGGCTCTTGCGTCATGACAATGCACCAGCTCACAGGGCACTGTCAGTGAGGGACTTTTTACCGAGTAAAGAAATATTTGTATTGAAACACCCTCCATACTCACCTGATCTGGCCCCCAGTGACTACTTTCTTTACCTGAAGATACAGGAAATATTGAAAGGAATATATTTTGACAACACGGGTAAAACAATGGATAATACGTCAACAGTCCTGATGGACATTCCAGAAAAAGAGTTCCAAAATTGCTTTGAAGGGTGGAGTAGGTGCTGGCATTGCTGCATAGCTTCCCAAGGGGGGTGCTTTGAAGGTGACCTCAGTGATATTCAGCAATGAGGTATGTAGCACTTTTTCTAGGATGAGTTCTCAAACTTAATGGTCAGACCTCATAGATGATACATATATATTTTAAAATTGTCTGTGACCCATTTGTTATGGAAAAGTCTGTTGTTTAATCTACAAATATTTTGGACATGTCCCGCTGTCTTTCTATCAGGAGGTCCCTCAGGTTCTGCCGAGGGTCTCTGGGGATAAGATGGGCTGTGCTGTCTACACTCAGAGTCTTCCAGAACCTTCAGGTTCTGTTCCTGCAGAACATCAAGTTCAGCTAGAGGTCATCCCTCAGGGCCCCCTGGGATCTTTCTGGGCATCTGACAGCCCCAAGTACACACACAGCCCTGCATTTGGACATGACCACATGGCCTTCTAAATCCTCAGGGATGTGATACTTTCAAAGCTTTGTGAGTATTTCATTCGCCTCTAACCTTTATTGCTTTGTGTTGTTCTTGTTGTTGTTCTTACTGTTATTACTATTGTTGTTTCACTCTATTGCCTGCTCCTGTCTTACCTATCACTTCACGTAACTGAAGAAACACAGTTGCCTGTATCCGGGGAAGACAGCATTTTTCTCTGAGGAAGCTCCAAGTCAGGTCAAAAGAGGTGTTCAAGCATCTAGGGTCTTCCATAAATTGAGGATACAAATCAAATAATGATAATTATCTAATAAGAGTACTTTCAGGTATCTCAAGTCTGATTTTATTCCCTCATCTGGCTGTGAGGTGCTGATTTTCAGTGGGAATGTTGGCTCTTAGTTTCGTGGTTCCTGGGGAATGCAGAGCAGGGGATGGCACTGAGGAAAGGGGACAACACACTGAGCTCACTGCCTGTACTGAGACTCAGCCTCTTTTCCTGAATCCAGGCCCCCTGAATTGCATCAGCACTTTGTTTCCCAGTCTTCCTCCAAAGGTTTTGGGTGTTTTGTTTCACCAACTGTTATACCTTTTGTCTGAGGGAATATACGTATTTGCCCTTAAATATTACCAAGACAGCAGCCTGAGCACCAGGAGAGATCTGGGCATATGAAGAAAGGTAAATCCTTCAGCTGGTCCTCCAAGAAACCACCAGAGACACAGGATGGCACATACAACCACAATCCTTAGAGAATCAGGTCCTTTCTGCTCCCGACAGTAGGAGTTACCTGTTCCAGAGTGTGGTCTGTTTTCTTCAAGGTGCCACGAAGCTGCAGATAGGGGATGGACCAAGTGATGACACCATCTGACATTCATCTATTTTTCTCTTGACTATTTTTTTTTATGGTTGTTGTGAACTTTTGGTTACCTTCAAGAGCTCTCAATTGTTTGATTCTGACCATTTTGAGAGTCTGTTCATTGCTTTGTGGCGGGAAGACCCTTAGTTTCTCCCACTTTACCATTTTCTCTGACATCACTCTGCTCTTTAAATCTCACCTGGTGCAAATCACACTTACACGGAAGGACCTTCCCTACTGTCCATGCTGTCGTCCTCCTGGGGGTACTTTGGTGTTTCCTGACTCAGTGCGGCTCTGTCTCCTTGGCCGTAGGTTAAGATGAATCCAGAGCCAGGTGCCAGCTTCCCTCTTCTCTTCCTCAGTGGTTGTCACTCTGCCCTTGCTCGTCACAGAGCCTGAGGGGATGAGAGGGACATGAGGTACCTGGGCTGCTTTTGTACTGATCCCCACTGTAGTTCTCACATTTCAGCACGATCTGCCTTGAAGATGCAGCCAAGCTGTGGAGGTGATATAAATTAATTTTCCCTTTTGTACGTGTGTGTGTGTGTAATCTTAATGTGGTCAACATATTGGAAGACACACATCTTTAGAAACGGTCTCTTGTCTTCCTAGAGCTCTTTCTTATATAAAGATTATAAGAATCTATGTGAGTAGGTTCTGCTTTGTGAAGAAGATCTTACATTTTGAAGCTTCTATTTCGAGGATTATCTGAAATTGTTCACTGACAAGATCTTTAATTACACATTAATACAGGAATCCCCCAATTTTCAAAAGACTACTAAGCCACTGGCTTTAAGTCACTGGCTTTTACAAAAGACCCACCTTACTCCCTGGTTTTGCTCCCAGAAAGAAATGCAAAAATCACTTTTGATTTTAAGAGAAAAGGAGACAGCAATAATAATGTTCAGCATGCGTTTTGCAGGTCCTGTGACACAGGCCATGTCACCCCGAGCAGAGAGAATGGCCCTGCCAACTCTGACCCTGGGAACCACCCTCTCAGCATCTCAGCATCCAGCTGCCCTCGCTTTGACCTGTGCCTGTGGGCATCTGAGCTTTACTTCCCTTGATTTTATACATCTGTTAGCCAGGCGTGTTCAGAGGTAATTGCTTCTTTTCTTTATGTTATCAGCTTAGGGTAGGTGACCTAGGAACGCTCGAGGTTGAGAGAGTGGGGACACCTGTATATGTAGATGAGGATAGAAGGACTTCCAACACTGATATGAGGAAAAGTAAGTCCTTCAGCTTGTCTCCAAGGCTTAAAACTGAGCACAATTTCATTTGTAAGAAACTTCTTAGAAATACAGTTTCTTAAAAATGAAATTGTGTTCATGCTCTTTGCTCGAGTCAATAATGAAAGTTCAGTTTCTCTCAATGTGTCTGCTCTGTTTCCTTCACCTTGATATTCTATTGATTTTAATGGAGGTAAATTGTTTTGCCTTATAGATCCTGCATTCAAGACAGAGACTGATAATGTGTGGATCTGACATTCAGTGCTTCAAGCAAATCATTGGCTCTGAAAAGCAGCAGCTAGACCTGGGGGGGGGGGGCAGGGGATTATGAGGTCACACGGAGCGTGATGTAATGCTCTGTCACAATGGCTCTGTGCTGATATAAACCTTGTCCCTGGTGCTACCTGCCACTCTCTGAGCCGAGACTGAAAGCACACTGGAGATTTGTGACTGAAATGGGAAACAGACTTTTCACTACCAGAGGTAAGTTCACGGAGCCCACTGAGTACTGTCCTTCCAATGGGCTAGCTAATATTTCTCAAAATGTGTGCTCATCATGTTCATTCTCTTCTTAGCATTTGTCATGTCGAATTATACATCTATCATTTCCTGATACATTCGGCTCTCCTCATGCCCCACATAAATATCCATTGGGAAAATATGGAATGTACATTCAGTGCCCCTTTTACTTGTCAAAACTTATTAAAATTATTAATTTCAGAAATCTGAAGTAAATCCATAATTGTGGAGATGTGTGGGGAGGACTTTCACTCAATAAAGGGACCCTAGCATTGCTTTTTTTGTTTTTTATTAAAGTTTATTGGGGTGACCATTGCTAGTAACGTTACATAGATTTCAGGTCTTGAAATAAGTGAAAGAAGTCAGAAATAAAAAGTAGAGAACCTTCCAATTTCATCGATATGTGGTATATAAATATGAAAAAACAGAAGAACAAGACAGAAAAGTGAAGAAACAAAAACTCATAGATGTGGACATAGTTTAGTGTAGAAGAGGCTAGAATTGCTTTTAATGTGTCTTCTCTCTCTCTTTGATCCTGAAATAGTTATTGAATTCAGCACATTTCTGAGGGCATGTTGCTTCCACTCATATCGCTAGTTTTCCAAATCCCATCATTAGAATGTATGTCTCAGTGTCAGTTTGTGAAGTGAAACACATAATAACTTTTAAATGTTCCGTGCTGTCAAACAATTTCATTTTAGAGAGACATCCATTTTATGTTCTCATATAACATATTCAGTCGCCAGAGGTGAGAATGGTGAAAATGTAGTGCTTTTTTTTTGTACTTCAGCCCCAAATGAATAGCCAGTCTTTCAACATTCAATGATAGATGGAGAAATGGGCTGATGAACTGATGGGGAGAAATAGAAAATCGAGTACATTGACAGTTAGCTACATATTGAGAAAAAATCATAGTGTACACAGGTAAGGAGAGAGACAAAAATGCACACAAATAGAGAATTACCTAATTTTTCATATGGAGTTGTAGGTTTAACAAAGATAAAGTCTCAATTAATGATGTTTTAATGTAATGCACAAATGATTCAGTTTGGCCTTCGTCTAGAGCGCTTTTTATGACAAGGCACCTGTCTCATTTTTGAGGCACTTATATTACGAGGAAGAAATAATGCCACATGATATTCATCACCAGTTTGAGAACACAAGACTTCTGAATAGATATTTCTGCCTCTCCAGAAAGCTAGTGTTCATCTTATTTGCACACCTAGGTGTTGGCCATGAGTTAGGCAATCAGGCCTCACTGGAGAACAACCCTACATTTATCTGAGGAGTGGCCTCTGAGTGTGGACTCAGGCAGGCCACAACAGCATTTGGACACCTTGACCTGACTCCTTAAACTGGGTTGGGCTTCAGGAAGGGGCTGGTTTCAGAGCAAAGCAGATGTATGTCATGGACAGAACAATGGACTGGGAATTTGCCATCCTGGTCGGATGCTTGTCTGATGCTTTTAAGTTGTGAGATCAAAGTCCATGCCTATCACTAATAAGTAACTTTTTTTAGTGTTTACAACACATACTGTACTGCCACTGTACACCCCGAGGCTTACAAAAGGACGTATGTCTTGTTGGGATTACCATCTGCGTTTCATGGGAGTAGAAACAGAGGCACAGAGAAGAATATACCCGAGCCCTTGAGTAGAACACCCAAGACAGTCCCTGGCGTGAGGTCACAAAGACGAGGTTCTGGACAAGTGGCCCACCCTTATCTGTCAGCCATGGCCTCCTTAGTCACCATGGAAGCGGTTTCCAGCATCCACATATCTGCCTGGGATCGCTGAGTCTAAAGAGATCCTAAACACTGTCCACATTAGAGGGCAGCCTCAGGGCATTTTCTAGATTTGATCATTTGAGCCTCAGAACAAAACATAATAAATTGGCTTTATTAAAATTTGAATGACAAAGTAGTGTATTGAGGACCAGGGCCAACATGACTTTCCCACTTTCTTGTGGCTTGTGTGTGGGATTTGAACCCAGGGAGTCAGACCCCAGCACTCATGGGCTCACTCACTGTGCTCTGCTGCCTTTATCGAGTCCCATCTAAATAAAGGTATTGATCACATAATCAATCTGATAGGAGTTTGAGGTGCACACGCAACTCCAAGATCTTCCTGAAGCCCAACTTGGACTCAGAGGGCACTTTTAAGAAACCAGTGAGTAATAAGATCAAAATATTGAACTGAGAATAAATGATTCCTAGTTTTCTCCTGGTCTGCTACCAGCAAGATGTCATTAGTTCTGTCTGTTGTGAATGCATTTCTCACGATCTTTCTTGATGGGTTTTCATACAGTGACACCATTAGGCCACGAGAAGAAGTGTCGCTGGAGGGGAGCCTTCAGCAGGAAAATCAGGGTGCATCCTACAGATGATTCCATTGAAGGTAATGTGGCCATTCTTCATTCATTGGATTCAAGTTTAATAACTGTAGCTTATTCAGTGTCCCACACGTAAGAGAAAAGTATAAAGCCCACAGGTCTCATCCCTTCCTGCTGTTCTCCTTGGCCATCTTTCATCCCCTCAGTAGGATGACTCATCCATACCTGTGAACCCTCCACCCTCAGACACTCCAGCCCCTTGTCCACGTCAAGCAAAGCTTCCTGAAGAATCCAGGGTCACAACCAGCAATGTACTGACAGGTGTTGTGTGTCTTCCTAGATTTATCTGAGACTCCCTTGGAGGAACCTACTCAAGTCATAAGCCCTGCTGTTCAAGTAAGACCCCCTTTATTTATGTTATAGAGAAATGTTGCTTTTACGAATTCTTTCTTTACACGCCAGTGCAGATATGAGAATCTGACATTGTACGATATGCATGACATACACAGTGCCCTTGAGGCTGTGGATTCATGTCGTTTGGAAGTCTTTCACCAGTTGGTACCTGATAGAAGAGGACATTTTGAAATGAGAGCATCTGGGGTGTAAAGCACAGCATACGGAACATACTCGATAACGTTGTAAAACTACGTATAATGTCAGATGGGGACTAGACTTAGCTGGGCAATCATTTCATAAAGTACATTAATGTCTAATTGTTGTGTTGTACTTTTGTCTTTTTTTGTGTGTTTTGTCTTTATCAACAATGCAGGAAGAATGATAATGAAGTCTTAGTGGAGTGAATTTCTCCTCCCTTCTAAAACTCTGCTTTCCTTTTCTCTTTTGCAGAGGGCCTTCTGTGATCTAACACTGGCCTGTGGGTGGCTTTATGCATATAATCTCAGAGTTCATCTGGTAAATAGGGAATTGCCTGGCTACCAGTGACTGTCCTGAGATCGTCTGTGGAGGGCACTATGAACACCCTTACCAGTGCTCAGACCTCTTCTGGTCCCAGGACTACGAGGTCTAAAGCTGTCGCTCATGTTGGCCTCTCTCATGAGTTCACTGACCTCCATGTTCGGCAGCACCAGCACCTCGTCAGCACGGACCTGTGCTTTGAGGTCAGTAAGCAGCGTCACTGCGGAGAGAGAGCTCCTCACAGCCGGATGGGGAAGGATCCTGGCTTCTATCTGGAAGTCCTCTGGACGTATGCAGGTGAAGTTGGACGTAGAGCCCCTTTTCAGTTGGATACAATGAAAGTCATGTAGGAGATGCAGTGTGGAGTCCGGGACATTAGATGCCATTTAGTTCCCCTCTATCTCTATCCAAAATTGGTCTATGTTAAAGGAAAGAGTTGGCTTTCATACTTTCAAATACCACTGATTATCTATTATTTTATCTGTTTCTCACACTCCCCCAAACACATACTCTCAAAACTCCATTAAAAAGTGTGACACAAACCAACTCTGGCTGTGATGAACCATCTCACTCCGACTTCTACCCCAACCTTATTGCTCACTGGTCCCCCCGGTGCACACTCCATTCCATCCATGGATGTCGCCTCACATTTTCCCTCATATATCAAGTTCCTAGTCCAATTTCACCTCCTCAACAAGACTCTCTCCAAAAAACACCCACAAAGACTAGTATTAACACATAGCTCTAATCTCCCTTTTCAATGAAAATTTCTCCCAATAGCTGCTCATAGTTCTTTGTTTCCTTAATACTTTTTAAAATCCACTGACAAGGTTTAGCTTCTCAGGATATGTTGTTTTGAACTGTACTCTGTTTGTAAACTGTTTATTCATGTGCCCAGCATGTGGACAGGGAGTGCCGGTAGTTGTTTACATTTCCTTTTTCAGAGACTTGTTATATACTGAGCACATTAAGTCCTTTGTGATGTAATACACTCATGATGTTTCCAGCTTGTCGATTTTTAATTTTATTGACCTGAATGCCATATAGAGGTTTTCATTCTTATATAATAAAATGTATCTAAATGCCCTGGGGTTTTTCTGACACTGAGAATGGATTGTGACCACTCCTTATGATGATCTACTCCATTGACCAGAAACAGCCATCAGTTGAAATAAGAGTTTATGTCTCGTGTTTAGTGATAGTTTGGTTATTTGTATTTATTTGTTTCAGATGGCCCTGAGGAACCTCCTGGATGTCCTAGGATGGCTTATGACTCACTCTGTGGTTTGCAGAAGGAGGATCAGAAGCTCACGAAGAAGGGGCTGCAGCTCTGAAGACCCTCTGAGGGACCTTCTGCGAAGCCCTAGAGGGCGCAGTGACCCCCAACCTACCCTGCTCCTCCTGGGTGACTTCTCCCAGGGCTCTCCTGCCAGGACGCTCAGCTGACCACTGAGCACATTTACTTACCAAGTGACGAGGAACTCTTTTGAGTCTCACTTGTATAGGTTTTTCCCCCCTTTCTTTTGTAATGATAAAATGATACTTGACAATTTTTTCTGAGATGACTATACACCAGAAATTTTGAGTTCATTATTCCTCCGTGTAAATGAAGAGTAGATGATTTTAAAAGTCAATGAAATGACACTACATGTGTATGTAGACTCACAGTATTACGTCTAATTTTTTTCATCGTTAGCTCTTCAGGAATATCATCTGCCTTAAACTTGCTTTCAACATTTTCGGGAAATTTCCATTTGAAAGGAATCCCTTTCCCAACTCTGCCTCATCTAGGGACCGCCTCAACTATAAAACAATGATTTATTGTTCAAATTTTGTTTTCTATTACTTCTTGAATTTTGTCTTGTTTTTATGCAGATAATATTAAAGTTTACAATTTGTTTATACTAGGACCAGAATAACATGTATTTTGAAGTGCTTTTAACATTATATTCTAATTTTATTAATTGTGAACTTGACAATTTTGTATTCAATCTCAAGAATATTCATGTCAATCTCCAGTCTTGTAGATGAATAATGGTAGTTTCCATAATTTAAAAATAAAATTGATTTTTCATTTTAAATAGTTTCTTTTTTTTCACTTTTATTATTGATTTGGCACAAATCCCAGGTTAAAATATTTCATAGTAGCTGTGACAGCAGCCATCATGCATGATCCAGGATAAAAATGGTACCAATTCTAAAATTTCACTTTTAGAATCAATGCTGCTCTCTAGTTATGCACACACAATCATGAAGACATCCCAGGAGTATCCTTTATTTCCTCATTGCTACATTTATTTTTATAAAACCAGGAAATAAGATGCTATATAATGGGCAGCTTCTTAACCATTTCTGTAAATGCCATGTGTGTTTTTCTATTTAAATCTTTTGCAATGAGACACAGCCAAACAAGACAGTTTTTCAACAGATTCAGCAGTTTCACTCCCAAGATTGATCCCCACTTTTATGCCTCTCTGCTTCATCATAAAGCTTTGCTTTCACTCATTCTCAAGTTTGATTCCCAGTGCTTCCTATGGAGACTTCACCTTCCATTTCCAGAGTATTCCAAGGAACTCACAGACCTAAGGACGGTGTCTTACCAGAGTGATAAAATGATGAGGACACTGGTCCCCTTTTTGCTCGCATGAGCTGTCACAGACGTACTCTGCTCTGGATAAAGAACCAGGCATTACAATCCTGACATGGCCGTGAGATCAGGGACACAGACATTCCTAAGGACATGTGTCCAAAGGCAACCAAGTCCATCCTTTCCCTCCAGCAAAGTGACTCTCAGGGCAGCCTCCCTCTGGTTTCCTTTTCCTGCAGGAAGGTCAGCCTTTACAAGGGAGCCTGGTGTCTGAGGGCAGAGAGTTGACAGGCTGCACCTTTGCCCAGAGCTGAGCGTCACTCCCAGGAGACCCTGAGGGAGGTGACTGCTCGTGGATTCAGGAGGACAGGAAGACGGCCACCAGGCAGGGTAGTCATAGCTGTTTCTTCCTCACAAAGATCTGAAAATCAAATTACATGGAGTCCTTGTGATCAGATTCTGGTAGGTTTAACTCCGGGGCTGGATATTTTGGAATCAGCTTCCTGTTGAAACTTCTGTTAATTACCATGAAGAAATCTGTTTCCTGAGGATAAAGTTTCTGCCTGTGGAGAGGTGACCAGGCTGAGAACATGCAATTGTAAATATTTCAGCCATTCTCATAGCCACAGAATCTTGGAAAGTCTTCAGATCCTCAGGGGATTGGAGCAGATTTAACAGCAAGGTCACCCCGTACATGATGGTAGATGAAGGAAGTGACTGCCTGAAAAATTGGCAAGTGAGACAAATTGCAAAAAGGGGAGAGTGAGCAGGTTGTGGGATCCCCAGAATCTGAATATGAAGTGAGAAGACAGTCCTGGCTGTCGCTGTGTGAGTTGTTGGTGGGAAGATTCTAAGGAGATGAGCTACAAGCTAATTTCTCATGTCCTCACTTGACCAAATGAGCAAACACTCTGAGAAAGAAAGAACAAATAATGCATCTGAAATAGGCATTGCTGGAGGGATGGCCGTGGCTCTGGGTGCTCACGGTGGGGGAATCTCATCTCCTGGGCCTGGTGCTCGGGAGGGGACGGGGACCTCGGCTGTGCTGGTCAGTCATGTTCAGCTTCATCTCTAGTGGGAAACAAGAGATTCAGCTGCCGGTGACACGGTGACAGCACAGAGAACCCATTCTGAGAGGATGTGGTCATTTCAGTGGGTCCATAGTGTTGTTATGACACGCCGGGTGCTGATGGGTCAGAACCTCCCCTTTCAGCCCTGTTTTTGCTTCCCAGGACAGTCGGTGTTGCTTTCTGTCCATGGTCCCAGTGCCTGGAGAGGCTGGATAAGCAGGGAGACATGCAGGGACCCGTGAACACAGGGCAGGGTCCACACACAGGCCGTGGGGGATGAACACGAGTGTCAGGATCCTGTCCCGGCGTCATGTCAGGGCGGGGAGGAAGATGGGAATCCAGGACATGATGCGGACAATCCACAACCCTGTTCCTTAGGCCCAGAGCTAAGGCCCAGCCGCCTCCCTTCTCTTCCTCTGCTCCATACCCACATCATCCTCTTTGTCTTCTGGCGCCTTCTGGGGTCCTGTTCTGTGGAACAACTTATGATAAGTACTGGAGGTTGGGAATTCTGTGCCCTGGGTGCTACAAAGGCCTTGAGAGTCTGAGTCTCAAGGACGTATAGGTCAAGGGGACAAGACTCCCCCAGTGGGCATGACTACCCACTACAGCCACACCCACAGGACCACACAACTGACACCGCATGTGTGGTTGGGACATACCCACGCTTTCTGTGACAGAGTGAGGCGGGTTTGGAGGGGATCTATTTTGTGAGAATGGTCTTCAGATCGTCTTCCCAGGAATTACAGATGCAGTTTTCATTTCTAAGCTCTGGAAATAGAGTCGGAGTTCCTTAAATGACACGCTGCCTTCTTTAATACAGAGTGTTTAGGGTGCTGATTCTCCTCTACCTGAGGACAGGACACAGGGACCTGTATTGGGGTGAGGTGACAATCACAAACATGTCACGTCAGGTGTACATTTCAGGTCACAGCACAGGCTCAGCGCCCAGTGACACCCAGCCCAGGCCTGCTGCGCCCACACTCTGCCCGTCAGCCCTCAGGGCAGTGTCTCCCCACCTGGTCTGTGCCTCTTCCGGGGCTAACGCTGCTGTCCCTGCCTCACCTGGATTTGGTGCCTGTGACTTCACGTCTACTTCCTTCTACTCCCCTCCCCCAGGTGCAGGCAGGTCTCATGGAACTAGAGAAGGATCATTCATAGGCTATTGTTTCATTTAGGTGTTTCCTCCCAGTTTCCATTTCTTTGCTGAAATTGCCCTCCAAATCCTTCATTGCAAGGACATTTTACCCAAATGCCTTGCAGTGAGTTTGTCATTCAGTTTGGGAAAATTCATTATCTTAACCTCACTGGGTTTTTCAACCCACAAACTAGTTATATCCATGTGAGTTTCATTGAATTGCCTCATAATGTTTGTACTTTGTAGTGTACAAGTCTTTCATTTTTCTCAGGTTTATATTTAAATATTTCATGTTGATGTTCTTAAAAAAGCTTTTTTATGTGGTATATTTTTGTTTGTTTGTTTGTTTTCTTGTTGTTGTTTTCTGGAGGTTGCTGCTCACAGTGGAACATGTGTGGATTGAACTGGCAACCTTGGTGTTATCAGCACCAAGCTCTAACCAACTGAGCTAACCAGTCACCCCGTAAACAATGTTGTTTTTATTTTTTACATTTGGATACTTCATTGCTAATATATAGAATACACTTCATTTCAGCCTGTTGATTTCTTTCCCAGAACTCAGATTGTAAGGCTCAGACCAGAAGCTTATCTTAGTCACTCCTCCACCCTGAGCTGGACAGGGCCTGAATCAACCTGATTTGACCTCCTCCAGTGTCGACATTGGGAGACTTTCTATCTCTGAGCAGGGCGTACCTGCCTGTGAAAACATGAGGAGAGTGAGAATATATGAGCATTAAATCAATCTAACAGGTGAACCGAAGAGAAGGATGTGACATGGTCAGAAGTCCTGGCCCAGGAAAAGCAGGTGCTGGATGAAGATCTGACCACACAAGTCACAGCTGAGCCACACGTGGTCAGACTCACCAGCAGGGTGAGTGCACCCGGCCTGCAGGGCAGAGAGGAGGTTTCTGTCTCACTTCCTTGTGGGTCTGGAGCACTGTGTGAGTCTTAGAGTTGCTATCCCATATGTTACAGTAATAGTCAGCCTCGTCCTCAGGCTGCACCGCAGAGATGAGCAGGAGCCCTGCATTGGCCGAGGCGTCTTTGGATCCAGAGAAGCGGCTGGGGACCCCGGAGCCTTGGTGTTTACCGGAGTCTGAGTAGTAGGACAGGAGATACCGGGGAGGGCTCCCTGATTTCTGCTGGTTCCAGTATATGGCATAGCTGCCAACATTGAAGCCACTGCTCAGGGTGCAGGTGAGTCTGGCTGTTGCTCCCGGAGATGCAGAGAGGGAGGGTGGCTGAGTCAGCACAGGCTGGGAGAGGGAACCTGCAAACACAGACATAATGGGGGATGGGGCAGAGACCAGGGTAGAGTTTCTCAGTGAATTACACAGAGAAAGAGACCCTGGCCAGAGGGCTGCCCTAGTCCCCGAGTCCTGTCCCCACCTGTGCAGTGAGAGAGGAGCACGAGGAGGACAGGAGTCCAGGCCATGGTGCACACAGCCCCTGAGCCCACAGTGGGGCTAGGCTGCCCCAGGCCTCCTTTTCTTCTCCACCCTCTGCCAGAGGAGGGGCTGTCCATGCAAATGTGTGTCCATCCACTGACTGCCCAGCCCCTCCCTGACTGAGCCCTGGTGCTGGAGCTCAGCTCACACCCCAGACTGAGGAGAATGGAGGTGGGCTTCACCCCTGGGAGAGCCCTGGGAGGAAGCACCTGCTGAGACCACACAAATGTCCCTGCTCAGGGGACTCTTCCAGGCCTGAGGGGACACAGCTGCTGAGTCCCCATCAGGAAACTCAGGGCCCAGCCCCCAGGCCCAGACTTGTGAGTGAATGGTCCTCACTGAACAGCTGTCTAGTGGCCACAGGACTGTCCCACAGCGCACCTTTCTGGTCACAGGACACACACATCTCCATGGCCCAAAGACAGGGAGCCCAGCTGGTTTCTGCAGCTCACTATGTCACTGTCTATCCACACATCCATGGTCTGATTTCTAAAAATAAACCCACTGTATGACTGAGCAATTCCACTTTTGGGCATTTAACTAAAGAAAGTAAAATACCAACTGAAAAAGATATACATACCCACAGATTTATGACAACATTATTTACTATAGTGAAGATATTGAGACAACCTAAGTGTTCATCAGTGGTTGAATAAATAAAGAAGGTGTCATATATATATATGTATATATATATATATGTATATATATCTGTAATTCAGCCATAGAAAAATGAATAGAGTTTGAGGTCAATCTGTTAAGTGAAATAAGTCAGACAGAGGAAGGCAAATAATGTGTGATCTCACTCATAAGTGGAATTAAAATAAAACCAACAAAACAAAACAAAAATGTGCAACAATCAAACAAAAAAACCAGCTCATAGATACAGAGAAGAGATTGCTGTTCCCCAGAGGTGGGGTGTGGGGGGTGGGAAAATAGATGAAAGGTGTCAAAAGATACAGACTTTCACTTATGAAAGAAATACCTCATGGTTATGTGGTATACAGCATGATGACTACAGTTCATAATATACTATATTGCATATTGGAAATTTTCCGAGATAGTCAATCGGAAAAGTTGTCATTACAAAAGAAAAATAATTATACCTCTGTAAAGTGACAGATATTAAGGAGATTCATTGTTATCATTTCTCAGTGTATACAAATATCACATCATGGTGTGCATCTAAAATAATATAATGGTATATGTTAATTATACATCAATATAAACTGTACCTCAATAAAACCAGAAAATTATTTGAGTTACGTTTGTGTGTTGGATTGCTTAGAAAGACATATTATATTTTTTAGGAATTTATAATCTACTATATATGCATGGGAATGGAATAAAAAACTCAAGATTGCTCATATATTTATAATTCTTATAATTAGATAATGGATACAGGTGTTCACTTCTATTCTCTAATTTTTGTATGTTTCTGAATTTTTTCTTATTATAAACTTTTATTTATAAATTACATAAGTAGCAGCTTACAAAAACTAAATTAACTGAATTAAAAAGAAGCATTTCAAAAGGGAGCATTCTGGTCTTTCACGAATTGAAGTTAGATAGCAATAATAATAATATATTAATAATGATGATGATGATGATGATGATGATGATAGTTATATCATCATCTCACGGTCAGTGAGAGCTCCTGAGTCACCACAGCCTGAAGTGAGAAGAGACACATGTCAGGAATGAGAAAGGAAGGCATAGATATCCCTCCAAAAGCTGCTCTCTGAAATGTCCATGAACCTGGGCAATGAGTGAGGATGGGGAGAAGGAGAGCCATCCGAGCCATGGTGCAGACGTTTCAAGGACACTGGGCCCACAGCTGACTCTAGACTCTCTGATGGCTTTTATCTCCAGCTCCCTGGGGAAGGGTTTGTGTTTGAGTCAGTGACACTTCATGTAAATCTGAGCCCTTTAGGTCCCACCCCTGCCCCCAATTACTGTGTGTCCTCAGCCCAGGACTAGCTTCAATGGCAGGAGAAAGGATGGGAGCCTGTGAGCTCTGAGCCTGTCCCTTGGGAGGAAGCACCTGCTGTAAACTCTAACTCAAGCCAGTGAGCACCATTCAGAGCCCCTTCCATCTGAACTTGCTGCCGGCCTTGCTCACCTCACGCGGATCCACAGCGCCCCCTGGTGACATACTCACGAGGGTAGTTACAGTGGTGGGAATTCACTCAGAGCAGATGGCCCCTTTCCTTCAAATGTATTTTAATCTTTCTAAAGTTCCACTTTATTATGCAGGGAACACCAGACTCATTGCTTTTCTGTCTTTGCTAATATTTGTAATTTTTTTCTACAAGTGTATTAATTTTCTCTCAATACCTGAAATTCCCTGTTCCTCAGTTCATCTAGTGATGTGCATAGTCCATCTATTGCCATTTTTATTTCTGTAAGTTCCCTTCGGTTTCTATTTATAATTTATATTTAATTTCTGAGTTTTTCTCCTCCTCATTTGTTTCAGGAGTGTCCACGATTGTTTGTGAACGTGACATTATGTCGCTGCTTTAAAATCAGTGTCACATAATTCCCGCATCTCAGCCGTCTCAGTGTTGGTATCTCTCGATTGCTTTTCTCACTCAAGTGAGGGTTTTCCTGGTACTTGGTATGAGGACCGATATTTTTTTTCTGTGTATCCAGCACATTTGGGATATTATATTCTGAGACTGGGTCACGTTTAGCCTACCTTTCATCGGGAGGTCCTCCTGCTGAGGTGCAGACCAGGGAGGGGCATTTAACCCCCTGCTGCCCACTGGTTCAGGAGGTTGGAGCACCGGCTCCCATGGTCTTGCTGCAGCTGACGCCTCTGGGGAAACGTGGAGCCTGGTTTATCCTGACTCCGGGCCTCCAAATGGGTGGAACTCCCTGTGCTCTGCTCTGCGTGACCTGCATCACTCCCATCGAGGCCACTGTGCTCATGAGCCATGTGAACAATGACAGGAGAGGCTGGGAAAGACCCCGACTGGTGTAGGAACTTGGGGACCCAGCGTTAAGCATTTCATCTCCACCAAGGCCCAGGGTCAAGTGAAAGCTATTTCTCAAAAGGAGAGTAGTTCTCACAGGATGACAGGGTCTTGCTCCAAAATCCTAAGGAACTGCTCTATGATTCACTTGCAGGGGCCTCCCATGAGCTCCAAACAGAAACTCTCTGTCACTGACACTTCAAGCACCAGTGGGTCTGATGGGTCACGTGGCCCATGTGACAGAACAGCTTGCATAATAACCTGTGCCTGTTTCAGAGTCTTCTTTTTATCTGGGCACCACTGAAATTGTCACCTGTATGGGTCATTAGGAAAATGAGCTGGGTTAGCACATTATAACAAATATGGTTCCTAAAATCCAATGATTTCTACTAGTCATTGTGTATCTTCTTGGTTTGTGCGAGGAACCACATGCAACAAATGGTCCTTCACATTAGAGGTGACATCTTTATGTACCCAAACCCAGGGCTTCTAAAAATTCCACTGAAGTCGGAGGCACCTGAATTTTGGTGGGTTCATTTTCAATCCTTTGAAAGACACAATTGTCTTACCAATAAGCCTGGAGGAGTTGTTACTTGTCGCTTACCTGCTCCAAACAGCATGGCATCATCAGTGTAATTGACCAGTGTGATATTTTATAGAATGAAAATCTTGACTTCCCTGTGGATACATTTGAATATAGGACTGCAGAGCTGTTCTACCTTTGAGGTGGGCTAGTGAAGGTGTGTGAATGGCCTTGCCAGCTGTAAGCAAACTCATCTGGTGGTCTTTACTGACAGCAATGGAGAAAAGCGTTGGCCAGACCTTTAGCTGCATGACAGCCACAAGATTACATGTTAATATGCACAGGCCAAGATACAAAAAAACAGAATAGAACAAACACGTGCAGCACAGCAGCTGCACTTGGCGTCACCACCTGGTTCCCTTCAGGATGACCCGCTGTCATTTTCCTCCAAGGCGTTCTGTGCCCTGTACCCAGACAAGCAAGTGAAACGGGGACATGTGGGGTCACGGCTGTCACATTCTCCAAGACCTTGATGGTGGCACTAACCTCTGCAGTCCCTCCAGAATGCGGTGTTGCTTATTTGTTTATTATTTTCATAGATAGAGGCAATTCTAGTGGGTTCCTCTTGGCTTTATCTATTTAACTGTCCCCATTGCAGAGGTCAGGGAAACTGTGTGTCCATGGTACTAGTGATGTGATCATGTCTATTCAAATTATGTAATTGGGAACCAGAAAATAACCACTGGATGGGTTCAGAGACCCACAGGAACCAGAGTGAGACCGAGCTGAGCCCAATCTCCATTGAAATCCTGACCTCCCTAGACCCTGATAATTCCAGAGCCCTGTCTCTGAAATCTCCATGATCGTGGGCAGGGACTGAGGGAGGGAGGAGAGCAGTGAAGGGCATGGTGGGGGCCTTCCAAGGGCTCTGTGGTTCACTGCTGCTGGATTCTATGTTGTTTCAATCTTATTTGAGTAGTGTGTGTGTGTGGGGGGGAGGTGTGCACGCGCACGCCCACGCTTGTGTGTGATGCATTACGGAAAATGAACCCATTTATATTCCTCACCTTCAAAAACGTTTCTGTGTCCTCAGCGCTGGGCTCAGCTCCACTCTCAGGATAAGGATGGAGATGTCTGGGAGCCCTGGGTCTGCCCTGTGGGAGGAAGCAGCTGCTGTACCATCAGCTCAAGGCCTGTGTGGGAGCCCGGAGGGCTTCTCCCCGACTCACCTCTGAGAGCTCCCATGTTAGTCCCTCGGGGATGGGAACAGTGGTTTATGTACTCCATTTTTGTCCACAGGTTATAAATGCGTGATCACGTGTGATTGGTGTCTCTAGACTCCATTTGTTTTCAAGGCTTTCTGTTTCCTGTCTTAAGGTGACAGTATATCTCCTTTGACTTTGGACAGTCCTTTCTATATTAAAACCACCTTCTTGAGAGTGTATCCCCCTCCAAAAAAAAAAGTAAAGAGCCACATTTTAAATGCAGTCATTTTGAAATTTATTATGCAATCTAATCCATTGCCTAACATTTTCCCAATGCTATAGCGAAATATCACCAACTATTTAATCTCTTTTAAGTCACATTCAAGCACTACCTATCACTTCTCAAAGATAACAGAATTAAAAAAAAAATCCCGTACAAAAATTCTGTAAAAACAGAATTTACAGAATCTATGTATCGTACTATGAATCCAACATCCATCCTATCTTTTTCTAATAGAAATAAATATATTGCTAATAGCTTTTCAATATCTAGCATTTTGATTTTGAACTAACTCTTGCTCAGCACTGCTGGTGAGCTTAATATGATGTTATGTGTTAATGACTCTTGTGAACAGTAATGACAGGGTAATTATATCACATACAGAAACTTCTGACATAAAACACCAAGCTTCCTTATAGCTCATCATACGACGCTACCTCTAGAGATTTAAGAGCTAAGTTCTATATTGACATGAGGTCTTTGTGATTGCTTATGGATTCGACATCCTATAAAAATGGGGGGGAAAAAAACCCTGACTATTTTGGAATCTATAAACCATTCAAAGAACTAATTCCTTATTTGTGCCCTGGAACACCCAAAAGCATTCTGAATTAAGATTGAAGACAACACTGATACAAATGCTTTGTCAAGACACCTGGTAGCATTCCTGCTGTTGTCAGTATTTATAGCAAAATTAGTAATAATTTCATCTTGTTTGTGGATAAAAATTTCAAAGAAATAAAATCAAGTGTTCTCTAAAGAGAGGGAAAACATTCATTCTCTGAAAACTCTCGTAGCTGCTTCCTATAAACATCTCATTGTCTCCACACATGTGTTGTACTAATCTGGGATACAGATGGAGACATTTCATTTAATAACATTGAGAGGGGAGGTGAACATGCCTATTCTGGAGTATTTATGACAAAACACATTGTTGGAGCAAGATCAGAAGCCTTGTTCAAGGCCCATTTAAACACTTTCAAATGAAGTTTATTAGTTTCACAAATCTCAAAGATTTGACTATGTTTTAATTGTAGTTATTATTTTTTTTCTCATTAATATGGAGTCTTTTCTTCCTGAAAGGCTATTGATCTAAATGACCATCTTCAAAGCAGTTTAATCATCCTTCTATTTAATTTTTACACAGATGAATTAAAAATCTAATCTACAACTTGTATTTCCATAAACTCTCATTTATGCAATTGTTACAAAAACACCCATGGAACTCTAATCTTGTCAGTTACTTTAAAAAGTTAATGTCATGCACACACACATATGGTAACTAGTGACATTTAACATGCAAAGAAGAATCCCTTTATACATGTGTCTATGAAACAGTCCAAAAAGAAGTTAGTGAGAGACACTTCAACAACAATCAGCTTTAAAACAGCTTTGGAAAGAGTCTTTTCAGATACTTCGATTTTAACACTTTTCTTGACATACACAATATTCATACATAAAAGCCATCCACTGTTAGTGAACCGTTCAATATTTTTGTACATTTATAAAGTTGCGTAACCACCTCCACAACTGCCTTTAGAAATTTTCTGTCACCCCATTAATGCCCCTGTGCTTGTTTGCAAACAATCCCCACTCCCTCTTTTGGGCTGAAGGGTGACTCATTTCTAATGTGACTTGGCAACGTGTAAAAGCTGAGCTTAAATGCATTGAAGAGAAGTGCAACCAATTTCTTCTGTGGAATTACAAAATCCCTCAGGGATTTTCTGTACATTACCAGAAAAGAGTAGAGTGCCCAAGGCTGAAGCAGGCACCCTGGACAAGCTCTAGGATGGGAAAATGTGGACCCCCTCAACCCTGGTCCCATTCCTCTCATCCTGGTGAGAGCCCATTGCCAATCATTTGTCAGGATGGGGTTTAGTCTCCGAGTAAATGTAATGGGTCTCTGGACTCAGGCAGAAGGTGCTGAGGAGGGTGCATTGAGGTTTGGAGAGTAACACAGGGTGGGAGTGGAGGAAAAGACAACTAGCCTCTTCCATGATGAGGGTCATCAGGATGCCAGCAAGTGGCTTTTCCAGACACAGACGGGACAGTGTTCCTTGTTGAAGAAGCTGAATTGCACACCAGGGGAAAGACTGAGCCAACCATTCTGATATTAACATACCTCAGTGAGAATGTATTTTCAGCCCTAGCACCACGAAGCTGTTCTGAGTGACTTTGAGGATGACTCCCCACAATCCCCACTCTGTCCCACCTCTCTGAACCTCCTGTCTTCCCGTATCTCCCAGTTGCTGTCCTCCAGCCAGAATGTTGGGACTCTCCATACCCCACTCTCCTGCATTCTTTCCTCCAAGACACCTGCATCTGGAGAACAGGGGAGAATAGAGTGAAGAGAAGAGCAATGGGAAATGTTGGTCCCCCACCCTCTGAGACCCAGACCTCCTCCTGTCAGAAAGGAGGTTTCTCCCTCCAGGGGTGAGGGGACTTAGAATCTTCCCTGCCGCAGTTGCTTCTTCCAGGGGAAACTTTCTCTCTCCTCAAGACGGAACTTGATGGCTTCTTCTCCTGGAGTTCTGTCTGTCAGCCACGATAGCGTCTACTTCTGCTTTCAAGCTGTCCCCACTACCAGAAGGGAGATGAGGGAGGATAACATGACAAGCCCACTGCTGACTCAGTGAAGTTTCATCAAATGTGAGATGAGAGTAACCTAGAGACGTGCATTTCTAGAACTCCTGAAGAACAGACCCATGTGTCAGGAGCCAGTCCTATTTCCTGAAAATGTGAGGTTTAAATAATTCTGCCCCACCCAGATGGGTCATCACGTTGTCTCAGTACATTGAGCTCACCCACACCCACACTGTGCCCAAGAGCCCAGCCTCGCGTCCTCTCTGCCAGTCGCATTCTCAGTCCCTCCTACCTGCAGCGGATCTGACCTTTCTTCTCCACCTCACCTGCTCCACCCCTCGTCCAGGTCTCCCAGCTGACATGTGCGTCTTCCCCACCCCCAGCTGGTCCCCCCTTCACTCTTTCCCCTATTCCTCCTCCTTCTTCGATGTAGCTCCTAAACTTCAAAAACTTCATCGACTCCATATTTCCTTGTCAACCCCTGTAAGGCTCCTATGCTCACTCTGCAGCTTCCTTCTCCTCGTTTTCCTGAAACATACCTTGTTCCTATTTATATTTTTACTTTTATGTCTTCTCTCTTCCCCAGACAATGTCTCTCCTGAGCACGGTACCATGTGCTGTCTTGTCCACATTGTTTCCTGACCCCTAGACCCAAGTCAGGCATGTAGTAGGTGTTCAGTAAATGGTATGGACGGACATCATCTGGACAGTCGACTACCCCAAGTAGACAATGGCTGGACCCTGTGTCCTTGGATTTGTACTGACCCTTCCATACCGACTGAACTGTGTCCTCTCAAAATCCTATGTTGAACCTCAACCCCAATGTGACTGTCTCTGGATATCAGGACTAGTAGATGGTAATTAAGGTAACTGAGGTCATGAGGGTGGTGCCCTAATCAAGCAGGGCCAGTGTCTTTATAAGAAGAGGAAGAGACACCAGGGGTGAGCGCACACAGAGAACAGCCATGTGACACCTCAGAGAGAATGAAGCCGCCTGTAAGCCAAGGAGAGAGGCCTCAGGAGAAGCCAATCCGCCTATTGTACTTCTGGCCTTCAGAACTATGAGAACATACGTTTCTGTGGGTTAAGCTGCTCAGTCTGTGTATTATGTTGTGGCAGCCCTGGCACTAACACACCCGTCATGGACCCTGTCCCCAGGGCGGCCTGTCCCAGCGACCAGGAATTTCTGTTCCATTTGAGAAAATGTGACAATGTGCTGCCATTAAGGACAGACAGGCTATGAGGCAGATTTTGAGAAGATGAGGACACATTCTCCATAAAAACTTCCCTGTGGTGGGTCTAAGACTCCATTTTGAGACGAATCAAAGGAAGCAGATGTCTCTTCAGAGCAGTGGGGGATGCTCAGTGAAGCCCCATTACAGGGGGTTCAGCAGGTTTGTGTCTCACTTCCCCACAGGCCTAGAGCACTGTGCGAGCACTCAGACTGTCATCCCATGATAAGCAATAATAATCGGCCTCGTCCTCAGCCCGGAGCCCACTGATGGTCAGGGAGGCCGAGTTGCCAGACTTGGAGCCAGAGAATCTGTCGGACACCCCTGAGGGTCTACCGCTATTACCATAGATGAGGAGTTTGGGAGCCTTTCCTGGGAGCTGTTGGAACCAGCGCACACTATTACTACCAATGTTGGAGCTGCTTCCAGCGCAGGAGATGGTGACACTCTGTCCCGGGGCCCCAGACACTGAAGGCGGCTGAGTCAGCACAGACTGGGCCCAGGATCCTGGAAGAGGGAGAGACACAGAGATGGTGATTCTGGGTCTAGAGACAAGGGGAGGAGGCAGGGCCCCATGTGTCTTCCCAGGGTCCCTTCCACTGTCCCCGTATCCAGTCACCTGTGCAGTGAGCGATGAGGGTGAGGAGGAGAGGGGACCAGGCCATGGTGGACATGATCACCGAGTCCTGCCTTCTGTGGCCCCACAGCTGAAGCAGAGCTTCCCCCAGATGTCTCCCTTCCCCTCTACATACTCTGCGAGAGGGAGGGTCCACTCATGCAAATGAGACCCCCCAGCTTTCTGATCCCTCACTGGGCCCTGGGTCAGGCCTCTCTGCCTGAAGATGTCAGGGATGTGGGCAGGGGAGGGGCTGTGTGGGGCCCAGGGTGTGGGGAGGTCACAGCTGTGAGCACTGAGCAGAGGGCACCAGGCAGTGCCAGGTGGCTGGTCCCTGCTCTGATTACCCCAGACTCTGAGGAACAGACCTTTACCACCCCCTGGTGCCCAGTCCCAGACGCACCACTGTGTGACATGGTGACGAGGGCCCCTCAGACAGCTTCCACATCCCCACTGCTCTGTCCTCTGCCCTGCCTTACGGTCAGCCCAGGTATCTCCTCATGTGGCCTCCCCGTCACCTCAGGGCAGCCTGATGCTCCTCTCAGCCTCCTCAGGGTGAGTCTGCCCACAGCTCCCTTGGCTCTTCAGTGGTCAGGACTGAGGCGCTGTCTCTTACACAATCTCCTCTCTGATCAGGATCAAGTCCAGAGTTTGGACGGCCCCATGGAGGGTTGTCCTCTTCTGTGCAGCACACGGGTTCCTTCCTCATGAGTGATTCACCCTGGTGCCCGGAGCGCTCTTCCCTGTGGACCCCCAGAGCCCTGAGGACAAAGGGGGCTCTTCTCTCTAGGGATGGGAAGGTTGTGTGAGGAAGGCCCGTGGGCATGCCTCGTGGGTGACGCAGTGCTAATCTTTATCGTCTGTCTGTATTCCCACACACACCGACACTACCGTCATCCACGTGTTCTTTTTTCTTCCTGCACGTGATTTACTCCTGGGTTTCTATTCTCCATGAACAGGATACTAGTCTGCTGGGAGCTGTGCCAAATAAGTATCTGTGCAGCATTTTACTTAAGAGCATGAAGGGCAAACATGCTAAATGCTGAGAATGGAATGAGTTACAACCCTGAGGCCCTTCCAGCGGTGCCTGTTCCAGGTGAGCCTCACAGGTGGTAGCTCTTAGGACCAAAACTCCGAATAGAGGGTGAGAGAAAATGTGGTTCGTGCTCAGAGCGAGTCCTGTGAGACTGTCTGTACAGTGAGATAATCTATTAAGGTTTTATCTGAAAATAATGCCGCCTATACGTTATTTTTGCCAAAGAGAATAACCTCAGTAAAGGAAACCAAAAAGAAGCTGTCCTATTTATCTAATTTTTTTAAAAAGATGTTTTTACGTGACTAGAAAAATTTTGGAATTTTAAGCACCAGCCTCTTAACTGACTGTAGTCTGGAGAGCTGTTTGGGGCCGAGAACAACTGCCTGACTGTCCGTTTGGCCCACTCTGTGTGTGCGTGTTAGACTGGGCTGTATGACGTTGGAAGAGTAAATACACCAACATGTTTAAATGGGTGACTGAAAATATAAGGTCATTACCTTAATAAAATCTGTCCAGGAACTGACTGAAGGAAAAAAACAAAAAACCTAAGATATTTTAATTTTTCATTTACAAGGCTATTTTTTGAAATATTATTTTCATTATAAGTCTTTTTCTCTTTTCAAGGCAATTTTTCAGGTTTGGTACTGTTTTTTGTGGTTAAGGCACATAATAAGCACTTTATGAAGTTGTATTCATTACTGAGTACAAATTAATTTTTGCAGATGTATTTGTATCCCTAATTTTCTTGATATCACTTCCTCATTGATGATGCAGAGTTTTTGTTTTGTTTTGTTTTTATTGAGACTTTAATTTTTCCTTTTCATCCCACTCTAATAAAGAGAGATTGGCCCAGACTGAGCAGTCTGTCACACACATAATAACCTACCCATCTCCACTCTTCCCATGGGGCCTACCAAGGGCGAGGGGACTGCGTCCCAAGGCAGGGTGTCCTGTAACTGTGTCTTCTCTCCACCTTGTCGGGGAACCACTGCTGGGAGCTCCAGGGCTCTCCCCCCGATTGTGGCTCTGACACTAGTTCATCACCTCTCGTGCCTGCTCTCCCTCCAAGTCCACGGTCACCATCCCCAAGAGACGTCCCAGTACCTGAGTCTCAGCCAGGATCCTTCCTAGTGGTCAAGGGAAACCTTTCTCCATCTAGATGATTCCACTTGCTAACATGCTGAGGAATGTTGGCATCTACGTCCATGGAGGAAACTGAACTATGACTTTCAAATCTAATCCTGTTCCTGCTAGATGTCATGATTTTTTTTTTAAGAATAAGAAAAGGAGTGTAAGATACACACCCTCTCAGACACACTATGAATACCAGGGTTCCCAAGTCACCACAGTCCCTGGAAAGAATGGGATGACACCTGTGGCCACATGCCAGGAGGGAAAATTGCAAATGTGTCCCCAGGAACCTTTCACTGGCCCCCTAATGGAATGTCCTGTCCAATGACTATGAAAGTTGAAGCAGAGGAATCCAGGCCATGCTGGACATGCCCCCATAATTGTGCTTCTTTAGGCCACGTTGATGCAATTGTGACCCTCCTCCCAGGTGTCCCTTATTCTAACCTACTTGGTCAGTTTCATTATACAAATCAGTTCCTGCTGTGTGACTATCCAGTGACTGTCACTTCCTGGACATCAGTCCTGGACCATGACTGCTTAAGGATGGAGAAGGAAACAGGAAGCCAGCATGTGAGTCAGAGCCAGTGCTCACATGGCTCCTGGGAACCAAGTTCAAGGCTTCAAGTTCCCCAGAGCAGCATGTTTGTTCTTACCTGGTAATAATCGTACCTGGGTCACTCTTACAAGTTGACTTCCTGTGTTGTTGTAATCACTGCTGTCACTGCTGTTTCTGAGGGTCTCCTGTGGGTCCCCAGCCCCCACTGCACAGGGTTTGGTTTTTCACACCTGTCTTTCCAACAAGAACACAGTGTTGTCAGGGAAATTGTGTCTGCTCTTGCTCACTGCTTTGCGTTCTCATTGCCCTTCATTGTCAGCCTGCTGAGTCCTAATTTTTTTCTTAATCTGATAGTTCTAAGAAATTTTAGTCTATTAAATTTATATTTTTCAGTACAAATGAATGATATGAAAACGGAATGGGATTCTATCTGGAGATGGTGCTTGTGTATATAAAATCTACTCGGCTGCAAATAAGTCTGATTAACCATCATCCTCCCAACCAAAGTACGAGAGAGGGAAAGGCTGGAAGTCATGGGTTAACTGGGGGCATGAGCACATGATGGTCTGAGAACCATCTGCTCAGTGGGTGGTGTTGCCAAGTATCTGGGAATTCAGGAGCTCCCCAAAATTGCGATATCAGATGAGAGAAAGAATCCCATATCTCTAAGGTTTCAGGGCTCAGGGCATTAGCAGTAAAGCCTGGGCTGGTTCCAGGCTTTATATGTTGGCTGGGTTCAGGGCTACCTGGTTCTCTGGGGCCCCACACGCTGCACTTCTTCCCTTCTCATCCCCAACCAGTAACACTGGAGTCTATTTTGCTTTTGGAAACAAAGTCATTCTGTTTGCATTGAGAGATCAGTACCTCCAAAAAGAGATACTGTCATCGGTCCCATAATGACAGACAGAGTTGACAGCATGAAGCCCTCTGGTTTTAGAGCACAAGTGACAGCAGAAGGCAAAGCCTGAGCAGGTGTTGGTCATAGGCAGGGACAAAGGAGTAATGGGTCAAACTGGGGAGTAAAGGACAGATTTTATCACACGTCCCCATGAACAGGAGCTCTTTGTGGTGCTGGGGTTGTTTTCAGCTCTCTAACAGTGATCGTCAGCCTCGTCCTCAGGCTGGAGCCCACAGGTGGTCAAAGAGGTTCTGGTAACAAAACGGGAGTGAGTGAGTCAGACTCGAATCCCGGGAAAATATTTTTGAAGTATTTTCATTATAAGTCTTGTTCTTTTTTCAAGGCTGTCCTAGTTCAAAAAGGTGGGGGCTGTGCATGAGAGCCCTTGGTACATTGCCATGGTAACCACCAGTGTGCCCTTTGCTCCCTGTGCAGGAAAAGGTGACTTTGGATCTGGGTTCATCTAGAGCTTCACAGTGTGTGTGACACAGGCAGATATTGAGGAGCTGCTGCTCCTGACATCCCACATCCTACTTCCTACCCCCTGGATTGTTGGAATGCTCCAGTGAAGTCTGAGAGGAGAGGAAAACACAGGTCAGTGCCTGTGGGCTCAGGAAAACCCACTCACAGGAGTCCGCATGGTCCTGAGATGTGTCAGCTGTAAGAATATTTCATCCATGGACCCCACCTTCCCTGGAGCAGGCTCAGCATTTTCCCAGCAACCTGTGGAGCGTTCCCCCATCCTCTTAGGTCTCTCACAGAAGTATCCTGGCCTCAGGCCATATCTCCTCATCTCCTCTTGCCTAACTACCCTCTCCCAGGCATCACAACTTAAGAGACAGGTAACAGTGAGGGTCCCAGTTCAGCTCTGTGCCTGGAATTCCTCCAGGGCCTGTGTCCCCACCCAGCATCTCACATCTCAGTGTTTCATCCCTGGGACACATGTCTGCTTGGCCAGCCCTGAGCTCAGGAGCCTGGGAGGGATGGGAAGGTCTCTGCTCTGACCCCTGGGAGAGCAGAGTACATGCTGTGGAGGATTGTCCAGCTCTCGGATGGGCCCCTAGGCTTGAAGAAGATGGAAAGCTAGGAGAGTCATAATTTCCTTATTTCAAGAAAAAGAATGGCCTCGCCAAAGCTCTGATTTTATTACATCTGAATAACTAGGTGGTATTGCAGTGCCATCGTAAATACTTTCTTTTTGGTTTTGTTTCCATTTTTCTGAGACCTCAGACACATGGAATGAAAAAATGACAGTAGAACCATTATAATGAGAAGGTACTTCCAAGTATAGTTTTGCATATATGCAATTTATTTTAAAATGTTCAATTTTCTCTTTTTTTTTTTAAATGTTCCATTTTCATGAAACAAGATTTTGAGGAGCTTGAGGTTTTTGTCCCACTTTCTGCTCTGTGTGTGTTACTGTGATCAGCATCAGAGTGATATGTAGCACAGTAAGCCTCGTCTTCAGGCTGCAGCCCAGAGATGAGCAGAAGCCCTGCATTGGCTGAGGTGTCTTTGGATCCAGAGAAGCCCCTGGGGACCCCGGAGCCCTGGTGCTTAATGGAGTCTGAGTAGTAGGACAGGAGATACCGGGGAGGGCTCCCTGGCTTCTGCTGTTACCAGGATATCCGGTAGTTACCAACACTGTAGCCACTGCTCACAGTACAGGGGAGTCTGATTGATGCTCCTGGATGTTCAGAGAGGGAGGGCGGCTGGGTCAGCACAGGCTGGGAGAGAGAACCTGCAACACAGACACAAATGGGTGATGGCACAGGGACCAGGGTAAAGGTTCTCAGTGACTGAAAGAGAGAAAGAGAAGGAGGCCAGAGAGCTGCCCTAGTCCCCGAGGCCTGTCCCCACCTGTGCAGTGAGAGAGGAGCACGAGGAGGACAGGAGTCCAGGCCATGGTGCACACAGCCCCTGAGCCCACAGTGGGGCTGGGCTGCCCCAGGCCTCCTTTTCTTCTCAACCCTCTACCAGAGGAGGGGCTGTCCATGCAAATGTGTGTCCATCCGGTGACTGCCCAGCCCCTCCCTGAGCCCTGGTGCTGGAGCTCAGCTCACACCCCAGATTGAGGAGGATGGAGGTGGCTTCACCCCTGGGAGAGCCCTGGGAGGAAGCACCTGCTGAGATCACACGAAGGTCCCTTCTCAGGGGACTCTTCTAGGCCAGAAAGGTCACAGCCCTTGAGTCCCCATCAGGTTTCAAAGGTCCCATCCCCCATGACCCGGCTCCTTTGAGTGAATGGTCCTCCCTGTGCAGCTGTGTAGGGACCACAGGTCATACCACAGCGCCCTCTGCTGGTCACAGGGCACACACCTCCCCATGGTCCAAAGCCCTGAGAGCCCAGCTTCTTTGTGCCTCTCACCATGTCACTGTCTCCATTCACACACCCGTTGTCTGGTTCCCAAATATTGTGAACCCACAGTGTTGTTCATGATTATTGTAGTGTTATTAACTCTCAGAAGGGGTCTTCTTCGATGGGATTTGCAAACATGTACAAAAATCACAAATTAAGGTGTTGGCACCGACAGAGAAGATACTGCAAACATCTTATTCTTCCATTATATACAATTGAGAGTATTCTTTTTATTGTTTACACACTCATGTGCATTAAAGCAATGGCTTTCGATTACTCCCACAAAGTGGATTTGCTTTATTTTTCTTCCTTTTTTTGCTAATGTAGTTACCTCACTAATTGACAAGGTGAAGAAAGAAAAATATATCTTAATGCTTGTTGCTATATGCCTTGCAGTAAGCCATATTACAGAAGAAAAACAACTGACAGGCACATAACATCTCAGAGAATCATTTATTGGCTGTCATCACCCATTTCTCCCAGTGGAGAACCATCTTCTCTGAGAACCCAGAGCTCAAAACCTATTATTCTCTCTTCACCAGTTTTCCCGGTAGGAAATATGAATAAACAAACAGAACAATTAATGAACAGCCTTCAGTAGCTCTAATTTTAGCCGCAGAAACACGGAGAGAACAGAGTCACAGTGAACGGAGTGACAGTTACACAGAAATGCCCTCTCTTGGCGGGCGACTCCAACCTCTTACTCGCCCTGGGGATCTGGAGCCACTCCTGACAGCTGAGAGCCCTTCTCCTCCCACAGGACGTGGACATTGGATGTTCCCTGCTCTGCCCACAGCCTCCCCTCTGATTTCCCCTCCCTGCCCAGTTCCAGGTGCCTGGGGCAGGTGCCCGTCCCTGCTCACCTGGCCATGCAGAGTCCCTCGGTCTCTATTCCCTACCAGCTTGCCCTAATGTTACTTCACTCCTTACGCCATAATCAGAGAGATATTTCAGATATAGGGAGCTGATAAAGGCTCCTCTCTGCTTTAAAATCTCCCTTAGATTCTGTGTCAAGAGTAAGTAAAACATTAACCACCCAATTCACGGTCTTTCTGGGTGTGGCCATTGTTTCTTCCCAGCCTCCTGCCTCATCTCTCTCCATGGAGACCGTACAAGAGCACGAGCACGTCCCACCTGTAAAAGGGACATTAACCTGGACCACAGTGTCCCTTTTCCTTTGACCCTCCTGCTCCCCACCGCTGACCCTCTGCCCGCAGGTCCAAGCTCACACATCACCTGCTGGAGAAGTCTGACCACTGGGAGATAGTGGAACTTTCATTTTCTTTCATAGAATTTACAAGAAAACCTTGAAACCTGTATCAGACCATTTGTATGGTCATTTTCCTAAGGAAAATCTAACAGTAGCAAAGCTGATCAAAAGACAAAAATATTATTCGAATCATATTTCCTTTCTGACTGTCTGTACTGATTTACATTCTCATTAACAGGAATTGTAAATTGTGCTATAATTTTAGCTTTAAACATTTCATTTTTCCCCTCAGTTTGCAGAGAGCATGATCCTTGCGTGGAGACACAGACCCAGGATAGAGGCAGATACATGGATATTCCGTAGCCTTTGAATTCCTGCTCTTCCTTAATTATGATAACCTTGGAAACTACAGAGCCTGGATGACTCTTTCTTTTTTTTTTCCTTTCTTTTTTTTTATTAAATTTATTGGGGTGACAATTGTTAGTAAACTTACATAGATTTCAGGTGTACAATTCTATATTACATCATCTATAAATCCCATTGTGTGTTCACCACCCAGAGTCAGTTCTCCTTCCATCACCATATATTTGATCCCCCTTACCCTCATCTCCGACCCCCAACCTCCCTTACCCTCTGGTAACCACTAAACTATTGTCTGTGTCTATGAGTTTTTGTTTCTCATTTGTTTGTCTTGTTCTTTTGTTGTTTTTGGTTTATATACCACATATCAATGAAATCATAGGGTTCTCTGCTTTTTCTGTCTGACTTATTTCACTTAGCATTATACTCTCAAGATCCATCCATGTTGTCACAAATGTTCCTATATCATCTTTTCTTACCGCCGAATAGTATTCCATTGTGTATATATACCACAACTTCTTTATCCATTCATCTATCGAAGGACATTTTGGTTGTTTCCATGTCTTGGCCACCGTAAACAAAGCTGCAATGAACATTGGAGTACACGTGTCTTTATGTGTAAATGTTTTCGGATTTTTTGGGTAGATACCCAGGAGAGCTATTGCTGGGTCATATGGTAATTCTATTAGTAATTGTTTGAGGAACCTCCGCACTGCCTTACATAATGGCTGCACCAGTCTGCATTCCCACCAACAGTGTATGAGTGTTCTTTTTCTAACGATCATTTAATTTGAAAATTAGGATTAATGAGAATGTAGTCTTCCCTCTCGTTACATGGTTTTAAATAAGGCCTTCAGCTTCATTTGATTAAGCCTGAGAATCAAACAGTCAGACTGGAATTGCTGCCGGATCAAATCTCACTAAATATGTTATTGTCCAAATGAAATTGTTAGTGACAGATTTCTATTAGACCCTCAATTCTTTGTCCAGAAATGATGGATGGCCAATGTAGATATTAATTGTAACACACTCATCTATGTCACAGAACAAACAACTAGTGGGTTTTATGTAACATCTGGGACTCCTCTGAGTGGTGAATGAGGCACCCAAGGTCGAGTCCTGCAGTCGGCGGAGCCTGAACTGGGCCTCTGACAAGCCCCACAGGCCTCTCCTTGTCACCTCTCCATCATCAGTCCTTCCTGGTGGCACTTCTCCGCCTGAGGCCATGACAGTCACTCAGAGCGGAGTCACCTCCTTATGCACATAGAAGTACTTCAAGTGAGGAAAGTCCAGGTGATCACGTGTGCACATGTGACCTTGTGCATCAGGGTCAAGGTCGTTTATCTTCAGAGACATATTCAGGGTCTTGAGTTGATGGGCAGCTCACAAATATTGAATAAGGATGGAGGACAGAAAGGAGCTCATGCTGGTGAATATGCCATGAGTGCCGCCATCAATGGCTCTACCCTGGAAACTAAACCTCATCAGAGGGTGGTGACAACCAGTCATGTGCAAGAACAAACTCTCATTTTTAAGAAGGAGCTGAGCAAACATTATACACCCAGGAGAACCCTCTCTATAGACCAAGACCAGTAGGTGGTACAATAGCAGACCCTCCTCACACACAGGTGTTCGGTCACCAAACTATCGGGAAGGTGGGCATTCTCACAGCAGGCTGAGGAGAATACCTCTGACCCAAAAGACAGACCAATGGGAGGGCCGTGGGGGCAGGGCACGTCAGTGGAGGTTTTTGTCTCACTTCTCCTCTGCCTGTGTCACTGTGGGTTACACAAAGCTGCTCCCACTGCCATGGTTGGCTCCACAGTAGTAGTCAGCCTCGTCCTCTGCCTGGGTGTTCTGGATGGTCAGGTACCGATCCAGACCAGAGCCTGAGCCTGAGAAGCGATCGGGGACGCCGTCCCCCTTGGAGCCAACAACACCACTGGTGCCCACTCGCATCAGGAACCGGGGGCCCTTCCCTGGGCCCTGCTGGTACCAGTCCACACTGTAGCCGCTGTAGCCACTGCTCAGGGTGCAGGTGAGCTTGACCGAGGCTCCCAGGGAGGCAGATGCAGATGGGGGCTGGGTCAGCACAGGCTGGGAGAGGGACCCTGAAACACAGACACCCATTATTTCCTGAAGGAAAGACAAGAGGGAAGGACATTTCCGGCATGTGGTGGGAGGGGGTCTCAGTGAGCTGGGCAGTCAAGATGCCTCGCTCATCCTGACCTGTGCAGTGAAGCAGGAGGGTCAGGAGGAAGCGTGGAGTCCAGGCCATGGTGGAGACACCCCAGAGCTCTGCTGAGGCTGACGTGCTGCAGGGCTCTCTTATCCCCTCAGACCAGGACTAACGGTTCTTTATGCAAATTAGCTCCTTCTTTGGGCTAAATCCTTAGACCCTGAATGCCCCTCCCCACCCCATTGTCACCTGTCATTTCTGTGAGGGGTGTTCCTGGGCTGGGTCGGGCCAGAGGATCCTCGGGTCCCAGAGAGGACCCAGTGCCAGGGCCGAGTGAGCACTGAGCAGAGACCAGAAGACAGCATGGTGTCCAAGCTGAGAGCCTCACAGTCGCCTCATGTACATACAATAGAACGTACAAGAGCTGAGAGCAGACACAGTTCAGCCATGAACCCCCCCCCAGGACCCCCAGGGAACCAGGTTTTCTCTCCCTACCTGATTCCTCCTTGATGGGCAGGTAGGAGGATGGGTAAGTGTTTGGGAGGGTGGATTAGCATGCAGAGCAGTTCACTGGAGTCAGTAGAAATAGGAGAAACCTGGATTAGAGGGGGAGGCATTACTGGGGGTAAAACAGGAGAATGGGTCCACCTGAGGCTCTTAGGAACTAAGGAGTTATAGGGATTCACAGAGAGAAAGAGGAAGTGAGTGTCAGATCCACGGAAGGTCTGGGAACCTGTCCATGACCTTTCTGATGGAAGGAACTTGATGATGAGCTAGGAGGTCACAGGGCAAAAGGTTGCAGCAAGAAAGGGAGAGAAACTAGGATTTGGGAAGGAAAGTCATGAATCAGAGAGGCTGAGTGCATGGGGAGGATGCTGTGCTCTTTAGAAAAGCCCTGGAGAGAAGCCAACCGCAGATGGGCAAGGGACCTAGTGGGCAGCAGACTGGGTTGGGGGTGATTTGTTCTTTAGAAAAAGGAGAGCCCACTCCCACCTTTGCATTTGGCCTCTGGTTGGTTCTGGCACAGAATGTTTGTCCCAGAATGTTTTGTCCTAATCAAAACTTACCATTCCTCTGCCAGAAATTTCTCTTAGATTCCTGCCTGTCAAGGATTCCCTTTATTGCTAACTGTTCTTATGGGCTTGTTAATATTAAAACATGTATGTGGATTTCAGGGCAGTTGGAAGTTTATTGACAATGCAGAACCTCAAGCTCCTCTCCAGACCCACTGACTCAGAATCCATTTAGATAACAAGACCCCACATGCCTCCTGCACACAACTGAGGTGAGAAGTGCTGCTTAACACAGGCTCTGAGACACTGGTGTACTTGCAGGTGACTTGTTCCCCACATCTCAGTGTTCTCTACTAAACATAAATGTGCAGCAACTAACTTCTCATTTCCTTATCTGGGACATTTTACATCAGGAACAATGTATACTAGGCTTCATAGTTAGAAGGGTGGGCTTCTGCCCAGACCTCAGAAGATCCACAGAAATGACCAGAAGTGTGGTAATAGGAAAATGATTATTGTGTCTTACTGATACTAGTAAATAATCAAAACTAGTGGGAAGTATAATTTTGCACTAGTACTTAACAATCATTATTATATACATTAGTCGCTGAAACATTTCTTCTACTTTTTAGTGGAGAATCATATATCTTACTTCAATAGCAGTGAATAAAACATAAAAATATGAGCAAAAAAGATGATAATAGTTGTGGAATATTGAGATGAAAGATTTAAGAAATGCACTAAAATTCATAAATATATTTATCATGTGGGAAAAACTCATTTTGAAAAAATGTTATGTATATTTAATAGTTAAAAATAATTGCATATAGTATGTTTGCATTGCTTTAAATGCAACCTAAAGTTAAATTTAATCATATTCAAAAGGAGGGATTCTTCCCTTTGTTCTTAGTTGATAAAGTATGACATCGGTGGCCGTTACTTTCTGGAGGAAATACCTTTGCCCTCAGCCCTGAATCTCATCCAGCTGGTACTGCTCCTTCTGGAATATGAAACAATTGGATTCTACTTTTCCTGGACCTCTTCTTCACAAATTATTCATTTACTTCCTCTGCATCAGAACTCAAAACAGGAATGGGAATCAATTCAGACCCTTCCCTCTACCTTCTATCTTTGGATGGTCAACATTTCAGCTGCCCTAAGAACTCAGATATTTGGTTATTTGATCTCATGTCACATGACCATATTTGTGCCCAAGCTTTTCCAAGGGCAGGTTGTGTCTTGGTACCTACTCTGGTTCTGTAACTGTGTCCAGCACCACTACAGTAGTACTCAGCCTCGTCCCTGGGCTGGGCCTCCGAGAGGGTCAGGGCAGCTTTGCCCCTGATGATGGAGCCTGAGAACCGGGGGGGGGGGGGGGTCGAGGAGAGTTTATTGCTTGTATCATAAATCAGTGTCCTGGGGGCTTGGCCAGACTTCTGCTGGACTCAGTATGAATAGTGACCATTGATGACTGCTCCTGTGCTGGAACCACAGGTGAGTGTGACTGTCCCACCTGGGGACACGGTCAGTGAGGGCTTCTGAGTTACCAAAGCCTGAGATCTGGACCCTGAAATGAAAACAGACACATGTCAGGAATGAAGAATAAAGGCAGGGGAATCCTCCAACGGCTGGTCTGAGAAATGGCCTTGAACCTGGGCAGTGAGTGAGGAGGGGGAGCAGGAGGAGAGGAGTCCAGGTCATGGTGAAGGCTTTCCAATGTCTAATGTCCCCTGGCCTCATGCTGGTGCTGGTCTCTGCTGTGTCCCTTTATCTCCTCCTCAGCTCCCTGTATAAAGGGTGTGTTTTGTGGGGCATTATGCAAATATGAGCCCATAGTACCATCGTATTCTGCGTCCTCAGCCCAGTTTGTAGCTTCACTCTCAGGAGGAGGCTGTGGTGGTTGTGAGCTCTGAGTTTGTCCCTTGAGATGAAGCACCTGCTGTCACCTCTTACTCAAGCCTGAGTATGGGAATGGGGCTCATTCAATTAGAATCATTGGAGTTGGTTCCAGGCCTTGCAGATCTGAGAAGATCCACAGCGCCCCCTGGTGACGTACTTGAGAGAATGTTCATGGAGGTGGAAACTATGCAGAAGGAATGGTAGACCTTTATGTATTTCAACAGCGAATCAATCTATAAACATATAAGAAACAAATAAATATAATAGTAACTGAGCATTATGAATTCTTGATCTCTCCAGTGAAGTTTCTTTTTAAATTCCATTTATTGTATTTTTCACTTCGACGTTTCCGTTTGATTTCTTTATATGACTTCTAGTTCTATCCGGGTGCTAGTCGCTGGGATGTCCCTTTTCCTCCTCCTCAGCTCCCTGCGTACAGGGTTTCTCTCTTTTTTCTTTTCTTCCAAGAGTGTCTTTAGTTGTTTGCAAATGGATTTTATGACTGTTGCCTACAAAATCTGTCACATATTTCGTCATCTGGGTTATCTCAGTATCGGTGTCAATAGATTCTCTTTACATGTTTAGATTTTCCTGGTTCTTGATATGACAAGTGCCATATTGTCACAGAACTGGACGTCTGGTAAATTACATTAGGGGACACTGGGTCCCATTTACCCTTTCTTTAACCAGGTTACTCTCCTGTTGAGCTGCAGCCACAGGTGAGGGGTGTATGTTCAGCTCCAGCAAAGGTTTAGCACTGACTCCCACTGCTCAGTGTTGGTGACACCTTCTTGGGGATGCTGGTGCAGTGATTGTCAACAGCTGATTCCCATCTAGTGGGCTGTGAGGCAAGCCCGCTGCTGGGCCCTGACGACCTCAGGGAGGGAAGCACAGGACGTAGTAGAACTGCCTGACTGTAGTGGGGTGAGTGCTCACATCCTTCCTGGGCCCCTTTGGCCTCACTGACACCAGAGAGGGGAGGGTGCAACAGCAGTCCCTGCCTTCCCCTTCCTCCCATCCTTACTCAATGCTGTTAATTCTAGGTGGAGGTCAAGGCTCAGCTCTTACTAGTTCCCGCGTTCACCTGCAGGGGGCGCAGGAGAGCAGACTATGAATAGATAAGCCTCATACCACCTCCTTCAGTCTCATTGTTGGGGGAAGGAGTTCAAGTTCAGCTCCTCACTGTGCTTCCTGCCCCATGAACAGGAGGACTGGAGTGCTGACCAGCCCCGGTCCTGCTGATTCAGGCTTGTTGAGTTTCTGATGGGATGGAGGCTCAGCTTTCCATTGAACCACTGACACTCCAACAGGTGATCCCGCTATGTCTCCCTTTTCTGCCAGGAGGGCATGGAAACCAGGTCGCTGATCAGCATGCCTGAAACCCCTGAATTAGGGTGCGGTTCTGGGGTTCTATTAGTGTGTGAAGGTGGTGGGTGGACCTTCCACAGTGACTTCCGACCCTAGTCTCAGCCCGGATCCTCCCTAATCGTCAAGGGAAACCTACTCCATCTAGATGATTCCACCGGCTAACATGCTGAGGAATGTTGGCATCTACATCCACGGAGGAAACTGACCTATGGCTTTCAAATCTCATCCTGTTCCTGCTGGCTTGGATGTCACGATTTTTAAAGAAGAAAATAAGTGTGGGCTGCACACCATCTATTTTAAATCTTTGAAAAGTGCCACGCATGTTTGTTTGAATTCTCTTATGATGCCTTGTGGATTGATTGTGTTCAAGAAGGTAGATAGATAGATAGATAGATAGATATAGATAGATATAAAATTTGGAATATAATGTTATATACATATATGTACATATATGTGTGTGCATATATATACATATATATATTCTCATTTCTCTTTTTATACAGAGCCCCAGACACACTATGAATACCAGGGATTCCTGAGTCACCACAGTCACCACAGTCCCTGGAAAGAATGGGATGACACCTGTGGCCACATGCCAGTAGGAAAAATTGCAAATGTGTCTCCAGGAACATTTCACTGGCCCCTTAATGGAATGTCTTGTCCAATGACTGAGGAAGTTGAAGCAGAGGAATCCTAGCCATGTTGGACATGCCCCCATAATTCTGCTTCTTTAGGCCACGTTGATGCAATTGTAACCCTTCTCCCAAGTGTCCCTTATTCTAACCTACTAGGTCAAGTCTCTATACAAATTAGTTCCTGCTGTGTGACTGTCCATCTATCAATTCCTGGTCATCAGTCCTGGACCATGACTCCTTAAGAATGGAGAAGAAAACAGGAAGCCAACATGTGAGTCAGAGCCCAGTGCTCATGTGGCTCCTGGAAACCAAGTTCAAGGCTTCAAGTTCCCCAGAGCAGCACGTTTGTTCTTACCTGGTAATAATCGTACCTGGGTAACTCTTACAAGTTGACTTATGTTGTTGTAATCACTACTGTCACTGCTGTTGCTAAGTGTCTCCTGTGGGTCCCCAGCCCCCATGGCTGTGGCTTTTGATGCCTGTCTTTCCAAAAAGAACACAGCGTTCTCAGGGACATTGTCTCTGTTCTTGCTCTGCTTTGCGTTCTCATATACCTTCCATAGTCAGCCTGACGAGTTTGTATTTTTTTGTGAGTCTGACATTTGTCAGACATTTTAGTCTATTTAATTCATCTTTGTCACTACAAGTAGTGATATAATATAGAGGAATTGGTTTCAGTCTAATGATGGGCTTGATTATTAGGATCTAGGTCCCAAATAACTCTGATTTATCCATCATCCTCCAAACCTAAGTGTGAGAGAGGGAAAGGCGTTGAAAGTCATGGGTTAACTGGGGCCATGAGCACATGATGTTCTGAGAACCATCTACTAAGTGGGGAGGTGTTGCTCAGTATCTGGGAATTCAGGAGCTCCCCAAATCTCTAATACCAGAAGGAAGACAGAAACCCTGATCTCTAAGGTTTTAGAGCTCAGGGAATTACCAGTAAATCCAGGCTGATACCACTGACATATAGGGGGCTGGACTGAGGGCCCACTGTTTCTGCCGTGTCACACTATGCACTTCTAGTCTCATCACCAACCAGTAACTCTAGAGACTATTTTGCTTTTAGAAACAACGGAATTCTGTTTGCATTGAGAGATCAGTGTCTACAAAAGGAGATACTTTCATCAGTCCCATAAAGACAGAATCGACAGCATGAAGTCCTCTGGTCTTAGAAGCAGAACTGACAACAAAAGGCGAAGCCTGAGTAAGTGTTGGTCATAGACAGGGAGTGGATGGGACAGAGCGTGAAGTGAAGGGCACATTTTATCACATATCCCCATGAACAGTTCTTTGTGGTACTGGGGTTGTGTTCAGCCCAAAAGAGTGATCGTCAGCCTCGTCCTCAGGCTGGAGCCCAGAAGTGGGCAAAGAGCTTCTGGTAACAAAACTGGAACGAGTCAGGCTCGAACTCCTGGATGGTCCCTCACTGTTCTCCTAGGTCACAAAGGTGGGGGCTCTGCCTGGGAACCCTTAGTACCATTGCCATGGTAACCTCCAGTGTGCCTGTTGCTCCCTGTGTAGGAGAAGGGGGCTTTGGATATGGGCTCATCAAGAGCTTCACACTGTGAGTGACACAGGCACATATTGGGGATTTCCTTCTCTTAAAGTCTCACAGTGCCCCCCCTTCCATGATGGTTGGAAAGACCAGTGGGGTCTGAGAGGAGACTGGACACAGTCAGTGCCTGTGGGCTCAGGAAAACCCCCTCATGGTCCTGAGTGGGGTCAGCTCTAAGACTATCTCATCCATGAACCTACTTGATCCCGTTCCATTGAGTAGCATCAGCATTTTCCCAGCAAGTGTGGAGAGCCCCCACCTTCTCATGTCGCTCACAGAAGTACCCTGGCCACAGGCCACAAATCCTTACCTCCTCTTGCCTAATTACCCTTTTCAGGGCACCAGAAGCAAAGAGCCAGGTACCACTGAGGGTCCCAGCTCTGTGCCTGGAATTCCTCTGGACCTGTGTCCCCACCCTGTATCTCACATCACAGTGCCACATCCCTAAGACATAATGGTAACCCTGAGCCCAGGAGCTTGGGAAGAACTGGAAGGTCTCTGCTCTGACCCCTGGGAGAGCAGAGTCCATGCCGCGAAGGATGGTCCAGATCCTGGATTTGTCCCCCAAGATCTGATGAAGAAGGAAAGCTAGGAGAATCTCAATTTCCTTATCTCAAGTGAAAAGGGGCAACTTCAAAGCTCTGATTTAATTACATCTGAATAACTAGGCAATCTTGCAATATCATCATCAATACTTTGTGTTTAGTGTTGTTTGCATTTTTCTGAGACCCCAGATACATGGAATGAAAAAAATGACAGTAGATAGATTATAAACCGGAAGGTACTTCCAAGTTTATTTTTGCATATAAGCAATTTATTTTAAAATGTTCAGTTTTCATGGAACAAGACTCTGAGGGGATTGAGGTTTTTGTCCCACTTCCCCATCTGTGTGTGTCACTGTGAGCAGTACCACTGTGATGTACAGCACAGTAATAATCAGCCTCGTCCTCAGCCTGCAGCCCAGCGATGAGCAGAAGCCCTGCATTGGCCGAGGCGTCTTTGGATCCAGAGAAGCGGCTGGGGACCCCGGAGCCCTGGTGTTTATCTGAGTCTGATTTAAACTGCAGCAGATACCGGGGAGGGCTCCCTGGCTTCTGTTGGTACCAGGCTATCCAGTAGATATCAACATTGAAGCCACTGCTCAGGGTGCAGGGGAGTCTGGCTGTTATTCCCGGAGATGCAGAGAGGGAGGGCGGCTGAGTCAGCACAGGCTGGGAGAGGGAACCTGCAAACACAGACACTCATGGGGAATGGGGCAGAGACCAGGATAAAGTTTCATGAGCGAGAAGAGACAAAACAAGAGTAGTGACTCCCCTATGCATGTCCCCACCTGTGCAGTGACAGAGGAGCACGAGGAGGACAGGAGTCCAGGCCATGGTGCACACAGCCCCTGAGCCCACAGTGGGGCTGGGCTGCCCTAGGCCTCCTTTTCTTCTCCACCCTCTGCCAGAGGAGGGGCTGTCCATGCAAATGTGTGTCCATCCAGTGACTGCCCAGCCCCTCCCTGAGCCCTGGTGCTAGACCTCAACTCACAGTCCACACTGAGGAGGATGGAGGTTGGCTTCCACCTGGGGGGAGGCACCTGCTGAGACCACACAAAGGTCGCTGCTCAGATGTCTCTGCCAGGCCTGAGAGGAGACAGCTGCTGAGTCCCCATCAGGGAGCACAGGGCCCAGCCCTCAGGCCCAGGCTCCTTTGAGTGAATGGTCCTCACTGAGCAGCTGTGCAGGGACCACAAGGCAGTGCCACAGCGCCCCCTGCTGGTCACAGGGCACACACCTCCTGGTGAAAACCCGTGAGAACCTAGTGGTTTGTGCAGCTCAGCAGGTCGCTGTCTCTATTCACACATCCATGGCCTGGATCTGACTCTGATTCTGGTACATGTAGCTATTACTGTGGCATATTGTCCTACTTGCTACATGAGGAGACTCCATCTGAGAGAGGTGCAAAAATGTACACAAATTACAAGTGATTTTGCTTTCACCACCCGTGAGTAAAGATGTCGCAAAAGTAAACCCAAGGTCAGCTTCTTGTCCAACTTGTCAGATGAGAGGAGAGTTGATTCACTTTAAAGGGTTCATAGGGTTTCATCAGAGAAATGGTGTAAAAGAGGAGTTTTCCAGCACTACACTCAATGGCATATTGAAAGGAGGACCATTCAGCCAACATTACAAGTCATATAATACATTTACAGTTTTCATGGAGATCAGATTTGATTTAATAATTCGTAAAAAAAAAATTGGCTTTGGTAGACATCACATCCACCAGTGGAGAGCGTAGTGTGCTTTTTATTTTAGGAATTGACTGTATATTCTTACGTTTGTAGTGTGCTGCTTAACGGTGTCACGTGTTTCTTGTTAGGATTTTTGTCTTAGATGTTCTAAAATTTGATCATATTTGAAAGAAAATTGTCCCTCCCTGTATTTTCTTACTTGTTGTATTGTTTTTAGTAACAAGCTAAATGTGAGATTGTGATGTGTTTGCAGATGTGTTTGCAGATGTGTGATGTGTTTGTGGTGAATGCTTGGGCAGTTCATGCAAAAACAATCACTCCTTCCCTGTGCCCAGTAACCAACTCTGTTTTCACTGAGCAAATGGTTCCCAAACTTCTAGACTCACAGAACATTCTAGTAAATTCCTGTCACCAGCATCACCCACTTCCCTCAGGCACTCTCTCCTCAAGGCACTCAGAGGGATCTTTCCTATTTAGCTCAGGCAGGATACCCCCTGATTAAAACCCTTCAGTGAGTCTTCACTACTGTTTGTATAAAACTCCATCTCCTTAGCTCCCCTCAGAAGACTCCCTGGTCTGGCCCCGCCCCTTTCACACCCACCTCAAGTCCCTCCCCTTTTCCTCAGACCTCCAGCTTCTCCCACTTTATTGTTACCTCAACATCCTGGATTCCTGTCCCTTCTTACTCTCACAGCCAACTCCTCCTCTGTCTGTTGGAAGAAGACTGGCATAATCTTGAGATCACAGTGAAAACACACATTTGGGCAAATTTAGTGGCTCTTACCAGCAGAACACATAGCAGGACATACACACATCATGACAGGAATAGAGAATTAAATATGACAGTGTCGAAGTTACACTAACCATAGAGAATTGTTCACAAATCTTCATGCCCCCATCATCCCACCACAACCATCATCAATAGGCTCTCCTTGTTTAATTTCCACCCTCTGTGTCACTAATCCTACTCCCTCGCTGACTATGGAAACACACCCACACACCATATCCCTTCATCGGTATATGCTTTAGTACGAAGGTGCATTTAATGTCCCCAAACTCTTGCACATACAAGTATGGATTTCAGCTGCTCTCACATAAATGTATGTGTGTTGTAATCTCTGGAATCGTTAGCTAATCTGTTGCACTGATTGAAGGAATAAAGGAGGAACAAGACATGCTATGTTCAGAGCCATGAGGTTCGTGGATGACATATGAGTAAAAGAAAGTCCAGACCAGCACACACGTCCTCAGACAATCGGTTACTAGCTTCCATCATTTACGTCCCCAGTGCAAAGTCCTCTCTTCTTCAAGCAGAGATTTCCAACCCATCGTTATTCCTTCATGAGTTTTCCCACCAGGGTCCTCTATGGGATGTTGAGTTGAGGATTTGAATATTAAATTTCATTGATCACATGATGGATTTGAGCTGTGTATTTACTATCACATGATAACTGATAATCTTACAGACTCCTATTTATGTGAAAAGTGAGCAGATGCCATGTTGGAGATGCCTCCAGAATCTAAGAATCCTAAGTATAGGATTTAATGCACAGAGCTATTGTTACCAGATATATTAATGTCACCTGACATTTGAGTTCCTTATGCCAGGTGCCTGGTCTCATTACCAGTGTCCCTTCTAAACCAAGTTCAAGGTCTACAGCTGCCTAGTGTACGTGTGGGTTCAAATCAGATAAAAACATGCATGAATTATCCTTAGTTTGATTCATTTTGTTGTTGTTTTCGTTTGTTTCTGTTGTTATAAGGGTCTCCTGTTATACTGCATTACCCTCATTGTACAGGCCCTGGCATTTGATGTCTGTATTAGTCACAAGAATAAAATGCTTTCAGCAAAAAGTGTCCACTGTTTATGCTTCTCACCCTAGGTTTTTATTTGCCCTTTATATTTAGGCTAGAAATTTGTTATTTCTTCTTGTGTCAGTATAGTATATTTACGATCATTTTCCATTTTTATTAGTCTAGTTTTATACTTCTCAGTATGAGTGTTGATATAAATAATCCATTACTAGACAGAGAACCCCCTGTACTTAGAATTTCTTCCTCTACTCCTAAGATAAGGTGTTCACAGGCCATGTTATCTCACCCATATTGGTTCTCTATCATGTTTGTTTTGTAAATGCCCCCTGAGTTGATGCTGACGCAACAACAGAACTTTCTAGAAATTGTTCTGTGATGTTGGAATTCTCCCTGATAATGAGGGTTGGGTTTATAGGCTCTGTTTAAGGTACTGAGATGAACTTAAACATCACCTCAAGCAAAGAGTCAGAGGGAAAAGAATTAGGAGACATGACTTTATACTTTACTGGCCTCATCTTAATTCATTACATCTGCAACAACCCCATGTTCAAATAAAGGCATGTAATAAGTATTGGGGATTTAGGACTTCATCACATGCATTGTTAGAGACACAAAACCAGAGCAATTAATAACCATAATTTAAACAGATTTCCTTAGCTTTTACATAATGTCTTTTGTTCTGTTCTAAGGTCCCCTCTAGGATGTTTTGTTAAATTTATTCAGACTGTCTCCTGAGGCTTCTCTCCACTGACAGTTTCTCAGACTCTCCTGGTTTTTGATGGCTTTGTCCACAGTTAATGAGAGGAATTATTCCTGACGTCCTTCAGGGGAAGCCTTCGCATATATGACTTGAAATTCTTCTGCATAGGAGGTAAGTCTCTTCTCTCTCCATTTATTTATTTATTCAACTATTTAACAGCATGAATCATGAGCATTTATTTTATACCTTGAATTATAACCCAGTATGATTCTGTTTATTTGCAGAAAGCATTCCAGTTTCACCCAATGGGCGGCCATTTAATTTGGGTCATTTTGTTTTAGACACACCCTGTCATTGCATGTGTATGCATTGTCCACACAACCATATACCCTGATGTGTTTGTTTGTTTTGAATGATCCTCTACTTTCTGGCACTGCAAGATGCTCTGTGCTCATCTTATATTCCCTGTTCTGAGAATTCAACAAGAATATTGCAACATTTTGGAAGGGATGTTATTAGAAAGCAATATCTGGCCAAAGGCATAGTCTTTGCTATGTGGTGTCTTTGTTTCAAGTTCCTCTCAGCTGACAGAATAAGGAAATGCATATGAATAAACTATCCCAGAAATATACACATATATGTAACTACTTCTATATGCAATTTTCTGTCTCCATTAAACTAAACATGAATTCATTCTGCTATATCCACCTCTAATCCATTAGCATATGGGTGACTCAAACTTCCTCCCCTTGGTTGTATAAGTACATAAATTTCTATTCCTGAAGAAGGAAACATGTCTCCCACCATGTCCATCCATTTACTTAATTGTTCGTTTCCAGTCCAAGCACAGATACATCAATATAATTGATCACCACCCTCAGGAGATTCAACAGAATCAATGACAGCACAGTGTTTCTGTTCAGTTTTTCTTGCTTTTAGTCTTAAAGGCTCAATTGTTTTTCAAATTTGGTTAAGGCAGCACCTTTCTTCCTCCCTGTTTCTGCCATTCAGAGACATTGGGTCACCCTTTTGTAACGCAGGTAGATGGGTTTTGTCACATTGTGTTTTCCATCATGGAACCCCCCAAAATTCCTTAATTATTTTTATGTGTATAAATACAAATTTTACTAAGCTGTAAAGTTTCCAATGAATTTGGACAATGCCATAGTGTCATTTAAGTGCTATTAAAATATCATACAAAATAGTTCTATTGTTCAAAAATAATTTAATTGAAAGACAACGGAGGCTGACTTAATTTTGCATTAACAAGTGTACAGGCTTTGAAATATTATTTATTGTAAGATGTATTCTTTTAAAGAATATTTTGGTTAAATCACACAAGAGGCATTTGATGAAATTATATCCATTATCTGGAGAAACTGATTTTTACGAGGATATTCAAAGCCTAACTTTCCTGGATACTTCTTCATTTTCGATGATGCAGATTTTCACTGTGAATTTACTTTCCCTTTTCCTCCCGCATGAACAAGCAGAGATTTGTTAGTCTGCATAGACTCTCATGCAGAGGACGAGTCCTCCTGTGTCCCCAGTTCACAGGGTGCTGTCTCCCTGGGAGGTGCACCCTCAGCTCTCAGGCTGAGGGCAGAGAGAGGAGCGTGTGCAGCTGACTCTCCCAGGTCAGGCCCCATCCTGGCCCGGGTCCATGTGTCATGGGGGACGAGGGGCATGTCTCCAATGGTAACTAGCTACTGAGCACCCACCTGGTGTTGGGTACAGTGCCTGGCAGGGGCATCCAGGCTGAGCTAGACACCCTCATCCCTGCCTCATGGAGCTGACCCTGAAGAAGAAGCATAGGGGTGGGAGGTGCACAGGGGCCTCCCTTCCTCCCCTTCCACACTGGATGCAGGGAGACCAGAGAGGCCGCTGCTGCCCTCAGGGGTCTGCGAGGGGATGAGGTTGGTGAGATGCTAGGGGGGCAGGAGTCAGGGACAATATGACAGCTGAGGGGACATGGGCATGACATGGAGATTGTTAGTGTTTAGGTGATGATGTGGAGAAGTCCACAAAGTGATACAAACAGGAGGACAGAGATGAATCACATGACCCAGGAAAGGTGGCTGACCAGGAACAACGGGACCAGAATTCAGAGAAAGGAGGCTCTGGCCGGGCAGGTACCTCAGGGTAAAAGATGCGCTTTGGTTGGTCCGGTCACTGAGCTCACTGACTCCCTGAGTGTGATCCACTGAGGCTCCTGGAAAGGAAGACAGGGAGGAGCCATGTGTCAGAGGGTGAGAAGTGACAGAGGGAGGACAGAGTCCCCCCTTAGAAAAGATTGGATGGGAAGTGTGCGACAGACAACGTCCAAACTGTAGATCCCCTTCTTTGAGTGTGTCAATAAATGGAATCATGTTAATTTGTAAATTATGGTAACCAGAGAACATAAATCCAAAACTATCTATTGTCCTTTGAAACAATAATCATTTTATCTCCAACACACAATTTGCATCATTGGCCATATCTTGGTGACATAAAAATACTATGTTTTAAGACATTCTTTAAAATTAATTACTATCTCAGTGTTCTCCTCAGAAAAAATATGAGCTGAACAAAACCTGTGACACACTTTCGTGGTCTTTGTGTTTGAGAGTCACGTGTTGTAACTTTTTAAAACATATTCTCTAAAACTGGAAGGTTATTCACTGGGATGTTTAAGTGGATTCTTCCACCAAATCTATACTGTTGTCACTGAGGACTGTCCTTAAGCTCAGTAGTTACTTTTCTTAGGTCCTAAAGTGATTTCCAGAGGCTACTAAATCTTTTCTTTGCTGACCAGAAATCCACATTCCTTCGCCACACACACACTTTTGTGACAATAGGCTGAAGACAATTGTTTAAAGCCATTACCTCTTTGATTGGAAGGAGATGAGAACATAAGGGAGAGAGTAGAATTTGGGAAAATAAATAACCCTAGGTCTGAGGACAAAACATGATGTTGTAGATAGACACAGAATATTCCAGAATGTCCCTGACAAGGAAAGTCCAAGATACGGGAAACCAGGAGAGTTCAGCTGGGGCTCCTATAGTTGATTTGCATCCCAGAGGGGCAGAGTCACAGCGGAATCAGGGTCAGGCTGAGGACTCTCATCTCACTCCCTGTGACCAGGATCCTGTGAGGATGTCAGCCATGACACAGAGGTGACCAAAGAGAGGGATGGTTTCTTTGGTTTGGGAGCAGAAGCCCTCATAGGGAGACTGTAGACAAAAGATTTATGTTTTGACCCATGAATCTGGTCCTCACCTGACAGAGTGACAGGTGAAGGAGAAGTGCCCTGGAGTAGTGGGCAAGTGGCCAACACTGGGGGTTCTTGAACCCTCTTTATCTTCTTACTACGTCTGGGAAGTGAGGACATCTTTCTACCTCTCCTGACATACCCTGAATTTCATATCTGGGAGTGAGCATGTCTTGGCCTGGAATTGATCTGGGCAGGAATATCAGAATGGTCAGGGAGCAGAGCTATAGTTTGTGAGATGGGAACAGCCTGGCAGGTGTCACCTGCCTGATTCCAGTGTCCTCAGTACTTGTCCCAACCTGAACTAAACATGAGGAAAGAATGATGCACAGAGTGGGGACCTATTTGGTGAAACTTCCATTATTTTCTTATCCTATTTGGACCTCAAATCTCCCAGCCATGTGGTTAATCTGTAGCTGACCCCAGTTTCAACTGGATAGGCCCTGTGTTACCTAAATCAATCTGACAATCCCCTCCATTGTCACCGTGATGGTGACACAGAGATGGGGAAAGTGATTTGCTCCAGTTATCCTGAATACCAGGATTCCTGATCAATGGGTCAGGGAAGGCAAGTCTTTCTCTTTCTGATGGTGGAGGTTGTGTTTGTTGGATGAATGTGACACCTGGGACTACAAAGACATTTTGTGCCCCGGTGGGAAATATACCCTGGACACAATATTTTGGCTTGTTTTCCTCTCTCTTCTCCAAGAAAGTGTCTGTTCCCTGAGCATGGCGACCTTACTGTGTTGTCCACAACATATCCTTAGTCCTTAGACCCAAATCAAGCACATAGTAGGTATTCTATAAATGGTGTGGAGACACATCATCTGAACAATCGAGTATCCCAAGCCAGACACAGCTGGACCCTGTGTTCCTGGTTCTGTCCTGACCCTTGATATGGACTGAACTGTGACCCCTCAAAATCTTATGTAGACACCCCAAGACCAATGAGACTGTCTTTGGAGATCAGGCCTGGTGGGTGGTAATTAAGGTAACTGAGGTCGTGAGGGTGGTACCCTAATCAAGTAAAGCCCATATCTTTATACGAAGAAGAAGAGAAACCAGGGGTGAACGCACACAGAGAAGAGGCCATGTGAGGACCCAGGGAGAATGCAGCCGTCTGTAACCAAGGAGAGAGGTCTCAGGAGAAGCCAACGCACTAACACGTGATCTTGAACTTCTAGAATTTACATCTGTAAGAACCTATATTTCTGTTGGTTCATCTGCCTACTCTATGCATTATGTTGTGGCAGCCCTGGCACTAACACACCCCTCATGGACTCTGTCCCCAGGGCAGCCTGCCGCAGCACCCAGGAATTTCTGCTCAGTTTGAGAAAATCTGACAATGTACCGTCACCAAGGACAGTCTTTGGTGGCAGACATTGTGAGATGGTCACACTATTCAAAGTTTTCTTACGTGGGTTTAAGACCTCAGTTTTATGCCAACCAAAAGAGGAAGCAGCTGTCTTGTCAGAGGAGTGGGGTTTACTCAGAAAAGCCCCATTACAGGGGGAACAGCAGGTTTTTGTCTCACTTCTCCACAGGCCTGGAGCACTGTGCGAGCACCGAGACTTTTGTCATAGGACTGGCAGTGATAATCAGCCTCGTCCTCGGCTTGGAGGCCCCTAATGGTCAGGGTGCCCGAATTGCCAGATTTCGAGCCAGAGAATCGGTTGGGGACCCCTGAGGGTCTATTGCTATCACCATAGATGAGGAGTTTGGGGGCCTTTCCTGGGAATTTCTGGTACCACTGCACACTGTAACCATCCCCGATGTTGGAGCTGCTTCCAGTGCAGGAGATGGTGACACTCTGTCCCAGGGCCCCAGACACGGAGGGCGGCTGAGTCAGCACAGACTGGGCCCAGGATCCTGGAAGAGGGAGAGACACAGACATGGTGATTCTGGGTCTAGAGACAAGAGGAGGAAGCAGGGCCCCATGTGTCTTCCCAGGGTCCTTTCCCCTGTCCCCGTAGCCAGTCACCTGTGCAGTGAGCGATGAGGGTGAGGAGGAGAGGGGACCAGGCCATGGTGAAGATGGTCACCGAGTCCTGCCTTCTGTGGCCCCACAGCTGAAGCAGAGCTTCCCCCAAATGTCTCCCTTCCCCTCTTCATACTCTGAGAGAGGGAGGGTCCACTCATGCAAATGAGACCCCCCAGGTTTCTGATCCCTCACTGGGTCCTGGGTCAGACCCCTGTGCCTGAAGATGTCAGGGGTGTGGGCAGGGGAGGGGCTGTGTGGGTCCCAGGGTGTGGGGAGGTCACAGCTGTGACCGCTGAGCAGAGGGTACCAGGCAGTGCCAGGTGTCTGGTCTAAACTCTGATCACCCCCAGACACTCAGAAATGGGCCCTTTGCTCCACCTGGTGCCCAGACACAGAAATATTTTTGTGATATGGTGACTAGAGCCCATCAGAGACAGCTCCCGCCTCCCCACTGATCGGTCCACTGGTTACCTGCATTAAGGCGAGGACGTGTGACCCTGCAGGTAGCCTTCCCATCACCTCAGGGCTGTCTTTATGTTCTACTCAGATTATAAGGGTGTCTGTCTCCATCTCCCTTGGCTGTGAAGGTTATTTTATTCCTTTCCATGTTTCTTCATTTGGAGCATATCCCTCTGTCTTCTCATTTTGTTTGACTTTCTGTATTTGTTACTATGGATGAGATGAAATAGTTATCTCTTGCTATTGGAAAACATGGACTTGTCTAGAAGTGACCTCTGTGTAGACTGTGCTGTGTGCTGTGACAGGCTGCGTGGGGTCAGGGCGGACACTGCATCACCTGTGGCGCCAGCTGGCCTGCAGGTGTGGGCTCAGGGTGGGTGGCCTGTTGCTGGAGTGTGTACTTTGGGGCCCGGTTGTTCTTCCTGAGGTGATTTCCCAGAAGGGTGTCCAGGAACTCTCTACAGAGGCCTTCCATGTTGTCCAGAGCACCTGGGTAGAGCTCCCAGCTGAGCTCTCCAGGTGGAGAGGAAATGGAAACAATGGCGCTCACCTCCTCCTCCAATCCTGGAGACTCCCCTCAGGTCTCACAGCTTTCCCAGTCCCCCAGTTTTCTCTATGAAGTCTCTCTCTCTCTCTTTGTTGTGCAGAAGCTGCTCAATTCTCCCTCACTTGTCTCTCAGGAGAAATTGCCCTAAATGTAGGTGTACATACATTGTGTTCCAGGGAGAGGTGAGCTCAGTCTTCGAAAGCCACCATCTCAGACCTGCCTTGCTAATGAATTGTTCGGTAATGTTTGCATGATCATTTAATTTCTCATCATCTGTGCTTGAGAGACTCAATGCATGTTAGAACGATTCTTGTTAATTTCTGCTATTCTTAATAACCAAATGTGCCTCTGATAAGTTAGATAAAAAACTATTGTATGTTTAAAGTACGGACACCAATTTCAATGTGTGAAGTTATGGGGGGAGGTTACCTCACACCACCAAGCAATTCTGCAACACCAGCTGGGCTCCCTCTGATTCAACTCAATTGTGTCACTATCTACCTGGAGGCAGCATCAGATTCCACAGGTTATGGGTTCAGTCCCACAAGACTGCCCCCCATTCTCCCAACCCCACCCCAACTTCAGAAGCTGTCGCACAAGTCCAGGTTATCTATCACCTTTACTTCTGATCAGCTATAGATGGAAGGTTCCAGAGGTCTCTCCCCACCCTCTTAGGGTTAGATTAATTTGTTACAGGGGCCCACAGAACTCAGAGGAACATTTTGCTTACTAGATCAGTGGCTGATTATGAAAGGATATCACTCAGAAACAGCCAGATGGAAGACATGCATAGGGGAAGCTGTGGGTAAAGTGTGTGGAGCTTCCATGCCCTCTCGAGTGGCGCTACTCTCCAGCACCTCCAGTGCTCACCTACCCTGAAGCTTTCAGTGCCCAGGTTATTTGGGTTTTCATGGAGGCTTCATTACATAGGCACAACTGATTGACTCATTGGCCACTGATAAGTCATTTCACCTCCAGCCTCTCTCCCCATCCCACAGGTCAGGAGCCTATGACTGAAAGTTCCAACCCTGCAATCACATGGTTGGTTCTCCTGGCAAATATCTACCAACCTGAGGTGAGGCCCTAAGTCATCTCATTAAAAAACAAAAGACTCTTTTACAGCTCTCATCACTTAGGAAATTCCAAGGGTTTTAGGAGCTCAGTGACAAAAATGGAATAAAAACTAAGTATGTATTTCTTATCATAAATCACAATATCACATATGTGTATATATTACACACACTTGTATGTATGTGAGCTGTGGTCAAAAAGTACAGTGAATGTTTAAATTACAAAATATGTAAAAAAAAATATGTTACAGTAAAAGACACATTGCCATTCACCCCCCTTAAAATAAGCCCCCTGCTTTGAGCACTTATCCCATCGTTCTTGCCACTTTCTGAAGATGTTCTGAAGTCCTCTTTCATGAGTGTCTTTAGTTATGCTGTCATGGATGCCTCAATGTCTTGAATTGATTGAAAACATTTACCTTTCATGTTCATTTTGACTTTGGGGAAGAGCCAGAAGTCCCACGGTGCCAGATCCAGTGAATGAGGTGGATGGGGACACACCGTCATATGTTCATTAGACAGAAATTGCCATATGCCAGACGTGATGTGTGACACAGAGCGTTGTCATGATGGAGGATGATTTACAGCACACTTTAAAACACACCTTCTCTCAACCGTACCTCACACCTCACTGACTACACCAAACAAGCTGAAACTTGTCACACACTGTTACTAAGGTTCGACGTGCTCCTTCCCACATTGCAGATCCTGCCTTTCTGTTGGATGGCATTCGGCAGCTGCGTTCACCATGTGTGTTGATCACAACACGTATGTGTATTGATCCACACATAACGCACCTATATACACACTTATGTAAATTTTTGAAAAGAATGAGAGGATCTCAAATTTAGTACAAAAGGAAAAATGACAAAAGATAATTAAAATATCTGAAAACAAAAATATTAGCTTTCATAGGTGAGTACAAAATAGAATCACAAATACCATATTCGTTGGAAATGTGTTCTAAAATATGACAACAGACATAGTATTTATTACATATGTCACCATGCATAAGCTGGGAGGTCACAGTTACAAGCAGGGGCCCTGATGTGTGTCATCCCTACACACTGTCTCCCCATTCACAAGGCACCAAGGCTCACAATACTCTCTCTCATAGAGAAGGTCCGGGTGACAACTAGAAGCCAGTGGTGAAGTGATGATGGGAAGCTGCACATGGCAGAAGAACCAGGGCCCAAGAGCTTCCCCTGCAGGAGGAGCAGAGAGCAGCTCTCCTCTGCTTTGTGGGTGACTGCTTATCCCATGTAAGAGCTGCTTTGGGCTGTGCTTTTATCCCTGAAGGCCCATGCTGATGCCTGCTGCCCACCATGGGCTGGGGGATGGATGAGTCCCATTGTAGTCACTGCATCGTTTCCTGCCATAGTGTGTCAGGACCACATGTTGAGAGCTCAGAGGTTCCCATCACGATGGTGGCATCTGACCTATGGCTCAGAACCTGTTCAGATCGTATAGAACTTGTTTCTTCCTCCAAGTTCATGGTCATCAACCACACAGGCCTCCCAAAGATCCTGTTCTCAGCCCAAAATTCTCTGGTGCTGAAAGCAAATCTTTCTTAATCAAATAAGAGTTCTGTTTGCTAACATGCTGAGTACTCCTTACATCTATGTTCATAAATTATACTGTCCTCATATTTTCAGATCTGATACTGTTCCTGTTGGTTTGGTGTCATGGGTTTACTAAAATAAGAACTTGAGTTTGAGATAAATGACCTCTATTTTAAGTTCATAGAATGTCTTGAATGTTTGATGGAGTTCGCTCATGATACCTCTGGCTTCGACTTCGTTAGAGGGAAGAGCTCACTGAGTCGGTGTACATACGTCTGTATGTGGATAAGCATTGAATCTCAGAAACTATGGAGATGGTCAAGTGCAGAGTCAGCACAATACCTGGAAGAAGTGAGAGAAGGTGGTAGAAACAAGGGGATGACTGACACCTGGGCTCAGATGCCAGGAGGAAAGGACAGACCCATGAGCCCCGAATGTCATCTCCTTGTCCAGTGATTGAGGAAGGTGAGAGAGGAATCTGGGCCATTTTGGAGATGCCCCCAGAACTCTGATGGTTGGAGCTGAGCCCCCCTGCCTTACTCCCCAGCTAACTATTATTCTTAGTTCTCTCGGTTAGGTTTCCTCATAAAAATGAGTTCCTGAGGTGTGACTGTCTGTGCATCTTTCCTGGACATCAAGCCTGGACAGCAACTCCATGCAGGGTAAATAGTGACATGTGGTACAAGGGTGTGAGTCAGAGCTGAGCGTAGCTCCTGAGGCACCAGGTGCAGGAAAGTCACATGTTGTGAGGACACTGCTTGACCAAGTGTGGGAAGGTCATTAGAGGATTGTCCCACCTGGCCAGGCCCAGGACCCTGCCCTCTGAGTCCTGCTTACCTGAACCTCTGCTGGGCTCAGAGTCTCAGTCCGCCCAGCACCCTGCACACCCTGATTTTGTAGATGGATCTCTGGTGACACCACTCAGGACAGTAGAATGAGTAGGTGTCCTCCATAGGGTTTGTGCTAAGACATTAGTTGTCTCCGGGTCACTATTGTCAACAAGGCTGCCAAATACAGCGTGTCCTGCACATTCCTTAAATGACCATATGTGTCAGCACAACCTGGCATGTGAGTTTGCTTCTGCCAGGAGTCTGACTGATTATCCAATAGGACCATCTACAACCTGTTGCTGAAACTTAAAAGCTTACAATCCCCCAAAGTACCTCATACGTGGAAACAAATCTGCATGGTTTTCCTTAGAAGTGATCTTCTTTGTGACTGTGCTGTGTTTGTTGCTGTCGCTGTGTGAGGGTCTCCTGATAGGTTCCCCACCGCCATGTTGCAGGCCCAGGCCTGACATGTCTGCCATTGCTGTGGAAACACATTGGTGTTGGAAACAGGATTTTCTGCTGTTACATCCCACTCTAGGTTTTCATTTGATTATTGTAGTTATCCTGACAATTCATTGTTTTCTTGTTACTTGTATACATTAAAAATATTTGAGTCTATTTTATAATTTTTCTGGATGTGAAAATTGATATAAAGAAACACTTCTATGAAGGGAATTCTCCCTGTTATAGATTCTTCCTCCACTACTGGTTATGGGGCACCCAACACCTGTTATCTTATCTCAGATCCTAGGCCCAGATTCATTTCACTGGCAAATGCTCCATGAACCGGCACTGAATGAAAGCAGAACTTTCTGGAAATGGTAGTATACTATGGAGATTATTTATAATAATTGGTGTTGGGACCATAGACACTAGGATTAAAATAACTAAAATGTATCCAATGCCATTTGTAAAAATGAACCAGAGAGGAAAATAACTGGAGGAGAAAGATAAACCCATCTCTCCTAAGGATTCAGGACTCAGGAAATGACCAGCAAATCCAGGGGCAGGAGGAGGGGAGATCCATGGGTTCTGGCAGAGACGTAAGTGGATTCCCCCGATGACACAAGCTGGGCTTCTGCTCTCACCTCATCTCCACCCCCACCTCATCTATACCCACCACGTGTGGACAACTATTTTTGCTTCTAAAATCAAATTGATTGTGTTTGTATGGGGAGACCAGTAAGAAAAGAACTTATTTTCACTGATCCCATCCTCTGCTATTAGTAGCAAGTGTCAGAGGAAGACACACCCTGAGCAGATGCAGGTCACAGGCAGGGATAGAGGAGGGATGGGTCAGACAGGAGTGGAGGGCAGGTCGTGACCTCACTTCACCAGGGCGCAATAGCTCTTGGTGACATGGAGGGTAAAGTCAGGTGTCTGACAGTGATCATCTGTCTCGTTCTCAGTCTGGAGCCCAGAGCTGGTCAAGGAGACCGAGCTGACAATCCCAGAGCTGAGAAAAGCAGGCTGGTTACCCAGAAGGTCAATCAGTGCTGTCCTAACCGCACACATAGGGGTTCTCCCTGCGAGCCATTGCTATGGGAACCCCCAATGTGTCTGCTGCTCCCTGTGCAGGAGAAGGTGCATTCTGAGTCTGGGTCTTGTCCACAGAGTCAGGGCCTGAAGTAATTTGAATCAAATCTGGGTAGTTTCTGCTCCCTGCTAGTCCCCAGCCCTACACCTACACCCTGGACTGTTGACAAGCTCCATCATGTAGGAGAGGAGAGGAGGACACAGGCAGTCCCTGCAGACTCGGGAGAAACCATCATCAGAGTCCCCATGGCACGGAGTGTTTTCAGCTGTAGGAAAGACATCCATGGACCTTCTTCACCCACTTTCCCTGGACGAGGCTCAGGCTTTACCCAGCATGTCAGGCCCCAACTTCCCTGGTGCCGAAACCCCTCTCCTGACTTTGAACCCGAAGGCTCAGGAACTCAGCCATGTGGACCAGCGGGTAGCACTGTGAATCCTGACCCAGGATACTGTGAGGACCGCTGTGTGCCTGAGGACACAATGTCAGGAACAGAGCAGAGTGGATCTGTCTCCACAGGGCTCTCTCTGGGGCCTGACTGTGACAAGAACTCACTGCGGGGACACAGACCTTCACAGAAGATGACATAGAAGGTGCAGATACTGACTCTTCCAGAGCAGGAGGGAGAGGAGCCTGGACACCGTGAGGCTGCTGTGGGGACAGAGCAGGGCCTGGGTCTCCAGCAGGGACCACCGGGGACCGGCTTGCAACTTCACTCCCTGTACTGGAAGATTTCTAATCCCTGCCGTGGCTGTCCTCACACTGCATGAGGGAGATTGAGCTCTGCGGGAAGTTCTGTGACAGAACTTGGGACAGAGGGACCGGCAAGGGGACATTCGGGGACAGCTGGAGGAAGATGTCCACAGAGGACACAGGGAAGGGGTGGAACAGCGTGTGCCCCGAGTTGGGACAGGAAGGTGAACACTGAACCCCAGGCTGTGGGTTAAAACTCAGATGTACTGCAATTTTGACATATAAATCAAGGTCAGAGCCAATTACTTACTAGACGTCCTAATCAGTCTACTCAAACAACTCTGTTATTATTCCCAGTGGGTCAGTGACTCTGGTGACATTGTTTATTCAGGAAATTCCCAGAGGATCTAGGGCACCTATGCAGATGAGCACCACATTCTAAAACTTCCCCTCCACACTTCTAGGCCAATTCAGTTCTTATTATATTTCTGTTTTCCTAATAAAAAATGACCATGTGATTTCTAATTATAATTTACTATCTATAGTATGTAATCTGTCACCTATATTATAACTCCCAGCATATAAACTATTCCGCCATCCAGAAGATAAATTGCACCATTTTGAACATTTACCACAGCCCTGGGTGAAAATCTGCTCTTCTTTTCTGGACGCTTGTCTCAGGGGTCAATGTCATAGAGACCCCAGTCTCTTCCATTCTTCCCGAATCCCTCGACTGAGGAAGAAAGTCAAGGCCATTTTCCATTAACCCCTGTACTGATTCCATCGGCGTCCCTCAGTCCAGGACAAATGACAGTTGTGGAGGGAAGTTTCCCTCCTGATAAGGACAGTAACACCCCCAGGCCATATAGGACAGTGTCTCAACCTAGTGACAGTCCTTATGGGGGTTTTGTGCAAAATGTATAAACCCCTCCTGCAGGAGCTCTACATTCCCCAGGGGTCCCGTGAGCCTTACACTGCAGGATGACAGGCTGCTCAAGCCACGAAAACAGTGGCTTGTAGGGGGCATACTGACATTTTTTTTTTTTAATTTAGAGCCCAGAAACTTTATAGTCATTGGCAGCATGTAAGAAGTCAAATCTATTCTTTAACCATTACCCCATGGCCTATGTAAGGGTTCAGGAACTCTGTCATAATTAACAATCTCAGCATCACAGGGTCAAGTGACAATTCCTTCCACACAAACTGTCCCCAACACAAGAGCGGATTCTCCTTTCCACAGCTGGTCCAAGCTCCGAAACACACAGATTCAGAGGGAAGGTTGTCCTCATTTGGCAGCACCTGCAAGTGCAAACACCACAACAATGTCACGTGGCGTCCCCACCCATCGGGCTTTCATGGGGAAACGTACAAGAATGGGCTCAGCTGATCCACAGCCCTTCTACCCTCACCTGAGCCTTCATGAGAAGCAGACATGGGCTGGGCCAGGAGCAGCAGGATGTATTTGGGGTCCTGGAGAAGCAGCCCTACTGAGAGGCTCGGTCTGTACTAAATGAAGTGGGTTAGAGGCCGTGCAGGTGATGTGATGGGGGAGATTGAGCAGCGGCTCAGGGGAGATGCGTGGACGTGACTGGGATCCGTGTTCACTGCACCTGGAAACGCAGGGGAGTTAGGTCACTGGGGGAGGCCCAGATGGCTGTCCAGGCCACCTCAGGTCAGGTCATCCAGAGAGAGTTGGAGTCACCTACATGTGGCTGCTTCACTCTGAGCAGGATTGGAAGCCAGTACAAAGGGCCAACCCTATACTGGGAACAGAAAAGAGGAACAGGGAAGGTGCTTCTGATGAGCCGCCTCCAGAAACCCCTCAGCCCCTCACCTGTGCGGAGAGAAGGATGAGCAGGGCAGGACCACAGGCCAGGGCTGGAATGTTGCAACAGTTGGGTTCCTAACACAATAGGATAGGGAAATAGCTTCCTCCACATTTGTATGATCCTTCTTCGAGTTTGTCTTGGATGGATGTTCTTCATCTGAGTGTCCCCAAACCGTGAGTGTCCTTAGCCTGACATCTTGGCATGAGATGAGGAATAGGTGGTTCTTACAGAACCTGTCTCAGTGGTGAGGGAGCATGACCCTAATTTACCAGTGCTGGGCCCGGGGACTGAGCAGAAGCGCTCAGACCACCCACATCTCTGAGTCAGGTAAGACCCTGGGCTGGGCATGGGTGGGGGCAACCACCTCCTTCCTCGTCTATCATTCCCCAGGAGCGGTACATAGCCCTAAGGACTATTTTGTACCTGTATAGACATGATCAGCCTGAGAAGATATCAGCAATCAATGAATGAACATTTATTTTACCTAAGGAAAATTAGAAAAAAAATGCACATCCAAGAGTCTCAGGAAGACTTACTGACAAAAGAGGGACAATAGATGTCACCCTGAGTTAGACTTGGTGCAAGGCACAGGGATGATAGCCCCCATAGGAAGAGCACAGCGGGGGTTTTAGTCTCATTTCCCCATGGGTCTGGAGCACTGTGTAAGTACCACTGTTGCTGTGCAATGTAGCACAGTAATAGTCAGCCTCGTCCTCAGGCTGCAGCCCAGAGATGAGCAGAAGCCCTGCATTGGCCGAGGTGTCTTTGGATCCAGAGAAGCGGCTGGGGACCCCAGAGCCTTGTACCTTGTCTGAGTCTGACTTGAAAGCCAGAAGATACCGGGGAGGGCTCCCTGACTTCTGCTGGTACCATGCAATGACATATCCACCAACAACGAAGCCGCTGCTCAGGGTGCAGGTGAGTCTGGCTGATGCTCCCGGAGATGCAGAGAGGGAGGACGGCTGAGTTAGCACAGGCTGGGAGAGGGAACCTGCAAACACAGACACTTATGGTTTCTCGGCCAAGAATCAGGAAACTTTCTCAGGATTCTGAGCAAGGAGGAGTGAAGCTAGAGGATACCCTGCTCCCTGAGGCCTGTCCATACCTGTGCAGTGAGAGAGGAGCACGAGGAGGACAGGGGTCCAGGCCATGGTGCACACAGCCCTCCTGTAACCCAGAGCTGGGCCTCAGTTGCTCCAGGCTTCTTTTATCTTCTCCACTGGCCTGAAAGAGGAGGGGCTGCTCACACAAATGAGTTTCCCCTGCTGGAGAACCTGCATCACCCTGACCACAGCTGAAGTCTGAGCTTAGTTCTTTAGACAGACAGGGTCTGAGGGTGAGTCTCAGAGTTTGTCCCCAGGCAGGGACCATGAGGAAGCACCTGCTGGGTCCTGACACAGACCTGTGAGCAGGACCCTCACCAGCCCAGAGAGGACACAGCTGCTGAGTCCTCTTTAGCAAACACAGGCACCAGGGCCCCAGGCCTGGGGAGTTTGGGGGGATTAAACAGTAGGGGTCCCACTGTCAGACCCTGGGGGAGGCCCACAGCGCCCCCTGCTGCCCACTGGTCAAACTTCAGTCTCTTAGTGGCAATAATGGTAGTAATTTAGGCCTCATAGCTGGGTCACTGTCATTCCTCCAACATCCATGGGCCACAAGCCCTGCTCTATCCCATGGCAACTGATATTAACAAGCCGCCTTTTCCATGGAGGGAATTCCTAGACTGCGAGGAGTAAGAGCGGTGGCAAATATGACCACTGGACGAGACAGAAGTACCTGCAGTAAGAATGCAGAGGGCTCTGGGATTAAGGACTGAGCAGAAACAGGAAGGAGGCAACTGGAGATCTAGGTCTGGAAGGGGTGCGGGGGTCCTGCTGGTGGAAAAAGAAAGCGCTCAGTATTCCGAGAAGATAGGCTCGGATCTTGGAAGTTCAGCAGAGTTTGCAAATACTCAGCTATATGAAATAGAGTCGATTTGTGGAGCAGATGGCAGAACATAAAGGTGACCATTGCTGTGGCCTGATGGTATTAAAGCTGCTGGCCAGGTAACAGTCATCGGAGCCACACTGTAAAGAACTTTCTCTGTCATAAGGAAGAGACCCACATACACTAAGTACAACTTCAGTGAGGGACGATTTTCATACAATCATCTGCCCATAATTGACTGTAGAATGTGGTTTCTTCTCACATGTGTGCACCCGTGAATTTATTACCACAGCCAAGGTAGTAATAGTATATCTGTCACACTTAAATGTGTTCACATGCCCCCTTTGAAGTCTCTCCCTCCTGCCTCCTCCTCCACAATCCCTAGGTAATCCCTGATCTGCCTTTTGTCATTATAAGATAGTGCATAATGCATAGAATTTCCTATGAATTGAATCTTATTTTTTCTGTTTTTCTCCCTTCCTTCATTTAGCATAATCTTTTGAGGTCTAGCCATGTTTTGCATGTATATATAGATCAGCCCTTCCTAAATAGTATCCCATTAAATGGCTATTCCTCTGTGTGTTTATCCATTCACCTGTGAACAGGTATTTGTGGTGTTTCCATGTTGGGAACTATTACACATAAAGTGTTATCTATATTATAAATAAATATATAAATGTATGTATATGTTAATATATAACTATTAATAGCATGAATGTTTGATTTCTTAGCTGATATGTCTGAATATATAAAGTTATGTCTATTACAAATGAATAAAGTTGCCATGCATATTGGTGTATAAGTGTTTGCACTGATATGCACTTCATTTTTTCTTGGGTAAAAATAATAGCTGAATCATAAACAAGGCATATGTTTAACCTCTTTAGAAAATGGCAAAGTATTTTCCAAAGCAGTTTATCGAATTCCCACTCCCACCAGCAGTTTATGGGAGTTTCGGGTCCACATCCTGACCAGAACAGTATAAGGTCAGACTCTTCACTTTCACCCATTTTCATACACATGTTGTGAGTATTTTTTTGTTTTGATTTGCATTTCCATATTATTTCATGATGCTTCTCATGTGTTTGTTTCCATCATGTACATCTTTGGGGAAGTGTCTGCCGTAATTTAATGGAGTTACCTTCTAACCATTGAGTTGTATGAGTTCTTTATATGTTACAGATACAAGTCCTTTGCCGTAGTTATGATTTGCTTATATATTCTCAGTCGATCACTTGTCTGATTGTTCTCTTAACAGTGCCTTTCAAAAAGCAGGGGATTTAAACTTTGATGAAGTCCAATTTACCAATTTATTTCTTATGTTTGTTACATATTTCTACCTCACTGTAGTTGCAATTTCTTTTCTTGATAACTTATATTGTCGAGGACTTTTTTCATTTGCTTATTGGCGATTTGTATATTTTCTATTAAGATCTATTTATTCAGCTCTCTTGCCCATTTTAATGGGTCATGTCTCTTTTTTTTAAATTTATTGGGGTGACAGTTGTTAGTAAAATTACATAGATTTCAGGTGTACAATTCTGTATTACATCATCTATAAATCCCATTGTGTGTTCACCACCCAGAGTCAGTTCTCCTTCCATCACCATATATTTGATCCCCCTTACCCTCATCTCCCTCCCCCACCCCCCTTACCCTCTGGTAACCACTAAACTATTGTCTGTGTCTATGAGTTTTTGTTTCTCATTTGTTTGTCTTGTTTTGGGTTTATATACCACATATCAGTGAATTTTAAAAACTGAAAATAGCAAGTTTTGGTGACTATGTGAAGAAACTGGTACCCTTGTGCATTGCTGGAGGGAAAGCACAATAGTGCAGCTTCTTAGAAAACAGTTTAGTGCTTCTTTAAAAGGTTAAACATGTTGTCCTATGACCCAGCAGCTCTATTTCTAGATGTATACTCAAAAGAGTTGAAAGCAGGCACCCAAACAGATATTTGTACACCAATGTTCATAGCAGCATTACTCACAATAGCTAACAGGTGGAAACAACCCAAATGTCCATTGACAGATATATGAATAAACAAAATGTGCTGTATACATGCAATGGAATATTATTCAGCCTTGAAAAGGAATACAATTCTGATACATTCTACAACATGGACGCACCTTGAAAACAAGCTAAGTGAAATAAACCCAACACAGAAGGACAAATATTGTATGATCCCACTTATGTGAGACACCTCGAACAGGCTAATTCAGAGAAAGAGTGTAGAATAGAGGTTACAAGAGGCTGAGAAGAGGGAGGACTGGGCAGTTATTGTTTATTGGGTACAAAACTTCTGTTAGGAATAATGACAAGGTTCTAAAAACGGATAGTGGCGATGGTAGCACAATATTGTACTAATGCCACCCAATTGTACACTTCAAAGTCATGACAATAGTAAATTTTATGTTATGTTATGTATACTTTACCAAAATAAAATATGGGGGGGAAAGAGTGTTGAGGCTTCACTTTTAACTTCAGGCGATGGAGGGGTCATGGGCATTGAGTGCTAAAATCACTATCACATGCTTTTAGGTTGAAGTCACCCATTGTCAAAACCTCTGGCCCAGTCCACTCTGATGTCCACAGCCCTGTCTGCCCCCTCTCCACATGCAATGCTTATAGAGCCCCTATCTGTCCTGCATGGGCCACCACAGTCCTGAAGTGTCATATGACGCCACCTTAGATTATCTGTTCCAGAGAAATATGGGGTTTTGGAACCATTGAAATACACAATTAACTTCACTTTCAGGAGATATAATTCTTGGGTCAGGAATCTTATCTGCTCTGTTAGGGATCCTCACCCCCTATCCTTCCTGACTCTTTTCTGGCCCTTTAACCTGTGTCCTCCCCTCGTTGTCCCCATCATCTCTCCCTAATCTTCATTCAACCAGGTCGAATCTTCTTAAAGACCCTGTCTTTCCACACAGGGAACACCCCACCCTCCACCTCCAATTTCTTGTCTCTCAGCCCTCATTCTCATATTCCACTTAGACCAACGCTGACTGCTGGAGGGCCAGGGTCTCAGAATTGTAGAGAAAAGGTTTAAAGGTCCCTATGCTCAGGAGCTGGTACTGATAGCGTGCCCCACCTGCTCGAGGCTGATCATTAACCCAGAGCCTATATAAAGGAAAGGGCCCTTCCTGGGATGGGGACGACATCGCCTGCAGCCATGGCCAGCACATTGAGCCCCAGCATTGGGACCCCAAGCCCTCCTGAGATGTCAGAGCGCATCCGAAACGCTGCTGACATCTCCGTCATTGTTGTCTATTTCATGGTGGTGATGGCTGTCGGGTTGTGGGTATGTAGGAACTCCATGGGCTTTGGTGGGAACAAGGCTTGGGGGTAAAACATGTAAAGGAGGGAACCGTGTGGTATGATAAGGCTGACAGACATTAGCAACTGTCACAGATTTCATTGTCCTTCTCTTAGAATCATTTTCTTGTGTGTGACGTCAATAATGCTTGCACTGACTTAATTGGTTCTCCTAACAACCCCAGCGAGTGAATGGAACCAGCACTGGGCACTTCAGACTTACTCTGTTCAGCATCTCCAGCATGTGGCATAACGAATAGACACATTATTTTTATTATCTCACTTCTTTTCTTTTCCTTTGTTGTTTGCTCACTCTCTTAGTTGAGTTGGAGGCTTAGTGCATTGGTGCTCCTTCTTTCCTTTTAGCAATGAGTTTGAGGCTGCAAATTTTCTTCCAAGCACAGCTTTGGTGATACCACACATTGTTTTCATAAATGAAAGTAAACAGAGCAATTAGGACAAACCTTGAGGGATATAATTTCCTAAAGTCCCTGAGTTCCCATGAAACTACGATTTTGAAGCCCTTTACAAATCAATGCTATATTACGGTCTCCAGGAAAATGTTTCTTCAGGAGAGCTGGAAGAGGTCACTTTCCTCAGCAGCATGGCCAGTCTCTGGGGCATCTTGATTGCATCTGCTGTGCTTTGACTGTCACATGTCTTCCCTTCCGCTCAGGCCATGCTGAAGACCAACCGGGGCACTGTTGGAGGCTTCTTCCTGGCTGGTCGAGATGTGGCCTGGTGGCCGGTGAGTGGGTCAGAGTTTCCTGGAGAGAAGTGTCCTGTGTGTGTGTGTGTTTAAGAGTAAATGAAGGGAACCTTGGGAATGCTTATCATTTCTGATGTGCATTGGCTGCTGCCTAAATCCCTGACCTCAGGGCTCTGCCCCACTGGTCCACTAAATGACTGTGTGTCACCAATTATGACAGCAGGTGTAGTGTGGCATTTGAGAAAACCCAAACCAGCTCTGCTTCAGTATTCTTTTGCCCTTGTCCTCATCAAGAATCTTCTGTCTTGGCCCCTGATGATCCCCAGCAGACTTCTTCTCTCTTCCCAATCCTGAGCTAATGCTGCCCCTCTTGGGTGGATGAGTGTCCCCTGCTGCTTTCCTCCTTCAACAACCAGCTCAAGCCCTGCTTCATTTGAGAAGCCTCACCCTGCGCTATCGCCTGAATATCTAGTCCTTTGTTCCATGCAGCTGTCATAGTGGAAGTGTGTGCCCTGTGATGGTGCCAGTGGTGATGCCTCTTTGACTCTGGCCCAGTTGGTGTCTTCCTTGCTGGGTTCTGATGTCTAGTCTGCTTGGCAAGAGTCTCATTGCAACAGAGGGTACGTCTTCTTCTCTGAACCCAAGCACTGTCAGCTGTGTGTTGGGTATACAGTGAGTGCTCAGTACATGCTTCCTTCGGATCTTCTGACTAAATAAGATGAAGGGAAGTGGAGATCAGTAAATGACCTGGGCAGGATGGTTGAAGCAAACCAATTGCAACCTCGAAATGGGTGTCCAACCAATCCCATAGCCACTAATGAACTTAATCCCATCCCCTGGTTCCAAATGCCTGAATAGAAAAGGTGATTTTTACAGAGGGCTGAAAAGATGGGAACAGAAGAACAGGCGCTGCAGGGGTCTCACACCTCAATTCTGTTCACTGGTGCTCATCAGTGCCCCCTCAAGAGATCTCTCTTGATCTTCGAGATTCAAGAATAGTAGACAATACAATGGGAAGACAGGTGGATTAAAGGAGGGTGCTTAGAGCCATAAAGATGAAGAGGCACCTTCTTCTACCCAATTTTGGGTTCCTTGAGGCTGACTGAAAGGGCCGATGGCAGGTCTGGCAGTTCTTGGCCAAGGACAGGCTGAACTTGGAGCATTCAGATAGATAGATTCATGTTCCTCTAAAACAGGCATCAGCAAGCTCTTCTGTAAAGTGGCAGATTGGAAGTACTTTAGAGTTTGTGGGCCAACACAGCCCGTTGCAACCACACCACTGGGCCATTGTAGGACAGAAGCAGCCGCAGTCAATATGTAAAACCAGTGAGCATGGCTGTGTTTCAATAAAACGATTTCTGGACACTGAAATTTGAATTTCATATAATTTCACAAGATATCATTCTTCTTTAGATTTTTTTTAACCATTCAAAAATGTAAAAAGTACTCTTAACTTACCAACCATGCAAAAAACTAGATTCAGCCCACAGGCCGTAGTTTGCTGACTCCCGCCCTAAGGAATAGATATGGAAGCATCTCAATATTGACTTGCTTTCATGAAGTCTGATTTGAATCTTTTAACCCTGATCCGAGTGTGTTCTCTTGGATTCCAGATGGGTGCCTCTCTCTTCGCCAGTAACATCGGCAGTGGCCACTTTGTGGGACTGGCGGGGACCGGAGCGGCTTCGGGAATCGCCACGGCAGCGTTTGAATGGAATGTAAGTGAGTGCATAGGCCTTTTCCTTTCAATCAAAACTCTATCCATGTATGCTTTTCTGGGAATCTGCATAGGATAAATTCCTCTTTTGTTTGATTTCCATTTTTCCTTCTCCTAACCCACCCGTTGTTTGAAATTCAGGGCCTCCCCTGTGCGTCCCTATTCTACCTGGGCCATTCCACTCACATCCCCACCTCTGAGACTTTGCTCAAGCAGTTATTGCCCTCCCTGAGCAATTATACTCTGGGTCCTGCTCTGAATTGGATGCAGGCAATAGAAAAATGTGAAAGCAATGGTCCCTTCTTTTGAGAAGCTTACATCCCCGTGGGAGAGACGGGTGTGAATTCACTGCAGTGTAGACAGTACAGGGAGAGAGGCATGCATGGAGTCGTGAGAGATTTCGCACCAGACAGACATCCATCCGAGATGATGGGTGGGGTGTGACATGTGTCAAGGGAGCTTCCTAGAGCTGATGCCACATGCATGCAAAAAAACTGACAGAGTGCCTCCTGATTAAGAAAGTGACAGCAGAGTAAGGAGTGAATGATTTGGAGATAGTAGGTAGAATCTACAAGATATTGCGATTGAGTTCCTAACTGGTCTACTGCCATTTTATCAGTAGAAGTTGTGTTCCCTTCATTAGACCTTAATTTTTTTAAGGACAGGGACCACCATCTCCTCTTATGTCACTTATACTGCCTCCTCATTTAGCTCTTGGCTGAGTACATGCCATAAATATTCCTTGAGTTGCCTGAGGTTTTTTTTCCTCTGTTCTTTCCTCTTATCTTGTCTAGTGTTTGCATGTTCATATGTCTGTATATCAGTCAGCAGGAGATGCTTATATGGAAGAAAGTTGGATCATAGTAATTGTGTGAACAGACCATCCCAGGATGGACTCAGCAAGTAACCTGGAGTCATCACAAATACCAGTGCCCCTCCCTTGTTGAAGATTTTACCTCTAGTTTTACTTCAGCCGTATTGGGGACCAGAATGGACCCAGCCTCCATACATGGCCTATGGCCTTAGTTTTGTCTTGATTGTACCAGGGACTCCGGAAAGGAGCCAGCTTCCAGAGGCTTGGACAACATGTCTTATGGCCCCAGTAGGTGTGATTATAAGGCTGCCGAGAGCCTGGCTTTTTTAGCTTGTGACCTTGGGCCTCTTTAATCTCCATGAGGCTCAGGTTCCCCCTTTAGAAGACAGAAATAACTGTGCTTATCATATCTTGCCTCACCTGGTTCTTGTGAGAATAGCATGAGTGATACATGGGAAGACTCTTTGTAAACATTAATATTAATACAAGATTATATTATTATCATTATTATAAGTGGCAAGACTTGGGGGATTCTGGGAATATCCTCGTATCTGCAAATTTCTTTCTCATTGCTTTGTTGCTCTGTATAAAATTCCTGCCAGGCAAGAATTTCTTTTGGCAAAGATGGTATGACTTTCCAGTGGTCCAGTTGTGCTCAGATCTATCATTATCTTCTGTCTATTTTTCACCATGCATCTTTTGTCACACCCTAAGCCTCCGGAAATGGCAGGTCTTTGAATAACATTATTTCATTCAATGCCATTTTGTTATAATGTTGATAAGAAAACAAAATTCATTCCCAGTCGGGCCATTATCTGTGGAGTTTGCACATTCTCTCCATGTCTGTGTGCGTTTTCTCTGGGTACTCCAGGTTCCTGAGATGAACTGGCATGTCTAAATTTTCCCAGTCTGAGTGAGTGTGTGTGTGTGTGTGTGTGTGTGTGTGTGTGCAGCCTGCGCTGAAAGGGAGTCCTGTCCAGGCTTAATTTTCACCTTGTACCCTGAGCTGCCAGGAGAGGCTTCCGCCTCCTCGACCCTGAACTGGAATAAGCAGGTTGGAAAATAATTATCTTACTTGTTTTAATTAATCTTTAAGATTAAACGAACGTATAACTCACATTTATCTCAATGTTTAAGATTAGAAGCGCTTGGGGTCTTTATTTAGAAGCGTGGTGATGTGTTTGTAACCAGAAAGGTGCTGTGGGAACTTAACTCTCTTTTGCATCAATCCGCCTGTGGGAAAATCGGGTTGGTTGCACATCATTTTGTTTAAAGTTGCAGTTTCCAAGAACCTCTCAACAACAGTGAGGACTGACTGTATTTTGTTTTCAAACTCAGAGATCGTGAAGTGACAAGGCAACCACGCCACGCCTCTCCGACTTCACACTCTTTTCTTGGTTTCTCTAGGCCGTGCTGCTGTTGCTGGTCCTAGGGTGGTTCTTCGTCCCAATATACATCAAGGCAGGGGTGAGTGTACAGAGGTGTCCTCAGCACATCTGTCAGGCATTTATGCATTCGCTCATTCTTTCTGCTCAGTCACGAAACCTGGGCAATACCACTTGTCCTAGGATTTCTGGGCTCACATGAACATCAGTCCACGAAGTGCTGCCAGACTGCTTTTGCAAATGGCTTCAGTCAGCTGTTCCCTGGCCATCACTATTGTAAGGTTCCCATTTTTCCACGTGCTTACCGACACATGGCATTTTCCTTCATTCTAATTCTTGCCATTCTGACATTTGTAAAGTGGTATCTGTTTTTTAATGAAGGGGTAGGATATACCATAGCTATGGTGGCTCCCCTTCATCCTGGGGGTTGCCAACTACCGTGTTTCCCCAAAAATAAGACCTAGCCGGACAATCAGCTCTAATTCGTCTTTTGGAGCAAAAATTAATATAAGACTGGGTCTTATTTTACTATAATATAAGACAGGGTCTAATATAATATAATATAATATAATATAATATAATACCAGATATAACATAATACCAGGTATAATATAATACCAGGTATAATATGATATGATATGATATGATATGATATGATATGATATGATATGATATGATACCAGGTCTTATATTAAATTTTGCTCCAAAAGACGCATTAGAGCTGATTGCCTGGTAGGTTTTATTTTCGGGGAAACAGGGTAACTGGGGCACTGCTCTGTCTCCCTGAGCCCTGTTTCCACTTTTATTCCTCTTGCTGCTGGTGCTCAGACCATGAGTGCTACATTCTGAAACAATTCCTGCGATGAGGGTGCTCAGGGGCAAGCCTTCTGGCTAGGCCTTCTGCAAGTCACCATATAGTCTCCATTTGCTCCTCCTGGGGTCCCTCTAGCTCCAAGTTTGAACAAGCTCTGTTGGATGATGCTGTCCTTGGTTCAAGGGTCTGTGAAAAAATAAAATAAATAACTGGAACCACTTTAAAATGGAGTTGGAGCTGCCATCCCAGAGGAACTGCCTTGTGTGTCTTATGCCTTGCAAGGCATAAGCTCTGTTTGGAATGGTAAAATAACCTTTGGCCTAAAGCAACCTTGTATTCTAAAGAATTGCTTACAAAAATACCAAGGAAGCAGATATTAAGACTACTGAACTGATGACTACCATACTGGAAATTAAAAACATTGCTTAGAATTAACATCACTGTGTTAGCTTTTATTCACCAATAGAAATGCCTTCCTTCTATTGATGTAATTGTTCTCCTTCCCTTTCTCATAAATCCCTCTTGCCTTTGTCTCCTAATCAGGACACTATATGGGCTTCTGTCTGAATCAGTGCTTCCCAAATTGCTATTCTTTGATCTCAAATAAATGCTTGTCACCTCTTACTTTGAAAAGTCTTTTATTTTTAGGTTAGCAGACCCATGCCACAAAGCTCATGCGTGTGTGCATTATCATCTTTCAGGGGCTCCTCACCGTTTCTGAACCACCAAGAATTCCCTTTCTTCTTTTTGATAATATTATACAAATATTTATTTAACATTCTTTTATACGAGAGGAGACTAAATCATGAGCACAATATGCTACTTTTATGCTACACATCACAATTCATCTCATATTTCAGTAGTGATAGCCACAGGTTTTTCCTCTAAGCAGAGATTTAGTATAATTCTCTTCTTTCCAATAATAATAATCACATAAATATATACCCAAATACATATTTGCATTTTGTTCAATTATCAATTTATTATGTACCACAATTGTGCTTCATCATTTACAATATTTTTAGTAGACTTCAACATTATCGGTAAAAATAATAAAAATTATTTGTTGAGTGCATTTGGTGGTGGTGTAGGTATTTTACATCTATTTATTTTTTCAATTTATTGATAAAAGTCTCTTAGTAAAATACAAGCATAAAAGTTTCCATAAAGAGTTCCACTGAAAGGTATATTGTGCTGGGACTATAAATTGGTACAGAATAGACTTTCTAAAAGACAATATGACAATAGCTATCAAAAACCTTAAAAATTTTCTTGTCCCAGACACAAAAGTCTATTTTTTTATTAAAATTTATTGAGGTAATAATGGTAAAATTATGTAGGTTTCAAGTGTACAATTGTGTAATGCATCATCTACATATCACATTATGTGTTCACCACCCAGAGTCAGTTCTCCTTCCATCACCATATATTTGATCCCCCTTACCCTCTTCTACAACCCTCCTCCCCCCTTACCCTCCGGTAACCACTAAACTATTGTCTATGTCTATGAGTTTTTGTTTCTTTATTTGTCTGTTCTTCATCTACCTTCATATGAAACGCCCATTTTACAAAAGAAAAAAATGGAGTTTCAGGGAGATTGTCATTTGCTAAAGGTCAGCCTTCTAGTAAATGTCAGTGCTGGGAACAGATCCCAAGACTGTCTGATTCCAACATCTGTGTTCATTCCAGCCGTGCTGCTCTTCCAAGGAACTGTGCCTTTTTCGCCTCTGATTTTCCAAGGTGCCACACATGAGCTTTCCCGCTCTTAGGTGCTTAGTAAATGTTGAATAATCTGAACGTGCTGGGATCTCCAGGTGAGTCCCTGTTGCTGTTTGTGTCCGTAGGTGATGACCATGCCGGAATACCTGAAGAAGCGGTTTGGTGGGAAGCGACTCCAGATCTACCTGTCCGTCCTCTCCCTTTTCATCTGTGTGGCTTTGAGAATCTCAGTGAGTTCAGTGCTCCTGGCATTTTAGCTTCACCAGGTTACTTTGATGGGGCTAGAGTGCTAAGATCAGAGAACCGGGTGTGTGAACTATCAACTATAAACAGGGTCAAGCTATATGGATGTCTCAAAGTATCTGGGGTTCTCTCTACCAAGGTTTTTATGGGATGAAAGGGCTTCAGAGACCCTGCATTCATAGAGTAAAATAATTTCAAGTCATGAGAGGCTCCAGAGTGTAATCTCACCCTTTCATTAAGGATGTGAAAAAAATGGATGTACAGGAAAAAACAAAAGGTCTCATTCAAGTAGCACAGCTATTTAGTAGCAGAAAAGGGGAGGATTCTTTGACCCCCTGGCTCTCCAGTGCACAATAACCTCTTTATTCTCTTTGTCAGAGCCAGTCTATGTATTTTCAGCTTGATTATCTGACATGTGAACCAGAAGGAAAGTGTTATGTATTAGGATACTGACTTTTCTTAAATTTATTTTGTCTAAGACCACCCCTATAAAACAGATGTCACAGATAAATGTTAAAAGAATTCTAAAGTTTGTATAACGTTAAATTTATTGGAGATAATCACTGCGGGAAGAAGAAAGGAATTTGAAGATTCAGCAGCACGTGTAGAAAACAAAGAAAGAGTAACTCATTTGTTTCTCATGGATTGGTGACTAATGAGTTAATCTCCTACAAGTTCATAGTCTAGGCAGTTCATGAGAGAATAAGCTGACTTCCACTATTGCTCTTCTGTTGAGCGGAGTCATTGGTGGAAGTAAACCAGCTGCTTAGATTAGGTGGCATGAGCCTTCCTGACTCAACGTGAGCATTTCCCAGCACTTACTGTATATTATTGAGCTCCATGCTAGGATTAACAAAGATTCCTGTGCACTAGGAGTTCACCATATGGTTAAGGAGATAAGAATTTAATTATGAAATTGTTCACACTTCATGACAATATCTGCAAACATATTACAATGGGAGCTGGAATCGAGTGGGTAGACAAGTACAGGAGACGTGTCATGGACACCCAGGAAAGGGGGTGTTCCCTGCTGGATGAAAGTGGAGGTTGTCCTCATGGGGGTGGCTACAAGGCACTTAAACAAGCATCCACGACTGGAAAATTAGGAGAGGCCAAGGGAAGCAGAGGAGCTTGCAATGTCCCACAAGTGGGTGGGACTCAATGATCTCCCAGTTCTCCTCTGTCTCTGACATCTCCAGCTTTGTGGTCCTAAAGAGCATGAACAGGTGCTGGAGCAGAATGACAGAGTGTCACAGGGGCCCCAAGGGATGCAGCCTGCTGCGGTGGAAGTTTCCTGGTGGTGGGGAGGAGATGGAACAATGAGGAGCTGAGTGGACTGTGCAAAGTCTGTGGTCAGCTGAAAAGATACCACAGCAGGAGTCCATTCTTACCTACATGGTTATGTTTTAAGGGATGTTAATAATAATTAATCTCAGACATGACCTTTTGTGCACTATTACACTCTGATAAGAGATTTTGTCCTGGTTACTCATTAAACAGATCATTATAAGGAGTTAGGACAGGACAGCTGTGACAATCCTCCCCTGCTACTGGTTTGAAAAAGATCATCATGTTCACTGGTCTCACCCTCCAATAATACATACACTGAGAATCATTGTAGACACAATGCACATTTACCCCTCAATATTTCAGTCCCTGTGCCTTAAAGACATTGACACTCTGTTAGAAAACCGCACTGCAAATTTTTTAAATCAGAAAATTAAGTTTGATACAAACTAATATGTAACCTACAAACTGAACAAACAATATTGTTCAGATATTGAAAATGGTCCTAATGTCCTTCAAGAGCAAAAGAAAATCCTGGATCATGGAAAGCTTCCTTTTATGAGCAATACTTTATAATCATTGTGCATATAATTAATTCATTGAATTGTGCATGACAAAAAGTCAAGTTTTATTATATATATATATATATATATATATATATATATATATATATATATATCCACAATAAAAAAATCATTGTTAATATAAACTACTTATATATAATTTCAAAATCATCAATTTAATGCCTTAATTGTACTATATAAGAGAAACAGAAGTCAAGGAATTCATAATAAGATCATGTGTGTTTTAATAGGAAAATGGTTAGGTGTGAATACGCAAGTCCTCATGCAGTGGTTAAAAAATTGCCCGCTATCTAGGTCAGTATGAATGGGACAGCTATAAATGCAGACAGATGCAGGTATGTTTCATGGCAACTCAAACACGAGTGACATCTCAGTATGTAATATCTTTTCTGAAATGGTGAATAATTGTTTGATAAATATTCAATTTTATAAAATGTACAATCTTCCCTCAATTTACACAGTAGTTGCATTCCTTGAAAACCCAGTGATAACAAAGTGGCAGGAAACACTTTGTGTTTGTAACACAGAGTTAGGTTCTAGGCTCAGATAACCAAGAACAGGCTTTTCACCAACATGAATGTCTGGCGAGATGATAACATGTCAAGTTTAATTTCAAATCTTAGGGAGGGAAAAATCACCATCTCCTGTAACACTCCCTCCAAACTGAAGTTTTACCAAGAAATCTACCTCTAATTGTTCTGACTCTGAATCCTGCCACTTTATCCCTTTCCCTCACCTCACTCATGCTTTCCTTTGCCTTAGTTTCCATGATCAATCCTAATAACTACTCTTCAGCACATAGCCTCAATTTCTTTGCCAATCTCCCCTTTCATTGAATTCCCCTAGCAAACTTCCAACCCTGAGTGAATCCAGCTTCCCACTTATTCTGTGCCTACATCCAGGTAGTTTACTTCTGTGTTTCTAACTAGCATGCTTCTATGTTATGCTTATATGTTATGTTTTGGTTTGGTTTTTTATTTTCGATGTGGAGCCTGGTGGCATCAGAGTTGAAGGGGAAGATCCAAAGGAGGCCAGCACAAGTGTGTTGAGGAGACATCAGGGAAACTAGGAAGCACACTTGGGGTCCAGGAGTCCAGACAGAGCTGAGTGGACATGATCTTAGAGTCTCTTTGCACAAGTCCCTGTTGATTTCTAAATCTCAACCAATAATCGTTTTGCCTGTGTTTTTTAAACTACTTTCCCTGGTCCTCTCAATAACCATTCCAAACTCTTCATAACTTTTTTGGCTCCTGGACCTCTGCCTCTTATCAGAAAGCCTCACCTCGCACTTTATGTAGAAAATTTAGACATGAACCATGTTCACCCCACCCCCATCCCGTTCAAATAGTCTACATTTGCCTCATTCTTTCCTTCTTTCCACCACTCTGAAGGTGAGGACTCTTCCTTTTGTCAAAGGTCACCTCCTCAGCCTATGCCTACTCTTGAACCCATCTCCTCTCAATGTCTCTGGCTATTTGCTTCATAACTACCACCCCCTCCATCATATTGTACCACTTACTTTCTACTACCCCAAACATGCTCAAGTATCTTCCTTTCTAACATAACCATTGCTTACTCTAGGACTCCTCTATCTACTACCCTAGTTTTTATTGTTGTTTCTCTACAGGCAATCATGAAAATGTAGTCTACATAAGCTGTAGTATTTTCCATTCACTCATTCATTGTTCTTCTCTATGGTCAGTCTAATAATTAATCCTCTGAGGATGAGATCTGGCTTCCAAGGACTTTATAACTGGATCGCAGAGATGACATGTGTAGCTACCGTAAATAATAGTGGGAAGTCATCAGTGAACAGCTAAGTGATGTAATGTATGTTTCTTTTCTATTATGACTGTTCCCTTTCTAGATGGACATATTTTCTGGAGCAATATTCATCAAGCTGGCCCTGGGATTGGACCTTTACCTGGCAATCTTCATCCTCTTGGCTATCACTGCTATCTACACGATCACTGGTTAGTCCACTGCATGGTTAGCTCAGTCATGCTATCTTCTGCTCATCTCATCCCAACCTGCAATTAGCAACCTCAGTGTTACTGCTGTCATCACCAAGATAAGGACATCCTTTTATTCCCATTCTGAGAGTCAGCACGACCTAGAATCACAACTAGAACGAAGGAGACAGAGTCCTCAGTATTAGGCATGGGCACCTTGATCGAGGATAGTGATATGGTGGGTGGGGGGAAATGCTCATTTGGCTCAGCTCTGTGTTCAGTACCTAGCTGGGCATTTGGAATCTAGAGTGTCATACACATGGGAGGTCAGGATGAAATAACAACTCATACATGAGACTGGCAAATCTAAGGCAGGGCCCAAATGAATATAAGATGCCGGGGCATGGAAGTGGGTTCTGAGTGGCAGAATCAGGAGAGGAGAACGAGAGCAGTGGGTTGCTTGTGGGGAGAAGGTATGTGGCAAGAGTCCAAGTAGGCATTCAGGAGCCAGCTACATTGGTATAGTGTCTCACGCACACTAACTTATCAAAAGTCAAGTACACCAGCTCAGTTGGAAAAAAGAAAGAAAAATAAAATCTTAAATAATCAAGACACTTATGGAGCCATTTTCATACATTAAATGAGAGATGAATAAGCTGAATTCTGTCAGCTATACAGAGGGTCCTCAAAAAATGTACACACATTTTAAGAAGGGAAAAAACTGTATTAAAATTGTAATACTCAATATATACCGATAACAAAAGATGAATACAAGTCACATTTGACTTCTGCAATTATAAGGGATGCTCAAAGTGGTTACCATCAGTGCAATTTTAATACAGTTTCTTCCTTTCTTAAAATGTGTATAAAATCTATGTAGTTTTGCTAACAATTGTCACCCCAATAAATTTAAAAATTAATTAATTAATTAATTAATTAATTAAAAATAAAATGTATGTTAACTTAGAAAAATGTGTATACATTTTTTGGCACCCTCTGTATTTAAATAAATTGAATAAATTATCATAATGCATTGAGTAAGTGTCAGAATAAGCGAGAGATGAAAACAGAATAATCACCTGTTTTCAGGATCACTTTTTCTCTATGACACTCTCATGAAGGAGTCCTCTTATTGACTAAGTCTAGTGAGTCTAGAGTTAAAAGAGTAGTTGTTGTACGCACAACATTGCAGCAAAACACAAATTAACAATTATATCTGGTATTCCACTATTGAAACAATGATATGTTCCCACACTAGAGCAAAAACAACGTGGCCAAGAGGCGCTTGTGGCCCATGCAGGAGCTTTTGATATATTCTCTGCTGAGTCATTTCCAGGGTTTGGGTAGAGGATAACCTAGAGGTAAAGGCAAATAGATGAGGGCACATGAATAAAATATCTGGTTTTTTCTTCCTCTCCACAGGGGGCTTGGCCTCAGTTATTTACACAGATACTTTGCAGACCATCGTCATGCTGATAGGTTCTTTTATTCTCATGGGGTTTGGTAAGTGATGACCCTGTGAGCAAAGCCCTGGGGCCAGAAATCATGGTGTTTGTGTCTGTTCTGGCTGTTCACTCTTTACTGCTGCCTCCCAGTTCTGTCTGGTCACATTTCCAATCAAAAAATTGTTGCTTCGGTTAATTATCTTGTTTCCTCTTACTACCTTTGTGTTCAGAATGAACAAAATTAATATCCTTGGGCTGATAGTTTTACAAAAATATTGGTGCATTGGAGTCAATGCACAGAAACCCTTCAGTTACATAAAAGGTTCATAAAATGAAGGATTAAATATTAGGGAAAATTTAGGTAATTGAATATTATTTCATTATGACTGTTTTGGATGGAAATTATTAAAGTACATTCATTACTCACTCTATTATTAGCATAGACAAACACAGGTTGGATTTTCCTTTATGACTCTTACTTATTAGTATCATCAGTTCATTCTCTTCTGCAAGCACTATTGATGAATCAAATTTACAGCTAACTAATTTTGGGTTTCTTTTATTATAGTATTTGTTTATCTTTGCATAGGAAATCCATGTACACTGTAAAAAGGATATAGGGTGAAAATAAATGTCTTCATCACTCTCCTGTCCTGCAGCCACCATGCTCCATCCGCTCAAGCTGTACAATACATAACATTTCTGAATATGTATGCACCTAATCACAAAGCTTGAAGACACATGAAGCAAAAAGCAACAGAAGTGCAAAAACAACAAAGTTGGTGATTTTAACACAATATGGCTGCCATTAGTCACATACAGCTATTTAAATTAAATTAATTAAAATTAAAAATTCAGTTTCTCATTTGCCTAGCCATTTTTCAAGTGCTTAATATACGACTATTGGACAGCACAGATATAGAACAGTTTCATCATTGCAAAAAGTTCTGTTGCACAGTGCTGCTCCAGAGGCAGCTATTGGTATCAATTCCTTGTGAACTTTCTATTTAGTTAGCCAGAACTCCTGTACTATTCTTGTTCATGGTTCTTTGGTTTCTCACCTTAGTGATGCACTCCATCGCATCAGGCTTTCTAAGTCTCACTTCTTCCATTCTTAGGATAAGAAGTAGGGACTGTCTCATCCTCTAAGGTCCCTCATGTATTTTTGTTACAAACCATATTCCCCTTATCAGAACAATTTCCTTGTATTGTCTATCTCCTTCACTAGGTTGAGTTCCTGCCTTGCAAATTCATTTTGCACAGGATCCCAGCACAATATTTGGCACATACAAATATTTTTGTTTGTTAAATAAGTACTCATTGTTAAATAAGTACTGATGAAGCAAATTAATGTCAACTTCAACTCTACAAATGTATAATACTCCAACAATTTTTGCATCATTTGAACCTAAGATGCCTGGGCTCATCTTTCTAGGCTTTCCATCTATTGTGGTTCTTTTCTACACCTGTCTAGACTTTCCACACCCCCAGTGGGCTGAATCTTACCATTTCCCCTCACCACATATAATCTGCTTCCTCCAGTTTCTGCTTCATATCTTCCCAATTTTTTATTGTAACCTAAGTACAACATAGTAGTGCACCAGAAAACCAGACTGTGTATAATAAGCTCAGACCAGCCAAGCTCTATGTCTGGAAGAGAGGCCATCACTTATGGGCCCTTTCAGAGGAGTTTGGAGCTTTCTGATGGCTGATTTTGTCAGGCTTACTCTGTTAGCTCACTTTCGGGTTTGTTTCTGCTCTGGGTGGTTATGAGACATCAATATCAATCTGTTAGATAATAGCTTTATCTTTACCATTAGGCTAGACACTAAATCAAAATTTTCAAGAGTACCATAAGAAGAAAAATGGAAGGGCAATTTGCTTTATAACTTTGCAAAAATAAATCTAGTAGCATGGTTAATGCCAGTGAAGGTACAATAATAGAAAGACATGGATTTTGGGAGAAGGACATTGAGGGTTTCACTTGGCTGATTGGAGGTGCTTGGGTACCTCTACCATAAAGGAATAATTATGAACACTGGGTATCTTAGATTTCTGTGAAACATTTTATTTCATACAATGCCTTTTCAGCATTTGCCGAAGTCGGAGGCTATGAGAGTTTTACAAAGAAGTATATGAATGCCATCCCATCCATAGTCAAGGGGGACAACCTGACAATTAGCTCCAAATGCTACACTCCTCAGGCCGACTCATTCCACATTTTTCGAGATCCCATCACCGGGGATATTCCATGGCCAGGAATGATAGTTGGAATGACCATCGTAGCTGCGTGGTACTGGTGCACAGATCAGGTAAAGGGCATGTGTGGGGTGTGAATATGTTTATGTTATTCTTTTTCCTCTCATAGGAAACCATCTAGTTTTTATTTTGTGTATATACATACATCATTTAAAGAGTCAAACTCTTCTACAAAGCTTGTGAAAAATAGCTGTCTGGTGTCCCTGTCTCTACCCTATTTCTTATCTCTCAAAGGAAAACACCTTCAGCTCATTCAATTACGTATTTTGGTATGTATTAATATTTCTATTCTCCATAGCCTTGTACTCAATGTATGGCTTGTATACCATTGGCATGGATGTCACCCATTAGAAATAAACACTTTCAGATGCTACCCAGACCCACTGAATCCGAATTTGCTATAAATTTGATCCCCAGATTTTTCAAATGAAAGCTTCTCCATCTTGGTTTTCAAGTTTTGGGGTTTTTCTATTGGCTTCCCATAATGAGAGTTGAGGGTGTCACTCTTTCAACTTTCCATTTCAACTTTCTCAATCCCACACAAGCATACTTTCTGTCCTCCCACCCTCCCAGTAGATCTAATTCACAATTTTGGTGAGCTCAGCATTGAGTGCTACTGTTTTTGTGACTACACAATAATAATTCATAGCTGAGCCACGTGAGATTCTCTGATTTGTCTTAAGCTTTTTCTTTTCTCTAGGTAAATAATTTTTCTAGTAAATAATTATTAATTTTTTGTTTTAAATTTTCTTGGTAATTATTACTCATTAAACATCAAGCCCTCTGAAAATTATCTAATTCTCCTCTAATACTTACAAACACATCAAGTACTCTACCAACTCGTTTCCTCATTTTCTCCCAGAGCCTTTGGCTTCTTACAAACTGTCAAGTTGTTCTTCATGCTTGGTGCCCATCCTAATCCAGGACCCCCTTCATTACCATATTTGGGATTCTCTTTGCCTCATTCTTGTGTTATATCTCCTATTTCTAGTGTTCCACATCATCTTCTTTTTGGGTTTACTTCTTCTTTCAAGACAATTGAATTATCCAGTAAATTCTTGTGAAAGACAGGAGACAAATTTATTGTGAATTTACATATTTGGAAATGTCTTTATTCCTACTTTTCCTAAAATGATTCTCTGGCTATATACATATTTCTAGATTGGAAATGATTTTCCCAAAGTCATATTCATTGTCTTCTGACTTCACCCTTACTGTTGAGAAGCCTGAAGTTATTCATGATTCTTTGGATGTGACCTGTCTTTTCTCTCTGGAAGCTTGTTTTTCCTTTGTTCAGTGTTCTGAAATTTCACCACAATGTACTATGGATGGGGAGATTGTTTCTTTGATTACTTCCATTTTTCTTTCTTTTGGGAACCATGTATTTTGGGGTATTCCTCGTCTAGTTCTCCGGTGTTCTTAGCTTTTCTTCCCATTTCCATCTCTTGGTCTTTTGCTCTACTCTCTAGGAGACTTCCTCAAGTTTATCTTCAAGTTTTTCTGCCTTTGTATATATAACTTCCAAGATCTTGTTTATGTCTCCTGGATGTTCTTTCTTATCATATTTGAGTTTGCTTTTATTATTTTTAAGTTTTCTTTACCGTAAATAGTCTCTGTCAGCTCAAATTTGTAATTTCACAATTTTAACCCATCTTGACTCAATGGTCACTTATGATGTTAGTGTGGAATCAATGTTCTTTTTCTTTATATAATAAACTGATTTTTCTCAGTATGTTTACCAAAGAATGCATACTTTCATCATTGACATGTAAAACCATCTTTATTATTTACATTTTGTGTCTGATCACCTGACTTGCCTCCTACAAGTGGCCTCACATTCACCCTAAGTTCTGACACCTGATATCTGCTTACAGGGATCCCCTCCTCACCTGTAATTTGCATTGTTCCTCCAACTATCTGCTTGTAGCCCTCTATCTAAAAATATCACCTGCTCCCCAGCATTAAATGACATTGCTGCAATCCCTAACATATTTGTCTCTCCAAAGAGAATTAAGCAGGAAAAAAAATCCCTATTTTTCTGACATTCCTTGAGAAGAAAAATGTCCAGAAGTTGTGGCATTATGGGTAGAAATCCTGATTGGCACAACTTGTAGCAAAGATCAGTAGTGACAGCATTATAGCTAGTGGACCACATAGCCATTGTTGCAAGGCAGCCTGGGATCTGTAAACATATTTTAATAGCAGTGATGTGTAGTGAATTTTATGTACCAAGGGTCTTACAAACATTACATCAAATATTCAGAATGCCCTACAAGAGATAAGCCTATTTAGAGATGAGAAACTTGAAACTCACAGAAGTCAAATACTCATGTAAGAGGAGCAAATATTCTCTACTTTTTCGGTCTGACTGATTTCACTTTAGCATAATGATTTCACTGATATGTGGTATATAAAACTGAAAACAACAAAGGAACAAGACAAACAAATGAAGAAACAAAAACTCATATACACAGACAATAGTTTAGTGATTACCAGAAGGTAAGGGGAGAGAGAGGTGGTACATGACGGTAGACATCAAAAATATATGGTTGATGGAAGGAGAACTGACTCCGGGTGGTGAACACACAATGTGATATATACATGATGTATTGTAGAATTGTACACCTGAAACCTATGTAATTGTCACCCCAATAAACTTTAATTTTAAAAAAAAAGAATATCAAGGATTCAAGTCCTGATTTCATTGTGAAGCTCATTATTCTCCCATAGTCATGACCCCATTTTTCATTGTAACATTAATCCTTGAAAAGAGGCACTCCCCTTCTGTGACCTCATCCTCTGGTTGCTTCATGACTGTTTTCCTGGCAGGTCATCGTGCAGCGCTGCCTATCAGGCAAGGACATGTCTCACGTGAAGGCCGCCTGCATCATGTGTGGGTACCTGAAGCTGCTGCCCATGTTTCTCATGGTGATGCCGGGAATGATCAGCCGCATCCTGTACACAGGCAAGTCCTGAACCCATGAATCTTCTTTTTTTACGCTTGAATTCTGCGCAGTGGTTTTAAGATGTCTTAAAATCTTCATCACTAGAAAACCCATTATGTATGGAGGTGAAAACAGAATTCCAAGTGGAGATAACAGCTTGTGCAGAGGGTCAGAAGCAAAACAAAACAACGCTATATTTGACATTCTGTTTTCTTATCTGTTTTTATACGGTGTGACTGTCTCCTTGTACTCATTTGAGACTGTTTTGTTCTGTTTTCATGAGTGGCTTAGATTTAAGAAAGTCTAGAGGATAATGCAGGAAGATGAAGTAGAACTGGGAAAATATGAGTTAGGTGAGCTGTGGTGTGAAGTCCAGGACATCTCTGACTGATAAGGTCTTAGAGATACTCTGCCACATTTTGCTCCCTCTAAGATGATTAGAGAACTGTACCCACTTTCATTGTTTTGGGGTTGTTTGAAGTGCTTTAATTTCTGAGTCAGCTGAGAGTAACTACTAAAATTGAAAATCTTCCTCAAAAATCAACTTTCTTTCTTTATCATGAAAGGAAAATATGGCAGAACATTTCTTGGCTAATTGAAGCCTCTGGTTTTAATTGGGGCAACCCATCAGATAACACTGAATCCACTTCATGTTTTCCCAACTAGGCATCAGTTTATTTAGCTGAAATCTTGTTAGGATGAACATTAAGTAACTGACATCCCTTCTTATTGCAACATTGAGTGTTGTTTATAACAATAAAAAATGTAATGTATAGATATCAACAAGTAGGGAATGACCAAAGAGATTATTGTATACCATCTTTATGGAAAATTGCACACAAGAGATTAAAGACTATCTCAAAACTTGGGAAAATGCTGAAGTTATTATTATTATGTAGAAAAGCATATGACATATTACCTCAACAATTACCATATCTATACAAAAAAAAAAGACATTTCTCTGTGAAAAAAGGATCAGAAGGAATAAAGACTAAAAGAAGCTAATGTGCTAAAATGTTAGTATTCTGGGTGATGTTTTCAATTTTTGCTATCTGTTATCATAATATTGTAAACAATAAAAAGGTATTGTAAAACTGTCAGGATGAAGTGAGACATCATCCCATAAGGGGCGTCATCCCCACAACCATTACAAGCGATACCTCCTCTTAGATGTTGATTGGGAAAAATGGGCTAAATAACTGCATACAGGACTAACTTCCTGGGTAGTGGTGGTGGTGGTGGTGGTGGTGTGGTGGTAGTGGTTTTATCTCTGGAGTTCTGTGCTTCTGGGAGGATTTATGCTCTTGCAGCTTTTCTGGAGGATGGAATCAGCTCCCTCTGTTTTGTCTAATGCTCTAGTTGGGCCACACCCCAAAGAAGAACCCTGCCCCTTAGGTAGCACAAGGGGAGCTACAGGTGTGAGAGACACTTAGCAAATCATATTCTGGGCAAAGAAGGGCCAGATCCATGGTATGGAATTCAAAGCTGACTCTCCAGTTTCTTCTCACTTATGATCTTACAACTTGTCTCTGAGCCCAATGGTTGTAGATCTTACCTGTTTGGGCCCCACTTACTAAATCCACTTTTCTAAATCTATCCTCAGAGAAGGTGGCCTGTGTCGTCCCTTCTGAATGTGTGAAACACTGTGGCACTGAAGTCGGCTGCACTAACTATGCCTACCCAATGCTGGTAATGGAGCTGATGCCTGATGGTAAGATGTCCATGCTCAGAGGAATGAATGGATTTTTTTAAATGTGATGATAGATAGATAGATATACAAATATAGGTATAGATAATGGAACATTATTCATCCTTAAAAAGGAAAGACATGCTGCCATTTGTGACAACACAGCTGAATGAACCTGCAGGACATTATGCTAAGTAAAATAAACCAGACACAAAATGACAAATACTTCATGATATCACTTCCATGTGGAAACTGAAGAAGTGGAACTCACAGAAGCAGAGAATAGTATGGTGGTTGCCAGGGGCTAGGAGTGGCAGAGATGGAAAAATGTTGGTCAAAGGGTAAAAACGTTCAGTTATAAGATAAGTAAGTTCTGGAGGCCTAATGTGCAGTATGGAGATGATAGTTAATAATAACGTAGTGTATACTTAAAATTTGCTAAGAGAATAGATCTCAAGTATTCTCACCACAAAACAAGAAAATGATAACTATGTGAGGTGATCGATATGTTAATTAGGTTGATTGTGGGAACCACTTCACAGTATAGACATGTATTAAATCATCACATATACAACTCAGGAGTGACCAGGTGGTATCGTACTTTAGGCCCAGCAAAGGTTAGCTAACGCTTCTGTGACCTTACTCCTCTCTGACATATACAAACTTTGTCAGAAGGAAAGGGGTGTGACCCACAAGTGACATCACCTATCCACCTCATTCCATGCTTTGTCCTATGAAATTTAGGAGCATTATTAACAGACAGAGGGAACTGCAGAACAAGTTTGCCATAATATCTCAAAACTCTTTGTTTGGCCCACCAAGACTTCTTCAACAGAACCACCAACTAGGCTTTTTCCTCTCTAGTTTCCTAAGTCTTCAGAAAGCCAAGATTTCCTCCCCCCAAAAAGATGGTACAACATCGTTTCCCCTCTTCCAAATTTAGGTTCCAGCAAACGGTCTCTAAATTTATATTTAGAACTAAAATTCTATACTGGATTATTCTCAAATCACTAGGAAATAGGCAGAAAACGCCACGTAATGGTATGTGTTGATAAGCACATAAGTAAATGTTCCAGGTGACACTTTTATCTTCAAATGACTCTCTGGTTTGGCAAAACCCTTGTAGATCGTCCATTTCCTAACCAGTTCTTGCACTTCTTCTGGCCCCAGGACTGCGAGGCCTCATGCTGTCAGTCATGTTGGCCTCTCTCATGAGCTCCCTGACCTCCATCTTCAACAGCGCCAGCACTCTCTTCACCATGGACCTCTACACCAAGGTTAGGAAGCAGGCATCAGAGAGAGAGCTCCTTATAGCTGGACGGTGAGAGAATCCTAGTTTCTGTCTAAAATTTCTCTGGAAAAGCAGGTATATAGAAATGAAATAGAGCCTACTTATCTTTGGGTTCAGAAAAACTAGTCATTGAATTTCACAATGGAAAAAGAGACATTTAAAGGACATTTAAGCAAACTTTACCTCTTTCCAGATACAAAACTTGGGACAATATTTTTAAATGAAATAGTTGCTTTTTTCAGACTTTCAAATGCCTCCGATTGTCTCTTATTCCTCTTCTCACATTCTCTCCTAACCATGTCTTCATGAAAGCCAACAATGTTTCCCATAAGTATAACCTACTCTCATAGGTTAATGAGTCATCTCTAGCAGTTTCCATGAAGGAAGTAACAGATTAGGGCCATCCACTTACTACTACAGAAGAGTTTACCAACTGCATTCTTTAGGAAATAGAGTGTCAAGAAAAACTGACCACCTATGTATAAGATTGTGCTTTGTTGAAGACTGTAGCAATTGCTTTGGTAAATTAAGCATTTAGGGAGAAATTCCAAGGGCTCAGTTGCTCCAGATCTTGACTCTAGACAAATGTTACAGGAGAGGAAGATCAGTAAGTCACCTGTGTTTCTTTATATGGTGTAAAAAGTGTTGATCCAGAATTCAGTGGGTCCAAGATGCAGTAATCCACTCTACCATAGGTTGAGATCCCCTTTAAGTCTCAATGATAATTTAATGAATTGTTCTTTTCCTCTCTCTCTTCTTAAATACCTACTTTCTCCCAGAATACAACTATGAAAAAGGACATACATGTAAACAATAATTTCCTGCTTCATGGGATTTGTACTTTTGTGGGGAAGATAGACAATTAAATACATCCTAGGAAGAAAATTAAAGCAGGATTAAGAGGCTACTTAAGACAGGTGTTCAGGGAGCCCTCCCTGAGGAGGTGACATTTGAGCAGAACCCTTAGAGAAGAGTGGAGGGAGCCCCATGTCTCTGTGGGGAGGAACAGGAAGTGCCGCATTCCTCCACAGTCACGTGTATGGTGTGTGTGAGGACAGCAAGGAGAGAAGTTGGCACATGATGAGCAAGTAGAAAGTGATAGAAAACAAGGTCAGAAAGTTAGAGGAGATAAAATCATGCAGGATCATTTAAGCCATAACAGGACTTTGGATTTTATTCCATGTGAGACAGAAAACAACTGAAGATAAGAGAGCAAAGGAGACACATGATTTGCTTTCCAAGGATAATAACAATAATGATAGCAGGTGTGTTATTTATTGAATCTTTACTGTGTTCTAGGCATTGTGCATGCTTGGACTTTCCATGGTTTATGACATTTAGTTATTGCGAGGTTGCAGAGGTTTTATAAAGGTTAAAAGGATCATTGAGCCTCAGTTTCCTGCTCAAATGCTTGTCCCCAGCTCTCCTGACTCCCACCTCTCTGTTTTAGGTGAGCACAGCTAAGTAATGACGTTTAACAGACAGTCCAATACATTATTATTGTTTGTTTATTCATACAACAAGCACAGAATATTGTGAAGTTTTAAAAAGTGAATCAGTCATGCTCCCTGGACCCCAGGAGCATGATTTTTACTGTATATCAAGATTTTAACCAATTCTTTCCACCTGCCAAAGTACCCAAGTAGTAAACTGCACAAACTAGATTTCTGGCCAATGGACTCAGCATTCTGGGAGACAGTATATTTTCATTCTTACCTGTGCAAACTGACTCAGTTTCTCTCAATCTAGGGAAAAAGACCAAAACGGGAGTCTGCTTTCTTTATCATGCAAATAATTACTTAGAAATAGTATTGTGTTTTTTTCTAATTGACATATTGCATTAGAGCATTATTAATCAATTGCTGACATTTGAACGTTTTCTGAATGGGCACTTAATCTCACATTTGAAGCTATTATGACTAATTACAGATAAGCAATTGCTTTACCAGCATTTCACTAACATAATCATTAAGCATGGCATGGTGCGAGGTCAAGGAGCTTGCTTTTCTTTGGAAAATCATTAAATGGCCACAAGAATGAATTCAAAAACTAAAACACAATGGATATACCAGTAATGCTTTTGTTTAATATTCAAATCATTTTGTTTTTCTCCCCAGGCTATTTATCATTCTATTAATTGTCATCAGCATTTTGTGGATCCCATTAGTACAGGTGTCTCAAAATGGACAACTGTTCCATTACATGGAATCAATTTCTAGCTACCTGGGGCCTCCAATTGCAGCTGTCTTCCTGCTTGCCATCTTCTGTAAAAGAGTCAACGAACAGGTAAGTGAAAATTGGGAAACTTTTCCTGCTGGAATGAGAAAAATGTATTTCTTTCACTGGTCGAAAAATTCATTCTTTCCACCCAAGTTTTACAACTCAAGGCCCATATAATTTCAATTGTGGTCAGCCACAATTCTTGATTGTCACTAAAGTGTGGAAATATATAGTGCACACTCATAGTACAGACTTTATATCTCTTACAAAGTATTATTACATACATGGCACCATGCTGAGAAACACAAGTTTTTTGTTGTTTTTTTTTGTTTTTGTTTTTGTTTTTTATTAAATTTATTGGGGTGACAATTGTTAGTAAATTTACATAGATTTCAGGTGTACAATTCTGTATTACATCGTCTATAAATCCCATTGTGTGTTTACCACCCAGAGTCAGTTCTCCTTCCATCACCATATATTGGATCCGCCTTACCCTCATCTCCACCACCCACCCCCCTTACCCTCTGGTAACCACTAAACTATTGTCTGTGTCTATGAGTTTTTCTTTCTCATTTGTTTGTCTTGTTCTTTTGTTGTTTTTGGTTTATATACCACATATCAGTGAAATCATAGGGTTCTCTGCTTTTTCTGACTTATTTCACTTAGCATTATACTCTCAAGATCCATCCATGTTGTCACAAATGCTCCTATATCATCATTCCTTAACGCCGAATAGTATTCCATTGCAAACACAAGTTTTGAAGTAAGACTACCAGGATTCATTCCTGGCTCTGCCACTTAATATTATTGTGATCTTATGCAAACTGTCTGACTCTCTGTGAAATGAAGATAATCACAGAACCTACCTTATAGGATGGCTATGAGGATTAAAAGAGATTTTTAAAATGTGAAATGCTTAGAAAAAAACTACCACATTAGTAATGGTTCAAAATATGTTAAATCCCATTATATGTATATGTATATATGAGTTTTGACAATTAAGTTCGTGAACTTGTTGCATTGATGTTGCTAACGCTTTTTTATATCAGAGGGATTATTCTTTATGAATGTGTACCAACTGGACAAACAGGTAACCAGGTGTACTATTTGGAAGTGCTGAAAAGGCTGCGTGAAAAACGTAGACAACCTGAACTTTTCGCCAACAATTCATGGCTCTTACATCACGACAATGCACCAGCTCACACGGCACTGTCTGTGAGGGAGTTTTTAGCCAGTAAACAAATAATAGTATTGGAACACCCTCCCTACTCACCTGATCTGGCCCCCAATGACTTGTTTCTTTACCCGAAGATCAAGCAAATATTGAAAGGAAGACATTTTGATGACATTCAGGACATCAAGGGTAATACAACGACAGCCCCAAAGAGTTCCAAAATTGCTTTGAGGGTGGATTAAGCGCTGGTTTCAGTGCATAGCTTCCCAAGGGGTGTACTTCAAAGGCCACAGTAGTGATATTTAGAAATGAGATATGTAGCAATTTTTCTGGGATGAGTTCAGGAACTTAATTGTCAAATCTCATATATATTGGATTATTATGGATTATATATATTTAATCCCTAATTGCTCCCAGGTGTTAGCTTTATTATTATAATTTTCAGATGGGGAACAGGTGCAGGATGTTAATATCATGTGCTTTCCACATGTCCACATGTTACTTAATATTAATAAGTGGGATCTTGGGATTCAGACTCAGGTCTTTCTCCATCCAAATCTCATACTCTTAATCTCTATGTAATACTGTTTCCTTTAAACATAATATCTTGACCAGGGGAACTGGGAACTCATGCTTCCACCCCTACACTTCTCAGAGAAAAATAAATGCTTTTAATTGTCAAAAGCTTAATAGAACTATCATAACTGTATAATATTAACTCCGCAAATTGTATTAAATAAGTCATAGTTCTGTTTATTCTACAAAATAAATCACAAGTTTTTACATCTATATAGAAAATAAGGTCAAGGTAAAATTAAGCTTGGGTCAGAGTAAACAGTACAGGTTTCCCCCGGCTATCCAAAAGGAGAATGTCTCTATGAAACATTTCCTAAGCCAAAATGGCATAAAGTGAAGAAATATTTACCATTAATTCATATGGAAAAAAATTTTGAACGTTTCCAGACCCCCCCAAAAAAAATCCTCTCTTAGACTTTTCTGATACATTAGGACACATGTTGCTAATTGGTGCACAAAATAAATCAAGATAAAGTACAGATGGCTTGGTGCTGAGAAGGTGAGTGTGGTTCCCAGGAAAGGAGCTTGGTGGAGTCACTCTCGTTGCCCTTTGCACACTGCCTCTATAAAATGGCTTGCTGAAAAACACGCTGAACGCTATTTCGCTTTTTATTTTTCCGTAAAAGTGAAAATCTTCGGATTTCTATCTATTAGCAAAAACAGGTAATAATGTAGGTCTTTCGTGAAAACCAAGTGCTCCACAGCACAAACTTTGGAAAAGAGGAGAATACCTGTCGTTTCCTGGAGTTGGAGAATCAATGGTGCAATGGTGTTTCAGGACCATGGAGAGCAACAGCCCACTAGCAAGCACACATATTGGCCCGTTTTCCCTGCGTTGGTGACCTTGTGTTCAAGGTTAGCTATTTGTTGGTTCCTAGTGGAGAAAGCCAGCAGGATGATAATTATGACCTACTAGAACAAGCTTTTCTCCTTTTCTAAATACCCTGATTTTGTTCTTGTTTCTTTTTCAGGGAGCCTTCTGGGGTCTAATGACTGGACTGGTGATGGGCCTCATTCGTATGATTGCAGAGTTTGCCTATGGAACAGGGAATTGCTTGGCTGCCAGTGACTGTCCCAAAATCATCTGTGGAGTACACTATCTGTACTTTGCCATTATTCTCTTTTTTGTTTCCATAATGGTCATCCTGGGAATTTCCCTGTTAACAAAACCCATTCCTGATATACATGTGAGTAATGAGTAGTAGATATATGCTCATTTTAAAATAAGAGTTCTTTGCCTTCTAAAACTTCAGCTGTGTACAAGTCCCAGGTAACAGTATCATAGCACCATGAGCGCTAGGAGGAACTTAAGAGATTATCATGCCGTCATTCAACTAAACAGTTTGCACCTAATATGTGCAAAGCACTGGTGAATTAAGAAATATGGGATTAAGAAATGGGCTTCATCTTCAAATAACTCCACAATGCATTTGGGAGGTAAATCTCTACCTCTGTTATAAGATATCAGAAACGAAGTAATTAGTGTTGCCTAAGAGACTGGAAAATACTTCAAAGCAGAGCTGTCATCTGAGCTGGGCCTGTTTGGGGACAATAGAATTTCATGTACAGCACAGATGCTGACACAGAGATTTTTCAAAAAGTACATGGTATCAGGGTCAGAAAAATAAAAATAGAACAATCAGATATACTTTTTTGCCTTTCAAATTGGCAAAAAAGGTTTAATATGAATATGTCCAATTTTGGTAAGGATGTTGAAAAATACCCCCTCTCCATAACTGATGGTGAGTGTATGAATTTTATAATTTGTAGGAAGACAATTGAGCAGTATTTATCAATTTTAAAATTCTCATACCCTGTTAGTCAACAATCCTATTTCTAAGAACTTATTATGTAGAAATACTTGTACAAGTAGGGAAAAGGTAGGTATAAAGATTTTCTATGCAAAAGGCTTCTAATAGAAAAAAAAATGGAGACAACTCAAATTTCTATCACTAGTGGAATGGGTAAACAATAATAGTACATTGAATATTATGCTGTTCAAAACGCTGATAAGCGCTATTATTTGTTTTTTGAAATGTCCATGATATGGTTAAGTGGAGGAAAACACTTGCAGAATAATATAGTGTTGTATTATATCACTTCTTGATAATAAAGTACTTGAAATAGATATATGTATATTTGTCAAAGAATAGAAAAAATTCTTACAGCATAATACACCAGAAATTTTCAATAAGAGTTGTCTCTCGGAGAGGCACTAAAAGATCTAAAAAATATTAGTCATTTTTTTAAATTTAAATATTGCTTACATAATAATATTGTTTGAGTTTATTACTAACATGTATAACTTTTATTTATTTTGCATTTTTCACTCATAACCTTTGAAACAATACTTATTTGTATATTCCCTTGAGGAGTGGCAAATAGATTACATGTGGATGGGGAAACCTGAAGCACACCAGTGGTTCAAATTACTTTACCAGAGACACATCACCAGAATTCATAACTACTATTCATACTGAATATTAGGAGCTCAATGAAAGAACACTAGAAAACATATTACAATTTTCAAGGAAGTAAATATAAATACTAAACTCATTTGTACCAATAGAAATAACCATAATTTATTATTAAGTTTTAGAAAAAAAATTGTCTGAAGGACCAGTGAGATCATTTATCTAATTTATGCTTATGTTTCATTAATATACTGTGAGGTTTGAACCTTCAAACTGGACTGATAAAAATCAACAGTCATTTCAGAGAAAGTCATGAGTAGTGTGAATATAACCTAACAGTGCAGTAAAGAGAAATCTCAGGATGATCTTTTTTGGGAAAATGAGAAAGTACTTGGAGTCCCAATAAAAGATTGTAACAAAGAAAAGTTGTGTAGTGTTAGAAATGCCATGAGTCAGAACCTTATGAAGCTATAATTAAGAATCTTAGTGATTAAAAAAAAAAGAGTCTTAGTGATAAGGTGAAGCATGTGCTTCTTATGGCACACAACAATTCAACAACAAATAAGAAAGCCGATTACCAATTCTAGTAAGTCTGCACAAGAAAGTCATGGGTCAATCATGAGGCCAGTTAAAATGAAGCATGGCGTTGGGCATATGATGGATTATAATTTTAAAAACCCATTTGACACTTGAAACAATTTCCTTGGAATGACCTAGAGCTGTTCTGGATCTATGGCACACACAGAAAAATGTTACATAATCACATAAATGCTGTTTATCTTCAAAATTTTTAATCAACATACAGACTAAGCAGGGAAATCTGAATTATATTTCAGGAAAACAATTAGAATTCTATGAAGTTTGACAAGTTTAAAATAATGATAAAGTTGACAGAAGTTTGGATGTAGGCTGGGAAACAGACACGTAAGGGTATAAATCGCTATTGGGGCTCAGTGATAGAACATAAATACTATCTAAACATGATGGATCCAGAAATGGAACTTAAGAAAATATTTAGAGTTATAAAAGTAACCAGTAAACAAACTGGAAGTAATAATGAAGTAGCTAATCGCAGTTGAATGATAAGGACAATGAATGAAGCCAGGCTACAATGCAAGTTAGATAAATCTTTGATTTTCATGAAATTATAAATCCAGAAGTAGAAGTTTTAACCGTATTATTTAAGAGTTTTTAATAACTACCAGAAGAATTAAAAACAGAAATAATTTAAAATGGTTAGTGTGTTTTCATGACTGAAAGTGGTAGAAGACCTTTTCTTTGTTATCTATACTCTCTTGTGCTGTATGATTTTTTTGCACTGTACAGTAAACAAATGTGCATTATTGTAAACATTTGCTCATCACTAATGCACTTGTCAATGGTCTCTGGTTAGCTGTATCGGCTGTGCTGGACTCTTCGGAACAGTACAGAGGAACGAATTGATTTAGAGGCAGAAGATAAAATACATGAAGAAGTTGATGATGGTATTGATGAAGGTAATATCTGCTTTACATTTGGTTTTCAGGTAGAAACTCTATGTACCTGAATTGGTTTAGTGTTTTGTGTTTTGTTTTGTTTTGTTACTGATACTAAATTCAGTTTCTGAAAAAGCTGTTAGATTTGTGGCAAACTGAAACCTTAAAATCTTACCTTTGCAACAAGCAAGACAATTTGTTCCATATGAAATCTCCTCATTCAATCTGCCTCTCCATCAGTCTGTCTATCCATCTATCATCCATTCATGGATTTGTGTACCAGCTCAAGGTGAAAATCAATTCCAGTCTCTCCTGCTCATATTAAATGAGTCACATATTAAATGTTCAACAAATCATTCTTGATTTTGATTAAGCATCTAGCCTCACCTTGTCCAACCTTATTTCTCACTATTCTCTCCAATACACATTCCGTTCCAACCAGGCAGAATTCTCCACTTTTTCCCCACATATACTAAGCTCCCTAGAATATGTCTACCTCTTCTCCAAGAGAAAAAAAAAAACTTATTCTTTGTAACTAAATTCTGATCTCATTTACTTCGTGAAAATTTCTCCAGCCTCCATCCCCATGGTTCTTTGTTACCTGATATTTTTAGAACTGCTGACCAAGTTTAACACTTTAGGACATGTTGTCTTGAACTGTACACTTATTGTTTTGTTTTGTTTGGGTTCTTCAAATTCAAGGAAGGAGCAATGCCTCCTACGCCTTTGGAGGTTTTTCTGTCAGTGCTCTGAGAAAAACTGGCCTATAATTTTCCCTTTTTCTACTTAGTCTTTGTCTGGTTTTGGTATTAAGATCATAGTGATTTCATAAAATAAATGGCAACATAGCCTTTTTTCCATTTTATGGAAATAGTTTAGTAATAGTGGAATGATATCTCTATCGAAATTGTGGTATTTTGCTGCTAATATCGTTAGAGACTGGTGAATTTCTGTGTGTGAATGAGGGAAGGGATTTTAAACTATTAATTAAATTTGTATAATGCCTGTACAACTATTTAGAGTTTTCATTTCTTCAGTAACCAATTTTGGAAAAATTATATGTTTCTAGGAATGTGACCATTTAGTACACACAATAAATATATTGACATAAAGTTATTCATAATATCTATTGTCTTCTCCATTGCTACCTCTGTAATTATGCCTTCCCTTTAATTCCTAATGTAATTTCTTTGTGATTTTTCTTTTTTCCTGATAAATCTCCCTAAAGACTTGTCTATTTTACTTTTTTCAAAGAATCAACTTTTGGCTTTGTTATTTCTTTTCATTATTATCTTTCATTTCTATTACATCACTTTCTGGTCTCAATGTACACCCTACCATTTACATTATTTGGGTTTATTCTGTTATTACTTTTTCTAACTTAAATTGAGTATTAGTTCACTGTTTTTTAGCTCTTCTTATCATGTAAGTAACTAAGGTTACACATTTCCCTCAAAGTAATGCTTTTGCTGTATCTCACAGCTTTGAAGTTGTAGAATTTTATTTACCATTTATTTCTATGTAGTCTTACTTCCATTATGGTTTTCCATGGACATTTGAGTTTGAAAGTATGTTTTAAATTTTCTAATGCTGCAACAAAAAACCTTGTACTTAAAGCTTTTGTATTTTTGCCAGTATACCTTTGAGATAGATTTTTGAGAAGTTTGAGTTTTGGGTCAAAGTGTTAATGCCTATGCAATTTTGCTGTATACTGCCAAATTTCCCTTCATGGGAGTTGAATCATATTTTCCTGGTAAACAATGTGTGAGAGTACCTGCTTCCACTTAGACTCACTAATATAATATATTGTGAAACTTTTGAATTTTTGCTGCTCATAGATAAGTACTGGTATCTCAGTTTGGTTTAAATTTCTTTTTTGAGTGAGTTTAAGAATTGTCTTTTTTCTTTGAACTCTTTGTTCATCTCTCTAGTATGTTTACATGGGTTTGTTTGCAGTCTTTTCTCTATTTCTAGAAACGCATTGATATTAAGGATCTTAAACCCCTTGTGATATAAGATGCAAATGTTTGTCTCCAATTTATCACTTCCTTTTACTTTATTTTTACTTTATGCCATGCAAAAGTTTTCTATTTTTCTATAATCAAAGTTGTCTGTATTCTCTCAGGGATTCCTCTGACTTAGAAGTGGCTGTAATCATTTTTTATAGTCATCTGTACTACACTGACAGGAGTTCATTTCCCACGTTTTGTGATCGTTTGTTTATCTTTCTTTGTTTTAGATAATCCTGAGGAAACTCGTGGATGTCTCAGGAAGGCTTATGACTTATTCTGCGGTTTGCAGAAGAAAGGCCCCAAGCTGAGCAAAGAGGAGGAAGAAGCCCTGAAGAAGAAGCTAACAGACACCTCTGAGAAGCCTTTATGGAGGACGATAGTGAACATCAACGCCATACTACTCCTGACAGTGGCAGTTTTTGTCCATGCCTATTTTGCCTGAACTCTGTCTTAACCACTAGAATATTTATTAAGCCAAAGATATTATTGATTTTTCATCTATAGAGTTTGTTGTGTTGCAAAAAGCAGATAAGCAGCTGGTAATTTTATCCAATGAGATGACTATGGAGCTCACTTTTTGCTTTTGTTGTTCCTTTGTGTCAAAAAATAAAGACAAAGAGAAAGAGTTGATAATTCAGAAAGCCAGTGAACTGACTTCATGTGTGTGTATAAACTAGGAACATTTGGGTCTTTGTTTTTTCAATATCTCACCAAGTAGATTGCCCTATTTACAACTGATTTCTATTATTTCCAAAGATTTCAACTTAGGAGAACTGCCTCTCCTGTATCTGTCTTACCTATTAACCTCCTCATTGTAAAACAATGACATTCTCTTCCCATCTTCACATCACCGATCTCAATTCAGAAAATAGATATATTTCTAATAGTTGAGGGGAGGTGAGCTGGAAATGCCTGTTGTGAATATTTTTATAAATTCACTGGCAATTATTAGCTTATGCCTTAAAGCCATTGTCCCCTAAATGTTAGCACATTAAGCCACTAATTTTTAAAAAATATTTTATTAAAATATAATTCATATACCACAAAATGCACATTTTAAAGTGTATAATTCAGTGTATTTTAGGATAGTCACAGTTGTGCAATGATGACCACAACCTAATTTTAGATATTAACATTAATTTATTTATTGGTATTGTCACTTGAATATATGTATTTCTCTGTCTTTGTTTCGGTTATTTTGACATTCTAAGTGACAGTTGTCTCTATGTAGGATTATATATAGCTTTAAAACACACCATTTTAGTAGTAAATCAACAAATTAAACTGCTTTTGATAAATTTCATAAGAAACACCTATGATATTGTCATGAAAATTCTATAGAATTAAATATAATACTCTCCAATGACAATTCAACTTTCCCATATGCTCTCACTAAATTCCCAGAGGAATAACTAAGTTTAAAGCCTATCTTAAAGTAAATTTTCTAATCATTTGCATACATATATGAACTAGAACATACACATCTTTCCATAATACAATCTTACTTTATGTATTGTTCCATGACTGGCTTTTCCATGTTCAATTTATCTTGGAGATTTTTGCCTATTAGTGCATATAGGTTTCCCTCCTTCTTTTTAATAGTCGAACATTATTCCACATAATTATTTACCATAAGTTGACCATTTTTCCTCTGAGAAACATTCACATTGTTTTCAATTGTTTGCTATTTTCAACAATACTTGACTGACATACTGTATATTCACCTTTTGGCACATTAAATAATTTTATTTTCTTTAATCATTGATTCCTGTAAGTAAAACATTGAGTCAAAAGGGTATGAACATTTAATACTTTGATAAAATTTAAAAATTTGTGCTCCCAAAAGTAGTCACCAATTTATATTCTCACCATCACTGTATGTAGAAAAATTCTTATTTACTCACATCCTTAATTACAGAGTATATTATACATCTTAATTAATGTTTGTCAATTTGATTTCATCTTTGACCCATTTGTTGCTCAGGAATGTATGGTTTAATTTCCACACATTTGTGAATTTTCCAATTTTCTTCGTGTTGTTAATTTCCAGTTTTATACCATTATAGTTGGAAAAGATACTTGTTATAATTTCAATATTTTAAAATTTTCTGAAACTTGTTTTGTGACCAAACATTTGATCTAACCTAGAGAATGTTCCGTATGCACTTGAGAAAATGTATTTTCTGCTGCTGTTGGATAAAATGTTCTGTATATATCTGTTAAGTCCATTCAGTCTAAAGTGTTATTCAAGTCCAACATTTCCTGATTGATTTCTGATCTAGATGATCTATCCATTACTGAAAGTGGGATATTAAAGTCCTTTACTATTATTGTATTTTTGTCTATTACTCCCTTCAGATCTGTTTGTATTTGCTTAATGTACATATTTAGGTCCTCCAATGTTGGATACATATATATTTACAATCATTATATCCTCTTGATGAATTGACCACTTTATCATTATATAATGAACTTCTTTGTCTCTTGTTACAATTTTTGACACAAGGTCTATTTATCTGATATAAGTATAGTTACCTCTGCTCTCTTTGTGTTCCCATTTGCATGGAATATCTTTTTCCATCCCTTCACTTTGAGCTTATATCTTTCCTTGAAGCCAGAGTGAATTTCATATAGGCAGCATATAGTTGGGTCTTGTTTTTTATGCATTCAGCCACTCTATGCCTTTTGACCATAAAATTTAATCCATTTACATTAAAAGTAAAAACTACAGGCCCACTGGCAGCTGCAAGGGCCCTTGCTGCTGGTGTACTCTATCATGGCTGCTGGGTCTTGCCACAGTAGCAAGGAAGTGGAAGCCAGTGCCAGGAGTCAGGCTAGGGGCATGCTGGTGCACAGCTGGAGGGGCTACCTGCAGGTAATCCCAGTGGTGCATTTCAGCAACAAGAGACAGAGCTGGATCCAGGCCCACAATCAGCTGTGGGGGCCCTAGCTATCAGCATGCATTTCTGTGGCTGCAGAATCTTGCCACAGGTGTGTACATGGCAGTGGAGGCAGGTGATGGGCATTAGGCCAGCAGCATGCAAGTGCATAGCTAGGGAAGCTAGCCCCAAGTGCACACATGGTAGTGGAGGTCAGCTGCCAGGATCTAGGCTGGTGTCTTGCACTCCTACACAGTAACAGAATACTGGGCTTACTGTCACTGCAGGTCTTGGGCTCCAACAGTGGTAGGTTGGGGCTGGGTGTTAGGGAATCAGGAGGGATTAAGGTGGCTGTCATCAGTTAATATGAATACCTGTGGGGCAAAAACTGGTAAAATCTGCAGGGGGCCTTAGGCAGCTGCGCTGGTCATTCGTTTCTTCAGTATTGAAAACTGCTGGGATCCTCTGCAGAGCAGGTCACTGGAAACCACAGTTGTTGCCATAGTGTGCTGCAACTGGTAACCTCTGCTTTTCTTCTTCATTTTTTAATTGTTGAATATTGAGAAACAGTGTGTCTTTCCAGGACCCATCAGCTCCAAGTCAAGTTGTTGTCCTTCAATCTAGTTGTGGAGGGCACAGCTCAAGTCCAGTCGCCGTTTTCAATCTTAGTTTCCGGGGGCACAGCCCCCCATCCCATGCGGGAATTGAACTGGCAAGAGGCCGCCCCACTGGCAGCTCAGTGGCAGCTCATTGTCTTCAATCTAGTTGTGGAGGGCACAGCTCACTGGCCCATGTGGGAATCAAATTGGCAAACCTGTTGTTAAGAGCTCACACTCGAACCAACTGAGCCATCCAGGCCCCCTGCTTTTCTTTTTGGTCATGTCCCAGCTGTCCAGATCTCTGGATGAGATTCAAACAAAGCATCTGTTGATCTTTGTGAGGGGATTGGAAGCTGGGGTCTCCTACTCCACTATCTTAATGATGTCATTTTTTCCCTCTTCTGTTCACTTTTCTTCATTTTTTTTCTTTCTTTTCCTCAAAGTTGACATTTTATTAATAATTGTCCTATATGCAAGTTCACTGATTCTATCTTCTGCCCACTTAAATTTGCTGTTGGGCCTCTTTAGTGAATTTTCCATTTTGACTATTGTGCTTTTCGGCTCCAGAATATCTGTTTGATTCCTTTTAATAATTTTGTCATGCAGCGTGTCACCGCTCACCCCATAAGAACGTAGGATATGGTTAGGCCAAAAAGGAACACCCACAGAGTCAGAGAGAGGGGAGTCATACCACTATATTCTTGCTGGTGGCCAGGCGAGACACACGAAGTAGGATCCACACAATCCGCTGTCTGCTTTTTTGCATGCCAAACAACCAACCCACCAACACAGTCACAGCAGTTACATCAGCAGCCAATTGGCCAACCGGTTATAGCCGACAGCCAACCAGTCACAGCCAACAACCATCCAATCACAGTCATTGTCATTTACTACCTGAGCCAGCACCTTTCCAAGTGAGGCCGAGAGCCTGGAAACTGCATTCCTGGCTCTGTCCCCACAAATATCTATCCCTTAATTGATGTTCTCATTTCGTTCATACATTGTTTGCATAATTTCCTTTGGGTTTTTTATTTGTCCATGTTTTGCTTTAGCTCTTTGAGTATATTTAAGGCAGTTGTTTTAAAGTTTTCATCTATAATTCCAATTGATGGACCTCCTCAGGGACAGTTTTTGTCCATTTTTTTTCCTTTGAATGGGTCATACTTTCCTCTTTATTTGTATGTCTTGGGATTTTTTTTTTTTACAAAAATTAGACATTTGACTATTATACTGTTGTAACTCTGAAAATCATATTCCCCCCCCCCTTCCCTGGAGTTTGCTCTTTTATTGGTCATTGAATGCTGTCATAGTCCATTTGTTTAGTCATCATCCCAAAATACTATTATAAAGACCACTTTCCTTGTCGATGTAATCATAGAACCCTGTGTTTCTTAGCTTTCATTCCTCTGTTCCTCAGATACTGTTTTGCTTGTGATATCCTTGAATGCCAGCAGCTTTCCCAGTCTTTGAAAATTGACTCTGTTCTGGGGTCCTCCTTCAACTCTTACCCAGGCTTGAACTGAGCCTACGGGTCACATGAAAGCTTAGGGTCTTCTCAGGTCTTTTCTGAGCATGTGTCTTGTCCCGGTCATGCACATGACTTTCTAAATTCCGAAGTATATAAGATTGCTTTGGGGTGTCCCAATCTCCCGAAGATACTTTCCCCTGATTTTGCCTTCAGCGGTCTATTGTATGTTTTGACTGTAATCTTTTTGCCTTGGGTGTCTGAGGCTTATTAGTTTGGTTTGCAGTGTTTTCAAGAAGATTTTCCAATCTGAGTTCAAAGTTAGGTGAAACATCGAGGAGCACCTTATGTTAATCCTTCAGGTATCTCCCAGACAGGTTAGAACAAGCATATACAACAATTTGTAAATATGATCTGCCTTGTGGAACCAGGGAAGTAGTTCCACACAGAGAACACAGGCTACCCCTATGACTGCTGCTGCTTTAAAATGGCCACCACACAAGGGAGAGGGTGACAGTCATGGATTGGCACCATTTTGTGGTGACTTTTTCTTGATTTGGCACTTTGTTTGGTTGCTATAAACTTTTGACTTGAACTTTCTAGAGTTCTCACAAAACTGGTTTTGACCGTTTCTACTCATTTTTCAATGTTTCTGTCAGGGCTGAGAGCTTGGAGAGGCTCACTCCACAATTTTTCTGATGTCACTATGTTATGATCTTTCCTGATTTTCTTTCCTTTGAAGACATTGTCTATCCTTTGTCCATTTTTTCCTAATGACTTCCTCCTGTCTTTTTCTTGTTGTTTCACAGGAATCCCTTGAATATTCTGGTTATCAATTGCTTGCTATTCTTTGTATCGTTCCTCTCTTCATGTTCTGCTTACTCTTTTTCTGGACGTTGGACTTCCTGGGTTATGTATTTTGAGTTTTATTTCAGTTTCCAGCACTTTACCTCTTCTTAGTACATTTTAGGGTAATTCCTGGCCTCCATATTTCCACCCACTAAGTTAAGTTCTGTCCGTTCTGCTATGTATCCCATGATTCAGGTATTTTATTTCAATAAGTTAAATTTCCTTTTTCAATGTTTTTGAGTAGACAGTCTAGTGAAGTATTTAAAAACTAGAACTCTGGAGTCAGGACCCTGGCCCTGGGGTGGTCAAAGCTGGGGTGTGAGAATGAGAGACAAAGAGTGTGAGCCTGTAAAAACAGCTGGACATGGAGCTGAAAACTTGTTCTCTACAATCATAGACTAAGAAACTTGGCTATTTGAAAACATGCCAGTGAGAATGAAATGTCTCACTCATATCTGAAGGCTCTGAGTCATGTGGTTCTATAACAGAGAAGTAGCCTCAATTTCCAATCCAGGTGCAGAGCTTCAAATAAGGGGTTTTCACACATAACATTTCATATTTATCTTAACTTGGAATTTCCATGATAACAAGAACCTTAGGTCTGCTTCTTACACCAAACTGGATGTTAACCCCTTTACATACACTCTGCTTTATTTTAAGCCTAACAAAACATATCCTCAAGCAAATTTTCCCTAAACTCCACCATTCCTCAAAAATCCCTAATGACCCTAACTTTTTCCCTGCTTGACGAGAAGCTGCATTTCTGCTTAACTTTCTCCCTTGCTGTAGCAAGTTGAATCAACCTAGATTTGTGGGACCACAGGTGTGTTCCTGGCGGCTCCAGTTAATCAGCTTCAAGAGGGGTCAGAAAGAGATGAAAAGTGAAGGTAGAGACTGGTGATGATAGGTTCACTGAGTAGAAAAATGGAGGTGGTAAGATGGCTGGACCAGGCCACTGAGGAGAGAAGAATGGAGAAAAAGAAAGAAGACAAGAGAAGGTGAAGGGGCCAGAAAAAAAGGTTGAGAAAGAGACAGATGGTCTTTTAAGAAAACAGTGGTGTGATACCTGATCAAGACACTGTCTGATGGCATCCTGTAGACTTTTGAGATGGCTATGAGAAGTGAAAGGAACGTATTGTAAGAATGTAGGTGTTGAGTATGCTGTAACAAAGTTGGTACGGCCACAAAAGAAAAGAACCATGTTTAAAAGGAAGTTTATTATATTCACAGGTCCCAGAGAGGGGGTTAACATGCAGGGCCACAGGGGAAAGTGCCAGTGTTGGTAAGGAGGCAGAAGGGAACAAGGGGGAGGCTTAGGCCACAGACTTTATGGGGATTTCTTCAAGAAAGGAAAGGCATGGCAGGGTAAACAGCTTGGGATTGGTCGATTTGAATAATTCTGGTGGGTTTGGGAGTACTGACATGATCTATAGTTGTCTGGTACCTGGCCTGGGGATGATTTAGGGCAGGGGAAACATCAGCTTGGTGCGTGAAAGTTAGATAAGGATGTGGTTGGGGATATAGCTTTGGATTGGTTGGTTTGTATATGAGAGATGTGCTCCCAGACAGGCTCTTTCCTAACAATAAAAAAGAGCCAGCCATTGGAGGGGGTTCCCCCCCAGTCCTCAAGGACTCCCAGCTGTCAGAGCATCAAGAATACAGAAAATAAGAAAAATATTAATATAATTGTCACTGTGGTTAATGGATATCAAATAGACAAATAGAGAATCTAAGAAAACAAGGAACAGGATCTAACTCCCTTACAGATTGTATTATTAATAGTTTGCTAAGGCTGCCATAACAAAGCACCACAGACTGGGTGGCTTAAACAGAAGAAATGTATTTTCTCACAGTTCTGGAAGTTAGAAGTCCAAGATCAAGGTGTCAGTTAGGTTGGTTTCTTTTAAGGTTTTGCTCTGCGCTTACAGATGGCCGTCTTCTCCCTGTGCCTTCACATAGTCTTACCTCTGTGTGTGTCTGTGTCCTAATCTTTTCTTATAAGGACACCCATCATATTAGATTACAGAGCACCCTAGTAATCTCATTTTAACTTAATCACCTCTTTAAAGACCCTATGTCCAAATATAACCACATTCTGAGATACTAGGGGTTAGATTTCAACAAATGAATTGGGGAGGACACAATTAAGCCCAGAGCTAATTTTGCGTCTTGTGGAAACAAGGACCATCTTCTCTCATCCTGGGGGTGAAGTAGAACCAGAAAGCATCATTATCCACATCCTGGGCATCTTGAAAGAGCCCTCATGGAAGAGTAGAAGCTGCTTTGACCAAAAAGGTATTCCTATCACTATTTGGTCTTGAGAAGATATCCACCCAAACCAAAAGTAAGAGTACAGAATCTAGAGACAGGTCCACCTTGAGCAAAGCAACCAACTTCCCTGAACCTTCATTGTTCATCTGAAAACAGAGACAGGAATGCTTAACTCACAGATTCAAAACTTACAAATTTCTAACATTTCTCAATATTAATAAGTAGGTGCTCAATAGATATTGGTCTCCTTACTTGTCCACACCCCACCCCATTCCAGGGTCTTCGGAATTGAAGGAGAAATATTGTATCACTGTTGGAAGGCTGCTCTGAGAAATTATGTGGCAGAGGGAAGGGACTGTCAACCCCTAGACCATGTATACCAAGGTCTTTATCTTGGGTACATCCCTGAATCTCTGAACCTTGATTTCTTCTAAATGTAATGCAGACTTCATGGAACTGTGGTAAAGATTAGGTGAGGTCATTTCATATTGCTTAAAAGGCTTGGCCCAGAGAAGATGCCCAATAAATATTAGGGCTTTCTGCTCTCACCTCACCCCTATCTGCAAAGCATTCCACCTATGAGACTGACTTTTGGGACTAGTATATACTATGATACATGATGAGTACCAGATTAAAATAGAAGTCAAGCTGGTAAAGTGTCAGGCATTGGACATCTCAGTGGGGTGAAGTCAGACTTAAGCAGATGGGTCCTAAAGGTAAGTAGGGTGGGATTTTTCTGTGCTTTGACATTGTAATGTGCCTTGGCCATACCTTCATACCTTTGGTTTCAGAAAAGAATTTTGGTCCTGGGACATCACTAAAAGTCTCAAAATAGGGCCTGGGAAAGAGGTTCTCTTAGTTCTGCCTGCCTTGGTGATGAAATGAAGCCTCTGTGAGTTAATTCTAAGTAGTTGTTTTCAGAGTGTGCTCCCCAAATCAGCAGCATCAAAATGGTCTGTAAACGTGTGAGAAATGCAAATTCTCAGGCCCTATTCCAGACCTACTGATTGAGAAACTCTGAGGGTGGATCCCAACAACCTCTGTTTTAGCGAGTCCTCCAGGGTTTCTGATACAGCAATAATGCACAAACCAACCGCTGTTCTAAGCCACTATTTGATTCTGAAATGCATGTGCATATGCTGCCATCACTCATGTATAAAGAAGGTCCCATTAGCAGGTGGACATTTGCCACCAGTTCTCCAGGCATGGGATGAATTGTGTCCAATCACATGTTCTTTGAGTTGCTCTTGGGACTACAAAAGCTGACTGAGCCAGGGGTGCAATGCGGAGCTTTTGGTCTGAACAACACTGGTTCTGAATCCTCCGGAACTAAACAACGCTGCTCCATTAACCTCATCCACATCTCCTTAATCCCATCCCCACCAACCTACCAAGGCAACAGTTCCATTTGCCTAAATCCAATGAGAAGGTTAGAAGGCGTTTTCTTGGGGTGGGGTTGGAGGTCAATGTTAAGAAACCTCTCCTCCAACTGAACCCATATATGTTTTTCTCCCAGGGTTTGCTTTTGTGACACAGGACAAGCTGCAGTGCATCTTTTAGGAGATGGTGACTTCAGCACTAGCAAAGAGTGGTTCCAGTGAGTTCCAAAGGTAGAAATTTCTCTAAGTAAACACTAATGCCTGGCTTAGCTACACAGAAGTAATCAATGCTCCCGGGTAAGTCAAACATCCCTGAACCAACCTCATTCTGCAGGAGAGGCGGCCTATCTTTCCATTTTGAGTGTCATCCATATTTAAAGAAGCTTTATTTTTCGTGTGTGTGTGTGTGTGTGTGAGAGAGAGAGAGAGAGAGAGAGAGAGAGAGAGAGAGAGAGAGAGAGAGAGAGAGAAAGAGAGAGAGGGCATGACTTTTTCAATTCTATAAACTGAGCATTAATAAGCAATCACTCTGTCCCAAAGGACCCATCTTCCATTTGAGGAAAAGAATTGCCCTTCCCTGCACCCCTGCAATTATTCTAGTACAGTTTATCACTTACTGGGCCCTGGTTACCCAAGTGGCTCAGTCTGTTCTGACAGGACATTATGCATTGAAGTAGAGCTACTCACCTCATACTTACTAGAGATTTTAAAACCATTTCCAAACTTTACTATATTTTGTTCAAGTGGCTATATTCTATTCTCAACTGTCTTGGCTCTTGCTTCCTAATCCATATCGTGTGCCCACTAAAGCTCACCACCGACATGGTCAGTATTTGTCTAAAATCTCTAAACACAGGAAATCTGGGTGTTACAGTTTTTCAGTGTGTTTATTTTTATCAAAGTAATACATTTTAATGTATGGGACTAAATGAAGCTTAATATAATATCGGTATGGCATTTATCATGTATATATTTCCCCTTCTCTTTACAACGTGACTTTGTCACACCCAGAGGAGGTAAGTAGATGCTATAAGCACCAAGGTCCCCATTTTTCAAAGAGAAAAATACACAGTTGAGACAAAATTATTTACCACAATATACAAAGTGAATCATTGGCAAAGCCAGAAACAGAATGCAAAACAATTTAGATGCTTTGTGCCCACTCCTTCCACCAACTTCCAATCCTCTCCCTTTATCCTCACAAAGCTCAAAAATATCACAAACTCCATATGACACTGAGGAGGCTGAGTAATGCTAACCAAGTGAAATTCTCCACTTTTCCCTCTTCTCTGCCTAGTGAAGGGCAATAAGAGGGCACATCAAATAGTGTTCTCTGGGTTTCCTTCCTTCCACAAGAATAAGCCATTCCTTCACCAGTTGAGCCATTTTTCCATCCAGGAACTACTCTCAGCTCCACAGAACCCCAGGTCCCAGCTCTTTTCTAAGCTAGACTGAAATCAGTCAATATTAACATTGTGATTTTTTTCTTCACTTCAGTGAGATTATATTACAAATCATTGGGATTTCACAGGTGGAATTAAAAGAGTTAAATCTAACTAATTAAATTTAAGTTAAATTTTAAAAATTTATCCCCAGGAAACAAACAGGTTTAACAAGAAATACACTTCTCTCAGCTAAAAGTGTTGAGTGCTACCACCAGGAACAGAAACCACCTACCTTGACCTTGGTCAATGAATGATCACCAATCTAGACACCTGAGAAGAGGAAGGGCTGTGGTCACATGAACTCATGGAGAGGAGGCTCTCAGGCTAATTGTCTCAGTGTTTCCGGAGAGTGCAGCTGTTTTGAGATGAGAGACTCCCCCCGGGAGGCACATTTGCTCTTTGTGAAGTCAGCTTCTAAGCCTGTATGTCAACATCCATACCATGCGGAAGAGTGGCCTCTGGAAAATCCATTGCAATCCATAATAGTCACCAGAGAGTGTACTTTGTGTCACCACAAGAAAAGGTTGGCCAAGGGCCAGGTTTACACAAAAATAAAGCAAGTGTTTATAAATAAATGCTGTATCATTCATTCAGTCCGCAAACATAGCTGAATGGCTAAGACATTCTGAGCACAACAAATTTCAAAATGAGTGAAATCCCAAACATGAGGAACCCCCAAAGGACACTTTTATGAAGACCAGAAAATCCCCTTGACTCCATATTATCTGTTTTCTCCACTGGCCTGAGGCTGGTGCCTGGGTCCCTAACTTCGGGGTAAGTATTAATATCCCTAGGGATCTCCCTCAAAGAACTAACATCCAGGACAGGGACACCAACAAACTCCCATTCTCAGCTTCAATGTGTTCATCAGTTTATCAGAATGATTTTTCTTGTGCCAGGAAGAACTTGACAGGGATAGGATGAGGGGTGACATTTTTTTTTCTTAAAAAAGAAAGATAGAGAGAGATAAGGAAGATCAGATAGGGAAAGTGACCAGAATCAAGAAGGCCACAACTCAAAATAATATTCAAGAGTCACAATGCTAACACGTTGAATCTACCACTGGCATCAGGCATCATGGGGCTTCTGTTTCTTAGTCTGCCTTTTCATGAATGAGTAGACTATTCTTCTGAAGCTCTAATATGTACAGCTAACTGTGTCACACTGGCCTCAAATACATAAGTTAACAAGAAATGAATGATTTTCCTCCAGCTATCCTATAATGACACATGTACACAGTCATCCACTGGGCGACATTTACAACTGGTTCTTCTACAGCACAGAATGAGACCAAAGAGAGGCAGAGTAAAGAGTCTGGCCTTTATGAGCGCAGTCTCCAGCAAAAGGCAGGACTCAGGCAAAATAAGCGTGGCAGAAGACAGCCACAGCCAGCAGAATGATGCCATTGATGTTCACTACTGTCCGCCATAAAGGCTTTTCAGAGGTGTCTGTCAATTTCAGCTTCATGGCTGCCTCCTCTTCCTTTGTCATTTTGGGGCCCTTCTGCTGGTCCAAGCCACAAAACAGGTCATAGGCCTTCTTGAAGCATCCTTTCTTCTTCTCAGGAACTTCTGTATCAGGGGAAAGGCATAAAAGGATTGTTGAACACAGAAGCAGGAGGGACTAGAAAAGTTTTCCAGTGGAACATCTGCCATTCTGCAGACATTGCCCAATCTTCTTCATTACAGGAATGGAAATGGTACAAAATATCTGAGTGAACTTAATTAATGACAAGATGATGTTAAGAGACATGTTTTACATCCTTCTGATCAGCTAGCCTACGTTTTATCTCTATCAGGCCCAATGCAACTACGTTTTGGTTTAGCACAGTCAGAATCAAACAGGAAATAATAGTTTATGAGAGATGCATGTTAACCATGGGCTGGAGAGCTGTGACACATAAACACATACACATATCTGTTTGCTACATCACTGGAAAGCAATGAGAAATGCATGACTCAGGAGTGCACTGGCTACATCTGAAAATTCCAAGGCCTCACAATATATTCAGCCATATAGTAAGAATTGATCTGAACAGTTCCAGGGAAACAGGAAGGGGCTGCCTTTTCAGTACTATGGTCAGCTGCCCATGGCTCCAGCCTCCTTCCAGCACTTATGGAGTCACAGGTTTCAGAACTGAAAGGTCTTTAGAGATCAGAAGCAGACTGTATCAGAGCTGGGACCATAGGCAAAGCCTCTCCATTCCAGGACCTCCATTTACAAGTCTGTACAATGAGGTGATAAGACCAAATGATCTTAGGGCCCTTTCTAGATCTAGGATTCTATGATATTTCTGATGGCCAGATTCAGAGCTTGTTCTGCTCTATCTGTGCTCCCCTTCAGACGGAATGATGAGATCTTCAGCCCAGCGCCAGGCAAATAATATATGACCTTGAGCTCCCACATCTCTGTACACTACACATCTCCACCACCACCCTCCACATAGAGAAAAAAATGTTGCAACACAGAAGTTGAGGAAAGCATTTCTCCATGATCAGGTAAGCATTATCTCACTGAACTTCCAGAGAAATTCAATTTTCTAAATCCGATGTGGTAAGCCAGTAAGACATAAGATCCCAGAGCTTCTATTCCATCTCCCTAATGTTAGTTTTGGTTGCTAGACTTGACCATAGCTTTGGTTCCATCTGCTTTCACAGGCTATGTCAGAAGACCTTTAACTCTTTCCTTGTCACTGGCCATGCCCCAACTCAAGTCAAGGTGGCAAATCTCTCACCCACACTTAATCACCGAGCACTGTAGACTACAAGTGGTGAGGGGCTTGTGACGATTCTGTACCTCTCTCCTCCCCTTGACCAGGCTTCAGAGTGAACACCCCAAAACTCATTTATTCATCTCACCCCCTCTCCACCCTGCTCCCCACTCCCTTTAGGAGAGAGGTCTGAGCTTTGATGAAAGCATGTAGTGAAGGCTTCAGTAAAGTGATCTAGCTGTTGTAGGAATAAATTTTTAGGGCTCAGGGATAGGCTCTGTGTCACAAATCACCTATTTCAATGGTCTCCTCTGGGGCTTCATGGATGTCCTCCTGTCCTGCATCCAGATCAATACGTTCCTCTTTGCTGTTGCGCAGGCTCCAACACAGGCGGTAGAGCTGTGGAGAAAGCAGAACAGGTTAGCAGAAGGATCCAAACAGTGTCTGAGGCCGAGAAGTTAGGAGAACAAAGAAGGAAAAAGGAATGTAGTTTCTCAGTACCAACAAGAACATAGATAACAGTTTCTATCCATAGCATTATATCAAAATATGTTAGGAACTTAGATGTAAATCATACACATGTAAACATTAGCCCTATGATATATGCATATTCTGAGGCTAAGAGGCTGCCTAGAATACAGAAATGTGTTGACTGAAAGAACTCTTGCTACATATGATAAGTGAATGTTTTCCTTTTAGCACCGGAGCTCTGAAACAAGACTAGACACCCATTTGTCTAGATCAGCAGTGTAAGATCAGATTTTTGTATATGTGTTTACTGTATTATGGGGGAGAGTGTGTAGAAGAAGGAGCCACTTAGAACAGACAAGAGCTGGAGGCACAGTCTCTGTTGCCATGACACCAGAAATTGAAGTCTAAAAGTCAATGCAGTGTGTTCATCCCAGCCATGCCCTCTTTGGTGATTGCCTTGCATTCTCTACTCCAAGAGGAAGCATGGAACTAAATGTGTTTGGGGCTGCAATTCAAAGACAGACATTAGGAAGCAATTAATACAACACAAAGAAATTTTGTGACAGAGTTGGCCAATAAACATGATGGTGGTTCTGCTGCTATAAAAGCAGTTTTTGTTTGACATTTACCATAGGTTGGTCACAGCCTTGAAAATTTAGCAATGAGGTCAAAGGTCTCTTAGGGATTTAAGTCCCTGTATTGGTGTGTGTGTAATGGGTTAACAAAACCCTTTCTCTTTCTCTATGGACAAATATGATGACCATGGGTTAACTCTCCAGCTCTGTTCCTTGGAAAGCTGGAAAGGGAAGAATGTCAGTTTGCAGGATTACCAGACTATATTGCTTATGGTACAAATGGCCCATAATTGGTCATCATCTGCACTGGGAAGGCTGTGAATGAATATACCCTAAACCAAGGGCGACATCTAGAGCTAAATAAGAATCCTTGCAGAGCTAAGTGAGAATAGTTGCCATTTTTGAAGTCTTGAGGACTTTGATATTGTTTGAAATTTTTTGACTTCTATGGGCAACTGTTTAGATGCTTAATTGGGAAAAAATAAAGGGCAAATGATACTTCAGATTTTCCTGTCTGTGGTGATTTTTGTCACTAGGTCTGTCCCTTCCTGAAATCCCTGTAAGTTCTGACCATGAGACTGTTACAAGAAATACAAGTTCCTATTATGGACGTGAGCATCTAAGCCACGGTATGTGATCTCATTGCCTTTTACCTGAGCTGTCACTTGGGGAGCATGACTCAGAAAATATCCCCTGCACTTCAATGTGGACTGCTGTGAGTACTCCTGCAGAAGACACATGCTTGATACTGCCGTGCTGGCACTCGTAGCCTCCTATCCTGTGTCCTTCTATGTGGCACCAAGGGCAAGTATGTCCTATTTTAGTCACATGAGTATGAGATGTCTAATCGAGCCAAGGACAACCAAGATGGGTGTTGCAGCATGAACATGACAAGGGCAGGATGGGTCTCCCCAATGGATACTCACATGCACATCTGGAATGGGCTTGGTGAAGAGGGAGATGAGCACAATGATGATGACAGAAATGACAAAGAGGATGATGGCAAAGTACAGATAGTGCACACCACAGATAATCGTGGGGCAGTTGCTGGGCTCCATGCAGCTCCCAGTTCCAAAAGCAAACTCGGCAATCATACGGGACACCCCGATCAGAAATCCTATGATCAGTCCCCAAAAGGCTCCCTGTGAAAGAAAACTTAGGGTTAATGATGCCAAACACAATAAAACAGCTGTGCCCTCCTGAGGGACAGAGGCAAAAGAATAAAGGTGAGAGAAATGATAGCTCCAGGTCATTTGAAGCCAGAACCCTGGAGTTCAATATATGGCTAGAAGTGTTATGTCAGGCCTTCAATGGCTGTCATGTTTATCATGTGTCAATGGTGTGATTTTACCTGGGTCAGAAGATAAGGATTCATAATATAATGGGGTAAAGTGTCTAATAACTTGTTAGACTATCAACCCAGCAACTTAATGGCAAAAATTCCTTTTAACTTTAACAATAATTTGAATCCCTCTGCCTGCAGCTACTATTACCTTCAAATTTAGGCACATTCAGGTATAAAGTAACTATAAAGTAAAGTAACAGGTATGAAGTAATTTGTATTCCTCGAAGACATAGAAAAACAAATTAGATCTTTTGGGATAGAGGAGAAAGGAACTTTTCCATCAGCCCCTTTTATAACTCCAAAGTCACTGTTTTTAATTTGAGAACATAAAATTATGTGTTTTTATACTAAATTTTGGGTTTCCATATTAGAACAATGGAAGGCTTTAAGAGACTAGAAACATTGGGGAACAATGTCTCAGGGTTTTTTAAACTCCTTCCTTCCTTCTTTTTTTTTCTTTCTCTCTTTCTTGTCAGTCTTCACCTAGAGGACCAGGTCTGAGTCTAGAGGCCACATTTTAAAAGGACCAGTGACAAGTAGAGTGAGTTTATAAAAGGGTGGCCAAAAAGAACCTTCATGGTTTTGTCAAGGGCTGATCTGAATAGCTCCCTTGTTAGCCATCAGTACCCCTACACTTTATATTCCTGGTGCACTAAATTACCAACTATTCTTCAATTCTTCAATGTATGTTTATGTCCCCGGTCTTGCATAGGTCACTCGCTCTACCTGGTAGAGCACAGGCTCTTCATTTCTTGGTAATCTTGGTCTAACTTGAAAGTCCTCTCTCCTCCCCACACAGAACTGAGTGGGCACATTCTCCTGGCCGTGGCTATAGCACTGTGGACACACCTCCATGCCAGTGTCCACCACACTGCGGCGTCATCACGCACTTACTTCTCTGTCTCCCCATCTGAACTGGGAGCTGGCCCAAGGAAGGAACCAGTGTTAATTCCCTTTGTGTTGCTAGTGCCTGGCCCCATATCTGGCATCGGGAAGTGTCTGCTAGATGAATAAATGAACAAGGAAAAAGGAAAAGATGAGTGTTCCCCATTCATCCCCCATGCACTTATTCAGTCAAAAAATTATTTCTTGACTTGAGCTTGTGTGAATAGTATCACTATAACTTGCTAAGGCTATCCTTCTTTTTTGGCAATTAGCCTCTTCCTTTCCTTTAGTTTTCATTGTGGAGAAGCTCTTTAAAAAATCTGAGCAACTTTAAGATTTTCCTCAAGACTTAGAGCTATCCTCCCCCACGCCCAGGAAATGCAGTGCCTGACCAGTCCTGAGAATCACTTTGCAGTCTACATGCTACTCTCTGAAGATTCTAGATCAGTGTTTCTCACCCTCCGTATTGTGACGTTTGGGCTGGATAATTCTTTGTTGGGGGAGAAGGGCTGTCTTGCATATTACAGAATGTTTAGTAGCATTCCTGGGCTCCACCCACTAGATACCAGTAGCATTCCCCAAATCAACAATCAAAAATGTTTCCAGACATCGTCAAATGACCCCAGGGGAGGGCAAAATCACCCTGGGTTGAGAACATCTACAGTCTATCCCAATTCTTAGCCTTGTTTTTTGAAAGCCCTGGGCCATTGCTGAATCTGCCTGTGGCTCACTGCAATACCCAGCTGGGCTTCTGGCCCCATGTTCCTAACTTGTATTTTAGAAATCTCTCAGTGAACCAGTCTCTGCCAATCCCTACTGAAACTTACCCCATTGTATGCCCATTTCTCTGACCTGTAGATATCACTTTCAGGTTCAATTCTGATCTCTCAGTGGTGTTTATACACTGTGTTTTGTGTCACCAGCGAATCTGGACTATCTTCCTAATGGCAAATGTTGAATGAAGAGAGACATATAGTATGTGTGCAGGGTCACTCCATGGAGCTATTTCCCTGCTATGTATTTGTTTCTGTCCTATTGGGAGAAAGCCATTGTCTCCAACCAAATATACTTGGTCATTTACATTGTTTCAGACAATGAACTGCACAGGCAGCATCCCCACTCCTTCTCAACCCTCCTGAGGCATGTAGATGGTTGGATACAGAGACAGCTGAGCAAAACCCCAGTCAGAAGGCATATTCAAAGGAATCCTTTTCGTGGTGCTTCAAAACCTGTGATGGCAGCCCCACGGATGACCCAAAGTCTTTAACCTGGCTTTCAAAGGGGCCAGGCCTAATCTAACTTTAACCTGCCTCTCCAGCTGTGTCTTTTATTATCCATGCACACAAACTCCCTCTCAAGCCAGGTAAGATTTCTGACAAGTCCTTCACCCTCATCTCTGCCCTACTTCCACCACCAAGTTCTGAGCAGTGCTGTTCTCTCTGCCTTGAATGCCCTCCCTTCCCTCTCAGTGTCAACCCATGTTGATGTAGCCTTTCTAGAAACCCCTCTCTATTAGTATTTTGTGCCACATTTTATCCAATTGTTATTTACCTTACATTGATTCACATATAAACCACTTGAACACCAGGAGTTGGTCCTTCAGGGGACCCTGAAAATGCTGTCTGGAGAGTGGAGCTCACTGCAGAACCACAGGAGATGACCTGTGCTTAGACTTCCTCTGGAGCTGCTCGCCCAGAGGCTACACACTTCCCAAGGAGTATCATGCAGTTTGGAAAAACTCAGCAAGATTGGATGGAAAATGTACGTCATTAGTTAGGAATTAGTTCGGAGCCTGCAGCAAGGAGGAGGGGGTCCAAGAGAACGTGAACCCATGAGAGTCCCATGTTCCCTGGACAAACCTTAAGAAGTACATCCGTTCCAGCCTGAGACCTCTGGGAAATACAACCCCTCCGACAGAGAATATACAAATGCAGGTGGGAATTTCTGTGCCACAATGGGCTTTTCTGAACATACATGAATGATACCTACCGGCTCATTGACTCTCTTGCAGAAAATAGCAAGCAGGAAGACAGCTGCGATGGGTGGTCCCAAGTAACTGGTGATGGACTGGATGTAATCGAAGAGCTGCCCACTCTGTGCTGACTGCACAACGGGCACCCAGGCAATGCTAATGCCAATCAGCACCAGGATGAACAATCTGAAATCAAAGCCCCCACAACAGAGTGTCAATAAACGGCTCTGCGTTGATAAATATATATAGCTATACATCATACACACACACACACACACACATATAACTAGCAAATATATATACATAAATGTGTATAAGATATGACCACAGCCAGGAAACATAATTAGCAAATTCATTCTTAAGGCTTTTTTCTTCCATATTCTGCCTCGGGAAAGTCCTCTGTGCCTAAAGTCCTCTGTGCCTATGAGTACGTGAAATGCACTTAACTTTCAGCAGTATCCTAGATCTGTCATGACCATAACAGAATCCCACTTTGAGAGACAGTGGAGGAACAAGGGTAAGGGCTTTGTCTCTAGGAAGTCGTGGGTTCAAACTTATTCTCTGTGTGATATAGGACACCTTGCTTTACCTCTCAGAGACTCGATTTCTCCACCTGTAAGCTGGGAATAACATGACTGATCTTGCAAGGCTGCAATCAGGATTAGCTATAATAAAACACCTAGCAAATAGTAGGCACTCGATAAATTGTAAAAACTATCATTATTATTTTCTTCCCCTCCTACTTCCCCTCCTCCTTCTTTTCAGTCATAACAAAGTTAAAATCGTAAGCCAAGAAGAGTTTATAAAGGAACCATCTAGATAGAAAGGGACACTACCAGGTATTTCTATCTCTTCTCCTCTTGAGTTTTACTTCAAATCCTGAAAAGATTGAAGGGTTCCCTTACTAGGCCTCTTATATGAGCTCTTGATTTAATTAGAAAGAAGCCTGTGATTCCCTGGCCTCATTTACCTCAATTTAAGGCAAAAAAGTCTGAAACTAACCTTCACAAAGCAGTGTTTTCACTCACATATTTTTCCTTCTCATCCCTCTCACTGCCCGCCACTTACCTAAATCCTACCCACCATTTTGGACTCAGCTCGGGGTCTCCTTCCCCCAGGAGCCTTCCCCAACTACTGCATGCCATGCTCACCTCTCCCTTCTCTGAGCTCTTGATCGCTCTTACAGTCCCACAGCAAAGTTTGGGATTGTTTTATGTAACTGTAAGCTTACCTAAGGAAGGGATAAGCCCCAGGGCAGCAGTCGTGGACTGCACAAAAATCCTAACTCAACATAATATTAGGGCCAAGGAGTCCAGCTCTGAGCAGAGCAACAGAGCAACAAAATGGTTCCCTTCCTGTGTTGCATCCTAAGCCTTATAAATAACAGGAAAACCCAGTAAACTCCTTCCTAAGGAAACATTAGTCAGCGTAATGGTGCTGCTTCCTGTGAAGCAGGGTAGTAGACTGTTACCTAGTCAGACCTCTCCTGAACGCCAGATGTTTTGTCACCTAAGAGTGACCTGTCAGTTTTCCCTTCCTTCTGTTGCCCTAATCTTGATCATGAGACCTGTGAGGTGGCGTACCCTTCCTGCACTCACTGGGAACCTCTCCTCGGACTAACATCCCAGGGATTTGTTCAACCTGTCCTGAGGAGGTTGACCTGCCATAGCCCCAGGGAGAGACATAGCAGAGCTTCTGCTAGTCTTCAATCCAGACCATCTGCTCCATGGATAATCATGATGGTTAGCACACCTGAGCCAGGTGTCAATGTTTCCTGCTTTCCGTATCCTATTGTGCCCATTAGCCCATGGACAATTACATGTGCACATAGATGTTTTAGACTACAGAGTGTGTTCCCAAGCAAAATATCGCTTGATCCTTACAATGGTCCTGCAAAATGTTCCAGCCAAAGGTCAAGGCATCAGAGGTATCTGGGCCTCAGAGATGGCCAGTGAGAAGAGCCACAGGGTGAAGCGCTGAGGAGGACAGCATGGGACAGTATAAATGGCCTTGGACAAGGTCTCCGTTGGCTCTGAGTTCCAGTCCTGGCTCTGCCATTGTCCCAGCTGCCTGTCTTTAGGCAGGATGAGTCTCATTTTTCTTATTGATAAACTGAGGGTTAGATTTGATGATCACTGATGTCACTTCTCACTCCGGAGAGGCATTGTTTGATGATCTCCAATTTAAAGTTAATGCCACTAACGAGTAGTAATAATAATAATAATAATAATAATAATAATAATAATAAAGTTAATGCTACCGAAGGGCGTACATAACTAGCCACAGAGGTTATTCCCATTCTACCCAAGCATCTACCAGTCTTCCTTAGCTTGAGGGAACCTCTCTGATCATTCAAGCTGTCATGGTGCGTGGCAGGGGGCAGCTGCATTTACCTTCCTGCAATCATGAGCTCTTTCTCTGTTGCTCTCTTCCGGATCTTGGTATAGATGTCCATGGTGAAGAGGGTGCTGGCACTGTTGAAGATGGAGGTCAAAGAGCTCATGAGAGAGGCCAACATGACTGACAGCATCAGACCTCGCAGTCCTGGAAGAGAAGCAGGTTCTGAGTGGCACACACAGCGCCTCAGCTCTTTTGTGCTGGAAAGTGTGAGGACTCAAGATTTGGTTGGCTTCTGAAACCATGCCATCGTCTTCAATTTATCTCTCCAAAAAGACTGGACATTTTAAGGAATGGACTGTAGCTTTACATTATATTGTAAACTCACAGCAGTCAACAAAGATCTAGGGACAAAATACATATGAAGTAAATACTTTGTAGTTGGATCATGCTACTGCTGCTGATGATGATGGTGATGGGGATGGTGGTGATGGTGGTGATGGGGTATGTGTGTGTGTTTCCATCTGAGGGGATAAAACAAAGGTCCATTTTAAGAAGTTAGTAGGTAGGGCTTCGAGCCCTGCCTCTGCCCTTTGCTTCACCAGTTAATTGTTGAGCTGGGATACAGCTCTCCCCTTCCATACTATATTCTTATCAAACTCTCATTCATTTATTCACTCAACAAATATTTGTTGAATATAATTTTACAGCAGTCCAGGCAAGAAATAATGGTATGTCAGAGTAGGATGATGAAGGTAAAACATAGAGATGGATGAATGTAAGAGATATTTAGGAGGCAAAATGGACAGGATTTGGTAACAGATTGGTGGGGGAACATTTACTGGCTGAGTGGAGGAAGCTGAATCTACAAGATAGACAAAAGGAGCAGCGGAAAAGAAGAAGGGGAAAAAGACAAACAGGAACAAATCCTAGTATGGAATCCAAGAGAAGAAAATAACTCAAGAAAGAGGAATAATCAATAATGCTGAATGCTACTGAGGGGTCAAGTAAAATGAGGAATGGAAAACATGTATTTGATCCAGCATCAGGAGGTCATTGGGGAATTTGGTGTTTACAGACGCCAGATTCCAGCTGATAAGAGAATGGCAATGGCACAGATAACACAGCGTTTCATTGTCCTGCATGCCATGTCTCTTTCTATCATGCACAAGCCACTCTAGCACAGGATCTGTCTGCCAATCTAAAGAAATCGCATGAACACCCCACAGAGGCTAGTGTAATCCAAGCCAGAACTCTAAAAGAGCCATGTGACTCTAATTGCAACCTCAATTAATAAGCAGCCCAGTTCAATAGAATAGTTAACTGTTACTCCCATGTTTATAAAATTTGAATGCAAATGGTTTGTCCAAGGTCATGCATCCAGTCTGTGGTTTAAAACGTTTTTTTTTTTTTAAGACCATCCCAAATTCCTCACTTCCAGCCTTGAGCAGAGTTATGTAAGCCAGACACTGAGTTGCTGTGTGACTTGGAAAAGACACTTTCCTTCTGCAGGCCTCAGTTTCCCTAACTGTAAAATGAAATGGTTTGACTAGATGATCTCTATGTTTCCCTTCAGTAATAAAATTTTATATAAGTTCATTCTAAGTTTTCCTGATCAATACCTTTGAATTTTTGCTCTCTTGAGACCCCCTAACCTTATGAGATTTGCACCTCTTGAGCCAGAATTAGATTTTTCTTCAATATGAAATCTAAACAGTAACCCCAAAAACCGTTCTACCCCAAAACCCTAACTAAACCCTAAGTCCTCAATCTCCATGAATAACATATTCTCTGCAGTGAGAAGCCCCCGTGTATCCCATCCATCGACTGCTTCAAACATCCTCATTCTAGAGCTAAAACCACTCCTTGCTTTCTCTCCATGTTTTTCCTTGAAACAGTCTAGAAGTCAATTCATTCTCCAGGTAAAACTCCACTTAGTTCAAGCCACCCTGTTAATGTCTGTTGGAGAGCTACGAAAGACCTTCCAGATGAGCATGGAAAAGTCGTGTTTTTCCTAACGCATTTCAGATCATTCCCTTTCCAGGCCTGACTAATGGACAAGTGCCAGATCTCAGAATCCCCCACCAAGTCGTATGTCTCCTTCCCACTGAGGGAAGACATGGTCAAAAACTGAGGACACCTGAAGCTTTCCCTACAAGAAAGACCCTGCCAGTGGGGACAACTCTCACCATTGGGCATGAGCTCCACCACCAGGGTCGGGTAGGCGATGTTGGTACAGCCAACCTTGGTGCCGCAATATTTCTCACATTCTGAGGGAAGGACGCAGGCAATTTTTTCTGAGGAGAGATAAAGAGCCATGTCAGCAAGCAGACATCAGGGAAATATTTTAAGATTCATTTTCTTAAGACAAGACTTCAAACGAGACATTCCTGCCCAAGGCCCTGAAATGGTTCCACAAAGAGTACAGCTCCTGGCTGAACCCTTCGATGCCATGCCCCGGCTGCACTGGTCCAGACCATTCCCAAGCTTTGACTGGAGAGGAAAGACAGTTCCTAGGCAGAGGAACGGGAAGCCCAGAAATGCTCAGAGTAGGAAGGGAGTTGAGCACCGTAATTAGACTTTAGCCAGAAATCCTGCAGCTCAGCAGTAACTATTGTCTTGTTTGCCTGAAGTGACAGTGACTTGTGGCTCCTAATTTTGAGGCTTATTTGAGGCTTAAGCAGCTCTTCCAAGTAGGGTTGAATGCCCAGACAACTGAGGGAATTCCCCAGTTGGGTATTACTTCCAAGATGTGGAAAATCTGGAGTAGAGATAGAAAGGAAGTAGTCTGGGAGGGGAAAAGGACATGATCCAGAGACTTGAAGAAACATTTAGAAACTTCTATAGAATTCTATAAAATTCAGATCGACAAACATTTATTAGGTACCTACTACAGGTATCTCATTTAGTGCTGCCCTTACAGCACTGATTCATCTCAAATATTTTTTGTGTGTTATATCCATTATAATGCAAACTATTCAGTTAGGTATACTTATTTCATGATAGGCAAGCCTGTAGAAGAGTGTGAGAGCACTGTTAGGAGCATGCAGCTAATGGTAACAAGCGCCCCGAGACTGTCTTTTCTTCATCGCAGAGAGTGCTCACCAAACTTTCACTCTGTGGTGTCCTCTTTTTTGCCATCATTCTATATTCCATGAAAGTTTTGACCTATGATGGCTGATCCCAAAATTGCTTGCAACTGGCAATGCTGGAGTGGCCACAAAAGGGCCAAGTAAGAATCTGTCACCCTAGAGAGCAAAGTGCAAGACTCGGGGCTCCTTCAAGGAAACTGTCGAGGAAACAGGGCTCATAGCAGCAGATATTTAGAGACTGGCTCGGGTCCTCTGACATTAAGGCCCTGCGTGAGACTAAGCAAGAAGTGAGCAAGTATTAGCTGGGAGAAGCCACAGCTGGAGGGATATCATGACTTCAGAGAATTTGCAAAAGGAAAGAAAGCCATTGTCAACGTAAGAAACCAGAAGGCAACTCCTCGTGTTCTGTGACCTCAGGTTGCCCACACCCTAGAGGGAGAACAATAATGCTTGGTCATTGTAGCAAGAAAGGAACAAGGGCACAGAAAGGAAGGAGCAGGGAGCTGCAGGGCTTTAGAAGTGACTCGGAGCCAGGAAAAGGGGAGAGAGTGGCCACTGGGCCCAGCAGAAGGCATTACCTGTGTACAGGATGCGGCTGATCATTCCCGGCATCACCATGAGAAACATGGGCAGCAGCTTCAGGTACCCACACATGACACAGCCAGCCTTCACGTGAGACATGTTTTTGGCTGAGAGGCAGCGCTGCACAATGACCTGTCAGGGAAAGCCCCGTGAGGGAGGGGTGCAGGCTGTCACACACCTTCTGGCCACTCCTGCTCCCCTCCCCCATATCTTCAGCCTGGCACTCCTCTGTCACCAAGGCTCAGTGACCCCCAGACCACGTGAGCCCTGCCCTATCTCTCCCAGCCCTGCAAGCCACAGACAGGAGTTCCTGTCGCGCCCCAGAGAAGACCCTGGCCACGCCATACGTGCAGTGTGGGTACCTGATCTGTGCACCAGTACCACAGGGCAAGAATGGACAGCCCGAAGATGAGCCCAGGCCATGGCAGGTCTCCCTTGAGGGGATCTCGGAAGATGTGGAAGGAGTCATCCCTCGGGGTGTAGCATTCCTCCTTGATGGTGATGTTTCCATCAGAAACCACGGTTGGAATGGCTTTCATGTACTTATCCATGAAGGCTTCATAGCCTCCCACTTCGTGAAAAGCTGGAAAACATCGGTAACAAAAATCAACATCCCGAAACTCTCAACTCCGCATAGCGGTTTCCTCCTGTGGATGCCTGAGAAACTGAGAGGACCCAACCCACAGCCAGAGCCCTCACTGTGTGGTCTCGGGCAAGTCACTTTCCCATTCTGGGCTTCGGCTTTCTCATCCATGTGATGGCTTTATGAACCCCACCCAGACCCCTCAGGGGCTACAGTGAGGATACAAAGCAATAACCTGTGAAAGGACTCCAACCATAGACCTCTTTACAAAGGAAAGGTATTTGAATCACTAAAACAAAGACCTTGGTTTCAAACCAGGTTCAAAAACTGTCTTTCCCTTCGACCCCTGCTGTCAGCAACAGGCTTTGGGAAGCCGGACACACAGACTAGGCCATACCACCCCTGATCCCAGTAGTGTGGTGGGGTGGACAGAGAATGGGTGAGGGGCCTGGAGCCCTGCCACCTGTTAACTGTGTGTCCTTGAAAAAGTCATTTCAGCCTCTGCCCTGCAGACCCTCAGGGACCACTGGGGAAAACTGAATGGAAGCTCTTAGAAAATAGAGCCTAGAGAGCAGATATGAGGTTTCACAAGACACACAGAGCATGGACCCCCTTAAAAATAAAATGTATTTTATATCCTCCCTTAACAAGTACCTCTAGACTTAAGGTTTTTAGTCTTAGCTTTAGAATTTCATAGACAAAATAAAATTTCAAAAAATTGGGGTGAGGGGATAACACAGAAGGATTGATTTTCTTTAATTTTGTCAAATAACAACATACTCAAGAAAATGATCACTTATTATTATCAATTCATAAAAGAAAGGACATTTAACATCAAAATGTAGACAAGACAAAAATCTGAAATTTAAGACACAACACTTGAATATATTTAGCCTTGGATATATAGCCTTATTCCTTTTTTTGTCCAGTTTCTCTGTGGAGAGAAAATCATGTCATCAGAGGCCCACACTGGGGACCACTGGCCCAGACTATCTAGAGGACAGCAGGGAATGCAGGTGTTGTCTGGGCCAGGCCCAGCCTGAGAACTCCAAGGCAGAGGAAGGCACCCCCTGCACACCCGTAGTGATGGCCAATCTGGGTTGGACCACTCTCCTGGGGAGGGCAGAGAGCGCCCAGCTCACTGCTGGAGCAGGTCAAGGACAGAGATGCTGGACTTGCTTTTCCCTCCCTGGGCCTCTCTCTACCTTTGCCTCCTCACCTCCTCAGCCTGTCCAGGCCCCACTTACCGAACCCAGTCAGGATAAAAGACCCCACCAGCATGATCGCCGTCTGCAAGGTGTCCGTGTAAATCACAGCTGCCAGGCCCCCTAAGCAGACAAGGAGACAGTCAACTGACTTCGCATAGGAGGACCTGTCAGCCCGCTTCCTGTCTCCACCGCTGTCCCTCCCCCTCTGCACACCTGAGCACACCCCTCAGTCACCTGCCTGCCTTTCCTTCCTTCCCCTCATCCAGTTACAGCAGTCTGCTACCTAGCATGATAGCACCACCACTGTTCACAGAAGTGCTGGGAAGACCTTGAGGAAAGGAAAACTGTTTCTCCCTATTTGAGGAGGAAGAGCTCGATGTGATCCTTTTAAGCCAGGAGATGGCTTCTCTGTGGTAAGAAGAAGCATCTTCCACAAACGAAGGCAGGGAAGAGCAAAGAGCTGACATCTCAACAGGATGTCTGCTGACATTGCCAAGTCAATACACTTCAAAAGGCTACATGTATGTCGACTCTCTTTTCTCAAACCATCTAAGTAACTTCTTGTCCCCAAAGCTATGGGGCTCCAGCTGAGCTGCAAGTTCCATCACTGATCCTGGTCCCCCTAACTGGGGCAGAGTACCACCTCTGCAAATGTGCCCCCAATTGTTATTCGTGTCACCAGCTTCTCCAGCCATCTCTTGAGTCTTCCTCTAAAATCTCTTTGTATGCGTCACTCTCTCCCTTTCTCCCCACAGTGCCTTCCAGTGCCTGTCACATCAAATCCAAGACCTCTGTCTGGATTCCCAGGCCCTGTCCTGTGACCTTGTTTGAATTATCAGGCCTTATCACCCCCACACACACACCCCCAACTACCTCATATTGACCACTGTCCTCCAGCCAAGTACACCTGCTGCTCACCCCATGCCATGCCCGTTTCTACCTCCATTTCTTGCTCTCACCTGTCCCTGCACCCGGCACACTCTTCCTGATTCTTTCCACTCAGCCAAGTTCTCTCTCTCACAGTCTGACAGGCCAAGCCCTGCCCCACCTCCAGAAAGAAGCTGTCCTGACTATTCCAGCCAACACTGGAGTTTTCTGGGGCCACCTATATAACTTGTTAGGGTCTGTGAGTTGGGACCAAGCAAATACCCCATCTTCAAACTATTTCCTGGGTGTACCTCTCTTCCTCGAGAGGAGAAGCCATGTCTCCTACTTCCTTTCATTCTTTCCAAGAGCCTAACCATCTGAATGGACTTGAGCCAAGTCATCTGAATGGACTCACCCGTGATTGTGTAAATGCCAGTTATCGCCAATAAGAGAAAGATGGCCAGGTACAGATCCAGGCCCAAGGCCAAGTTGATGAATATGGCCCCAGAGAAGATGTCTGCCTGGAAGGAGAGGAGAGGTGAACTAGGGGTGGCAGAGGCCAGCTGGCACATGGGCTGCAGTCCAGGGAGACAAACTTAAAGAGGTTAGCAGCAGCCATCTCCGTTGTATGTAGTGTCTATGCCTATGATTTTTTAGGGCCCAATGTTGGCCCACACCTCTTTGTCCTTTGGCTGAAATACCACAATTAGAGATTTATAGTTTTAACCCCAGAACATGAAAGATAAGTACTACCCAATTCCACAAATATGAGGCTTCTAAAATAGTCAAGCTCATAAAATCAAAGACTGGAATGGTGGTTGCCAGGGGCTGGAGAGGATGGGGAGACAGGGAGTTATCAATCAATAGGCATAAAGTTTCAGTTAATTAAGATGAACAAGCTCTAGAGATCGGCCACACGACATGGTCCCTGTAAATCAATAATAATAATGTGGTATTGTACGCTTAAAATTTGTCAAGAGGATAGATCGCATGCTAAGTGTGCTTCTCACAATAAAATAAAAATCAAAAATAGAAGGATACAAATACCTGAGAGTCATGCTCTATTTCTAAGCTTCCCAATAACCTTTATTTAAGAGAAAAATAGATATTCTATAAAAAGAAAAGGAGCCTGTGGTCCAAGAGGCGGTGAAACACTGAATGAAACAAAGTTAAGGCAGTTTCTTTACCAAACAACCTCTCTGAGCCTTTACTATACAGCGTGTACAGCAAATCTCCAGGAGGGGAGCATGGTAAACGGCCCTTCACAAACTTATTTACCTATGGGACTCTGCTTCCCAACGCACAACGACGAATACCCTGAGGTTCCTCCAAACCCATCAATGGACTGCTGCTTAAACTGTTCACACTTCGGTGTGCAAAGGTTTATCAGATCTATTCCCAAAAGCAAGTTTGAGTGCTGGAGAGTCCCATGGGAGGGAAGCCCCAGCCCCACCCGAAAGTGGAGAGAAACTTTTACATCATAACTTTATCTCCCCGCCCAGGAGAAGTCCATCTTGACGTAACGCAACCAGAACATGACCAAGAACCCCTTGCATGGCAGGCTGGGTGTTAGGTGGTTTGGTGTAAATTAGCTCATGCAACTTGAGGGAGAATTATTCTCCCTTCACCCCTGAATTCACCAGTTCTTCATGCAATTCTTTTTCCCTTCCCTACTTCGTTGAGCCCCACAAAGAAGGCTACCTGACTGGATGGTGCCGTTGCTAATTTAAACCAACAGAGGGCGCTGGAGTCCCCCAAAATGAATTTTCAGGGCTTCTCCAAAAAAAAAAAAACAAAACGCTACTACCAGGAAGGGTAGGATTAAGGGATGATCATGGCGAATCTTTTGTTTTCAAATCTCTCCATAGGAAAGAAATTAGCCTTCCCCTAGATGCAATGCATGAGCTGTTTTATTGCATAAAACCGAATACATTTCAGGGCATGTAAAGGCCACCCAGTCAGAGCCCTGGGGACTGGTGCCCTTGCAGCTCCTCTATTCTTATCCTCTATTCTTATCTTCCCCTCTCTGCCTCCTTACAGCTCTTAGTGCCCTTCCGTGACTCGGATCCCCACCAACCAAATCTCCCATTTTCTGCCTCTTCGTTGGCAGAGAGCCTGTTTCACACCAACTCCAAGCTTATGTGCTAATGCATGACACCCTCCCCTAAGATGGGCCTCCTGAGGACCCTGTGCCTTGGCTCCCCTACAGATTCTTTAGCCCCAGGGGACCTAATACCATAGTCTTTCTGGTGGGAGAGAAGAGGCAGAACCAGATGTGGGGAGAGAGGTAATGACTTAAAAAGATACCCCACGCCACCCCCAGGGCTGGTGGTGAGAGGACCTGGGTTTTAACCGCAGTGCTGCCATTCTAGGCCTGAGTGAGGGACTGGATAAAACATTTCGCCTCTCCATGACTCAGTGTTCCCAACTATAAAGTGGGGCTTGTGATTCTCAGCGGCTGGAGGTGGGAAAGTTCTACTGTTGAGGAAAGCATTTCCCTCCCATATTGTGGACCTGTTCCACTTTGCCCTCTGCAGCAGCCAAGGAAGACAGAGTCCCCAACTGCACCTTAGCCTGACTAAGGGTGAAATGGCCACTCCTTCCTGACTCTGCACACTGGGTTACTTGGAACTGTGACGGATGAGTAATCCTATTGCCCGTCCCTCCCCTCCCATGCCTCTAAAAAGTCACATAAAGTTATTTCAGTTGAAGGGCCCCATTTGTTGATTACAATGGAATGCTGTTAAGTATGCACATTTTTGATTCAGTAGATTAGCTAATAAGCATAAGTGAGCAAATGTATGTATGTATATTCCAAGGCTGCCACTGCCCGTAAAATGCCCTTGGTTGCTTTACTTTTCAGAGTGGTTAATTTGTAATGCTTTATGACAACATGTCACAGTAGACTATGATACCCTCATTAATATTTGCCTGGCTGTTATTAGTCACAAATAAGTAACACACAACTCCTAAGATAATGCTATAAGCAAAGTCTATAAACATTTATGGGAAGTGTTGGGCTAATGGAAATCTAGTTTTTATAATACTCTATTTCCAGCTAACAGGGCAGATAAAGAAGTGTAAGAAAACCTCCCTCATGGATAGAAGTAACCTAGGACAAATTCTTCCCCCCATGAGTCACTCCTAACTTCAGGGATGAATTGTTTCTACCTTTGGGACCCCAAAAGCCAACAGGAGTGCCTGAGGATACCACAGCCACGCTCATGTTAGTCTAAGTACTCTGACATTAGTCTTTAAATCTCCTATGTGCCCGAACTTGATCCTGCTTCACTAGTGTATTTTGTTTCTCCACATCCAGCACGTTCTGACACATGCATTGTTTGGATCCTCAAAACAAGGTGATGGGACAGGGAAATTGGCTCCACTTTTCAGATGAGAGAAACAAAGCCAAGGACTTGCTCAAGGGCTAGTCCCTCCCTTCTGTCTCCAAGTTTAATGACCTTCCTACAATATTGAAAGGTAAGGGTCCTCCTTTCTGGGATATTTTCTGCAGAGAGCAAGGTCTTTTATTACTTAAAAAAATAATAAAATAATTATGTGTGTAGTTTAACAATAAACAGCACAGAAAGTTATACATTGAGAAATGCAAGTGGCCCCAATTCCATCACTTAGCCCAAAGGTAACCATCATTGAGAGGTTTTTGTCTCCCAGAGTTTTTAAACAGCTTGCTGAAAATTATACATAAACAAGTACCGTGTTTCCCCGAAAATAAGACATAGCCTGACCATCAGCTCTAATGCATCTTTTAGAGCAAAAATTAATATAAGACCTGGTATTATGTTGTATTGTATTATATTATATTATATTATATTATATTATATTATATTATATTATATTATATTATATTATATTATATACTCTGTCTTGTATTATACTAAAATAAGACCAGGTCTTATATTAATTTTTGCTCCAAAAGATGCATTAGAGCTGATGGTCTAGCTAGGTGTTATTTTCAGGGAAACACAGTATGTTCCATAGCCCCTAAAAAATAATTATGAAGATAAAAACATGGAAAAATGTTTACAGTTTGATGCAAAGAGTGGGGGGAAAGACCACAAAATTGTATGATATTCTGATCACAACTCTGTAAAAGTATGCACACCATACAGGCAAGGCCACAATATGAAAAAGTACTAGAGTTACAGAATTCTGGGTGCTTTTCCCTCCAGATTTTCTTCAATACCATTGTTACTTTTTGATTTTTACAGTTTCAAAGGTGGGGAAGCAGAAATTTTAAAACACAATATATTCCTTATGGACATAAGGATATACATATATATGTAGTGAAACTATAAAAAACATAGACCAGCAGAATACGTACCAAGTTCAAGACAGTGTTTACCTTTTAAAGGAAGGAAATAGGTCAAGAGGGGTACAGATAAGCCTTTGGTCACGTCTATAATATTTTATTTCTTTTTTAAAAAAATGGTGAACTTGAAGTGGCCGGTTGGCTCAGTTGGTTAGAGAGCTGTGCTCATAACACCAAGGTCGTCGGTTCAATTCCCACAGGGGCCAGTGAGCTGCGCCCTCCACAACTAGATTGAAGGACAATGACTTGGAGCTGATGGGCCCTGGAGAAACACACTGTTCCCCAAAATTCCCCAATAAAAAAAAAAAGTGTTTTTAAATGGTGAACTGTTTAGATCTATGGAATCTAGATGATGGCATATGCTATAGTATTCTTTGTACTTTTCTGTATGTTTGAAGCATGTCATTACTTTTCTTCCTCTTTATTTTTTATTTTTCAATTAAAGTTGATAGTCATTTTTTTATTTATAAAAACAGGGGACTGAATAGGGAATATACCACCAGCTTTGATATAAAAGTACTTTCCTATAATCCTATGAGACTATTTGTTTCACAACTCATCCCAGATTGTTCCTTCTCTAAACTATTAGCCTTTAATAAAGAAAAATGAGGAAGGAAGGAAGGAAGGAAGGAAGGAAGGAAGGAAGGAAGGAAGGAAGGAAGGAAGGAAGGAAGCAAAGAAGGGAGAGAGGGAGGGAGGAAATTTCCCCAATGATTCTAAGCAAAACTAACTTGAAGTGGATTAGAAAATTACGGTTCTCTAGACCAGGAGTCAGCAAACTTTTTCCATAAAGGATCAGATGATAAATGCTTTAGGCTTTGCAAACCATATAGTCTCCTTCCAACCTACTTAACTATTCCTTTGAAGCATGAAAGCAGCCATAGACAATATATCAACAAATGGGCATAGCTGTGTTCCAATAAAACTTTATTTACAAAAATAGGAAGTTGGATTTAGCCAAGAGCTTTGTTCCCATCATTTTGAAAGTTTGGATGAACAATATCCATGGGACTCATGGGGAACAATAAAAATACAGACCCAGTTGGAAACTTCTTAAAGTAATGGAGTCTCTGACTGAGAGCCTTGGGTAGGTTGATTTGTGTCAACTCTGATGCTTTGAGATCCTATAATTTTATATGTGTGTGTTTGTTGCCCATTCTGGTCTTAGTTGTATTTGAGCACCCAATAAATCCTCCCTGGCAATGAGGTTGAAATGGAGAGCCCCATTGCTCAAGTTTCTCTTTTCATTTATGAAAGTGAATAGCCGAAGAGTTGAGCATTCAAACTTTAAGCAGAAGCCACATCTCTTATTTTCACCTAAGGATGTAAAATGCACAATGAAGTTGCTGTAAAAGTTTATTGCAGTTATGATCTGTGATAATAGCCCTAGGAAACGTAAACAGGGACATTTGGTCATCATGTGTAATTCATAAACTCTTAGGCTTTATCTCATGGTTATGCACATTTGAATAAGATACATGACACTAGGAAATTTTACAGATCAGAATGCTTCTCAGAACACGATAAGGCAGGGTGCTCAAGTGGAGTCAATAAAATTCAGAGGAGTACAAGGAGGAATAATCAAGTCGGAGTCTCAGAGCTCAAAAGGACTTGGCCACAAGTTGGCAGCCATAGTCACGACCCCATACCACCACTGCCTAATGGCCTGGGTCACATCTGGGCCCTGCACTTGAAATGCATTTCAGTTTTCTCTCCCATTAATTACATACCCGCTGGATCCCCACATCCCCCCAAGCCTTCCTAGCACATCCCTGGTTGCTCCCTGTCTGGACCTGGATCTCACAAGGCCACTCTTCTCACCCATCATAAATTTCCCATGCCTCTCCACACATACAACAAAATTGATTAATCCTTGTGTGTAATGTAAATACCTGACTTCCTTACTTTGGTAACTAACAAGTCTTTTCTTTTGTCCATGAACCCTGAACTCATGTGTATCTTAATGTGAGCTCCTGGCAGGTAAATCTTTTAAAGATTTCATGCTCTATATATGACCCATGGTGAACCTGAAGTCAGCCAAATTTATAAAGACAAAGCCTTGTCTGTCTGACCCTTCTCTGTCCTTCCCTGCTACCTAGATGTCCCACTATCAGATCCTTCATATACCCAGTGTGCAGCTGATGTTTTCTGCTCATAGTCCTCTCAAGTCCCACTCTCAGCAATGCATTCATATTGTAAGGTCCTTTAACTGGCTATCTAAATTTTCCCCAAGGCCTTGAATTTTGATCTACTCTCTACTAAAGACTGAAAGACTTAGAAGTCAAGGGTGGGGGTGGAGGGGGTGGGAGGAGTGGCACATAATGTCCAAAGGCTTGGATTCTGTCAGAGACCCTGCTTCTCATCCTAGTTCTGCTACTGTTTAACCCCGAAAGTCCCTCCCCCAATATGGACCTCAGTTTCCCCATCTCTAAAATGAGAGCGTAGGACATAGGACTAGATGATCTATCCCACTCTGTCATCCTGCGCCTTCATTCCATCCAAGCACAGAGCAGAATTGTGAGGAGAACACAGACTTTGGGACAAGAGACACCCGGGTTTCAAACCTGGCTTTGCAATACACCAGCTGTGTGATTTGGGACAAATTACCTAACTTCTTTGAGACTCAGTCTCTTCTTCCAAGAAGTGGAAAATAAAATTAAAATATCTACTGTGCAGTACTATTATGAGAACTGGAGATAGAATAAATAAAGCCCCTATTGGAGACCAAGTAGAGACTGGCACTGAACCAAGGGCAGCTATCATCCTTCTTGTGCATTATTCAAGGGATTGTTGGCTCTGGGAAGCAGGGGGAGCAGGTAGGACACTGGGCAAGGCCTCCAGTAAGGAGCCCCAGAAATCACACAGAGAGGGAGCAGCCTACACCAAGTATTATTTAAAAACAAAATTCAGGAAAAGCTGGCTCCTGGAGGATGGGCTCCATCCGGACCTGAGCTGAGGGAAGCTGTCCCTCAGCTACCTGGGAGCTCCCAAGTCCAGGGAGGTTTAATCAGTAACCTGACCAATAGGTGAGGTGATTAGGAAGGCAGGGAGTGAGGTTGGACACTTCGTTTATTTATGTGACTACCCCTACACCAGTTTTGAGGGCAAAAAGTGCCCTTTCCATGGCAACTGTAGTCAACAGACTTTCACCTGCTTGAACTCTGGACTTGGAGAAGTCTTGCTTCCAAAAAGGGGAGTCTGAATTCCATCTTCTACATATCATTACACAGGTGCCACCTCACAAGCTGAACCAAGGAGCCATTCTCTCACGAATTTCCCGCAATTCCAGGATGACCTCGGCACCCTCCAGGCTTACATTCCTTTTTCTCCTCTTTCTTCCCTCAGGAAAACTGATTTCTCCACCACTCCCAGCACTTCCCAGTGCAGGCTCTGCACACTGATCTCTAATGAAGCAGGGCTGTAAAACCCAGGGTTTTCACCTTGTAACTAAAACGAACCCTGAGAAAGGGGAGGAGAAAGTGAAGGAGGTGGAAGCATCATATTGGCAGAGAAAGAATGAAGGCACCAGAGGGGCAGTAGCAATTTAAACCAGGAACTGGACAGGGAGGGAGCAATAATCCTGGGCGTTAGTCCTGACTCCAAGACAAAGTCCTATCGGCCCACTGGGTGAGAACATTGGGTTTTCATTGAGTTGTGTAAAACACATATGTGCAAAACTGTTCAGTGGGGAAATGATAGTCTCTTCCTCAAATGGTGCTGGGAGAACTGAACATCCACATGTCAAAGAATGGAGTTGGACCCCTATCTCACATCATACACAAAAATTAACTCAAAATGATCAAAGACCTAAATAAAAGAGCTAAGACTATAAAACTCTTAGGAGCAAATGTAGGAGTCAATCTTTATGACCTTGGTTTTAGCAGTGGATTCTTTCGTGTCACCGAATCAATGAATTCAATTACAACAAAAGCATGAGCAACAAAAGATAAAATGAACTTCAAGATTTAAAACTTTTGTGCACCAAAGGATACCATCTAGAAAGTAAAAAGACAATCTACAGAATGGGAGAAAATATTTGCAAATCATATATCTGATCAGGGTCTATTATCCATAATATTTTTTTAAAATACTCATATATACACAATGGAATACTATTCGGCGGTAAGAAAAGATGATATAGGAACATTTGTGACAACATGGATGGATCTTGAGAGTATGAGGCTAAGCACAATAAGTCAGACAGAAAAAGCAGAGAACCATATGATTTCACTGATATGTGGTATACAAACCAAAAACAACAAACGAACAAGATAAACAAATGAGAAACAAAAACTCATAGACACAGACAATAGTTTAGTGGTTACCAGAGGGTAAGGAGGGAGAGGGCTGGTAGATGAGGGTAAGGGGGATCAAATATATGGTGATGGAAGGAGAACTGACTCTGGGTGGTGAACACACAATGGGATTTATAGATGATGTAATACAGAATTGTACACCTGAAATTATGTAATTTACTAACACATGTAACCCCAATAAATTAAAAAAAAAATACTCAACAGCAAAGAAGACAACCCAATTTAAAAAAGAAAAAATTGTGCATTTTGGCCAGGACTGGAAAGTAATAATATAAAAGGAAAAATAATTGTGATAGGCTAAAGATTTATTTATATATATATATGTGTATATATATATATATATATATATATATATATATGTATATATATATATATATATATATATAATTTCCTTTAAAGAAAACACAATTAAATACAATGTATACACCTCATTTGGATCCTGACTCAAATAAATCAACAGTAAGAAGACATTTTTGAGATAATCAGGAATATCTGGACATGGACCAGATATTCTAACCCTATTAAATTACCCAAGTTACGAAATTACAAAATTTTGTTGTGATAATTGCACAATAGTTAAGGTTTTTAAATGCAAAAGGTGCATTCTCAGGGCCGGGCCGGTGGCTGGAGCTCCGTGCTCCTAACTCCGAAGGCTGCCGGTTCGATTCCCACATGGGCCAGTGGGCTCTCTACCACAAGGTTGCTGGTTTCGACTCCCTCAAGGAATGGTGGGCTGTGCCCCCTGCAACTAGAAAATGGCAACTGGACCTGAAGCTGAGCTGCGCCCTCCACAACTAAGATTGAAAGGACAACAACTTGACTTGGAAAAAAGGCCTGAAAGTACACACTGTTCCCCAATAAAGTCCTGTTCAAAATAATAATAATAATAATAATAATAATAATAATAATAATAATAAATAAAAAATAAATTTAAAAAAAAGGTGCATTCTGAAGAATTTGCAGTGAACTGATATGATGTCTGGGATTTGGTTTAAAATACTGCTGGGAAAAAATTGTGGAAGGGGATAGATGTACGAAGAATGGCAAAATGTTGATCATTATTAAAGCAGAGTGATGAATATTAGGTCCACGAGTGCTTGTTCTGCTCTTCTGTCTCTTGTGTGTGTCTGAAATTCTCCAAAATAAAAAAAATTGCAAATGTTATTTGATATTGTTGTGTCAGCTTTAAGTGAGCAGGAAAACAAAAGTACAAGCAGCTATTTTTCAGCACCCTACCTAGGAAGAGCAGAAGGCTCAAATCAGAGCTAACCTGACTCAAATTTCTGCCAGGGCAGATCTTTTGCAAGATGCTGATATTGGTCCAATCTCACCTTTGGTGCTGGGTGGATAAAGACAAGAAAAAAGGAGGAAAACTGACCACAGCCAATGAGATAACCCGATAGAGCAGTGAGCGTTTTGTAGCTGCTGGCTAAGGCGGTGTGATCTCAGAAAATGCCACTTCTCTCCCTGCCCTTGGATTTGGCAGTGGATTCTTAGAAATAACACCAAAAGTATGAGCAACAAATGAAAAAAAAAAAAAGAAAAATTGAACTTCATCAAGATTTAATACTTTTGTGCCTCAAAGGACACTAACAAGAAAGTGAAAAGACAACCTACAGAATGAGAGAACATATTTGCAAATCGTATCTCTGACAAGGGTCTAGCATCCAAAATGTATAACCTTCTTCGCTAGCTAGGTCAGGGTGTGAAAGCAACCAGGGGGCTTCTCACAGAGACTGTAAAGTGTTCTCATGTTCATCACCATCTCTTCTTACATTCCAATGACACTTCAGGTTTCCAAATAAATCTACTTGATCCTCACTACCACCCGGTGAGGTAGACAAGGCAGCAATTCTTATCCCCATCTTACCCATGACAAAGCTAAGCTCTGGAGAGGTAAAGCAATATGCCCTTTGCCCCAGGTCACCTGGTAAGCAGTGGTTCACCTGGAGACCAGATTCCTCCACAACCCCATACTTCTTCCAATTATTCTCCTACGTAGTTTTCTTAACAAGATCCTATTTTCTTTCTGTTATGCGTTATCATTCACATTGTTTTTCCTTCTTTTTTCTTTTTTTTCACTGTTGCTTTAGCCTTTATTAGACTGACAATCACCTTGGGGATTAAAAAAAAAAAGCCAAGCAAAACCTATAAGCAAATTTTTTCTCCCTGTCATCTTTTGGGCTGTACGGGCAACTATCTCAGAACGTCAGCGGTCTCCTGGCTCTTCTGCTTTGCTTTGTTTTACCATCAAAAAGAGTTGACGTGCACACTTTTAAGGAAGGAAAAGTGAAGAAGGAATACAAGACTTGCTCCAGTGGGTCAGCCCAGAGCTCTGCACAGCTCTCAAATACACCCCAATGGCCAGCCAATCTCTGAGAAATCCCAGAATTACAAATTGGGGCCTGCAGCTTCAGGTTGGCAGGGAAACAGGCTAAATGGTAGACAGGAGCAACCCCAGTGGTTAGGTTCAGAGAGAGTGGGAATTCCCCAGAAGGTTAGAGACCAAAAACCCATGGAGTAGATTCCAAGCGAATACAAGAAGTCTCGTGCAGCAAAAAGGGCAGTGAGCTGGAGCCAGAGGTCTAGGTTCTATTCCTGATTCAGGATCCTGAGCAAGTATTTTCCATGCCCGGGTTTTTCATTTCCCTGTCCATAAAGAAAAAGGGAGAACTGACTGCTCAAGTTTAAGTCCATCAGAAATGTCACCTGGAAGCAGAATCTGACCCTGATGGCACAAACGCCCACCGCTACCTCTAAGTCTGGCACCAGCCGTCAGACATCCTGAAATCCCTTTTGATCTATTAAGAACAGCTTTCTCTGAACATTTTTGGGCTTGTTTATGTTTTCAACCTCCCTCACAATGGAGGATAAGGAATTCCATGGGCTGGCTCCTCGATGCATGAAACAGGACTTTACCCTACGGAGCAAGAAGACTTAAGGAACCAAGTTCATGGACACATAACACTGCCCCTTGGAGGGCCAGCATGTGCCGAGGTGCGAGAGCAGGCAGGTTGTGAGACAGCCAGGCCCCAGCCTCGCCAGGCAGTGGACTCACCGAGATCTTGGTGAAAATGTAGAGCAACAGGGACAGAATTGAGAGGTAGATCTGGATTCGCTTGCCTCCAAATCGCTTCCTCAGGTACTCTGGCATTGTCACCACCTGCATGGGATGTCAGGGAGGTCACCACCAGCCACAGTGACAGACAGCCCAGAGCAAGCAGAGCAGTGGTATCCCCTGCGGTGTCAGGGGTGTGATTAAGGCTTAACCTTCATTGGTAGAGAAGCTGGCAGTGTGATTAGGTGGCTGCCCTCCAGCCATTTGCTCATCTCAATCCCGCATGTTTTACCACTGCAGAGGTATCATCCCAGGACACAGAAGGCACCCAATAGACATTTTTTTAATGAACATATGACTGGACATAACCAAGAAGGCAGATCTTTGCCGTGGGAAGAGGGGATATATAGATAGATTGATATTCTTATGAAAAGCACCTACTGTGAGCAAGACATCATAACAGTGGTAGCCTCTTTTCAGTGCACCAAACAAGGTGGGCAGGCTGGGTGTGTGCTTCACCCTGCTCTGCACACAGGCCTTGCCAAGGATTGCGGCTGCAGGCCTGCTCGACTGTTCTCCCACTTTCTTTCTGAAAATTCCAGCCACACTCTGTCTGAGTCCCTCAACCCTGAGCCTGCTGTCTGCTGGGATCAGGCTTGTGTCACCAACAGCCTCCAGAAGATGCAGAGTCTGCCCGGTGTTTCTTCCATATTCCTTTCAATAGACTTCCACATAGTAGGTACTTATTATAGCTCACTGGAGAGATGACACCAAAGGTGTCTTAGGTAAAATGTCAGAGAGCTGTCTTCAAGAGACCAAGCATGTATTCGATAGTTGAGCACCAGCTGCATTCTCAGCAAAAAAAGACCTGCTGAGATATGCAAATGAGGGGGAAATACAGTTCTTTTTCTCATGCTACTTACCGCCCAGGGGCAGAGGCACACAGTTATGTATCATGAGCAAATACATAGCAGTGCCTCGTAAATACACACCCAGCATGAGAGGACGTGATACTTCAAAGGGCTCTGAATGGAGTGAGATTGCTGGGGAGGGCTTCCTAGACGGACAAGTTGTGGCGGGTGGATGTGTTTAACACCCCTAAGAGCAGTCAGGAACTTTACAACCTGGGAAAGGAAGCCAAAGCACAGGCTTTCTCTGCCATGTATCCCATAAAGTCTCCTCCGCCTTCCAGGAGGACCGAGCTCATGTATGTATAATATTTGTCAGGAGGAAAGGGAATAACAGAGCAGATACTTACCCCAGCCTTAATGTAAATGGGGACAAACACCCAGCCCAGGACAACCACCAAAATCAGGGCCTGAAACCAAAAAAGAGGTAGAGTCAAACTAGGAGCTATCTTATCCCTTCCTGCTGCCTGCAGGGGCCTGGGCTGCTACACAACAGTCACCTAGCATCTTCTTTTGGGGCTCTCAGGACAACTCCCCAGATGGCCATCAGAGCCTGGAGGGGATTTGCTGCCTGACTGGCCCACAGAAATGGCAGCTGGGAAACCATGGAGGGGACCACACCCAGCTGCCTACCGACTCTACAACTCCTTTTGTTTCCTCCCTGATTTATAAGAAGTAAAATACTATTTAGAGACCTTTACAAAAATGATAATAATAATAATAATAATGGAATTCTGGTGGTAAGCATTTCCAGACCTCCAATATGGCTGAAAGGGTACCTGAGGGCTGGGCATTTTAACAGAAGGAAAAAACACTGTTGCTGTCATGTCAGTGGTTTTCTCATGCTACTCTGATGAAAGGGGAGCAGGACCGTGGGGCTCCTGAAACTGTGTCCCTCCTTCATCTCATCGTGGGTGGCCCTGAGAGGTTCCCTAAGACTTAGAGCACCTTGGAGCACAGATAGAACTGGCTGACTGCTAACGTTCCTTCAAGCTCCAGAACACAGTCTGTGGTGTTACTCACGTTCCATTCAAAGCCCCCAGTGGCGATGCCTGCCGCTGCTCCGGTCCCCGCCAGCCCCACAAAGTGGCCACTTCCAATGTTACTGGCGAAGAGAGAAGCTCCGATCTGGAAACACAAAGATAAAGGAGGGTGAGGACTCTATGCTCCACCAGGACACGTAAGGGCTACAGAGAGGAGGGATATGTCATCCAAGAGAAGGGCAAGAAAGGGCAGAGCAGGCCAGGAACTTGACCGTGCAGGAGTCTGTTGGGACTGCTGGTTCAGAAGGCAGGTGTGGGTAATAATAGTGAAGATGAAAAGGGAAAAATTAGGGGAGGGACAGAAGGAGGTATCCCCAGATCAGAGCATCTGTGAGTCCTTTGTAAGCCCAGTGCTCAATAGTGAAGAGACCTGGGAAGCCCCACAGCCTGCCCCACGCTCCTAAAAGTCTCCCATGAGGCTGTGGGTTCAGGAGCAGGGCCTATGCCATTTGGCTTTATGTCCTCAGCACTCCTGGCTTGCTGGCTCGGGACCTTGATTAACACAGGCTCTCAGTACATGGGGACAGTTTGATAAAGGAACCATTTACACAGAAGCCTCTGGGCCTCAGTCCTGTCACTTGTCAGAGAAGCCAGGCGGCAGAGCCAATGATTTCCAAGTGACTCCTAGCTGTTAAATTCTGTGATGCCATGTGCTCCCAAGTAATAAGAGATAATAATAATAATAATAATAATAATAATTCTCTAATTTGAGATCGTTTGTTTTTACAAAGGTCCCAGAGACCCCACAGACTCATGCACAAAACAGGGCATTTTTCAAGGATATACATATGTCTCAATACATAGGCTAGAAGACAGATTGGAAAAACGTATTAAATACTCAAGAGTAGAAACCTAGAACAGGAAAGGAGAATGGGATTGTGAATGGAAGGTGAAGGGGGAAATATCAGGTGAAACAAGAAAGGGATCTTGCACTCACCAGTCATGATACTATGCCATCAACCCAAATGCATCTGAGATCCAAGAGAACTCGAGAAAGTTCTAGAGTCCTTTTATACCCAGGAGGAGAAGGCATAGCAGTATTTGATAAATATCAAACTAGTATAATTATCTTCATTCTTGTCCGGTGGATGGGGGTGGGAGAGGACTTAGAGTTTTTTATCTAATGTCCCTAAGATGGTCCAAATCTGGAACAAAACACTTATTTCCCAAAAGACAGGTTAAGAAACTCTCCTAACACTACCGGACGCTACCCCCAATACAAGGCAGTGGGTGCTTAGTGCCAAGTCAGAGGACAGGGAGATCCCTGAATGCAGGGCTGAAAGGAGGTCCCGGAATAATGAGGAAACAGTTGTGTAAGTGCTTTTATTCATTCGTTCAACAAATATTAACCTTAGCACCTAGTCAATAAGTCAAACACTGTTTTAGACACTGGGGATTCCCAGTGTCTTATATTCTAACAGAGGAAACATAAATAAATGAACAAAAAAAAAAGAAGAAAGAAAAATGATCCAAGAGTGGTAAGTGCTATGAAGAAAATAGAGGTGTGATACCGTGTTTCCCAGAAAATAAGACCTAGCCAGACAATCAACTCCAATGTGTCTTTTGGAGCAAAAATTAATATAAGACCCGGTATTCTGTTATATTATCTTCTGTAAGACCCGGTCTTATATTATAGTAAAATAAGACCAGGTCTTATATTAATTTTTGCTCCAAAAGATGCATTAGAGCTGATTGTCCAGCTAGGTCTTATTTTCGGGGAAACACAGTAGAGTGACTACTTTAGATTGGAGGTTGGGGGAAGTTCCCTCTGTAGGAGTGGGAAAAGCATTCCAGCAAAAGCATTCCAGCAAAGCAAACACACACACACACACACACACACACACACACACACTGGAAGGTCATCGTGGTTGAGAAGCAGATAGAAGGCCACAGTGGCTGGAGCATGGTAGGAAAGAAGGAGGATGGTGTGAGATGAGGCTGGAAAGCTGGGCTGGGATATATTCAGTTGGTGCAACAGTAATTCTGGTTTAAAACCGCAATTTCTTTTGCACCAACCTAATATAACATAGGTACTAGCAAACCAGGACAGGAAGTGTGGATTTTATTCCAAGTGTGATAGGAAGCCACTGGAGAGTTTCAAGCAGAGGAGGGACAGGATCTAATTTGCTGTCCCTGTATAGAGAGTAGTGTTAGGGAAGAAAGGAAGAAAACAGAGACACAAGTAGGGCTCTACTGCTGCATCTGGATGAGAGAGGATGGCGGCTTGGTCTTGGGCGGTGCTGTCCAAACAATGACAGGCATAGAGAGTGGGGTCTGTTTCAGAAACAAAGTTAGCAGACCTTGTTATTGGGTCAGATATGGGAAATGAGGGAAAGAGTGGTCAGGGGTAACTCTTAGATTCGGGACTTAGGTAACTTGGGAGGACACCATTCATTAAGAAGGGAAAACTGTATACTTTAATTATTGCCACTTATGAATTTTAATCTTTTGTTATCTGTACTTTAAAATGGTGTACAACATAGGCATGCTCGTCTTGTTGAAAGAATAGGACCCAGTAAACTTTGCATAAAGAAGTAAATGACCATTGCTTCCACCTGTAAGTGGAATTCTCACGGTGTGAGAAGTTCTTCTATTGCCCTAGACTGCATCTTGTCCTCCTTATAACATAAACATTAAAATGCTTTGTGAGTTGAAAGAAGGAGGAGGAGGAGAAGCCAGGAGGAAAGCAGGCTCTTTAGAGACATCACCTTTTTTTCCTCGAAGCTTGATGGGAATAACAGCCCACTTTTAATCAAAATCCCCTTCTGCCTGCAGCCTGCCTGTCCTGACCCATTATCGTTTCATTTATCATCTCACATTTGATAAATGATTAAGCCTAATGTTGTACTATTAAGGGCATAATTATCAGTAATGATTAACTGCATTAGATTAAACCTTAAGTTCAAGAAGTTCTCTCCAGCATCTCCTCAAATGGGGATACTGGACTTTTAGCAGTTTTAAGCTTTCCTGGGATACCTCCTTACCACCTGATGGAATGAGGGCCAGGAGAGCTTTGGGGGTATCAGTGTGCTCTGGACTCAGGTTCATTTCTGTCAAGGGTGCTGCTATTGTCCCAGTCACTCACCTTGGCCTCATCCTGGACTCCTTCCCTTTACCCCGTGACCTGCATTCATTTACCAAAACCTGAGTCTGTCTTCACCATGTCATGGAACTCTAGCACTTTTTGTATTGTCCTGCACTGGCTGCCATTATCTCTCAACAGGACCAGTGAGACAGGCTTCTAGATGATCTCCAGTCAACTCCCACCCACATGACCAATTATCTCCCTAAAGCATAACACTGATGACATCACTTCCCTATTCAGAGACCGTCCTGGGCCCCCAAATGGACATGCCAAGCAGTCTTCTTGCAAACTCCAAATTTAAAGACATAGTCCTTGGAATGCAGCAAGGTTTCAAGTTCAAGTCCCCTCCAGTGATATGGTAGTGTGAGCTTATAAATTAGAGTTTGAATGCTTTCTTGACCTCTTACTATCTGTTTGATCATAACATCTGCAAACTTCAATCTTCTCTTGTGACAGGATTGTGCAAGAGTCAAATGAGATCATGAATGACTGACACTCAGCTGGCCCTCAATCAGAGTCTTACATGACCCTCAGATATATGGCCTTATATATGGCCCTCAACCGGGTCTTACATTAATTTTTGCTCCAAAAGACGCATTAGAGCTGATCGTCCGGCTTCTCTTCTCTCCTCCAAGAGGACAATCACTTCACCCTCAAAGACAATTTGTAAGAACTACAGTGAACACTATTTTGGTCTGAATTATGTTCCCCCTAAATTTATATGTTGAAGCCTTAATGGCTCATGTGACTGTTATTTAGAGATAGGGTCTTTAGGGAGATAATTAAGGTTAAATTAGGTCACAATCTGATAGGACTGGTCCTTATAAGATGACACTAGTCTCTCTCTCTCTCCACATGCGCACAGAGAATAGGCCATGTAAGCACATAGAAAGGAGGCAGCCATCTACAAATCAGGAAAAGTCTCACCAGAAACCCACCCTGACAACACCTTGATCTTGGAGTTACAGTCTCCAGAATGGTGAAAAATAATGTATTTCTGTTGTTTAAGCTCGCTGGTCTATGAAATTGTGTTATAGCAGCCCACGCAGGCTAATATAGACATTATTGCTTTATCACCTCCACTCCCATGCCAGGTTTTCACACTGCCCTTCCTCTCGCTGGAGCTCATTAACAATGCTTTTCATCACTCTGATTTCCCAAACACATTCCCTGTCCACTCTTCACCCACATTCATGCCCATTTGGGAATCGTGCCCCATTCAGGGAGTGATCCAATGACATGAATCATCACATTCTTCTCTGTCATCTCCTCCCACATTCCTTCTGAGTGCTAGATTTTAGGCTTTATCTAAAATTTCTCAAGCTTGACCTTGCTTCTGACTAACTTCTTTCCAAGCCTTCCTCATCCCCTGATGGGGCTCAAGAAGCCATTACAAGTATTAATATGGTTGTGCTGTCACTAAGCAAGATGACCTGGGTCCAACAAAACCCAACAGATTTAATAGCATGGACATAATGTCACATCACTCTGTTTTCCTCGGACTTTAGGGAATTCACTGCCACATTTTACTGCCTACATGTCTAATCCTAGAAAGTTGACAGGAAGGAAAACATACGGAGGAATTACAGAATGATAGAATCTTTCAGAGCTGGAAAGACCCACAGACATCACAGCTTAAATCCTTCCCCCACCACCATGTAATGGTCAGCATCTGGACGCGTACCCCTAGTGACAGAGAGCTCCCCACCTTATGAGGCAACTGATTCCATAATGGAACAATTGTCATGGTGAAAAAGTGCTTCTTTAATCTAGAGCCAAAATCTACTCATTAGTCCTACTTCTGCCCTCTGGAATGATACAGAACAAGTCAAATCTCTCTCCCACAGCTAGCCTTTCTAGTATCTGAGGACAGACATTGTGCCCACTCTCAAATCTTCTCCCGGCTAAGGGTTTTCTTCTCGCGTGTCTGCTCCTCACTGGGCTTGAATCCACATGGACTTGTATCTCACCATCCTTGTTGCTCTTTGCTGCCCTCAGCTCCGACTATGCCCCCAAGTGGGCCTCTGACCCAAATGGACACTCCAGACATGAGCTGTCCAGAGCAAATCAGGCTGCCCTTCTTGACTTCCCATCTGGTTTTAACATCATGTGGCTTCAAATCCTCTTTTAAACCTGCCACTCAGCCATGGGTCTTTGGCCATGGTGAGGACCAAGCTAACGCCTCTCATTCCCATCACTGTCGGAGAATCTGCCTCTAAATTATGTGAGCCATTTAACAAGAACAGATTTCCTCTCATTGCAGTTTAGATTCCTGATAATACTAATTTGGTCTGCCTTAATAATACAGTGGCTCTATCACTGACAATTTTTTTCACTTCAATCTCTCCAGGGTTTGGCACAAATGTGATGTTTTCCCATGAGCCTTCTCCAACGGGAAAACTGCTTAAAGCACTTACTACTCAAAACTACTTAAAACTACTTAAAACTACTTAAACCTATTTTTAAAGGCAAACATCTGGCCAAATGCATTTCTCCCTACCAACTATTAATGTTGGAAGTCGGAAGCTGGCAAGGACTGCATCTATCTCTTGAACCAAAGGCAGATATTAGTCTGTTTAATGATCACTTAACTCAACCCTTGGAATGGGCTCTCTGAAGCAATGCTACTCATCAAGTGTTCCGTGGGCCAGGAGTATCAGCTTCACCCGGGAGCTTATGAGAAATGCAAATCCTCCTTCCCCACCCCAGACCTACTAACAGAGTCATCGGCGCTCCAGCTGATTCTTCCGCACAATAGTGTAAGAAGCCTGCCTAGACCGGACTGAAACTCATTGTTCCCCCTGAAACTTGCTTTGTCCTCTCTTCCAGAGCAGAAGTACAGTGACTTACTACAACACTGGGTGGCTAAGATGGGGGGGGGGGACAAAAAGTTTGAAGAGAAAGAGGCTCTCTCTCCAAAATCACCTACTTAACCTCCAGAGTTTTAAAGGTCTGTGAAATCATGGCATTCATGCTACCCATTTTTCCACAATGAGTTCGTGTGATCCTATAATCGGAACACAGATTTTTGCAACAAGTCCAGAGCTGTCTCATTCACTCACACAGCCTGAGGTCTGAGAACAAAACATGCAGGGAAGTTATCTATTTGGCTAGGGGGTGGGGAGTTATAGAAAAAGACATGAAAATGTCATTGAATGCTAACTAAAATTATGTTTTGTGTGACAGGAAATAGAACATAGACACCTTAGCCCAAGCATCTGATGTTAGAGCAGGAATTACCGTGGAAATAATTAAGGTCAACCTTTCATTTTCAAATAAAAACAACACTATAGCCAGAGGAAGAAAGTAATTCAAGTTTACACATTAATTTTATCTTTACTTCCACACCCTTATAAAAGTAAGATAGCATGAGTACACTCAGGACCACTAACTCAGGAGAACGGCCAAAGACAATAGACAGTGGCTGTGCGTATCTTCCTAGCTTCACAATCAGAAGCAGCCAATGGATTTGGAAAAAGTACCTGATATCAATAATCATGCTCGAAAGCATAATTAACTTGTGTGAACCTCTTCTCCTCTTTCTAAGCACACTGGATGCCTTCTGACCTGGTTCTAATATTGGCTCTGCTGGAGCAAATTATTTGACTGTGAGCCAATCACTTTACTGCCTTGAGTCTCAGTTTCCTTCACTATACACCCAGGATAAGAATCCTTCTTAGCCTACCTCTCAAGGGCGTTCCCGGGCTTAAAGGAGGTGACAAATATGAGAAACCTTTAAGAAATTTTTGCCCCACAAAAGCACGCTATTCTGAAGAAACACTGATGATGATTTTACACGGCCCATGTTTTTATGGAGTGCCCTGAATTTGCTGTAAGAGACAGAATGGTCATTTTTCTCTTGGAGAGAGCAAGATCTTCACAATTCAAATGGAAAAGCACTCAGTTAATTTCAGGAAACGGCTTTGTTAATAGACCATATCATACCCAGATTGTCCATCACTCTGGAGATGGTTTTCTACTCCCAGCTTCTGTCTTCCCTTTCAGGGATTGATACCAGGATATTCCAGGGCCTTCTCTTCTGGATTGTGCTAGACACCTCCATTGAGATATCCTCAGAGAGTGGTTCTCAGACTTTAGCATACATCAAAATGTAGACACCCAGTTAAATCTGAATTTCAGATAAACAAAGGCATTCTTAGTACAAGTATGTCCCAATATTACATGGGATATACTTATACCTAAAAAAGTATTTACTGTTTGTCTACAATTGAGATTTAACTGGCCACCCTGTACTTTTATCTGCTATATCCTAATCAGAATCACCTGGAGAGCTTGTTAAAACCGATTTCTGAACCCCATCCCCTCCAGTCTCTGATTCAGTAGGTCTGGGTTGGCACTGGAAAGTTTGGATTTCTAACAAGAGCCCAGGTCTTGCTGAGGCTGCTGGTGTGGGTACCACCCTTCGAGAGCCATATCCTGGGAGAATAAGAAAGGGAGAGAGGATGACTAACTTTCACAGAGCCTCCTTCAGGCCAAGTGTGGAGCCACGCACTTCATGTACTTTATCTTATTTCATTCTCACCACAACCTGTGGGATAGGTATTACTCTTATCTTAATTTTTCAGGTGAGAAAACTAAGGACCAGAGCAGTGATTTGAACTGCACAGGCTCTCACATCCCAACAGGACCAACGTCCAAGGGACAGAAGGGGAGACCACAGTACCACACTGACTTTCCTCCTTCCCCAGGTGTTCTCCTTTGAATTTCCTTGAACAGACATAGTAGAGTCAGACCCCCACCTCTACCCATCTCACTGTAAATTCAGGAACAGCATGTGCATGCCTGCATCACACTTGTATTTCAGGTTCCTCCCTTCTCCTCTGGGGAACTGGTCGTTAATCTGAATTAGCATTTTGATTCCCTTCCTAAGGTATCTTTTTATAGGAGAAGTTTGGAAAGGTTTCAACTTTGACCTTTGCCATCTCTCAGGGATCACACTTCCTGGGTTGGGACAGAGAAGGTGGGGCTTGTATATTCAGACTTTTATTTCTGGGTCTCTGGTAAATATTTAGATACAGGCCTTGCTTCAGAGTCATCATGATTTCTGTTTACTCTATGTCAGCTCATGTCCCTCCATGGACAATAGGTACCTTTCACTCATTATCTTCACCAGTGCCTCTCCTTGCCCCAAGAACCAAAGAGGCAGGAAATCAAGAAACCACTGTCAAAGCTGGCATTTTCCCACAGATGGTTGGCACAAGAGGCAGATAAGTTCTTCTGTTGGTATTTGTAGGTCAAGGAGGTTAGAGACTAACCCTCTTACCAATTCAGATGAGCTCAGCTTTGGGATCATTATCAACGTGGGGGGCCCTCGGCCAAACAGCCTGATCAATACCTACAATCTCTCCCCCTCCCCGTGCTGGCCCCCTTTCAGTTCTTCAGGTATCCCAAGCTCCTCCCTGCCTCTGGTCTTTGACCATTCTGTTCCTGCTGCTTGGATTTCTCTTCCCCCAATCTTCACGTGGCTGCCTCCTTCTAGGTCTCAGTCTAAATGCTCAATCCTCAGAAAGGCCTTCCCTGACCCTCTTCTATAGGTTCAGAAAGACCCCTCTCCTTCCTTCCCACCCTTGATCAAATACATTTCCTGCTTAACACTTCGCATTATTTGTCATTTTGGATATATTTTGTATCTCTCTCTCTCTCTCTCTCTCTCTGTCTCTCACAAACACACACACACACACACACACACGCACGCACATGCCAGCACCTAACACAGACTGTGGCACATAGTAGGTAATCAACATGTAGATGTAGAAAGAATAGCAATGCATAAATGGATAAATGACTGAATTCACAGTTTAAGAAGGAGGATCTAGAGATGAGATACAATAATAATGAAGATGATAATAATACATAAGCATAGCCACCTTTGGGAGTACTAACTATACACTATTCTAAGAGATTTACATGTAGTAATGAATTTAATCCTCAAAACAGCATTATGAGGTAGGTGCTATGATCTCTATTTTGCAGTTGAGAAAACTGAAGCACGGAGATATTATGTAACTCACCCAAGACTGCAAAGCTAGCAATGGATGGAATTGGGGTTCAATTCAAGGTAGCCTGGCTCCAGAGTCCATACGCTTAACCATACAGTTAACCCCAGGGGTTAACCCCATACGCTTAACCCCTGATATTAAGTTCACCCCCAAAAAAGATACATACAACTGACTCAAAATGTACCATGTCAGTGGTAGACAGAGAAAGCCCAGATCCATTACTAATATGAATAAACCAAAGAATTCATCTTAACTGATAGATTCTGCTTGGTTTTTTGTTTCTTTTTTTCTTTTTTTAACTGATAGTTTCTGAACTCTTCTGCCTTCAGCCAATTAGGAATGTTTATTACACAGTCACACACCTCAAAACAATGTTCGGTCAACGACAGACCACATAAGATGGCTGTCCCATAAGATAATAATGAAGTTGAAAAATTCCTATCACCGAGTGACATCGTAGCTGTCTTAATTCCGTAGCACATTACACGCGTGTTTGTGGAGATGCCGTTGTAAACAAACCTTCTGCACTGCCAGTCGTATAAAAGTACAGCACGACCAATTATGTACAGTACATAATACTTGATGGAGATAATAAATGACTATGTTACTGGTTGATGTATTTACTACACTATACATTTTATTGTTATTTTAGAGCGTGCTCTTTCTACTTATTAAAAAAAAGTTGGCTGTAAAAGAGGATGCCGTGGTATACTGGCAAAGCAGCCTCCTGTTTACTGTGTCTCTTGATTGAATCATTTTTCTCTTGTGCTTGATTTGATCCCATGTTGTTTTATAAATGTAGTGCAGCCTAAGTGTAGAGTGTTTATAGTGTCTACAGCAGTGGACAGTCGTGTCCTGGGCCTTCACATTCACTCACCACTCACTCACTGACTCACCCAGAGCAGCTTCCAGTCCTGTAAGCTCCATTCATGGTAAGTGCCCTGTACAGGCGGACCATATTTTATCTTCTATACCATAATTTTACTGTAGCTTTTCTATGTTTAGATATGTTTAGGCACACAAATACTTACCATGTGTTATAATTACCTACGGTATTCAGTACAGTAACATGCTGTCCAAGCTTGTAACCTAGGAGTAATCATCTAGAGCAGGGGTGTCCAAATTGCGGCCCGCGATCCATTGTTAATTGGCCCGCAGCAAATTCCAAAAATATATTTAGTTTACTTAAATAAACCAGGTGAGGCAATACGTACTTCACCTCGAGGGAGTGGCCCGACTGTTTGTGTATTTTACCGCATATGGCCCTTGGTGAAAAGCGTTGAAAAAAGTTTGGACAGCCCTGCCCTAGATCATACAGGCTAAGTGTGCAGTGGGCTAGACCATCTAGGTTTGTGTAAGTCACGCTATGATGTCTGCCCAAGGACAAAATCACTAACAACACATTTCTCAGAACATATCCACGTCGTCAAGTGGTCCATGACTGTAATTTATTTGTTCCTTTCTCTGTCTGCATCAGTGCTCATGTGTTAGAAGATGGTGGGAGGGCAGCCAGAGGGAAAGGAGAAGACGGGAGCTTAGGTACTAACGAGATGGCAGGAACTTGGCTACAAACCCGTCAGCTGATGCCTGGGAACACAAATTGCACGTGGGGTGGTGAGTGGCTGTGCATTAATCAGAGAAACTCTGAGGAGGAGACTAAGCTGTGAAGAATGGGAAGGAGGTGGCTCCATCACAGAGAGGAGAGAGGGACAGAAAAGGAGAAAGAAAGAGAAGGATGAGGGGGAGAAGAGCAGAAGGGAGAAAGAGGAAGAGAAGGAGGGGGAAGAGAAGAAAGGTAAGGAGGAGGAGGAGGTGGTAGAAGAGGAAAAGGAGGAGACGAGAGGTCGTTCAAGAGCAAGGCAGTAGTAACTGGCATACTGAGCAAAATACTCTCACCACAAAAGACATATATATCTATGGAACTGCCAAGTTTTACAAAAGCTTGACTCACGCTGAAAACAATAAAATATTTTAGGGAGTGAAGAAGCATGGCCACCCCAGATTTTACCAAGGGGTCTAACATGGGCTGAAATTGGGCACTCTGATTCTGGCCAGGCTTGCATTTCCAGTTTCACTATCATGAGCAAAACAAAAATTCTCTGTACATAAGAACAGAGATGTGGGGCGCTGCTGAAGGCAGACTTCACTTGGACCCAGTCCTCTCCTAACCTCCTGAATTCTTACCATTGCCTATGCTGGGCGGCCACTACACCAGGGAACAGAATGCAGCTGGGGCTTCCAGTGACATCAACAAGGGATTCCAGCATGAGGGTCTGGGGACATGGCTCTCTCCTCCCTCCCATTCTTTATTTGTCAAGTGGCTGCTAGATTCAAGGCCCTGGACTAGCTGTTGAAAGAGATTTAAAAAAAAAAAAAACATTAAGAAAAACACAGGCTTGGGGCGGCTGGACAGCTCAGTTGGTTAGAGCATGAGCTCTGAACAACAGGGTTGCTGGTTTGATTCCCACATGGGCCAGGGAGCTGCGCCCTCCACACCTAGAATGAAGACAACGAGCTGCTGCTGAGTTTCCGGAAGGACGGCTCAGATGGTTAGAGCCTGAGCTCTCAACAACAAGGTTGCCAGTTCAATTCCCACATGGGATTGTGGGCTGCGCCCCCTGCAACTAAAGATTAAAAAACGGCAACTGGACTTGGAGCTGAGCTGCGCCCTCCACAACTAGATTGAAGAACAATGACTTGGAGCTGATGGGCCCTGGAGAAACACACTGTTCCCCAATATTCCCCAATTTAAAAAAAAAAAAAAAGAAGAAGAAAGAAAAGAAAAACACAGGCTTGGCCCTCGGATAAAGGAAAGCACACATACCTACATGCAAGTGGAAAGCAATCAGAGCAGGAAGAGAAGGCCACCTGGACTTGGTGGTCACTTCCACCCAAGCTCATGCCAAGTGCTTGTCTACCTTCCATCTCACACCTTCCTTCCTGCTCCCTTGGGGAGCTCACTGCCTCCCTGTGTCCATTTGCCTTGTTCCTGCTTTCTCTCTCATGTATGAGTTTCCAGCTATGTCTCCGGCCTGTCAGGCTCCTGCAGGACTCCCACTGGCCACTCCTATAGCATCCTAAGTGGCTGAACTTTGAGCCGATCATTGGGTTTTAGAGACTTAAAAATACAGTCAGATACATTTCACTCAAGAGAGTTTAAGAAGTGTGAGAAGCTGTCCTCTTTCCTCAGGGAAAAGTTCCATCACCATCTCTGGTCAGCCCTACAGGAAAGAATGTCTTGGTTTTCAGATAAACTTTTAGACCATATCTATTGATCTCATAAATTTCCATCTCAAAGGATAAGGAGAACGAGACCTGAGTAACCAGAAAAACAGTGAGAGTCTAGCTCTATTGTTATCTTGTGTGAACTTGGGCAACCCACGGGGTTCATCGTGGTTGTTGCCAGATCACTGAGGATTCAGTCAGATAGGGGATGTGACAGTCCTTCAAAAGCTTTCTTCAAAAGCTTCCAGTTGAAATAAGGAGAACAAGAGCTAAACCGGAGAGTTTACTGTGTGCCAGACCCTGTTCTGAGACTGTACATGTATCCTCACAACAACTTCAAGTAAGGGCTATTATTGCTATTATAGAGATAACAAATGGTTAAGACTCAGAGATGTTAAGGAACTCATCCAGGGTCACACAGCTGGTAAGGGACAGAAGTTGGATTTGGACTCTAGCAGCCTGACTCCAAAGCCCAAGCCTAAAGAAAGGGTCGACAAACGAGGGTCTACTGGCCAAATCTGGCCCTCCACATGTTTTTGTAGATAAAGCTTTATTGGAACATATCTACAAGCATCTATTTATGTATCATCCATGGCTGCTTTCATGCTACAGCAGTAGTTGTGACAGAAATTGCAGAGCCTTTTTAAAAATTTACTATCTGACCCTCTACAAGGAAAATTTGTCAACCCTTGCTCTGAACCACATTGATATACTCCTCTCTAGTGATTCTCTACTAATAAAGGAAGGAAAGAAACTATGGCTATTGAGAGACACACAGTCATTACATTTTCAAGACCTTTGCTAGCAATAAACTGCCTAGCATGCCCACACCCATTTCCCTCAAGCTTATTCCTGCCTCTGTGGTGTGGAATCAGAATTTTACTCCTGGGAGATCCTCAATCGGACTGTCTCCCAAAACAGAGGAGACTCTTGGAGGTTCAGAGAGGTTAATGATTTGCCTGATGTCACTCGGTTCTTTGTGAGATCCCCACTCCCTTTGGAACGCTTATTTCTGTGTTGGAAGGGTTTTGAAGGGTTGGCTCAACCCCATTGTATCCAGACTGCTCCCCATTGTATTCAGCTGGCTCTGGTATGTGTGACCAAACTCTCCTCCAAAACAAGAGTCCTCCACTGGGCTGTGTACCTGGAACCCCACCTCTCTGAGTAATTTCTGGTACCACTAGCCAAGGAGTGGGGAATTTCCCCTTCCAGACTCATGTTCCTGCTTTCACATATCCCACTTGTCCAAATAATCATTACAACACAGCACACAGGCAGCTGTGTGTTAAAGATGCCAAACCATGATGGCATAGAGAAAGGGAATCCTGGGCCATGAACCAGCCCACGGTTACAAAAGGTATAGCTTCATGGTTTCATGTTACTCAGTTACTCAGACGGCTTGGCTTGCCTCACGTGTGACTCAGGCTTCTGTGAGCCTACCTGCCTGGCTCCCTGTGTAAGCTAACTCCTTGTAACCCAGACCTGGAGTCCTTGGTCTTCCTCTCCAATTGTCCCTCACTTCTATCCCCAGGCCAATGCACAAACCAGTTCTCTCCATCTCATTAACGTTTTTGGGAACAGGGTCTTTTTCTAGAGCTCCGGATTCATTACCTATTACAGGTTACAACCGCTCCTTTCAAAGTCCCCAAAGTCCCCAGGAATACCCTCAACTGGCCTCTCCTCTGTCCAATCTCCTTTCAGACTTTACAAGCCCTGATTTCCTCCTTTTATCAGGATGTATCAATCCAAGGTCAATGCAAGTCTTCCCTTCCTAAAATCCCGATACTTTCCAAAGCTTCTCTGGTTGCTCACTCCTCCTACAGCACAAAGTAGAAGGCCAAAGCAGGTGGAGGGGGCAAAAGGTCCCATTGGACGCTTTCTGGCTCAGTCACAGTCTGAGCAAGATGTCAACTTCAGACAGCCTATGACCCTGTGATGCTCTCCTTAGGCCAGCACATTTGAGTGCTGCTATCCCTGTCATGAACTTCCAGGCCAACAAACAGGCTTAAACTGAATTTGCATTTTGATACAAAGGGAAATTTAGAAGTATAGGTTTGATACAATTGAAACTGTTTTTCAATTTTGGAGAAAACCTACTTAGATTTTCATTTTCTTGCCTGCGGAGTTTTCCTTCAACTCTTTCTTTCAAGTGTGTATGGCAATAATGTTTTAAAACCATTTTAAATGTTAGTATAGAAATCGCCGTGCTTATTTGTCTTCTAAACTAACAGTTTCTAAACTTTTTAAGTCAGCAGAAACGTGTACTCAAATAAAGTCTTAGCAGATTGCCCTTTTATAAAATAAATAAAAGTCTGGTTGCTGGGAAGGAGGGGGCTAGCAGCCCCTGAGGCATTTCTGCAGTGCTTAGGAAACACATTTTTAAAACCGCTGCTTTAGAATATAACCATACTTTACAGAATCTAAAACACCAACTATTGTAAGACACACCATGTAATACGAAGAAAGAGAAAACACTGTCACTTAAACCGTGGCATGCTAACTGATAGATTATAATACACGAGCCAATTTCAAAGATGTTAAAATGTGGTCAATGTGTAGCTGGAATTGATGGTTTATAGTACTATAAATAAATATACATATAAATCATGTTCATTTACTCACACAGTCAATCTGAAAGTTAAATTTAAGTGAAGAGGCAATAACAGCTTCACATAAATTCTAGTTTCCATTTACTGACCAATACTACGTGTTGTCTGTGCACCACACAAATGCCAACTGAGGGCTGGCCTTGGCACTCCTGGTGTTTCTTCCATATTGTAATGTTCCCATTTATTGAGCCTTTGCCAAGCACAGTGCTGAGTGTTGTACATTTAATTATCTCGTTTAATCCTGGCAAAACTCTCCAAAGCAGGTATTATTATCTCCTATTTTATAGAGGTAGTAATTGAAGCTCAGGGAAGTTCAGTGATTTGCCCAAAAATCACACAACTAATAAATGTGGCGGGTCAAATATGTTGACTTCAAAGCCCATGCTCGTTCTACTATAGAATTTTCTAGAATATTCTAATTCTAGAAAATTCTAGAGTTGGGAGAGACTTAGAGGACACTGCTTCCTCATTCAAGAACCCCCCTCCCATCTGACCAAACAGATAAGAGCCTACTCAAATCAGTACTTACCAAGCATCTGGGAAACATCTTTAAAATGCAGATTCCTGGGGCCCTCTTCCAAGGTTTTTTTTATTTCATAGGTCTGGAGTGGGGCCCAGGAATTTGTATTTTTAAGAAGCACACTCAGGTGATTCTGATACATGAGCAGGTTTAGAAACCATTGATGTGATCTCACAAAGCCTTAGATGGAAACTGTTGTTGGAGGAAGAAAAGTTGAATTTCAGCCTCATCAAGGAAGCAGTGACTTCTGCGCAAGAGAAGAATGACAGCATGTTTCTCTGTTGGATTAGAGTAATCCAATACTGAGACATGAGTAAGGAAAACACCACTCACAGGAAACCCTACATGAGCCATTGAACCCTGCCTGCTTTGGGTGGGGCTAATCCCTCTCACCAACCAACTCTCAGCCCAGACCCACACCTGGGCATTATCAGGAAGAGAGCCATCACTTCTGGTTAAGGTGTGAGGTGTCTCCAGGCCTAGCCTAAAATGCATATCTCCTACGGATGGTTCTACCCCATGCTTCTTCCCCTTTCCCATTGGCTTCCCCAAGACCCAGAGCTTGGAAGCCAAGATCTTATCCCTAATAAATCAGTGCTAGAAATTTTACATGAAGAGATATGAGTTTCTTGTCAAAGCAGAGGTGAGGGGAGTAGACAAGGTGCTTGGATGCAAACGGAGGCTAGATAAGCAGTTGGCACGTTTACTGTAGGGGACACTGAAGCATTAGATGGGGTGGGAGTGCACTGTTTTCAAAATAACTAAAGTAAACTACTAGGTCTTATTCAGCTATCTAATTCAGCAAATCTCAAGTCTGCTAAGATTTCATGCCAGCCTTGGCTCTGAGATCTGTAGAGCGGCATTATCCAACAGAACTGTCTGCGATGATAGAAATGTTCTAGACTGCCCTGTCCAATATGGCAACCACTGTCCACATGCAGCTACTAAGCACTTGAAATACGGCTAATGTGACTGGGGAAAGAGATTTTTAGTTTTATGTGATTGTAATGTAAATTGCCGATGTGATTAGTGGCTACCATACGGGACAGCGTGGTTCTAGAGGGACTCTCCCAGCCTTGTCCTGAATTTTGTGATCAGAGCTGCCTAGTCAACACCCACTTTTAGGAAATTGCCAAAGTCCAAAGCATAAGAAGACAAAAACCCTGACAAAGAACAGAAAGGAGGCCTCAGATCGTCTGTGCCTTTACCCACCCACACGTGGTGTCATGAGAAGACTACCAGGAGGGACCCACCACAGAAACTGGCTTCTGCCCAGTATTCTTGGCTACCTTAAGAATAAAGCAAAACTGACTTTAAGGGTCACCTAAGCAGTTGTGAAGATGCCAGTGGTTAAAATCCATCTCGAAACAACATATCAAAGGCCAAATATGGCGTGATTTCCTCCTAACTTCTCTCTGTGCTGCACACGACAGTGGCTTTACTTTCTTGACTTTCTTGCTTCTCTTTCTCCAACTGACTCATAGCTGTCACCCTCTTCTCATTGTATGTATGCATCATTATCTCCTCTTTCGCCAGCCAGTCTTGCTAATTTCTTACGCCCAAGGAATTTGGCCAATTTGGTCAACCAGTTGTTTCAGTAAGAACTCTGGATGGAAATGGTCATTGGGCTGAACTGATAAACAGGCCAGAGTCCTGTGCTCATAGGGTGGAAAGGACGTCCCAGTTTCTCTCCCATCCGTACACATATCCTTTGATTGGGGTCCATGCACATAGGCTTTGATGTCGTCCTGCCCACATACAAGTGTCAGAGAAAGCACCTCTTGAGTTTACAAAATACAAAATCCACCAAGAGATGAAGAAAACTGTAATTGGGAACAGTAGGGGCTCCTCCTCCATCCATTCAACAAATATGTATTGAGGGCCTCCTGTGTGTCAGGCACTGTCAGGCTCCCAGAGCAGGACAGATAGTCTTCCGTGGGACTTAAAGTAGCAAAAAGGTAGCTAAAGAGCTACTGTTTATTGATTTTCCACCTCCTGAGAGGTGTCCACTTCTCACAACACTCCTGGCAGGTAAATATTACCTCCCTTATTTTATAGCTACAGAAGAGGAGCTCAGATTTGCCCCAGATCCCCTCGGTCTGTGTGCTCTTTTTGCTTCTTCTCACTGCCCACCTTGTATAATTTTTTCCTCTATTTATCCCTTGAAGAATTCCAAACATTATTTATTTAAAGGCTATTCCCTTACCACAAGAGATCAGGGTGCCCGGGATACCTGGGGAGCACGAGACCCATTATCAGGGATCTAAGGCTGAAAGGAAGAATCACTGCGTCCCCAAGTCAAGAAGAATATGGCCTCCTCCAGGGAATATCGTAGTTAAGCAAACAGTATTTCAGAGAAAACTTACCGGCCACCACACCATACTTCGTCCTGCCAGGAAGAATCCTCCAACGGTTCCACGATTAGTGGAAAACATAGCCTGAGGAGGAGAGGGTCAAAAGTTTAATAGAAAACTAGAACAGAGTGACCTTGCAGCCAAAAGGACACACCTCCCCATATACTCACACTTTCTTCTACCCACTTCACTCTCTGAAACACTTCCACATTCCTTACTCCCCTGGAGCCCAGTACACTCAGAGGAAGGAGGGAGGGACCTACCTTTGACAGACATGGAGACTGAAGCTCAGGTTTAAAGAGCTTGCCCTACTGCTAACTCTGCAATGAGCTCACAGTGTGGCTGCGAGCAAGTCACTCCACCTGGATCTGTTTGTGTCTCTGTTAAATAAGGGGAAGTGGAAACATGTGTGGCTTTTTACAAGCATACTCAAGGTGCCTAATGAAGGATCGTAGTTTTTAAAAGCACCGTTTGGTATGTAAATATCTCAATAATGCTGCTAAGAAACAAAGAAGGCGGAGAGAGGGAGAGGAGGAGGGAGGGAAGGAGGGAGGGAAGAAGAAGGAAGGAAGGATGCTATAGGAATGTACTGCGTTCGTACTAAATATTTCCCAAAAGACTAAAACATTCAAACTCAGTTCAAAGCTTTCCCCTTTGGGGATGAGCTTGCTGGAAACATTGTTTTTCAATATGTTATGAATACTGTGGAATGATTATTGTTATAAATACAGAAGAAAGAGGAGATTTCTTCTGACCGAGTTGTCAGGAAAGGCTTCACAGAGGGGACAGCATTTCAGCAAGTGTTGAAGAAAGAGGGCGGTTTATTAGTCAGAGGAAAGAAGGAAAGGACATTTCAGACTTCAGGAACAGCATAAGCGATGACCCAGAGATGGAACCATACCAGTGTGGGGAGGAGGGAATGGTGGATGGGGTTGTGTGGTGAACCTGGGTGAGGTGTATGAATGGGCAAAGTCGGGGCAAACCGCAGACCCTCAAATGCCAGGCCAAAAAGTGTAGCTTTGTTCCAAGGCAGCAGGGAGCCATTGAAGGTTTACGAGGAGAAGAATGACACACCGTTTCAATAAATGACCACCAACCCCTCTCACAGCTCCTTTACAATGAATGTGGCCTCTGAACCTTCAGCTTTTTCCCCGGGCTCAGGCCCAGGCCCAGTTCTCCAGCACAAAATGGGGACAGTATCTGCCCCGGGGTCCTTTCCCCTTCCTTCTCTGTGTCAGTGGCCCTCTCTCAGCTGAAGCCTGCTAATCTCCCTGAATGCTAATAGCTGATAATGACTTAGGCCGGACAGAGGTGTTTGTATTTTCATAGGTGACCCCTGAGACTGAAGAGCATCACTGGTCTGACGGAATTAACCTGTGATGGTGACATTTCAGGTGTTTAGAAACTCACCATTCATTCATTCATTCCGCAAACACATGTGCTACAGAGAGCACATTGCTGCATGCGCAGACGGCAAAGACATACTGAACTTAGTCCTTTAGGGCACAGGGCCATTTACGCGTCCAAAAGCTCAACACAGATTTGTTACACACCTCTGTGTGCTAGGCAGTGCCGAGGAGATCACAGCTCAGATCTTTCTGGGCTCCCATAGGACATATTCTGGAGGCCTCCATTCCATAGTAGTTTTTCGGGGCACTACCAAGAAGACCAAAAGATCCAAGGAGCAGAGAATGTAGGTAGGGCTGAAACAGAAATAAGTCCCAAGAGCTGACCAGGCTCCTGCAGTTGGCCAAGGAAAGGCCATTCTGAAGGTTATTCTGAAGTTGAATAAGATTGATACCCCCAGGCAAGGTTGGAGGGACAGGAAAAGTGGGTTTGGGGCCCAGGCATATTTCCAAGTTGGTCTTAGAAATGAAGAGCTTAGAGGAAGAATATGAGGGCAGAGACTAGGGAAGCTGGAATAATTCAGGAGTGATGTTGGGATGGATAAAAAGTGAGGAGAGGTGTGTTCTACACCAGGTCTTCTCCTCTCTGGAACGCCATCCCCTCATTTCCACAAGCCAGACCCTGCACACCTACCCGTCAAGGACTCTCCAAATGCCACCTTCCCCATGAAGCCTCACCGGACATTCCCCCATGGAAGACTCCTCCTCCCCTCTCCAAATAAAAATAACCCTTCCTGTGAACATCTAGAGAACTCTACCTATACCTCGTATTCGGCTCTTATAATTTTTTTACTTTGTGTTATCATATTATAAATTTTTCCAGCTTTATTGAAGTATACTTAACAAATAAAAATTGTATACATTGAAAGTGTACAATGTGGTGTTTTGATATACATACTTATTGCCAGGAGCTGGGAGTGGGGAAAATAGAAAGTTGTTAGTCAAAGATACAAAGTTCCAGTTATAAGATAAGTTCTGGATAGCTAGTGTACAGTATGGTAACTATACTTCATAATACCGTATTGTATAGTCAAACTTGCTAAGACAGTAGATCTTAAGTGTTCTCACCACCAACAAAAATTACAACCATGTGAGGTGATGGATATGTTTATTAGCTTGATTGTGGTAATCATTTTACAAGTTTTTAATTTCCCAATAATGTTTAGTAAAATGCCTTGTATGTGGTGCACATTCAGTAAAAAAAGTTGAATGGGATTCCCAGTTCCCTCCAGCTCCACTCTTCCCCCTTATCCCACCATTAACACTCCTTCTGGAAATGGACAGCAACCCCGCTCTGCCCCAGACAGGCATTCTGCAAACAGTCTGTCAGCAGCATTCAGTAGGTGCTTCCTGGGGCATGCATTGCAGCTCATATACCCTGCCTCCTTCCTCCCTGCTGTTCACTCCCTGCAAATGGAAAGACACTGTCTCCATAAGCAAGGGATGTTCCAAGGAAAGCCTCACTTTATAAACCATGCCATTAAATTTCCCTGTGCACCCTGCAACGAGAAGAGAATAATTTCACAATTGCAAGCCACAGCAGCCAAAGAAGCACAATTACTGATCCACATGTGTTTTTTTCTGAATGGAATAAAAATATCACTAAGCAAGAGGGAGGCATTTCAGAAGCTTAAGAAACTGGAAACGTTGGGCCTGAAGAAGAGGAGATCGAGTGAGGCCCACTGTCTTACGTAAAGTGGGGCATGCTCACTCAGTCGCATAAGGCAGAGCCAGACATAATGGGAGAAGCTCCAGAAGGTTAGATCTGAACTCAGTACCAGGAAGAATTTCCTCGCTGTCAGAGCTGTCCAGAGATGGAACTATTCAAGTGAAGCTTTGACAACTTGTCAAGATGCTTTTGTCAAGTGGTTTAAAGAAGAGACTTGACCATAGGATAAAGAGAGTTGAACTAGATAAACTGTAGGCCCTCAATTTATGAAAATGTGTGAGGAAAGAAGGAATTCAGCAGCATCAGGATACTGCCACAACAATGCAAGTGGTGATAAGGACCATGGAAAGGCCATTCCTGGAAAGTGTCTTAGGGAAGGAGAAAGGTAAGACAGTGCAGAGAACATTGCCCTTGGCATCATAAGACCTGAATTCTAGTCCCAGCTCTGGTGCTGATTCATCGGAGTGACTTCCGATCACCCTGTCCGATCCTCATCTGTAAAATGGAAAGTTTGGGCTCCCTTAGGGGCCATTACTATTCAGGCATCCAATGATGTTATAGTGCAAACAGCCGCATAAGGTAGGGGCCAGGAAGTTTCTTCTGTTAAAAGGGTCAGGTAGTAGATACTTTAGGCTTCGTGAGATATATATATATATAATCTTGACCGCATATTCTCCTTGTTTTGTTTTGTTTTTTTTCAACCCCTGAAAAATGTAAAAGCCATTCTTTTGGGTCATACAAGAACAGGCTATGGGCCAGATTTGGCCCATGGAGAGTTGTTTAATAATTCCTGGCATGTTCCAGAAATAATAAGGTCAGAGACCTCTCAGTTTGTCCCCCAAGAAACAAACTGAGAGTTGGGGCGGGGGGGGGAGGGATGGAAATGCATACTGAAGAAGCAATAAGCTCGAGTCCCAATATGATTGAATGAGGCTGTGTTGGAAAAGGATAAAACAGAACAAAATAATGTTGGAAGAAAGGGGGGTGGGGACAGAGGAACAATTAGCTGTGTCTTTTCTAAGTTGAGGAAACACAATGGGCAGGATCCGTCTGTCTTTGCAGTCTAGAGATCAAGTAGGAGTCAGGATGCCTGTCCCTGAACCAAGCCACTCTTGACGCGCCAGCAGAAAAAGAAAAAAAAAGGAATGCAAACTGGAAGAAATCAGCAGGTTAAATGATCAGAGTCCAGAGGTGCTGATTAATAGGGAAAGACTAAATGTGAACAAATACTAGCAGGTGCATTAAGTAGCATTTAGCAGGACAAGTGATTCTGATTCACAGATATTCAAAAAGGGTAAACACCATAATCAGCAGGACTGGCAGGGCTCAAATGAGGTTGGTTAAGGGAATGGAGATAATTAGTGATTGTCTGGAAAACAGACGGTACAGCACAACTACCGTGTTTCCCCAAAAATAAGACCTAGCCGGACAATCAGCTCTAATGCATCTGTTGGAGCAAAAATTAATATAAGACCTGGTATTATATTATATTATATTGTATTATATTATATTATGTTTTATATTATATTATATTATATTACATTACATTATATTATATTATAGTATATTATATTACATTATATTATATTATATTACATTATGTTATAAAGATCCAGTCTTATAGTAAAATAAGACCCGGTCTTACATTAATTTTTGCTCCAAAAGACACATTAGAGCTGATTGTCCAGCAAGGTCTTATTTTGGGGGAAACACAGTAGCAAATGATGGATTCACGTGTTGGCTCCAGCACTTATAAGCTGGGGAGGGCTGAGAAGAGAAAGGCTGGCAACGTGCCAAAGTACCTGGTGCCATGGAAAACCAAGAGTCCAGCTACCTGAGTTCCAAGAATAATTCCATAAATTGCAACCTCAGGCAAATCACAACCACATGGGGCTTCCATTTCCTCGTCTATAAAATGGGGACTAGCATTCCTGCCCTCTCTGACTCGCAGCTTTTTATCAAGATGTCCTATTCAACTGACCACTTTTGTCCATTTTACTTAAAAGGACAAAAATAATTCAGGGCCTCACTCAAACCCTCGAGAGCAAATGATAATAGTATTTTTTTTAATTTATTGGGGTGACAATTGTTAGTAAAATTACATAGATTTCAGGTGTACAATGCTGTATTACATCATCTAGAAATCCCATTGTGTGTCCACCACACTGAGTCAGTTCTCCTTCCATCACCATATATTGGATCCCCCTTTACCCTCATCTCCCACCCCCACCCCCCAATAATAGTATTTTAAAAGACTCCTAGCATCTATAAAGAACTTTCAGATTCATCTCTGCAAATCCTCACAACCTGGGTAAGACTGCACCCATTCTACACTTGAGTAAACTAAGGCTGAAGCAGGTTACCCAAGGTCCCATGGCAGAACTATGTTAAAGCTGGTACTAAACTTGAGAGTCCTGACTCTTAGTTGGACACTTCTGGGAAGCTGAGGGTATTAGAAAGAGTCAGCCACAATGACCCCTTGTGACACTTGGGGAAGCTTTTAGTCATATCCGGATTCTGCAATTACTTAAAAAAAAAAAAAAAAGTCGACACTTCCCTTTATCCATAAAAAATACTCTGTGGCTATGGAAGGGTTACTGTCCACCCTCTTCTCCTTCAAGTCAAAAGAGTTCGACCATCTGCTGGCAAAGCAGCCTCCTGCTCTGTCACCCTCCAAGAAAGCCTTTGAGAGTGGCTGGAATATTTGCACATTTAAAACACCTCTTCTAGCTACTGGGTGTGCCAGAGTCTGTCACAAGTGAAATTTCCAAGTTCCAGGCTGCTAAGAACAAGTTTCTCTGGTTTGGTGTGTCCCCAGAGTCCCAAGGAAGGGCCATATGCATTTCCCTCTTCCCAGCACCAAGCCACCCTTGGGTCTTCCTCCTCCTTCTCCTCTAATCAGCTTTCCCAACTCACTCACTTCAGCCCCTGGGATCTCACGGTACAAGGCCATCAGGTCAGCCTTTCCCGGGAAGGGGACACCAGACAGCCCCCCCACTACCTTAGGCTGCCCCACAGCACCTGCAGCTGGCAGAGGCTGTGTCCCTCCTCATCTACGCTGTTTCTTTTCCATCCAAAACTGGATGATGAAGAGGAAGGACAGTAGTCACCTCGTCTGGGCTCATCTCCCAAGCTGGGGGACCCTCCCTGCAGCTACAAGCTGGCCCTCTCCTGCCCCCTCACACCATACCCCTCCGTCTCCAATCTCCCACCCTCCTTCTCTGCTCACAGGTTCCAGGTGTCCCTCTTTGGTGCTGGCCAGCACCCCTCTCACTTCTGCTCGTCTTTGCTTGCCCTCCTCACCTCCTCTGTGCCCCCCAACTCCTCTTAAGCACTTCCAAGTCTGTTCCGCTGAACTCCCCGCACCCTCCCCTCCTCGGGGTTTACCCAGGCCCTCGCTCCTCGCTCCTCGGTGGCCCCTCCTTGTCCCTGCCGCTGGCCCTCGGCCCCTCAGCGAGTGTCCCAGGGCCCCTACATACCCACAGCCCGACAGCCATCACCACCACGAAGTAGATGACAATGACAGAGATGTCGGCCGCATTGCGGATGCGCTCGTGGGACGCGAGGGGCGCGGCGGTGACAGGGGTCGTGGGGCTCCAGGTGCTACTGTCCATGGCTGCGGCGACGAGGCGAACCTCCCACCCAGGCCGCCCGCTCTTTATACGGCCTCCCGGTTAATGATCAGCCCCGGGGGAGGGCACCCGCGAAGTCTGGGCAGCGGGACGGTGGTGCGGGACCCCTGCGCGGAGCCGTCGGAGACCAGGGAGTGCGCGGAATGAGGAGCCAGCAGAGGCGGGCCGGCAGGTAAGGGCTGACCCGCCGGCGGGGAGGGGCCGGCTGGGGGTGGTGCCCGCCTGGCACAAAGGCCCGCTGTAGCAGGACAGCGGGCACTGGGCCGGGACTCCTGGCCTGCCACCGTGGGGCCACACCAGGCAGAGCGGGAGTGGATCCATGGAAGAACCAGGCTGCCTGGGGCCGGGTGCTTAGAAGCTTCAGATCACCTGTCACTTGCCCTTGGACCGGTGCCACGCCCTCTGGGACCTGGCTTCTCCACGTGTAAAATGGGTGCAGGACTGTTCCCAGGAATTAGCCAAGTTCTTGGTCTCCGTGGAGAACATTCTGAGGAGGACTGGAAGTTTTGGATGTTGCTAGTAAAAGCTCAGTACAATTGCCATCTCTTGGCTACCGGATAACCACCCTCCCACCCACCCACATTTCTGACTCCCCCTCCACAGCCTGCAGCTCTAGGGGCCACTGTTAACCCATAAGGAGGAAGAAAACCCGAGAGGGAGAGGGGATCCCACTGGGAGCGTTTTCCTGGCCCAGTGCATCACCTAATAATGTGATCTGGGGCTCTTCCAAGGCAAACAAGAGAGGAGATAAACAGAGAATCCTTTCCAAGGAGCTCATCAAACCCTTTGCCTTCCTGGGGATTTAGCCTGCCCATCTGGAAACACATATCTAAGCTGATGTTGTCCGATGTTGGGGCTCAGAACAGAGATGACTGAGAGAGTAGGAGCAACTCATTCAAGGTCACACAGTGAGCCAGTGACAAAGGTGGCTCTGCAGCCCGGGCCAGGGCAGGCCTAGTTCAGAGGATAGTTGGGTGACGCGCTCAGGGGCTGGTGCCAGGCCGGCCATAGAGCAGCCACTTTTGGAGAGGGGAGCTTTCCTGGGGTGATAAGGTGCAGAGAGGAGAAGGAAACGCAAACCTGTTCTGCCTCAGGCCCTCCATGCCCATCACCAGACGGCCCATCACCCACGGCCCAAAGGCCAGCAGCCTGTTCCTTTGCACCTTGCTGCTTCTGAGGTCCACTCCCCTCCTCCCGATGCTCCCTCTTCCCACTGAGGCTGCAGTGCTGCCCGTTTCCCCACCCACCCACCCCCGGAAGAGGAAATTGTATAAGCTATGTCGAGGGCCCATCATAGTACCTGACCACAGGGAGTAAGAATTCTCCTTCTGGGGAACCTGGCAGCAGGGACTCTTCAGTGTGGATGTCTGCACCACTTGGAGCAACTCACCGTCTGTCCATGTCCATTCATTCCCACAAATCTTTTTCACCAAGCTCTGTGCCAAGCAGTCCCTGCCCTCAAGCAACTTCTGGTCTGATCTGGAGGTGAAACCACCCACAGGAAAAGTCCAGCCCTGAACCCCAAGCTATAGGCAGCCAGCCAGTGCCAAGTTCCAAAAGTGAAGTCTGTGGAAATGAGCAAATCCCAAAAGTGAGCAGGAGGGAGGACTGGAAGTGCTAAAGGACCTCAAAGGATAGACAAAGGCATCCTTTGATCTTTCTAAGACAGCAGAACACGGGTGGCCAGAGAAGGAAAGAGATGCGGCCAGCAAGAGAAAAGAAAAATGCATGCAAGCATGCATGCATTCTTGCAGCAAAAGAGCAGCTTCTGTATGCCAGGTCATTTGCACCAACCCTGGGGATACAAGGGCGTCCAGCCTGCTGGGAGAAGACAGACCATTATCAAAGGTGAGACAAATACCTATAAACTGGGCCGGCCCAGTAGTTCAGATGGTTGGAACGCATCCTCTCAACCACAAGGTTGCCAGTTCGATTCCTCGACTCCCGCAAGGGATCGTGGGCAGCACCCCCTGCAACTAAGATTGAACATGGCACCTTGAGCTGAGCTGCCGCTGAGCTCCCAGATGACTCAGATGGTTGGAGCGCATCCTCTCAACCACAAGGTTGCCAATTTGACTCCCGCAATAAACTCCCGCATAAACCAGAGAGTAGAATGGTGGTTGTTAGGAGCTGGGGGTTAAGAGAAACGGGGAGATGTTGTTCAAAGGGTACAAACTTTCAGTCATAAGATGAATAAGTTCTGGGGATCTGATGTACAGTATGGTGATTATAGTTAACAGTACTGTTTTGTGTACTTGAACATCGCTAAGAGTGCAGCTCTTGAATACCCTCATCAGAAAAAAACACACAGAATGGTAACTATGTGAGGTGATGGATGTGTTAGTTAACTCGGTTGTGGTAATCATTTCACACTGTATGCATATATTAAACATCACATCGTGTACCTTATTAAAAATCATGTTGTACAGCCTAATTTTTTTTTAATTATTTCCCCTGAACAGATGCTTCCAGGGGAACACAGTATGATACACCACCCGCCTCCCATAACTGGCCAGAACTACCAAGTTCTACCGCTCATGGATAAAGATCCCATTGAACCCTCTCTTGCCCTCACTGGTGCTAACCAAAACCAGGAGCTGGTCACTGAAAGGGACCTTGCTACCAGAACCCCAGAGAAAGAAGAAAACTTCTGGGCTACCAGAACCCCAGAGAAAAAAGAAAACAACAGCCTGGCCATGGGAGGAGAAGAGGCTGATGAGGAAAGACAGACGTGAGAGCAAGAAGCAGACCCCATCTGAGTCCACGCAGGTTCACAATACATGGTCAGATTGGGGGGCCTAATTTTGAAAAGCCAGGTGCCCACAGATTCACAGCTAAACCTGACTGTTGGGAGAAGAATAAATATTCAAATGACTCTAAGATCGCTAAGCTAATATGTATAAATGTCAAGGGAGGGATGCAGGATTTGGAGGGTAATGACTTATCACTCTGTGGGAATTTTCCTGTCTTCTCTTCTCTGCCTCCCTCCCTTCACACTACTCATCTGTCCAGGTCCCACAGGAGTTCCACCTGCTCCTGCCAGCCTGGGAGCTTCTCCCCAGCAAGCCCCAAATGTGCAGTGTCCACCTTTCACTGGCCAAACTGTGCTCCTTAGCAAAAGACCCCATGGTGGGGTGGCCAGCTCCTGAACTCTTATCACACAGTGAAATCAACAGCCCAAGTGCAGAAGCCATTAGTTTGGGAAGTTGCCTGTGGAGGGGACGCACAAAACTAGTTTGAATCTCAGCTCAGCCATCAACCAGCAGCAGACCATGGACACCTCACTTGACATCCATGAGTCTCCCTTTGAACATCTATAAAATGGCGTAAACAATAAGGACTGCCTCACCCTACCTATGAGGTCCAACTGAGATGACAGTGTAAAGGGGCCTTGTTGACAATAAGAAGGTAAATGTGACGGGGAAAGAGCAGCTATGATTTTCTCTCCTTTTCCTTTTCCTTCTTGCAAGTTCAGGTATTGATTAGTGTATTAGTTTCTTGTGGCTGCTATAACAAATTACCGTAACATTGGGGGCTTAAAACAACAGAAATTTCTTCTCTCACAGTTCCGGAAGGCAGACGTCCAAAGTCAGTTTCCCTGGGCTCATATCAAGGTATCAGCAGGACCACCCTCCTGAGGTTCTAGGGAAGGATCCTTCCTTGTCTTTTCCTTCCTCTGGTGGCTACCAGCATTCTTTGGCTTGTGGCTACATCACTCCAATCTCTGCCTCCATCTTTGTGTGTGTGTAGAAGGGATGGTAAATATACATACAAAACATAAAATTTACCATCTTAACCATTTTAAGTGTACGATTCAGTGGCATTAAGTATATTCAGGATGTTCCATCATCACTATCTATACCCAAAACTTTTTCATCATCCTAACAGAAACTCTGTATCCACTAAGCAATAACTCCTCATCTTCCCCTGGAACCACCCTTCTATTTCCTGTGTCTATGAGTTTGACTACTCAGTACCTTATACAAGAGGAATCATACAATCTGCCTCTATCCTCACATACCTTCTTCTTTGTGTCTGTCAAATCTCCCTCTTCTCCTTTACAAGGACAGTTGTGATGGCATTTAGGATACTGCCACCAGGATAATCTACCCTCATCTCAATATCCTTAACTTAATCACATCTGCAAAGACTTGTCTTCCAAATAAGGTAGCATTTACCAGTTCCGAGATTGGGACCTGATATTCTTAGGTGGCCATTATTTGGGCCAATGCAACAGGTGCTAGTGAAGGAGTCTGAATGTGGAAGGATTTGGTGAAGAAAGCAGAACTGGAGCTGCTTTGGGAAGGGCAGGATGGGGAGGAAGTCGCTGCTGGAGAGGGTGACTCCAAGTCCAGGGGTACAGGCCAAAAAGCTTCCAGGCAAAGAGGGGGTGAAGATGCACAAGAAGGGAGAGGGAAGCAGTGAGTTGGCCTCAGGCTGCCAGCCCACCCGCACCCCCACCCCTGAGCTGTTATCTGGGCCTGGGGCGAGTCGGGGGAATATGGAAAGTTGAGAGGGACACAGTGCCCCTGACCCTCCTTTAAAGCTGAAGTCAACAGAGGGTGGACCCCTGGTAGGCTCCATCTAAGAATCTGAGCCCTGGCCTCTGTCATGCTGGGTGACCTTGGGTAAGCCCTCTATGTTCTCTGAGAATCACCTCTATTATGGGGACACAGCTTGATCTAATAGAAGCTTGCTGAGTGCCCACCATGCATGCCAGCTTTGGGCTTGGACCAGAACCCAGGTTGCTTGTTGGCAGGCTGTATCTTTCCTCTAGATCCCAAATCCCAGACAGGCTTCAGGAGGAGCTGCAGGGTGAGAGGCTGCAAGACACCCCAGCCTAGCTCCCCCAGAGCTCTTCACAGGGGACTGCCTCAACCCTGGTCCTTAGCCTAGGGCAGCAAGGACAGTGCCTGGCCTGTCGTCAGGAGGCCTGGGTTCAGGTGCTGCTTCCTCTACCAAGGAGCCTTCGGCAAGTCACTTTCCTCTCTCTAAGACAGTTTTCTGTCCGGTCAAATTGGCAGAAGTTGACCAACTGGTTTCTTAAGAAGGATCCTGGTGCCAATTCTATGACTGCAGCCTGGGCCCTGAAGCTCCCAGAACCTCCGTCTCTCATTTATAAACTGGAGACAATAAGCCCTGGAAAGTTGCATGTCAGAAGCATGTCAATGGCACTTCCTCCTGAGTCTCATCCTCCACTATATCTGCTGGCACCAAGGGTGACATTTTCTATTGCTCACGGCCATTTCTAAAAGCGTCCAGGAAAGGGTGAGACACTTTATGGCCACCGTTCAGAAAGCATATCACTCCTCCCAGGCTGCTCCTCCAAAGCAGTGCGGGAAACATACCCTGATTGGAATTTTGGTTCCTCCTCTTGTTACTAGGTAACTTTGGATCAAGTTATCAAATTTTGGGGGCCATCAGTGTCCTCACTTATAAATCGAGGGTAATAATATCTAAGATAAATGAGAGGACACATAAAACATTTCAGGGCACTGCCAAGCACATGTGTGGTGCTCGATAAAAGGTTAATTTTTACCTTCATCATCTTCACTTTGTCTAGACCCCAAGATGTGGAAGCCAGAGCTGGGGCCCTGCCCTCGCAGAGCAGAAGACAGATACGAGAAAGCAAATGGATACTATTGGACAAATAGTGCGACTTTAATCTTCACAATGACCCTATTGTTATCCCTATTTTATGGATGAGAGCACTGAGACTCACAGGAGTTAAGTAACTTACCCAAGCTGGTAAAAGGCCAAGATGGCACTCAACCCTGTGTGTCTAATACCAAAGTCCATATTTTAACCCCTGGTGCAGAGAGCAGGGACAGAAGACGACAGAAAAAGGGGAAGTGAAGCCTTATGATTCTGAGCCTACTCCCCAGGCAGCCTCTCTCTATCACTCCCAGCTTGACACTTAGCTGCCTGGAGGTGTGTGGCATTTCAGTGACTCATTAATTATAACAGATGCAGCCAAAAGTCAACAGTATTACAGGCACTATCTTCAGAGCACAGGATGGAAGCAGGTGGAGTAGAAGAGTTAACTGTCACTCATGTCCTCTGAGAGCCAGCCCTCAGTGTGATTGTCACCCCATGTGTTCCAATTCCCTCTGTGAGATGAAACAAAGAAGCTCCTGGCAGGAGGTAGCCAAAGGCCTGCATGCACTGGCAGAGGAACTCACCAGAGCTCTCACTTGTGAACCTTACCTCCCACACCGCCAATTACCACCCATCCATCAACCGCCACTGAGGCTGGGATTCCAGGAACACAAAAAAACAGGCTCAATTCTTGGGCAACCGAAAGACCCACAAAGGTAGCAGTGGGCAGGGCAAGTCATTCATGGCAAGCACTCAACAAACACTGGTTGAGCATTTGTCTGGGCATTGGGGGTACAAAGTGAGCAAAACAAATGTAGTCCCTGTCTTTCAGAAGCTTAAAACCCATGCACATTTGGGTATGGGCTTTGTTTTTTTGAGTGATGAAAATGTTTTGGAAATAGATGTGGCAGTTCCATGCACTCAATGGCACTGAATTCTTCACTTTAAGACGGTTAATTTTATGTTATGTGAATTTCACCTCAATTTAAAAAAATGCACAAGGCAACAGGCCAAAGATAATAAAAATTTATTTCCCCAACCTGTTGGCTAGTCCTAAAGTTTTCATGAGTTTCATTCATTTATTCAACAAGTCATCTGAGGAGAATGAAGAGGTGGGTTTATTTCACCATCAAAAGAATACTGTCTCCCATCTAATGTCTGGTCCTGATAATTCTACATTGAGAAATTCATTCATTCATGCATTCATTCATTCAGAGTATGCACTCTACACCAGGCACTGGAGTTACAAACTTGAATAAGACACAGTGTCTGCAATGAACATAAGAGCACAGATAGTGCTTCAAGATACTGACTTCATTTCCTTTGGATAAATACCCAGAAGTGGAATTGTTGGATCATATCGTAGTTCTATTTTTAATTTTTTGAACACCCTCCAAACTGACTTTTCCAGAGTGGCTGCACCAATTTACATTCCTACCAACAATGCACAAGTTTCCCTTTTCTCCAAATCTTGGCCAACACTTGTTTTCTTTTGTCTTTTTAATAATAGCCATTCTAACAGGTGTAAGGTGATATTTCATTGTGGTTTTGGTTTGCATTTTCCTGATGATTAGTGATCTGGAGCATCTTTCCAAGTGCCTGTTAGTTCCTCATATATGATATGAGTTTCTTATATTTTTTGGATATGAAAAAAATGGTAATGATGTGAGGTGATGTATACATTGATTAACTCCATTGTGGTAATCCTTTTACAATGTGGATATCAAATCATCACGCTGCACATCTTAAATATATACAATTTTGTCGATTACACCTCAGTGAAGTGAGGGAGCATAAAAGAAGGAAATACACACTATTCAAAGCAAAAAACAAAAACAAAGACACAGTCTCCCCCTTGGGGACCTCCCAGTCCATCAAGGAAAGTTTACATCTGATATGCATGTGTTATTCTCTATGCAAGGACTTTCCTACTCTTCACCTGACTAACTCTCATAATCCTTTCACCTCAGTTTAATTTCTTCTAAGAGACTTCCTGACCTGCACTCCACCCTTAGCCTAAAAGCTCCCTGAGAACCCTGATCTCAAGCTCTATTCTCGTCCTACCGATACTTCTCTCCGTTTTCAATTCACATTTACTTGTATAACTCTATGTTCAATGTCTATAGCCCTCACTAGACTATAAGTTTCATGAGCGTGGTGCCTCTTGGCCATCACTATGCCTAAGACTGGGGCTGGCATATAATAGATGCTCAATAAATATTAGCTGGGTGGATAAATGAATTAAAATACTGAACATAAACAATTACAATGTGAAAGATGCCCTGGCGGTGAGGCAAGGTGAGACAGAATGTGTCTACCTTTGTCTCTCTAAGAGATGTAGAGAGAGGGGCAAAAGAAATAATCATTAAGAGGGGATATTTGGTCAAGTATACCTCAATATTTTTTTAAAGATTTTATTGAGGAAGGGGAACAGGACTTTATTGGGGAACAGTGTGTACTTCCAGGACTTTTTCCAAGTCAAGTTGTTGTCCTTTCAATCTTAGTTGTGGAGGATGCCGTTCAGCTTCAAGTTGTTGTCCTTTCAGTCTTAGTTGTGGAGGGCGCAGCTCAGCTCCTGGTCCAGTTGCTGTTGTTCATTGCAGGGGGCAGAGCCCACCATCCCTTGCGGAGTCCAACCGGCAGCCTTGTGGTTGAGAGCCCACTGGCCCATGTGGGAAATGAACGGGCAGCCTTCCGCGCTAGGAGCACGGAGCACCAACAGCCTGAGCCACCAGGCCAGCCCCTACCTCAATTTTTTTAAAAAAGGGATATTTGCACTGAGTCGTAAGGGATAAGCAGGAGATCCTGAGGCAACGCAGCTGGGGAAAGGTTTTAAGATGTGAGAGCACACAGTATGCACATTCAGGGAGTGGTTAGTGCTTGTGGTCAGCATGGCTGGGCAGAACAGTGGGAAATAAGGTCAGAGATATTGGCAGGAACTGGACCTCAGGGGACCTTGTGAGTCATACAGCATTCACCCCACAGAACATTGGACAGCCCATAAAGCACGAGTTCCTAACCTTAGGCTGATGGACCCCTCAGAGGTGGGTTTGAACATCCATGGTCTCCATAAAATTGTATGCATAATTGTGGTCAGATTTGTGTTTTCTTGGAGAGAGAGCCCATGGCTTTCATCAGATTCTCAGAAAGATCGGTGACTCAAAAAAGGGTTAAGAACCACCACTTTCCCTGACCACTCTAACTAAAACTGCCCCACCTCCACCCCAGTTCATGACTTTCATAGCACTCATAACAAAACATAAATAGCTTGTTGGTTTCTTTGCCTACTTGTTTATTGTCTGTCTTCCCCTCTGTGAGGGCAGGACCTTTGTCTTTCTTGTTCAAGGGTCTATCTCCAGTGCCTAACACACATGCTCTGAAACATACAGAGTTCAATAAATACCTGTTGACTAAATAAATCCTACTGTAGGTGTTCTTTTTAATTGTGGTAAAATATGCATAACATAAATTTTACCATCTGCACCATTTTTAAGTGTACAGTTCCGTGGCATTAAGTACATTCACATTGTTGTGCAACCATCACCACCATCCATGCACAGAACTTCTTTCATCTTGCAAAACTGAGACTGTGTACCTGTTAAATAATAACGCCCCTTCTTGCCACCCCCACCTAGCCCATGGTAATTATCATTCTACTGTCTGTCTCTATGACTTTGACTATTCTAGGAACCTCATGTAAGTGGAATCATACAGTTTTTGTCCTGTGACTCACTTAGTTCACTTAGCACCATGTCCTCAAGGTTCATCCATGTTGCAGCATGTGTCAGACTTTTCTTTCTTTTTAAAGCTGAATAATTCCATTAGATATATCACATTTTCTCTATCCATTCATACATTAATGGACACTTGGATTGCTTCCCTTTTTTAGCCATTGTGAATAACGCTGCTATGAACATAGGTATGTATTTTTGTAGCCCTTGTTGAAATACAAGGAGTCAAAGGATGGATGGGTGGATGAATGGATGGCTGGCTGGATAGACAGATGATCAATGGATAGGTGGATGGATGGAGGATAGACAGATGGGTAGATAAATAAAAGAGTACTGAACTGAGCGTTAGATCTATTTCCTGTTCTGGCTGTCACACTTTCCATCTGCGTGACAGACCAGACATCAGAGATACTGTGAAGTAACAAGGGACCCTATTGTAACAATGAAAGGAGTATTGAGTAAAAAGCAGTTTCAAAATATTCCTAAAGATGAGTAACTCTGTGCTTTTCATGCTCACAGTTGACATGCATCAGTAAAAGGATTATGTATGACAGCTTAAGGTATTGCTGACTAAGAAGAATGGGGTTTCCTGGAGTGGTAACCCAGGGAAAGATGGGAGTGATTCGAGTTAGGTAAACCACATTCTGTATTAAACAACCCAAACATCTGTCAAAACAGAAGAACTAGAGTCACTAGTTTGCTGGTAGTGATGCATCCAAATGGCAAAGAAGCAGGTAGAAATGAAGAATGCAGAGATAGGAGGTTTTGAGGATATTCAGTGTTGAACTCGCCCACAGGATTTGCTCATCCAGAATTTCACTATCCATAGCCAACCCCAATAGAAAAATAAATAAATAAATAGTTCATATAAAAGGAATCACAAACTAATAAATAAATAAAGAATATATATATATATATATATATATATATATATATCCATATAAAAAAAAAGGAATCACAAATGACACATAAACATATTAAAAGATACCCCAATTTCTCTCTACTAAGAAAAATGCAAATTCAAACTACCGTGAGATACTATTTTTTACCTCCCAGACTGGAAAAGATCATAAACAAGTTGATAATATACTATTTTGGAAGAGAAACATGTACTATAAAACCTCACACTGGTGGGTGCATAAGTCAGTACCACCTCTAACAGAGTAATTTGAGAACATCTATCAAAATTATATCAAGAGAAGGAGAAGACAAGCCACAGACTGGAGGCGGGGAGGAATTGCAAAAGACATATCTAATAAAGGACTGTTAACTAAAATACGAGTAGACAAAGAATTCTTAAAATTCAATAATAAGAAAATGAACAACCCAATTTAAAAAGGAGCAAAAGATCTGAACAGACACCTCATCAAAGATATACAGATATGCAAATAAAGATATGCAAATAAGCACATGAAAAGATGCTCAGCATCATGTGTCATTAGGGAATTGCAAATTAAAGCGAGATACCACTACACACCTATTAGAATGGCCACAATCCAAAACACTGACAAAGCCAAACGCTGGTGAGGATGTTGAGCCACAGGAATTCTCATTCATTGCCGGTGGGAATGCAAAATGGGACAGCCACTTTGGAAGACAGTTTGGCAGGTTTTTACAAAATTAAAGATACTCCTACTATACGATCCGGTAATTGTGCTCTGTGGTATTTACCCAAAGGAGTTAAAAACATATTCGCACAAAAACCGGCACATATAAACAGATGTTTATAGCAGCTTTATTCATAATTGCCAAAACTTGGAAGCACGAAGATGTGCTTCAGTAGGTGAGGGATAAATAAACTGTGATACATTCAGACAATGCACTGTATAGTATTAGTCAAGCCATGAAAAGACATGAAGGGATGTTAAATGTGTATTCATAAGTGAAAACAGCCAATCTGAAAAGGCTATATACTCTCATAATTCCAACTATATGACATTCTGGAAAAGGCAAAACTATGGAAACAGTAAAAAGATCAGTGGTTGCCAGGGGTTAAAGAGAAAGGGTGAGTACAGAGAATTTTTAGGGCAGTGAAATTATTCTATGTGACATTATAATGATAGATAGACAAATCATACATTTGTCAAAACTCATAGAATGTGCAATGTCAATAGTGAGCCCTAATAATGGAGGGGGATATATGGGAACTGTACTTTTAGCTAGATTTTGCTGGGAACCTAAAACTGCTCTAAAAAATAAGGTCTACTTAAAAATTATACACATACGTATCCTTTGACCCAACAATTTTACTTCTAAGTATTTGTCCTCCAGATAGGCATATGTAAGGGCAAAATGACCTTTGTTCAAAGTTATATATTGCATCACTATTTGTAATGGGAAAAGATTAGAAGTAACCTAAATGCCCATCCATAAAGGACTGGTTAAATATACCACAGCTTATCCACTTAATGGAATAATACTATGCAGCCATAAATTTAAAAAAGCTCTAGCATATTGATATGGATTGATCTCCAGATATTTTATTACGTTAAAAAAGCAAAGTGTGCAAAACAACATATAGTATACTCAACTTAATGTAAAATATCAAAGGGTGGAGGAAGAATATAGGTACATATTTGCTTACCTGTGCACTGCAAAAATCTCCTAGATACACAAGAAACCGGCAAAACTGATTGCTTTCAGGGAGAGAATTTGGATGACTGGCAGCCTTTCTCTAGATACACACATGTACTTTATGAACCATGAAAATATACTATTCACTAGATCAGTAGATAGTAGGAGGAAGGGAAGCAGGGAGGTAAAGAGAGAGAAGGAGACTAAACGCTGAATGTCCGAGCAGCTAGAGACCTCGGAGATCTTCAAAGGTGACACTATAATATACTCACTGACTCAAGAAATAAACCCCGAGTGCTCAACATATGCCTGGCACTGTTCCAGGTGCTGTAGATAGCAAGACGCAAAGATGTGGGAGTACACAATCTAATGGGGAAAGACCTCGCTTATCGTTTACCAGTGAGAAGCAGAGGTCAGAGAACAGATGGACCTTGGTCAAGTCACCCAGCTTGCTGGTGGGAGAGCTAGGGCTGAAATCCAGGTCTTCAAGCTCCTGTCTGGCTTTATCTACCCTGGGCTTAAAGTACGAGTACAGTGAAGGAAATGGACTTGATTACACAGGCAATGTTTATGAGTGTAAAGGTAAGTGCACCACAAAACTGGCTTCCCAGAAAGCTTTTATCCCCTACACACGTTTTCTAATAGTTACAGTCACTGCCAGCCATGGAAAGATCCCCCAATGCTATTTAGTACTATCTTCATCTTCCATTCATGCAAACAATTATTTAGGAGTCATAAATAAATACTGTACATGCACACACCTTTCCAAAGGATGGAACCTTTGTCCCTGCTAAGACACGAAAAACGCTAAGACAAAGAAATAAGGCAGAATTCAGCTAAAGAATGATCTGCTGTCTGAGCAAGAGGCTAAAACCTAATCCATGGTCAAGGTTCCCTGATCCCTTGGGTTTTATAAGGATCTTAGGCAAACTCCTCAACAAGTTTTTTCCAAGTTTGGGAAACCCTACCAGGAAGCAAGAAGAGAGGAGCGTCATTCTCACTACCTTGAATGACAAAGATGCAACAATCAACAGCCTGTGGCTTAGCCTGATGTTTTAGGTTGACTTTCATAAAAGTGTTATATAACACATACAAAAATGAAATTATATGTACACAAACACATATAAACATTCCAAAAAATATATACCCACATACCTTGTTTCCCCGAAAATAAGACCTCACCGGACCATCAGCTCTAATGTGTCTTTTGGAGCAAATATTAATATAAGACCCGGTCTTATTTTAATATAAGACCGGGTATAATACAATACAATACAATACAATACAATACAATACAATACAATACAATATAATATAATATAATATAATATAATATAATATAAAGACCGGGTATAATATAATATAATATGATATAATATAATACTGAGTATAATATAATACAATATAATACCAGGTCTTATATTAATTTTTGCTCCGCAAGACACATTAGAGCTGATGGTCTGGCTAGGTCTTATTTTCGGGGAAACACGGTAGACACACACACAAATGTCAACCCCAAAGCCAAAAAATTAGCCTGTTGGGGGCCAGCCCGGTGGCTCAGGCTGTTGGAGCTCCGTGCTCCTAACTCCGAAGGCTGCCGGTTCGATTCCCACATGGGCCAGTTCAATTGCCAGTTCAATTCCTCAAGTCCTGCAAGGGATGGTGGGCTGCACTCCCTGCAACTAACAACGGCAACGCAACTGGACCTGGAGCTGAGCTGCGCCCTCCACAACTAAGACTGAAAGGACAACAACTTGAAGCTGAACGGCACCCTCCACAACTAAGATTGAAAGGACAACAACTTGACTTGGAAAAAAGTCCTGGAAGTACACACTGTTCCCCAATAAAGTCCTGTTCCCCTTCACCAATAAAAAAAATAAAGAAATAAAAATAAACAGAGAGACATTTTCCAAAAAATAAATAAATAAATAAATAAATAAATAAATAAATAAATAAATAAATAAATAAAATAAGCCTGAGATGAAGAACCGTCAACTTTAAATTGACTTCACTTAAAGAAAGAGCCACGGCGATGCTCCAAAATGTAAAATCCTAAAATTCCTCTTTGTCTCTGGGGTGATTCTGTGATGGTAGGAGGGCCTGCTGATGGACCTTCCAGCTTGTTTGGCTCTGACAGGTAGGCAAAACAAAGAATTGATCCTTGCTGAGAGTTCAATTGCTGACAGGTGAGAGAAGATGGTTCAGGGTTGTGTTTGAAAAGAGTAGAGAAGCCAAACAGATTTTTTTGTGGGCTCAGGCCATGCATCGCACCATATGGCCTCATTTGTAATGGCGGGCCACTGCAAGGCCCATTGGCTCTGCTCTGCTGCCAACAGTCATGCCAGGTCCTAGTTTAATCTCTTGTTTGACTCATCCTGAGTCACTCTCTGCTTCTTTCCCACTTCCACTCCTTGAGAAAGAACCGGGCTGGGAGAGCTTCCTTCAGTATGTCCAAAGTCATTGTCCATGTGGACGAGCTGTGACCTCTTTGGGGCAAAGGCCTCTTTAAAGTTTAATTGTCATGAACGTTGTGACTACACCCACATAGCCCTGATATGGGAGGGCTGCTTTTGCTTTCTTCAGCCCTGGGAGCTGCTGGTGAGTGGCCTTGAGGGCCAGCTGTTTTTGAATTCCTGAATCAGGCATGTCAGGTTTTCGATTTCCACAACCTCTAAAAATAATAGATTCTTCAGGCTGAAAAGACTAAGACATTCAACCCACTTTTAAGTATTTACTTGAAAGAAATAAAAACATATTCTATGGTGTGAATGTGTCCCCCAAAATTCATATGTTGAATCCTAACTCCCAAAGGAAATAGGGTGGGGTCTTTGGGAAATAATTAGGTCATGAGGGTGGAGCCCTCGTGAATGGTATTAGTGCCTCATAAAAGAGGCGGCAGAGAGCTCCCTAACCCCTTACACCAGGTAATGACACAGCAAGAAGGTGCCAGCTATGAACCAGGAAGAGGGCTTTCACCAAAACTCAACCATGTTTGTTCCTTTACCTTGGACATTCCTGCCCCTGAAACTGTGAGAAATAAATTTCTGTTTGTTATAAGCTACCAAGTCTGTGGTATTTTGTTACAGCAGCTCAATTGGACTAAGACTACATATATCCTCAAAAATACAAATATTCACAGCAGCTTTTTGTTAGCCAGAAACTGATACATCCCAACTATCCACTAACAGGTAAATAAATAAACAAATTGTGGTATATCCATTCAATGGAATACTACTCATCAATAAAAAGGAACAAACTACTGATACACAGAGCAACATGGATGAATCTTATAGATATTGAAGTGAGAAAAGAGGGGAAGCATAAAAGAGTACATATTATATTATTTCATTTATGTAGGTCTAGAACAGACAAAACTAATTAGTCTATGGTGATAGAAAGTAGACCATAATTTGGGCAGTAAAGGGATGATTGGCAGCAGAAGGGTATGAGAGAACTTTCTGGGGAATTGGCAATGTTTTATATTTTGATTGAGATGGTGGTTATATGAGCGTAAACATTTGTCAAAATTCACCAAACTTAAAATCTGTGTATTTTATTGTATGTAATTGTACCTTAATAAAGTTAATTAATGAAACAGGGAAAGACAAACCCTTACATTTGCATTGCTCTTTTCAGTTCACAGAGCACTTTCCCACCTCCCATTTCACAACAACCTCAAAACAGCCCTGTGTAGTCAGTGAGGTAAGGCAGGGGACACTGTCTCCCATCTACAGGAGAGAAAACTAAAGTTGAGAAGCCACAGCCTCAGCCTGTGCCAGGTACTGGGAGCTTCTCTAGGGTCATAGGACCTGGAAGGCATGGAGTCACCCCTCACTTGTCAGACATACACACTGTGGTACAGAGGGGCAGGGGTTGGGAGTCCTACGTGAATCTGTAGCAGGATTGGGACTAGGGCCCTGGACCCCTGGCTCCTGGCTCAGTGTGTACCCCCACTCACAGGCCATTAGCCTCCCCACTGCACATGTGTACCCCTCTCTCCTCTCTCAGCCTGAGGCTGGCTCCTGCTGCCTGGGCTGCCCTCATATCCTGGGGGTGCCAACCAGACTTCCTCAAGCAGAGCTGCAAATCCCAGTTCTACACTCTTGCTACCCCATGTAAATTCCAGGCTTTTCAGGTCCTATGCACAGCTGGTTATCAAGGACTTCAGTGTTCAAATAAATTCGTCCGCAGGGTGGTTTCTCAGGAAATAATTCCCAATATTATTCCACCCTCGAACATCTGCCACCACTCAAGAATAAGAACTTAGTAATCGAAGAAAAACACTAAAATAAGATATCGTCTTCCAGCTGAGAGATTGTCAGATATCTAGAAGATGACTAATATCCAGGATTGGCACAGGTGAGAGAAAATGGGCACCCACATACATTGTCAATGGAAGTATAAATTGTTTATGATAATTTAACAATATCTATCAAAATTTTAAATGTGTACTCTCTGACCCAGCAGCTCCAACTTGAAGCTGTCTATCCTCTAGAAATATTCACAAGTGAGCAAAAATATTTACCCATTAGAGTAAAAAACTAGAAATAATCTAAACGTTCATTGTAGGGGAGCACTTAGAATATGGAATCCTATGGAGCTTTTTTCATTAGTATTGAGGAAAACTTTCTTGTATGTTGATAACTGCCTCATTTTCTTAAAATGATCACTAGTATTCCATCGTATGTATGTGCAATAATTGATTGAACCATTCCCCTGCAAATAGGTGTCAAGGTTGTCTCCATATGTTTTTTGTTTTCTAAGAGCGACAGCTCTCTAGGCAAAGGGGTGTAAATATATGTGAATTACAGTGAATGGAAGTGAACCAAACTAAAATGTGGATGGTACCAGATTGACAAATGTTAAAAATAATTCTAATAATCATATGAAAATATACTAGCATCACTAATCATTAGGAAAATGTGAATCATAACCACAACCGGATACCTTTCCACACCCATTAGAATGATTATAATCAAAAAAAAGGAAAGAGAGAGAGAGAGAAAGAGAGAGAGAGAGAGAACGAAAGGGAATTGTTGGTGAAGATGTAGAGAAACCATAACCTTTGTGTTACTGGAGAGACTGTGAAACAGTGTAGCTGCTATGGAAAATAGTATGGCAGTTCCTCATAAAGTTGAAAATAGAATTACTATATGATCCAGCAATTCCACTTCTGGATATACATTCAAAAGAATTGAAAGCAGGGATTCAAACAGATATCTGTACACCCATGTTCATAGCAGCATTATTCACAATAGCCAAAAGATGGAAGCAATCCAAGTGTCCCCTGACAGATGAGTGGAGAAATAAAATGTGGCATTCCACACAGTGAAATATTATTCAGCCTTAAAAAGGAAGGAAATCCTGACACATAGTTGAATCTTAAGGACATTGTGCTAAGTAAATTAAGCCCGTCACAAAAAGAAAAATACCATATGATTCCACTTTTGTGAGGTACTTAGAGTAATTAAAATCATAGTGACATAGAGTATAATAGAATGGTTGTTACCAGGTGCTAGGGAATGGGCGAGTGGAGAGTTAGACTGTCTAGTGAGTATAGAATTTCAGTTTTACAAGGTGAAAAAAGTTGGAGATGGATGGTGGTGATGGTTGCACATTATAAATGTTGTTTATCCCACTGAACTTGACACTTAAAAATAGTTAAGATTATAAATTTTAAGTTATGTGTACGAGTATTTTGCTACAATAAAAATTTGGGAAAAGAAAAAAGAAAGGGAAAGAAACGTAGGGCTTCCTTGCTGGTTTTAGTCTGGAAAGCCACCAAAAGTAAAAACATTGTATGATTCCACTTATATGAGGTACCTAGAACAGGCAAATTCAGAGAGATTGAAAGTAGAACAGAGGTTACCAGAGAATTAGGGGAGGCGGGAATAGGGAGCTAGTGTTTAATGGGTACAGAATTTCAGTTTGGGATGATGGATGGAAAATTTCTGGAGATGGATGGTGGTGATGGTTGCACAACAGTGCGAATGTATTTAATGCCACTGAACTTAAAAATGGTTAAAGTAGTAGATTTTATGTGATATATAGTCTACTGAAATGTTTTTTAAAAAAGGAAAATTCCATTTTTAAAAATTCTGAATCCCACTATAGTGAGGGTACGGATGAACCCATGGTTTCATACACTTCTGAGGGGAGTGTCATCCTACAGAGCAGTTTGGCGTCATAAAAAAGTCTTAAAAATTGTCAAGTCCTTTGACTAGCAGGTCCTGCCTTAGGTGTTTACCCTAAGAAAATAACCAGACAAGTATGGGTAGGGCATCTCCATGTCTACAAAGGAGAATGAGGGGCCCTCACCATTTAGAAGGAAGTCCTCTAAAAGTGAGGTGTTAAACATGGAAGTCAGTTGTCCTAAAAACAAATGGAGAGAAGTAGCATGTGTTATACTGAAAATCACTATGGAGCCCCCTCCCATACCCACCCCGCCCAAGGCCAGGAACCAGGAAATATAAGAGGGACTGCCTTTGGAAGCCACCTGCAAAAAAACAACTACATCAGAGGGTAAGTGGGGAGGGGGACTCTAGAAGAAGGTAAATGGGGTCAAATATATGATGATGGAAGGAGAACTGACTCTGGGTGGTGAACACACAATGTGATATAGAGATGATGTAATACAGAATTGTATACCTGAAATCTATGTAACTTTACTATTGTCACCTCAATAAACTTTACTTAAAAAAAAAAATACTTACATGACCTAGAAGCCTGAAGCCCTCTAGATTTCTGACATTGTGTGTGTGTGCATGTGTGTATGCATTGGGGGACTGTTATATCCAAGACAAATTCTAAGCTATATGAGAAAGGAGAGAAAGTATACAGGACAGGGGAGCAGGGCCAGAGAAGAGGGTGAAGTTTAAAGCCTTGCACCAAACCCTGCCCCCATTCCCTTATACCCAGGCAATGATTCTCCATAGATGATTGTTAGAATAATAGCAAAAAGGGCTTGCTATCATTTATTGAGCATTATAGTAAGTGCTTTACAAACATTATCTTATCTCTTTTAATCCTCACAATACCCCTGTGGGACAGGTGCTATTAGCCCCAACCTCTAGATAAGAAAACTGAGACTTAGAGAGTTTAAGTAACGCATGAAGGACAGAACTAGAATTCAAACTCATGACTCTTAACCACACATTAAAAATATATGCCCATATAATGTTGTAAAGATTTTGTAGGGTATCCGATGGACACTTGTCCCATTAGGGAGACCACCTCAGGGATGTTGTAGATGCCTGATCACTGCACTGTACACCTGAAGCTGAAGCTGAACAATAATGAATGTCAACTACAATTTTATATATATATGTATATATATATGTATATATATATATATATATACATATATATATACAGTTACGAGAAGTGGAGTGCAGCATTCGGAATAGAGACATAGAAATGTAATGGCTGCGTGCGATGTCAGAGGATAGTGGATGGGGGGCGGGGGGTTGTCACTGTGTGAGGGATATAAATGATTAATATCTATTACATTGTTTTGTACACCTGAAACTAATAAAAAAAAGAAAAAGTAATAAATAAATGTGTCCTGAACATTCACTTAAAAAATAAATAAAGTAAAAATATATGCCCACAAATAAACATATACCAAATCATTGCATTGTACATTTTTAGCACATACAATTTTATTTGTCAATTATACCGAAATAAAGCTGGAAAGAAAAGCAGGGAATGTGCCCAGAGAGTGTATCCTGGAAGGGGGGAAAAAAAAAACCCTGGGAAAGAACTCAGAACGCTGGTTTCCAATCCATACTCCCCACCGACTCACCATGTCACCCTGACAAATCCCTTCCCCTCTCTGACCTGCTGCTCCTCTGTGGAACTATGAGGTTCTCAGTGGTCCACCTCCATCAGCATCTCCCTGATTCCATAGCTCACTGGCCTCCTTCATTCTTTCAGGGATCCTGGCATTATGCTACTGACCCCTCTTTGCACGTTTCCGGCTCTGCCAGACTCAAGTTCTTACTAGGACCTGAAGTCTTGATGGCCTGTGGGTGGAAGGGCAGAGAGAAGATTCCAGGGAGCTCTGCTCCTCTCGGCACCTTGGCTCTTTCTCTGCGCCCTTTAGCAAGGCCCATAACTGAGCCTTCTCATTGTGAGTCTGGTACTTGCAGAGGCCAAGAAACCACACACTCCCCTCTCAGCAGGTACACAATCTAGGCAATACCCTAAGTCATGGCAACATACACCACTGCAAAAAAATGTTTGAGGGAGCAGAGTATCTAATACTATTATCACAGCTCTCTGATTACGCACTCATAACAAAGCCATCCAGCTCCTCAGCTACCTCACCGGGAAGGCCAGAGCTGCAGTCTTGCCACAGCCAGCTCACTGCCCCCAGCAGACAACTGGTCTGCATTTCCAAATCTGCTTACCTCAGTTGCAACTCGCTCAGCGCCTTTCACAGACATGGAAATTACACGGCTTGAATATGAGTCCTGGAAAGGCCACTGGAGATGGCATAACTCATCTTCCACCTTTTGCAAATGGGACACTGAGGCCCAGGAAGGCCACGTGGCTCAGCCAGAACCAGAACTCAGGCCTGACCCCACACTGCCTCCTTGATATTGGACGCTGATTTCATCACTCAGCCAGTTTCTGGAACCCATGGAGTCTTCCCCTCACGCCATGGAGACTTTAATTTCAATAGAAGTAACTGACCCTACGATGGGTGGATCTACCTTAAACCTTAGGTACTCACATACCTGTTTTCTCTTCTAACAGGATACAAACGTTCTCAAAAGCAGAATAATATTGATTTGTCTGTATGTTTTCCACAAGCCCTGCATGGTGCCTTTTACTCATTGATTAATTATTTTTTTATTAATAGTTTATTGGAGTACAAGTCCAAGCTTTATCACTTGCTAGTATTATGACCTTGAGCAAACTATTTAGCCACTCTGAGCCTCAGTTTTCTCCTCTGCAAAATGGGAATAACAACAGCTAGTTCACAAAGTTATTGTAATGATCAACATATGGTATATGCTTAACCCAATGCCTGACACATAGTAAATGTTTAATTGATAAGGTAATACTATTGATATTAAAAATAAACATAGCTCCAGCTATGCACCCAGAATTATGAAGAATGCTGGGCACACAGAGGTAAATAAAACTAGGCCTGACCTTTGAAGACTCGGAGACTAGTGGGGAGGCAGACAGCAAGGCAACAGCTGATCTCCATATCGTCCAAGGTAATAAGTGCTATGACAAAAACATCCACACAGTGCTTTAGGGCTTCCAGAAAAGGCACTGAATGGGTGCTGTGTCTTAGGAAGCAGGCGCTCAGCGAAGGCTCTCCAGAAGAGTGATCCAGGTGATATCTAGAAAGACCAGTGATACGGATCCAAGAGAAAGGAGCAAATTGGGCAGGGCATACAGCATGAGACAGAGAGTACAGAGACAAGTTGGAGCGCCATTGTATCCTGCACATAGCTGGTGCTCAAGAAGTATTTGCCACCCAAGAGGCAGCCTGGGGTGGAGGGTTGAGCCGTAGGATTCTCGACCACAGTCACAGTTTGTGACCTTAGGTAAGTCTCCCCCCAGCCCTGTGTTCTCTGTCCTCACATGATCCACGATGTCAGCCCCATTCCATGATGCAGGAATTTGGGAAGGAGCTTGGATGACCCTCCTTCGTTCCTCCAGCTGACTCAGGCCCAGGCATGTTTTCGCCCGCCCGATTTAGGTGTTCGTCTCAGAGGCTGGCGCCACCCTCCTCAGGTTTCTCTGAAGCAAGAAACACTAATCACCTTGCGAGCATTGTCACACCCTCTTCCTGGGAAATTTTCCTTTGCACAGCTGGGGTGGGAGCGCAGACACTCCAGGGAGTTACCTGGCTTCAGAGTCACCTGGGACAGAGCAGGGGCCATCACAGAACTCAGGGCAAAAATAAGCAACTTCAGTGAGTGTAAATTTGGTTAATCTAGTGAGAAAGAAATAAATTACATGTTAAAACAATCATTTTGAAGGGAAAAATTATATAAAACGGAATTATATAAAACTAGTCAATTTTGTCAATTCAGTATTTCTCTCCAGCCTTATTGAGATGTAGTTTGACATATAACATTGTGGAAGTTTAAGGTTACAACGTGATAATTGGACACATGTATATATTGCAAAATGATTACCACAGTAGGCTAAACACCACTATCACCTCATATAACTAATTTTTTTTGTATGTGGTGAGAACTTTTAAGATCTACTCTCTTAGCAGCTTTCCAAGTATCTGATACAGTATCATTAACTATAGTTCCATTCAGTATTACATTAGCTACTTAGTTTTGTGTGGGTGTTTTTTTTTTTTTAAGTCATTGTATTTGATGAAAAAAATCCATCAAATACAATGATTCGGAATCAGTTGAATCATGAAACCCAAAACATCTGGCTCATTCTTTCCATTTTTTAATTGTTTCAGTATTTCGTACTAGAGAAGAGGTGATAGAACAAATTTCAACCAGAATCCACATTATGGTCAACAAATCAAGAGCAGTATGGTTATTGGGGAAGGGGGGTTATCACTTTGTGAGGGGTATAATTGTCTAACTATTACATTGTTTTGTACACCTGAAACTAGAGAGAGAGAGAGAGAGAGAGAGAGAGAGAGAGAGAGAGAGAAGGAGAACTGAAAAAAAGCAGATGGTGAACATCCAACTGCTCCAAGAAGGGAGTGGGGTGAAGATGGGGGAAGGGCAGGTGTATTAGTTCCCTATGGCTGCTGTAACAACACACAAATTTGATTCAAGTGATAGAAATGCTATTTCAATCTACAAAAGCGAAATGAAGCAAGCAAAAAACGAAGTAACCTATTTGTAAGTACAATAAAATTGTGGGAAGGGCAATGAGCAGCTGACTCCCAAATGATGTCAAGACGCCCTTGTTCTAACTTTGTATCTCATCTCTGCCTCTTCTATGTTGACTTTCAAACTGGAGCTGAGCATTCCCATATAGTGTGGAAGATGGTTACTACTGAAAAGTATTTTTAAGTCATCCAGCATTCAGAGATAAGCTTTACTAACAGTTTTCTTTCCAGGTTTCATGCATGTTATTGTATGCACATGTAACACTCCCCAATGCACACACACACATGCACAAGCGTACATAATTATTTGGGGAGCAAACTGTATACGGATAGTTTTATAGCCTGCTTTGGTTACTTAACAATTTTTAATTAAGATTTTCCTTCTTATTAAATTTCATTGGAAAATGAAAAAAATAAAATGAAAAACTCACACATCTGTTCTCTTACAGTTTTGACTCCAAGGTCAGAAATCTGAAATCAATTTCCCTGGGCTGAAATCAAAATGTCAGCAAGGCCATGCTCCCGCCAGAGGTCCTAGGAGAGAATCCGTTTACTTGCCTTTGATACCTTCTACAAACTGCATTTTTTGCAACTCATGGCCCCTTTACCACCTTCAAAGCCAACAAGATGCTTTGGAGTATCTTGCGTCTGTGGTCACATTGCCTTCTTCTGTGTCAAATCCCACCCCCCCCCCCCCGTTACAGGAACATCTGTGATGGCATGGGGCCCACTCAGATAATCCAGAATAATCTCCACATCTCAAACTCCTTAATTTAACCGCATCTGCAAAGTCCCACAGAAAATAACATTCAGGATCTGGGGATTAGGATGTCAATGTTTTGGGGGTTCATTATTTAGCCTCCCACAGCAGGGAAACCACCAGCAGCTGACTGGGAGAAAATGTGCCTCACACCCAGGCCCAGGGAAGAAGAGGCAACCAGGCCAGCTGTTGGACCAGAGTCACATCCTACAATCTTGTGGAAATTTATGACTTGGAAAGGAAATTCAAGATTAGATGGTGATCTAATCTTGTGAGTTTGTGATTTAAATAAACTCTCCCACGGACCCCCAGTATATGTTTAAAACAGAAGCACGTGGAGGGGAGTCCCAGAGCCTGGTACACTTTGCCACAGCACAGCCCACCCCCAACTCCTACAAAGGGCCTCATACTTCTCCTCGTGTTCCTCACCACACCAGCTGAAAACCACCCATACCTCCCATTGATTTTAGACACTACTCGTCTGGTAGCGTACTCGTCCCCTGCCCACCCCATAGATGACTCTTACCAGCCTGCCCTGAACGACACCCTACACAGAGCTCAGCACTGAGGAGAACAAAGACAAATCAGCCACGGTCCTCAACGTCAGTGGAGAGATGTCACTTATATAACTCACTATTCCTGCCTCAACAGCTTTGCTTCTGCCAAAATGCCCTGCCCCTTTAATAATAATATGGATGATAATACTAACATGGCCATACTAATATTATGGCAGCTACTGACTATGTGCTAAGCACTGGGCTAAGCATTTTTCAATATATTGGTTAGTTTTATTTTCACAAGAATTCTGCATATAGTGAGATTTATTGCTAGGTTTCACAGAGGAAGAAATGGAGACTCATAGAAGTAAAGGGCCCAAAATCACAGAGAGTAAAAGACAAAGCTGGCATCTGAATTTATATCTGAGTCTGTGCCTTTGGCCTAACTAACCATCATTCAAGTCTCACCTAATTAAATCTCACCCAGCAGGAACTCAACCCTTATTCTAAATCCCAAAGCCAGGGGTTTCTCAACCCTGGCTGCACACTGGAACCAACTGGAGAGTTTTTCTTCTGTTTGTGTTTTAACCTATCAATGGGCAAACCTCAACTCTAACCACTTAAATAGAAATCATAGACTGAGACCCCAGGAGTAGTTTTTAAAACTGAGGAACTGCTCAAGATGAAAAGAAACTAAAGAGACCTGACAAGTGAATGCAACACATGATCTGGGGTTTTCTTTTCATTGGGACACTTGGCAAACTCTGAGTACGGTCTGTAGATTAGAAAACAGTGTTATATCAGTGTCAATGCTCTGATTTGTTGTGATTTTGTGAGATAATGTCCTTGGTTTTCAGAAAACACACTGAAGTAAACGGGTGTCATGTCTACAACTGACTCTCAAATGGTTCAGGGGGAAACAATTGTATGTGTGTGTTCATATAAATGAACTCCTACAAGACATACAGAAGAAAATCTAAGTGACCTTGGTTATGATGATGACTTTTTAGATGTAACACCAAAGTCACAATCCATGAAAGGAATAATTGATAAGATGGACCTCATTAAAATTAAATATGTCTGCACTACAAAAGACAATATCAAGAGAATGAGAAGACAAGACACAGACTGGAAGAAAATATTTGTACAAGACACATCTAATGAAAGACTATTATCCAAAACATGCGAAGAACTCTTAAAAGTCAACAAAAAGAAAATGAACAACCCAATTTAAAAATGAGCCAATGTTACGCACAAACACCTCACCAAAGACATACTGATATAAAAATGACATATGAAAAGATGTTCAACATCATATGTCATTAGGGAATTTCAAATTAAAACAAATGGTGCTGGAAAAACAAAAAAGAGAATGCAGGGTCTCAGCCCCACCCCAGACGTGCTGGATCAGAAGCTGCATTAACAAATCCCCAGGTGACATGTGCATGAAGGTCTGGGAAGCATTAAGTTAGAGAAGGACACATTTGGGACATTGGTACTGCTCCCTGCTCATTAGACTAATTATTTCTGCTTGACTAAAAAAATTAAATTAAACTTTAATAAAACAAATGGTCCTAAAGTAATCAGACATCTATACACACACAAAAAAATGAACTTTAACCCAAATCTCACACCTTATATAAAAATTAACTCAAGATGGATGATAAATTAAAATGTGAAACTATAAAACTTTAAAAACAGAGGAGAAACTCTTCAGGATCTAGAGCTAAGGAAACAGTTCTTAAACTTGACACCAAAAGTACAATTCACAAAAAGAAAAATTGATAAATTGGACCTCATCAAAATGTAAAACTTTGCAAAAGACTGTGTTAAGATAAAAAGATAAGCTATAGGGCTGGCCCGGTGGCTCAGGCGGTTAGAGCTTCATGCTCCTAACTCCGAAGGCTGCCGGTTCGATTCCCACAAGGGATGCTGGGCTGCACCCCCTGCAACTAGAAAACGGCAACTAGAAAATGGCAACTAGAAAACGGCAACTAGAAAATGGCAACTAGAAAACGGCAACTGGACCTGGAGCTGAGCTGCGCCCTCCACAACTAAGATTGAAAGGACAACTTGACTTAGAAAAAAGTCCTGGAAGTACACCCTGTTCCCAGTAAAGTCCTGTTCCCCTTCCCCAATAAAATCTAAAAAAAAAAAAAAAGATAAGCATAGATTGGGAGAAAATATTTGCAAACAACTTATCTGACAAAAGACCAGTATCTAGAACATATAAAGAATTCCCAAAATTCAACAATAAAAACAAACAACTCAATGGACAAAAGACATGAAGAGACATTTTACCAAAGAGGACATTCAGGTTGCAAAAAGGACACAAGAAGATGTTCAGCTCCATCAGCCGTCAGGGAAATAGAAATTGAAACCACAGTAATATATGTATCACTTTACACCTATCAGAATGCCTAAAATTAAAAATAGTGACAACACTGAATGACAGCAAGGATGCAGAGAAACCAGATCAACATTCATTGCTGGTGGGAATGTGAAATGATACTTACATTCTAGAAAAGTTCTTTTTTTTTTTTTTAAGAAACATACTAAAATAAACATTCAACTACCACCCAACCCAGGAATTCACTTTTGGTAATTTATCCCAAAGAACTAGAAATTTATGTTCACAGAAAAACCTGTGTCTAAATGTTCATAGCAGCTTTATTCAGAATCACCAAAAAGTAGAAACAACCCACATGTCCATCAATGGATGAATGGTTAAATAAATGGTAGTATAGTCATACTATGGAAGACTATTCAAAAATAGAAAGTGATAAATTATTGATACACACAACAACCTGGGTGAATCTCAAGAGAATTATCCTGCATGAAAAAAAAATCCAGTCGTAAAGATTAAATACTGTAGAATCCATTTCTATAATATTCTTGAAATGACAACATAGAAATAGAGAAAAGGTGGGTGGCTACCAGGGGTTAGAGCCAGGGGTGGAGGGAGATGTGGCTATAAACAGGGAACATAAGGGATTCTTGTGGTGATGAAACTGTTCTGTAACTTGACTGTGTCAATGTCAATATCCTGATTTTATAATACTGTATGACAGTTTTGCAAAGTGTTAACACTAGGAGAAATTGAGTAAAAGGGTACATAGGATCTCTGTATTGTTTTTTACAACTACAGGTAAATCTACAAGTATATAAAACTTAAAAGTTTAAAAGTTTGTGGGATACAAGGAAAACAGTACTTAGATGGAAATTTCTAGAATAAGTGTCTATATTGTAAAAGAAAAAAAGTATAAAGTCAATTATCAAAGCTTCCACCTTAAGAAACGAGGAGGAGGAAAGCAAATTAAACACCCCCCTTAAAAAATTATAAGAAAGGAAATAATGAAGATACAAAAATGAAATTGAACACAGAAAAATAGAGACGCAATGAGAACAAAAGCTAAGTTTTTTTAAAGGTGAGTAAAATCAAACCTTTAGCCAAAAGGACCAGAAAAAACAGAGAGAAAGAGAGAGAAAAATTACCAATACCAGGAATAAATGAGAGGCTATCCTTATAGACTCTACAGACATCAGAGAAGAAATAGGAGATTGCTATTAACAATTCTACACACACACATTTGACAACTAAGATGAAATAGGACATTTCCTTGAAAGACAGAAACTACCAGAACTCACACAAGAAATAGATTACCTAAATAGTCCTTGATCTACTGAAGAAATTGAATTTATAGTTTTAAAATCTTCCAACAAACTCCAGGCCCAGGTGAATTCTACCAAACTAATTTAAGAAGAAATCATACCAATTCTACAAATACTTTCCAGAAAATTGAAGAGGTAGGAACACTTTCCAATTCATTTTATGAAGCCAGCCATTCCTTAACACCAAAACCACACAAGGGGGGCTGGCCAGGTAGCTCAGGCAATTGAAGCTCCATGCTCCTAATGCCAGAGGCTGCCAGTTCGATTCCCACATGGGCCAGTGAGCTGCACCCTCCACAACTAGATTGAAGACAATGAGCTGCTGCTGAGCTGCCAAAGGGGCGGCTGGATTGCTCAGTGGTTAGAGTGCGAGCTCTCAACAACAAGGTTACGGGTTCAATTCCCCCATGGAATGGTGGGCTGTGCCCCATGCAATTAAGATTGAAAACGGCTACTGGACTTGGAGCTGAGCTGCGCCCTCCACAACTAGATTGAAGGACAATGTCTTGACTTGGAGCTGATGGGCCCTGGAGAAACACACTGTTTCCCAACATTCCCCAATAAAAATAAAAATAATTAAAAAAAAAAAAAACCTACAGCTAACTATTTAATGGTGAAATACTGAAAGCTTTCCCCCTAAGATCAGGAAAAAAGGCAAGGATGTCCACTCTCACTACTCCTATTCCACATTGTCCTAGCAAGCACAATAAGGGTGGAGAATGGAGACAAAGGAGACGGAAAGGGAGATGGTGGAAGAGAACAAAGAAGGGAAAGGAAGGAGGGAGGGAGAGAGGGAGGAAAATTATATAGATTGGTTGGAAAGGAAGAAATAAAATTGCTCCTATTCTTAGACAACGTGATGTTCCACATATAATATTTCATGCAAACTACAAAAAAGTTCTTAGAACTGATAAATTTATTTAGCAAAGTCACAGGGTACAAGATCAATATATAAAACTCAATTGTATTTCCATATAGTAACAATGAACAAATTGAATTCTTACAATGTTATTTATAATACCGTCAAAAAAATGAAACGCTGAAAAATAAAGAAAAAATGAAATGCTGAGGTACAAATCTAACAAAATATGGGCAGGATCTGCATATTGAAAACTACAAGACACCAATTAGAGAAATCAAAGGCCTAAACAAATGGAGAAGTATATTGGGTTCATGGATCAGATGACTCAAAATTGTTAAAAAGTCAACTCTCCCCAAATTAACCGATAGACTCAACACAATTCCAATCAAAATTCCAGCAATATTTCTTGTAGATATTGACAAGATCATTCTGAAATTTAGGAGGGCAAAGGAACATGTATAGCCAAAGTAATTTTAAAATAGAATAACAAAGTTAGAGAAAGAAGTCATACTCAAGAGGCTAGATACTGTATTATATCATTTATATGACATTTTGGAAAACACAAAACTATAGTAACGGAGAACAAATCAGTGGTTGCCAGGGGTTAACGGTTAGGGGGAGGGTTTACTGTAAATAGACAGAAATAGGGAATTTTGCGGGATGATGGAAGTTTCCTGTGTCTTGATTATGGTGGCAGTTACATGACTACATTAGTCAAAACTCATAGAACTAAACACTAAAAAAATGAATTTCATGTAAATTAAAAATATATTTTTTAAAAATTACAATGAAAGATGTGTGATTTACAACAAAATTCTTTACAGCTTAATAAGAGAAAATTTCCCTAGGTGGTTCTAATAGGCAATCAAGATTAATAACCATAGTCCAAGGCAGTTATGGTCCCACACATGTGTAGGCCCCCAGGATTACCTTTTCTTCCCAGGTTTCTCAAGAGAAGTCCAGTCTTCTCACCCATCCCAATGCTCAGTAACAAAATCTCATTGAGTTGGAAAAGGTGATCCATGAATGCCTCAGAACAACATGGAGTTTGACTGGAGTAGGAATGCTTCATTTAGAGAAAAGGAGACTCAAAGCTTATTATCTTGAGGTACTTGAAGGGTGATCAGGTGAAAAGAGAGAGATTTTTTGTGTTTCAAAGGGGCAGAGAGGAAACAATGGGTAGAAGGGGCATGGAGCCCAACACTGTATAAGAGATTTCCAACAACCAGTTAATCTGGTTGAGATGCCTCACGAAGGCATGAACTTCTCAGCCTCAGAGTCTCAACAGCAAAAGCAGTTGAACCACTTACCTAAGATTTTATTCAGGGGATTCCAGCACTGGGGAAAGATTAGATTCGATGCCCTCTTAGGACTAGATCAGTTCTAAAATCCAAGAAGTCCCAAACACTGCACAGAGGAAGCTGAATTCCCCTGGACTCTTCAAATAAGTAAGTTTTAAAGATACTACAAGGACCTACCTGCCCCAAATCTCTCCTCTGCCTGAAATTCCATTTCACTTCCACAAACCTAAATAATATTCAACAAGTGGAAGATACTGTGTGGATAGTGTTGTTGAGGACATAAAAAGAAGAAGACAAAGCTCAGTTCCCCAACTGGCTGCCTCATCCCACCTGGATTAAATGTCACTTCCAGGAAGCCTCCCACTCCCCCTAAAATCTGGTTTATGAGCCCTTCCCGTGTTCCTTTAGCCTCGTGTACTTCTCATAGCACTCACCATGTTCTATTACCTTTTCTCTTCATTTGACTATGAAGTCTGTGAGGACAGGGAATAAACGTGTACACACACAAAAATAAGCATCCAGAATATATAAAGAGTTCTTATAATTCAATAAGAAAATAATGACCCAATGGGGCAGAAAAGGTGGTAAAGGATATGAACAGGCAATTCAAAGTGAGGGAATCTAAAGGTCCAACAATCATATAAAAAGATGCTCCACCTCAATAGTCATAAAGGAAATAGACAATTAAAAATTTTATTGTATATCAGATTGGCCAACATGAAAAAAGGCTAAAAACAGAAGGTGTTAGAGAAGATATGAAAAAGTGTGATTGATTGATTGATTGATTTGCATTACTGGTGGCAGTATAAATTAGTACAAATACTTTGGATAGAATTTGGTCATACCTAGTAAAGGCAGAAATATTCATGCAGCTTTAAGTACTTCCACTCCTAGGTACTTACCCTAAGGAAACTCCTACATATATGTACAAAAGGACAGAGATATGAATGTTCATTGCAGCACTATTTGTAACAACAACAAAAAAGGGAAGGAAAAACATAACTGAACATCAGGTAAGAAGTTATTCTTAGGAGTTATGGAACTTATTTTATAGCCATATCATGTGTTCTGGAACTTATAAAGTAAGTTCCATGTAAGTCTTATATGGAACTCTTATGTAAGTCTCAAAAATAGAATGTTGAGTGAAAAAAACAGATTGCAAAGAATTTTACAGTTTGCATCCATTCATATGCATTTTTAAAACACACAAATCTGTGTGTGTGTGTGTGTGTGTGTGTGCGTGTGTGTGTGGAGAGAGAGAGAGACAGAGAGACTGAGAAACAGAAAGAAAATGTTCATGGGTACATACATATGAATAAACAAAGTATAAAAATAAACAGGAATGGTAAACGGAAATTTCAAAACAGTAGTTACCTCTGGAGAGGCAGGAATAAAGGTTGAAAGGCAGAGCTTTAACTGAAGCTATGCAATTTAATTATTTTTTAAAAGAACAAAGAGATCTGAACTGGAAAAAATACACACCAATAAGTACAATACAAAGAGAGTGTGATAACATCAGAACAAGCAAAGAGCTATGAAAAAAGAGATGCATGAGCCTGGGAAGCCCCAGGAAGATTTCATGGGGGGAGCAGCTTAGAGCTGGGCCTTGAAGGGTGGGCAGGATTTCACAGCCTGAGCTGGGATGAGGGCGAGACTGAGCAAAGGCATAATGATGTGAACAGGGAAGGAGACTGGGGAAAGCCAGGTCACGCCACCGCACCTGAGATAAAGGAGTAAAGGAGGGGATAGGGAGAGAGGGCTCCTCCAGTGAGGGGAGCGTTTATACTTTTTGCTGGAAAGCTCTCCAGAGTCTTTAGGAGCAACCTAAAGGCCAAGCCCTGCCTTTCCACGACCTCACTGCATATACCAAACAGCCAAAAGTAGAACAGAATGAAAGCAATATCACCTAAAGGCAAGAGGGGCCTAGGGCTCCTAGAGTTTTGCAAAAGGAAGGAGAAACCAGATTATTGCCTCAATTTTGCCTCTTTTTCAGAGAACTTAGAAGAAGGAAGCTTGGGTATGGCAGAAAGTTCTGGAAAGTTCATATGTTTAAGGTTAGGGTTAGGGTTTAGAGCCCCTGTCCTTCTAGTACAGCATACTGCCATTATTTTAAAGGCACAGCAGGGACATAAAATTATTTGTAACTGTCTGAAACCTGACAGAAATTGAAACAGGATAGTCAATTAAATCATCTATTTAAATTGGGAAGCCACACAATAGTCACAGTTTTACTTGTTGAGTGACTGTGCCAATTTAGATATTTTCCATGAAGATAAAAACAAAAGCAACGGAGGCTACAGCGCCTCCTTGTGGTGAGACCCGGCGCTGCACTGAGATAGTTCAGTGCCTTGGACGTCACTAGATGGAGGTGGGGGTGGGCAGAAGCTAAGAACTAGAGTAAAAACAGACATGACCAGGAATCAAGAGGTCCTGTTCTGGGACTCCCTTGAAGTCCTGGAGGCCTCTCTTCTTTCTAACATACTTCAGGCAAGATCAGGACAGACAAGATCAGAAAGACTGAAAGGTGAATGAAATGGGGGAGACAGGTAGAGGAGTATAATAATACCACTGAGGTTCCCAGGGGGTGGAGTGAGATGATATTGATCACCCTTGAGCCTCAGACCCTCTTGAAAAATAAAATAACCTTTTTTTCCTATAAAACTGCGTGATAGTAGAAGCAAGGATCACTCGTCTCAGTGTCAACTTCAACTAATTGGTGGTAACTAACTAGAACACTGTGTTAGGTAGGATTCTGAGGCAGAGTTGGAGCTCAGTGGAAAGAAGGCCATTAATGATTAACATCTGTCTCAGGTACCATTACATCTGTCTTAGGGAAGGTTCTGTTACTGTAGATCTCTATGTAGCTCTAACTTCTCCGAGTCTCAGTTTTTCTCATTATATAATAAGGATGCGCGTGTTTTCCGGCCTACTTCACAAAAAGGAGACCATGGATTTGAAGGGTCTTGAAAGATCTCAGAATATATATGGGAAGTGGTTCAAGTGTTCCTGTTAACTTCCCTGAACAAGAGAGCTGATGACTCCAGAGTTGTTAGTTGCCTTTCCCAATCTAAACAACACTGAAGGAGCTGAAGGATATAATTTGAAAAATGTTAAGAACTTGACCAGATGATAACACTGAGTCAAACAAAGTGGGTAAACCGGGGTCTAAAGAATTTAAATCATTAACTGTGAGGCTGGTGCTGCAATTTTTTCAGGCCCAGAGAATGGAATAAACTCAAACAGCATCACCAAAGGACTCTGAAATGAAGTCACTCACCGATTACTTATTAAGCATCCCCTCATTTGCTAATTTTACAGATATTTATTGAGCAACTATTATGGGCCAGTTCTGTGCTAAGGCAAGGAATAGAGTTGAGGATAAAATAGTTAGGTGCCTGACCAAATGCAGTTTACAGCCTAGTGGGAAAGGCTGTGATAAGTAATTACCATAAAATGATAAGTGTTACGAAAGGGAGAATGTAAAATACCAGGACAGCCTCTGGATGGGGCTTTCCATGTCTGTAAGCCAGAGGTTGCATATTCCTAGTGTCAGGAACAAATTCAGCCTCAGACAACTGTTTTGGACAGAACCGTGTTTTAAAAACACCTGAATGGCTTCAGTGGGACATGCACTCTCCAGTTTGCCACAGTCCCCACCACTCCATATTGTCTTCTTCTCAGTGCTCTCTCACAATGAGATAGCCTGGACTCTGAAAGACAGGCCATGAAGGAGACAGCCAAGTGAGTGGGGTAGGAAATGGGGTGAGGGAGTGTTTCAGGTGGGCATATGCTCCGAACAGAGAGAGATGGAGGTGCATCTGGGGATCGGAAGGTCCAGGTGGCCAAAGCGTGGAAGAGATCAGAGGATTCCACTCCCTTGTGTCCTCTACAGCGATGTCCAGAGAGAAGGGACTTGCTGAAGTCACATGACTAGCAAAGCAAGCAACAGACTCAGGACTAAACCCCCATCCTCCTGCTCTCCAAGGCCCGTTCTTCCCATACAAGCCTTTTCCTCTTACCCAGTAGGCCTACTAATCCCTAGAAAGTCCCCGGGAACATCCGGGAATCCAGGCTCATTCACACCAGCTGAGCACAGGGATTCAGACCAGTCAGGCATGAGGCCCCGTTCCTGAGGATTGCTCCACAGCCTCCTCCACTACAACCTTGAGGGTGAGTCAGGGCTGAACGTAAAAGCTGGCAAGTTTCTGGGGCTGGGTTTAGGACCCACCTTATCTGTACTTTCCTCGTTTGTGTGATGACAAGGTGTCGTGCAGGTCAGCCTGCGGGGTCTCTGGTCCCGCTCCCCACATAAGAACGCAGGATGTCGCTAGGCCAAAAAGGAACACCCACTGAGCCATGGATAGGGGAATCAAACCAACATATTCTCGCTGGCGGCTGGGCTGGAGACACAGGAAGCGGGATCTACATAATCTGCCTAACAGCAGTCCGCACTTGCCAGCCACCATCTTCTTGCTAGCCCCCATTCCCTTCTGCTAGCGTAGCCACAGCAGTTATATTAGTGGCCAATGGCTTACGGGTTACAGCTCACGGCCAACTAGCCTCAGCTGCTGGCCATCTGATCACAGTTCATGGTCATTTACTACCCGAGCCAGCACCTTTCTATGTGAGGCCGAGAGCCTGGAAACTGCTTTCTGGGGCTTTGTCCCCACACAAGGGAATACCTCTCCCAGCCACATGAGAAAGCCTGGCAGTCCACCATCAGCTCTGCCTTCTTCTGGCCTAAGGCTCTGTCCCATGTTTCAATGCCAACACCCAGGGAAGAAGTAACACTGCCACTTTAGTGTGAGTGTAGCAGCAAACATGGAAAGCCAAAACCGGAACGAAAGCTAAAGATTAGCCACGCCGACCCTCTTATAATACAAAGGAGGAACATGAGCCCAGAGAAAAGAGATAGGCCCAGGTCATCCAGTGTCAAAACCAGAGGGAAACACTGGTCTTCTGATTCCCGGTCCAGGGCTCTTTCTACAGCAACATGCTGTTTCTCAGTAGGTCCTGCCCTCAAAATGGTTTCCTGGAGAAACAGTGGAGGGAAAGCACAGGGGAGTCATACAAGTGGGCAAAGGCATCAGAAAAAAAGAAAGAAGAAAAAGGAAACTTGCCTTGACTAACCAGTTCAAGAATGTTCATCTAGATGCCGAATGATGATGTCGTACACCTGATACCTACCATATTTCCCCGAAAATAAGACCTAGTCGAACAATCAGCTCTAATGTGTCTTTTGGAGCAAAAATTAATACAAGGCTCGGTATTATATTATATTATATTATATTATATTATATTATATTATATTACATTATATTATTATATTAATTATATTATATAGACCGTAAAATAAGACTGGGTCTTATATTAATTTTTGCTCCAAAAGACGCATTACAGCTGATTGTCCGGCTAGGTCTTATTTTGGGGGAAATACCGTATAGAATATTACATACCAATTTTACCTTTAAAAAGAACTGCTCATCTAGGCTGTGTCTAAATTCATACTGAATCTGTTTGATTTTCTGACTACAGCACCACTTTGAGATATTGTCCTCTTTGCCCGATAAAAGACATCTTTCTGGCTTTCTGTTTGTCTGAAAGCTGTTCCTTCTAATTCTACTACATGCTACCACATGGGTGTGTGGGGCCAGAGCCCCAGAGAGCAGTTTCCAGGCTCTCAGCCTCACATAGAAAGGTGCTGGCTCAGGTAGTAGATGGCCATCAGCTGTGACTAGTTGGCCATCGGCTGTTATCGGTTAGCCATTAGCCACTGATATAACTGCCATGGCTACGCTAGCATGGTGTGGTGTGGTGTGGTGTGGTAGCGTAGTGGCATGGCGTGGCGGAGTATGGATTGTGGATTGCAGAGAGGCGGATTGCAGTTAGCAAGTGAGGTGGGTTGGCAGAGAGAAGTGGTCAGCGGGTTGCAGATCATGTGACTCCTGCTTCCTGTGTCCAATCAGCCGCCAGCGAGACTATAGTGGTCTGACTCCCCTATCTATGGCTCCGTGGGTGTTCCTTTTTGGCCTCACCATGTCCTGCGTTCTTATGCGGGGAGCGGGACCAGAGACCCCACATGATGCCCTGCATGACAGGTGCATCTTGAAAACATTCAGCAGTACATGAGGTACCTAGAACACTCAAATTCATAGAGACAGAAGATACAATAGTGGTTACCAAGGGGTTGGAGAAGGGGGGTCAAGGGGAGTTAAATTGTTTAGTTGGTACAGAGTTTCTGGTTGGGATGATGAGAAAGTTCTGGAAATAGTGGAAATGGTTACACAACATCATTAATGTACTTAATGCCATGGAATTGTACACTTAAAAATGATTTAATAGGTAAGTTGTATATTGCATATATTTTACCACATTTTTTCTTTAAATAGCTGCTCCTTCTAAGCTGAGGATGATGGCTGTGGAAGATGTTTCATGCTGCTGTTCAGTAAAAATTATATCTCTCTTTCTTCTCTCTGTCCCTGTCATGGAAATACAGACAGGTAGTTAAGAACAAGTGTTTTCCAGTTAGCACACAGCTGCGTTCAAAGTTTGCTTCTGTGATTTACTAGTCGTGTGACCTCGGACGAGCTATACATACCACACTTTGATGTGCATACAAACCCCTGGAATATCCAGACTTCACCACAGCCTCTGTCTCCCTGTGGGAAACAAGGGGATGCTAATTTCAACTTGATACAGTTATTATGACGATTACATGAGATAGTATATATAAAGTGCTTAAAACTCAATCCCCAGCACTCAGTGAACACTCAATGAATAGAAACTAATATTCTTCTTTTTTTTTTTTTACTTAGTTTTTGTCCTTCCAAACTTAAGAATTAGCTAAGGGTGTGTGTGTGTGTGTGTGTGTGTGTGTGTGTGCGCGCGCACGCGCTTTGTTTTTTGCTATGTGTGCAATTGGGTAGATAAGATCCCTTGCGCATGCAGCAAGTTTCTTGCAAGGTTGTTTGTGTTCCCAGGAGCATATGGGCCTGTGTGCTTGTAGATACATGCCCTGGGAGGCACGTGTTTGCAGCTGAGGCAGTGCGTGCATGTATATCTGTGTGTATATAAAACACTGTTTCCTTAGAAGATTTAGAGGTCAATGAAATAATTCAAAAGTCATTTCCTCTTGCTTATCATGATATGATCCAAGGTTAGTGAGTGGGAAGGTAATTAAGGATTGGTTGGTCAAAGGGGAAGATTGTGCCTAAGCTAAAGTCTCTTATCCTACCCAGAGGTTCTAGATATTGGAGAGAATTGTGATGACTGACTATTCACATTCTGGTCTATAGGTTGGTGTTGGTCAGCAGGCTGTCAATTTGCCACAAAGTCTCTGAGGTCCCCTGCCCAGTCTTCCTAGTCAGAGGTAGAAAGACTGATTTGGGGGTACCCCTTTCTGCTGCCCTTCCACAGAGGCCCTCTGCAGGCTCAGAAAGGCTAACGTCTAAGAGAAAAGACCACTAAGTGCTGATCAACCTCTGCGGTCAGCTCCCTTGACCATGTCAAGACTCTAGGTCACCCTGCAGACGGGTTGCGGTGTGGTACACTTGTTACTCAAGTCGGACAAACCTGGGCTTAACTCCCAGCGCCTCCCAGCTGGTAAATGCATGACTCAGAGACTTCCTCTTTCGGAGACTCTATTTTCTCAACTATACAACATGGATTTTAAAACACTAAAATTTGTATCTCACCAGGTTATTAGGAAAATTAATTAAGAACTTGCATTGAAAGTCCTCAGCATAGTACCTGGCAGAAGGTAATATTCAAACAATAATAATAATAGCAAATAGTTATTGAACACTTACTCTGTGGCTATCTATTCAGGCAGGGTCTCATTTATTCTTCACAATGACCCAGAGGGTAGATAGTGTTATTATCCCCATTTTACTGGAGGAAACGGAGGCACTGGCCCAGTCACAAAGCCAGTAATAGGGTAGTTTGGACCCAAGCTCTCTGACTTTTACATTGTCATTTTTAATATTATTGTTATCAACAAAAATAAAAACACAAAAAGGATTCTAGTACTTTCCCTTAACAATGGAAGGAATTGCTCTGTCCTTGAATTTCCCTCAGGTCCCTTTAATATTAACATGCATTTCCCCCCGCTTCCTTCCTGGACTTTAGCTTCCCTTCACTTGTTCACTTGGCATTCATTGAGCAGCTACTTTGTGCCCGGCACTACGGTTGGCCCAAAGGATTCAGCACTGAACAAAACAGTCAAGGGCCCCCCCTCACGGAGCTGAGAACTGAAGAATGAGCGAAGCCAGTCACGCAGAAAACCAGAGGTCCTAAGGTGGGAATGAGCCTGGTTGGCATGATCTTGAAGTGACAGAAGGACAATGTGACCGGAACAATGAGCAGGAGAAGATGACATGTGATGGCCCCGGCCCCTCTCTGAAGCTCCAGACCTGTAGTTCACAAGGTGACTGCACACACCTCCCTCAGTGGTACTCAGACCCCTTCAGGGCAATTATGTGCAAGACAGAAGTCATTACTTTGTCAAACCTACCTCCCCTCCTCTTCCATGACCAGCCACTGCACATCAAAGTACCCAGTGGCCCAAGCTAAAGACCTGTTCAGTGTCTCTTGAACTTGTCCTCTCCCTATCGCCATGACCCCTGCCCTGGTTCAGACCTCATCATCGCTGGCCTTAGCTGTTCGAATGGCCCTAACTGCTCACCCTGCCGCCAGCCTCTTCACCTCCAGCACCTCCCTCAGGCTGCTGCCAGAGATCTTCCAACAAACGTGAACATGTAACTCCCCTTATGTAAAAAACCCTCATGGCTCCTTTTTTTGTCCCAGGATGAAATCTAAACTCTGGCTTGGCAAATAATATCTTTCATAGTGAGGTCTGACGCCATATTTCCAGCCTCATCTCCCACTCGTCATCCATGTGTCTCCGAGCACCACATGTCTCAGCCATATCTAATTACTCTTTCATACCAGCAGGCACAGCGCAGGCTGTTCCCTCTACTTAGAATTCCTCTTCTGACCTTCTCTCCCTGTAGAACTACTATTCAGCATTTAAGATATGGCTGATCTCCTCACTAAAACCTTCCCTGCCACCTCTAGGTAGAATTATCCACCTCACTCCCCCAGGACCCATAGCACATAATACTGACAACACAGCTACAGCACTTATCAAATGTGTTTCTGATTATTTGGTTATATATCTATCCTCCCATCAGACCGAGCTCAGAAGGGCTGCAACACTGTCCTGTTGAGTGCAATACCTAGTATACAACAGATGTTCAATAATAATTGGATGGATGGATGGATGAAAAATTGACAGCCCCACACACACACACACACACAGCAACAATGAGTCCCTCAAAAACCAAATTTTCAACCTTCGTTCTATTAACACAGATCAAAGGTCTACAAGACAGCATGAAAGCTGAGAACTTACCAAAAACTAACCTTATCTTTCCACCTACGAATCACAGATTGCCAGAACTAACAAAAGACCAAGGAGATACTAAGGAAGGCCTCATGATAAATGATTTATCCAAGATTCCCAGTCATTTGTCGGCCAAGCAGAACTGGAAGCCAAGACTCCTGCCTCCTAGTCCATTCAGGCCAGCTTCCATCCAAAGTTTAAAGACGAGAGAAGCAAGGTTTTCTGTACACAGAGCTTCCAAGAAGGTACCCCCTGGCTCAGGGTGCCAAATGTATAGTCAAGCTCTGCTGTGCGTTGAATTGTGTTCCCCCCAAATTCATATGTTGAAGTCCTACCGTCCAGTTGCTCAGAACGTGACCTTATTTGAAGATTGGGTCTTTACAGAGATGATCGAGTGAAAATGAGGTCATTAGAGTGGGTCCTAATCCAATATGATGGATGCCCTCATGAAAAGGAGTTTAAACACAGAGACACACATACAGGGAGAACGCCATGCGACAATGAAGATGGCCACATGCAAGCCAAGGAGAGAGGCCAGAACAGATCCTTCTCTCACCAACCACCCCTACCAACACTTTGATTTTGGACTTCTAGCCCTAGAACTATGAGACGGTAAATTTCTTTTTTTTTTTTTAAGCCACCCAGCTTGTGGTACTTGGTTACAACAGCCATAGCAAGCTACCAGAAGCCCTCTAGAGCAGTCCCTGGAAAAGCAGGATCCGCGTCACCTGGGATTACTTAGCTAGGCAAGACCTGCCAATCAGAAACTCGGGGGAGTGGGGCCCAGCAGTCCATGTTTCAACAAGCCCTCCAGGTGATGCTGATGGTGACATTTGAGACACACTGCCTTAGAGCTTCTCTATCTATGCTGGGTTGATGAGTATCCCCCCGAAATTCATGACCCCCTGGAACTTTACAATGTGACCATATTTAGTAATAGGGTCTCTGCAAATGTAATTATTTAAGATGAGGTCATACTGGATTGGCAGGGGGCACCTAAGTCCAATGACTAGTGTCCTTATAAATGCAGAAGCAGACACAGACACACAGGGAGAATGACATGTCACAATGGAGGCAGAAATTGGGATGCAATGTCTACAAGCCAAGGAATGCCCAAAATTACCAAGTCACCAGAAGCTAGGAAAGACGCAAAGAAGGGTTCTTCCCTAGAACCTTCAGAGGGAGCACGGTCTTGCTAACACCTTGACTTTGGAATTCTGATCTCCAGAAGTGTGAGAGAATACATTTCTTCTGTTTTAAGCTACCCAGTTGTGGCAATCTGTTACAGCAGCCCTCGGAAAATATCCTATCCAACAAGAGTCATAAGCCCCAGGTGGCTATTTAAATTTAAATTAGTTAAAATGAAATACAATTGAAAATTCAGTTCCTCACTTGCACCGGCCATATTTCAAACGCTCAATAGCACATGTGGTTCATGGCTCCTATATCTGACAGCACAAATATAGAACATCTCCATCAGAGCAGAAAGTTCTATTGGCTGCCACTGTTCTAGAGGCCCATGGGCTAAATCCAGCCTGCCATGTGATTTGGTACGACCCACATGCTGAGACCAGTGTTCACATTTTCAAATGGCTAAGAAATTAAAAGGAGAAGAATATTTTCCGACATGTGAAAATTACATGAAATTCAAGTTTTGGTGTCTATAAATAAAGTGCTATTGGAACAGAGCCACACCCATTCAATTACATACTGACTGTAACTTTTTTGTGTGCTACAACAGCCAAGTCCAGTGACTGTGACAGAGACCTGATGACCCACAAAACAAGATGCTTACCATCTGGCTTTTAACAGAAAAAGTTGGCCAATCCCTGCTCTGAGGGTAATGAAGAGTGACAAGGGGAGGATATTAGAACAAATTGGCATGACGGGGCCTGCTTTGAAATGTCCATCGACATATACTTCCCAGATCAGAGTGAAATCAAGGAGATTACAAATTATCTTTTATTTATATAATACAGTATACATATAAATAATATCCACATATATACATTCACACATATACGTTATACACACTCACATACACACAGAATAGATGGAGAAGGGACTGGAGGCATATACCTAAATATTAATGATGTCACCTAAGGGGTAAGGGGTGCAGTATGGGACCATGCAGTTTATTTCTTCTGTTATTATGGCCCTCTGAATTTTCTGATTCTTTTGTAATAAGGGGATACTGCTTTTTTAATAAGAAAAAATCTGCCTCATTCCAAAACCAAACTCCTAACCTCTAGAACAGATTGTGAGGATTGAGCCTCCGGGGCTGCCCTTATCTTTTTTTTTTTTTTTTTTTTTTTTTTTTGCCCTTATCTTTTTAGAGCTCTAAAAACCTTCATGCTTTCTTTCCCCATCAATACTGGCTCTCAGAAAGGATCTGCTTGCTCCATTTACACTGAGCTATTGGCAACTGATTTGCAGATTACTACATATGTTCTTTGTCCCAGAGCAGAACAGCATTTCAAGAGACATCACTAGATCCATGAGCATGAAGGTCTACCTCTAAAATGTTAGCTATCAGTTAGGAACTGATAGGCAGGACTATCAGGTAGGAACACAGAGGGCCTTGTGATCACCCCTGAAATCTCTGGGCACAGGGAACTGCCTACCTCAGTTAATTGCAGGAGCCTAGCCAGGGGGCAATCTTAGGCTCTGCACCCAGAAACAATCAACAAGTACATATAGGGCAGAAACAATCAACAAGTACATATAAGGCAGGATCAAAACTTTCAGCATTACTCAACACTAGATAAAAAACCTCCAAAACCCAGTCCACTTTTAAGACTGAGAAAAGGCCCTAGACTCGGGAGACCTGAGTTCAAATCCTTGCTCTGCCACTAACTCCCTGGGAAACCTCCCTCCCTCTATTTGGCCTCTTCTGGCCTCAGTTTTGCATCTGGAAAAGGGTCAGGCTTGGACGAGGTGACTCCAAATCCTCCCTTAGCTCTGGTCTGGGCCGCTTTGGATCCTCCTGGGGGGGGTCGGGAGGGGGAGCACGCACTCGCATTCGCGCCGGTGCACCTGGGACAGGGTCCAAATAATTCCTAAAGGGTCAAACGATTAACCATTGGACTGGGTCAGTTCCAGGAAAGACTCAAAAATTAACCTGGTTACTCCTGTTTTTCCCTTTTAATCTTTACCATTTGTAACTCTGGTGAGACGTCGTCCCTGTCCTGCCTCCCTGGTCTGGCTGCCATGCCCTAACCCTCAAGCCAGAGTGCTCCACACCCCCCACACCCCCTCCCACCAGCTAAACTCTGCCAATCCTCACTTCCTCCATGAAACCTTTTCTGATTCCCCAAGGCCCTGCGACCAAGCCTTCCGACAGCCTCACTGTGCTACCCCGTATCCCTGTGCAAGGCACCTAGCACCGACTACAGCAGTTGTAGGGACCTCTCCTGTGGGTACTTCCTACGTGGCTGTTCCCCTGGGGAGTGGAAACTGTGCTGTGTTCAACCTTTTATGCTATGCACAGGTTCACTGCTAAGGATGCTGGCACACTTGAAATGCCTTTCACCGAGCTGAGAACTAAGCCCTGACCACTAGGAAAAGTTATAACTCTTCAAAGCACCTGTAAGCTCTCTTAGCTCCCTGGATACTCACAGGATCCCCGAGGCAGGCTAACCACTTAACTGGAGTGTGAAGCACTTAACACAGAAGCAAAGCAAACTCCGCAAGGCCATGTGGCAAGCTGGTGGTAGAACCCGAACCGTACACCAGAGTTCTCACCGTCCAGTCCTGGGCTTTAGAGGCAGCGAAATCACAGCCTCACCCCCTTTTGAAGAGACTGCAGCCTGGAGCCGCCCCCTACCAACAGGCAAACACACACACACACACACACACACACACACACACACACTACATAGGGCTTCACCCCTTTGGACTCTAGGGCTCTTTTTCTCCCCTCTTTTATCATCATTCTCTAAGGGAACAACAACAGCTCATGACAGCTCCCAGATCAATACATTTTCTCCAATAGATGATAAAGGGCCAGAAGACACTGGACTTGGTCTTTCCTGCTCTGGGGTACTCCCCTCAGCCCCTGCCCTCCTCCCCCAATGCACTACCTTGCTTAGTGGGGAGAAGAGAAGAGTGAAGGCTTTGGAGTGTGGGTAAGTATCCCAGCAGACAACTGGGAGAAGGGCTTCCCAGCTGAAATATCATTTTTGCCCCATCCTGCGTTGTGGAACCATATGCTGTCATCACAGCCACCACCATTACTATTCAGCAGGGTCATTCGAGAATCTGTAAATATATGCACGTATTCATATGCATATAACTATTAGGTGTGTGGGCAAGTGCGTTTATGCTATTGTGTGTAATCTGAGTGTGTGCTATACTGGGAACATCCATGAGTATCTACAAATGTGTACATGTGGAGAAGAGTAAGTGGGTAAAATGTACACAAGAGTGGGTGAGTGTGAGGGTGGGCATAAATATTTTCCCCTCACTATTCACCCATCAGTTCAGCGAAGATGTATTGATGTGGCACGCACCGTGTGAGATTCTGGGGACGAATAAGAGACAGCACGTGGATAGGTACACTCCAGGGTACGTGCTTGGTAAGCGTGTTTTTCAGTACCATGTAAATGTTAATGAAATCATTGTACATATGTATGTATACATCAAACTCGGCAAGTTCCTGACTGCATAAGTGAGGGCACATCTTCTGTTGATGCTGTAAGATGGTGCTGTGTTCCGTCCCTAAGGCCCAAGGATCGGATTCTAAACAGCCCTTACCTGAGACTCAGGCAATAGAGGCAGCCTCTGCCCCCTGCTCTGCCAGGGTGGAAGCCTGAAGTGCTGGGTCCCCCTCCTCATTCCTGCCACTCCACCGTCCCCACCCACAGGGAGGAGAGGCAGTATTTCCTGATAACAGGGCACCAAGAGTTCAGGCTGCTGGGAGCCACCTGAGCTGCACGTGGTTTTATGGCTTCACAGTTAATGTTTGGCCCTGGGCTATTTCTACTCTAGGAGGTAAGCCAAAAGAGGCAGAGGGGCAATGGAGGCAGGGGAGATAAGGTGCCAGGTCACCTGCGAGAGCCACCTGCCCTGGCAGCTGCCTCTAGTACCACAATAACTGCAGGGTTCCAGATCCTACTGAAGGAGTCACCCAAAGAGGAGAGGGCAAGGGTTTCTGGGAACAGGGGTGGAAAAGAGATCCCTTCCAAAATGCCCTTCAGGAGCCAAGCATCCCCTCTGCAGCCTTCTAAGGGATCCAGGAAATTCCTCTACTAACAGGTCAGCCAGTCTCTGCTTGGTAACCTCCAAGGCCACAAGGAGCTCACCACCTCCAAGAGGCTCCCAAGTTTCTCTTTTATAGTGGAACCAAAATTTACCTCCTGGTAACTTTCATTTGTAGGTCCTACTTTCTGTCTCAAAGAAATTAATCTTCCTGGGAATAACCATCCTTGGGTTAATGTCTCCAGAAAGTCCCTATTTCAAATGCTAATATATAACCCGGGGGGAAATGCAGTATTACTTTATAGTTAGTTTATCTGTGTACTTTTCTTTCCCATTTGAAATTCCTTAAGAGTGGAGAGAGTACATATACAGTTGACCCTTGAACAAGACCGGTTTAAACTGCACAGGTTCACTTATATGTGGATTTTTTTAAATAAATATTGTAAATGTATTTTCTCTTCCTTAATATTTTCTTACAAATTTTTCTTTTCTCTAGCTTACTTTATTGTGAAAATACAGTATATAATACATATAACATAGAAAATATTTGTTGGTTCCATCATGTAATGGTTAGCACTCTGGACTCTGAAAATATTTGTTAATCGACTATCTATGTTATTGGTAAGACTTCCTTCCCATCAACAGTAGGCTATGGGTAGTTAAGTTTTAGGGGACTCAAAACTTATACACATGGGGGGAGAGGGGTCCACAGTGTGAGGGATATAAATGATGAACGTCTAAGTATTACCTTGTCTTGTGCACCTGAAACTAATAAAAAGAAAAAAAAATCTGGAAAAGAAAAATCTTATACACAGATTTTTCACTGTGTGGAGGGTTTGGTGCCCCTAACTCTCATGTTGTTCAAAGGTCAAATATATACATATATATTTACTACATATATATGTATATATTATATGTATGTATATGTATATAGTATACTACGTATACACTTTGTATATATTTTATATGTATATACTATGTGTGTATATATAATTCATTTTATATGTATAGACTATGTACATATTTTTATATGTATATGCTATATACATGTGTTGGTATGTGTGTTTTTGTATATACCGTATATACCATCGTTTAATGTTTACCACATCAGGCACCATGCTCAGAGTTGATACCATCTTATTTAACCTCCACAACACGAGAGAGTATTAGTATTTCTATTTTGTCAAGGAGAAAACTGAAGAGTTACATACTTTGAGTAAAGTCTCCCCGTTCATGAGTGGCATTCAAACCCAGGCCATTCAGATTTTAGACCTGTCCTAATAAGCACCACACTATAATCTTCTACATGACTTGTATATTGTAAACTAAAATAACTGCCAGATGAGTCATTTATTTAATTAACTAACCCATCCGTTCCCAGTAACACTTAGTGCGAGTGAGTTGGTCACATCGATTGGCTGCCTCTGGAGTGGGTGGGATGTGGGAAAAATGAACTTACATGGGAGCACAAGAGACAGTCCCTGAGGCCTGGGCCACTTCCCTGGAAGACAGGGTTTCTTGACTTCACAGTTGTCCCAATGTAGTTGGAGAGGGAGACACAGGAAAGGAAACGTGGTGGGCTTCTGAGCGTCCCCTCAAGTCACTCTTGATGTGAGTCCATGCAAAGAATCCCTGAGTCCTTTACCTAAAACGCTTTTCTCCCCCATGTCAGCCTCTCCTTCTTCAAGACCCAGCTCAAATGTCACATTTTCCCCCAGCTCAAGTTACCCATTCTTTCTCTTGGGACAAAATCATTCCTCCTTCAGTTGTGTTCCCACTGCACTTCATACACACCTTGATTATAACACACATGACATCATATTGCATTTATGAGCGTGTATATCTCTCTAGACTATGAGGTCCTCAAAATGCTGAGCTTTTAGTCTCACAACCTTGCAGAGATGGCACTCAATAAACATATGTTGTGAACTTTTCCCAAGAAGACATACAGATGGCCAATAGATATTTGAAAAGGTGCTCAACTTCACTAGCTATAAAGGGAAATGCAAATCAAAACCACAATGAGATACCACCTCACACCTGTTAGAATGGCTATTATCAACAAGACAAGAAATAACAAATATTGGAGAAGATGTAGAGAAAAGGGAAACTTCAGATGCTGTTGGTGGAAATACAAGTTGGTACAGCCTGTATGGAAAAACTATGGAATTTCCTCAAAGAATTAAGAATAGAGCTACCTGGGCTGGCCCGGTGGCTCAGGTGGTTGGAGCTCCATGCTCCTAACTCCGAAGGCTACTGGTTCGATTCCCACATGGGCCAGTGTACTCTCAACCACAAGGTTGCCAGTTCGATTCCTTGAGTCCCGGAAGAGATGGTGGGCAGCGCCCCCTGCAACTAAAGATTGAACATGGCACCTAGAGCTGAGCTGCCACTGAGCTCCCAGATGGTTCAGTTGGTTGGAGTGTGTCCTCTCAACCACAAGGTTGCTGGTTAGACTCCCGCAAGGGATGGTGGGCCGCGCCCCCTGCAACTAGCAACGGCAATTGGACCTGGAGCTGAGCTGCACCCTCCACAACTAAGATTGAAAGGACAACAACTTGACTTGGAAAAAAGTCTTGGAAGTACACACTGTTCCCCAATAAAGTCCTGTTCCCCTTCCCAAATAAAATAAAATAAGAATAGAGCTACCATATGACCCAGCAATCCCTCTTCTGGGCCTCTACCCAAAAATTTTGAAAATACATATTCATAAAGATATATGTACCCCTATGTTCATTGCAGCATTATTCACATAGCTAAGACATCAAAACAACCTAAGTGTCCTTCAATGGATGATTGGATAAAGAGAGGTTGGGACAGCCAGGGTCCTCCAGAGATCTCCCCACCATTCCTGGTGAGAAGTGGAGTGTGAATCATCTGCCACCCCAACATCCTTTGCCTTGTGGAGACCAGCCAGTCTCCTGCTCTTCCTCTAGCTGTAACCAAACAGCAGGGGCCCCACGTTGAAAAGTTTGTCAACCCAGTCTACCCAGGACTAAGAGGGAGGGTCTAGGAAACTTTGGAGGCTAAGAAATCTAAGATAACTGGAAATGTGTAGGCAGTAGAGCTAGAGAGAAGAAAGCAGTGAGGGCAAAGTGGACGGAGGCTACAGTGGGTATGCTCCAGGTAAACAAACAACAAGTAATTCGTCAGAGCAAAGAAGAGTCCCAAAGACACAGTTGTTACCCTTGGGAATGGTGCAGCCAGCAGAAAAAGGCCTGCAGCCTGACGCAAGGACTGGGACGAGGTCAGGTAGAAAAGGAGTGTGGGGACACCTGAGGCAGAAAGGGCATTTAGACTGCACGTTTAACATCTAGGTCTACCTGTTTCCCAGAGCCCTTTAGGGAACTCCCACAGGGCAAGCCTTTTGTATAGGACCTGGGGCAGAATTCACCAGGCTTAGATCAAAAGAATCTCAGACTATGCCCCAGGCACATCTAAGAAACTACCTGGATGATACAGTTCTATTCATGAGGGTTTGATTCTATCCAAACAGCGCTTGATTCAGCTCAAGAAAAGAGTGGAACAGATGACAAACACATGGAAAGAAGTTCAACATCACGAGTCATTAGGGAAATGCATATCAAAACCACAGTGAGGAGCAGCCGGTTAGCTCAGCTGGTTAGAGCGCGGTGCTCTTAAAAACAAGGTTACCCGTTCGATCCGCACATGAGCCAGTGAGCTGTGCCCTCTGCAACTAGATTGAAACAACTACTTGACTTGGAGCCTATGGGTCCTGGAAAAACACACTTAAAATAAATAAAAGTTAAAAAAGAAAAAACCACAGTGAGATAAGTTGTATACCCACTAGGATGGCTATAGTCAATCAATCAATCAATAAGAAGTGTAGGTGAGGATGTGTAGAAATCAGAACCCTTGTACATTGCTGGTAGGAATGTAAAATGGTGCAGCCAGCGTGAAAACAGTCAAACATAGAACTACCATGTGATCCAGCAGTTCCACTCCAGAGCTGAAAACATATATCCACATAAAAACTGGTATACTAATATTCATAGCAAGCACTATTCCCAATAACCAAAAGGTGAACACAACTCAAATGTCTATTAGTTGGTAAAAGGATAAACTAAATGTGGTCTATCCACACAATGGAATGTTATTCAGCTATAAAAAGGAATGAAGTTATTGATAAAAACTGCAACATGGATACACCTTGGAAACATTACGATGAGTGAAAGAAGACAGACACAAAAGGCCACAGATTATGATTCTATCCCAGTATATAGGAAATGTCCAAAATAGGTAAGCCCATAGACACAGAGAGCAGATTAGTAGTTGTCAGAGATTTGAAGCCAGGGAGAAATAGGGCATGACCACTAATGGATACATGTTTCCTTTTAGGGTGGTAAAAATGTTTTGGAACTAGATAGAGGTGATGATTGCACAACAATGTAGATTTACGAATATGAAATGTCACTGAATTACACACCTTACAATAGTTCATTTTACATTGTGTGAATTTCACCTCAATTTAAAAAAGAAAAAGAAAAACTGGGCTTTCAGGGCCACTTAAATAACTCTGAATAGACATTGCCTTCTCCACCAAGTTGGACTCCAGGACTCTGCCTAACAAAGTCAAGGAGTTATAGCTAGGGACCGTTATACCAAACCAGCCAACCACTGAGGCAGAGCGCCCCTTCATGGCCCCCCTTCTTCCCACCTTAGCAGCTCTCTCTCTCTGTCTCTCTCTCTCTCTCTCTCTCTCTCTCTCTCTCTATCTCTCTCTCTATCTCTCTCTGTCTCTCTGTCTCTCTATCTCTCTCTGTCTCCGTCTCTCTGTCTCTCTGTCTCTCTCTGTGTCTCTCTCTGTCTCTGTCTCTCTCTCTGTCTCTCTCTATCTCTCTGTCTCTGTCTCTCTCTCTGTCTCTCTCTGTCTCTCTCTCTCTCTCTGTCTCTCTCTCTCTCTCTGTCTCTCTCTCTCTCTCTCTCTGCCTAGTGAGCCCACACGTGCCTCCAGAGTCCTCAGAGGTGTCAGAGCAGGAAATCAGGGCAGAGGGGCAGCTCCTTACTGCTGACTTTCCTTTGAATTCACGGGGTGGCTCCTTCATGGGTTTGCACATTCAATAATTCACCAGCTTGCAAGGGCACCGGTCCCATTAAAGGGACCTGAGCTAGTGAAGGAACTCTCTCTGCTCCCCCACAAATAATGACCATTTATTTACTGATTGTCCAGCACAGTACCACTGCCCAGCACAGTACATGGCATTTGACTCTTTAATCGTATGTAATCCTCACAACAACACTATAAGGGACATATTATCAGGGCTACAGTAGCAGTGTTGCTTCATGGGTCCCTTCCTCAACAAAAAAAAAGTTAGACATTGTATTTCATAACTTCATTTGTATGAAAATATTAATATTGTCTTCATATTGTATATTAAGACATCTTCCTTGACCTAAAAGTTTTCTTTTTTTCTAATTTGAAAAGAAACAAACATTTTCAGAGCCCTCTAAAAATATCACGGCACCTAGACATTATACTTTCTGTGCCTAATGGATAAGTCAATCTAGATATTAGTGTCACCATTTCACAGACGAGAAAACTGAGGTTTAAATTACAGAGCTAATAAGTGGTAGGAATATATACGAGGTCTAATGATTATGTTTATGAGCTTGTTGCAACAATGTTGTTAACCTTTTTTGATATCAGAAGGATTATTCATTATGAATTTGTACCAACTGGACAAACAGTTAACCAAGTCTGGAAGTGCTGAAAAGTCTGCATAGAAAAGTTAGACGACCTGAACTTTTCTCCAACCATTCATGGCTCTTGCATCATGACAATGCACCAGCTCACACGGCACTGTCTGTGAGGGAATATCAGAGACTGGGGGGAAGGGAAAATGGGAGTGACTGCTAACAGGTACTGGGTTTCTTTTTGGAGTGGTGAAAATATTCTGGAATTAAACAGTGGTGCTGTGTGCATAACCTTGTGAATTTACTGGGGGGAAAAAAGCAATGAAATGTACAGTTCAAAATGGTCAATTTTATGGTATACAAATTACATCTCAATTTTTAAAAAGAAAAATTGTGGTTATGGTTGTATAACTGAGTATACTAAACACTATCGAATTGTACACTTTACATGAGTGAATTGTATGGTATGTGAATTATATCTCAATAAAGCTATTACCCCCCCCAAAAAAAATGGTAAGACTACAGTTCAAATCCAGGTCTTTCCATTTCCAAAATGAATGCTTTAACCACTATCCACCCACACTGCCTTATTTTCAGGGTGATCCGCCAAGGGTTCTTTACCCCCCTACTTTCCTCATACAAGCTCCTTTTCCTCCCCCTGCTTTACCTGCCTTCGGAGCACCACAAGCTCCAGGCTAGTGGTTTATTTGTTCTAAGCTCATGTTGTCCAGCTCGGCTCTTCCTCAATAAGAGCCTACAACCTAACGCCAAATCTCTCTAACCTGGAATCCAGGCCTCTCACGTGCTGGCACCAACTTTCTTTTCCTGGGACTCTGCACATGCCCAACATTCTAACCGAACAATTCTCTCTGCACTTCCCTGAATCATGCTGTCCCACGTGCCTGGGAAACCCTCTCTCCATGACCTCTGCTGCATGGCCAAATCCTATTCCTCGGTTCTGGTACCGGGTACCTTGCCTGAGTTCAAAGTTACACACACACACACACACACACACACACACACACACACACACACGGCATTAATTTCCCTTCCTCTAAGCTCTCATGGGTCTCTGTTTATACCTCCATGCATTTGTCCCTGGGTTAACATATTTGGACATATATTCCTTGAGGACAGCTCAATAAACAACCCAAAGCACCCAGCCATGTGGGGCACACAGTGGTGCTCACAAAAGTCACACCAAACGAAATGAAGTGAATTCAACCTCACCCCCAGTCATCTCACTGCTCTTTTTCTACTAATGGCAGTTTTCCTGCCAACTAGAAACACTACAGGCAGTTTGAACAAGGTGTTTAGAATGCTAATGGATGGAAATGGGTTACAGCCACATCTATTTCATATAAATTATGAGTGAGTTTTATGGCCTTGGTTGCCTTGACTACCCAGCTGTTAGCTGGTGTACCTTGCTCAGTCCAAGGGTGGAAATGTTCCCCAGACAGGGTGATGTCAGCCAGGAGTGATATGAAGGGGATAAGAATTCAGCAGCTGAAGTACCAGCCCCTTCTGAGTCCTTCATACTGTCAACCATATTGGAATCCCTCCCAATATCTTGGAGTTCCTCAACTCCAAGATAGGCAAGGAGCTGGAAAGTCCAGAGGAGTGTGCTTTAATTCTTCTCTGACAAGGTCCCCGAAAGGAGAGTTTAGGACAAGCCAGGCCAACAACCCCCACTCTGGGTGTATATGATGTAGGATTGCCCTCCTCGGAGGTGCCTTTCCATTTCCTAGCCGCTGCTGCCCCCTGGTGTCCTGACCCCGCACATCTTCCATCCTTCCACCAGCCCTACCCTCTAAGGCAGATACCGCCCAATAGAAATACTATAATGGGAGACACAAATGTAATTTAAAAAAAGATTAGTAACCACATTTTAAAAGGTAAAAAGAAACAGTTGAAATTAATTGTTACAATCTATTTTATTTAACCCAATATATCCAAAATATTAGCACTTCAACATGTAATCATTATAAAAAAATTATTGAGATATTCTATCTTCCATATTCTTTTTTCCATGCTAAATCTTCAAAATCTGGTGCGTATTTTACGTTTGCAGGACACTTCAGTTCAGACAAGCCATATATCAGGTGTCCAATAGCCACACGTGGCTAATGGCATCTATAAGTCAGCTCAGCTCTACTGCTTTGAACAGCACTGCCCCTGCTGACCTAACCAGCACTGCCGGTGCCTCAACCCAAATATCTCTAGACCAGGCCTCTCCCCTGCGTGCCAGGCGTTTGCCAGCTGCCTCCTTGTCATCTCCATTTGTCTGTCTCCAAAACTGCACTCTCATCTTCCACCCCAAAACCTATCTCCACAACTCATTCCAGCTCAGTCAATGACATCACCATCCATCCGGTTGCTGGAATGAAAATCTAGTCATCTTTTTCCGTCAGCCCTACCTCCCCATCCAAACAGTCATCAAGACCCTTCAATTCAGACCATAGATATAGAACTGTTCACCTTTCTCATCTCCACTGCTACTACCCTACATCACCTTGCCTGGATTATTGCAGTAGCCTTCTAACTGCTTCCGCTCCTACCCTCCCACCCCCTTACTCCACACCCACACAGAGCAGCCAGAAGGATCAGACCACCCTGCTCACATCCCTCCATCAGCTTCCTAGGGCCTTCTAATAAAATCCAAACTCCCTGCCTAGCTTTGCTGCCCACCACTCTCCCATCAGTCATGTGGCTCAAACCTGCTAAACTCATCCCCACTTCCTACTCCTTCTGTCTGGAATGTTCCTCCTCCAGACTTTTGCATGGCTGGCTCCCTTCTTGTCATTCAGGTCTCTGAGTGGCCTTCCCTCACCACCCTATCTGCCAAAGTCCCCTCGTCCTTAATCATTTTGTATCCCATAATTTTGTTTTTATGTCCTTGACAGCATTCATTTCTCCCTGAAATTCTGCTTGTTTGTTGTGTTTTGTTTTTCTGTCTCCTTCCACTAAAACATAGCTCCACGAGAAAAAGGATTTTCCTTCTATTGTTCATCTCTGTTTTTCTAGCAACTAGAACAGTACATGGCATATAGTAACAAATGAGTGTGTGAGTGAGCGAGTGAGTAAGTGAGTGAGTGGAAGCTATTCCCTCCGTCTAGAATACTCTCTCCACTCCATGGTTGGTTCCTTCTCCTTCAGGTCTCAGATTAAGCGCCACCTGCCCAGAGAGCCTTCCCAGGCTGCCCTCCTTTATTTTCTATCTCAGCATCCTCTTTGCTATCCTCATCACACAATTTTGCCTGTAGGCAACTTGTTGACTTCCTTTCTTGTCTTCCTCTGACTGCTCTCACCACCACTCTACACTCTGCACTCCACCAACAGGGGCGGCTCTGTACAGTTCGGTCCTGCCATCCACTGCCTAGCTCAAAGCCTGACACGTGGTAGATGTCCAAGGCTTTAGACATGTGGCCTTGGCAGTGACCCTGGGCAAGTCCCTGCTCCTCTCTAGACTTCTGGAACAGTGAGGTGCTTGGACTCCATGATCTGTAAGATCTGAGACTTGAATGGAAGGGAAATGCCTGCAGGGGTAAGTTCCCGGAGGACATTGTAGAACTCTGACCACCATAGTTTTGGGGATGGAAACAGACCCTCTTGCTTTTTGGTGAGGGTTTGACCTGCTGGTAAGTGCCTGGTCGTGTGCTCATCTCAGTGGGAATGGGGGTAAGGATGGGAGAGGGTGGTAGGTGAGTCTGTGGAGTCAGAAACCCTCCCTCAGCCCAATGTGAGTGGACTCTTGGGACCCTTACTGAGAGGAAGGCTCCGCTCACCCTGGGGGAGGGAGGGAAGGTAATGGGCAAGCCTCAGCCATACCCCATGGACAATACTAGCCAACTCTTCCTGTACCTTCCAGCCCTGCCCAGGTAAGCAATCCCCTGGGGGTATCCTACAGGCCCCTTCAAGGAGCCTGCCTTGCCCTGGTCTCCTCGGGCCTCCAGGAGCTGCAGCTCCCACCTCACTGGACCTCTGAGGGGGCCTGGGCATGATGTGAACTGGGGACCCAGCTTCAAAGAAAGGGGAGGGACTTAGGCAGAGAGGGAAGGCCATTGTCCCTGGGGTATGGCTGAGGGTTGTCCATTACCTTCCCTGCCTCCCCCAGGGTCAGCGAAGCCCTCCTCTCAGCAAGGGTCCCAAGAGTCCACCCACATTGGGCTAAGGGAGGGTTTCTGACTCCACAGACTAAAGTACCATCCTCTCCCTCCTTACCCCACTCCCACTGAGTTGAGCACACGGCCAGGTACTTCAACCCTCCCACTTACCACCAAGTCAAATCCTCACCACCAGGTCAAAAAACAACAGTCTGGTGCTCGCTTCAGCAGCACATATACTAAAATTGGAATGATACAGAGAAAATTAGCATGGCCCCTGCGCAAGGATGACACGCAAATTCATGAAGCGTTGCATATTTTTGCTGTACACCTGAAGCTGAAGTAGAATAATATTGTATGTCAACTATAATTAAATTTATGGGAGGTGGAGTATAGATAGCATAAGGAAGATAGTCCATTGCAAAAGCTATATAAGATGTCAGAGGGGTAGTAGCTTGAGGGAGGGGGTTATAACTTTGTGAGGGGTGTGAATGTCTAACTAGTATGTTGATTTGTACACCTGAAAGTAATTGAAAAAAATACATACTGAAAAAAGAATTAAAAAATTAAAAAAGCAGTAGGGTCTGTTCCTATCCCCAAAACTATGGTGGTCCGAGTTCCACAATGTCCTGGGGGGAACTTCCCCCTGCAGGCATTTCCCTTCCATTCAAGTCTCCGATCTTACAAATCATGGAGTCCAAGCGCCTCACTGTTCCAGAAGTCTAGAGAGGAGCAGGGACTTGTCCAGGGTCACTGCCAAGGCCAGAACCCCAGGATCCTGTGGGTGGAGGTAATAGGCCCTGGTCTCCGCTGGAGCCCTGGGGTTCAGGCCACCCCTTACCTCAGGAAAACCACAAGTATGGTTATAACCCCCTCACACCTGGGCTCTCACCTCCGTGATCTCATTTCCAACCCACAGTACAGGACAGGATAGGGGAGTAGGTGGTAGGTTACGGAGATTGTTTCCCCCACTTGAGAGAGCTGCACTGTAACAGTGGGGCCAGAATGGTTAAGTGGCTCCCACAAGGACATATTAGGTTGGTGCAAAAGTAATTGTTGTTAAAAAAAAAAAAAAAATGTAATTGTTGTTTAAAAGATTAAAAATTGCAAAATTAAGAAAAAAAGGTTTAAAAAAATTGCAAAAACTGCAATTACTTTTGCACCAACTTAATACATTGAGGCACGCAACAGCCAAAACCAAAACCCAGGAATCCTCCCTCCAGCTCAGGGCCAGGACACACTTTGACCTGAGCCTCGGGGAAGGCCAGGAAGGCCACCCCTGTGCCCACTCTAACGCTGGAGAAGGGGAGCAGATTCGGCCAAATCCACAGCCTCTCCCAGGGCAGGTTCCCATCTGCACAGCAAAGGGCTGAATTTAGACGCGTCTCCCAGCCCGGCGGCCTGCCAGCATGGGCCTGATGCTTCCACTGCAGCCCTGCAAGCTTCTGAGCCGGCTGGGCTGGTCCCAAGAAGCGCCATGGCACTCAAGACCCTTCCGGGTGGTTGTCACTCATCCTCAAGTGCCGGGAAGCCCTCAAGGGGAAAAGCGAGGACTGGGCTCCACTTATTCCCTCCCCTCACCAATCCGTAGACCAGCGCGCCAGGATGCGAGTGACGAGGGCCCCGTGATGGCCCTCTGAACACCCAGCAAGCATCGGACCGGCTAAGACAATGATGGAGAACCTGTGTGACCACCTGCGGTGTGACTTGACCGCCTGCTGACGGACGGACTGGATTAACGAACAGGCTGACTGACGCCACTGACTGACAGATTCACGGAACTGGCGGACAGTCTGTCTGGCTCGATTGACTGGCGGGTTGGCTGCTGATAGGGCTGCGGCCCCCGCCAGCCTCTCCGCCGCCAGCTCACTTCACGCCCACTCACCGCGCCCCTCTCCCCCCAGCAGAGGGTCCCTGAACCCGAGCGCGCAGCGCTGGCCGGACGCCGCTCCTTCCGGAGGCCGGGTACCGGTAGGAGCCGCTGCGCTGCCAGCGGCGCCACCTGGTGTCCTCACCCGGAAGGGAGGGCCCGAGCCGTGGGGCGGGGGCGGGGTCGGGCCTTGGGTGGCGCGGGGTCGGGCCTTGGGTGGCGCGGGGTCGGGCCTTGGGTGGCGCGGGGTCGGGCCTTGGGTGGCGCGGGGTCGGGACTTGGGTGGCGCGGGGTCGGGCCTTGGGTGGCGCGGGGTCGGGCCTTGGGTGGCGCGGGGTCGGGACTTGGGTGGCGCGGGGTCGGGCCTTGGGTGGCGCGGGGTCGGGCCTTGGGTGGCGCGGGGTCTAGCGGAGGAGCCGCGCTCGGAGGAGCGAGGCTGGGTTGGAGTCCGGGGCCCCGAGGGAAAAGGTGGCGCGGAAAGAGGAGGGGCGGGGCGGGGCTCTCCGGGGCCCTCTTTTCCGGACGTCGCCCCTCTTTCCCGCCTCCTCTGCTCGCCCCCTGAACCTCCGCCTGCAGTCGCAGCGCGTGGGTCCTCCCAGGAGGTCTAGGCGCACTGCGGATCTGTCCCGGAACCTGATGGGATGAGAGAAGTTCCCGCTTCTCCGTAACCTCCGGGCAGCCTGGCAGCCGGCCGGCGGGACCCTTCGGGGGCTAGGCCGGCGGCAGAGTGCGGCAGGGCCCACCACTCCGGGGCCCCAGAACCTTGATGACTCTGCAGGGGCTTGGGGGCCTGAGTGAGAGGCGGGGGGCAAGAGCCGGTGGAATTTGCATTGGAATTTGTTTCTGTTCCTGGGCCCAGAATTGCCCCTCACACAACTTGGCCACTCCTGCCATCCAGAGGGACCTCTGCAGCTCACCTGCAAACCCACCTGCCTTCCCGAGGGCTAGTCTGGAATGGGGTACACACCGGCGAGCCCCGTAGGTGGCAGCAAAGGCCGGAGAATCCAGAATGGTCCCTCCCTTCTGCCTTTAAGTCAGAAAGGCCGGGGAGTTTGTACACCTGAAACTAATAAAAATAAAAATAAATAAGTAAATAAATAAAAGAAAGGCCGGGGAGGATGGAGCCACCTCACAGAAGAGAGAACTGAAGTCCCCCGGGAAGCAGGAACATGCTCATATCACGCGGCGATTTGAACTCTGCTTCCTGTGGCAGGAGAAGAGGAAATGAGGCAGAGAGGAGAGGCTAACAGGGAGAGACCACAGAAAGTGATTTTTTCAGAGCACAGATGCTCTTAGACCTGACATCCAGACAGGGTGACAGTGGGAGTCTCCTCACCCTTCTGAGGCTGTCTCCTTACCTGTAGAATTAGGCACAGGAAGGGCGCCCAGTTCACAGGTGTTGAGGATTAACTGAAATGCTGCATGGAAATTGCTTTGCACCGTGCCTGGCACATAGTAAGTGCTCAGTAAATAACCACATTGATACAAGTAAATGAAAAAGCAGTGTTCCACAGGCCACCAAAGCCACATCTGGCTGATATGTAAGTGTGATGGTCTCTTGTCAGATTGGCTAAGTTACAGTGCCCAGTTATGCAATCAAACATTAATCTAAATGTTGCTGGTGATGATATTGTCTAGATGCAATTAAAATTCGTTATCAAAGGATTTTAAGGGACATTATCCTAGATAATCCGGGTGGGCCTGATTCAATCAGTTGAAAACTCTTACGATCAGAGCTGAGGCTTCCTTGAGGAAGAAGAAATTCTGCCTGTGGACAGCAGCTTTGGCCCGTGGCAAGAGTTCCAGCCTGCACCTAATGATTTCACACTTGCCTAGCCAACCCCACAATCATGTAAGACAACTCCTTGCAAAAAGAGAAAGTCTCTTGATAGGCATCTCCTACCGGTACTATTTCTCTGCTTGAACCCTGACATAAAGGAAGAGAAGGGTGTGTGTGTGTGTGTGTGTGTGTGTGTGTACGTGCGTGTGTGTGTATGTGCACACACATGCTGGGATCACAGAGCCCAGGCCTTGTGTTTATTCTCTCCTGTGTAAGCTCAGGGTGGTTTGTGCCTTTCAGGGTCCTGTAGTATGAAGCTATAGCAAAACCATGGTTGTTTAATGGTAGGGCTGAGGGTCAGGCTAGGAGGTAGATGGGGGCAGAGGGCCCAGGTCCAGGCCTGTTAGTCCCTTCCACCACACTTGCCCCCAGTCTTAGTTCTCATGGATGCAACCTGCTGTTTCTAGACTTTCTTACAGTCTCCTTTTCCCAAGAGAAGCCAGGCTCATCCTCCTCCCTCTGCAGCAGGTATAGGATTGGGAATGAGGGGTACAAACCATGCTGTCTCCCCAGGAGCCAGCTGGTTGAGGAGGTGGCTCCTTCTTCAGCAACAGCCGGTCCATATGTCACTGTACCCTGCCTCTCCCGCCCCCATTCCATAGGCTGTGTGTCATGTACACACCCACACCGCCTGCCCTCCCGCCCTAATTCTAACAGCCCCTAACGTTCATGGATTAGTCTGTGTTGGAGCACCGTGCCAAGCACTTTACTCATCTCATTTTGCCTCAGCACTAACCTATGGGGCAGGATTTAATACTGTCATTATCCCCATTTTACAGAGGAGAAAGCTGAGGCACAGTGGCACGTTCTCAGCCTCCCTCCTGTTCTTCTGCCTGATGAGACTGACCAAGGGCAGAACTAAAGGCGGGCTGAGAATACCTGTGGTAGAGAGAAAGCAGCTCTGATGGGGCTGAGGGTCGTATCCCTTCTCAGACCCTCTGTTTGCTCCTCAGTACAAATGGTGGTGATAAAGATCGAGGAGGTGGCTGGCCTGACTGCGCTTGGCTTCCCTTCCTTCCTCCCTTTCACCAGGAAACTGGGGAGGCTGGTAAAACATGGTCTAGTGGGCTCAGGAGTCAGCAAACCCATGTCTGAGGACTGGTGTGGCCACTTGCAAACTGTGAGGCCTTCAGCAAGTTCTGGAACCTGTCTGAGCCTCGGTTTCCTCATCTGTGAAATAGGCCAGTGAGGAGTTTTCTCACAGGGCTCCTGTGGGGATAGGAAAGCAGCTGGCATGTATTGGCACGGAGGGCTCAGACCTGCCACCTGTTCTCTCCACTTTTATTAGAGGGCTGGTAAAACTGAAGGCCCCATATTATAAACACAAGAGACTGTCATTACTACTGCTCAACAGACATGGTCCCCCACACCTAAAACAAACAAAAACAAAATTTCCCCTCCCAAGGCTCAGCATTTAAGGAGGTACTCCTTTTAAAGGCCAGCCCTGAGAGTGCACGCCTCCTTAAATGTGCCCTGGGCACCTCTCTTGCCTCCCTTAGTCCCGGCCCTGCCCTCCTTCCTCATCTGCGAACAGCAGTCACTCCTCCACCCAAGTCATTCATGCCAACCCAAGTGTCATCCTGAGTCCTTCCTTACCATCACCCCATATCTAGTCCTTCAGCAAGTCCTGTCAGCTCCACCTCTCAAAGATATCCATTGTGTGCCTCCATCTCATTGCCACCACCCAGGTCCCCACCACCCAATGTCTCTCCTGGCAAGCTGCTCTCCCACTCTGACACACACAGCAGCCAGGATGAGACTTTAAAAATACAAACCAGATCATGTCTCCCGCTGCTCAAACATTTCCATGGGACTTCCCAGTGCTCTGGCCTCCAAGTCCTGTGAGGCCTGATGCCCTGCCACCCTCAGTCATACCTGGCTCGCTCCTGCTCTTCACTTGACCCCATTTCAGCTCCTGATACTCTGCACACTCCCTTGGCACATGCTGTTCCCTCTGCCAAAACAAACTTCTCCCCCACCCCAACCATTCCCCTTAGTTAACTCGTCTCCCGTCCACGCTGCTTCTGATACTTTTATTGAACACATCCCTGGTATTTTGTGCCTTCCCTTCCAAGCACTGCACTCAGACTGCACCATTCATTGGATGACTGCGGGATTACCCTCAGCCCCACCACACACGACTGTGAGCTCCACTGTGACAGGGACCCTGGCTGGTTTTGCTTATTGTGGTATTCTGGTGCCCACACACACACACACACACGGGAAGAGCTGAATCAATGCTTACAGGATGAGCCATAGGTGAGGGAGTGAGGCCAGGCACCTGCCCATTTATGAGCGGGGGCCCACGTGCCCTGGTTTGCTTGGGGAGGCCCAGTTTTCACCTATTGTCCCAGCATAAAAATAATGTGCCCTGGTTCACTCTCAAGTGTCCCAGTTTGTTGATATATGGTCAGCCTGGTTATTGGAAAGAAGAAAGTGTTCACCCTAGAGCTTCTGCTCTTTCCATGCTGGGTTTCCCACTTTTCCCCTACAAGCCCAAAGCTTTTTCTTCTTGCTTCTGAGATATTTTTATTTTCTTAATATTCTCTCCTCATTGCCCCCAACCCCCAGAAATACATAAGAATTTTGTTTGCCCATTTCACTGCAAAACCGTCCTCCTGGAGGGTTGCCATGGTGATCGAATGATGTCACTGCCCTGGAAACAGTTGCCTAGGAGATGAGTGATGTCACTTCCAGGAGATGAATGCCATGGTAACCATCTCAGTGGAACTAGGAGGTGGCCAGGAAAGTGAAGGGGGGTGGAGGGCGGATGCAGAAGGGACAGATGTGAAGGGCGGAAGGAAAAGGAGGGGGAGTGCAGAAAAAAAGGCCAGGAAGAGGATGGGGACCATCCCAGAACAGTTGAAAATAACACAGAATCACAGAACCTCAAAAATGGGGAGGGACCAGAGACCACCAAAAGAACCCACGTCCTTATTAGAGGCTGCTGAGAGACCAGGACTTGTTCAAGGTCATACCACCAGCTTACAAGTGATGTTAGAAGCAGGCCTGCTGCCTCATGACCCTCAGTTTCTCACAGGGCTCACCGGTAGTACACTAGAGTGGGTGGGGGGGGAAGGATTCCTTTTGGTCATTTCTTTTTTTAAAATCCTGGCCTCAAATCAATCTATTCTTGAATTCAATAAATGCTTATTGTGAAGTACGTGCTAGGCCCTGGGGAAGAATCTAAGTGACATTTGCATAGTTACTTTATTATTTTATTGTAGCCCCCCACTGGAGTGTTAACCCCATTGGGACAGTTAACTCACCACGGTATGCCCGGGCATACCGGTATCCCCAGTGTCTACCATATAGCTCAATATGTTTGTTGAATGAGCAAAGACAAAATGGTAAATGCCACTGTGTGACACAGACCCGCAGTACAGGAGAGGACTCACGGTAGCTGGCAGGCAGGAGGTGGGATTTCGTAGATAGGATTAGAATAGGCCAAGAGAAGGAAGCCATTCCAGAGGGAGAGTAATGGCTTGAGCCGAAGTGGGAGAGCAGGCTGAACAAGTTGGGTCCCGCTGGGGAGAGATTTCAACTGGTGGTGCTTGGGTCCACCTCTTGAGTCATACTCTAGCTGTAGCCCAGGATGACTCTGATAGGAGAGCCAAGGATTAGGAGGAAGAAAAACATTAAGGTCCGTGTCCTGGATATGCTCAGGGGTAGGAGTGGGGCAGCAAAAAGGACTGACATGGCTGAAGAGACAAATGTGAAAGAGGTTACACAGAGGAGTCCGGCTGGCGAGGAAGGAAGAGGCCCCAGAGAGGAAAACCTGCCATGTCAGGCTTCCAGCCTCTGCCTGCAGGCAACAGATTCATGAAAAGAACAAGGAGCCTGGAGCCCTGCACAGAGAGATGCTCGGTCACTTCCCAGCTGTGTGACCACAGGAAAGTCACATTTCCTCTCCGAGCCTCTTGATTGGAGCTACCACCTTCTTCACGGGTTGTCAGCTCTGAATTTTAAACTGCATGTAAAGCCCCACAAAAGGCAGTCAGCAAATGTTATTTCCCCTCCCCTTCCTAGTAGTCCCTGCCCTCCAGAATGGCATGGGAGATCTACTTTAGGAAAATGAACTTGACAGTTCATTCGTGAGCTCACCCAACCTTGTCAAGACCTTGTTTTGCTAGAAACCTTAGGGGCCTATGTCCAGTGGAGATGTGCACAGTAACTTACCAATAACGAGGCAAAGACTGACCCAAAGTCACCTAGCAGGCGGCTTCCCCCAGATCAGAGGTTTCGTAAGAGACAGAATTTCATTAGGTCTTGAAGGATTTTATTTGGGTTAGATGTCCTATAGATTGGAGAAGGATAAAGCCCAGAGGCAGAGGAGCTAGGTATTGTTACAACTTTTCTAGGACTCCTTTTCACATGGTGTAGTGGCAAGAGCCTTGAAATGGGAGAGCCTCGTTTGGATCTCAGCATTTCCTCGTACTAGCTATGTACCTAACACCACCTGATACCTCCTGGTATCTTCAGCTGTCAAAAAGGTTATCATCCCTACCTTCCGGCGTCACTGTCAAGATTCACACCATGCACTTCAAGTGCCCAGACATGATAGGTATTTGAAATGGTTTTTTTCATCAGCCTGATGACTGGATTTTAGAATGGAAGGTGATGTTTTTCCCACCGACCTATGAATCAGTGTATGTGCCTGATAGTTGGAGGTCTCCTGAGAACTAAAGACCCTCTCAGTCTCTGAATGGCAGTCAGCCTGTCAGTGTATGGAGGAGGGTGTGGTGGGCCCAGTCAGAACGCAGCCTGGTTTATTTTACAGAGCCAAGCGGCCTCCTGGGCTCCCCCACTGCAGGTGATTTAAGATGAGCAAGTATTTACCTGACAATAGCTCCATTATCTAGAATCCTAACTACCCTTTCTTCCAACTCAAAGAAATGGATTTTTAAAGCAGGCTTTGAGGATTTACTGCAAACCTGAAGCAGTAACACCAATAAACTGAAACATCCCTTTCCAAGTAGAATTACTTCAAATCTAAGTGAAAACATTAAATGCACTGAAAGTGTCCCCAGAATGGGATGTGTCAGTCACATCCATTTTTACCCCCCATCTCAATCCCAAGAGTGTGGCAGTGAAAAGAACCATGAACAAGGATCGAGGGGATCTGAATGCTAGTCTAGGTTCTGTCACAGACTTTGCCGTGACTCAGGAAAAGTCATTTCATTTCTCTGGACTTCAGTTTCCCCTGCAGTAACAAAGATGACCCCATCTTACTCCATAAATTTATCTTGACAAGTTTTAATACACGAGTCCGCAGAACTGGAAGGAAACCTTTGAGATCACGCGGAGGGAAGCCTCCCAGGGTTATGCCACGTGTCATTTATAGCACCCTCGTAGGTCCTCTCAGAGAACTCTTTATCGGTATGGGGCTCATTGTCATTACATGTCCACACTTCCCCACACTCCATTCCGAGACCAGAGCATGCCTTACACACTTTAAATTCAAATTTATATTCCAAATCCTACACTTAGAAAACGAGGGACCTGAGTCTTAAAGGTTACGTGGCTTGACTGTTAAGACTGCCGGAGCTTTGGCAGCATGGCACTGCTAGAGCCCATGAGGGCAGTCAGAACTCTGGATTAGAAGTCCTGGGTGGAGGACTTCCTGTGGCTTTCCAGCCGTGTGAATTCCAGAGCTCCACAACCTCTGCTCCTCAACTTCCATATCTGTACATGGGGGCAACACCTTCCACAAGACGGTTGTGAAATGAAAATGTGCTTCTTTTTAAAGCCCTTCCTGTGAAGGACATTTCAAATTAAGTACGGTTTTAATGTCTAGATATGTTTATTAAAGCCAAGTGTCAGCCACAGAAAGCTTGTAACCTTAAAATACCTGACCTACTAATGGAAGTGAAATTCAGTAACCATTTTAGCTAGCAATTAGGTCAACTTGAAACAGGCTTCCTAAGGAGTATTAACACGTGGGTCATACCTCTACCTCAGAATGAGAAAATAGGTTAAACATCTATGCTTGACAAGTTCTGTGCTCCATTACAATAAAATCTCAAGGACTGAAAACGGGTCATGGCCATTCTCACCAGTCTAGTGTCCAGCTTTAGTCAAGAACAAGGTTTTTAAGGCCTTTGTGTAACTGAACCAACCCACTTAAAAATCACGTTCAGTCCTTCCTGAAGGTCATACCACCTGAGGGAGAGTCCACCTGGTGATGCTGAACCTCAAGAGAAGCTTTGGGATGCAGGCAAACGTAGGCGGAAGTTTGTTTTTGTTTTAAATACTCAAAACTGTCTTAATAATCATCAGTATATTTCAGGAATCCAGGTTGTGCCCCCTAACATTTTATTACATCTAACACAAAAAGAATATTAAGAACACTTGAGGACAGGTATAAGCTCAGTATCTACCTTGTGTTACGTATCAACTAACATTCCAGTAGGGTGAGTCAAGCAACACCCTCCCCTCCCAAATTAAACACAGAACCGATCTTTTACAGACGTGCTGCACTAAAGAAGTATTTTGGTCTGCTCGGCTCCTGGATAAGCACCCGTTACCAGAAGAGTGAATAAGACAGGCTATGTTGGCTAGGTTCACAGAAAACTATTTCAAGTTCATGGGTCTTATGTGTATGTTGCAAAATGTGTAACGGAATCAGAGGGCAAGAAAACGTACTGAACTAAAAGTGCTTCAGTGTTTAAGACTCAAACCGGGATTCAAAACGGCGAGCGGTCAGGTCACATATCCAGCTCCCTGTGAGGGTGAGGGGGGAAATAAAGACTGTACACAGAGATAATATCCCCAAAGCAGCATTTATTTACCCATTGAATTCCAAAACATTTAATTTAGAAGTCTGGCATTTTATAATCACCCATCTTGATTGACGTGGGCGGACACACATGGCGCTGTCAGGATACACAAGGACAATAGCCAGAGTTACAAAAAATAAATCCATGATTCTTAAACAATCGCAACCAAAAAAAAAAAAAAGTTACAGGTATCAAAACTTTAGATGCATTGCACTGAAAAGAAGGTTTGTGCACATCATAATTTAAAGAGGCAAAACAAGGCGCTACTGAAACCTCACTTTAACAGTTTATTACAAAGCTGATGGAAAGGAGCAAGTGGTCTCTTTGTATCAGCTTCCCTTAACAGTTTTCCATTAGCTGAAGAAAGACGTGGGAGGGGTGGATTCATTTTTGCATGCACAAGATGTACTGCTTAACAAAACACTATCAGCTTGTTTTAAATGGATCATTTAAATATCATTGTAGCCTGTTTTGGCTAATTCTCCTTTCTAAACTTCCCCATTGCTTTGTCTGGATTTCACACAGATCAACAGGCATAGTAAAATGCCTCATTTTTAACGCACTTGTCTGCACAATTCGAAATGGGAGCTCCTGTGGGCTCAAAGCAACCATCCACCCAGCAATGCCCATGAAGATTTATCGGAAACTGCTTCCCAGGGGGGAGGAGAGCAGATCTGAGTAGCTGTGCTGCCAATACAGATAGGTTTAGCACTAGATATTTAGTGATTGTGGCAAGGAAGAATCGGTGATGATGGGGGTGGTGGGTGAAGGGTGGGCCAGGGACCGGAAGGCTCTTCAGTTGCCTTCTCCTGCTTCTTCATCCTGCTGGTCGCTTGTCCAGAGGGTGAGGTTGTCTCGCAGCAACTGCATGATGAGTGTGGAGTCCTTATAGGAATCCTCGTTTAGAGTGTCCAGCTCAGCTATGGCATCATCAAAGGCTTGTTTGGCTAAGAGGCAGGCCTGCTCGGGTGCATTCTGGATCTCGTAGTAGAACACAGAGAAGTTGAGGGCCAGGCCCAGCCGGATGGGGTGTGTCGGCTGCATGTGCTCCTTGCTGATTTCAAAGGCTTCCTTATAGGCCGCCTCAGAAGCTTCGACCACACTGTTTTTCTTCTCCCCGGAAGCTACCTCTGCCAAGTAGCGGTAGTAATCACCCTTCATTTTCAGGTAAAATACCTTGCTCTCATACTGGAAATCATTGCAGTTCTTGATGAGGAACTTGTCAAGCAGAGCCAGCACATCATTGCACACTGTTTCCAGCTCCTTCTCAATCTTCTCCCGGTAAGCTTTAACTTTCTCCAATTTCTTTTCATTCCCATCAGCCATGGTTTTCTGCTCAATGCTGCTGATGACCCTCCAGGAAGATCGCCGGGCACCAACCACATTCTTGTAGGCCACGGAGAGGAGGTTTCGATCTTCATTGGAGAGAGGTTCATTGAGCTCTGTCACCTGCAAAATCCCAAAAAGATAAACACTGAGATCCACGTCCAAAACTCTTGGAAAGAAATCTGCCCTTCAACCTAATCAATCCTCAAAAAGCAGGATTATGGAGGAGCAATTGGAGAAATACCAATCAGACATGGATCCCAGTTCAATGAAGACTATAGTCTAAGAGAAGGGATAAATACTTGAAATTCAAAATATTGTGATTAAGAGCTTTGAGAAATTCCTAATTCAAGCTTTACAAAATGTTGCCTTCAACTTGGTAGAGGGATGGGGATAAAGGCAAGCACAGAAAGGCTGTGAGGTCATGGTACATAATGGTGGGTGAGAAAGCCCCAAGGTTCAGCTATTCTGCAAAAAATATTCTCAAATGATAAGATCATGTGATTTCTTTGTAAAATATTCAGATTACAGACTAGATGCCTGTTCCAGGTTCTACTTCCAGCTTTATAATCTAGAAAGAACCAATCCTACCTCCCTCAAATACATATTCATATTAATAGATAAGAGCTTCATGGATGAGTTCAAACCCCACACTGATGTAGTGGCCAGTTTCAGCCTGTGTGGTTACACATGGAATCCTACTGGTACACCCAGTCCTCTCCCAAGCCAAAACGGATGCGTTAGTGACAGTAAAGTGACGCCAGCCTCTGCTGAAAGGAAGCATAACACCTCAGCAGCAAGCTTTACTCTGACCTACCTGACAGGAAACACTGACTGGCTATCAAGAATTATTTTAACTGGAAATATTAAGTTTTACGAGTTGTAACTTTCTTTGCTTAGTTCTCCTTGATGCTACCTCCAAGCGGGCCACCTACGTCATTGGTAGAAAGAGCACTGGACTTTGTTGTATTGTTGAATTGTGTCCCTCAAAAAGTTATGTTAAAGTCCTAACCCCTAGTACCTGCCATATGACCTTATTTGGAAATAAAACCTTTGCAGATGTGATCAAGTTAAGATGAGGTCATACTGCATTAGGGTGGGTCCTAAATCCAATGACTGGTGTCCTTATAAGGAAAGAGAAATTTGGAGACCGTCAGGGAGAACACTCAACCGTGGTGAAGCAGAGACTGGAGTGCTGTGTCTACAAGCCAAGAATACCGAGGATGATCAGGAGCCAGGAGAAGCTAGGGGAGAGGCAAGGAAGGATACTTCCCTAGAGCCTTCAGAGGGAGCACAGCCCTGCCAGCACCCTGATCTTAGACTCCAAGCCTTCCAAATTGGGATAACACAAATTTCTGTTGTTTTTAAGCCACCCAGTTTGTGGTACTTTTTCTGGAAGCCCTACGAAAGTAATATAGATTTGGAATCAGAAAACCTTGGTCTGGACCCCAGAAAAGTCACAAACTTGCTAAATTGGCCTGTATCTTCTATAAAGTGGAGGATTACTTAATTATATGACCTACTGGTAGAGGTCTTTAATTTAAAAAAAAAAAAAAAAGCACGCAGGAAACCATAAAACACTCCACAAAAAAATGTATTACTATAAATCAAACTGTAAGGAAAGAATTTCCTCCAATGGAGGGGGAAAGCCAAGTTCAATGGAGAAAGTTGTTAATAGTATATTAAAACAGACATGCTTAACATGAATTGAGAAGACTGAGCAGTGGAGAATCAGTAATTTTAAAAACTAACAAAAAAGTGATAGGTTTATTTGAAAAATTAGTAGTTCAAGAATATAAGCAACAAATGTAATCATTATTATGTGTAAAATTAGGAAGAAAAATTGTACCAACTTCTTAAAAAGCAAAACAAGCAATTGTCTACCACTACCCAACTCAACAAATCCAAAATAAAAAGACCAGCTCTCTTTTGATTTGCTCATTTCCCTGTTCCAAGTCCCCCTACTGTTTGCCACAAATTCTTAGCCCGAGATTTAGTCTCTCCTCCTTTGCCTACTCCATCAATACTTAACCCCAGTTCTATCTTCAGTGTGGTCTTTGACTACAAGCTGCCCCCGCCCACTCTCCAGGAGGGTTGTCTGCAAATCAGGTTCCTCTTTCCTCCTCAGACACAACTGGTATCTCATGATCTCTGCGACCTGCCAATCTTCTACTAATCCACAATCCATGCTCCCTTTGAATCCAGCTGAAGATGTTAACCCCAGTACTTTTCTCCTCCAGTGAGTCCCTTTAAACACTCATTTGTTTATTGAAAATATAAAGTTTTTGTAGATATTTTTTTGATATTTTGGTCTTTTAAGGAAGAAACATTTATAATAATCAAAATTCTCTCTGACGAGTCTCAGAATGCTTGAATCCTTTGGAATGACTCACGTTTCTGGGGTGATAGTCAATAAGACAAAATATTAATAAGCAAGAACAGAATCTGGAGAGCCCCGTAGATCTTGCATTTAAGTAAATGTGACTGAGGCCACTTGACAGTAAAAGGCAAATGTATCCATAAGGAGTCACCATATACTTCATCCTGTGCCTAATAAAGCTTCCTGTGTTAAGACTGTTGCAAACATACACCAAGGTAACTCCCCAGAGCACATCATTAAAATTGAGCGTATATGTGAAATCCATTTATACAGTGGTACCTCGGTTTTCAAACATAATTTGTTCCGAAAGACATTTGAGTTCTGAAACATTTGAAAACAGCCGACAGCTAGGCCTCAGGATCTTGCACTCAGCGGATCCCACGAGACATGTTCGACTTCGAGGTGTGTTCGAAAATGGAAGTATTTACTTCCAGGTTTACGACGTTCGTAAATTGAAATGTTCGTCAGCGGAGACGTTGGAAAACCAAGGTACTACTGTATATCACATAGGATGTTTGTACCAGTGGCAATATTACTTAAAAAAAAAAAAAAAAAGAAACACAACAACCTAAGAAATCTGTGTGACTGTGAATGAATCACAACCTTTCTGGGCATCAAAAGTTAAAAATAAGGAGAATCAGCCCAAATGATCTCCAAGGACTTCTTCAGCTCCGAAATTCTAGGATTCCATTTTTTCTGAGCAACAAAAAGTGTGGTTAAGGCATGAGGTTGATACTATTAACGTAAATGAACTTTGGGTGTATCTGTGGGTTTCAGGAATTCACATAGCATATTCCTTTCTCCATGAGGAATACACTGCCCTAAAAGGCTCCTGGGCAATAATAGTGACACCTCCACAAGAAAAACCATTTACTAGGAGTATTAGTGTTTATGTAACAATCGTCTGGTTGCCTGCCAGTCTGAATGAATCACTATCAGCATCAGCTGAGGGTGACTAACATCACTAAGCAAGCATTGTTCTTAGAACCCCAGCCAAGGCCTAACTAGGAAATAACCGGATACATTTAAATATGGTATTTTTAATATTCCCAAGGTACAACACAGTTAACGAAGGGAAACTTATGGAATGAAGACAGTTTCATTACTTGATCAAATAACCAAAGAAAACTGGGAGCTTTTCCAGATTGGAAAATTACAGACGGAAGGGAAATCAGATGGCCCGTTAAAACAAAAAAGATTTATAGCCAGTGTTGACTGGTGATACTTAATGTGAATAACCTTCATTAATATTAGTTAGCACCAGTTCCCAATATTTTAAATTCCAAAATCCTGGAGCCAGGAGATCTAAAGAAAAGTCTGGTCCTACACTAAGAGAAGCAGACAATGGGAGGCAATGAAGAGTAACAGAAAGGAAAACACTAACTACTAGTCCCAACCACACTGGTGATCATCTGAAGATTCTATGGAGATGATTTACCGCATCTTTATAATCATGTTTCCAGATGGTTTCTAATTAGAAACATGAAGCAAAGACAAGACACAGCATTTTTGACAGAAGAGACATAGACGACCTTCTTTCTACTCCAGCGCCAATTTCAACTCCTTTCCACCAAGCATCAGCTGCCCTCATGCAGCCACTCCAGACACTAAATCTTCATGTGGCTACACCATGTGTAAGGGGCTCCCCACCTCTGCTCACAGCCTCTCTGCCCTCTTGTTCTCCTGCCCAGACCTCCACCCCATGTAATCCTACTTACACCCCTGAAACATCTTAAGTTGATGGACCCGTCCGGTTTAGAAAGGCCCTCCTCTCCATTTCTTTAAGGAATGGACTCCCAGCCAGTGATTCGACTGGCGTCCTTACTACACAGCCTTTGGCGACACCAACTCCCAACCGCGGGCGCTCGCTTCACCCCTTCTCTCTGCTTTAACACTACACAGCATTACTAAAAGTCACAAATAACCTGGTATCCTACAACTTCATTTATCTTCCTATGACACCGCCAGCTTACTCAAAAATCCCTAAGGGCCTCCTCCCACTAACTCACAAGGCAAAACCATGCGTTTCTGAGTAAAAATAGATCCACTGCCAAAAATAGCACAGGGACTATTTGGGAAAACTTCAAAGTTCTTCACCCAGCCTCAAAAGTAATACTGAGCAAACAAAAATGCCACCCCTGAGCTGCCAGACCACAGTGGAGGTTGCTGTCTCCTAAATAGCACTCCCTTCCTTCACAGCTACACCACATGCTACCAGCCCATCTTTTAGTTACCCACACCCACACACCACCAAGAAACTTGCTTCCGATAATTAGAGTTTATAGCAGAAGAAAACGATTCTCTGGAACAATTAGGTAAACATAACCACGTCGTAAAATCTTTAAGCTTCTTTGGCAAAACCCTATACATGTTTTAAGAAAAAAAGAAAGTGAGCTAGAAGGATAAATGCTTTTTTGGCTGATTCTCTCCCAAGTCAGAGCCCTGTAAGTGAGGATTCTGCCTGGTCCCAAACTGGCAAAGCACCCAGCATCAGCCACCACTTGCCCAAGCCTTGAAAGGCCACACCCTGTCCCCAGCAGGGTGAGGTTGCAGTTCTCTAAGGCCACCAGAGAGGCTCAACTGCAAGCTCAGAGCAGATGAGTTCAGGTAATTAATATCTATTCTAAGCTTAATATTAGTCAAAATAGCTGCCTCCGTATCATTAAAAGACTGCCTGTCTTGCTCTTCACATACTGAACATTTTCGTAGGCACTGGCAGGGATTAAATACAAGCCCATCTGAATGGCATTACTGCATGCTACTGTCCCTGGAGATACCAGGGCTGAAGGCTTCAGAAGCTATGCCAGGTTCTGATCACAGGAAAGTGCCAACACCCACCACCAGAGAGGAATGCCATGGTAGCAAGGAGGGGGGCACAAGACAGGTGGCCCCAACTGGGACACTAGCAATTTTACCAGCAACCCAGACACTGACATTTGGGGGCCTATGGGCTTGTAAAATATACTAAAGGCAACAGAAGCACCTGGTGCCAAGGACATCAAACAGTTTCTTAAAATACTGCAAGTATAATTTAACATAGTGCTGCACTTCTGAATTCATAGCAGGAACTCAGTCAGTATTTTGCTTGAGCTGAAAAATCCTGGTCTCTTAAGAGAACAAGCAAAACCCAGATGTGTGACTTTGCCGGTTATGCCCCTCTGCTATGGCTACGACCCGGAAATGGTAGATTCTGTTTTTCATCAAACTTGGCAAAAATGCCTTCCACTTAATATATACGACGTATGTGTTCAGTAAGCCCACTGATGTCAAAGGCTTGTAATTTAGTTACCCATGATGACAAAGGCTAATATACATGAATGTATACTAGAAATATTACCCCTTAGCCTCATGCAACACTATCACACAGTGGTTAAAGTGAGAGCTCTAAATTCAAGAGTTCAAATGCTGGCTTTACAATTAGACCGTGAGAAAATTAAACTCTTTAAATCTCATTTGTAAAATGGAGTTACCAGTATCCACCCAGAGTTGTTATCAAGATTGAGAATGTACACACGGAACAGCCAACATTTACTGATTGTCTAATAAATAATATGATTCTACCAATATAAAATTCCAGACGAAGATGAGAAAAACACATTTTTGATTTTCTTTAAGGGAGTGGTGGGAGCTCTTCTGGGTATAATTCAGGAACCCAAACCCAGATGGTGATCACAACTCCCGCTTCAGACTATGTGAACTGTTCACCATCTGAAGTACTTTTAACTTCAGACTATTCCAAGAATCCAGAGCTTTCTTCCTTCCTCAGCCAATAGATGACAAAGTGATAATTACATTTCAAATGACCAGTTAGTGGGAAACCGGCTCACTAATTTATATATGTCAGGCTGTAGTACCAAAGTGGCTGTAAGGTTTCACACTAACCACAATTTTGGCACACCTCAAAATCATCCTGTTTTAGTATCTGCAACCTGGGTTGTCTCACCCCAGGCTGCTCAGCCGTGCTCTCCTTTTACGTACCACCTGCTCATTTCCCCACTTCCCATAATCTCACAGCTGTTGGAATAAGGGCCTTTTGCCACTGGTTGGGGCAAGTGCCTCTTCCCCTCTGACTCCTGTTTCCTTCAACTGCAGCTTTGTTTCCCACACTTAAGATATCTACAGATATTCTTGAAGTCCCTCAGATGCATTTCTCCCCATCCTCTGTCAACTTTGTCACTGACTGTGTATGGTGTTCTTGAAAAAGGACTGGGGAAAAAAAAGAAAAGAAAAAGGACTGGGGTTCTGAAATCTTTCAATGTTTCTTCCCACTATTACACTATGTAAGCTACTAGGTATGAGATGAGAGCTTGAAGACACGCCTTTATTTCACCTCAGAACATTTCTTGCCTCTTCCAATTACGGGGGAGGCAGGGAATTGCAGTTCTCAACTGATGGAAGGCAACACCCGTTTCCAATACGCAAGATTTTTCTTAAAGCTTACCGACACCATCCTCCAGGTGACGCTGGTAGCATAAGAAACATCAGTCGTTACAGGCAGGCAATATTAGGTGACCATTTACATTATAAGGGAAAATGAAAACAAGTTAGAAGAATGAAGACTGAAAACTTGTAGTTAACACCAACATTACTAGTTTTACACTTCACAGGACCCAAAGCCAAGAGGTAAGTTTCAAGGTCAAAGAGGTGGCATCAGAACATCCCCTCACTCAGGTGCACTGTTCTGTCCTCCCAAGAGGAGTCTACTTACCTGCCCTGAAGAAAACCCACATAAACCCAGTGGGTTACTAGAATTCAGACCCTTTCCAAAAGCTCTTCTTAAGGCCTGTGATATTAATAAAATGGAGACTGAGTCTTTTCAATAGCATTAAGAGTTTAACATACAAACATCAACTTAATGGGTAAAAAAATAAACGTTCCCATTGACCTTCGCCACGTCCTTTCCAATAAATATATTCCATTAATTTAAATGACAAAGAAATTAATAGAACAGATGTATTGAAAGTTATTTAATAGGAATTCCCTGCATAAAATGGTTTATCACAATTCTGAGATGACATGATTAGAGCTTGGATTGAATTTTCAATGCTCGATGGCTTATCCAACCCGTCAAATCATTTCAGATACAGGTATCACAGATTTGCAAAACATGGAGGGGTCCATTAGTTTGCAAAATGTCCCCTTAAACGTCTCAGAGAAAAACTGTGGAGCCAGGTAGGAAGCTGTAGGAAAGCATTTTTCAAGCCTGCTTACGAAGACCAGAAAGCCAATTTTTTCTCTTCCCAAACTAGATTCTATTCTGGTTACATCTCTCCATTCTTCTCTTACTTTCCATTTCAAGTTGCCTCAGAACAACTTGAAAGCCTATACGCTCCAGAACATACCTTCTAGTCATTTTCCCTTAACCTCAACTGACCTTCTTTCAAGCCCCACGCCTTATTTCTCAAAAGGCTCCTAATGCTCACAGGGTGAGGAAGGGCCTTTCTAAAAGATCCAGAAAGGTCTCCAGCTGCATAATCCCAGTACCAGTTACTGGGGAGAAGAGGCTCACTTAAGTATGACTTGCTTTGTGGACATTAGCAGCTTTATCGCAAAGAAATTAAAGCTCTGGGACCCTTCCAAAGAAACAAATTCACACATTCAGTCCTGTTTCTGTAAAATTTCCAAAATGAATGTTTTACTTTTTTTTTCTTATAGAAGGCCCCCAGAATTACAAAGACTTCAGCCCCAAACCCAGATTGTCTCTGGTTCAGATGAAAAGCTCCTGTATAATCTATGATATCATGTCATGTCACCACTGAATCAACAAATGGGCCCTGGTGGTGGTGGTTTCCGAACACACCTAGTTCACGTGTAACAAGGAGACCACAGGAAACACACCTCTTCAAGCATGTTTCTTACCTGGATAATCCTAAATACTGACATCAACATACTTCACATAGTAATGTAAAAAGCCTTAACAGGAGCTTTTCAAATGATTCTGAAATTTTACGGTGCCTCTGGATTTGAAGGGTTTTCTCTAAGAAATTCCCTCACAAAGCCAGCCAAAGGGCCAATGAGCTATAAACCAGGGAACTAGCTCTCGAACTTCCCGCTAAAATTTGCCACGAGAGCTAGTTCAAGTGCAGATTGCGGAATCCCACCCCCAGAGTTCCAGAATCTTTAGGTCTAAGGTCGGGCCCAGGCCCATCATCCTTCCAAGTCTCAGAAGGTTGTGTACGGGATGAACATAGCACGTTGGCGGCGGCAGGTGTAGTTCTACCACTGGGTGACCTTGACGCAGAAACAAGTAATGTTCATTTAGAGAAAACGTAAAGTGAGGTTAAAGAGACAGGGTAAGTGAGAGAATAACCGGAACTCTAAGTCTTGGAAATGCAGGTGGTATCTAATCCAAGGAATTTGCTAGGGTGTGGCTGGCCACCGACTCCTTCGCCGAGAATCAAACTGCAGAACCGATGTGCGAGGGTCTCGGGAATGCAAAGGCACACTGGCTCTTCTCGCTTAAAAGTCACGTCTCCTTTTCATCACCAGGCAGATGGGCACAGCATCAAACCTGGGAGGGGGGCCCCACGCCCGCCGCCCTCCCACCCGAATCCACGCCCAGACTGCAGGATGGGGGTCTTCGCACACAAAGCCTGACCCCCGAGCATAGTAAGATGGGACGAGCACGATTCGGGCGAGCACGGTAAAACAGACTGGAATTACAGACTTCAGGTCGTGGCAACGAAAACCAGGAGACAGGGCGCCACTCATTAGGTGATTCTTTAATCCAAGTTGGGATGTGGAGGAAGGCGAGAAGCCCCCAAGACGGGAAGAACGCTCTAGGAGGAAGAACGTGGCTGCTTCCCGTTTCCTCGGGCACCCATCCGCCCCACGCAGGGCTCGGAGCTGGCATATGGCGACCCTCACCCGCCAGTCCCCGCGGGGCCGCACGCGCGACCGCGAGCGGCTCCCTCCGCAGAGACCCCGGCCGTGCCAGGCTGCAGGAAATGGCCGGACGCCCAGCGCGCGCGGGAAGTGCGGGCTGCAGTCTGGCGGCCGCGCCCAGCGGGGTCGCGGGGTCGCCCCGGGCCTGGAGGGAGACGACGCCCGGCTTCCCATCCCTCCCCTACGCCGGGCCCCCCGGCCGGCTGCCCGAGCTCCCGGGGCGCTCACCGCCTTCATGGCGGAGGCCATGTCGTCGTAGCGCTCCGCCTGCTCGGCCAGCCGCGCCCGCTGCAGCAGCTGCTCCCGGTCCCCCATGTCGCTCGTGGCTCGGCCTCGCCTCGCGCCCTGCTCGTTTGCTCGCCCGCCCTCCCGTCCGCTCCCCGGTCGCCGCGGAGGCCGCCGCCGCGCACGCGCACTGGCTCGCCGGCCGGCCCAAGGCTCAGGCAGCAGCAGCGCAGCCGCTCGCGCCCTCTCTCTGGCTCGCCGCGTGCGCTGTGGCTGGCGCCGCTGACGCCGCGAAAGGAGGAGAGGCGGGCGCGCGTGGGGGATGGGAGGACTGGAGGACGCCTGCGCAGTGAGAGGGGCTCGGCCGGGCAGCCGCGAGCGGCGGGAGTGGGAGGGGGGAAGGGCGGGTCGGCCCTAACGGTCTATTTCAAGGTGACGTCACCTACTATAAATAGCTGCCGCCACCGCCCCGCCCCAGAGCCGCGCAGGCGCCCTGCGGGTGCTGCATTTTACCGCCGCATAGGTGGAGGTGGGAGAGAAAAGCGTGGAGTGGGTACTGCGGGCCAGAGGTGGGGGCGCGGTGATGGCGGCTGCGCGGGCAGCGCTTTGGCACAGTCCCACCCTGAAAAGCGCCTCTGAATCCGGGTTAGAGGTCTCGCTTGAGAAGGGCCCATAAAGCAAATAAACCTAGTGCTTGGAGAATCCGGGAGGCTGCGTGCCCAGAGGGGCGGGTTGAACCCGCCCTTCGGTCTCGCCCGCCCCGAGCCCCGCTCCCCCCTCGGATGGGCTCCGCTGGGCCACGCCCTGCACTTGGGTCTGCACTGGCCCGGGCAAGATCGGGTCCGGCCTTTGAGGACCGACCACCCCCCGCCCCCCCGCCACGCGCGCGCACACACACATTCGCTCCTGCCCCCCATCCTGATAAGTGGCCGTTGGGCATGCTGTGCTTTCCTTGAGAGGATGGACTGGGTGGCCCTGCTGGGACGAGTAACTCAGGCACACCTACTAGCAGCCGGCCCAGTGCTATGTCTTTACAGGTATAATACTATTTAATCCTCACAACCCACCCAGCAGGTGGGCACGGCTGGTCTCCCCATTTTTCAAAGCCAGGTTAGTGACTTGCTCAAGGTTACACAGCCTGTAAGTGGTGGGGCTACGATTTGAGTTCAAACCCAGGATAGACTTGCTGTGGCAGAAAGGGGGATGGAGCGCCTGGCTGGTCACTAAGCCCATCCCAGTCCTGGCATTCAATGGTGAGGGTATTTTGTGCCAGGCCCTGGGTTGGGGCAGGGACAAGCTGGGAAAATCCCAGTGGCTAAAACAGGCTCTGACTTCAATACAGCAAGTCAGGGGCAGCACGGGACAAGGGGCCTTAGGCTCTCTGAGAATTTTGTTGAGTGCCTACTGCACGCTCAGCACTTGGGGTAGGAGTAGCTCCAGAATAAGTAAGATACAACCCTTTCCCCCTCCCACTCTCACTGTTCGCCCCCACTCCCCGTGCCCCGCCAGTCACTCCCACTGCCTCAGAAGCTGAGATCTAAATACACAAGGTAAGCAGGTAAGCTGGACCCTGAAGGAGATGACAGTCAGGGAAAAAAGTATTAGGGATTGGGGTTCAGTATGGGCAAAGGCTTGTCAATGAGGATAGAAACCAAATGGTAAGAGAAGCCTGGCAGTGGGAAATGAGGTTGGGTAAAACAAGATTATGGAGTGTTTTAAATGACAGACTAAAGATCTGAGGCATTGTCCTTAGGTAATGGGGAACCACCAGAGGTGTGGAAGCCATTATTTCAGGAATCTTGCTCTGGTGAGTAAGATGCATTAGAAAGGAGAAGGGAGAAACTGGAGAGTGGAATTTTTCTGGACCTTAGTTTTACCATCTGGAAATTGGACTTGAAGGACTGTTAAAGCACTGTAGAATAGAAATCCTGGAATGTAAAAGCCGGCAGGACACATAGAAGTCACCGCTGTCCAACTCATTATCCTGCATAAGGGGAAACAGATCTAAGCGGGAGGAGAGGCTGGCCCCAGTTTGCTCAGTGAGTGAGCAGAGCTGAGGCATCCAAACCACATCTCCTGCCTGCCCGGCCTTTTTCTCCCCACCGTGATGCTAAAATGAGGACCCATGAAACAGGATTTGAGTGTAGGTCTGTGGGGAGGCCCCAGGTTTCACTATGCTTTGAAGAGTCACCTTTGCACCTGAAACAATAAACAGCATAGAAGAAAACATAGGTACTAATCTTATGGACCGTGGGTTCAAAGAGCATTTTATGAATTTGACTCCAAAGGCAAGAGAAGTAAAAGCCAAAATTGAATGAGACTATGTCAAACTTAAAAGCTTCTGCACAGCAAAAGAAACCATCAAAAGGGGCCGGCCCGGTGGCTCAGGCAGTTAGAGCTCTATGTTCCTAACTTCGAAGGCTGCCGGTTCGATTCCCACATGGGCCAGTGGGCTCTCAACCACAAGGTTGCCAGTTCGATTCCTCGAGTCCCACAAGGGATGGTGGGCTGTGCCCCCTGCAACTAGCAACGGCAACTGGACCTGGAGCTGAGCTGCGCCCTCCACAACTAAGACTGAAAGGACAACTTGACTTGGAAAATAAAGTCCTGGAAATACACACTGTTCCCCAATAAAGCCCTGTTCCCCTTCCCCAATAAAATCTTAAAAAAAAAATAAAAATAAAAGAAACCATCAAAAAATAAAGAGGCAACCAACTGAATGGGAAGAGATTTTTGCAAACAGCATCTCCGATAAGAGGCTAATATCCAAAATATACAAGGAACTCATGCAACTCAACAACAACAAAAATACAACCCAATTGAAAAATGGGCAGAGAAACTGAAGAGACATTTCTCCAAAGAGGACATACAAATGGCAAATAGACATATGAAAAAATGCTCAACATCACTAATCATCAGAGAAATGCAAATAAAAACCACAATGAGATATCACCTCACCCCAGTCAGAATGGCCATCATCAACAAGACAAATAGTAACAAGTGTTGGAGAGGCTGTGGAGAAAAAGGAACCCTCATACCCTGTTGGTGGGAATGCAGACTGGTGCAGCCATTATGGAAGGCAGTGTGAAGGTTCCTCAAAACATTATGAATAGAATTACCATATGACCCAGCAACCCCTCTCCTGGATGTCTACCCAAAAAATTTGAAAACTTTTATCCATAAAGACACGTGTGCTCCAATGTTCATTGCAGCTTTATTTACGGTGGCCAAGACATGGAAATAACCAAAATGTCCTTCGATAGATGAATGGATAAAGAAGTTGTGGTATATATACACAATGGAATACTATTCGGCGGTAAGAAAAGATGATATAGGAACATTTGTGACAACATGGATGGATCTTGAGAGTATAATGCTAAGCGAAATAAGTCAGACAGAAAAAGCAGAGAACCATATGATTTCACTGATATGTGGTATATAAAACTGAAAACAGCAAAAGAACAAGACAAACAAATGAAGGAACAAAAACTCATAGACACAGACAATAGTTTAGTGGTTACCAGAGGGTAAGGGGGGCGGGATTCTAGCAGAGGGTAAACAGAGTCTAATATATGGTAATGGAAAGAGAACTGACTCTGGGTGGTGAACACACAATGTGATTTATAGATAATGTATTACAGAATTGTACACCTGAAATCTATGTAACTTTACTAACAATTGTCACCCCAATAAACTTTAATTTAAAAAAAAGTCACCTTTGCTAACTACAAATGGAATCAAGGTTTACAAACCAGGCTGATATTTCCCCTTGTGAATATTTTTAAAGAGTCTGACAGATAATAACTGTTCTGCACCAACCTTGCCCTCCATGAGGATAGGGTTCCAGTGAGAGCTGGGAAGAAGGCCAGCGCTGGCAGTAACTCCATGGTTCTTTCCAACTCTTCGAGGGGTTAGAGCCCTTCCAGCTTTTCTGATCATGTTGAACTAAGGTGGATTTCAAAACAGTAAAAATTAGGTAGACTGGAACATTCTAATTAAATTCAATTCTAATTGATTTCCTTTCTTTCCTTCTCACCAAGCCTCACTGTCTCCACTTCCTCACCTCCGACCAATCTTCAGCCCAGTGTACTCTGGCTCTGCCCCAACTCCTCCACTTGGATGGCCCTCCCTGTGGCCACCAGTGGCCTCCTGTTGTCAAATCCAAGGTCATTCATCGTCCTCACCTTCCTAGCCCTCTTAGTTTTCGTGACCCTGCATTCTACTGGCTTCCTTCTGCTGCTCTGGCCACTCTTCTTCAGTCTCCTATGTGGGCTTGTCTTCTCAGCCTACCCTGAAATGCTAGGGTTCCTCAGGGTTCTGCCGCGGGCCCTCTTCTCACTCTGGATGACCTCATCCACACCCACTCTTGAAAGGAAAGGAACATCTACCACATTCCCAGCATTGAGCAAGAAGATTTCCAGAAATTAGGTGTTTTTTCCCTCAAGATACCCTCACAAAGTAGGCACCATTTCCATTCCCATTTCACAGATGAAACGGGCGTGAAAATGTTCCATGACTTGGATAAAGTCACACAGTTGGTCATCAGTAGAGCCAGGATGTCAACTCGGGTCTGTCAGACTCCCAAGCCTGATGGCTCCATGGTGCCCTGTGGTGTTAACTGAGAAGGGGTCAAGGGGTGACTCTTCTTGGGGGGGGGCTGTCATTCACATTGTGAAAAGCACACACAAGCCTCCCCGCTTGTAGCCGACACACTTCTAGCAGCACCCATCTTCACTCTTGGGAGAGAGCTGCCAACTCTCCAGAGCTTCTTAAATAAATACCAGGACAACCACCTTGGACAGGTCACTTACCCCCAGGCTTCTAAGTCCCACCAAGAGACATGGCCTTTGGACAACTCCAAGGAGAGCCCGTGAGCCAGGTGAAGGGGGCTAATGATTAAGGTTAAACATGCTGTGTTGCCCCAAAGCTCAGAGCACGTCCCCACACCAGGGCCAGGTCTGTTGTGTCTTCAGGTCTCACTCGGGGAATAGAGCAAACTCCCCTGGCTACCTGAGGACATGTGTGCGGGGTGATGAGGGAGAAGGATCTGGACTTGGGTTCGAATCCTGCTCTGCCAGTTACCAGCTGCTACCCTTGTGCAAGCCACTTGTAAAACAGGACTCACCACACCTGTTTCTTAGGGTTGGGGATCAGCAGGAGCATGTTTGCACCACACCCGCATGGTGCTGGCACACAGGGGGCACCAGCCATCACAGCGATATGACAATTCTTTGCTGTGTCCCACCGTGAAACAGTGGTAATGACTGCTCCTCGCGCGGGACTGGATTTCCCAAGCATTGCCAGAACCCTCTGCCGGACCCAATGAATAGGTAGGTGACCCAGAAAAGGCACGTCCTGTTTTTTTCTCTCAGGTACTCTGGGACACTCTGAGCTCCCTGAGAAGCCTGGACACCAAGGGACGTATTACAAAGAAGACCTGGTATTGTTCTGGAAGAGATGGCGTTCACACCGTTGGCATGGTTACCATCTTGAGCGGGAGGGGCCTCCTGCCCACAGATTGGTGTCACCCAGATAGGATTTTAATTTTTTTCCCCCTAAACACAGGTCCCCTGCTGCCAGCGACTTTGCTGATCCCGAGCCAGTTATGATACCACCATCAACCACAACTCTAGCTGATCAATCTCTGGCTCTCTGCCTGGCTGAGGGTAAACACTTTACCCCCATACATTATCTCACCAAAGCCTCACAACTCTCAGAAGGAGGTTGTGATCCCCATTATACAGATGAGGAAAATGAGACCTAGAAGGATTAGGAGCTTGCTCAGTGGTCAAGGCAGTCACCTGCAGGCCCCCACTCATGCCCACTTCCTGCCCCAGTGTCCTTTTGTTGATACCAAATTCCACCCCTGTGTCTAAGATCAGCCTGAACACACAGATTTCAGGATCATCCAGAGCCTTCTGCCACTCTTGCAAAGCCTGCTTTGGGAGCAGATCAGCTCCCAAGGCAGCTTTTGGCATTAAGAAGTGTGAAAATGTCCTGGTAGCTGCAATCTGTGAGCTGGTGGAGCTTGGAGCCCCATTCTCAGCACCCACCCCCCTCAAGCTTGTTCAGAGGAGCTCAGTTCTGGGGGAGAAGAAGCTGTGGAATCTCAGTTAAAACAAGGGTGGAAAAGGCTTTTGCTTTAGTTCTGCAGATGGTCAAGGAGTTTGTGTTTTCTTAGTCAGAATTTTCTAGATCCTTTGGCTGGAACCATCTTGATAATTGCCTCAAGCTTCTGAGTGGTTCCCACAAGGTGGGTTCAGGTGGGAGGGGTTGTGTGGTCTGGGAAAGCTGGAGGACCTGGCCGAGAGTGTCATGACTTCCTCTCTCTGAGTGTTGGATTTCTGATCTGTGAAATGGGAGGCTGCACAGGTGGATGGCAGAGTTCTTTCTTTTTTCCAGCTCTGAAAGTGTAAGGTGTTTCACTATTGGCAGTTCAGCAAACTCGAGGATGAACAGAGGTGCTGCATAGGACCCGTGTTTGGACCATGTACACGGAGTGGAGGAAGGTAACAAGTACCTACTCCATAACAGATCACAGGGCAGCAATTTGCCAGTGAGCTCCCTCTTGGTTAGGGTAAGGTCAGTATTATTGTTCCAATTTTACAGATGAGAAAACTGAGGCACAGAGAGGTTAAGAGTCTTGCCTAACTGAAGCACAGAGAGCAGGGGCAGGAACCAGGATCCAGGCCCACTCCACCTTTACCATTCTTTCCAATGCTGCCCCTAACCTTCTGAGAGTCTGAGAGCTGTGAACATAACTGTCATCACCTGCTGCCGAAACAGTACCCTGGGGAGTAAGAGAGAGGGTCGCTGAGTTTTCACCGAGGTTCCTTGCCAGGCACCTGTGTGAAAAAACATCTTTTCCTCCCAGTATGTTAGTAGGAGGTGAGCAGATTGCTACAGCCTTCTGTCTTCTTCCAGACAACAGTGGCAGGCTGGCCCCAACTCGTGAAACAAAGGGATATGAGAGTACTAGAGCCACGGGAGAAGGCTGACTCCAGGGCGCTGGCCTCAGCAGACACAGCACTGAGCTGGCGCTGGGGCCATAGGTAAGACCTCTTCCCCCTTAAAAGGTACATGCGGCTTCACCTTGTCCTTCGTAACCTGACCTGGCCCCCCTTTCCAAATTCATCACGCACTCCCTGGACACCCTAGGCCTACCAGGTTCCCAGATGCTGCCTACAGGTTTCTGCCAACCAGAATGTCCCTTCTGATTCCGCCACCTCTTATTCTGCTTCCTAAATCCTTTAATGCACAGCTGAAATCGTACCTCCTCTAAGAAGCCTTCCCAGTTCTCCATCAAGAAGCACTCTCCCCTCTGCCCATGCCCACCGTGACTCTGGTATCCACCATCTGCATAGAGTCCTTTCGGTAGGATTGGTGTTTACTGGCCAGCAACCAGGCATCGAGCACTATGCTAAGCAAGTTAATCTAATAGGTAATCTCGTTTAATCCTCATGAAAACCATGCAGTAGGCATTTCTCTCATACCCGTTAAACTAAAGCTCACTTACCCAAGGTCACATAGCTAGAAGAGGCAGAGTCATCAGGATTTGAACCCCGGTCTTTCTGACTATAAAGTTCATGCACTGTGTCACTTATACCACCTGTTCCCCGCTTCCTTGGGAAGTTGACATTTCCCTTGCAGAATATAAACACCAGAGGATAGGGCCTGTGTTTCATTCATCGTCTGGGCCCCTGAGGTGCACCTGAACTGAATCTGATCACACCTTGTGCATATTGCAGAAATGCCCTCACTAGAGCCCGCTTGGTGGGTGGCCCAGGTGTTTTAGGGGAACACTTTAAATCAGCTAACATCTAACTGATTGACAGCTGAGTGGAAGCTAAGACAAGGAAGGGAGCAAGGGAGAGGAAGGCAAGACTGCAGGAGCCAGGAGGGGGCTGAAAAGACGAGGAGGGCTCCAGGTTGAATTTGGCTGCCTTGCAGGTACTCAGACCCTCCCCAAATCCCAGTTTTCCCACAGTAGCTGGGGAAGCCTGGGTCAGTGGCTGCACCTCTCTGAGCTTCAGTTTCCTCATCCATCCAATGGGCACCCTGCAACAGTGCTTTCTATTCCAGCCAGGGCAAGCTGCGCCAAGACGACGGACAGCCTGGGAGCTACCTAGCAGGCACTTGTGACAGTGCCATTACCTCCCTTAAATGGGGACATTTGGAGGATCAGCCCAACCTGAAATGCCCTTCCCATGAAATCACTGGGCCCTGAAGGCCTGGGGAGCGCAGGGAACTCACAGAATCACAGACTCATAAGGATCTTGGAGACAACTCAGATTGGCTTTCCTACTCTGAGAGAGAGCACAGCACAGTGCACCAATAGCGAGTTCTGCTGGCAGCCAGGCCTGGCCCCAAATCCGGCCCCCCACTTGCTGTGTCACCTTGTGCGTGTCACTTTGCCCCTCTCAGATTGGTTCCTCATCTTTAATATGGAATCAAAAATTGCTCCTTTGCCACAGCTCTGTTGGAAGGATCAGAGACCCAGGCAATGACAGCTGGTATTAACTATGTGGAACTGAGGCTCAGAGACAGAAAGTAACTCACTTACGGTCACACAGCAGGTTAGCAGCAGAACCAGGTCTGTGCCCAGGCCCTCCAAAGCCAAGGCCTGGGCTTGTCCTTGGACAGCTGCAGCATTACCTCGAAAAAGGCAGAGACCAGCCTTGGAAATGCAGCCGAGGACCTCATATTGGGCTCACTGGTGAGATTCTGTGTCTCATTGAACAGAGACAACTGCTTGGGTCACCTATGGATAGAGAAAGGCCAAAAATGCCCAAGTCAGAGCATGGGGTCATGGTCCAGTCTGGGGAGTAATCCACAGCAGAACCCTGGGCATGTCAAGTCACTTCTCTGAGCCTCAGTTGCTCTGCTCACCAAATGGGGGAAGGAATTCCTGGCAGGATGAAGGAATTATAAAGAGGCACAGAGCTCTTTTCATCATAGACCCCCCTGAGCTCTCACTATGCACCAAGCCCTAGTGTTTTCACTAGTCATGGCTTCACATAGTCCTCATAGCCACCCTGGGAGGTGGGGGCCCAATTTGAAGATAAATGGCTAGGAAGGGTTCGAACCAGGATCTGAGCTCTGATCCTGTTCCCTCTGCCTGAAACACTCCCCTCTACTTTTTCCATACCTAACTTGAGCCCCTTCTTCAGGTTTCAACACAATGCTAGCTTCCCTTGGAAGGACCCCTCTGCCTCAGGCTGGGCTGGCACGATGCTGGGTTTTCCCCTCTGCATTGAGACTGTTTCTTCATCTCCTCCACAAACAGGGAGTCCCATGATGCAGGGACCTTCTCAGGCTCATAGCGTTATCTCCAGAGCCTAGCACTGTGCTTCGCATACAGCACGTGATTGATAAATACTTCCCAATAACTGAGTATATTGCGTCAGCATCAGGAATCCACTGGGCCCTGAGGGAGCCTGGAGATGGGAAGAAAGCTTTAGAGCTCCTGCCACGCCTTACATTAGCAGTATCTTGTCTGAGTCCTGACAGCCAGCCCCCAGGGATGCCATTTGAGCCAGCTGAATTCCGGTCACTGCTTCACCTTGCAAAGGCAGCCCAGTAATTGACGTCACAGCAGTGCCAGGAGCTGCCCTGTTAATATTTAATGCAGCCTTCACTGCCACAGAGCTGCTGGCTAGAAGAACTGCAGGGGGCCATGCAGAGTCTCCGTGGGGTCGGGGTTGTGAGGAGGGCACTGCTGGGAAAGGGCTTCATAAACCCAAAAGCCCCCAGCGGATAAGCATTACATGGGCCCATTTTAGTCCCTGGCTTAACTCGGAAAATGCCAGAGCAGCATGTGTCTACAGTGGGACAGGAGACTGCTGACTGAGCCCAAGTGATAAATATATGGGGGATTAGGGGCTCCCTGGGGACACTTCCTGGAGACAGTAGGAGGGCAGAGCGCTGGCGCCAGCCAGACCTGGACACCACTGCAGGTTTGTACTGTGCAGCTGTGTGGCCTGGGCCGCAACTATACCACTGAGCCTCAGTTCTCTGATCTGTGAAATGGGCATAATAATACCTTCCTTGAGGAGCTATTGTGAGGATTAAGTGAGGTACATGATGTAGAGGACCCAGCTCAGCACATAGGAGGATCTCAGCAAATGCTGAGTCCCTTCTCCCAAACCAGGTGTGGGGCCTGAGGTTGGAGAGAGATGTGGGTTGCTTCATACTTTCATTGTCCAGAGTGACAGCAGAGAGGAAAAAGGAGCGAGGGGGCACAGAAACAATGACCTTGGAGCCAACCGTCTCAAGTTTGGACTTGTCATCATGGTGGGGCAACACCCAGGAGAGATGTCAGAGAGAAGAGGAGCAGAGAGCCCAGGAGGCCAGGAACAGAAGAGCCCTTATGGACCATCTCTTCTGGTTGTGTGACCCTTTCATTCAACAGATGAAGATGATGAGGGCCCAGGTGGGAGCAGACCAGCCCAGAGGCTCACACAACAGAGCTGGGGTGTGACCTGGTCTGCAGTCACCCACCCGAGACTGCATCAGCTGAGGGATTTGTCCAAGGCTGCCTGCCTGGTCTGGGAGGCAGGTGACATGATGAGATGTTCCCATTCCCTGGTGGGGACCTCCGCTTCTCTGGCCTGGACAAAGCGGGACCCCCATCTTCCACCCCTTTCTGTCTCCCTCCAGCACGTTTCCCACAAATTCTGGAATCTTCCCAAAACATAAACCCAACCATGTCATCCCCAGCTTAAAACCCTTCTGTGGTACCACACTTAGGGCTGCCAGAGAAAACACAGGAGACCCAGTTAAAACTGAATTTGAGATAAACAGAGAGTCATTTTTTAGTATAAGAATGTTCCAAATATTGCATGCACATAATTATACCAAAAATATTATTCGTTGTTTATCTGCAATTCAAAGTTAACAGGACAACCTGTGTTTGTATTTGCTAAATCTGGCAATCATACACAAACTGCCTTCAAGTAAAAGGTTGGAGTCTTTCATTGGTCCACAAGGCTGCTGGGGGATCCAAGGTCCTCCTTTCCTTCTCTTCCACATGAACTCTCTGCTTCGGACACAGCTCTTTGCCTTTACACAAAATTCCCAAGCCCTGCCTCCCCTCTGACCTTTGGAGATGCTGTTCCTTCCACTGGGACCCTCTTGGTACGTTCTACTCCTCCTCCTGCCCCACTGTGCTTGACCTGACTCATCCTTCAGGCCTCTGAAGTGTTGTCTCCTCCTGGAAGCCTTCCTGGCTCTCCAGGGCTGAGTGGTGCCTCCTCTGGGTTCCCATGATTCCTCGGGCAACTCCTCTGTCTGTCCTGCTCACTTAGTGCAGAGTAGGAGTTCAGCAAACATTTGTTACATTGAACTGCTACATTTCACAGCCCTCCGCACTTCCCCTGATAAGTTTCCCCTCATTCAGCCAAATCCTACCTGCCCTGCAAGGCCCTTGCTGGAATCGCACCACCTCTAGGCCTTCCCTGGGACCCACAATCCTTCCAGCTCAGTCACCCTCTTGCTCAGTGAGCAGTCTTTTCACTCCATAAGCTCAGCAAATCAGCACCCCTCAGACTCCTCCGTGATCTGTAGTGCCCAGTACTGTGCCTTCTGGCCAATGGTGGTCCACAAACTCTGGTGAGCTTGGAGGATGCCAAACCAAGTTCCTGTGTTTGATTCTCCTCACACTCCATGGCCAATAACCCAAATCCTAACCCTGCCCTGAAGCAATGTCTTCCATATCCTATATGCCTATAAAGAGGGCAGGGAAGCATCCTTAGTTCCCACTTGACAGAAGAGGAAACTGAAGAAGTGGAGGAATCCACTGGTCAAGGCTCAGGTCTCTGGACCGCATCCTACCTCAGGGCCTTTGCACCTACTTTTCCCTCTGCCTGGAATACTCTACCCAAAGATCCTCCCACAGATGATGGCCACAAATACTTTGCCACCTCCCCCATCAAAATGTAGTGTTCCTTTCCCCACTCCTTGAATCCAGGCTGGCCCTGTGACTCACTTTGACAACAGGCCTCAAGAGGCTTTGCAGATTCTGCTTTCACCCTCTTAGAATGCTGCCCCTGGACCGCCATGTAAGGCAGCTGCCTGGAGGATGAGAGGCCTGTGACCGGGAGCGGAGGCGCTCCCGCCAGTAACCGGCATTATCTACTAGATGGGAGAGTGAGGCCTTGGACCTTCCAGCCCAGCTGTGCCTCCAGCTGCATGTCGCCACATACGTGACCAGGAGAAATGGACAGAGGAACCACCCAGGCCAACCACAGACTCATGAAGAATAAGTGGTTGTTGTAAGCAGCTAAGTTTGGGCGTTTGTTGTGCAGTTTGGGCTTGTTACACAGCCATAGATAACTGATACAGCTGCTTCTCCCTGATTCAGGTGTCTGCTCAGATGTTACCTCCTCAGAGCATCCTTTCCTGACCATCCGGGCTAAAACAGCACAGCCCACAGCCTGTACCACCAGCCACTCTCCATCGCATTATCCTGTTTCATTCTGTCCAGAGCACTTATTGCTCTCTGAAATCATGATTTATTCACTTGCGGACTTAGTGTCTATTTCCTCCATTAGGCAGCAGGTTCCATGAGGGCAGGGGTCATTATAATCGTTTCTTCCCTGCCTTCTCCTTAGAGCCTATTTGATGTCTGGTACAGGGAAGATGCTGTGAATGTTGGTGGTGAAACTGTGTGCCTGCCCCTTGCTGGTGTGGCACTTAGGGGAGAAGTGAGGCAGGCGTGAGCTCCCACCTTGCCACATCCTCCAAAACCAGTGGCCTTGGGAGCTGTGTTTCAGGGGCAAGGGCTTCTGGGAGCCCGAGTTGAGCAGGAAGGAAAGGACAGTGCCAAAATATTCATTTTCAGCAGGGGCTCAGGTTCAAAGCAAGGAAGTCACTGGGTTTTCTCTCCTTCGTGCCTGCTGATTACCAGCAGCCCAGCCACACCTTCCCGAAGGACCGCAAAGCTGAGAAACTAGGCAATGGGAGATAGCGTTGGGGACATTGAGTCACTCCTCAAGGCCAAGGATTTCTAAATCCCTAACACACAGCAGATCCTCTTAGCCTGCTTTCTTTCCAGTGCCAAAAAATAGGTCTAGCCACAGCCTCAACTGAGGACAAAATGTTAACGCAAGAGCAAAAGGATCTGCTCTCAGATGCCTCTTCAAGCGACATTCTGCATCCTGTGGGAGCAGAGAGCACATCGCCGCTGTTCAAGGCAGGCTGCTTTCAAGTCAGGCAGTCTCGTGTTGGAATTCAGGCTGCACAGCTGCCTACCTATGCGACCTTGGACTGTGGCCTAAATATCCTTAGCACCAGTTCCTGCATCTATAAACAGTAGACAATGAAGACCTAACACCTAAGGTTGTGACAAGAACTCAGTGAGACCCTCCATGCTCAGCACAGCTCCAAGCACGTAGCTAAGTTGATTGTAGTTACGCTTATGAGTATTTCTTGGTCTGTCGGTGTATGGGGAGGGTGGTGGAGAGCAAGGTTTGCAGCGAAGCACAGATCCTTCCTGGGGACTGGAACCACACCTAGGAATTGCCTGGCAGGGACTAGGGTTATGGTGTGAAACCCTTGGTCCACATTGGAATGCCTGATTTTACTCAGCATTGCTCTGTAAACAGATGAGAGGATCCCTCAGAGCACCCCTCCAACCCTCCTGGAGGCCCCCTGGTATGGGTAAGTCAACAGTTTGTAGTTAGAATTCAGGAGGCTGGTGTTGGCGATCCAGCTCTGGCACCAATATGCTGTGTGACATGGAATATATCACTTGCCCTCTCTGGGCTCTAGTGTCCTCATCTATAAAATGGGTCATTCATCCCTGATTTACTGAACTCATAAGGTTGTTGGGAGGATCAGATAACAATTCAAATGGGATAGTGCTTTGGAAAGCATTCGCTGTCTGATAAATAAAAGGGAGATTGCTGTTAAAACTGAAAACAGGATCAAATATACAGTGATGGAAGGAGAACTGACTCTGGGTGGTGAACACACAATGGGATTTATAGATGATGTAATACAGAATTGTACACCTGAAATCTATGTAATTTTACTAACAATTGTCACCCCAATAAATTTAAATATATATGTGTGTGTGTGTGTGTGTGTGTGTGTGTGTATAAAGGAACACATATTACCAACAAAAAAAAACTGAAAACAATCAGTTAGAAATCTCTACCTTCTGCTGAATTTTACTGTGAACCTAAAACTGCTCTAAAAATAGTCTCTTTTTTTTAAGGACCACTGGATTCTCTAGGAAAACCCTCTAAAGCCCTTAAGTCAGGCAATATAATATGGGTTCAAATGCTGGCTTGCAACTTGCGTGACTTTGGACAAATAAGTTAACCTCTGGCACTGCCAGAGATTTGGTTTTTCTTCTGCGGACAGGAAACGTGGGGCAAGAGAAGGGCTGGGAAGATGCTGCAAGATATAGGATAGGCACAATGAGGAGGAGAAGCTCACTAGCCGCCCAAACCCCTGAGCAACCAAGGAGGAAGGTCCCCCACCTGACTGTGAGCAGAGGTGGGGGCTACCTATTCCCTTTGCATCTGGCTCTCAGATTCACCCCAGGTGGATGGTGACTCAAGTTTTCTGCAGAGACTGGTCCCTCTGCCCCTGTTGCCATGGTACCGTAGCACAGCCTGGCCAATCAGGAAGGAGATGGGTATCTGAGCCTCTGTTGCTAAAGCCAAAGCAAGATGCCTGGCCAATGGGAAGGGTGGCAAAGTGGAGCCACCATGGAAACCTCAGCCCCGAGGTTCCAACCAGGTTTCCGTTGTTTGCAAGGGGTAGGCTAGGGTTTCTGCAATTTTTTCTTTCAAAGAACATCTTGCATCCCAGGGAGAACATGTAGGAGTCACAGCAGGAGTGTGTAACAGGCATCTTCAAAGAGCCAGAAAGGACCCAGCGGCAGATGGCCCCTGAATCAGTGTTCCTTGCCAGGCACTCAGTGTCACCTGTGTCTGTGATCTTAGGCCATCCCCATAGCTCTATCCAGCCCCATCTGTCATAAGAAATAGCCGTAGGCTGCAGAAAAAATCCCAACCCCCAAAGTAAGAAAAGGACCGTGGGGCTCATCCCCCAAATAGTCCTCTTCGCACTATAGCTTTGTGGCTTTGCACAAAGTGCTCCACCTCTTTTCCTACGTGCAGCGTAGCGCTGAGGACAGAAATCAGGGTCACACACAGGTATTGCCCCTTTCTGTAAGATTAGAAAATGGAACCAATGGGCTCTGAGATTCCTTTCAGATCTCACATTCTAGACTTAATTCTGTTTTCACCTTCAGGCTCTGGATGAAATGGATGTACAACGAATAACTTTCTAAGAGGGAGCCCTGTGAATAATGCCAATGAACACAAATAAGACAGGTTTGTGCCCTTAAAATGTCAGACCAGCAGGGCTACCAATTTTAGAACTGAGGCCCCGAGGGGTGAAGCTGGTCCCTCAAGGTCACACAGCAATGTGGATGCAGAGACAAGACTAGAAGCCCCAGCTTCCAGGTCGAGGTCCAATGTGCAAGTTCCTTCAACCAGTTTTCTCACCCTCTGGCAGGCAATCAGGGAGCTGTGCATGCCAATTTTCCCAACACCCCTTATTTTGCAAACATGGGCATCATAACAACTGCAAGGGAAAGTGTGTCCCACTCCTTCCTTCACTCTGTCCTGGCAACAGTTCTACCCAGAAACCTAGGTGTCATCCTAGACAACTTCCTCGCCCTCACCCTTCCCACCAAACCCATTGCCCAGTTATGTCCATTTTATTTCCTAAATGGCCCTCAGGTCATCTACTCCTCCCCCACCCCCACTCCACTACTTCCCCAGTCGGAGGTTCCATCATGGATTTCCTGGACAATCACTCTAGCTTCTCACAGGCTTCCTGGTTTTACACTTGCTCATCCCATCCCCCGCTTCCATTTTCTATAACCACAGCCAGACAATCTTTTAAAAATACAAATCTGATCAAGTCACCTGATGCTTGCTTAGAACCTCTAAGGATAAAAATCAAAATTCTTAACAAGCCCAGGAGGCCCTGCCTTGTCATGCTGATACCCACACTTCACCTTGCCTTTGCATGTGCTCTGCCCTCTCTGCCTGGAACATTCTCCATCCCCCTCCCCAGTTACTCTAGCTACTCCCACCAACCCTTTAGCTTTCAGTTCAATGGTCGCTGCCTTGGGAGCCTTTCCTGACCTCCCTGAAGAGATCAGATCTCCATTTCCGGCTCTCCTGGCACCATGTGCCCCTTTGTATGTAGCACTTACCACAGTTACAATTTTACACTTATTCATGCAATGATTTGATTCATATCTGGAAGCCCTGCTCTATGGGATGTAAGTTTTGTAAGGGCAGTAACTTTGTCTTGTTTTCTGCCTGAAACATATGGATGAATGCAGGATGGACGGACGGACGGACGGAAGGACGGATGGATGGATGGATATGTGTATATATGGACCATGTATAGGTGTTGTTGGGTGATAGACAGATGTGTATATGGATGGACATATGAATATATGGATGGATGCTCTCATTTTTCCCATCTTACTTAGATCTAATCCTGTCTCACTCTATTCTGTGGTTAACCTATCTTCCCTCTGTTCATTCAACATGCACCAAGCATCTCCTGTGCCAGGAATGTGCCCACAGAGCTGTGGGAGCCCAAAGAAAGAGAGATGTCCTTAAAACTTAGATAATATTAGCTACTTCCAGTTAACACTTACTACTGTTGACCCTTGAACAAAGGAGGCATTAGGGTTGCTGACCTCCTGTGCAGTCAAAAATCCCTGTATAACTACAGTCAGCCCTCCGCATACACGGATTCCCAGAGTTGACTCTTTAACAATACGGGTTTGAACTACGCAGCTCAAATAAACGGCAGTCATTAACAACAACAAAAAATCCATGTCTAAGTGGACCCATATAGTTCAAACTGTGTTGCTCAAGGGTCGCCTGTACTACGTGCCAGAGACCACTGCACGCTCTTTCCCTGGGAAGTTCCCCACTCCTTCGTCTCTATGTATCCAGAGCCTAGCAGTGTCTCAAGTTTCACTTTAGGTGTCACCTCCTCCAGGAATTCTTCCCTGATCAGCCCATGCCTTATCTCCCATCCTCAGAAATGTTCCAGACGTAATCTGGGCCACTCTCGCTGCTCTTTGATCATAAATTGCTGCCTGGTATCCTTTCTCTGAGTTTCTCACTCTCTACCAGACTCTAAGGCAGCTTCCTGAGGACAGGATTCACAGCTCACGGAAGGGCTATCTGTGGGCCGGGCATTGTACACACACTCCTTTAATCCTCACAGGAGAATGAGGGAGGCATGATGACCCCCATTTTAACTAAGAGGAACTGGATTTGGCCAAGGTCATACAGATGGTAAATGGTGAACCTGGTGCTGAAACCAGGTTGACTCTAAGACCAAAATCCTTCATTGGTCGCCCAGGCCCCATAGTGTCTCCACCAGGCCTGAATGTAACCACCCCCCTCCTCTGCCTGAACACTGTGGGGGTGGGGCAGCCAGTCTGTTACTGAATACCTGCCTGTCAGAAACTTTATTCTAAACCAATTGAAATGTGCCTGTCACCTAGTGACCCCAATGCTGTCCCTTGGGTGCAACGAGAACAAGCGTGTCCCCTCTTCCACATGGCAGCCCATCAATAATTTACAACCAGCTCTCATGTCTACCCTCCATGTTATTCCCTCCAGGGAGGGCCACAGAGCAGAGAGAATATCAACCTGGAGCTAGAAAACCCGGGTTCTCATTCTGGCTCAGCTGCTGTCCACAGACCAGTACATTTCAAAAGAAAATAAGTACGTGATATGACAAGCAAGGACATTAAAACAAAACAAAACAAAACAAAACGAAAAACCCCTATCACCACCTCCCATCAGCCTCGTTTCACAAAAGAAAGGGCATCCTGACACACAAAAAGTAGGGCAGACAATCTGAGAATTAATTGAGCTTTATGAATACTCCCTGCATTGTCCCGATTTCTCTCATTTTGCCGTGTCCCAATGAGGACTGTGGGGCACTAGCCCAGGCCTGCAGCCTGCAAGGACCTCTGCTCCAACCTCTGTTCCAATTAAAGGAAGCACCATCAGCTAGAATAACCAGAACAGAGCACTCCGCCTTCGGGACACCGGAGTTTTGTTTTGAGAGGGAAGGAAAGACTGAAAGTGTCTGACCAAGAGACAGTCAAGGTCAGGAAGTGAGACAGACTTCTCCATCGTGTCCCAGCTTCATATCCAGTTTCTATCTCGGCTTTGATGAGCACAAGCGTTTCCTACTTGCGTGGCTGTGGGCACCCTACGAAAGCAGCGACCACATTACTAGGCCACCTACCGGAAGCCAGGAGGGCTGTTCTGGCTCCAGGTATGGAGGCTGTTTGCTCAAAGGCGGCAGATTTTCTCTTGGGGAAGTTCTGTGCTTGATCTGAAGGGCTACCCTCCAATTCAAAGGTGTTCTCACCATTCATTCATTCCCTCGTTCACTTAATGTTTATTGAATGTTCCTATGTGCACACACTCTGCTAGCATTGGGAGTACAAAGGTGAGCAAAGAATGACTTGGTCTCTGTTCTCATGGAGCTTAGACTCGATGAGAAAAATCAGACAGTAATCCAAATAGACGGACTAAATGCAATTTACGACCGTGCTAAGGGCTACAACCAAGGCACGTGTCCTAAGAGCGTGGAATAAGGGAAGTCTCCTCAGACAGTGGTCATGGGTGGCTGAGACAGTAATAACCAAGCCGAGATCAGGAAGACGAACAGGCAATGATCAGGCGAAGACACAGGGAAAGCCAATTCCAGGCAAAGTGCCTGGTGTGGAATGAACACGTGAAGAACAGAAGTGAGGCCGGTGTGACTGCAGGGGGTCAGGCAACAGGGAAAGACATGAAAGATGTGGCTGGAGAAGTAGGTGCGGGCCTGCGGCTACTTAAAGGGGTTTGGTCTTTTTTTTTTAAGTGAAATAGGAAGCCGCTAAGGGGTACTGAGCAGGCAAGGTGGCCAATATAACTAGGATTACTTGAAGGTAGAGAGAAAACAACAATTGCCTCTTCCAGGAGTCAGACTTTTGATGGATATAACTAGACTTATTGTGGTCTAGTAAACATCCACCATTTTACAATATATACAAATATCGAATCATTGGGTTGTACACCTGAAACTAATATGATGTTATCTGTCAAGTATATTTCAATAATAAAAAAAACAAAAAAGTGGTGATGATGATGGTGGTGGTGATAACCATGATGAAAATAATAATAGAGCTAACATTAATGAATGGTATGTCCCACTCACTGTTTTAAGCATTCTTTATGCATTCATTCATTCATTCATTTAATCCTCACATTCACTCTCTGAGGCGGGCATTGTTTTTTTGTTTTTTTTGTTTTTTGGTTTTTTTTTAAAGATTTTATTGGGGATGGGGAACGGAACAGGACTTTATTGGGGAACAGTGTGTACTTCCAGGACTTTTTTCCAAGTCAAGTTGTTGTCCTTTCAATCTTAGTTGTGGAGGGAGCCGTTCAGCTTCAAGTTGTTGTCCTTTCAGTCTTAGTTGTGGAGGGCGCAGCTCAGCTCCAGGTCCAGTTGCCATTGAACTGGCAACCTTGTGGTTGAGAGCCTACTGGCCCATGTAGGAATCGAACCGGCAGCCTTCGGAGTTTGGAGCATGGAGCTCTAACCGCCTGAGCCACCGGGCCGGCCCGCGGGCATTGTTATTATCCCCATTTTACAGTTGACAAAACTGAGGCACAGAATAATTAGGTAACTTGTCTAAGGTCACACAACTTGTAGGTGGGAGAGCTGCAGGTAAGTGAGAGGCTTAAAGAAATTACTGTCTTAAAGAAGCTATAGGACACGGAAATGCTGTCCTACAAAAGAGAGTCTGGGGACAGCAACCTAGAATAAACCTGACTGGTAACTTAGGCCCTTGGTCCGTGTGATGATTCTATCAGCACGCACTTGTTGAGCACCTCCCATGTTAGGCACACCGTTGTAAGTATTGAGGACATGGCAGGGACAAAAAACAGTCCCGGAACTTACCTTCCAGTGAGGAGAAAAGACAATGCACAAGTGGGCAAATAATGCCAATGGTTTCAGGGAACAGGGGAGAGCTAACAGGGCAGTGTGATGGGCAGTGACGGGCAGAGGGGTGGTGCTTCTCTAGATGGGGTGGTCAGGGAAGGCAACAAGTGACACCAGCAATGAGGAAGCAACTGAGCCGTGATTTGGGAAGAGGGTTCCAAGAAGAGGGAAGAGTCGTGCAAAGGCCCGGAGGCCGGGGCAACCTTGGGGGTGTTTATAGAACAGAAAGAGAAGACAATGCATCATTCTGAATGAGCAGGAGGAGATGAGAATGGAGATGGAGACTTCCAGAAGCCCTTGTGGGCCCTGGCAAGGAGCTGGGGTTTCATCCTAAACTGATGGGAAATAACTGAAAGGTTTTCAAGCAAGGGAAAGATGTGACATATTCTATATGGAAAAGAGAGCGTGTTGGTTGCTGTGAGGAGAATAAATTCTTGAAAGCAAAAGAGAACCAGTGAGGCTGTTGCATCATGTGACAGTCGAGATGGGAGGAGAAAGGTCAGGTTGCAAGTATTTTTGCTAATGGATTAAATGCGAAGGTTGAGGGAAGGAAACATAGGATAACTCCAAGACTTTCAGCCTGATAAACTAGGTAGATGATGGCACAGTGACTAAAATGGGGAAGACTGTGGGAGGAGCAGGTTTGGGTAGGAGTCGGGAAGACCCAGCTAAATCAAGAGTTGTGTTTTAGACAGGTTGTTCACCTCTTAAGTTCTTTTGTTTGTTGTTAATTTAAATTTTATTTTTAAAAGATTTTTATTAAATTATAGCTAACATATAATACTAGTTCCCAGTATACACCATAGTTATTCAACTTTTATATACCTAAAGAACTGATCACCATGGTATGTCTATGTGACATCATACTGTGTACATTACGTCCCGTGACGTATTTGTTTTATACCTGGAAATTCAGATCTCTTATTCCCCTTCACCTCCCCCCCTTTTTACATTTTCAATTACAGCTACATTCAATATTATTTTGTATAAATTTAGGTGTACAGCATCGTGGTTAGACATTTATATATTTGAAGAAGTGATCCCCCTGACTAGTCTAGAACCCACTGGGTACTATACATAGTTATTACCATATAATTGACTATATTCCCTATGCTCTGTTTTACATCTCCACGAGCATTTTTTAATTACCAATCTGTACTTCTTAATGCCTTCCCCTTTTCCACCCTGTCCCTAACCTCTTAGATTTCTAAGGAGAGGCCAAGAAGGCAGCTGGACAAACAAGTTGGAGTTCATAGGTGGGGTCAGGGCTGGAGATATCAGGTTGAGACTCACAAACATGTAGACAGTAATTAGAATCATGGGACTGTGCTAAGTGAAGTAAGTCAGACTGAAAAATCAGAGAACCCTATGATTTCACTGATATGTGGTACATAAACCAAAAACAACAAAAAACAAGACAAACAAATGAGAAACAAAAACTCATTGACACAGACAATAGTTTGGTGGTTACCAGAGGGTAAGGGGGGTGGGGGGTGGGAGATGAGGGTAAAGGGGATCAAATACATGGTGATGGAAGGAGGACTGACTCTGGGTGGTAAACACACAATGGGATTTATAGATGGTGTAATACAGAATTGTACACCTGAAATCTATGTAATTTTACTAACAATTGTCACCCCAATAAACTTTAATTAAAAAAAAAAAAAGAATCATGGGACTGGGTCATTTGGGGAACGAGATGCAGAAAAGAGGTCCAGGGGCCACAGGCTGGGATCCTCCGATGTGTGAAGACTGGACCGAGGCATAGAGGCCAGCAAGGGAGGGCGGGAAAGACCAACAAAGGAGGCCGCAAGAGAGTCCAGCCTGGCCCAGCTCCCGCTGACCAACCTTGTAACCTCAGGCAAGTGGCTTCCCCTCTTGAGGCCTCAGTTTCCTTTCTGTCAACAGGGGTGGCTCCAGATTGATCATTCTGTGACACTCCTGCGGCCACTTGCCCGATAAAGAAATCAACTCTCAGGCTCACCCACCTCGTTTCCAGGCCTCCTACAATCAACTGTCACTGGATGAAATGCAAAAATACAAAAAAACACAGCCCAAAGGCCTACCACTAACGATCATGGGCAGGACAATGGGATAGTAACCCAGACTAGAATCCAGACTTTGCCGCTTGTCAGCTGGGTGACCTTTGGTAACCTCGATCCTCAGTTACCTATCTGTAAAAGGCAACCCCCCATGAGGGGTTGTTGCTAGGAGTAAGCCAGGTAGCAAAGCACCTGGCACAGCCCCAGGCGCGTGCATGGTCAGTGTCAGCTTCTTTCTCCTTTAGGATTTCTTCCCCAAATCAGAAGAGTCAGGGGTGGCTCTACTCTTTCAGCATAGTGCATTCCTGCTGTCGGTCAACCTCAGGGCTGCCAGCTCTGTGCCACTCTGCCCCTCATCTGCATGACACATGGCTGCCATTGCAGGAATCAGGAGTCTGCAAAGACTGACTAGGTCATCTAGCTGGAGCCAGGGACACTGTGGGGGCTGGCAGGAGCGGTGGGGGCATCAGCTTCTAGTGCTGACCACAGCTGTAGACTGGAGCCTTTCCCGGGCTGCATTAACTTGGCTGGCAAAGGGCAGTGATGACAGCAGAGAAATGCTTCCGCAGAGAGCAAGTTGGAGCTGGGGCCAATGTGTTGAGCCCTGATGACGGCACCCGGCTCCATGTCTCCTAGAAGCAGCCCTGGGGGAAAGGCAGGAGCTGCGGCAACAGCCACTGGAGGGAGAGCCGGGCCAGGAGCCCGGATTCCTGGTCTGGCTCGGTCACAACAATCAGACTAATGGCTCTGTTTCTCGGGTGTCTGCACTATGCCAGCTGCGGTGCTAGCATTTTACCTGAAGGCTCTTCAACAACCCAGCAAGGACAGTGAACATGTTCCTTTCAAAAAGACGTGGAAACTGAGGCCGAGAGAAGAGAAAGTCTTGCTCAAGGTCACCCAGCCTTCCAGACTCTCCTTCTCTTGAAGACGTGTCAAACAGAAGCCTGCAAGGCTCTGCGTGACCTGGCCTTTGCTTCCTTCTCCCCTGCACCGGTCTCTGCCTTCTCCCTTGGTTCCACCAAGTTTTTCCCCAACTCAGAGCCTCAGGGTCTTCAGAGCCAGGAGCTCTCCCCTCTTCCCCTCCGTCTCTGCCCTTTGCAAGCCCCGTCATTCATCAGGTCTCCATGGAAATGCCCAGAAAACCTTCCCTGAGTCCTACACTAGGTTGGGGGCCCCATGAAACCCCTCACAGCAACCTTTTCAGCCTTGGAAGCACTTTTTACAACCATAGGTATCATTTCACAACCAGAACAATAGTGGTCTGTGTCATTTTGTGTTTATAGCCTTTCTCATGTATCCACATAATGCCGGGTGCATAGAGTGTTCTTAATATTATTTGTTGGTGGGAGAATGAATGAGCGAATAAACCATAAATGGATCTCCCTCTTGCACTGACAGGCTGGCTGCGATTCTGCTGGGAGACAGGGGACTATAAAGGGCCATCTCCCATTGCGTCTGAATCGTAAAACCTGATAGAAACTGTACCTTCCAATCACACAGATGCTGCCCAGAGAAGCATGTGCAATGAGATCCCAAGAGGTGTGTGGTGGGAGGTGGACATGGGGTGGGTCCCCAGACCAGGCCGGTCTCTCTCTGTCATCCCCCAATGTCAGACCCCAGCAGTGGCAGCCAGTCTTCCTGGTTCCTGCAGGAAACAGTGGTGAGAGGATGGTCAGACTTGCCTCCTGTCTTGCAAGAGGAAGTGTGCCCTGTTTCACTTCTGCTTTGAGGTGAGACATATCCTGTGTGTCAGACCACCCAGGGAGTGCTCCTGTGCTGGCCACCAACGGTAGCCAGTGTGGTCAGCAGCCACTGCAGGGCCTGTGGACATGGCCTTCATCATGTTGCAGGGAGCCCTGGCCCCAAGGCCTGCCCTCCCTTCTTCCCAGATGTGGCTGCCCCACTGTGGAAGCCACTCGTGGTGGGCTTCTTTCTCCTACGCCCCAACTCCTTCTCTCCAAGGGAAGAGCCCTGGGGTGGAGAATCCTTGAGTTCAATTCTTCCTCTGCCATATGTGTGCTCAGTTACTCTGGGTAAGTCTCTCTACTTCCCTGCAACTCGGTTTCTCCTCTGAGAAGCAGGGGCATCACCACCCACTTGCCTCCCACGGGGCTGTCCTCAGACTCTAGCAGGGCAATGGGCGCACACTGGCTTGGGGTTCAGTATAACAGGAATAGAAATATAAAGGTACCTTTCTTCTGCTCTCTTTCCCTCCCTTCCCAAGCTTCTGACTAGTTGGCAGTGTACCAGGTTCTTGGCGGACCTCCAGGCACATTCAAAACAGAAGTTCAGATGGCCTCCATTAAGGGGGTGTTTACAGGGCTGCCTTCGAGTTATGGGGTACTTTGTGCCACCCAGACACCGGTGCAAAGCTAGTGTCATCGGATCCTCCTTGTGAGCCCTTGAAGGAGGCAGAAGAAACACTTTTATGACCCCCCCCACACTTGAGGTCCAGTGAGGTACACAGACTTGCAGAGGATCACACCGGTAGTCGGTGCTGAAATTGGACAAGAATAGCAGAGACTCCACCTGATCGTGAAGGGGTTCAGTTCTCAAAACAGTTCAAAGCCCTTATCACCCCATTCTCACACCGACCCCCCAGGCTCAGCATCATTTCAGGAGCCTGGGCAGGGTCACACACGGAAGAATTGGCCAGGGGTTCCAATTGGGGATCAATGGGGGCAATGGAGGGTGAATGGGAGCAGGGTTTCGGGCTCCCTGAAGAGAGAGGGGATGAGGAAAGAGGATCATTCCCAGCGGAGATGCCGGCCAGCCCCTCAGAGCCTCGGCATGTTCTACCCAGAGCTGCAGCCAGGATGAGCAAAGCCTGACAGGTGGGCAAGGTCCCCCCTCCCGGTGACGTGACCCCAAGGCTCAGGCTGGATCAGGGCTCCCAAACTATCGCTCATTTGTCCCTCTGCATTCTGCAACTTCACAACATTCACCTTCCTCTGGAAATCAGTTGGTGAAAGTGCAGGCGGGTGGGGTAGGTTTGGAGATATCTCTCCCCCGTTTTCTGCCGTTTTCAGGCCGTCACCTTCTCATGTTTGGTTTGGTGCCAAAGCCCTTTAGCCCTCCAGAATCCCCTTCCCCAGCCCCTCCTCTTCACCAGCCAGAACTCCTACACAGCCTTCAAATCCTAGCCCAAACGCCCCTTTCCCCAGGCTTCTCCAGCTCCCTCATGCCGCAGTAAGCCCCCTCCTCTATTTCTACAGTGCTTCACACACAGCCCACACGAGGCCTTGCCCAGAGCGCACAGGTGCTGCTCTGCACGTCTGTTTCCCTTCACCAAGAGAGCAGCGCCGCGGTGGTTCAGCCTTGCATAAATGTTGGCTGAATGAATGAATTCCGCCCATTCTAAATGAGCACCTGTGTGTGATGGGCACTTACAGGGCAGGGAACAAGGATGAGCAAGCTGTGCTCTCTGTCCACAAGGAGCTTACATGCAATTGAAAAGGCATGCAATGTACACAAGGAAAGAAACACAACAGCCACGCCATAGCGTGTGAGTGCTAAACACAACCAGCATTCGAATCCTGCTTCTGCCCATAACTTGCTTGGGGGCTCTAAGCAGGTCTCTCAGCCACTCTGACCTTGGAACCTACCAAGAGTAATTGCTACAGGAGATCGGGGATTGGGCACCATCGAGAAAGAGTGCAGAGTTCCAGTCAGGGGCAAGTGGCAGGTCACAGGAGGAAAGGGAATGTCTTACCTGATCAGAATTTAGTTCAGGGTGTATCAACATCAACACTACTGACATTTGGGGCTGACAAATGCTCTGTCGTGAGGCTGTCCGGTGTATTGTAGTGTTTAAGAGGACCCATTAGATGCCAGTGGCACCTCCCACAGTTGTGACAGGTGTCTCCAGACATTGCCAAGTGTCTCCAGACATTGCCAAATGTCCTTCAAATGGGGATCCAAATCCCCCCGGGTTGAGAAACCCCGCCAACTCCTGCTTCTCCTCCAGGACTACCCAGGGGCCTGGAAAAGGAGAGGGGGGTGTTTTGAAACAGCGAGAGGACAGAAGTTCCACAGGCTTGCCTCTGGCAGAGTCCTGCCCACCCTCTCAAGCTGTGTCACTCAGGTTCTGAGGACACACAGCTTGAGGAGGTAACTATGACGCTTTGAAAGGGGTCTCTCTCTCAAGACAGAACCTGCTAAGCCAACCAGATGCTCTCAGACGGTGGGAAGGATGGGAGCTACTAGGCTTGGGTGAATATCAAAGGCACTAGGAAAAGTTCCTCTCCCAGGATGCTGTGGGCTTAAAAACAAATTTTCCTGTCTCTTAAAAAAAAGACACTTAAGGATGAAAGGGGAGGTGGGAATTGAACCTGGATAAGCAATCTGGTCCAGCTCGAAGTTCCCAGACTCAGTTCCAGTCACAACTGCCGTGAGCAGCCTGAGAGACTGACCAGGACTCTCCTGTTGGGAAGGCCAAGTCTGAGATCTTGTGGCCCCCAAGGTTTCTCCCAGACTCATTGCCAGTTGAGTTCAGATGAAAATGCTGGGGCTCAGAGAGAAAGGAGCTCGCTGGGGAACACACGGGGACTCCCCACCTGCCATTGCCGCCATGGGAATGAGATTTTCTTCTTGGAAGGACTGTGTGCGATTCGTGAGGAACAGAGGGAGGTCAACTTTAAAGGCTGAGTTCTTGGCGTCTGCTTTGCTCCCACAAAGACTTAGGGCAAGTGTGAAGGCCAGGAGCTGCCCGAAGCACTGCAGGCTGAAGTCAGGGGCTGGGGGCCAGAAGGGAAAGAGCAGACAGTGCCTTCCAGAGAGGAGCCTGGGGGAGAGGAAAGGCCCCGGGTCCCCACTCAGAGTCACTGGCTCTTCCCTACCAGAGGGTCTGTATGTGAGGCCCCGTCCACGTAACGCCACATCTGCACCCTAACAGGGCGGCACCACACACGGAACACAATCCGCTGACAGGAATACAGAGCCCCCAGCCGGGGCCCCAGGAAAGAGCAGCAGGCAATGCCTCACTGACCCAGCATCACGAAGGTGAGGGAGCCAGCACACCGGGTGGGAACTGGTGTGCTGTCTATTCCCAGCCCCACTGTTGGCTGTGGGGTCGGGGCTCCACCCTGCCTCTCACCTGGTATGATAGTGGTTGGTAAGTCTACACAATGAAAAGGCATGGAAAGTAGGCTACATGCCGTGTACAGGAAACATTCAAGACATGGAGTAACCGTTATTTCATGTATCTGAAAATTTCTGGGTAACCGAGGAGGCCTGTCAATTGGCTTCCATTCAGCTCTCTCTCCCACCAGTTTCTAACCACGTTAGCAAAGCCTCAGCTATCTCAGCTGTATATCATGCACAGTTGACCCTTAACACATGTTTGAACTGCACGGGGCCACTTATGTGCAGATTTTTTTTCAATATATGTTCAGCCCTCCATATCCTTTCTGGGTTTCGCGTCCATGGATTTGACCGTTGCTAGGAATCTGTGTGCACAGTGGGTCGACTTAAATTACACAGTTTTTGACTGCATGGGGGATCGGTTCCCCTAACACCTACTACATTGTTCAAGGGTCAACTGTACTTCTTCCTTCTACTACCTGAAGCTCCCATTTAAATTATTTTGATAGGTCACTTCATACAGGCTTATGCCTATCCAATATAGTACTTGGCAGTTCCTAGTCCAACTGCTCAGCCTTTGGAGGTCATGTGCCTTCGGCGGTTCTTATAGCTCTCCATTGAGCTGTCAGTTGTCATTTCACTTTGCTGTAGAGTTCTCTGCCTCTACTATGCTGCCTGTAGTGTGCGGCTTCTCATCTGCTTTGGTCTGAGAATCAGATTTCCAGGCTGGTTAGAACTGCGTGTAAAGCAGGCAGGAAGAAGCCCAGAGAAGGAACCTGAGCCAGGGTTTCTCACATGGACCACTGATAGCAGAATCACTTGGAATGTTTGTTTACATGCAGAGTCCCAGGCCTCCTAAATCAGAATCTCAGGAGAAGGCTCTGGAAGCTGCGATTTAAGCGGGCTCTCCCGCACAGTAGCATTGGAGAACCACGATTTCTTCTAGTTCCTTTGGTAAAGGGATGTGTTACCCTATCACATTTCTTTTCCCATCTTGTTTTTCTGCATCCTGTACTGTGTGTGTTTCCTCACCCCAGATTCATTTCTAAGTCTAGGAGGCCAACTGGTGCTGCCCCAGGTGTACCGGGGCCTGTGTGTTCCCCCGAACACAACTACGAGGCTGAGAAATGTCTCCAGAGCTGCCCAGCCTTGGGGAACAACCCTGTTCACAAGGGAAGGAAGCCGGGGCAGCGTGGTCAGGAGTTCCTTCTTCCTGCTCTTGGCAACGTGGCACTTCTGCCAACAGAAAAAAACTTTGAGAAGAGGTTCTTAGGGCCCAGATAAGGCAGAACAACCACAGCAGCCAGAGAGCAGACCCTTCAGCCCAAGTCAGAAAAATGGGCTCCGCCTCTTGACCGCTGACTCCTACACAGCCCACAAGGCCCAAGGCTACTTTCTCTTTAAAGACTACGCTGTCCACTCTGGCCCTCTGTGGTTAGTCCCTTCTCTAAACTCCTGTGGCTCAGAGTCCAGGGCCATCATCGTCATCCTAACAGCTAATGTTTAGGGACGGGGTCACAACCTTCCAGGAATTGGCTTGGCTCTCCTGTGATTTTCATGGCCCCATGAGGTGGTATTATTGTCTCATTTTACAGATAGGAAAACCAAGGCTCTGAGAGGTGCAGTAACTTAGTTGGTTCACATGCTGGCAAGTGGCGCTGCTGGAGTCTGAATCCAGCCACCTGTCTGCTGAGCCTGTCCTCTCAACCACCATGCTACTGACTGTAACCAAAAGCCTAGAAAAGCACTGGGCTGGGAGCTAGAGGACCTGAGTCCTTGTGCTGTTTCCGGCTAGAGCAGGGGGCAGGTCACTCTGTTTCCTTATCTGGGAGAAAATGAAGAGGTTGGACCATATCTCCGAGAACCCCTCTGCTCTAAGAATCTTGTCGTATTGGACCGCCCTCATCTGCGCCTGCACTGGGGTGACCCAAGGCCTGTAACACATCTTGGCCTTAGTGGGCTCATTTCTCAACATGAATAAGTACCTTCCACGGTTTGATTTAGGGAGCGAGATTGGGTGATCCTGTCAAGGCATTTCTTACAATTCATGCGTCCCTCTCATGTGCCACGCCCTATGCTTTCTTGATTTCAACAAATCACTCATTCAACTCTCATTGACTGACTGGAGCATGCCGGAAGAATTTGTCAGCCTAGTGAGCCGAAAGGGGTCAGCAAATGATTAGTGTCACAAGCACAGGAAGAGCAATACTCAGAGGCGTGTATGTGCAGGTGCGTGTGTCTATGGGGGTTGGGGAGAAAGGTGAGGCCACATCATCTCAATTTAATAGGTGAGGAAACAGGCTCAAGCGTCAGAACTATCTCTGACAGCTAAACGGCTGGGCTGGAGTTTAAACCCAGGTCCTCTTGGGCCCAAGCGTAGTGCTTTTTTCTCTCTACCAAGAAATGGTTATTCACATGTCTACACCTGGAGGTGTTCTTATAGTCAGCACGGACACATCCTCTATAATGAAACCACACACGCCCAAGGGCTGGGTTCTGCCCTCTGGCCCAGGGATGGAGGGGGTTGGGTGGGCCTGAGGGACAAGCAGGCAGGCTAGGTGGAAGGACCAGATGATGATGGAGAAGGAGAAGGATTGAGTTCGACTTCCAGATTCTGGCTTGGACAGGTGGGTGGAAGGAGGTGCTGGTCAGAGAAAGGAGCGAGGCAGGGGGAGCAGCCAGTTGGAGGAGTGGGGCTCAAGGGCATGTGTTTCAGATGTGGCTCTGAAATGACTCGGCATTTTAACTTGTCAGCCACCTCTTCTTCCACCAAAGCACTCTCTGGGCCTTCTTCTCCTGGGTCATCTTTGCAAGAGGAAAGAGGGCAGGGCTGATTGCTGGCCTTACAGTGGATACTGAGGACCACAGATGATTACAAAGAGGGCTTCTGGCCTGGGGATGTGAGAGCAGCCCACGTTTGTTTATTGCCTGGTCAGCAAGTCCTTTCACATATATCTGTGTTTTGATCGTCCAACCACCTTGGGAGACAGCCTCCCATTTTATAATTGAAGGATATTGATGCTTAGAAAGGAGCAAAGGTTTGTCTGAGGGAAGGGAAGGCGGAAAAAAAGATGGATTTTTATCAAGCACCTGCTCCATGCCAGGAATCCACCAGTACATTTTCACATATATTAACAGAGCTGTCCTCTCAAAAAACTCTACATGCAGCATCAATAGCTGCATTTTACACGAGGTTACTTACTCCACTAAGTAACCTGGGAACTGGGCTGGAGGGGGAGAGATTTAGATGCAACACCCAGCTGCCCAGCCAGGGAGCCCAGAGTTCATTCATTCAATCCCTGCCTTCAGCCAACAACCATTTCTCCAGCACCTACAATTATGCTGCACATTTAGGAGTAAAGAGATGGGCGTAAGAGGCAAACTCCTGCCATGCTAGAGCGTCAGTGAGCCGAGTGTTGCCAGAGAAGCACAGTGGCGGTGGGAAGATGTCACAGGGTGTCCTATAGCACTTCTCTGGAGAAGAGACAGGATCTAAGAGCTGATGGATGATGACCGGGAGCCAGTGGGTGTGGAGAGGAGTGTTCTAGGCACATGGAACAGCAGGTACAAGGAGCGAAGCCGCTAAAGAGTCTGCGATGCTCCAGGTGGCTGGAGAAACAGCCTGGGACCAAACCGTGCAGGGCCACGTCTAAGATTTGTGAAGTTCAAGTCACAAAGGGTCTAAGTAAGTGGCAGGCACCGTCAGAGTGGTTTTTAAATACAGTGGAGGATGGCATAGCGTGAAAGCAGAGCCGAGATAGGAGGCCCTCCTAGCCAGGCAAGAGGGCAAGGCTGAGAGTGGCAGCAGCGGGCTGTGGATGGATGTGCAAGCACTTGAGGAGGTAAGTCAACAGGGGGAGGGGGAAGAAGTGGCAGTAACTGTCAGGTCCCCCTCTGGCCTACAGTATCCCCTACACCCCCAGCAGGTTAGGGCGGGGCGCTAAGATTGAGGCATCATGCTGGATGGGCTCATAAACCTTAGTTAGAATTGAGGCTTTTCCTTTGATTTTTGTTTTTTCAGAACGCCATGAGTTCTGCGTGCCACAGCTGGGCTCCCCCATTTAGCAGCAGGCACCAGAGAACAAGCCAGCAGTTTCCTAGTAGGTTGTACCGCCTGCTCTCTAGGCCTGACCGAAATTTTCCTTGCTTTGGCCCATGGGACTGTGAACAGACACCTTTTAGTAAACTCAGAGCCAGACTCTCCAAGACAGTGAATCTTAAAGCCGTCCTCACCATCTGCGGCTGCCTCCCTGACCATGATAGCCCTGGCAACAGGGCACGACTGTCAGCTGAGGGTGGAACTGCTGCTGTGGAACCAGGCTGGGGACAGAGATGCTGCACGTGGCACTTTATTCCTGCTTCCGCTATGTACAGGTATATACAGTTGGTGTGAGCCTATGGTACATTATTTCACAAAATTATCTTACATCCTGTGCATACTTTTGGGCAGGAAGCACAGATTCTGCTCCGAATAGCCCACGGATGGTGTAGGAAAAGGACGCTCAGAGGAGCCGCCCCCTCTCCGAGGACATTCACTGGGGCTGCCTGCTCCCTCCCCCAGCACTGAAGCCCTCCCACGGGCTATGTGGGCCTCCCACGGGATCTGGGTGCTAGCTGCTTCCCAAATCTTCCTCCTCGAGTGGAACAACACTTGTGGGGAAGCAGCAGCAGCGGGGGCCCCCACTTGCCGACAGTGGCAAACTGACATCTGCCGCCCAGAGCCTGACTACTGCTGAGTATCCGCAGCAAGACGGGAATCCTCCCCGTCCGTGGGCTTCACGGGGCGCTGGCATGCATCTTCTCCAGGCAGCTCGTCCAGAACATGACCAGCCGGTTGTCGCGGTTGATGCAGAAATCCGTGAAGTCCTTCAGCAACCGATCGGCAAACTTCTCATCCCCTGTGGCGCTGGAGCGCCACGTCTTGGTCAGCATGGTGTTGTAGGCCCAGTTATAGCCGACCCGCTCCTCACAGAACATGTTCTGGTTGGTGGAACTGGTGGAGTTCCGCCGTCGCCGCTGCTGCCCGGAGAACTTGCGCTTGGAGTAGGGCAGCTGCAGGAACACTGTTCCTAAGGGGAGAGGCGGGGGATGTGAGTGGCAGCCACCAGGAGGGCGCCTGGGGTCAGCTGGGGTGATTCTGCGGCCATAGGCTTGGTATGAGGGAAGAATCCTGTGCTCATGGCCAGGCCCCTCCCAGGGCTCACACTCCTGCCACAGGGGCCCACATGCCCATGTTTTCCCCGAGTGCCTCACCTGTAACGTGGATGTACTGAGGCTTGTTCTCAGCTGGAAAGTTAAAAGCAGACGCAGAATATTTATCTTGTACAAACCCAAACCTAAGGGAAGGACAGGAAGATACCGATTAGGGTGGACTTAGCTAAAGGGACAAGGGGAGTGTGTGACTAATAGAACTCTCTGATAGCCTGGGCTAAAGGGATCTGGAAAGATCTCTTTTGAAATGGAACATTCAGGCTGCTTATTTTTGTCCTCACCAAGTCACAACCTCTACTTTTTCAGTGGCTCACCAGATCTTTTCCCGCCCAGCTTCTTTTCATCTCCATGGTGGCTGAAAGCCCTCTCACCGGCCATACTCTTCCTCATCCAGCCTTCATCTCTGCCCAGCCACCTTCTCCCTCCTGTGTACCCCCAGCTGTCCCATCAGATCTCCCCACTGTGCCTACCCACATACTTGAGACTGTCAGGTCCTCCAGAAAATGATCCTTATCTTTATTTACTTTAGCCACACCTCTCTTCCTTTTCTCAATGGCTTCCACACAAAGCACACAGTAGGTTCTCAATAGACTTTGAAGTGAAAATGATCCAAAGCACACAGTAGGTTCTTAATAAAGACTTTGAAGTGAAAATGATCCAAAGCACACAGTAGGTTCTCAATAAAGACTTTGTAGTGAAATGAAGTGTCTTAATTGAAATTCTTTTCTTAAAACCGAGAAACACTACTCTGGGGCTCTCTGCTTCGCTGTGCTCTGGGAACGGGCAGGAGGGGCCATTTTTCATCTATGGCTATTCTAGTTCACCTCTTGTCTATGGCCTATTCTGTTCCTGGTTTTGCTATTTCCACAGAGAACATTTATTACAGGTCTATCTGAGGAGTGCTGTAAAGAATGTGTTAATAGATATGGCTCCTGCCCTGAGTCTGAGGGCTTTATGGAATGAAGGCAGGGATGTCAGCAGAACTAAAGGAGGTAAAATGCCTGTCTTTTTTCCTGGACTGAGTTCCTCAGGGAGGTGCTATGCTGTAGCCCCTGTATAAGATGTCCGCTTTATCCTAGCATTTGATGATTATAGACTGAGAACATGTGAAGTCAGGTATACAAATGAAATGGACAGGCTAACCTACACTGCAAGCCCCATCACCTACAGGCTATTTCCATCACTTGCAGGAAGGGCTTTGGGTTTGGCCTTTCTTCCTCTCTACTTTCAATCAAAGCCATGTATTTACTCAGTGTGGATCAGCCTAATCAGATTCTCGCCTTATCTCTTCCTTAGGTCACCAGGAAGAACCTTTAATTAAAAAAAAAAAGATCTGACCACATGGTCCTCGGCCCCCTCGCTGTCAATCTGGGGAACACACCATGCAGGACGACCACGAGGGTAGGAGCTCCAGTTCCTGGAAAGGTCTGTACTCATTTCATGCCAACTGCCCAGATGGAGGTGGAGTTGGGCTGTTTCATTTCAGAGCCACGTGCCACCTAGAGTTCCACTCTATGCAGAAAGCTACATGGTGAACATTTTTGCTCACACTTTGCTAGGCCTTATGGAAGGATATGAACATGAGAAAAATGAACGCCCTTGCCCTTGTTCTCCAGAGGCCCCCAAGTTAGTGTGATGGATGGACAGAGGGTACTGGGCCAAAGGGAAGGAGGGAGTCAGAGTGGAAGGACCTGGGATCCCTGATAGAACAAGACTGACAGGTATAGAGGGTTGGGGGTCTAGGAAGGGGTCTAGGTGAGAAAGGGGAGCAGGTTTAGGTGAAGGGACACACAGCAGGGTCCTGAGCAGTGATACACAGGGACAGGGCAGGAGATGTATGAGGAAATGGAAGGCTGGAAAAGCAGGCTGAAGAGGAAAGGGCAATAGTGGAAAGAAGTCATGACTGGGAGCTGGAGGAGGATGCTGTGAAGAACAAAGCGGATTTCATAAACCAAGGCCACGTCCCGAGGGGTATCCAGCCTGCAAGGTGCAGCGACTGCCTGGTGACAGTATGAGGGGAGCAGTGTCACAGCTGCTTATCAACTGGTCGGTTGGCTGGGGTCTTCCTCATAGGAATTTCTGTCTACTGATGGCTTACTAGGTGCCAGGAACATCAGAGAAGCCTCCCAACAACCCCCTGAGGGGTGAGAAGATAAAGGCGAAGATCCAGGACTCGCTCAAGTTTCCTCAGCCAGATGCTGGTGGAGGCGGAGCTGAGCCAGGCCTGTCCGCTTCCCGCATCAATGCCCGTTCCACTGACCACTGCACTCCCTACCTTCTGCCCCAAAGCGCATCCCTCCCTCTGGAAGGAGGAAATTAGATGCCCTGGCATTCACTCCTCAGCCGTGACTGAGCACCAGAGCCAGGCCTGTGAAGAGAAGGGCAGTGTAAGGTCTAAGGCAGGCTGGTGCCAACTTGGGAGAGGAGATGCTGCAGAGTTTGGACTTCAGCCTGCGACTGTGTGTGTCTGTGGAGGGGGCGGTGTGCACAGCGGGGGTGGTAACAGCTAAAGACACTTGAATAAGAAGGTGCAGCAGGAGGATTAGTGATGCAGGAACAGGAGGCTTCATTTACACCATGATTAACAAGCAGCAGCAATCGGACACTGACTTAGTGGTGTTCTGGAGACAAAGCTGGACTGTCCTGAGGGGGGGACAGCTGAGCCTAGGAAAGGCTTTCCCTGGAACACATATTAGGTGCCAGTAAATACCCGACTTATCTATTGCTTTTAAACCACTGATTGTCCTTTTAACGTGTGTCAAGGGGCTCTTGACAAATTTCATCATTTTTCACCTCATGTCATCGCCTGGATAGCTTGGCTTAGGGTTTTATTGGAAGCTAAGAAGGGAGCTCTCTGCTCTCCTCTCAGCTGGAAGAAGAAAGCAATGCATTCTGAAAAGCAACAGCCACAGAAGAGGTAGTGCTTACCTTTGAAACCAAAGCCAGGGTCCTATCAGAGGTAAGCAGCAAATTTGTCATTGGTGGACTACATCCGTTTACCCAGAAATGAAACAAACTGGGTTTGGCTTTGGTAACTTGCTATTCAAGACAAATAAGGATGCCTTCCCACCATTCTCTCTTGCTAAGGGACAAACCTGTGGGCGATGGCTTCCTGGAAAAGGTGCATTCGATCCCAGTATGTCTCCGGTTCAAAGCCTGAAAGGAAAAGAATAAATGCTGAGTTCTGCCCCCAAGGTTTGTAATTCTCCCTGGGTCTGGCCTTCTCACTACTCTTGACAGCTCTTCCCCCTGGAGCCCAGGCTCTGCTTTTCCACACCACCTACTTTCAGAAAGACCAGCCTCCATCCCAAGGTGGAACATCCAAAAGAAAATGACAGCAGTGTATTCTCAGCATCCCTTCCCCCAAGCTCTATCAGGATCTAGAAAGGGGATGAATATGAGTCCTCAGCAACCAGTGTGAGCTATCAGAACTCAATATATGACTCATTCTAATGACCTCCTATGCCACAAGCGGAAAGGAGCATGATATTGAAGTGAAAAGAGAAGATAAGCTTTAAATGAATGTTACTTGCTTCTAAAGAATAAAAAAAAAGGTTTTTATTTTTATTGCCAATCTTCCATTTCCCTACCAGGAAAGGCAATATAATAAGCTCCATTTTAGGGGTAGGGAAATTGAAGCAAATAAACATAAAAATGATTTGGGGACAAGTGATCAGCTCCGGACGGGAGCAAGGCAGACCGCTGCCCTCCCCCATCACCCATGTCCTTGGTCCAGCCTTGCTCTTCCTTCAGGGCTGGTGTGAGGACCAAGAGGGCTGGGCAGCCTGTCACACAGCAACTGGCAACGGGTGGGGCTGCGCTCAGGACTGAGGTGCCGTGGGCTGAAGCAGCAATGGCACAAGACATCCCTAAGGCAAGGGGTGCCTGCGGTGGCCATTACTCTTTCCACATTTGAAATCTTCTATCTAGGATAGCTTTGAGGATTCTGGGCAACTAAAGAGCAAGAGAGAAGAAAGACTGGCTTTAATAGGAAAAGACACATACACAGCAGATTCTTGGCAAATTTTTAAGGGTTTTGAATTCACTGTTATCAGAAGGGGCGATAACAGGAAGAAGCGGCACAGAAGCAAGAAAATCGATTTTTAGATTCAAGCCCTGATTCCTTGAAGCTAGGACTTTCGTTCCCTGTAACCATGGCAACCAACAGAGGATGCTGGCCTTGAAGACTGGGTTACAACTGGCAGGGAAAACCATCAGCTCACATAAAAATGTCCCGCGAGCAATACTGTGCTGTCACTGTCAAGGTGGAAAACCCCAGAAGAGTCTTTGGATGGTGTGGGGGACGATCAGTCTGTCCCCTCAACATATTAAAAACAGCAGCATGAGGTAATGCCTGCCTTACAATCATCAGATACGAACATAATCATCTGGTATTTCAGAACTGTAAAAATGGTCCTGTCTCAGCCACACAGTGAGGGCACAGGAGAAAGAGTGAGGGAAGGAGGGAGGGAAGGAGGGAGGAAGAGAGAGAGAGAGAGAGAGAGAGAGAGAGAGAGAGAGAGGGCACACTTTGTAAGTTCTAAGGATCACTGTGGGGCTTCCCTGGAACCTCAGCTATCACTTAAAATATTGCTTCTATACAAAAATGTTTTCTAAGATGTAAACAAAGAATATACAAATGGGCCTTTGGAACAAAACTGCTTGTACCCTGGGGACAGCCTGTCTCAGGCAAAGCAGAGGAACACTGCTTGGCCTCCCCGACCTGGTGAAACCTCTCACCCTCTGGGCCGGTCCTCTGCCACCAACCACGACAGACTTCCAAGGGCACGGAAGAAAGCATCTCCCTTCCATCCAAAGTTTTTCCTTTCACATTGATAATGTCTGTATCTGAGAAACTAAAGGGACTCCTAATGTATTAGCAGCAACTCTAGCTTTCCATTTTTAATAAAGTTCACCTGTGAGTGCACTGACAGCCAATGCAGCGCAATGAGCACTTGGTGATAAGCAGTTCCACGCTGCGTGAAGTGACATACATGTTTGCACTGTCCTACACATGCCCTCAGAGTTACGGTGGACGAGGGTGGCACAGCGGGTGGTGTTGGCCCCCTGGGCTCTCCCTTTCAGACTGACAACAGTGTTCCTAGGGAAGGGCTCTGCCTGCCGTCCTCCTACGAGCCTCTCCTGCTCTGTCTTCCTTGAGATGCAGGGCTCCAGCCATGTGTAGTGTTCCAGGTGCTGACACACCACAGATTTGCACAATAGGACACTGTTTCCTGTTTTGCTTTCATTGCCTCCCTTTCTCAGCTTTTTCGCATGGAATGGCAGATTCAAGCCTCCTGTGAGGTTCAAATTCCCGCAGCCTAAACCAGTTAGGCTGGAGCACAGAAAGGAAGGACAGTGTGGGGAAAATACCAGGGCTGCTTGTGATTTACGGAGTATCACACCCTCTTCCAACCACCATTCTGCTCCAGGCCTTGCCAAGGGTCTTCCTGAGTTGCAAAGCAGCTCTAAACGCCCCCACTTGAGGAATAAGGAATTTGAGACACAGAGACATTAAGTGACTTGTCCAGGATTTCCCAGCCACTAAGTGAGGGATGAGGATGAAAACCCAGATCCTTTCGGCCTCTATGCGTCAGCCTGGATGGATTAAATAACCTACAGAGGTGTCCTTGGGGGAAAGAGGGGATTTTCCTCATGGAGACAGAACCCCCAGAGAGGAGTATCTCTTACTGTCGAACAGGTGCTCACTGCCCTCCTTGAGCAGACAGCTGATGTTGAGTGGGATGAAGAGCTGGGCTCGGAGCGGATCGCCATACAGGTAACTGGGCAGAGCAAAGGGACCTTCCAAAACCGGGACCAATAAAAAGCCACAAGAGGTGGCTTTTCGATGCCAACCTTGGACCTGGTGGAAAGCACAGAAACAGTGTCATCTCTAAGTTTGTTCAGACAACAGAAATTACTGCACGAGGAGTGAAGCCACTGGGGTGGCATCGTGCACATTGGTTGGCAGGTTCATATACTGGTGACGTCATACACATTGGTTGGCATGCTCATTTATTGATGTTCGCTGGCTCCAAACCAGTCCCGGGCAGGAAAATGCACAGTCTAACCTCCCGACGAACACTCGAAAAACTGAGTTAAGCACACACTTCCTCTTTATAGTCCAAGGTCCTGCAACTTCAGCGTTTCTTTTGGGAGGAAGAGATTGGAGAGAGCTATTTCTTGTCTCCTAAAAACGCTTCTCATTCTATAGACTGTTGGAGGAAAGACATAGGACATAGGTTAAGTCCTTCCAATTTTGTCCTTTATCAAAAATTTACTAAGGCCAAAGTATCGAATAGAAAAACAAGCCACTTAAGGATGGCTGAGTGGGACATGACGCAGGGTGCAAGATGACTGTGGTGGCCTCTGTCCAAAAGCGATAAGCCCTAACCTGGCAGAATGAGAGCCGCTCTCCGGCAAACTCCCAAAAGCTGTCTGTCTGAAGACTGACAGGACAGGAAAGTTACTGGGGCGTAAAGACAAGCCTTCCCATTAATAACATTTTCTTAGGGAGCAGTGGCTGTTTTCTAAGTCTTACGATACTTTTCTAACCATAAAACTCATGTATGTTTTTAGTTTGTTTCTTTGTTTTTGTTTTGTGTTTTTTTTTAAAAAGCTGATTGGTGCATGTGGCTCTGGCATACAGATAAGATTTGTGTCAAATACTATTTCAAAAAAACTACAGTTTGGGCCACACCTTGACTTAAACAAATACAATTATGTTAAAAATGAAGGGGTCCACTTAGTTTTTCCAGACACACTCATAACAACAGTACAACAACAACACAAAAGCCAAGCTTTCTGTTTGACCAAAGTAATCTCTAAAGCTTAGTCAATGATCTTTTTATTTTATATAAATATTTATCCTAATAAAATCTGATTTATAACAATTTTGAACATTGCCTTAAAATAAACATGCAATAGAGATTTATAAAAACTTAACAAAATAATGATAAAAGGATTAGTAGCTTTCAATGGATTTTATACAAATCGATGTGAAAAGAGTATTTTTAATAAATAGTTGCTATTAGGTTGGTGCAAAAGTAATTGCAGTTTTCACAATTATTTTTAACCTTTTAAACCGCAATTACTTTTGCACCAACCTAATAAATTTCTCTGAGGAAATACTCTTCTTCTGGCCAAATGGTAACTATATGTGTGTGTTAATGTTATGGTTGTGTTGTTTTGAGATAGGATTATCTGACAGGGCTTCCAAGGAGGAGGCTTAGCCTACTGGGGCAGAGGGTTACTTCTGCCGGAGGGAGTGGTCATCCCGGTGCCAACCAGCTGGGGAAGAGCTGGTGTCCTCTGCAAACTGAGCAGGATGGGGAGCTGGGCATCTTTTTAAATTTGGACCTTAAGAATGTTCCCCTGAGAGACTCTCCAGGGGAGGGGTCCTCAATGGTGCTAACGCCACGTGGAGGTGGACGGGGGCTGGGCAGACAGAAACCTAGACAAGTCTCTTCCCCACGATACCATGGCTGGTGGGACAAAACTGGGCCTATGAGTCCTGGACAGAGACTCCACATTGCTGTGCTGACGCTGTGCTGATTTCTCTGTGGCTACCTCCTTAGTTTTTCATAAATTCTTTTTGAACTTTCTGGCTGCTTTCAGCTGTGCTATGAGATAGATGCTTGGGGCCAGTGTTGGAGGGGAATGGGACTTGGTTGAAACCACAGAAAAATATTCTTTTTGAAGGACAGAGTATATAGAGTAGCAGACTGTAAGGATGGTTAAAAAGGGCTCCTGACAGTTTGGCCAAAGAGAGTTTATTCTACAGACACGGGAACTGGGGCTAGGGGGAGGGCAGGGGTAGCTTGTTAGTGCAGGAGCAATGAATGACCTAATTAGAGAGAGGAAAGACAGGCAGAAGACCAATTAAAACAGGGTTTCTCAGTTTCAGCACTTGTGACATTTTGGGCTGGTTAATTCTTTGTCGTAGAGGCTGTCCTATGCTATGCATTGTAGAATGCTGAGGAAGATCCTTAGTCTCTAACCACTAGATGCCAGGCACACTCCCCCACCATTTGTGACAAGTAAAAATGTTTCCAGATATTGCCAAATGTCCCGATAGGGGCAAAATCACACCCCACACCATTCCCAATGAGAACCAGAGTTAAAAGCAGTGATGTTCATTCACCAGGGATTGATCAAGTAAACTATGATACAAACAAATAACAGAATATTCTGCAGCCTTTAAAAATAATGAAGCAAAACAAACAACAATGAGGCCAACTTATTTACACTGGTATGGAAGATGTATAGGTAATAGGAAAAACACAATGTAAATAGTATATATCACAGGCAACCAAATTTGTTTAAAAAAAAAAAAAGCTACACATGGCTCTGTATATGCCTAGAATCTCTCTGGAAACACTCAACAAAGTGGTAGGGAGCTGCTTTTAGATGGAAGCCCCAGGGAGCAGGGTGAGGGGAGAGAGATTTCCTTTTCATTCAGTGATTCTCAACTGGGGGCCCTATTCCATCCCTTTCCTGGGGACGTGTGGCAATATCTGGAGACATTTTTGGTTGTCACGAGGTGGGTGTACTATTGGCATTTAGTGGGTAGAGGCCACATCCTATAATGCACAGGACAGCCCCCTGCAACAGAGAATTATCCGGTTCCAGACGTCAGTAGTGCAAAGGTTTAGAAATACTGAACTACACCCTTTTTGACTGTTTGAATTTTTTCCTGTGTTTAACATTTTCTTTGAGAGGCTATTTCAATAATCCAAGTGAAAGGAAAAAGGAGCCTGAACTAGGAAAAAAATAAAAAAAGTGTGACATAAATATTAAACATCCACTGTGCCCCTCTGAAGGTGAGCCAAAGTCAGGTCCACAGCGAGAGGAGGTTCTCACCATCTCGAAGAGGACCGCAGCGGTCACCGCCATCCAGTGGAGCTTGATCTCGAAGGCTGTATTCAAGGAGAAGTTGCCATGGTAATAACAGCTGCACCACTCCAGCCGGTCTGTGCGGTTGTTCACGTCCACGTCCAGGGTCACAGTCCTCTGTTCCGGGACTGTAGCCGCTATGTCAGCACATAGGAGGGTTCCCAAGAGGGAAAAAGAATGGGATGAGGAGAAAGACCAAATAACTAAGTGTCCAGATATGAAAATGCAGAATCACCTAATAGAAAATCGTAGATTCTAGGAGCTTCCTAGAAATCATCTACTCCAGGGGTCGGCAAACGTTTCCTGTAAAAGTCTAGATAATAACTATTTTAAGGTTTGCAGGCTATATGGTCTGTGTTTCAACTACTCAACTTTGCCATGAGTGCAAAAGCAGCCACTGACTTTACTCCGTAAATGGATGGGTTCGGCTGTGTTCCAATAAAACTTTATTAACAGAAATAGGTGGATATGTTAGGGCACTGAAACTACTGTGTGTGATACTATAATGGTGGACACGTGTCATTATACTTTTGTCAAAAGCATAAAATGCACAACACCAAGAGTGAAGGTTAATGCAAGCCATGGACTCTGGGTCATGATGTATCACTGCAGGTTCATCAATAGTAATGAAATGTCCCACTCCGGTGCAAGATGTTGACAGTAGGGGAGGCTGTGTGTGTTGGGGCAGAGAGTAAATAGAAACTGTGCTTTCTGTTCAATTTTGCTCTGAACCTAAAAGTGCTCTAGAAATGAAGTTTATTATAAAACCAACCAACCAGCCGATAGACAGTAGGCCAGATTTGGCTGATTAAAACACAGTGTGCCTCCCCTTAACCTAACCCAATGCCTTCATTCACAGATGAGGAAATACATGATAGCCCAAGGAGGGGAAATGCCTTGGCCAAGATCAGAGTCAGAACCTCAGCTGGACTGAACTGATCTTCTGAGTCCAGTGACCCACGAAGGGACACAATTGGACCAGTGACGCAGACCACAGTGAGGGGGTCCTGCTTTTCTGGTTTCGACCCAGGCAGCCAATAGTTCTATAATCTTTCCTCAAGAAATAAAACCTAATAATGAAGCTTAATGCCCAGTTCCATCAACTACGTGTTGCTCGAAAATTCCAGGTCAGTATCCAACTAGCTCACCATCCTATCTGGGATTCCTGCTCACAAATCCTATACAACCAAGAGAGGAATGTTTTAGAGACGGGTCAGACGATCAAGTTCCTGAACAGACTAAAGGCCTGAAACAGGCTCAGAAGTGAAAAAAGATCAGGCCTGGAGGGCACTGCCAGACCTCGAGTTTCTATAAACCATTATCAGCCCCTCCTTCTCCCCTGCACCCGAGTCCAACGACATTTCTTTATCTGAAGGAGTCAGCTTAGTTCTGGGTTCTGCAGGTAGAAGCCCCGAGTGGCTTTTATCACTGACAAGGAGAAAATGGCTCCTGAGTCAGGAATTTTAAGGAACGTCTCTGGGAGGCAGAGGCTCTAACGCTAGGACATTGAATGGCACCCAGGCAGAAGATATCCAGCTGCCCGGTGGACGGCTTACCATTCTCTCAAAACCAGAACATGCAAAATGGGAAACGTTCTTCACTCGGAGTCGGAAGTGCTAAGCTCTGCCACTTACTGGCCATGTGCCCGAGAATGTTGCCTTACCTCCCCTGGTTTAGTTTCTTGTCTGCAGAACGAGGCAGTGCCACCCAGCTACTTCAGAGGTGAAATGAGGATCCGTGAAACGTGGATGAGTCACAGACTCTGTTTCCTTCTCTGCTGACCACCCTCACTTGTAACTCTCCTCCCTTTCCTCCTGTTCCTGTTATTCCTTCCTCCCGGTTTAAGCCACGAGCTCACCGATGCTCAGTCTGAGGCTGGTCCATGATGCCCATGGACACTGATACTTAAGGCTAAAGAACTTGGTGGCTCCGATGCTAAAGTTTCATTAAAATTAGTTTGTCTCTGCCTGTGTTCCTGATCCGTGACACCACCAGAGTAACTCTTTACTTAACAGGAAGGATGCTTTGTCTGCTGATCTTGGACACTGTGTATTTCTCCCCAGCTGAAAAGCCCCTGGTCACAAAAGAAAGGGCACTCGATAAACACCAGCAGTGACCTCACATCTGGCATATCAAGTTCAGAACAGGCTGATCTAAGAAAGCCCAAGGAAGTGCATGGTTCGGCCGAATTCTCAAGATACCACTGGCTTCCTACTTCAGGAGTCAGATTGGACAGCATAGATGCTGCCAGCAGGCTTATGATGTGGACCAAGATGTGAGCCCAGGTGAGGAGCAGTTTTCAGTGAGTTCTCTGAATCACTACTTGAGTTCCATGAGAACTGACTCACTCACCTTGAGACAGGGACATCCGTGAATCCAATTAACACCTGCAAACCCAGAGGAGGGGCAGGCTGGGCAACCTTCACCTGAGTCACAGGGAGGGGGCTATTAATGAGCGGAGTGGGGGGTTAGTGTCCCGAGAGGAGAAATAACGAAATCAGGGAGGGGGACTGAAACTCAGCGAAACCACCAGAGCTGCCCAGTGATGGAACTGAGTGGTCTCAGGAGTGAGTGCTCTGTTGGCAGGAATTTTCAAAGACCAGATGGCTCCTCACTTATCAGTGTTAGAGAAAATGTGCAAGCGTCAGGGTTTGGACCACGGTGCTCTACAGCCCCTTCTGACCCTGAGATCCAGCGGGTTGTCAAGAAAAGGCCGAAGAGGACAAGGTGTGTGCGTGGGCTTAAGGGATGCGGTGCTGCTCCTTCCAGGGTTGCAGATGCCCCTGCAGCTTTGCAGCCCAGCGACACAACGACAAGGACACGGAAGTGGGAGCCACCATGGGCCCAGCCAGGCAGGAGCTTGTGCCGCTGTCAGGCATTTCAAAATGGCTTTCCTCTGCTAAACTCCAATTGGGAATTAGACATGTTTCTCATGTCAGAATGAATAAATAAAAAGTAGGAGGTCATAAGTGATACACAGGCCTTCTTCCCTCTGTAAATCATGTCACTTTTTTTGTTTTTTGAGGAAAAAACCAACACCAAAGAGTCCAATTTAAAGACAACTAATCTTTCTTGCTTAAATAAATGACATAGCAAAAGTCTATATTCTAATCTGAATAAATGCTGGGAAGAAGTATCTCCTATCCTAACACAAAGGTCTGGGGGATGGTAATGGATAGAATTAGCTGTAATAGGCATGCCAGGTTTAAAAGGAAAAGAAACCCACTTTCCGTGGGAGGGGTGATTGGAAAGGAAGCGGATGGAGTGAAATTCCATTATAACAATCATGGAGCCACTGAGAAGCTAATAGAAATATGTCTTCCTGGAAATCATGAGCACAGGCAAGATTCTGCCTAATTGCAGAATCACTGACCCTCTAATGCCCATGCGTAGGGCCCAGGTGAAGACCGCCTGCTAACAAATAAACTACCTGAAGACAAGTCCTCTCTTCTCCCTTACTCTCCCTCATTTTGGGAATTACGACTTATTTTTCCATATGCTGCTCCTCTTTGTAAGTGCAATTTTTGAAGAACAAAAGCTAAACTGAAATGATCTGAATCTCGTTTTGAGCTTACGATTATTGCAGCCCGCTGAGGGACTTTCAAAATAAGGACTTCATACAGAAATTGTCAAGACCGCCTCTAGGACCAAAATGATGTTACAAAAGGGACAGCTCCTGAAGCACTTTCCAGCAGTAACTCTAACTGCTATGGCCTAAGTGCAGCCAACGGGTTGGGGCCGGTACAGGGCTTGTCTGTTCCCTGAGTGAAAGATAAAATTATCATTTTATCGACAATTCGACAATTAACTGCTTAGCCTCCAAAAAGTTGAATTTGGGACATCTGGTCTGGAGTCTGACCAGATGTCCCAAATTCAACTTTCCCCAATTCTGCCAAACTACATTCATTCATATTTTTTCAAACATTCAGCTAACATTTATTGCAGCCTACTATGTGTCAAGTACTGTTGTAGGTGCTGAGACAGCCAGCAAATGAAATAAAATTCATCACCCAACTTAGGTCCTTGTGGAAGCAGAGAAAACACGACCTGTGCAAACACACACAAGGGCAGAAGAGAGAAGAGCAAAGGAGACTAAGCTGCAGGGTCAGGGGCCCAGAGCGCAGGTTGGGGGTGGTCAAGGAAGGCTTCATTCATATGGTCACCTGGGAGCAGAGACCTGAGCAAGTGAGGGAGCCTTGAGGGCACCTGGGGGGACAGGGCCCCAGGAGGAGCAGGAAAGGGCCTGAAGCAGAAGGGTGCCTGGTGTGATCACTGCAGTGCACAGAAGCCCGCATGGTGAAGCCAAGCAAGCACGAGGCAGTGAGCTGAGCGGCGGGCCATATCACGGAGGGCCAGTGGGCTGCTAAAACTCGCTTTTATTCCGAGTGAGTTGGGAGCCCTGATAGGATCCTGCCCAGACGATGAACAGGAGCCGACTTACATCAAAAGGGTCTCTCTGGATCCTATGGAGAGTGGGTTATGGAGAGCAAGTGTGGAAGTTGGGAGGCCCATCAGAGGTGACTGCAATAATGCAGATGATGGTGGTTTGCACCAGCGGTCGTAGAAGAGATAGTAACAAGCGGTCGATTTCAGATCCACATCGAAGGTGGGTAGAGAAGGAAGACACAATTTGCTAATGGACTGGATGTAGGGTAGGAGAGCAGGAGTGTGAAGCTGAGCGAATTCTCCAGCCTAAGTAACAAGAATGAGAAAGGAAGACTAAAGGAGAAGCAGGTGTGTGTGTGTGAGCGGGAGGACAGCAGGAACTCTGCACACTTTCTATTCATTATTTAAGTGGACATGTCCAGGAAGTAGGTGGGTGGATGAGTCTCAAACTGGAAGGTATAGTCTGGGATAGACAGATTTGGGGATGACCAGATCTGAGGGGTCATGAAGGCCAATAGGATGGATGAGATGCCATGGGGTACAGATATGGGGGTGCAGATGGAGGCCCGGGTGCTGCCAGGCTAAAAACCAGGGAGCTAAGGAGAAATCAACAAAGGAGGCAGATAAAAGAGAAGGAAAGCCACAGAGTCCGATAGCCAAGTAGAAGAAGCACTTCAGGGAGGAGTCGGGAGTATCTGACAAACTGCTGAAGGGGCAAGGAGGGCCAGGACTGAGGACTGACCATAGCCTGAGCGACGGGAGGACCGCAGTAACTGCGGAGCAAATGGGCAGAAATCTGACTGGAGATTTTTTTGCTATGGTTTTGTTTTGCTTTGCTTTTGACAAAAGGAGAGGGCGAGTGTCTGTAGATTGATGAGGATGGTTTTGTAGAGAAGGAGAGTTCAGAGAGAGGGGGGATAACTATTGGAATTCTGCCCTGAGTGCGGCGGCATGGGGTCTTGTGCACAAGTGGCAACACTGGCCATAGAGAGGAGCACGGTGGCTCATTCACGGTGGGCAGATATGGCTACAGGGAGGGCAGATGGCAGGTGGGAATCTGGAGTTTACTTCCAAGTGCTTCAGTTTTCTCAGTGACACAGAAAGCTGAGGGTGGGGAAGCCGGGGCTAGAGGTTTGATGGCTGTGAGCTGTGCAGCAAGGGAAATGAAGACAGGAGGTGGGTGGGGACAGTGGACAATATGGCAAGATCAACTACTTGTGGGTCCTGGTGGGGTTGGAGCTGCTGGAGTGGGGAGCAGAGTGAGTGTGCTGGAAAGACCACAGAGAGTAGCAGAGAGAGGAACAAAAGCCACCCTTTCGGTAAGAGCTATGGTTCTGTAGCAAGGGGCGGGGACATAAGTGTCCCTCATCACTCAGGATAGCCGCTGCCCCTGGACCTGGGCCATCACGCAAATCCTGTGATGTCCTGACCGGCTTTGACTTTCATCTTCCTGAGGCCAGAGTGCAATATGGTTAGGGCTCAGGCTCCAGGAACAGGCAGTCCTGAGAAGAAATTCCAGTTGTAACATTTAGTAGAAGCAGAGCCTCTGGCAAATGACTTTACCTCTGTGAGCCTCGGTTTCATGAACTCTAAAACATAAATCATAGCATCAATCCCAGGATGGAGACAAGGAGTAAATGAGGTAATTTTCTGCTTGGTACAACGCCTGACACATAAACGATCTAGAAATCACGGCATGAACGTTGTCATCACCTCTGCACCACATCAGGCAGAGCTAACGCCACCACAAATGTCCCCACGGAAAGCACAAGGAGAGCCCAGGGCCAGGACAGAGCAGAGAACAGCGCTTCCTTCTAAATGCCCAGCTCTGGTTTGCACTATTCCTTCCGCCCCCAACCCTAAAAATGCTCACTTCCTTAGCCTGACAACTGTGTAGGGAAGTTACTGATGAGCTTCAGGGCCTCTCAGGTTTTGCTGAGCTCCCAGATGTGGGTTCCTCACTGGAATCCTTCGAGTCCCTCTCAGGCAGTGGTTCTCAACTGGGGGCAGTTCTGCTCTCCCCTGGGGACACTGGGCAATGTCCAGATACATTTTGTCACGTTGGGTGGGGGTGGGGAGTGATACTGGCATCTAGTGAGCAGAGGTCTGAGATGTTGCTAAGCGTGTTACGATGCACAGGACAGCCCCCCACCACAAAGAACGATCTGGTCCAAACATGCATCGTGCCGAGGTTGAGAAACCCTGCTCTGTGGTTTTGTGCATTCCGTAGGAGAACACTCACATTAGATTAAGCCCTTTTATCGAACACTGTAAAAAAAAAGGAATTTCTCTAATGTTACCCCGTGACTTAAAGGAGCCCAAATCTAACCGATTTGTTTTGTAAGACATTTTTCTATGATGTGGTAGCACACTTGCTGCCACCGGGTACCCTTCATTCTCTGCCTCTAATCTGGGGTGTTACTGAGTGACGTGTAACCAGACTTGTAAGAACCTAGAACGAGCAAGCAGCTCTATGTGCTAGTCTGAGGGACTCTCCCTATAAGAGGAGACACCTCAGTTTGTAGCATTTATTTGGGTTCTTCAGAAATCTTTTTGCTTCCTTCAGCTCTCAAGATACATAAAGTATTACCATACTCTATCCAATATTTATTTAAAGTAACTCATTGTGTCTTCATCTCAGAAAATGAGCTTGAAGAGAGTGGGATGCTGACTTTTCAGCTCTCTCTTCAGTACGTATGTAAAAGCACCTAGCTTTCAGGCTTATCTCCTTGTTCCTTGGAGAAGATGAAAATCCTTAACTTTTACCTGTAAGGAGAAAGTAGACTTTAAAACTTGGCTAGTAAAAATAAGCTTGATTTGGGGCTGCGGGGGGCGGGGGGGGGAGGGCGCAGAAATGGTATGAAACTTAATTTCTTAAGAAGCTTTTCATACGGGACCCAGCATTATAAATGAATGATTAATGCTGCACTTACAAGTTCTTGGGCTTGTTATATTTTGTAATAGGTTTTCCTGACTCCACCCTCATTGTTAGGCTGTTGGCTTTTGCTTCCCACTGGCATCAGAGTATCTGCCCTTTTATTTGCTGCTTCTAATGGGCTGCTAGGTCCGTCCTTGGCATAAAATACATGCGCTTACTACTTGCTCTTTCAGGTGCCCAACTGCCTTTGGTACCAAGCTCTGGTGGTGCTCCAGGTGGCTTAGGTTGTGGGACATGAACATCCCAGGCCAACAGGGAGCATGTGGCCTCTTTGTTCCAAAAGGCCTCAAGGAGGTAGAGTTAGAAATACAACACAGGGAAAAGGGCAAGTGGTGACTGCCTGTGGGGAAGGAGGAGCAGCTCGTCTCAAGGGTCTGTCCTCTCTACCCCTCTTCACTTCTCACACACAGTGCTGGGTATGCTGGGGGGAGGGTCTAAAGCAAGGTCAAAGCCACAGCCAGATCCAAGAGGATCTAAAACTGTGATGACTCTTAACGTCATCCATTCTACCAGCTAGGTTAGCATTCCAATTAGCTGAGCAGTTGTAAGCTAACTAACTAGGTGGTGGAATTTCACTAGAGTTTGGTCTACTTAATTTTTGCTTCCTTCCTTCCAGAGGTTTTTCAGGCTCTCTCTAACCTACCTAAGGGATAAATCTCATGTTTCCTTGCCTAGGTCATACATTTTCTAAAGACACTCACATCTCAACCCGTCATTCCATCTCCAATGTAGTGGTCCCTATTTCCATCAGAGGTCACCACCATTCAATAAGCAGGTGCTCACCCGTATCTTAGAGCTGCAGACACCGAGGAAAGGAGGGACAAGTCCTTGTTTACACCCCTCGATGGGGTAAGCACATTTGGGGAGGAAGGTCAGAGGGAGATTCATGCTCCGTACGAGTGTTTGGAACAGGCCACCTTTGAGGTCCTTTCCTCTTCTGAGGTCCTAGGACACTACAGTCCTAGGGAAGGCCTCTGGCAGGAACTAAGCCAGCACTGAGCACTAGCTCATGTCCCCTGAATCCTGAGTCTTTTGGGAAAAGTGGGCACATTGTGTATTCTCTCCTCTCCATGCAGATTTTGCACTGTGCCTTGATTTGAGAACTGCTGAACATTGTTGCTTAGATGGGAGAATAATGAGCTTGCCCCATTCAGCAAGGAGAAGCCAGCCCAAGAGCCCACAGTGCAGGCAGAGTGGCCCCTGCAGCTCTAATCCTGGGTCCCATGGCATCGTACCTTCGACTCGCTGCCAGCACATCCCCAGGCCCCATCTGGGTTGGACACGTACCTAAAAGGGCAGCTGCCTGGCTCCGTCCTCCAAAGCTGCGGCTGAAGGAGCTGTGCCTGCTTGCATAGGAGGCTGGCCGGCTGGGCAGCCAGGGCAGGAGGAAGGCAGGAATCTCAGAGTGCAAGAGCTCTTCAGCCACAAAGGCCACCTCGAACCACTTGCGCTGGAAGCTGGCAAAGTCGTCCACCGCTGTCGTGTGCCAGGTGGTAGGCTGCTGCATGGCCACTGGGAAAGGCAGAGCGGAGAGAAAGCACCTTCAGCACAAATACTTATTTTCGTACTGAAACACGCTACAACATGGCTGAACTTTGAAAATATTAGGCTAAATAAAAGAAGTCTGACACAAAAAGCCACATAGTATATGATGCCACTTAAATGAAATGTCCAAAACAGGCCAATCTTTAGAGACAAAAGGCAGACTGGCGGTGGCCAGGGACTGGGGGAGGAGGAGTTTAGAAGTGACTGCTAATGGGTACAAGGTTTCCTATCAGGGTGATGGAAATGGTCTGGAACTAGAAAGGAGTGGTGGTTGCACAACACTAAGAATGTACTAAACGTCCGTGAATTGTTCACTTTAAAATGGTTAATGTTACACTACATGAACTTTACTTCAATTTTAAAAAAATACTTTATCCTCGGTTTCAGATCTTTCATTTCACAGCATGTAACAGTAACTGGAATTTCTTCAACTTGAAGGTAAAGTATGTCCTGGTCAAACTCAGAATTTAAGGGAGGAGGTAGCAACGGACACGCTAGTGGTAAAGGAAAAAAACCCGTGCAGATCCACTTCTGACACATCCTCAGATAAGGGAACACAGGCGTGGTACTAGTTGCTTCATCTGATGGACGATTCCTGAAACCCGGAGGCTGAGAAGCCATTTGTCTGCAGGATGAGAGTCATCCAGCCAAGGCTCCGCGTGCTCTGGGTGCACTGGAGACGCTGGCCTGAATCCCGGCTGCTTACAGCGCTATGCGAGCCAGCTCTGACCATGCTAGAAATTGCTTCCCTCTTGGGGATTCCTTTTTCTCATTTAAAAAAACAAAAACCTCAACATATATCTTGGAAAACTTGCTAGGACTTGATAGTCTTCTTGGGGGAAGAAATGGAGTCTGCAGGCCTAGTAAGTAAAACGTGCTAGATGTTATAGATTAGAGCCCATCATGTCAGACTCAGAACGACCCACACTGGGTGGGGGGCACTACAGTTAAAGAGCTACCAAAAAAATGACCCCTGGGAATTTCTTCACACCAGGCCCCTGGCCTCTTTATCTTCCATCCACACTGTTCTCCCCAAAGACATACTACAGCTTTAAAAAAAACCTTGTCACATTGGTTATGCTTAAAAATTAAGTACAAATGCTCAAGGAAGTTGACAGATCCGTCAACTTAGGATACAAAGTGACATAAGGAGCTCAAGAAGCAGCGTCATTTGAAAGAGCAAGTCACCAGGCAAAACACCAGCCCCTGTGGGCAACACAATGCGCCTCATCTCTGACCTCGGTCGGGCTCTTTGTCCATGACTATCTTGTAGAAATAGAAGCCGTAGATGAAGGTCCGCCAGACTTCCCCAGATGCGTGCGTGATGAGCTGCTCTTCCAGCATTTTCTGGAGGGAGAGACGTTGAGACTCTGAAATGTCTGCAGAGGGCTATCTTACAGGTACCGCCCTCAGTTATGCACTGGAGTCAAGGGAATGACAGGGGCATTGAGGAGACCTTCCCCTCCACCCCATCAGCCACGACGACTGCCTGTTAAATGTACCTGGTGTAAATGACTTTATAAAGTATAAATGCTTATTATAACATCATCAAATATTTCAAACATACAGAAAAGTATAAAGAAAGTCTAAGCATACCACCATCTGACTTTAACAAATTGAACATTTTGCTACATTGACCTCTGATCTTTTCATTTTAAAAAAATCTCTATGGACTCTTCAAAATCCCAATCCTCTTCCTCTCTCTCCAGAAACAAATAGTGAGTATAATGTTACTCTCAGGCACGTTTTTAATAATTTTATTACATAGACATGTATTGATAAAGAATAAGAGGTATTTTTGTGGGATTTAAAATTCTACATAAAGGGAACAATACTTGTATCATTTTGTAAATTGGATTTTAATGCTTCTGACATTTACCCATGTTGATGCGTGTACTTTCATTTCGTTCATTTTAACTGTGATAGTGGCATTCACTGTATGAACAACTACAATTATCAGGAATTTGGGCACACAGTCAGGCAAAGGCCATGCAAACAGCCTACTAAGACCCTCAGAGAACTGAGGATTTCACGCTTATTCAAATCAGTTACTGATTTTACATTTCAGTGATGACAACCCAGCTGGTCAGCAAACAGTACCGATTTCTTGGGGGGCGGGATCTGTGTGGACGGAATGGTGTGAACTGCCTCAGCCAACCAACTTGACCTTTCCATTCTTCTCCTCTAGTTTCATTCCAGCTCTGAACAGTGTAATTAAATTCAGTAAGCGTTTGCTAAATACCTACTGTGTGCCAAACAAGCCAGGCACCGGTGATATGGAAACATTGTGAGAGGTGGCCCTGTCCTCAAGGAGCCTGGTTGAGATGACAGATGACTGAGATATATGCAGAATCTTCACTCTGTTGTGTTAAGTGCTCTGACAGAGTAAATACAGGGCACCAGAAGGTCCCTGAGGCAGAGCCTTGAATCCAGCCTTCCGTCTTGAGTGAACAGGGGAAAATGGGGGCTCAAGGTCGGAGGGCAGACCCTCCCTGGGAATCTTTCACAGAGATTCCTCCGAGGTTCAAAAGTGCAGATTCCTTTCAGAATATTTCAGTTCAGACAATAAATTCTGCCAGATTTTTAAGTCAAAGTATTTAAGTCAAAGTCAAAGTATCATGTCTTTCAAAGAAAGACTTTCATCAATTCTAGACAGGCCTCACGTTTATTAAAAATAGATCCTCACCCCCAACCTGCAGACCTCCTTGAGACAGGTTAGTTAGCATGTTGTCAGTTAGGTAGACAGGAAGGTCCCTGGTGGAACAAACAAAAGCAGCCATATCCTGAAACTTCAGGTTCTGGAATGTCTCCTTCACTCCAGGACAAAGATATGAGAATGCTCCTTGAGGTTAATAAATTATCTCATAAATCCCTTTTGGCCGGATAAAGGAGCAGATCTGATAGACAGGGATGGGTTCGTTAATCCCTTTAGGGTGGGCAAACAGGACAAACCTGATAGACGAATTCCATTAGAAGGCGCCAGCCCCCCTTCTCCAAGCAAGGGAAGGTACAAAAACCAGAGCCTCTGTCCCACGTTGGGCAACCCTGTTGGGACCTCCTCTCGTTCCAAGAGCTGCGACTCTTTACTCTTTACTTTTAATAAACCATCCTCTTTTACAACTCCTCGCCTCTCCTTGGTCCGTGCTTTCATTCTTCGGTTTCAAAGAAAATATTCTACATGATCATTACAGCGAAGGGCGGCTGCTTCAGAGACAGGCTCTGGTTTCACAGGGACCTGCGCAGGCGATTCTGCGGGCCCTGCCCTACTGTCTCACCTGCATGATGTCGATGGCCATGGCCGGCGTCTGGACCCCCTCCACGCTGTTCACCATCCAGTGCACCACCTCTGCACTGATGAAGCAGCACGGTGCGAGACCCTTCTGCTCGGAGAGCAGCTGGACTCCTGTCCTGAGTTCCAACATGGCGGGCAGGGAGCAGGGTATGTGTGGGCACGGTGGCAACAAGCAGAAAGAGAAGATGACAAAGAAGGGACTCCCACTAAAGCATTTCATATCTGAAGTGAGGATCCCCACAGTGCAATTTCTCTACACTATTTCCAGACCCACAGAAATTCTCATGACAGAACAAAAAATATGTAATCAGGGGAAAGGGAGAAGGGGAAGGAAAAAGGATCTGACATTTAGAGGCTATACTTGTCAGGCATTACACTAGGTAATTTATGTAACTATTTCATTTAATCCCTTTATCAACCCTGTGACTTAACCGCTTTACATTATCCCATTTCACAAACAAGGCAACAGAGGCTCAGAGAGGTCAAAAACTAACTTGCTCAAGGTCTCACAGCTGGTGAGCACTGAGTCAGGTTATGAATCCACCAAACCATACTGCCTGAGCATCGCCCCAGCCCGGGCCTGTGGGGTCTTCCCACTCCTGCACTCATACGTGCGCAGAACCACTTACGAGGGGTGCTTCATGGCTTCCAGGATCTCCGCCAGGGGGGAGGACGACGTCAAGGAGCTTGCTGTCAGCTGCTGAGAGCTGTAACACAGAGGGTCTGGTCAGCAAGGTAAGGGGGCACACACATGGTCAAGAGCATGACTCTTAGCAACTTCATTCCACTTCTTACAGAGCTAGAAACCAGGACGACATTGACAGTGAATGCATTCCAGCAAATTCTGGATAGCTCCATCTTGGGGATACCTCACAGGGGGTTCTATTTCCAAAGTGCGCACATTAAAAAAAAAAAATTCCAAGTGGTTTTGTGTCCACAGCTGCTTATCCTTAATAGGCATTTCCGGGCAGGCCTGGTGGAGCTCAGGCGGTTGGAGCTCCGTGCTCCTAACGCTAAAGGCTGCTGGTTCAATTCCCACATGGGCCAGTGGGCTCTCAACCACTAAGTTGCTGGTTCGACTCCTCGACTGTTGCAAGGGATGATGGGCAGCACCCCCTGCAACTAAGATTGAACACGGCACCTTGAGCTGAGCTGCCTCCCGGATGGCTCAGTTGGTTGGAGTGTGTCCTGTCAACCACAAGGTTGCTGGTTCAACTCCCGCAAGGGATGGTGGGCTGTTCCCCCTGCAACTAACAATGGCAACTGGACTTGGAGCTGAGCTGCGCCCTCCACAATTAAGACCGAAAGGACAACAACTTGAAGCTGAACAGCGCCCTCCACAACTAAGACTGAAAGGACAACAACTTGACTTGGAAAAAATCCTGGAAGTACACACTGTTCCCCAATAAAGTCCTGTTCCCCTTCCCCAATAAAATCTTAAAAAAAAAAAGAGAGAAAAAGAAAAAAAAGGCATCTCTCCTAGCTTTTTAACAATCTGCCTCAGGCCTGACCACTTCCAAAAAATCCCCCTGGATCACTGGACCGCTCTGGTTTTGCACCAAAGGCCTTTGACGGGTCACATCATTTAACCTCACCAGAGAGCACTAGGTAACATCATGAGAACACTGGGGACAGAATCCCAGTATCGGGACCTACCAGCTGCATGTCCTCTAGTTTTACTAGCTTTAGTTTCCTCATCTGAAAATCTGGGGTGATAGTATTCGCGCCTGTCAGGGTTACTCTGAGGTTAACGTGTGTAAAATACTGAGCAAAGGACTAATACAGACAGAGTCCACAATGGTAAACAATACTAAACATAATCATAGCAGGAACCCTTGGAAACTCAGGTTACAGGAGCTGGTGAAGGTCAAAGACCCGGGATCCACATTTGAATCCAGGTCTGATCGATTCTAGAGCCCAGATCTTTCTAGCACGTGATACCCGAGTTCTTCCTCAGTGGTATGCTTAAACAAGCTTAATACTTAGCAATTGATCCCAGATCACTGGGCATGGGACATCCATGGCCACCTACCATACCAAATCTGGGGCTTTTCCGGAAGCTCCTCGAGCTCCTTAAACCTCTCCCTTTTCTCAGGCCTGGCTTCCTCTTCCTATTTGGAGGGTCCAGGACCCACTGCAACATTTCAAAATCTCAAAGTTAAAAAAAGAAAAAGCCTTTAAAAGACCCTGGAAGTGAACTTCCTTTTAATGCCCAAGACCCTGCTACGAAAGTCTGAACAGGAGGCTGTCTCATCTCTGTGAACATCTTCAATGGCACAGACCTCAGCTCCTCTAAGGCGGACCATTTCCCTGGGGCAGTACCAACTGCTAGGAAGTTGTTTATCATGAAATGGAATCTGTTCTCTGTTCTTTTCAGTCATCATCCCGATTTGTATCATTTTTGGTCTCCTCATCTCCAGCCTAATCAACCCCCAGTTCCTCTTTTCTTCCAAAAGCAGCAGAAAATCACTCCCTTCCAATGCACCAGGCAGTCCCTCCATCCTCCCCCATGGCCAGTGTTGAAAAGTCACCCAGGCTTGGTGGAGATTTGGGCCTGGGGAGACGACAGAGACTAGAGAAGCCCAGGCCTGCTTGTGCCTCTGGTCAGAGTGAATAAGCTGCAGTGCATGAGACATGGGAAAACCCAGCACAGAATGTGTGACCCAGCCTCTGAGGTTAGACCATCCCAACGGCCCAGGAGCATAAGTTTGGCTGTTCCGAATCTCACCTGCTGTCACTGGGGTTTGCGGAGGTGAAGCCCTGTTCCCCTGAGTTCTGAGAGTTCCCAAACGTCTGGCTGTTGCCTCTGTCCACGGATTGACCTGCGCTTACCCCCAAACTGGTGCCGTCCAACATGGGGACAGCCGTCTGGTCCACAGACACCTGCAGGAGATTTTACAATTAACACCAAAGAAACAAAAAATTCTTTAAGGCTATTTATATTTGTGGACCTTTCCGTTCCTCTCTCACTCTCAGTCCTGCTGGTCCCTGGTGGAAGAGCTGAAGGAATCTAGGGACCATACCCAGTCTGTGTGCACTGCTTCCAGCAGAGCAATAGGAACTGCTGTGCTCCAAACCAAGGTTGCCAGGAGGCTGCCATTCACAGGAAATCCCCAGGACCAGAGAAATGGTTCCAGCACCTGACTCAAACCACAAGATTTACACGAAAGAAAAACCTCCATGGAAAGAAAGTAAAGAAGGCAAACTCATTCCTTACAATGAGATTTGGAAGAGGGAGAGAAAACACAATTAGAGACAAATGGTTGAGTATTGCAGCAGGCACCTTCCACTTACCGTGGCTCACCCCTTCCCACCCAATCCTCCTTTCCTATGTCTGTCAGCAGTACAATCAGTCTTCTAAGTGTCCAGGCTCAAACCTCAGAGGCATCTGATAGCTTCCTTCTCCAGCTTCACTATGAAGAAAAGCCTTGTCCTGTGGCCTCCCGTCTGCCAACTCACATGCCTCTCGATGTCATGCCCATTCCACCACTCGTATCAGGCCCACACTTCCTCCCACCCCAGAGGGCTGTACCAGTCTCCTAACTGACTACTCTGACTACAGCCTCTCCTCCAAAAATGAGTCACCTCCACTTTCATCTTCCTAAAGGACAGTTCCAATCCCAGCACTGTTACTCTGAAATCTCTCAAGTCTCCTCATGAGAAAGGACTTGAAGGACACTGAAGGTCCAGCACAATAGCTCCAACCTGTGACCCCACTGTACCACCACCCATGTGCACGTTTCTAGCCAAACCAAACCCTGTCTGGGTGCCCCACCACCATGAGATTCCCTTCCCCACAACCCTGAGATTCCTTTCCCCACAATCATAAGGTAAAAACCCATCAGACTCCAAGGCCCGTTTCAAACACCACTCCCTTAGTAAAATGTTTCCTGAATCGCTCTGCCCTAGGCCCCAAACCGAAGCCATCTGTCTCTCTGCTTTGGATCTCTATAACCCTCTCCTGGTAGCTGCCGGATTTTGGTGTCATATCTCTCATTCCCTTTAAACGTCCTGGGGAGCAGGATTATGACCTGCTCATCTGGAAAGGCTGCACCCCATAGCAAGTATCTATCGAGAATGGTAAGCTTTCCAGAACATTTCTGGAAAAATTTAAGACTCCTAGTCCCTCTGACATGGGACTAGGGAGTACTTGAGTACTTCCAGAAAGGAGCCTTATATTATCAGGTATTTTGTTAGATGATGTAAAAATCACTCCTTCTAAGACAGGGAGTCTCAACCTTGATACTATTGCTACTTGGGGTCAGGTAAGGCTGTTGTGGGGGGCTGTCCTATGTGGGACACGGGGAAGCATCCCTAGCTTGTACCCGCAGGGTGCCAGTAATATCCACTCTTATCACCTCCCCCCACTCCAGCTATGACAAATAAAAATGTCTCCAGATATCACCAAATGTCCCTTGGGAAGCAAAATCACCCCTGGTTCTGAAGGAACCCTGTTGCAGGCTCAGTGATTTGCAAAAAAGGACCACAGAGACTCTGCCAGCACCATAAATACATAGGAGAAATGCAGTCAGAGGCAGCTTGCAATTACCAATCACCATCTGCCTCTAACCAGCAAGATTTAAGAACAGGTAGTACACTGTAATTGAAAATTAGACACTAATCTTCTGTGCCTAAGACCCAGCTCTTAGGCACAGAAGAGCTTCCTTGTAGGTCCCTATACTAAGGTTTTCTGTCCTATACTGGTAAGAACTGCCCCACCAGCCTAAACTGCAGGATGTTACCAAAATTTATATGATCCTTGCTGTTTGTTTTTTTTTTTAGTAGAGATGTGGTTAAGGAGTTATCCTCTAAATCAGAAATTGGCAAACATTTTCTGTGAAGCACCAGATAGTATATTTAGGCTTTGTGGGCCAAATGGCCTGTCGCAACTACTCAACTCTACGGAAAAGCACAAAAGCAGCCATGGACAATGTAAATGAATAGGCATGGCTCTCTTCCAATAAAACTTTATTTATAAAAGCCGATGGTGGGCCAGATTTGTCCTGGTTTCCTGACCCCTGCTCTATATCACAATGTCTTTCAAGAGGCTGCACAGAAAGGCATTCTGCTCAGATCTCAATACCAGGAAAAGTCGTGCTTCTCCTGAGCAACTCGTTTGTCTTTATCTTACAAGCACTGTGAATCCTGCAACAGATGTTTCCCACTTTTCTTTGGTTACCAAAAAGTTCAGGGCTGAATTTAGCATGAAACTCTAGGTACTTCATAAGGCCTCATGTTATATGTTATCTTATTTTTTCATTTCCTGTATTTCCCCTGAATGTGAAAATCTAGTCACATTCTTATTTTGAAGGTTGCATTTACTTTCATAAGCCACCCAAAGGAACTTTTTAGAATGAGACCAGTGGAAAACAGAAAGACAAGGAAGGCTAGATGGACAGAACAGCAGTCTTTTCACACAGAGGCCTGGAAACAGCCAAATGGAGGGAAGTGCTTGGTCTCGGATGCGTTTCATCTTAGGAACCTCATTCAAAATCTTCCTCACAGAGGATTCCATTTAACTTACGCAGATACTCCCCCTTCCATGAGGTGGAGTTTAATCTCCCCCTCCTCTTTTGAGTGAGCTAATTTTAGTGACTTGCTTCTGAAGAACATAGAAAGGGAAAAATAGTAACTTCATAGTGGAGACAGCTGGCAAATACTACACCACCAAGTGATGAAGATTTATGTCATCAGTGATGCTGTGTGAGTCTCGTGTACTCCCTGATATGATGTGATGAGAAACATACTTCACCTCTGTTGTATTCTTTTCAAAACCACGTAACTCCAGCCTAACCATAACTCCAGGAAAGCATCAGACCAATTCAGATTTGGAGACATTCTGTGGTATACAAGGTATGATCAAACAAATATGGTGAATGTTTAAATTTTTTAAAAAAATTATTATAGTAAAAGACACATTGCCATTAATAGCTCTCAAAATACTCCCCCTTGCTTCGAACACACTTATCCCATCGTTCTTGCCACTTTCTGAAGCAGTTCTGGAAGTCCTCTTTCAAGAGTGTCTCTAGTTGTGCTGTTGTGGCTGTCTTGGTGTCCTGAATCATTTTGACTTTGGGGAAGAGCCAGAAGTTGCATGGTGCCAGATCCAGTGAATAAGGTGGATGAAGACACATCATAATGTTTTTATTTGACAGAAATTGTCATATACCAGAAGCAATGTGTGACACAGAGTGTTGTCATGATGGAGGATGATTTATGGCACATTTGAAAACACACCTTCTCTCAACCGTAGCTTACACCCAACTGACTGCACCAAACAAGCTGAAACTTGTCACACACTGTTACTAAGGTTTGATGCGCCCCTTCCCGTATTGAAGATCCCTGCCTTTTCGTTGGATGACTCTCGGCAGCAGCATTCACCATATTTGGAGATCACAATGGAAAGACTCCATGTCACACATCGCTTCTGGTACGGCAATTTCTGTCAAAAACATTACGGTGTCTCCTCATCCACCTTATTCACCAGATCTGGCACCGTGCGATTTCTGCCTCTTCCCCAAAGTCAAAATAACCATGAAAGGTAAACGTTTTGAATTGATTCAGGATATTGAGGCAGCCATGACAGCGCAACTAAAGACACTCACAAAAGAGGCCTTCCAGAACAGCTTCAGAAAGTGGCAAGAATGATGGGTTAAAGGTGTTCAAAGTGAGGGGGTGTATTTTAAGGGGGATTAATGGCAGTATCTTTTACTGTAATAAATTTTTTTTAATTTAAACATTCACTCTATTGTTTGATCACACCTCATATGTGGCTAGGATTCCTCAAAGCTATTGGGGCCATAAAAAAGATGAGAAGCTGTCACAGACCAGAAGAGACTGGGGTGACATGACCACTAAATGCAATGTGGTGCCCTGGATTAGATCCTGGAACAAAAAAAAAACACGACATTAGTAGACGAACTGGTGAAATCCAAATAAAGTCTGGCATTTATTTGTTAAACAAACATACCCTCATCAGCAATACCAATCACCAGTCTCCTCCCACTTTCCCATACACTCAAAGCTGTGGAAGAAGATAGGAGAGGGAGCTCTGCCAGGGATGTCTCTGAGATTAGCATCAACCGTAACAGGTGCCCCCACAGGCCTCCAACCTATGTGCCCATCAGAGCCCCACTTTCTTATGTTGGAGGACAATCAGCCACCAGGAAGCCGTATGTATCAGCCCAGCTCTCTGTGCCTTGAGGCTCATAGGTAAGTAGTAATAAATGGTAAAAGGACTCATGAAAGAATTCCATATACCTTTTAGACATGGAGAGCTCAGGAATAACTCCCAGCCAGATAGCCAGGACATTTTCCAAGGTTTATGGTATCAGGGAAGGAATATCATCCCAAATGAAAACCCTCCCCGCGCGCTCTTGGAGCTAACCATTTGGGGATGGGGAGGGAGAACAGACATTAGATAAGTCAGTTCTGTAAAGTGTTTTATTCATCCCTGTATCTCCCATGGCACTTGGCACAGCTCCACACCCAGCAGGCGCTCAGCATTTGCAATCGCAATTGAACTGAAATTTCTCCACAGGTACAGCCTTCTTCCTTCTGTTCATTCTAACCCCTTATTCTGAATGGTTATTTGTAGGTTTATATTTCCTATCACTCCAAAAAAGATGAGTCTGTCAATAAATAAACAAATAAGATAAAATAAATACATGAGCAAATCCAATAACCAAGGATAGAAAAAGTGTGAGAAAAAACCAGAAAACAAGCCTAGGACAAGTGTGAAATTCTAGGGTATAAATAAGTACTTTAGTCATAACATTTTAAATGTCTAGAGTGGAGCCATACAATACAGTAGATACTAGCCCTATGTGGCCATTTGACTATAAATTAATTAAAATAAAATGTAAAATTCAGTTCTCAGTTGCACCAGCCACTTTTCAAATGTTCATCAGCCACGTGTGACTCATGGCTTCTGTACTGAACAGCACAGACAGAGAACATTTCCACCATGGCAGCAAGTTCTATTGGACAACACTGTTCTACAGCAAAGGGAGCAAACAAAACACGTGTCCAGGGGCCATTAGATATGTACTGGCACAGCTGGCTAAGCATGAAAAAAACAAAAAAGAAAGGCCGCCGGCTCCTCTGGCCGTGTGACTAGTACCAAGAAGGAACCCAGGCTTGGTGTCTGGCTTCTTTTCACCAAAGAAATCTGGAGTTTTGTAAAAAATCTCCTAATTTTTAAATATTTCCAATCAATTTGAAAATACTAAAAACACAGAAAGGCTGAACATGTTTTCAGGAGTTGGGAACAGAATGACCCATCGTGCTCCTTGTAAAAGTCTTGCATGTAGACCTTTGATAAGAACCTGACTGACAGTATAGGGCTGCAGTTATGGCAGTGGGCGATTAGTATGTCCCTGGGGTCTCATGGGGAACTGAGCCCCAGGGAACAGGAGCCTTTTGTTTATTCATGTCTCCGAAGAGAGCAAATAGATCCAAGAGTGAAAAGTGCACTTTTGGTCACATCGCCTCTGACTCCCCAGAAAACTCCTTTAACGTCTCTTAAAATGTGTATACATTTTTTTGGCATCCCGGTATATAGTTCAGGGTTTTGTGTACATTATCAAAGAGAAAGAAGGGATTCCACTGCATAAACTTTTTTACGTCTGTCTCCTGCACCAGCATCTTGGAGGCATGGTTAGAAAATTACTGAGTCCCTCCTAGGTGCCAGACTAGATGCTGAAGAATCAACGGTCAGCAACACACACACAGCAGCTGCCCTCTCGGAGTTTACAGTCTCGCGGAGATGAACGTTAATTAATGCCAGTCATACAAACGCAAGAGCAGAACTGTGAGAAGTGCTGAAAGGACAGGCACTGGAGCTATGCAAGTCCAAGATGTGGGATCTGACGAGATAAGTAGGAATTAACTAGGCACAGTCAGCGGGAAGAGCAAGTGCCAAGGCACGGGCAGCAAGAAACCTGGTGTCGCCGGGGAAAGGCCTGTCACTGGAGTGCAAGAGTGAGGAAGAGGATGGCAGCAGACAAGGCCAGAAACGGAAGCAGGATCTGGCTCACATGGGACCTCTCAGGTCATCACAAGCGTTTCGGCCTTCATCCTAAAGGAAGGGAAGCCATGTGATGTGGACTGAATGTATGCCCTCCCCCTCCCCCAATTCATATGCTGAAATCCTATCCCCCTGATGTGATGGTATATGGCGGTGGGACCTTTGGGAGGTAGTTAGGTTTACATGAGATCATGAGGATTAGTGCCCTTACAGGAAGAAGAGACACCAGAGCTCTCTCTGCCATGTGAGGACACAGTGAGAAGGTGGGCACCTGCAAGCCAGAAGAGGGCCCTTACAATGAACTGAATGTGTCGGCACTTTGATCTTGGACTTATCAGCCTCCAGAACTATGAGAAGTAAATGTGTTGTTTAAAGCCACTCAGTCTGCAGTATTTTGTTATAGCAGCCCAAGCTAATACACCATGGAAAGGTTTAATCAGGGGTGACACAATCAGATTTTCATTTCAAAAGGTAAACCCTGGAGGCAGGTTAGGAGAGGGCCAGGAAGGAAGCAGGGAGACCATGCCAGAGGCTGCTGCAAGATCAGGGTGAGAAATGGCCCCTTGTACTGGGGGGTGTGGTGGTGGTGATAGAAGTGACAGAGAGAAGTAGATGACTTCAGACACATTTACCACGCAAATCCAAGAAGACATGCAGGGCTAGGCTGCTAAGAGCCAAGCCTCCTTGTGAGAGGAACTGCTGGGGGGTCAGGAGATGGGGGGGAAGAGACCCCAACACTGGCTCAGGCTTTAGGTAGCAGGAGTCTGTCTCCTTGACCAAAATGTTCCTTCAGGCTCCACGATGCAGACAAAAGACATCATGAGGCTGAGTTGTGAGGAAAATCCCATAACCAAGTGTTTCTCACGCCCTCCAAATTCTTATGTAAGTTTGTGATGATGAAATTTCATTTCCAGAGAGCAGAATATGGAGAGGAAATCTGTTCTGATTATCAGAGAGTGACACATTCATTATCGTTAGAATGATGAACTGGTGGAACAAAGAACGATTTTCTAAGACTCGTGCACAGCCCTGGTACCTGGAACGCTCTGTGCACTGCTGTCTGTTTTAATTTCACAGGAGCTTTCTTCCCTTAGAAGAATCAGAGTCTGAGGTGACGCCCCCTGCACCCCTTGGCTAACAGGATCCTCTTTCCAGAGAGCTGTGCTGAGGTAGCAAAACCCACAGGCTATACATTTGTGACTCAGCCAGAGCTAGAGGACTTACTTTTCAAGGTCCAATAGGGTCATTCCAGAATTTCGAAGATAAAAGGCATAGGAGAAGTCACCTAATCTAAGCGCATTTTTACACACACACACTTAAGAGAGAGAGCTGCCTGGCCCAATCAAGCTCATTCACGAGCTTGTGCCCTCCCCCATCCTTCTTCCTTCTCCCTCCCCTCTTTCCTCTCTCTCTCTCCCACATACACACATGTATGGGGAATTTACTATGTGCCAGGGTCTGAGCTAACCACAAAGATGCTTCATCCCATTTCGCTCTCACAGCGACTCTATAAGGAGAACACAGTTATGAGTCTCACTATGCAGGTGAGAAACCCCAGTTACAGCGAGGTTAGTGCAGTTGCTGAAAGGCTCACAGACAATCCGTGGTCGCTGGCAGCTTGATGCCAGGGCCTTCATGCTGACCGTCTTTTAACAAGTAGTCCCATTCTCCTAAGGAGCTCACTGCACCCTCTGTACTTTCTGGTCGTGGAACGAGGATGGAGAGAGCAGAGGCAGCAGGAATGGGGAGTAGACACTAAAAAATATGTGCCAAACTGACATCGAAACCTGGCATCATAGCACTCCTAACCCTGATCCTAGCTAACATTTTACTGTGTGGCCACCACATACTACACACCATGCTAGTGGCCTTACATGTATTGTTCTTGCCTCATGCATTACTAGAAGTGTGTTACTTTCCAAACAGGTGGGGCTCTTCTAGTTATCGTGTCACTGACATGTAACTTAATTGTACACATGCTCTATGTGACTTCATTCCCTTGAAATATGTTGAGAAATACATATTATTCCTAATCCTCAAAACAACCCTATAAGGAAGTTATTTTTATTTCCTTTTACAAATGAAGAAACTGAGGTTTAGGAGGTTAACTAACATGTCTAAAGCAGTTCCCTGGGACAGTGCTGAAGTCAAGATCTGAAAGAAGCTGTCTGACTCTACTGGCCCCTCCACTCTCTAGGCTACGTGTTAGAAAAAAAAGCAAATTCTATGTTATGTAAATTTTTAACACAATAAATAAAACAAAAATAAAGTACAATTTAATTTTGTGTAAGTATTTTTGTGAGTAATTTTGTGAGTTCCCTTACTGTATCTGATATGATTAGAGATAACTTTTTTAAATTATGTATCTTCTTAACAATACACCTGGTATGTAATATAATCTTTATTCATGTGCTTCTCCTAACATCTCATCTCTATTTTCTATTTCCAATTGCAGAACTTGTCCATTTTTGTTCTACTGGCAAATTCCATCATGAGAAGATGTGTGGACTATTATAGGATTTATAAAACAAGTCTCTTCTTTCGACTGTTTATTTTTTTTTATGTTATTCTAATCTAAATCCAAAACTTGTCACAAGAAGGTCTCTTTTTAAACAGTAAAAGGTTAAAAAGTCCGACCTGAGTCTGTTTTACACCAAAAACGCAGTGTGCTTCCTACACTCAGAGATCAGGATTCTTGGATTAGGACTTAGGCCCTGACGGGGTTTGCCCAGGGTCATGCAGCTCACTGGAAAGAGGCAGGCGCAGACCTCTGAAGAACTGCACTGACAGGCGTGGCGCCCTCTGCACCTCGCAGAAAGGGAAGGCTCCAATGTTAACTAACCCCTTTCCCTCCCAGCACGGTGAGCAGGACAGTGCAGGAGCTCAGCCACTCACTAGCTGTTTGCTCTTTGACCAGGTAACATCTTTAAGCCTGTTTCCTCATCTGGAAAGTGGGGTGATAGTACCTGCACCTCATACAGTGTTGTGAACATGATGGTTGCAGAGTCCCTTGCACAGTAGCTGGCAGAGCCGGTACTCAATCAGTGTCGGTTTTCTGACTTGCACCAAATAAGGATTCCTCAACCTTTGCTCTTGAACCGCCCCCGAGTCCTGTCCTCCTTGGCCTGTCCTGCTCTGTATAAACCCCCTCAACCCTTTCAAATCTCTGTATTTAAGCCAATTTTATATACTTAGGAGTCTTGATACAGGGCATGGAACCCAGTCTCTCTTCACCTAAGACCTTTCAGAACAGCAATTACTAACGCTAATTACACAGTGGGATGGGTGTGTGTGTCATGAGTCAAGCCTGTTGGTCCTGCATTGAAACCCCCGCTCAAGCCCATACTGTGTAAAACACAACTTCTTTGTCCATCTGTAAAACTGTGATAAAATTTCTATTTAACTCCTAGACTATGTTGTAAGGATGAAATGAGACGACACCATGTGCATAGCGGATAATAACGAGAACGTTAAGGCTGAGAAGGTCCTTAGAGATCTGGTTAGGGGAAGTCCACAGCCTAGATGAGCTGCCCAGGGTCGCACACCATTAGCCTCTGACAAAGCACACGCCTATCAATAAATGTTTTCCACCACTTTATTCCCCGCTGTTATAAATGCATCTACTTATACTGGGAAGAAAAAAAAACTGTTTACTCCTTAAGTAAGTATACTTCATGTTGCTTACATTGTGTGGACATGAACACCTTAAAGGAAAGATGCTGCCATGTGGCGGAGAATCCATGGCAACTATGTGAAACAGGCGGAGACACGAAACACGTGAGTTAACATGAGTGTGATTGTTTGTTCTCTTACATTAAGCATTTCCAGCTGCCAAATCTACGGGTGAGAATGCACACCTTTGAGACCAAATTCAATTTCACCAGCCCTTGCAACTCAGTTGCAGCCCAATTCCAACTGTTGAGAGCCAAGCAGAAGGCTTCTGCTGACAGGACAGGCATGCATGGGCTGCAGAGTTGGACTGACCTGAGAGTAGGAGGCGGATGACGCTGTGCGCGGGCTGCGGACAAACTCCATAAAGAAGGCCCCGTCCTGAAGTCAGAGGAGGAGGAAGCAGTGGCCGCAGCAGCAGGTGCAAGGGAGCGAAGGAACAGATTGTGGACCAGTGGTGAACCATCAAGGGAAGAAGAGGGGTATGAGAGAAAAAAATAAAAATAAAAACAAGGAGGGAAGGAGAGAAATAAGGGCACATAAAGGGATGGGGGTGGGGAGTGGGGGGAGGGAAAGAAGGAGGGAGGGAAGGAAGGAGGGTGGGGAGGAGAGAGGGAGAGGGGGAGGGGGAGAGAGAGAGAGAGAGAGAGAGAGAGATCCATCCACCCAGGAAGGCAAAGCATTAGCAGGAACTCACACCTTCTTGGGCAGACTATCCCACCCGTGTGGGAGCAAGCACCTGGGTTAGAAGGTGTGTCCAAGCTCCCTCAGGTCTCCTCAGAGCCTGGCTTGGATGCTTGCACCCTCCTGCAAAGCTCTAAACTTCCTTCAGACCAATGCCAAGGGGAAGGGAAGAGGCCAAAGAGCAACTTGCAGGGGGTGGCAGGGGAGAGGCTTCGGTGGTTTCTTCCTGGCCTCCTGCCTGGCTAGGTGATCAGCAGACCTCTTGAAGAGATAGGCAGAGGCCTGAGGTTTTCAATTCTGCCTGTTACTAAACATGGCAGCCAGATGGAAGAAGAAGACTCAATGCAGGAGAAGTTTTACGTACTTAATTTTCTGAGCAAACAGGATACAAAAGCAGCAATACCTTCTCCTCCACTGTTTGTGTAACAAAATCACCAAGAAGCTGAGCCATACATAATGTCAGATACATATGCACTCACTAGGGGGAGTGGGGGGAGCTTCCTGAAGCTGTCTTCCCCTCCCCACCCGATTCTGCTGGGGTTCAAGCCATGTATTTGAAACAAAAATGACATAAAGCATTTTTCCAAAGACCCCTCTTTCCATCTTTCTTAAGGTCAAGAAGTGTCCTGTTGTCCCTTCCAAATCTGTTTACTTTTGATGCATTATCACTGAAATTCAGAAATGGCACTTGATACATCTGAAGGTCTCTGTTTTCCTACAACTTTTCTTCATTTTTAAAAGTGGAATCACTGCAATATTTGGCTATCCATTTTAACACTGCTGCTATTTTCCACAAGTCATTCTGAACTCAAGGAACCAAGCGTGGAAATATGTGGCTGAGGAGATGCAAATTCAGGTATCCCTCCACACATCCTAACACAAGAATCTGATTGGAGACGTCGGGCATTTCTGAGTATATCAGCCACGGCTCTTCACTTTGGCTCTCATAGCACCTAAGAGTAGTTTGTAAATGGTTATGGAAGTACCTACGCAAAAGCCTTGATCTTGCCTCTTGGCCCCCAAAGCCCATATTTATGTAGGTTTGCCAGTCTCTGATCTCTGTATTATATAAGCTGCCTAAAGCCCCAGTTATACTTTTTCTCAGATTTTAACCCCTCCATCCTAGTAGTCTAATTCTAGTAATTTATCCTAAAGAAACAATCAGACATATGGTCAAATAATTATATGCAAAGAGGTTATTTGCCATGTTATTTATAATTATGATACCTTGTAGAATAATTATAAAAATTTATGGAATAATTATCAAAAATTATTTTTAAAAATCAGATACCATCTACATTTTGAACAAAAAAAGTGAGTTATAAATTAAGGTCTATTCACCATGATGAAATATTATATGGTTATCTAAATCATGCTTTTGAAAAATATTTAATGATGTGGGGAAATTTTCATGATATGGAAGTAAAATAAACACATAGGTAGATATACAATCAGACCACAATTTTGAAAAGAAAATATATCTATTAAATCTTATTTGTTTCCTAGTGATAGAGACCAGATGAAAAAACATACAGTCAGCTCACCCTACATCAGAATGATACCAGATTCTGAATTTCCCAGGAGTGGACAGAGCCAAGGCCATGGGTTGTAAAAGGTATAAAAATCCTGACCTAGTGAATTTTTGGCCCCTCTGCTGTACTTGCTGTTCCATACAAAGGCCCAAAGCCTCAGGTATTGTTTTTTACTCTTGTTTTTTGGTCCTGCTTCCATTTGACTGTATTTCTCAGGAGTCTAAGCAAACTGATGGAAATTTCATTATCAAAGAGTGAGCACTCTGGTCCTGGACTTTTGTTTGTAGCGAGTTAAAAAAAAAAAAAAGTGAGCTTTCATGGAAGCTGCTTCAGTAGCTTTCTACGTTCCCCCACAGACCCCACCACACCAGGAGAGCCAAAGATGCAGCTGAAGGAAAACCAGATGGCCAGTTTCAGAGCTTGGGCCTTGACCAATACTGTTTAGCTTGACTGCTGAATATCTGCATTTAGCTAGCTGTTCGCTTCCTTACAACTGTGAGCAGGAAAGTTCCTCAATAAAAACAGGAATGCTTAAAAGTGCCCAGGGTAGACTTAATTCATCCTCAGCACATTCAATCCTGGACTCGAATGGCTCCCCATTCTCCCCTCCACATCGCATCTCTGAGAGCATGCTCCCTGCTGCAGTGGCCTCCTTTACCTTTCGTGGGCTGTCCACGTAGGTGGGAGTCATGGCAACGCTGCTGCTCTCGGTGGGCTGGGCGGAGCTCTTGCCACCATGCACAGCTGCCTGCTGTTCTCCCAGGCACCTGAAAGGAGGAAAAACACATGACTGCGGCTTGCTCAGAGACCCCTGGTGAAAGACCCACATTAGCCAAGATGGAATGAAGACAGCTATGTTGCTGTCATCTTTTGAAACAGACATTTCTGCTTTGTTTGTCCTTCAGGCCTTACATGATACCCTTAATTTCATTCGTTGTCCTGAACAATCACCTGCCCTCTATGGTAAATCAGAAAACAGCCCACTTTAAAAAGCATCTTGGCAGCATCTGGTGCTTCCCTATTACTTTAAAAAGACGAGTGACATGTTTTGAGTGACTCCATCCATGAACACCATATTTTTAATCCTCTGGAAAAGACTTTTTCTGTTTTTATTAAATATACCAGCAGAAACACATTCTGAAAATTAGGGCTGCATTAACCTCTGGCATAAACTTAATAGGGGGAAATGGGTTGACACTCTATATACATCTTGAAGGTTTATACCGTGTTTCCCCGAAAATGAGACCTAGCCGGACCATCAGCTCTAATGCATCTTTTGGAGCAAAAATTAATATAAGACCCAGTATTATTGTATATTATATTATATAAGACCCAATCTTATATTATAGTAAAATAAGACCCGGTCTTATTTTAAAATTTTAATTTTATTAATTTTTGCTCCAAAAGACACATTAGAGCTGATGGTCCGGCTAGGTCTTATCTTCGGGGAACCACGGTATGTTAATATTTCAATGTACATACTTATATTTCCCCCAAAAGAAAACCCCACACAAATCTAACAGATATCATCTCATAACAAGATATGGCTTTCTTATGACATCCCATCCCATCCCATCCTGGTTCTGATATATATACATACTTTCATGTTTATTTTCCTAATTCTTTCCATACTAAAATTAACTATGAACTATTGTAACTTAAATGCTCCTCCAAATTAGATTGTTTTATTACTAAATATTTTATTTGCTAAGTTTCAGAAGGGTCACATTATAGCCTTAAATGCTTCATTATTGTAACGACAGTGCGAGGTGCCACCCAGAACCCTCTGCTGCTGCCTTGTCGCCACAGTAGCTGGACACATTGTCCAGTTGGCTCAGCTGTCGGCCCGTCAGGGACAGCCCCAGCTGCAGAGCAGACTCATGCAAGCTCTCACCCCTCCCTGGGCTGCCACAGATAATGAATGATCAGTGAGGGAGTGGAAAGGCCTGGGCGGGCCATGTGGGTCCAACCTGGGTCATCTCTGAAGGTGGTTCTAGCTCCAGACCTCGAGTGAGGTGGCCTGAGGCTGTCGCTAGGCTTTCATCACATCTCGGCTTTTCCCTCTGCCCACTCCTGTTTCTTCTTCCCTCTCCCTTCCACAGGTGTTGAGCCCAAGACTCTCCTTAATAAACATCCTACACTTTAAACTCCACCTGCCTCCCTAGGAATCCAATCTGTTTGTTATTGACGGTAAAGTAATCTCATCCCATAGATTAAAAACCAGTTTCCACAGTAATCTGTTACATACACTCTCTCATTTTTAGTTTTTATTATGGAAACATTTCAAACATATACAAAAGTAAAGAGGAAGATATAATCGAACCCCATCTTCTCAGACCCCAAAATTATTCATTTAGAGCCAATATTGTTTCATCTGTACACCCTACCTATCCACCCCAATTATTTTGAAGCAAAACTCAGACATGATATTTCATCCATAAACACTTCAGCACATACTGTATCTCTCAAAGAAAATGTTTTTAAAAGACACAACCACAATTCTATCACCACACTCAAAAATTTTTTCCCCCCTTCTTCTGCCCCCCCCCACTCCGGTTCAAGCCGCTGTTTCTCAGTCTAGTTGTGTAGGACACAGCTCCCTGGCCCATGCTGGTGTTATGAGCCTTGCGCAACACTCAAAATTTAAAAAACATTTTCTAGTATCTAATATTTCTCCAATTATCTCCAAAAATTTCTTTAGTTTGTTCAAAACAGGATTTAACAAAGCCCCTACATTACAATAAGTTGTGTCTCTTCAGTCTTTTTTAAGCTATAAACTCTTTTCGTCTCTCCTTTTCCTTGCAACTTATTTGTTGAAGAAAGTAGCTCCTTCATCCTGTACATTTACTGTCTGGATGAGCCGATTATATCCTTTTATTGTTTATCATGTTCCTCTGCGGCCGGCACTTCCTGACAACTAGAAATTGTATCTAAAAGTTTGAGCAGTTTTAGGTTCAACTTGGGGCAAGAATTCTCCGTAAGTATGTTGTGTACTTCTGCTTCGAGACCCACAGTGTCTTGCAGTCTCTCTTGTGTGATGTTAGTTGCCACTGATGAGCTCTGCTGAACCCATTAAGTTCATTAGAAACCACACATGGTAATGTTCTATCATTCCTTTAGGTACTGTACCTATTAGCTAGAATATTGAAAAAAGAGAAAGTTCCCTACACCAATTACTTGGTGACTCTGAGGTATAATTCATACAGGAGAAGCAGAGTTTAAGTGCTTGATTCTTCCCTATTTCACTGCCTGACACGGTCTCTCCTCTCTCTCTCTCTGCCACATTGCAATGTGTTTTCCTCTGAGCCTCATACACAAACACACGCTATGACGTACTCTTGTACTTCCTGAGGGCTGCAATGGCAGGCCATGACTGGGACAGCAGTGGCAGGAAGCTGTGGTAACCCCCAAGTGTCCACTCAGATGCATCGTCCAATGCCCATGACAATCCCAATCTACTGAGCTGCCATCTACGTGCTGACCTGTGGAATTAGGGATTCAGAGACGAAAAACACCCTTTTCTTGCCCTTGGAGGTTCCTTGTCTAATGGCTCAGGGGAGGGGACTGCCACAAATAGCCGGTTTTACGTATTGTACACGGATACGTATATATGAGAACACACATGAGGGCACGCTGCCTTCTGCTGGGAGGGGGTCGGTCATCATGTGGGGGTCTCTCTGCTCTGACTCAGCTGTCATCTAACAGGAGCAGCAGAGCCTGCCGACTGGTACCTGCTGTCCAGACTGCTCACAGCCATGCTGCTAGTCAACCCAGGACCAAGATTCCAGGGGTCTGTATCTTCCACGAGAGCATGACTAAACATACCATGTCTACAGAGAAAGACTGGAAGGGAAGTGGAAGAGATAAACGGTTATGGTAAGATGGCAGGACCATGGGTAACATTTCATTCATTCTTCCTCATGTTGCTGTCACTGCTTTTCGTAATAAATAAAACTGGATCTGCTTGGTGCAGCAAAAGAAAAAGAAAGGCACACAAAAATATGCTGTGTGTGCAAATATCATATAAAGGTCAAGCTCCCTTTGCTCCGTCTCCAGCACTGAGGAAACATACCATGTCACCCAGGAACGGGCATTGGGGCAAGGAACAAATCTCGGTCTCTGTCCCGCCTCTTGCTCCGGTGTTAGCTGAGAGTCTCACCCCTCACAAGGGGACACCACCACCCCAAGCTATCTTTCCTCTTCCAATGTGAGCAGAAACAGGCTCCTAGGAGCATACTAAATGATGACTCACTAACAAATTAAAATAAGATTCCCCCATTCCCATCTTCACATGCCTCCCAGAAACATGTTCCTTGTTCTTTTTTTCAGCAGGAAGGGTCTATGATTAGTCATAGTGAGAACCTGCCAGGCAGAGCTCTGGGGTCTTTCCTTGGGCAGATGAAGGTATTTTCTGAAGAGGACTCAGAGTCCTCGGTAATGAGCCCAACCCACTCCAGCTCTCCTCCTCTCATTTGTCCCCCAGTCGCCCCACTGTGTTCTTCACTTCTCTCCCTGTATCACGTCCTTTCCATGTCATCATCACCCTCCATCCAGCCTCTGTTGCCTCTTGCCTGGACTAGTGGGAGTCTATCAGTGGGTGTCTGCCTCTTGGGGCCCATCCCATGGGCCTTCCAGTACATGGGGCTTATCTCTGAAAACACCACTTCAGGCAAAGACACTGAATGGATATTTCACGATGTTAAGGAATTGCTATAACTTTTTAGATAAATGATGGTATTATGGTTTGTTTGTTTTTAAAGAGTACTTATCTTTCAGAGATACATACTGAAATATTACAGATGAAGGGATATGATGTCTGGGAGTTAATAAGACATAAAAAAGAAGATGAAAGCAAGTGGGATATAAATGAAACAGACTGGCCATGAGATGAAAATCATTGAAGCTGGGTGATGGGTAAACAGGGATTTATTACACTAGTCTACTTTTTTTTAAATCTGTTTGAAATTTTCCATTAAAATGAAAAAAACATTCAAAGGGACAGCCTGAATCCAATTTCCCAAGCAGTCTGTAATTGCATCTCCCACCGTGCCTCATGCTTACTCCGTATTACTTTCAGAAAGCCGAATGTCTGCAGGCTCCTGCTGGGTACGACACGGACCCTCACACCAGACAGACAAGGTCTAGTCTCCTCTAACATCTTGTACAGGGACCCACTGCATCCCTTTCTCCATCATTCACATCTACTGCACACCTACTATGTGCCAGGCACAGCACACAGCCTCTGCCATCAGAGCAGAGACAAGTCAGGGGGAAGATGAGTAACTCAGCTGCAGCCTCACAAGTGCTCTATGGACGTAGGCCCAGGATGCTGAGAGGCGCAAAGGGCACTGGATCTGCCTGGGAGGATGAAGGAGGCATGGAACGTGCACCAGAGGAGGGCCCACCTACTCATGGCAATGCTTCCTCCTCTTCCCCAAGTCCCACCTTCTCTCCATGTAAATGCTTCCCTTCCTACAAGGCCAACTTAAATCTACCTCCTGTGACACTGTCCCTACTCTCCCAAGCAAGATGTAGTCCCACCAGCATCCTGAGAACTGTAGCACTTAATGTTTATAAAAGGACCACACACTCCAATGCCTTAGAGAAGCTGGTCAGGTAGCACGACTGAGGGTGTAAGACAAGTCCAAGACCAGAGGGCGTGCTGGTTCATGGAAAACCAGAGGGCACATGTCCATTCTAGAGTGCCAGCTCATCATGGCTAGGTATGACTGTGGACCCAGTATTCACTGAGCCTCTGCTATTTCAAGCAAAGCTGGATTTTATATATTGTCTATAATACAATTTTGCATTATATTATTGATGATGTATTGTTTTATATATTATATCATATAACCATGCATCATGTTACTAAAATATTAATATTTTTTCATATTAGAATATGAAGTCTGGATTTTTTTTTTTTTGAAGTCTGGATTTTTATATGAAATCTTCAAACAAAAAAAAATCTTTGGCTCAAATATTTAAAACAATATTTTGTGTTTTTGGGCAGTGAAGCTGCCCTGTAATGGTGGCTACATGTCATTATAAATTAGTCTAACCCCACAGAATGTATACCGCCAAGTGAGCGTGAACCCTGATGTAAATGAACTATGGACTTGAGTGATTATGATGTGTCGGTGTACATTTCTCAGCTGTAATTGTAACAAACGTCCCACTCTGGTGGGGATGTTGATAACAGGGCACGCTGTGCATGTGTGGAGCCAGGGTACGTCTGGGAAGTCTCTGTTCCTTCCACTCAATTTTGCTTTGAACTAAAACTGCTCCAAAAAACAGTCTGTTAAGAAAAAAAAAAAAAACAAAAAAAAACTAACAACAAAAAAAAGCACTTTGTAGGCCAAAACAAATGTATCTATAGTTGCAATTAAGCCACAGCTGCAAGTTTATAACTTCTGGCCTATTTCGTGTTACATGACATTTACCAAGTATTAACCCAGCTTTCTTTTCATGGATGTGTCTTTTTGTCATTACAGGCTCCTTGCAGATAGAAATCATATTTCACCCCAACCACAAGAGTGGCGCACTGAAAACCCTCGGGGATGTGGGATGCGGACGCGACTCTCCGACCAGGCACTTACTTCTGACTGGCCTCCATCTCCAACAGGGCAGACAGAGCTGAGGTTCCCTTCTTCCCAACCGGGGGGCCGGCTGACTCCCCGAGGGAGTGCGTGGAAATGGGTCCGGTCACCTGCAAGCCTTTCATGGAGGTCCCTTTCTAAAGCAGAGAAGAAGAAACAAGGCCATCAGCCCAAGGGGACCCCTCAGTGAACACCCTGCACAGCTCAGCATATGCTGTCACAGCTGTTGTGCTGCTGCCCATTCACTGAGGAACACGGGTTCTCAGCATTCAGTAAATGCCCCAAAACTGCTTTCCACTTGAACTGAAGGCCCCAAATGCCCATTGACTCATAAAAACCTGCCTCTTTGAGGGGGTTTACGCATATTATCTCATTTTATTCTCATCATAACTCTAGGAAGTAAATAACATTATATCTAATTTATAGAAGAAACTGAATCTCAGAGAAGTTAAGGAACTCACTGCAAATCCCACTGGAGCTGGAATTCAAACTAGTTACCTGACTTCAAAGCCAAGGTTCCTTCCACTAAACAAGCCCTCCTGGAAATGAGGCGGTGCACAACCATAAGTGATGCTGTGTACAGAAGCCGGGTGGGTGAAGAATCCTGACCTTGAAGTTAAACCATGGCTGATGATGGAGCACAACCCAGCAACGAAAAGGAATGAACCACTGATGGAAGGGACAAGTTGGATGAATCCCAGAGGCATGATGCTGAGTGACAGAAGGCAGCCTCAAAAATTGACATATTCTACAGTCCAGTTTATATGACATTTGGAAAAGACAAAAGTACACTGATGGAGAACAGACCAGCTGCTGCCATAGTGGAGTATAGCTATAAAGGGTAGCTAGAGGGAGAGTTTTTGGAGTGACAAAAACTTCTGTATCCTGATTGTGGTGGTGGTGGTGATTACATGAATCTGTATATTTGTAAAATTCATAGACCCATACACACACACACACACACACACACACAGAGCTGGGTGTCTTCAGACATATCCCATAACCCCCATGAGCCGCAGTGTCCCCACCAGGGAATGTATGGTTGAATGAATGTCCACAGGCGCTGGGAACTTTAAAAGTGGTATAAGTGATATTGTTGCTGCAATCTAACAGTATTACACAAGCAGCTGTGCTCAACAACAGGTCCCACTTGGGGTGCACGTGAGGAAGCTGTGTCCTCAGGTTGCCCTGTGCCACAGAATACTGCCCAGTGGCTGTATGTACCCAATTCCTCCCTCTTACACCCTGCCCTGGAGAGGAACACACTGTTTTGGATTTACGACAAATGCTGGACGGTTGTGGAATAAATGCACCTGCCCGTGGAGGTCCCCAAGATAGGAGACAGCTCCTGCACCCGGGACCAGGAACAGTCCCCACAGAGCCCTCACCCGCATCATGCGATCGGAGCGATGGCGCCTGCGGATCCGGTTCAAGCCCTCCACAAAGCGGATAAAGCCATCCAGGAGCTGCCACTCCTCCTCGTCTGCCCGAGGCCTGTCCCCGTAGATGTCGCAGTGGGCCTCCCCCTCTGTGATGCGCTTGGTGGCAGTGACACAGGCTGGCAGCAGCAGGAATCGGGTCCTCCAGAACTTCAGAGACTCAATTAAGCTACGGAGGACCAAATGAGAAAAATGGGGTGGTGGTGAGCAAAAGTAGATAAAGAAATCACTCCCAATGGACACGACAGCTCGACCTTCCCCTTGGAGTTGGGGCATGAGGGTCCCTCTCCCCATGATGTGCCATATTTCAGGGCTTCATTGAAAGCACAAGCTCATTCCATGTCAACTATCATTTAAAAATAAATGTTTAAAAAATGGAGGAAAGAAACACAACCACCACAAGCTCAGAAGGAAGAACTCAAATGCTGTGTTTACACCCCAGAGATGCCAGAATGCTTCTGTGCACTTGGGCCCATTGGAGTTATGGCTTTTTATCATCGTGATCATAAATCATGCATAAAAATTCAAAACAAAACACAAGTAGTCAGGAAAATGTTAAGAACATGATCTGCACTGATATTCCATCAAAGAGGTCATCATCACCAAGGTTTTGTTGTTTGTTTTTATGTGGAAAATATACACAACTAAGTTTACCACTTTAAAGATCTTTAAGTGTACATTTCAACGGGATTTCCAGTCAAGACGGCAGAGTAGTTGAAAAAAAAATTATTTAAAAAAGATAAAAAAATAAAACCTCAATATGGGAGAAAAAGTGTACATTTCAGCAGCATTAAGTACCTTCACACTGTTGTGCAACCATCACCACCATCCATCTCCTCAATGAGTTTTTAACCCAATACAAATGTGCTTTTGTTCCTTCTCCCCCCACCGCCAAAACAGACATCCTTTGGTAATCAGAAAAAAAAGGCCGGAAGTGTTAAAATATGGACACACCCAGGCTGGAAAGCCGAAGCATGTTCTCTGACCTGAAATCCTCAGAGCCGGTGGAACAGATATACTGATCTAAGTAATTCCACTTGTACTCTTCCAGCCGCTCGTGGGAGAATTCCACCCAACAGGAGACAAACTCCGAGTCTGAGTGGGAAGGGCAGAGGCTGTAGGTGTAGTGGATCTGGGCAGACTCATAAGGGTACCTGGGGAAAAAAGGACATGCCCAGAAGTCCAAAGGAGAGTCCCCTGATTCTTCACCACCTTTTCCGTCTCAATATACTGAGCACCATCCTTGGCATTCTACCCCCAACCACGGTAACCAACTCGTCCCCATGGGCTGGTAATGGCGACTTCTCAGACCTTCTTTACTTTCCCATTCTTCTCGCCCCACCTTCTTTATTTTCACTTGGCTTGTTAAGAATCAGGCCGAACATAAGCTTAATCAAATCCCTTTTGAAAGTAGGGGAGCAATGCCCATAAAATAACCCTAGAAAACAAAACAGTAACTCCAGAAGAAAAATTAACCACTCAACCTCCTCAGTTTCAATTACGTGTGACACACATAATTCAGTATGTGGACAGCAGGTGGACACAACTCAGGACAGTAGCTGAAAACCTTAAATATCCAAGGACTCACTTGGGAAGGTACCGTGTCACTGTGATCATCTTATCCTTCAGTGTCACTTTGTGGAAAGTTCTGCCCATACTCAACCAGTACTGGTCCTCTTCCTCAGGGCGGTTTCGGGACACAAGGCCTAACAGAGAAAAAAAATCATTTCCGACACTTGGTAACAGGCAATTGCTTCTCTTCCATAGGGATTCAGAAAAGGAGACACAAAAGAGGCAACACAAAAAGTCCCAAAGTTGGCAGATTTTTCTGTTACTGAACTAACCAGCAGCAGATCAGAGGCCGGGGCTGCTGATAGCACCTAGATGACACTCAAAGCTGAACAGTCCAGTGCTGTTCTGGAAAGTTCTAGAGATGGTAACAGGCTGAGTGATGACTGTGGGACAAAGTGGAACTCCACTCCACTCACGCACAAGCTGCCACCCTGGCATTTGAGGCCTTTACCCCAGGGTGGCAACCAACTGAGCTGTCTGGACTTAGCTCCCATGGCTCCCACACTGCTGCACTGTGTTCCTGTCTTAAAGGATCACATATTTATTTGTTGTAATTTCCATCTCCAAACATTTGCTTCCGTTGTTTCTTCTGCCTTCTCTTCCTGGGCCACCATCAAAATCCTACAGATCATTTAAGGTCACCATGAAATGCCACTCCCTCCAGAAAGCTATCAGACCCCATCAGCAGCCTGAATTCTACGCTGTATGTAGCTCTTTATGTGTGTGTCTCACACACTTACAAACTAAAAGTTCCAGGAGGCCAGGGTCCAAGTCTTTATATTTTCAGTGGCACCTGATAAGGTGCCATGCCCACAGCAGGTATTCAAAATACGTTAGTTGAATTGACTTGAACATTGGAAAAAGGAAAATGATGAAGACTCAAGGAAACTACAAGCTTTTAAGAAAGTAAAAATAGTACTTCAATGAACAACTGAGCCATAAGATTCCCATGATCTACCATGTTTCCCCGAAAATAAGACCTAGCCAGACCATCAGCTCTAATGCATCTTTTGGAGCAAAAATTAACATAAAACCCAGTATTATATTACATATTAATTGTTATATTATACCCAGGCTTATATTAAAATAAGACCGGGTCCTATATTAATTTTGACTCCAAAAGACACATTAGAGCTGACTGTCCAGCGAGGTCTTATTTTCAAGGAAACACGATAGAAATGAAACACAGATCCCTCATTTAGTGGAGGGCAGCATGGGACTTGTCAGAAGAAAGGATGGCAGAGGCTGAAAGGATCTTCACCAGGAATGCAGAATCCAATGATGGTGAGGGAGCGGCTTTGACTCAGGACCGCAGATGAAACCCAGCGCTTTTACTTGCCAGCTGTGTGATCTTGGGTACCACATCTCTCTGAGTCTCGCTCTCTGCAACTAGAAAGAGGGCTTGTCCCCATCCCAGAATTCTTTTATGCGTGCAGTAAGCACCCTACCGATTGTCAGGAAGACATTGTCACGGGATAACATTCATGAGCATCTAGCATGGTTCCTATACCCCATTCTAAATTAGGTACAACCAGAGTTATTCCTGTTTTTATCCTGCAGAGCACTCATCACAACCTGGGATCTAATACATACTTGTGCTTTATTAGTTTAACGTCAGTCTCCCCCAGTAGACTGTAAACTCCAAGGACAGGTCCGATGCTGTTCTACTCACAACTGGAACAGGGTCCGACAATCAGTATTCAGTAAATCTGTAATTAGTGAGTAGCACACACTCACTGATGATGGCTCCTTTTCTAGTAATTATACAATGGTACCATTTCTGTTACTACAGAAATAAAAGGGATTACATTTACCAAAGGAGAAAAATAGCCAAAAAGGGTACAGTCAGGTGAGTAGCCCCTAGCCAACCAGCCATGACATGAGGCTCATGAATCAACCAGAACAGAACTGTATGCTCGAGGAATTATGGACCACTAAGGGACACCGATCAGCTAGTCCAGAGAAAAGCAAGTAGGCAGCCTGAATGGGGCCATTGACATTAAAGGCGAATTCATTCCACTACTCCAGGGATAAAGAACAAAATCCTTCCCAGGTCCCGTGAAGCCTGAGTCTCCTGACATTTCTGGCCACATCTCTAGCTTACTCTGTATGCTCCACCACACCAGGCTCCTTTTTTGGTGCCCAGAAAGTGTCACAATGCCTCCTGCCTCAGGGCCTTTGCACATACTCATACCTTTGCCTGGTATGCTCTTCCTACCTACTCCTGCCCTCCGCCTCCAACCTGCTTCTCTTACTATAACTCCCGCAATGCTTCACGTCTCAGCTCAAACACCACCTTCTCCAGGAAGCCATCCCCGACCCTCCAGACCGGATCAGGTCCCCTGACTTTTCCTTCATAGTCTTTATCACAACAGGAACTTACATTTCAACGTTTGACTAACGTTTGACTTATCCCCACTGGGTTATAAATCCCCCCCAAAGAGCAGGAGGTAGAAAAATACTGTTGAATGAATGAATTCATATATTTATTGACCCATATTATTGTATAGCAGGCACAGTGGTTTCCATTGTAGAGGATAAAAAGATGAAGCTAAAATAGTCCCGGCATTCAGAAAGGTTACTATTTAGTAGAGTCTAGAAAATGAAAAGAAGGCAACATGTGATAAGTAGCACAAGGGGCTTTCAAAGAAAATCCAGAGGGAATCAAAGCTCCATCATAAGCAATGGGGCCTGGACCTGCTGACCACTAAGCTCCCTCTAACAGGACCACGCTTCTCTGATCGTCTGGCCAGAGGCGCTTTCACGGAGCCAAACATGATCTGAGGTTTTGAGCTGCGTGGTGAGGAGAGTGGGAGGTCTAGTCAGCTACAAGGAGAAAGCAAGACACTAATGGCTGCTCACTGATTATTCCAGTACGTGAACGCTGCTTTTGGATTCTAGGAGCCCACACTTAATTTTTCTCTGCCTGACTTATTTTAGAAAAGCTTTCCAGAGCCTGGCTCTAACTCAGTTGGCATCACTGGGCCTCTGTCACTCACAGATGACTCTTGCTTCAAGTCACTAAGCTTCAGTGAGAAACAAGAGAAAAGAAATCCAGAATAGGAAAAAAAACGAACAAGTATAAACTTCAGGTTTAGGGTACCATCTGAGAACCTGCTGTGTGTCAGGTACTGTGGTGTACATAAATATAGGTTTCTCAGTCTGGAATATTCACTATGTGCTTTGACAGACCAGTCCTGGCTCAGCTGCCTGCTATTCCTAGGTGTTGCCCATGCCAGGCTGCAACATTCCTGAACTTGATCATATTCTCTTCCTTAAAAGGAGAGTTGTAGATGAAAGACAATTTTAAGATAAATCTGTGCCCTGTGGAGGCTCTATTCCTCATGTAATGTAAAATTTAGAAAAATTTTGCGCTGAAAAAGAATTACTCCTAAATGTATCTATTTCCTAGCATTCTGAGAGCCGACTTACATACATTTAATAGAAAAGGAAAAAATGTGAGCCCCAGGAGAAACACTCACCTCGGCTATAGAGGGGGCTGCTGCTCAATGGGGGCGGGACGGCAGGGTTGGCTTTCTGGGCCTTGGGCTGCACTATGATTTGATAGCCCTGCATGAGACGCTGGCAAATGAACTCTTCAAACACCTGCTGAGCCGTCATCTGCACACCCTCCTCGTCCCTCCTAAAAAAAGCAAACGATTGTTCACATGAATATGCTTGGCCCAGGGCAGAGTGACACTCAGAGCCCACACAGTTCCATTCTCTCCTTTGCTTCAACCCCACAAGGCAGCCCTGACAACTATTCTACAGTGGTTCACAAAACAAACAATTTGTAAACAGTTTGGGGGAAAATGATCAGTTCAAGAGGTGAAAAGAGAAGGCAGGTAATTTGATGCCCAAATGGGTAATCTTAGAAAAGATCAGAGGTAGTGTGTCCAGAACAACTGCAATAGAAAATATGGGAAAGGATGAATGAGGAGACATGGTTAAAGGAGGCAGGTCAGTAGAACTCTAAAGAAAAAACTAACTGTTCTAGCCTCGTAAAATTTCCTCAACTTAAGGGGACACAGGTTTGAAAATTCAGTGTTTTGACGTACAGCTGACCATTCCCAGACATCCCCCCATCCCGGCACCCACAAACAAAGCCTTTCCTCTAACACCGACCTGTCCATATCCGCTTCTGGGAGGAGGTCATAACAGCCCTCTGTATAGTCGTTCTGCAAGCCCTGGCGGTCGGGGAAGTAGTCGGTGGTGAGCGGGAGGCACGCCGGAGTAGTGAGAGACTTCCAGTCCACTCCCACTGTGCAACAGAAGCCTGGCACTACAGGGGGAGCAGACAGTGTCAGAACTGCCTCGTGTAAATGGGGGAAAAGGTACGTGTGGTCACCATGGCAGGCGTTGGATGGGTGTGGGAATTGGGGGGTAAAGAGAGGAGAAGAGGGGGTGGGAGGAAAAGTTCATGGTGAAAGGTGGTAAAATTGCCAGGCAAGGGATGGGGAGGGAGAAAGAGAAAGAAACAGTTTGTTAGACAATGCAGTGCGCGTGCTTATTCAATCCCATCATGCAAATGGGATTCACAGCTGATACTTTTCATTTTCTGCTGCTCGTAAGCTACAAGCTGCAATGCCAGGGAGGTTACCGCAGGGCAGGGCAGGCGGTTATACATGGAAGCAAATCAACATTCCAAGAGTGGAAGAGAACTCAAGCCGGAGCCTCTCCTGAGGACTGCAGAGTGGCTGGGTGGGGAAAAGAAGGGAGCTCAGCCAGATTTTGGAGCGAACAGCACACGGTGGCAGAATTCAGGAATACTTTCAGAATTGCAAAAATAAGTCACAGATCCAAAAGGGTAGGAGGAGAAATCAAGGCCAGAACTTTAGGCGACAGAGTTTAGCAATCCAGAAATGAAAGCTTCAGTTGGTAGAGTGGGCCTGACCACGTGGGTCTGCCCCAAATTGCCTGCTCTTTGGTTAAAGCATGGTCTCTCCACCTCAGCACTAGTGAGATTTTAGACCAGATTATTCTTTGTTGTGGGGAGCTGTCCCGTGCATTGCAGGATGTTGAGCAGCATTCCTGGACTCTCCGCACTAGATGCCAGTGGCATCTCCTGGCTGTGAAAACCAAAAATGTCTGCAGACACTGCCACATGTCCCCTGGAGGGACAAAACTCATCACCAGTTGAAAATCACTGAGTTAAAGGAATAGGGCAGTTACCTCTTTAAGTTATTTAAGTGAAGAATGTTTTTCAAATCTCTATACGAGGGAACCATGTGAAGCAGAAACACTCCGTGCCTTTGCCTCTGAGTCCCGAGGGGCACCCGCATACACCTTATCTTTGCACAGTGCTACGTGGCTCTCAGGCTGGTATACCTGTTATCTCCTCTGCGCTCACACTGCTCTTCGGAGCAGGTATGGTGACATCATCAACCCCTTTCAACACTTAGCCAAGCCGAACCTCTCAGAGTTTACAGGACCAACAGTCTCTGTGCATGAATATCTCCACCGTATCGTGACAGACACACACTGCCCAGTACAACAGGGTCCCACTGAATTCGGAGTTAGAGGACAAGAAGAGGACTTGTGTGCTAAGTCACAGCAGGAAACATGTCCTATGTAGCACCATTGCTTTGGGGAAGATGACCTGACCTACAACAGGCCCAGCTACATGGTACATATAACAGGTCGTGGCGTGGGTTTTAGTTTGTCTGTTAAGAGGACTTAACATGCAACTTACCCTCTTAACGATTTTTCAAGTGTACGTACAACACAGTGTCATTAACTTAGGCACAATGTCGTAAAGCAGATCTCTAGAACTTACTCATTTTGCATAACTGAAACTTTATGTCCATTGATTAACAACACCCCATTTCCACTTCCCCCCCAAGCTCCTGGCAACTATCATTCCACTCTCTCATTCTATGAGTTTGACTATACACAAGTCTTGTTAACTCACTAACACTTCAAGAATTCAGAACAGCCTAATTAATCACCCCCAATTTCTCTATACGGCAAAGGAGGGAGTGAGCTCATTCCTACCTCCTAGTTAAAACCAGTACCAGAAGGAAGACACCTGATCAAAGCCACCGGGGTGAAGCCAGAAACAGAAGATAGTTAGATCTTTATGCCCTCTTAGATTGTTCTGGTCCTCGTCAGCTTCCCGATCTCAGGATTATAAAACCTTTCAGAAATGTTTTCTGCTGGCATATACCAAGATACAGAGAATTGAAATGCCTGGTCCAAAATCCCACGGTGAGAAAGGTTCCCAATTCTTAGTTTAATGATGTTCTTTCACTGGGATGAGTGTGTGGCCTCTTTCCTACTCTAGTAGCTTCAGCCCTACAAAGACCTCTCACGAGGTTCCACTTCAGAACCATTAAATTAACAATATATACAGATTACAAAATCCAGTGCTGGGGTTGTATAGAAGAAACAGGCTTATCTATTCATTGCTGGCAGCTTCCTAGAAAATAATCAATCTGCCAACTATACTTTGGGGAATATATTCCAAGGATCTGAACCAAAAGAAAAAAATACACCAACTGCACCATACATTGTATCTGCTTTATATGCTATAGCAAAAAAACTAGAAACCACGCAAATGGCCACCAATAAGAAATTATTATTCGAACTATGATACAGTAATTTGTTTGATCTTGCCACTAAAAATGAGTAATAAAAAAATAATAAAAAAATACAATAAAAATGAGTAATATGAGGGACCTGAAGAAGTCACGAAAGGAATAGTAAGTTAATAATAAATCATAAATGGGAACAAAAAACTCCGTGATGTATATCTACTGGTCACAGCTAAGAAAAATAAAGTCTATTAGGTGGTAGGACTTTTTTTCTGGTATTTCGCTATTATAGATATTTAGATATTCTCTTCAATACAGTCCACCCTTGAACAACAAAGATTTGAACTGCACTGGGTCCACTTACACGTGGGTTCTTTTCAACAAATACTATAAATGTATTTTCCTTATGGTTTTCTTAATTACATTTTCTTTTCTTTTCTCTAGCTTACCTTACTGTAAGAATACAGTATATACACACATATAACATAAAAATATGTGTTAATGTTTATGTTATCGGTATGGATTCTGTACAACAGTAGGCTATGGGCTGTTAAGTTCTGCGGGAGTCAAAAGTTATATGCAGATTTTCAACTACATGGGGGTCGGCGCTCCAACCCCCACACGGTTCAAGTGTCAGTTGTATTTAGATGTTCAGCTACTTCAATAGACAAGGATGAAAAAAACAAATACAACCCAAACATTTTCAGCTCCAAGTATGTAAACAGTTCCAGTTCTTATTACTTTTTCCCAACTTTTCCCCAAAGCCATCATTAAGGGCTAAGGCTAACTCTGGACTGCCACAAAGGTTTCATGGGAATTCCATTACCCTTCCCATGATCCTCTGAATTACATTGCAGACCAGGTTATTTGGCTACTCCCTTCTCTCTCACTTTCCATCGGATAGGCTGAAGAGTCTTCCCTTGCCACTTACACTGCCTTCTGGAACCCCAGAGCCATGTGGACTTCCAGACCACTCTCTTCCCACAGGGCTCCCCCTCTTGCTTTCTCATGCTTGGACCACTCCACACCCCCACCACCTTTCCACCTTCCCCAGTCAGCCGCCCCACTTACTTGGGTCTGGAGAGGTAGAAACATTGTCCTCTAGAGAATCCTTATTCTGGGTCCTAGGATTCATACCTATGGAAAGACGAAAACAACTTGTTTTCAATGAGGCTCATTCTTCAAAAAAGTTCTGACCAGTTGTGGTTAAAAAAAAGATCAAAACTGTAGCTAAAGGGCCGGCCCGGTGGCGCAGGCGGTTAGAGCTCCATGCTCCTAACTCCGAAGGCTGCCGGTTCGATTCCCACATGGCCCAGTGGGCTCTCAACAAAAAAACAAACAAACAAACAAAAAAAAAAACTGTAGCTAAAAATAAAATTGTGAACCAAGTACAAAATCTGTGCTGAGTATTTCCAACAGCACAAATGAATCAAAGAAAAATGAGCAATCTAAAATTTGGGAATGAGCCAGAACTTCACTCTGAGGTTATCAATACTAGTCTTTGCCCAATGAGACCGTTGGCATATGCACAAACACATACACACACACAAGCAAAAAGCAACTTACCACTTATATTAAGAAAAGGAATGTATTTCAAAATCATTTCAACTAATTAGAGGAATCTATAGCAAACATAAAATGACCCATTTAAACTCAGTCCACTCAACAGTCATCTTCTGGAATTTTCTCCCCCAAATCATGGCTGTCTGAAGTATAACATCAAAACTCACTACTTTAAGAGGAAAAAAAACAGTGATTTTACCTACTGGGCTGACAGGAAAACAAAGATTCTTTGAAATGCCACTTATTGACTGAAAAGTAATAGAACTGATTTTAAAACACACATTCCAACATTTAAATGTCCCTTTCAAAATATATATATTTACCAGAAAATTATGATACTATATAAAGGATTGGAAAGATCCTCACCAAACTGTCAACAGTGGCTATCTTTGAGAAGAAAGCTGGAGGAGGTGGCAGAAGGTAAATGAGAACTTGTGCTTTTTATTCTGTGTCATCTGAATGTTTTATAACAAGAACAAACATTTATAAATCCCTTGTAAAATCTTCGAGAAGACAAGCTACAAACTGGGAGAACGTAGTTACAAATCACACATCTGACATAGGCCTTGTATCCAGAACATATAAAGAACTCTGAAAACTCAGGAGAAACAAAACAAACAACTCGATGAGAAAACAGGCAAAAGATTTGAACAGACATTTCACCGAACAACATATACAGAAGGCAAATGAGCACATGAGAAGATGCTCAACATCATTAGTCATTAGGGAAATGGCACATTAAAAGCAGTGACATACCTCTACAAACCTTTTTGAATGGCTAAAATGACAGGTCACACCAAGTGCTGGCAAGGGTGTGGAATAACAGAAACCCTTATCCAGTGATGGGAGAGAAATGCAAAATGGCACATCACTTTGGAAAACAGTTTTGCAGTTCCTTTAAAAGTTAAACGTCTATTTATCATTTGACCCAGCAATTCCACTTATAAGAATTGACCAAAGAGAAATGAAAATTTATGTTCACACAAAAACCTGTAAATGTTTAAAGTGGCTTTATTCAGTTGCCACAATCTGGAAACAACCCAAACGTCTTTCAACAGGTGAAGGGGCAAACAAACTAGTACATTCACACGATCAAATATGACTCGACAATAAAAAGTAATGAATATTACTACGTGTGCATGCAACAACTTACATGAATCTCAAGAGCATTATGCCGAGTGAAAGAAACTAGACTCAAAAAGCTACCTACTGTATGATTCCAAGTGCATGACATGCTGGGAAAGGCAAAACTAGAGGGAGAGAGAACAGATATCAGTGGGTGCAAAGAGGTGGGGAGGGGTTGAATACAAAGGGGCAGCACAAAGGAATTTGGGGGTAACAAAATGTTCTGTATCTTGATGTGTTTGTTGGTAGTTATGAATCTATGAAATTGTCAAATCTCATATGACTGCACACTAAACAGTGAATTTTACTGCAAGTAAATTTAAAAATTAATAATTTTTTTTTAAATTTAAAAAGATGATGTAATTTGGCCAAAACAGTTTTAGCACCTCTTTTTTGGAACTGTCCCCAGCACTGTTAAGTAACTTACTGAAGATCACACACTAAGGTAAAACCTGACTATCCATCTGAGTATCAGTTTTCAGCTACTGGAAATGTTATCTGTTCTTTGTCAACAGACAAAAGCTATTTGGAGCCAAATTTTCTGAAAAAGCTACCTTGGCTGATTATATCCATTTTCACAAAAACACAAAGCATGACTATAAAGAAGGAACAAGGTGGATTTAAGTTCAGTCTAAGAACTGGTATGAAAGAAATGACAAAATTGGCAATCTCAAAACATTCTGAGCAATAGGAGAATTATTAAATTATTAAATACATCACCTCACAGGTTTGGACGCTAACTTTGGTCATTAGATCACCCCCTTTGTTGGGAGGGGGGAAGAAAACCCAATCTAGACTTGGTGTATAAGAAATAAAGTTCTTATACTTACAATTGCACGAGCAAAGGGTACTCAGAACAGCTTTGGCTCCCAGGCCAAAAGCAGATTTGGGCCATTTCTAGTAGATACAAGCACATTCAAGGCAACCAGCCTCTTATGCTACACACACAAACTTATTTTAAATAAACAGCAATGAAAAAAGTGTAAAGAAATAAGTATTTTAAGGGCTTCTGCAAAGCTTCCACACAGCTTCCTTGCATTCCAATTCACTGTCCCGCCCACCAGCTCTGCCTTGGAAGCTTATTTTCAGTCACAGATGTGATGTTAGCATGTGAAGAGCCCCAACAACCTGAGAGGACACAGGTGAGACCTCCTGGTCAGTCAGCTATGCTCCAACCTGACATTTGGGAACGAACCTCACAGAGTTCCAAGCCAGACACACAACGTGGGAGCCAAAGCTGAGAACAGTCATCTCAGTTCTGTCTTTTCTGACATCTGTTCAGAGTCAAGAAGTCTCAACCTGTTTTCTGGTTATTAACCTAAGGCCAAAATAGGGAAATCAGTGTGGAGCCTTCAGGGCTGATTCCTGGGGACATCTGCAAGCCTGTGCCTCGGGCAAGTCATTTCTCTTCTCTGGGTCACAGAGGTGGCACTTAGCCATAAAAATCCAACCTGGGCTGGATAAGTGACTCCGAGGCCTTCTCGTGGCCTCAGTGTGCTACGACTTACTTTTTACTTTAGCTCTTAGGTCAAATCTGCTGCATGGACCTAATGCTCAACAGAAACACCGAGTTGCAGATTCTGAGTCCCAATACCAGAGAAAGAAAACATGGCACCATTTATTTTCTTTTTCAAAATTCTCTGGAGCACTTACCCCAACAAAGGGAAGGACACTGACTAACTAGTCTTATAAACTGGTGCCCAGTTAAAGAAATAGAGGGATAAAATCTATCTGCTTGATCCCACCAACTACCTGGTCCCTGCTGGGCACCATGTGAAAAACAAGTGAATAGTACAGGTGAGGCCCCAGCTAACAGTGCTCAAAATGAACTTCAACGGGCCAGGAGGCCAGGACGGAAACCCACAGAGACATCCCTCCTGTGAATCGTGACTCGCGTATGAATCAAGTCCAAATGCAGGAGAAAATCTGAGTCATGACTGAGTGCCTGCAGATGGTACAAACTGTCAAGCCCAGGAGGCAAGGGTGGGGTCACAGATAAGATCTTCCTGTTTCTTTTCTATTAATATTTTTTTTAATGAAATGCTAGCTAGTTGTTTAGACCCCACCTTGGACCCAATGTGACATTTTGCCCTGAAGGAATCAGATCTACTCTTGATCCTTACAACTCTGTGAGGCAGGCAGGAGAAGATCTTTGTCCCCATTATACAGATGAAGAACCTGAGGCTCAGCAAAGGTTAAAGGCTAAACTCCAAAGGCAAGAGAAGCAGGGCTGGGACTTTGTTCTGATCGTTTTCATCATAGCACGCTCCCTCATCTAACCATGTCATAATTTAGCTCACATGTTCAAGGCACACGGTATCACTGGAACCACTCAGAGACCAGCTCCCTGTGAGATGGCTTTCCTTTCATGGTTGTTACCCCACATGAAAGTGCTTCAAATAGAATCCCAAGTGAATGACAAGCCAGAGCTCTCTAAGGTGAGGAGAATCGGTGTCTTAATTATTTTGTTTCTTCTCAGGCCTTAGCACGGTGCCTGGAGTCCAAGAAACATTTCTGGAATGGATAAGAGTTTAATGAGTATGAAGGAAGCAAACCATATTCCATGAGGATTGAGGATGGCTTGAAAGTAGTCAATTCAAAACCAAGCAAGGCACAAAAAGACCGATTCTTTGAGGAAAGGAATCAGTTAATTGTTCAACAAGGATATCAGAGAATGAAGAAAGATATTCTTCAGAAAAGAGAAAGCTAACCTCAGAAGGCTTTTAGCATTCATTCAACAACCTGATAAGTGCCAGAACTGTTTTAAGTTCTAGAGATACAGCCATGAAAAACAAGAACAAAAATCCCTGTGCTCGTAGAGCTTATAATAAAAATATATAACAAAATTAAAAGATCTACTATGTCAAGTGGTCCTGTAGAGAAACATTAGGCAGGGAGAAGACAGGTGAGAAGATGAGTGCCAGAGTAGACAGTGGCAATTCAGGGAAGACCTGAAGAAAGAGAGCAAGCTGCGGGTAGGTGGTCATATAAGTTATCATCCAACCCACCTTTGACGGTGAAAGGGGACACTAATAATCATCATATAGGTCAATGAATACAAATCAGGACTGTAGTGGGCAAACTCAGAGATATGGACCTCAGCCATGAAGATCTCCAGTGTAAGGGCATAGCAGAGGAGAGAGCAAGAGAAAGGACCTGAGAGTCAGATGTGCCTGATATATTTGGGGAATCATGAATGTGAAGTAAGAGGGGAAAGCAGGAGAGGAGGCCTGAGTAACAAGAGGCCACAGGAAGCAGGGGCTCTGTCAGCTACTGCAATGCCTTTGGCTTTTACTCCGAGTGCAATAGGAAGCCCGCAGAGGCTTTTGTGCAGATGTTTCATGATCTGACTTCTGTTTTTGAAGCATGACTCTCAATTGCTGTGCTGGAAATAAACTATACAGAAGAGCAAAGGGAAGAAGCTGAGAGATCAGTCAGCAGGCTTCTGAGACAATCGAGGCAAAAGATGGTATCTTGTACTGGGCTAGGACTGGTGGAGGTGATGAGCGATGGTAAGATTCTAGTTATGTCCTAAAGGTAAATCTGACATTAATTGGTTATTGCATATGGTAACAAAGATGAGAATGACTTTATCTCATTTCTTTCTGTGGCTAGCTAGCATAATTGATCAGGAAGCACAAGATCAAAGATGGGAGTTCAATTGCCACATGAGACCTATGCTACAGCCCACCTCCAGAAGACCTCTGGCCCCTTTGAAAACATGCTACTGGTCATAAAAGGACTGGGCAAGAGTAAAGATGACCCTATTTAACTGTAACACCCTAACTAGAAAAAAAAAACCCAAGGTGCCCTCCCCTTCTTTAAGAAGCTAAACATTCTAGAACATACTTATGTAAATGAACACTCGCACACCAACTAGCATAATTTTGTGGATCATTCAAATGCTTCTCACATACAGCAGCTTGGTCTTAGAAGTATAGGTTCATCTGTCAATAAATGTGCTAAGCTCTTTCAGTCTAGTGGAGAGACAAACATGGAAACAAACCGTGGTATCACGTGTCAAGTGGTACAATTGGCTTATGCGTGTGAAACTATGTGGAAACATGCCCGACATCTCCTGGAGGGCTTCAGGAAGAGTGAGAAGCACCAGGGAGGGCTTCAAAGAGGAGCTACTGTTGGAGCAGATTCATAAAGACTGAGCTGACATTTCCCAGGCAGAGCCAAGGGATGAAGACAGGGGAGGAGAATATTCTATACAGAGGGACTAGTCTATGCAAAGATATGAGGGCAGGGAACCAACCACACTGTTCCCCTCAGGGCCTCTCCTGATTATATTTATGGGGGTGGGTTTGCCCACCTCACACACAGTTGAAAGCTCTTCTACAGCAGAAACTACTCCTGCTCTGGCCCTGGTGCTGCTGCCCTCAACACCAAGCTCATAAGCCGCCCTCAATCACGACTCCTTGACATACTGATAAATGTGGCTTGACCAACATGTTCTTGGCTAAAAATGTAATGTGCAGCCCATTTATAATGCCATGCATTATAAAGCACTGCTTCTAAATAGGTCACCCAAAATTGTGTCTGAAATGATCCCAAAATAGACATGGTCCTGCTTTTCTGGTCCCCGTGTCATTTCTAGATGTAAGCCTGCTCTGGGCATCCCAACTCTGCTACCTCTTTTTTTTAACTTTTATTTAAGTGTGTTTTTCCAGGACCCATCAGCTCCAAGTCAAGTAGTTGTTTCAATCTAGTTGTGGAGGTTGCAGCTCACAGTGGCCCATGTGGGGATCGAACCGGCAACCCTGTTGTTAAGAGCACTGCGCTCCAAACAACTGAGCTAACCGGCCGCTCTGTTACCTCTTGGATCGGTTACCTGAACCACTGTTGCTAAGCAGGTTGACAGAAAGTTCTTCAGTTCCGCTGAAGTTCAAGAAGGACATGCCGTCACCAGGCTGGCGGGAGGTGCTGTGCCTGCAGAGAACAGAGCCCAGCCACCTGGCTTAATGCACAGCATCACCTCTTCTATCCTGCTCACCCTGTGTCCCAGGGGTTTTCATCAAAAACAGGCCTGAATATTCAGCCGCGTAGGCTGGCAACCACTGGGATTCCTATCATAGGCCACAGCACTTGGTTTGTGCGCTAGCTCTGGCCTCCTGTGACAGGCTCCTCCTGCCCTAGAACCTCAGCTGCCATTGCCACACTAGATCGCCTGACCTTTCTGTCCTAAGCCTCCTCCTGCTAACTCTGACAGGAGAATATGAAGTGCTTGAATAGAGGTACCAAGTTATTCTGGTAACGATGGTCACACCCTGTCTGTATCCCTCATCCATCCCATTGGACGTTGAGATGGGTGAAAAGGGGCCAAAGACTGCTCTTTGCAAAGTGTTTCCTAAAGCATCACAGTGAGTCTAGGTGTCACCGGGGTTCATGCTTGTCAAGACTTAAATGACTCTCTTCCCACACTGACTCTCTTTGGATGCCTGTAACACATTCAGAACTCTGGTTCAAGAAGTTGTTTCTATAAACACAGGCCTTGACTTCCATTGCTTTCCGCATTAACTTCTTCTAAACTCAACGGTAGAATTTCTCAATGACCAAAATGACAAAGGTCGTAGCCTGACTGAAAAAAAAAACCACAGAGCATAAATCACCTATCTCAGCACCCATTTTCACCTTTGACTGAGGATTAGAAAACACTCATGTTTGAAGTTCACAAAGCATGCTCTGAATTAAATCTAAAGCTAGAGGAGGGCCTAGGTAACATCTCTGGCAAAATTGTCAGCCTGTTTGCTTTGCACTTGGCCCAATGACGGGAATGACGCGGACTGACAAAGGAAGGCCTTGACCTCATCTGCAAGTCTTCTACACATGACATTTGTCAGTGGTCTGCTCTGCATATTGTCCTGGCTGCTGGAGAGTGTTCTCCAAGTACCATCCAGAGCCCTATGCACATTCTCACCTTCCAGCAGCTTCATGATATGCTAACTCCAGCAGCTCTGCAGAGGAGTGAGTTGGTTCTCTCTGCCCGCTGCCCTGCAGCTCCTCCATATTCTGTCGGGTCTGGTGATGGATCTGGATGGCCTCTCCGGACGGTCCTACCCAGATAAAGATCCACTGAGCATCATTCCCACCCAACTAGTTCTGTGCACTTGGCTTCAATCTCCCTCCTTTCCAGCTGCTGGGATACAGGTGTTGGAGAGAGCACCCCACAGACGACACACAGAGAGGAATGTTATACACATGACCCTCTGGCTCCCACACAGGACGACTCCTCTTCTGAGCAGGACTCATCCTCCTGTGGGGCCTCATGTTCATCATATTTAAGATCCTCTGTCTTGTGCATGTCAACTGAGACGCCACAGAGAAATACAGACGTCCAGGAGGCAAGGGCCCTTCCCAGGAGAGATAACACAAACGAAACAAAAAGGAACATACAAGTGAAACATCAATGACTCTGTTCATACATAAGATAACAACCGTGACTTTAAGAAGCAGAGGCTGCAAAGGTGCAAAACAAGACATCGGATAAGAGATAAATGAGAACTAGTCAAGTCTAATTGCTTCCTGGAGAAAGAAAAGTGTCAGAGCTGAGTGTTAAAGTTAGTAGGCCCTGAAGGAGAGGCTATCTGGGTAGAAGAAACAATCCATGCAAAACCCCAAACGTGGAAGAGGGAAGACATATGCAGGAGACCAGATTAGCTTGGGAAAGAAAAGAACCTCTGAGGGTGGGAGTGAGGAGATGGAACACTGGGGAGCCTGGCAAAGGAGGGCCTCAGCAATCAGAGGGCCAGGCGGGCAGGAGGATGCACGTTTGGAGAATGTTGTTTTAGTAACGAAGTTGAAAAGCAGCAAATTGCATTGGGAGGAAAAGCACAAAAGCAAGAAGAGCTGAGGATATCGGAAGAAAAATGAATAGTTCTTGTAAGAGAACTTGAAGAGAGCCAGTAGGAATCACAACAGAAAGAGAAAGACACCAGAAAGTAACAAGCTGTGTCACTGATTATGGCAGAGATGGGGGAGAGGGGTTTGGGAAGGACCCCCAATTACAGCCAAAAGAACTAGCTAGATTCATTGCTCACTCACTTAACTTTTAACACTAAAAACAAGCACAAAAAATAATAATAACTAGACATTTCCAAGCATTCAGCAGGATGGCTTCCATGAAAAAACTCTGGAGTTTTATGCATCTGTTCCTTCCCAGCCCAGTAAGAGCCCATTAAGCTGAAGTTTAATTTTAGCAATAGCTTTATAAAACCTTACTGTCACCTTTAGGAGAGAATACAGATCAAAAAGGACAGGCTAGGAAATACAGTGAATTTGGAGGAAAAACCATTTTTTTCCCAGTTGTCAGAGACCCCTGAGGCAGAACAAAGGAACGCAACTGTGTAACCAAAACAGTACTATCAGGATTCAGAGCGAGACAGGAGAGGAAGGAATGAACAAGAAGGCCAGACATTAGTCTTAGGAAAGAAAGCAGGTGGTAAAGCACAGTCTTTTCAAGTAGAAAAACAGAAGCCCTCCGGCTGATACAGCTAATTCCAGTTACAAAGCCCCTTCCCAAGTGCGCCCTCAGGACCCTCACAAGAACCTCTGGGGCAGGCAAAATGGGCGTGGTTATCCCCACCTTACAGGCAGGGCACCAGAGGTACAGAGAAGTTTAGATACTTGACCAAGGCCCTGTGGTTGATTAGTGCTAAGGACCAGGACTGGCAGCTCCCAGTGCAGGACTCTTGCCGGAGCCACCAACTTACCCACAGGAAAAGTGTGCATCCAGCGCCTTCTGTTGGACGTGAGCTTCATGGGCATTCGAGAGGGGGCAAAGGGGTTGATGAGCGCCCGCTGGGGTGTGTATCCCCCAGGTCGAACATGCAGCATGGACTCTGCGCTGCCTACGTGGAACCTCCCCGGGGCGCTGGAGTCTCGCTGTGATGGCTCCATCATGTTCTCCAGGATGTCTGCCAGTGATCGTAGAGTTGAGGCACGAAGAGAGAGCACAGAGCCACAATGAAACCTAGACTAGGCAGACTGATTGGCCAAGGCTGACGGGAACCTTGGCCATCACATATGTTAGGCAGGGAGGGAAATAAGCAAAATTGCCAAACTAGAAAATGAAACATTGGGCTAATTTACTTCTTAAATACTTAGGAGAAGGGAGTTCTGGTTCCCAAACTAGTGGCCCAATGAAGCCACACCCAAACCTAAATGGGGAGGACAACATAGCCCCTGGAGCCCCTGGACTGGAAGCTACGTACAACGAATGAATGGTGGGACTTGAGTTGCCTCACTTTTAGATGGAGTGGGTATATTCTGTATGTGGAAAGGACAATAAAAATATAGTATATTGGTGACTAGAGGGCAGACCCCGGCAGAGATAGTCCATAGTCCATGTGTTCGCTACTAAACCTGTTTGATTTTCATTTTTGGTGCGCGCGCGCGCACACACACACACACACACACACACACTATAGTTTCTAGCCCCTCTGCACTGGAGCCAACTAACCCAGCCAACTTCCAGCCAATTGAACACAGGTGGAAATGACATGCTCCCAATGAAAACCTAGATTACAAATATCTCTGCATATGATGTCCACTCCTTTTCCCCTGCTGTGGCCACTTTGGAGACCAGTGTTGATGATCATGGCATCCCAGGATGAAAGAAGTCTGGGACCCTGAATGACCGGGTGGATCAGAAACCCGTCCCACTGACTCAGTGTCCTGGAATATAAGTAAGCAATCAAATGTTTTTGTTGTTAAAAAAAAAAAAATCCTGGGAGAAAAGAATAAGGAAATGTATCCAGCCTTGACCAGGCACAGCAATGACATGGCAGTTAGACTTGACCTGACCCGTCCAATGGCAGACAGGTCCATATTATGGAGGTGGAGGCAGCCTGCTAACCTGCGTGGATAAAAGAGCTAAAATTCACAACCAACTCCCCTTGTGCACATCCCATGTTCACTAAGTTACCACCTAGGCTGTGGGTCCAGCAGATGCAAATTCCATGGCATCAAGGACTCTGTCTTGTCCTCCATCATCTGTCCAACAAGAATGTCATATGTAGTAATATTTAATTCCTCAAGCTGATTTACATGCAAGAATAGAACATTCAGATCTCCATGAAAGCTGTATTTTTCATTGTAAATTACTGAATTGATGCTCCAGTGTACCAAATAAAAAAGAATGTGGTCTAGTTTGTTATCATGGAAATAAAAGGAGAAAACCCAATTAAAATATATGAGTACATACTTTGAAAGGGATGAAAAACAGGACGAGAGACAAAGTGGGTCAAAAATATATGTAGAGGAAAGGAGGTATGTTTCCTATGTTACACTGAGTGGGTAGGTGGGTGAGAATTCCTAAAAAAACAGGAAACTAAAGGCCTATAGATGTTATTGCCTTATAATATTCCAGTTAATTGCTTATCGGCTGTCCTAATAAACTCCCAAATTGAAATCAACTCTACTATTCAGATGAGTTTTAAGAAAACTGTTTTCAAAGCTACTTGGATTAAGATCAACATTATCTCCGCAGAGATCTGGCTTTTAAAGATTTTTAAAGGATTGTTTAGTTTAATTCAGCTTTTGAGACAGACCCTTCTAAGAATATTTTCAGCAAAATGGGAGTAACCATCATGTAAACTTAGAAATTCCCAGAAGGTGGGAAAAAGCTAACCTAGAAATTCCCATATGTCTTAAAATTCTTTTGAATACTAACTCTAATTAATTTAAGTAACATAGATGGTTTACTACAGTCATGTAATTAAATATCTGTTCCTTTCTCTTTCAGAATTTCCTTTCTATACTTTGAACCAGTAAAAAAAAAACAAACAAAAAACCTTTCTCTCAGCAGTCAAAAATTTTCCTAGGTCCTTGGCACAGTGTGTATGGTACCTAACGGATGCCCTGCTCCTCTGTCCTGAGGCCCTGCCAATGGCTGTCACTTCAACGTGCTGGGTCATGGAAAACACTCTCTGCCCTTTGGGAATCCTTCCCAGGCAACAGAAGGCAGTTGTGTATACATAACATTCCTAAGTCAGTGATCAAGTCAGGAGGGTTATGCTTCCATTTAGATAACATTCTTGAAATAACGAAATTATGGAGGAGTAATTAGTGGGAGGGTGTGGCACAAGGGAGCCTGGCTGTGATGAAATAATTCTGGATTTTAACTGTGGTAGTGGCTACAGAAATCTATACATGTGATAAAACTGCACATACACACATACATACACACACACACACACACACACACACACAGACTGCATAAAAACTGATGAAACCTAAATAAGTTCTGTGGATTTTACCTATGTCATTTTCCTGGTTTTGATACTGTACTCGAGTTAGGAGGTCACCACTGGGGAAAATAAGCAAAAGGTACACAGGACCTCCCTGTATATTTTTCACGATTTCCCATATATCCACAATTATTTCAAAATAAAAAGCTTAAAAAGTCAGGAGGGGCCTGTACAATCTAATTGTAGGTGCTGTTGGATGGGAAAGATAAGACACAGGAAAAGCAGCACCTGTGCTCCTTAGTGCAAGCCAGGTAAACAGGTAACTCCAGGAGAAATCTTATAGTGGAATATAGGACAGAGGCTGTTTTAAGAATAGCACAAATGTAAATGATAAGGAAATAAGCAAACACCTTTGACCCTGGACCTAAGAAAAGCTCTACATTAACATATGGAAAGGTATGTAGTTATACGACAGGGGAAGAAAGGGTACAGACAAAACTAGTGTAATATATACAGCTAAGGCGATTCGTATTCATTACACTGGCATAGAAATAAGTAAAATGTGGGACTTACACTCCACACCTGGCTACACACCCCCATCCCTTACTACAAGAAGTTGTGCCCCGCTCTGATCAGCTGTGCCCCCCGCCCACGCTTCAGCTGTCTGACCTCGAGTGCTGGTGTAGCCCAAGGAGCTGCTGACTTCATACTGGTGCAGGTGGGGGTGTGGGATCATCAGGATGTTGGCACTCCTGCCCAGGGAGCTGTCATCAGAAGCCTGGCTCCTCACATCCTCACTGGGCAGCACACGGTTGGGCATTGAAGGGCTGGATGAGACGTCACAGGAGCTGGCACTCTTTCGACTGTGACTTTCCCTTTCTCGCACAGACCTGACCGGAGAGGGACAAGTTACCACCAAGTAAGGGACACTGCCCCACCTAGAGTCAAAACTATAAAACCCGTCACCAGCCCAAGCTACTTGGGAAACCGATTAACAAAAATCCCCCAAAAGATCTATGAGTGGGAAATAATATAGGAGGTACTTTGGCCTGAGCAGCTTGTAAAAAAGGGGAGAAATGATGGACAGTTCTCAAATGGCTGAAGTCCTGGGATAATAGCTGTAAAGAAACGATTGCAATGGTCTGACCCCAGCGATAAATCTCACATCACTGAAAATGAGGTAACCAGACATGCTATGACATGAAGCAAGAGAAAGTACAAAGTGCCATCTGAAGAGTCTTCTTGTAACAACAACCAAACCTAAATCTAATCAAACCTCTAGAGATAATTGCCAGTTTACAGGAAATTCAGAGTACAGAGGACACGTTAAACTTTATAAGGAAACAATCAGTCAAATGAAGAAAGCAAGACGTTCACCACTCATTGAAAAAAGACATTACAAACAAATGCAACATATGCATCTTCTTTAGACCCCAGTTCAAACAAAACAACTGGAAAAACACATTTTTGAAACAATTGGGAAATCTGAATATGGCCTGGGTATCAGAAGATATTAAGGAATTAGTGTTAATTTCGTTACCAGTAATAGGGTAACGTGATAATGGGATTTTTAAAAAATTCTTATTTGTTAGAGACAAGAGGACACACACATGGCCAACAGACGTGAAAAGATGCTCAATGTCACTAATCATCAGAGAATTGCAAATAAAAACCACAATGAGATATTACCTCACACCTGTCAGAATGGCCATCATCAATAAATCAACACACAAGTACTGGCGAGGATGCGGAGAAAAGGAAACCCTTGTGCACTGTTGGGATTGCAAATTGGTGCAGCCACTATAGAAAATAGTATGGAAGGTCCTCAAAAAATTAAAAATAGAACTATCGTATGGCCCAGCAATTCTACTCCAAATGGCCCAGCAATTCTATTCCAAAACACTAATTCAAAATGATATATGCACTCCTATGTTTACTGCAGCACTATTCACAATAGCTAAGATATGGAAACAACCAAAATGTCCATCAATAGACGATTGGATAAAGAAGATGTGGTACATGTATACAATGGAATATTATTCTGCCATAAAAGAGAATGAAATCTTACCATTTTCAACAACATGGATGGACCTAGAGGGTATTTTGCTTAGTGAAACAAGTCAGATGGAGAAAGACAAATACCATATGATTCCACTTATAGGTGGAATCTAAAGAACAGAATAAATGAACAAACAAAACAGAAATAGACTCATAGGTACAGAGCACAAACTGATGGTTGCTAGAAGGAAGTGGGGTTGGGGAGATGGGTAAGAAAGGTAAAAGGATTAGTAAGTTCAAATTGGTAATCACAAAATAGTCATGGGGATGTGAAATACAGTATGGGGAATACAATCAATCATAGTGTAAAAACTGCATAGTATCAGATGGGTACCTGACTTACTGGGGCAGGGGGTCATTTCTTAAATTATATAAATACCTAACCACTACACTGTACACCTGAAACTAATATAAAATAACATTTAATTTCAACTATAATTTAAAAATATATGTATAATCATGGGATGTAACGTACAGCACAGAGAATGTAGTCAATGGTATTGTAATAGCTATGTACAGTGTTAGGGTTAGTACACTTGTTGAGGTTATCACTTTGTGAGGTGTGTAAATGTCTAATCACTATGCTGTTTTTGTACAACTGAAAATAAATTTTTAAAAATCTAAACAATTAAATAAAAATATATAAAATGTTTGGGAAGTGATGAAATAAAACTGACAACACACTGATAACTATTCATTACACTGGTCTCTCTATTTGAACATACTTGCACATTTCCATAATAAAAGTTTAAAAAAGAGTACATCCTCATTAAAATACAAAACTCCCTTAGCGGAAAACTTCTGAAAGCAGTAGGAAGAAGGATTAGAAGGCGAGAAGCCCAATGGGTAGGAAAAATCCAGAATGAAAGAGTCAGCAACTACCGATAGGGTTGCCCTTCTCACATCACAGCTGTTCTCTTTCCACCTGGAAGGAGTTTGTTTTAAGTGGGAGCTTAAATAGAGCCTGAAAATAGATCCCAAAGGCTGAATACATGTTCATTATTTCAACAGTAAATATTTGAGCACAGTATAGGCTCAACCCTGCCCCAGGGACAAAGCACCGATTGAGACATGGTCTGGGCCCTCAACACACAACCTGGGTGTCTAAAACACCAGGTCTTGTCATCTTTGATTAGAAAAAAGAAAACCAAGAATCTCGAACTATGAAAGCATTTTAAGATCAACACTCCTGAGCCCCTTAGCAGAGTCTGTGTACCGGAGCTGCTGTTAATAGTACTTATTCTGAGCTCCAAACATTACAAACATGTGTCAAGACGAAACATTAGGATGGGATGAGGGAAAAGGACAGAAAACGATCACGTAGCCATTATGAGCTTATTTGTCACAATGTGAAGAGACAGAATATTGTTTCAATCAGTTGTGCTTAGATAAACTTGCATATTTAAGAAATCTGGTAAATTTGGTCAACTAGGAAAAAAATAAACTAGAATTGTTTCACACATTAATAACAAATTTCTATGTAATGAACTAAGCATAACATCCAAGACTATAAAGTATTGGAAGAAAATATATATATCTCTAACTTTGGGGTAGAGCTTTCTTATACAAAACCCAGAAATGAATATATTGGTAAACCTGGCTATGTCACAATTACTATATGACCAAAACACCATGGAGCAAATCTAACAAGCAGGAATGAAAGGAAAACAAAATTCTCTTGCCCTTTGGGAATAATAAACCTAAAATAAACTCTGAGCCCTAGGACCTATATACATTAGTGATAGCCCAGTGATTCCAGAAGATTCCGGTAACTGTGAATTGCTTCTCTTGGCTAGAAAAAGCAGAGCGCTCTCCTTTATTTGAGGACAATACTTCATAGCAAACATAGCCAACAAAATGGCTGATCCAGAGAATCTGAGAACAGAATCTCTAATGATCTACATGGTATAGCTTCCATTTGGCTAATTTTAATTGAAAACATTCTCAATGTTGCTCTCATGACCTCAGATTTTCCTTAAGCAAATTTTATATGCACCCCAAAATGAATGTGGCAGGAAACCTGCAGGTGGCGAGGCGCTGAGCCCGGGATGGGCCTGGCAGCCTGAACACTTGAGCGTCGTAGGCATCATAATCTACTTGGATGGGAAGGGCATTCTCAGATTCTTTCGGCGTCCCAAGAGCTGAAATACATAAATACAAATTGTCATCAAAACACACTTCAACCAGATGTCTTCAGAGGGTCTTCCTCAAACTCTGCAAAGCACAGGTGATTGTCGTCATCTCCCCTGAAAAAAATGAGATAATAACCCTTCATCGGGTTGAGATTTAATGACATATACGTCAAAGGAAGTAGAAATAGTATAGAGCACTCAGTAAAGCCAAGGTGATGGCAGTAGTTTATCCTTCTGTAATCCCACTTTTAAAATATGATCTTAATATGTATGCTTAGGGCTTTGAAACTTTCTATCTGACCCCTACCATTGACCTACGTATGAGAAAGAAAACAAGGTTTTATCATTATCCATTCTGCAGTTGACAAGACAAAACTTTACAAGGTGGTTAAGGGACCTTTCAAAGATCACACAAGAAAAACTGAGGTCTCCCAACTTGGCTGTGAACTTTTTATGCAGCCTCACATAATCTTGTTGCCATGAGTTAACTGACTCTTGGCAAAGAAAGATGAAAGGAGAAAAATACTCACACGTATCACGGCCATTTTTTGCTTTCTCAGAGGCAGGCTGTAAAATGAAATGTTAGAGAATCAATCATTCCCTTCTCTGCTGGAATAGAACTTATCACAAGGCACAATAATGCAAGCAGCTGCTCCCCAGGGCAGAGACCGTATCTTACCCCTCACTGTAACGAGTGGAAAAACAGGAGCTAACACCAGACATCTACCTAGCATGGTGTCAAGCCCTGCTACGTCCTTTATTTCCCACCTCACATCTTGTTCACTCTCACAACTCTATCCAGTGGGGGCAAGGACCCTACTTCACAGGTGAGGATATTCAATTTTAGAAAGAATAGGGACTTGCTCAAAGTCACACAATTACTAGGTGGCAGAGCCAAAGTCCAAGCCCAGCTCTTCAGACTCTTGGCCAATCCACTGGTGGTGTGTGTCCTACCATGACTAGGTTCCACCTGACCCCTAACCCTGTATGCTTCCTTCGCTTCACTATGGTGAGCTCACCTGTCTGCCTACACCTGTAAGAGCCGAGCACTAGACACATCGCCCAATTTGCCGAAATGGAGTATGACGGTAGAGAGAAGAATTACTGTTTTCTAATAAAATAAATCCTTTTCAGGCCCCTTTAACCTTTCATAACATTTTAACTTTCCAAATGATCATGTTGCAGACGATCTTCCACGTCCCACGTTGCCAAGAATGATTGTGGTGATGGCATAAACTTCAGAAAGCAAGAGAAGGACCTTTCTGGGCAGAGTCCCATTCTCCCAGCACTCCTCTACTTGACATGGCCTATTCCACTAAATTAATATTTTCCCTATTCAAATAATAACATTAGCCACACACCGCCAAAGAGGGAAGAAGTGGCCCTGAAACTACTAACATAACAGTCACAATGGGCAACTTTCAGAGTTCAGCTCTGCTAGAAATAGGCAGATGGGTGAGAGCACCCTAGTGTGGGGCTGATATACCTAACAGCCCATTTTTATCTTCATATAACATTAAAAAGGCCTTTTCCGATTCTTAAAAGTAGCATTTCTATTGGCTGCAAACGTTTCTTATCAAGTGGATATTTCATGGTTTATTTAGCCATTTCCCTATTATTTTCAACTTGTCACTATTAGGAATAAAACTAGACCAAGATCTATTCATATTCAATATCCTCAATTATTTCCTTAGGCCACATGGCCAAAAATGTAATTATCTGGTCAAATGGCATGACCGTCTACACTGCTCTTGATACACATGGTTGAATTGCTTTCTGTTAAGTATTGAATACCAACCAGGTACTCAAGCACCAATTTCGCCACACTTATTTCCTGCATTTGATATAATTAGTAATGAGTCTGAAATTTGTTTGGTAAGCAAAAACTGAATCCCCATGCTTGTTTGAATTTGCCATTCTTTAAGTACTGCTAAGATGTGACCTTTTTATCGTATTTCCACTTTGCTGCAACGTGTCCATGTGTTTGTTCCTATCACTATCTAAGAGGTCTCAGTATCTGAACAAACCAATCACATCATAGTAAAAATAGATCTTTTATTATTAAAGAACTTAAAGTAGTTCTTTGTCATATTTTTGCCAAAGGTATTTCTTATATCTGGGGGGTTTGCCTTGTTATTTATTTAACATGGAAAATCATAAAGTTCTTAGACAGTTTCTTAAACTCATTTAATCACCCTGCAGGGGAAGAGAGGATCTCAGGACCAAATTAACCACATGGGTATGTGACAGTGTCTGAAGGCTCTGCTGATTGGTGACACCTACCTTCTTTCCTGCCAGTTTTATCCGTGGGGTAAAACTGTTACAAAAGAGCTGGCTTTTGGATGTGTAGAAGCTGTAAAGGAAACACACAAGGTTATTAACCTAAACCCCTTTCATTTTAAACCTCAACAGTTGAAATCCCAGCCATGGATCAGCTCTCTCGTGAATGCCTTTATCTCAGGCTTCACTGGTCTTTAATTCTAACTTCTTTTGTAACACTATAAAACATTAATTATGCTTCCTTTTTTTATTATGTTTTCAATTGTGTTCTATTCTTTTTTCCCCCATAAATTGTTTCATGCCAGTCCTGATTCCTAACTGGATTAGAATCTCCTCCTTATGGCAGAGATAAATCTATTTACATCACAATACTTTTCACCTAGATACTTGGCATGATACTGGGGGACCAAGGGAGGTCCTTATCATTCCTTGATTGATCAGCACTTACTAAGCAAGAACAAATCACGCAAGAAAAGAAAAAGGTGGCATTCGAGAAACGATGGCAGAAACCATTAAGTCCAAATCCCTCTGAAAATCATACCTTACTGCAGCCATGACAGGCACACAAGAAAAATGGAGAACCAACCTTGCCCTGGGTATGTTGAATGAATGAGTGAACAGAGGCTGTGAACCGTTTTCTATTCCTTAGGTATCTCTGAATTCCTTTTTTCAATCTACAATTAATTTGTGCTAAAAATGTTTTGAATATTGACCAATCCCCACCTTCCATCATAACTCTGATCATAAGGGGGGGAAAAACGGCAGTGTCTGTCAATAGTAACCAGTGAGGTGTGGGGCAATCCTAGTGACACATTAAGTGCGAAAGAACATAAGAATACTGCCGCACTGAGACCTGGAGTCCAACCAGCCCCTGGGACTCGGCCTCTCAGAGTGCTACCAAGGAAAGTACCAGGTAGAGGAGGCTCCTCTCTTTCGAGACATTAATTGTAAAAGATCTGAGTGGCAAAGTGACATAGCCAGAAGAATGGGTTTCTATTAGATTGAACCGTATGAAATTGCTGTTTGAAGGTGAAAAACAGTCTAATATCATAATTTCAAATGGTTCATACCAATTGCTGCAGCTTTGCCATGAACTAGCTGTTCAACCCTAGGCAAGCCACTTAACCTCTCTGGAACTTATGTTCCTCACCTGTACAATGTGGTTAGATGCTCTCTATGATCTCCAAGACAGATTCCAGTTATATTCTGTCATATCCCCCAAATCTCAGGTTTAGAATTCTTATGGATCTAGTATTAATTTACTTTTTGAATCATTTTCATTGTTAACCAGTAATATTTTGGGAGTAATAAGTTCTCACTGAAGACAATTTAATTATGCTCAGTGGGAACATTTTGCCCGCTTCAGAAGAGGCTTTGCTGACAGAATGAGAACAATGGCCCTTGTGAGCAGCTATCCTCCTCAGGCCACGAGTGGCTCAAGCAAACAAGGCTCGCAATGCAAACAAGGCTCGTAAGATGTGAAAAGCACGCCTCTGCCCTCCCAGCTCTCAGATCCTGAGTCTCACCCATGTTTCCAACCTCCATCTTAATTGGCATCAGAGAGCCAATTTAGGATAAAAAATAAAGTGATAAATCAGCACACTTTCAAGTTAATATGAAGTAAACTTTGAGGAAATTGCAATAGTTAAATTCCTATACAATTTTGTGCATGCTCTAGCTCCTTCGTCCCCTAATTATTTCCTAAACGTAAAACCATGGAATATATAACATATAATTAAACAGCAGCTATATTCTTATTGACAAAAGAATCTGAGTGTAGGGGCCGGCCCTGCCGGTTCGATTCCCACACGGGCCAGTGGGCTCTCAACCACAAGGTTGCCAGCTCAATTCCTCGACTCCCTCAAGGGATGGTGGGCTCCGTCCCCTGCAACTAAAATTGAACACGGCACCTTGAGCTGAGCTTCCGCTGAGCTCCCGGATGGCTCAGTTGGTTGGAGTGCGGCCTCTCAACCACAAGGTTGCCGGTTTCGACTCCCGCAAGGGGTGGTGGGCTGTGCCCCCTGCAACTAGCAACGGCAACTGGACCTGGAGCTGAGCTGCGCCCTTCACAGCTAAGACTGAAAAGGACAACAACTTGACTTGGAAAAAAGTCCTGGAAGTACACACTGTTCCCCAATAAAGTCCTGTTCCCCTTCCCCAATAAAATCTTAAAAAAAAAAAAAAAAAGAATCTGAGTGTCTATTTAACATAACAAATCCAAAAATAATTAGGAGGGCTGACAAAAAAAAAGAAGATACATTTGTCTCTGAAGTGAAGAAGCAGTAAGTTCAAAATATTTCCTATTTTACCTGAACCAAGTTTTTAAAATAACAATAACATAAACAGAATCTTCGTTCAGGAAGATTCTGAAGGCATATCATGAGGCAGTCACTTGTTCTAAAGTAACTTCGTCAGGCAATACTATGACAGCGTACAAAATTGAGCATCATTAAATAACCACATATACATATATATACATGTAAATGAATAACATGGATGACCAGCCAGAGAGCATCTCACTGGGCTCCCTGAGAAGAGCAAGGCATACTCAGAACAGGGTAATTACAGTGTGACCAATCTACCCTTATGAGCCAGCCAAAGGACCATTCCTTGCTCATGAAACTGGTTCTTCACTTATGAATAATTACAACTAACCAGCAAGGGCAATGTGGCCCATAACAAAGATAAGGAAAATATTACAGGCTGAAACCAACATTTAGGATGAATTTTCCAGCTGGTCTCCTGCACTTGCAACTAAACAGGAGCCGATGTTGAAGGTTCTGTTGCGCTTGAGGCATGAGCCAAGTGGTCTTCTGCCCCTCATGAGTCCTGTCTTACGACAGACAACCCAGAGAAGGGTAGAGAGTTCTGGAAGTACTAAAATGTAAGCGGCTATTGGCTTTCAGGGCAGCAGCAGAACTCACAGAAGAGAGATGCTGAGGTTGTTTGTTAGAAGATAAATAGGCATCTGAGAGGGAAAGGATAGATGGAGAAGCCCTCTAGGTAGAAAGGCTCAGAAGCAAGAGTGAGATGTGGGTGTCTGCCACATAGAATGAAAGAGGGCAAGTGGGGAGAGAGAAGGCCTCAGGTGTCAAACACTTAAATCTTTACCAAGCTGGCATGAGACATCGGAGGAAAAGAGCCATAGGATTGGGTTTTCACAAAAATGACTCTGGCAACCAGGTACAGCAGTGTTTGACAGACACCGCTCCCAGACTCCCAGGATGCCTTGGAGCTACATAAGGACCTGCTATGTGAGGACACAGAAGAACAATAATACTTTTTGCTTTTATATGCTTGGTTCCAAGTAAGACTTTTAAAGGCCCTGTTGCTGAAGAAAAAATAATTTTTTTAAGAGAAAACAAAAGGTCTGCTGTAAAGAAGTGATTCTCAATGGGCGGGGAGGGCATTTTGCCAACCAGGGGACATGCGGCAATGACTGCAGACATTCAAAAAGATTTTTTTTTTAGTCTAAATGATTTCCCTGCCTCATTTCCAATGGTTTCGCCTGCATTCTCCATAAACCTGCAATCATTTTAAAAAATCATAAAACATTAAAATAGCCCGTCTTTTCACTTTTGGCCAGTTTATTTGAGGACATGTAGTTCTTATAGTTTCCAGAGGTCTGAGCTCCACCAGCAGTGCTTCAAAGAAACAGTTTAACTTTCTCCAGCCTTTCTGATGGGCAGATTCACTTAGCCACTGTTTCTGCAAACATTTTTGGTTGTTCCAACTGCGACTGTGTACTGCTGGCATGTAGTGGGGAGAGACCAGGGATGCTGCTCAACATCCTACAGTGCACAGGACAGCCCCCCCGCCCCCACAACAAAGAATGACCTAGCCAAAATATCAGTAGTGTCAAGGTTGAGGAACCCTGGTCTAGAGGATGGACTGAAGGAGAGAGACTAGAAATACACACACTGATAAGATTATTGTAGTTGTTCCAAAGGATGAGGACAGGGATAGGGAGGGTAGTGGCACTGGCAGAGGCACGAGAGACACCATCCCTGAGCTAGAATCGCAGGAACTCTGAGGCCTCGTCCCATGTGAAGAAGAGGCATGGGGATTTTTCTACAAATGGAGGAGACCAGGCACGATGCTGGTCTGATAATAGTCTGTGGGTGGGGGGAATGGTAAGAGTTGGGAATAGCAGAAAATAAGTCCTTCAAAATTTTATTTAGTTTTTTCATCAGAGACTGTTCTCATGTTACTGCTACCGCATTATATGTAGAGAAGCTTTAAGCAAATGTTGGAATTTTGGTTTATATATTTTCTTGACAAAAGATCTGATAGTAAAAATGGAACCGATTTGAAGAGAAAATGGCAAGAAACTTACTCAAAATTCTTATCATCTACTATGAGTCATGATCACACCCACCTGTGGTTTATCCAGTGAGGAATATTATAGTCATCACCCAGACAAGAATCGCGAGGAACACTCCTATTATGCAGCTGAAAGGGTAAAAGCCAGGCACAGATCAGCTAAAAAACAAGCAGTGCATCAACATTGATGGACCTAGAAAGCATTATGCTAAGTGAAATAAGTCAGACAGATAAAGATAAAATGCTGTATGATCTCACTTACATGTACAATCTAAAGAACAAAATAAACAAAAAAGCAGACCAGAAACAAACTCATAGATCAGAGAACATTCTGATGGTTGCCAGATGGGAGGGGGTTGTGGGGCTGTGTGAAAAAGGGGTATTAAATAGTACAAATTGCTTATTACAAAGTAATCATGGGGATGTAGGGTACAGCATAAGGAATATAGTCAATAATATTGTAATAAATATGTATGGTGTCAGATGGGTACTAGATTTATTGGGTGATAGATGGGAGGGGGGTTTGGGGACTGGGTAAAGAAGGTGAAAGGATTAAGAAGTACAAAGTGATAGTTAAAAATAGTCATGGGGATGTAAAGCATGAGAAATATAGTCAATATTATGGTAATAATTATGTATAGTGCCGGGTGGGTACTAGACTAGTTAGAGGGATCGCTTCTTAAATTATATAAATGTCTAACCAGTATACTGCACACCTGAAACTAATATAAAATAAAACTGAATGTCAAAAAACGTTATTGTGAAGACCATATATACAAGGTGTGATCAAAACATACAGTGAATGTTTAAATTAAAAAAATTTATTACAGTAAAAGACACACTGCCATTAATCCCCCACAAAATACTCCCCCTCACTTTAAACACTTACCCCATCGTTCTTGATACTTTCTAAAGCAGTTCTGGAAGTTCTCTTTCATGAGTATCTTTAGTTGCAGTCATGGCTGCCTCGATGCCCTGAATAGAGTCAAAATGTTTACCTTTCATGCTCATTTTGACTTTGAGGAAGAGCCATAAGTCGCACGGTGCCAGATCCAGTGAATAAGGTGGATGTGAACACTCTGTAATGTTTTTATCTGACAGAAATTGCCATACCGGAAGCAATGTGACACAGAGCCTTTCTGTTGTGATCTGGGCAAATAAAATACAGTGAATGCTGCTGCCAAGTGCCATCAAACAGAAAAGTAGGGATCTTCAATATGGGAAGCAGCGTGACAAACCTTAGTAACAGTGTGTGACAAGTTTCAACTTGTTCGGTGCAGTCAGTCACGTGTAAGCTATGGTTGAGAGAAGGTGTGTTTTAAAATGTGCTGTAAATCATCCTCCACCATGACAACGCTCTGTGTCACACACTACTTCTGGTATATGGCAATTTCTGTCAAATAAAAACATTATGGTGTGTCCTCATCCACCTTATTCACTGGATCTGGCACCTTGCAACTTCTGGCTCTTCCCCAAAGTCAAAATGATTCAGGACATCGAGGCAGCCACAACAGCACATTAAAGACATTCATGAAAGAGGACTTCCAGAACTGCTTCAGAAAGTGGCAAGAACGATGGGGTAAGTGTGTTTGAAGGGTGAGTATTTTGAGGGGGATTAATGGCAATATGTCTTTTATTGTAATCAAGTAACTTTTTTAAATTTAAAAATTCACCATATTGTTTGATCATACCTTTTATTTAAACATTCACCATATTGTTTGATCATACCATTGTATGTCATGCTGTATTTTATGTTATGCTATGTGTTTTTTCTATTTCAGTTTGCAATTAAACAACTCTAATACAAAATGTTGAAAATAAAAATGCAAACAAACAAAAAAACAAGTAGGACATGGGACTGCTCCTGTTTTTCACTATTCTCAATATCACCCTGGTGCTAGAAGCAGGACTTCAGTAAGCAATCTAAAATCTAATTACCTTGAACAATGGGACAGCATGTAATGGCTGCTCCCCCATGCATACCAAGTCGACACCAATTCCTAAAAACAGAAAAGACAAAAGTAGTTCGGGGGTGAGTAAGAAGGGAGAGGCAGAAATAAGTGCTCCTTCTATTTTTGATGTTATTTCATTGGGTCAGGGTCTGAGGCAAGGCCAACTTACTACCATCCTACGATTTATAACTTCCACAGTGCTGCCTAGGCAGCAAAGAAATAAATAGATGTATTTTATGTTTTCTCTTTCCTAAGTCCCATCACACCTGCCATTATTCAGTGCCTGATAATAAGCGTCTGACTGCCTTGCAGGTCATGATTTGTCAAAAAGACAACCAGGCCTCCATGACTGAAGAGTCAAGGCCAGAAGAGAAACCTTGCCATCTCGGTAAAGAGCAAAACAATCCACATCACTAAACAGAGCTTCTTTATTGGCAATCAGGATTTACTTTCCCAACTCCATTTGTTGTTGAAACACAAATTAAATGGGGGTTTGGGGATGCGAGTTGGGAAAACATGGCACATCACCGAAGGAGGTCTGGACTAGATGATTTGCTGGTACTTCCCAAGATGGGCTGATGGACACTGATTCCTTGACACCTCCGCCACCACACACACACACACAAAGGGTTCTCCAGTGTCAAATATGTTTGGGAAACTCAGTACCAGCTGTGCCCCTTAGAGATAATCAAGATACACTAACACAGTAAAAGCTGCCGTTACGGAATGGGCCTAGGTGTGTAACAATCCAGCATTTCCCAAACAGAGTTGACCATGGAACTCCTTTTTTTGAATGATCTTAGGTGACTCTTTTACCACCTAACATTATTCACATCCCCGTATCCCCATGCACAGAGCCAGGGGAAGCTCAGAGTTCCAAGCGTAAGCCAGGCTGTACCCTCAGGTAAGTTCGGGGACAGCATGGACCGGGAGCATTACCGTTATCTATCATCCGCTGCTTGGTCAAGATCATGAGTAGCCGGTCTACTTCAAACACACCCACCCCAGGTGTGATCACCACGGACATCTGCCCAGTTCGGTCAAAGTTGCGGTTGATGTAGTGCTTGTCAAACACTTGAACAAAAGCATAAAGTCTTCTAATGAAGATGTTACAGCTTTTCAGAAACCAGCCACTGGCAAGCGTCTCCACGCTCTCGGAGGATTTGATCCACATTTCGATTACAGCAATTGCCACATTCTGACCTGTTTTCTAGTTAGTGGTGTGCATGTTTGTCTTTCCCCCTCTACACTAAGAACTGCTTGATCACAAGACTATGTCACTGTCACCTTTGTTAATCTCTCTCCATCGATACTTGCCTCGTGGAGCCTCAAATGCGCAAATCTCATGTAATTAATTTCCACCCATAAATGAATCTGTGTTGCAACTTGTAAGAATCAAATATTAATTTCAGACAGTACTTAGGAGACCACAATCTTTGATGACTTTGTAAATTGGACAAGTTAATTTTGTTTCTGGCCTATAATTCTTACTTTGGAAAATCAGCAACATTCAAATATGACAGAAAGATTTACTAACAAAAGACTCCGTGCTGTAGAATCTCTAGCACCTGAGTACAGACACATGGGAAGGTGACACACACAGTGAAGGGACCACTCATCATCACTTCCAGGCACTGGCCAGGGCAGGACAGAGGCCTAACCGGTGCTGAGCTGATGATATGCTCTCCGCCAGGAATGTGGAATTCTAAACAGCGCAGAGACGGGGCTACTAGGAGATGAACACAGCTCTAAGAATTCCTGCAGCTGCGGTCCCCAGAGCCATCCTCGTCCCCACCTCCCTCAGCATGGTGTTCACATCTTTCCTGGCTGACCCACTGAGACCCTGCATCCTCAAGAGTAAATTTTCCTTTCTGTTTAAATGAATTCAGTAGATTCCTGTGATTTGCAAACAAAGTAGTATCTCAGCCAACACATAAATGCAGGGACAAACATTCGGAAGAAATTGCACCACATTCTTAAAAACGGTCCCTCTTAGAAGGATTCTAACAGTGGAGGGAGAAGGGAGATATTCATTTTTACTTCATATACGTCTCCATTTCTTGAATTCTAGGCACATGTGTCACTTGTATAATTCCAAAATGAAAAAAGTAGATTGAAAAAAAAATTACCTAGAAACAGTAGAGGGATGGGGCAAAAAATAGTAAGAACATAGTTTAGTACAACAAAGAGGCCAAAGAAGATCCCTCCAGCTCTTTCCTCTTAGGTTCCCAGGAGAAGCAGATGAGAATAGCAAGTTAATTTCCCCACAGAAGACCTAATAGCTAAATGTTGACCATAAGAAGTTATTGCCTTCACAGTCTCAGAGATATAGAGAAAAAACTGAGGGCTGCTAGATGGGAGTGGGGTGGGGATGGGGGAGAGGGTGAGGGGATTAGAAGGAACAATCGTTAACCACAAAATTGCCACGGGGACATGAAGGACAGTTTGGGGAGTATAATCAGTACCGGTGTAAAGATTCTGTAGGGTATCTGATGGACACTTGTCTTATTGGGGAGACCACTTCATGGACGGTGTAGGGGCCTAACCGCTGCGGTATGCACCTGAAGCTGAAGCTGAATCGTGATGAGTGTCGAATGTGGCTTAACATACATATACAAACTCATGGAATGTGGAGTGTAGCGCAGGGCATGGGGTTAGTGGAACCATGGGGGCTGTGTGTGATGTCAGAGGGGTGGTAGGTTTGGGGAGGAGGGTTGTCACTTTGTGAGAGGTGTAAATGTCTAACTATTACATTGTTTTGTATACCTGAAACTAATAATAATAATAATAAAAGTTATTGCTTTCAATTAATTTGGGTGGATAGGGGGGTGGGGACATCATCTGGGTTTTTGGACATTAGTAAAGAGAAGTTCATAGCCATGAGGTAAGCAGGATGCCTAATCACTGTGGCTGGCGTCCTTACCATTGAATGACAGATTAATGGCCTCTAGGTAGTTTCCTTGTGCTGAGGTAGAATTGTTTCCTTGAGGAAAGCCCTCTGAAGCAAAAGACACAAAAGAAGAAAAAACATCTCATGAAAGATGAACTCTTAAAAAACAAGTGGAAGGTGTCTGGCTCCATAGGGCCTCCCACCCTGAGGTAGGGACATTATTGAACTTTATTGTACACATAAAGAATAATGGGACCTGCCCAGAAATAGAAACCTGACCGGAAGCAGAAACTAACTATACACGGCGCTGGAGGAGACACAACATGAACCTCTCTATCTCCTAGCCTGCATCCTAAACCTTTCCCTGCTGTACCTTCTATCACATGGATGCAGTACCTGCCTGTTCCAGTCGAACCAACACTGGATACTGGATGAAGAGTTTTTTAATGGTCACAAGGAGTGAAGTCCACTCTTCTCTCCTCTCATTTTGTACCACCACTCTGAAAGAAGTATTATCATAAATAGTTATCGAACAACTATTGCGTACAGGACGTCAGGTCCCTTACAGGTAGGGTTTCCAGACGGGAATTCCCGCCCGTTCTCGGGGAATTGTTTTCACTTTTCAGTTCCCGAATCCCTAGAAAAGTTGGTTGGGAAATCGGGAAAATCAGCTCCTTGAACCCAGGTGGTTGGTAGTATCAGCCATCACTTTGTGGAAACGATTCATTGTGGAGAACAAAAAACAGTTTATAGCTCGGGATCTGGGAACAAGAAAGCGAAAAAAATTCCTGAGAATGGACAGGAATTCCCGCCTGGAAACCCTACTACAGGGTTTTAAGGAAAGGATAAGGTGGGATTGCCAAAGTTAGGAGAATTTATCATGCAATAATAAGCTATAAAGTCAAATGCATTTAACAAACATTAACAAAGAAATGTAATCACATCAACAGTCACAGAGATTGAAAATAAAAACTTATGTGGTTATATTGTGATTACATATGAAAATGCCCTTATTCTTTAGATATGCACAGGAACAAAATACCATAATATCTGTAATTTACTCTAAAACAAAATTTAGCCAAAAAAACAGATGAAGCAAATATGGCATGATAGCCGCTGTTAAATCCAAATGTTGGGTATATTATTTTTCTTTCCTGCAAGATTGAAATTTTTCACAATAAAAAGTTTGCAAAATCTAAATTCAATGTGGTAGCCTAGACAAATTCCTGGAATCAAAAAAAAAAAATGCGTAAGTGGAAAAACTCGTGAAATCTGCGAAAAGTCTGAACTTTAGTGAATAGTAAAGTACCAATGCTGTTCTTGCAGTTTTGACAAATGTACCTTGGTTATGAAAGGTTAACAGGGGAAACTGGGTGACAGGTATATGGGATCTCTGAATTATCTCTGTAACTTCTCTGTAAATGTAAAATTATGGTCATTTTTTTTAAGTTAGGAAAGAAACAACCGAAAAAAGTGGGGGTAAGCGGCATAGTGAAGCACCCAAAACATACTTATAAAAGTCTTCATAGAATCGCCCCTTGTGATCCTGTCGAATTGAGGGTCGGTTTACTTCAGGAAATTCATCTGAAATAGAGAAAACAAAGTATGTAGATTGAAAAGAGAAACTCACAGTTTCTCTGTTCCCTCTTCTGGACTGAACATTTGCATCATATGAATGAATGAATGAATATAATTATATATCTATTAAGTTGGTGTTATGATGAATCACATCCCACAGACTTCTTGCATACACTGTGCTATTTTCTGTTGAGTTCAGTCCTCATAACAGAACAGTGCAAAGGGAAAGAATAAGGAATGGATGGGGATAAGGGTGTGAGAAGCTTAACAAAAAATAACTAGGAGAAAGACTTACCAACAGATTTTGCATCATAGAAAGTTCTAGAAAATAGGACCACTGTCACTTCATGACTACAGTTCTTCTCCTAGGCATGAGTAGAGAAAAAGAGGACTTAAGTTTATTCCATTTACTTCACCATGAAGCAGCCCAGCATGAACATAATATTCTCAGTTCTAGGAGGCTTCATGGCAGTACAGTATTGGATAACATCAGGTAATCACAGGTCGCATAATGCAGTGGACACTGCACTGCTGGGAGTCAGACCTGGATTGAGTCCTGGCTCTGAAACTTACCACTACGTGACCTTGGACAAGTTACCTAAAGTCCCAGGAATGGGGCAAGTGAAAACAGCAAATCACCAAAAGGTATGGGCCCCAGTCTCCCGGCTCTTGATTTGGCATGAAATAGACCAGCCCAGTGTCAGAGGATCATGGTATTTGTAGCTGCTTCACAGTGTTTTATCATTTCTTCAGAACTGTGGTTCAGGGAATGAACAGAACTGATGGTGGTAGGTGTAACAATCAAAGACACACCCACATCCTATCAATGTCACAGGATGAGGACTAGAATCTGCTTGAGATGCAGGAGTCACAGCCGCTGCAATGAATTACCTTTGGACTGAGATGAAAACTAGTGAGAATAAACACTTCCATGGAGTCTAGAGATCAATGTTCTGGAAGCAGGTGTTTACTGATGGCATGCAATTCGGCTTGCACCAGTGAGCCAGCAAACTCCATTTCAGTTCCTCCTGGGTCTTTGAGACAACAGCCTATACTGACCAACCCCATCTCTAACCCACTCATACAGTACTTACTGACTACACAATTCAGCATTCATCAAATAAGCCACACAACATACTGCACATTGTATGACACACTATCTTCTTTCATGGCAGGAATTCCTAAATACAAGCCACAGTACCAAAAGCAGAGTGCTATGAAAAAGACCTTCATTAGTCACCTAATTTATTGGACTCCCAGTGCTCCAAACTCGGCATCTTTATCTGATTTTGGTGTAAGTGATGTAGAGGAAAAAATCCTTATAAGAGGCTGGTGTGGTGGGTCGGCCGGATGGCTCAGTTGGTTAGAGCGTGAGCTCTCAACAACAAGTTGCCGGTTTGATTCCTGCATGGGATGGTGGGCTGTGCCCCTTACTACTAAAATTGAAAATGGCTGCGCCCTCCACTACTAGATTGAAGGACAACGACTTGACTTCGAGCTGATGGGTCCTGGAAAAACACACTGTTCCCCAATAATCTCCAATAAAAAAAAGAGGCTGGTGTGGGCATATGAGCCTCTCAACTCATGACTGATGGAGGAGACAATAAACAACAGTGGTGACATGGCCTGGGATTACAGAAACATAGACAGGACAGGGATTACGATCTCAGGCTAGCTCTGGATGAGTGGATGGAACAGTATTAGAATCCTTATTCTGCTTTTATAGGCTGTTGATCATAGGTAAGTTACCTAATCTCTTAGAGCTGTACTTTCCCTACCTATGTAATAGGGAGGAGAGAATTAAGTGAGATAATATGGGTAAAACACCACAATCCTGCTATGTCAAAATACACAATAAACGTTAACTACTGCTCTTACCTCCACCACCACCACACTATTTTGGGCTGAGAGACAAACTCATATATTCCCATGCTTGATCCTGCTAGCCACCGTGTCAGCGTTAGATTATTCAATAGCATATATAAATAAGTAACTTTCACCAATCTTCATTAAATCAAGTGTTTACAGAAAGTTATTTTAATTCATTTTCAAGTTCTTGCTTTACAACCAAGTTCACGATTTTAAAAAATAAACAAATCCTAAGAACAAAGTCTTGTAAACCAATGACTGGGCTTGTGCCATATCTTGTCCCTACATCTAATTTCACAGAGCCAGACCTGAAATGGAGATTTTCGTGGAGCCAACACTGAAATGGCCATGAGGTGGTCCAAGGGGACCATTAATCAGCCCACCTCGAAAGCCTGGCTTCCCACAGCCCCTGCTGTTTGTGTTCCCCTCAGACCCCTTACGCAGGAAGACACAAAAGCCTAACCATCCTTAAGCCGTGACTACAGAAGCCTTCACCAAATGGCTCCTGACCATTGGGCGGCTCTTCCTCAAATTCTCCCCAGCCTTACTCACATTGACACCCCTACTTAAGAATCTTTAATAGTTCCCACTTATCAAATCAAATCCAAACTGCCTGGCTTGACCTGACCCTATCCTTTTAACCCAATCTTATTATTTGCTCATTCCCCTCATAAAACCTCTGTGGAGTCGCCTAAGACCCGCACCCCCACTCTCATGCCCATTTTCATCCTTTCGCCCGTACACTTCTCTTCATCTGAAATACCCTCTCTGTCTTCCTTTCCAGCCATCCACATCTTCGTCAACTTTCCAAGTCCAAATTCAAAAGTAAATAAAATTCCAACCCCTAAAATGTATGGCTAGCTGTTGTTTCAAATAGGTATATCCAATCTCCCCAGCAGGTCTGCAAGTTCAGAGGGCACATATAGTATTTCTATTTTTCTAACCTAAAGAGCTAAAGGATATGCATCTATATTGCTGAGGAAAGAGAATGAGACTTAGGTTCTATTGAGACCTAGATCCTATTGAGAATTATGTGCAGATAATATAAAACACCTTGTGAGGTAGGAACTATTATCTCCATTTTGCAGATAAGAGAGACTCAGAGAGACTGAATACCTCTCCAAGATTAGAAAAGCTAATTGGAGCAGAACCATAATTTCAAACCCATCTGTTTTAATCCAAACTCATGCTCTTTTCCACTACCTATGTGACCTTAAACACTTCTTGATGAGGATGATGTCCCCTTGTGAAATCAGGGTAGGATAATTGATTAGAATAAGTTTTGATGTTTTTTTAAAAATTGTGGTAAATACAACATAAATATTGCCATTAGTGTCAGTACATTAACAGTGTTGTGCAACGACCACCACTATCTAGTTCCAGAACATTTTTACCCTTCCAAAAGGAAACCCCATATTGATTAAGCAGTCACTCCCCATCCCTAGCCCCTGGCAGCCACTACCCTATTTTTTGTCTGTATAGATTTGCCTATCCTGAACATTCATATAAACAGAATCTTATAATATATGGTGTTATGTCTGGCTTCTCTCACTTGGCATAATGTTTTCAAGGTTCATCCATGTTGTGAGTTGTAAAAGTTCTTTATATATTCTGGACACTAGACTCTTACCAGATAGATAATTGGCAAATATTTCCTCCTATTCTGCGTGATGTCTTTTCACTTTTTTGACAGTGTCCTTTGATGCACAAAAGTTTTTAATTTTAATGGAGTTTATTCAATTTATCTATTTTTCTTTGGATGCTCGTTTTTGGTGTTATATCTAAGAAACCCTTGCCAAATCCAATGTTACAAAGATTTCCCTTATGTTTTCAGAGTGTTATGGTTTTAGCTCTCATATATAGGTCTTTGATTCATTTTGAGTTAATTATTTTATATGCTAGGAGGTGAGGGTTCAAATTCATTCTTTTGCATATGGATATTCAGTTATCTCAGAACAACTGTTGAAGAGACTATTCTTTCCCTCATTGAATGGACTTGACATCCTTATCTAAAATCAACTGGGCACAGATATATGGGTTGATTTCTGTACTCTTAACTCTGTTCCATTGATCTATTATACGTCCATCTTTATTCCAGTACCACAGTTTTGGCTACTTTGACTTTGTCATAAGTTTTGAAATTAGGAAGTGACAGTCCTTCAACTTTGTTCTTTTTTTTTCCAAAACTGTCTTGGCTATTCATGATCCCTTGCAATTTATCCCGTATAAATTTTAGAATCAGCTTTCCCATTTCTGTAAACAAAAAAAGGCCACCGGGATTTTGATAGGGACTATATTGAGCTATAGTTTACCTTGGGTAGTACTGCCATTTTAACAACATTAAGCCTTCCAATCTATGAACATGGATTATTTTTCATTTATTTAGGCCTCTGTTAATCTCTTTCAGCAAAGTTTGGAGATTTTAGTGTACAAGTCTTACACCGCCTTCGGTAAAGCATTAGAAGTATTTTATTCTCTCCGATGTTCTTGTAAATGGAATTCTTTTTTACTTCCCTTTTTTAAAAATTTAATTTCTTATTTTTAAATTTCCTGTTTGCTTGCTCACTGCTGATTTTGTGTGCTGATTCATTATCCTACAACTGTCCTGAATTCATTTATTAGCTTTAATATAGGTTTACTTCTTTTACAGTATGGATGCCTTCTATTTCTTTTCCTGGCCTCGTGAGAACTTCCAGTACAACGGTGAATACTAGTGAAAGCAGGCATCTTTATCCTTTTCCTGATCTTAAGAGGGAAAGTTTTCAGTCTTTCATCATTAAGTATGATATTAACTATGGGTTTTTCATAAATGCCTTTTACCATGTTGAGGTGATTAAAGGAATTTAAATCTAGAGTCTCATCAATTTAGGCTTTAGCTAAGATTTTAAATGCAGCTTAATAGAAATAGTGCATTTTTCAAAAATCTGGATTGAATAATGTTTACTCGGTGAGATTTAGTGCATAAGAAGAAACGTACCTTCCACTTGGTAAAGAGATCAGCAAGGAAACCATTCACAGCTTTCTCAAAATACAGATCCCCTGAAAAGAAACAATAAGAGGACGAGGATTGTCTTTCTTTCTTACTTACAATTCCGTCTCTCAATACAGTCAGAGAAAGTGGGTTCTGCTATATCCCAAAAGAAGATCACAAAAGCCAGATGTATAAAAGTGGTTTCAACCTAGATTTTTCTATGGAGCAAAATTTAATATTGACCTCACTCAGTAAGAAGCCATGGCTTCAAGGTAAAATGCAAGATTGAAAAAGCTTTGATGATTGAAAAATATGGTGTATCTTCAATATGAGAGAACCACCTAACTTCTAAATATGATTACTCTCATAATGATGCTTACAGTTTATTAGATGATTTGGTAGACCCTGGACATTCACTAAATTACCATTTTCAGTTCCTGCTGTTTTTGAGTGAGCTTGATGAACCACAATAAAAATTAATTTATAATTTTGATAAACACAAATGTGAATTGCATGCACCATGAGGCTGGTGTGTTGGACACAGTACCTACAGCCTCATAGCAGCTTTATTGTTCTCCGCTTATTGTGTAATTTTAATAAAATGAGATAAACTTGATTTCTGTGAACGACAGGACGAGAAATGAAAGAGACCAGAAAAAGTGTTGTTTCCCCTCTGACTTTGAGGAATGTAAGATAATAAATGAGTATTGTCTTAAGCCAATAGCTTGTGCTAATGTGTTGCAACAGCAAAATGGAACGAACACAGAGGAGATTGCAAGAATAATTGTTTTAAGAATTATATGAGATTATATACATAATCTTAGTAAAGTGCCTGGTCCTAATAAACATTCATTAAATGTTAAAAAAAAAAAAAAAAGTGTTGTTTCCTGGCCACAAAGTCACTCTCTCCATGACTTTTGATCCTGGAATTATAGAATTAAAGATTTGAGAATTCAGATTTTTCATTAATATTTTACTATATTTCATGTAATTCACTATATATGTAAAATATGTAAAATATTTGTTTTAGCATTTGAGGATTTGTAAAAATCTCAGGACACATCTTTAGAGAACATCAAGAGCTTACTGCAAATGACAACGTAAGAGAAATCGGAAACTTCTCCCCATTAGCAGTTACAACCAGCAGTTAGGAACAGTACCATAAATATCAAAATCCCACATTTCACAGCTCATCTGAATAAATATGTAAACCATAGCCGACGTAGAACGGAACACCACCTGAAATAAACAAAAACATCATTGCATTAAAACAGCAACACTATGTAGTTTCAGTTCTGGAGATTTGTTTCACTCCTATGGAACTGCACACTTAATACTATGGAACTGCGCACTTAAAAATGGTTAAGATGACAAATTTTATGTTGTTTTACCACCAACGCCACCAAAAGGAGCAATGATGGAATTGTGACATGGGACTGCTAAAGGTAAGCTTAATCCCTGGCATCATTGGCCATGAGAAAATCCTGTCCCTGCCCTCTATGAGTTTATAGTAGAGGGTAAAGGTTGCAAAGTACCGCAATATATATAAACATTCCATGAAGCTTCTTATAAGAAACATTGGAGAAGGGGCAGCAAATCTACGTGGGAAGGCCAACGAAACATCATTATGGAAGTAGAACTTGGGCTAAGGCTGATGACAGTTGGTGAGTTGCTGGGTCTAATAAATAATTCACATCGTACCCTAGCTCCATACCCAGACTGCTTGCAGGAAAAATGTAAGTGTTTCTCTGGACCTGTGTGCTTTACCACAAAGCTCCTTACCCATACTTCCCTCCTCCACAAGCTCTAAAGATGTTTGGTGGGAAAGCAAAATGTAAATCTCTGACACTCCATTAGTTCACTGGAGACTTCGCTCCTTAAAAGACAGAAGCACATTCACCATGCACTTTCCAGGGCTTTCCATAGTCTCTGGCATATAACGGACAACACTCGATAAATTCACTCTCCCTCTCTAACACTCAGAAACACAAAAACTCAGAGAAAATATACCTTTCAAAATATTAACTGTAATCATCTCTGGGCATTATGAATGATTTTGCTTTTTTTCGTTTACCTTTTAAATTTCAAAATATTTCAAAGAAACAAACAGAAATATATACAGTCTAAATGATTTAGAATAAATGTGCAATGCTCTTATAATTAAAGAAGTTATTGTTGAAAAAATACCTTTTTAGGGAAAATAATTCTAGAGATAGAAGCCGATCAATGGTTGCCACTGTGTATGACAGGTTCTGACAGCAAAGGGGCATGAACGAATTTTCTGAGATGATGGAAATATCCTATACTTGATTGTGGTATATACATTTGTCAAAATTGGAACTATACACATACAATGGATGTGTTTTATTGTATGGAAACTTTTTTTATTAAGTTGATTTAAAAGATACTTTTCTAGATCTGGTTAACACACTCCATATATATAAAGTGTGTGTACACAAATATATACAGTGATATTTTATTATGTCTGTTTTACATTTTTTAAATCATTTACTGTATAAGATATAAATCATTTACTGTATAGTATGTCTTTCAGAGATACTATAAAAAATTCCATTTGACGCTGGTTAGAATTTTAAATGTGTCCTTCACTTTGAAACTGTAAAAGTGTCAATTATTGTTATATTCAAATTACCCTTCTAATGGTTTTTTCTTTTTCATTTTGTCCAGATTTTTTTAAAGATAAAATTCACATAATATTCACCATTTTTAATGAATTCAGTGGTTTTTAGTTCACGCACAATGTTACGCAACCATCACTACTATCTAATTCCAGAACGTTTTCATCACTCCAAAAAGAAACACCATATGCATTAGCAGTTACTCCCTACTACCCTCTCTTATGGCAAGCACTAATTGACTTTCTATGGATCTGTCTACTATGAAAACGTCACATAAATGGAATCCATACAACATGTGGTCTTTTGTAACTAGTTTCTTTCACTTAGCATGTTTTCAAGGTTCATCCATGGTGTTGCATGAATCACTTCATTCTTTTTTTATTGAATAGCAGTCCACTGTATGGCTATACCACATTATGTTTATCTGTTCATCAGCTGATGGACATCTTGGGTTGTTTCTACTTTTTGGCTAGTTTGAATAATGGTGCTATGTAAGAGTGGAATCGCTGGGTCATTTGGTAATTCTGTATTTAACCTTTTGAGGAATTAGCAAACTGTCCCGCAGTGGCTGCACCATTTTACATTCCTATTAGGGGTGTATGCGGGTTCCAATTTCTCCACATCCTCTCCAACACTTGTTAGTTTTCTTTTTAAAAAATTTCATTTCTATTATTGCCATCCTAGTGGGTTTCAGGTGGGTATCTCATTGTGGTTTTGATTTACATTTCCCTAATGATGGATGATAGTGAGCATCCTTTCATGTGTTTATCGACCGACCATTTGTATATCTTCTTTGGAAAAAATATCTATTCAAACTATTTGCTCAATTTTCAATTGGGCTGTTTGCCTTTCTTCTTTTTTAAGTGAATCAATCATTTACTTTATTTGAATGCTTTTCAAAGATACCTTGAAAAATTCTCGATAATGCTGGTTAGAACTTTTTCTATTGTATTTTTTATGTAGAAATACAGCTATATCTGTAGAATACAATTTATATCGCCATTCTTAATTTAAAATTGGGGGTTCTTTTTATTATTTTATTAGGAAAGTTTTCAAACATACGAAAGAGTTGAAGAAAATCATAAAGCAAACACCCACCCACACACTCACCACCTAAATCCTACAATGACTGATACTGGCTTTATCATTTACCTATGGCCACCTAGCCATCCCTTTACGTATCAATCAATCCGCCTTATTTTTTCTATATAAAAATAAGTTGTAGACATCTATATTCTTTCCTGTTATGTTCGCTACTTCTAATCTTTTGTGGGCTAGAAAACCAGGTAATTGAACTGGTTATAAAGTTTATCTAAAGTAAGAGGACCCTGTGCCATTAATTAAACTTTGTAGTGCTCATTTCTTTCCATACACTAAACTCTTATTTTCCTAATCAGATCATGAATTATTGAGTGAGGAAAGCAGGTCTAAAATTTCATTCGACAAACATGTGAAAGACTGCTAAGTACCAGGAGCCATGCCAGAGAACTTGGAAACAGAGAGGCAAAAGATAAATTCCTTGCCGACAAAGTGTCTGCCGTCTGCTGGCAGGCATGCAAGCAAACATCTAGCACAGTGTGATATGTGCCAACATATGCACACGTCCAGGGTACACTTCCAGCCTGATGGAACCAGAAAGGCTTTCCAGAAGCATGAAAACCGGAGACTAGCACTGAAGGATGATGAGTGGCTTGGGAAAAGGGGAAGGCAGGGTCTTTCCCAAGTAGGAAAGAGCAGCCTGTGCAAAGACACGGAGGTGAGAGAGACTGCGTCATGTTTGAGGAACAGCGAATGGTTCCCAAGGTGAGGACATGGTGGGGGCGATATATGGGAGAAGTGACAAAATGAGCTCCAGACTCAACTGCCACCCCTGATTTCTCTACTCAGGTGTCCAACGGGCATCTCGCAAATTGAGCTTGTTAATTTCCCCAAAAAGTCTCCTCTCCAGTCTTCCCCATTTCATAAAAGATACATCTATCTACCCAGCTGCTCAATTCTTCTCTTTCTTTCACTCCTCACATCTAATCTATCAGTAAATTCTGTGGACTCTAACCCAAAATGTAGCTCAAATCTGCCCACATCTCTCCATTGTTACAGCTCCCACTCCAGTCCATGCCACTTCTGTTAATTCCCTAACTCGTCTCTGCTTCTGTTCTAGCCCCTACAACCAACTCGCTACACCAGAGCCAGAGGGACTACAGCAAGTCCTGTGGATGCCTATCCAATGCCCTTTCTTCCTATAAAACAGGAAGCTGTCTATTCTGGGAGGCCAGAGACCCAAAAAAAGACACTTCCCAGTCTGTGAGCAGCTGCACGTGACTAAATTCTGGCCAGAAAGATGTAAATGGAAGTGTTGTATCCTTAAAGGAAGCTGACTTGGCTGGAGGATGCGCCCCTCCTGTCTTTCTTCCCTTTCTACCTCCTCTGCCTGGAATATGGATGTGGTAACAGCAGCTCTCGCTGTATCAGGGAAGCCCAGTCCTGAGGATGGCCAGACAGGAAGACAGAGGAGCCTTAAATCACCAATAATTGTGACAGAGATACCAGCCATGAATTGACTACCTATGAAAGTTAACCTTTAAGCACCAATTTGCCACTGTTACTTTGGGTTTTTTGTTCAACAAAATCCAACTAAATGATTAAGTGCTCTTTAAAAAGCATACTTCATGTATCACACCCCCTCTTAAAATCCTTCAATGGATTCGAACTGTCCTTAGAACAGATGGCCCCCAAGGCCCTGTGTGAACTGGCGGGAACCTGACTACCTCCTCACTAATATTCTCCCTGCTCCTCTCCTGTGCTCGTCACACTGGCCTCTTGCAATTGTTTCCTCTGCCTGAAACACTTGTTGCTTCAACTTCCATACGCTTGCTAAGTTTCTCACCTTTCTGGCACCTTCTCACAGAAGCCTTTACTGCCCATCTTTGTAAAGAAGGGTCTCCTGTTATTGTCTATCTCAATGTCCTGTTTTCCTCAGAATTTTTAACTTAGCCCATTTGTTTACTAAGGCAACCACTCTCAGTTAGTCCTTCTCATTACCCAGTTAATTTCCTTTGAAGTACTCATCATAATCTGTAATTACATTCATGGACTGGATGTCTAGTTACATCTGTCTCCTCACTAGGTTATAAACTCCTGACCAGGAGGGATCTGGTCTGCACTGTTCACCCATGGAGGCCCGAGGAATGGGGATTCCCCCTCTTTGAATCCCCTCTAGAATGAAGGTTGTTCACTGATACTGTTCTGTACTAAATCCAAAAAAAAAAAAAAAAAAAAAAAGCACAGTAGCTGACACATAAGAGGTGCTTCCAAATTATCTGTTAAATAAAGGAATGAATGAGGTTGAAGGGGTAAGCATACACAAAACGATCATGGTCTCTGTAAATCATGCTTAAGACTGAATTTCTAGAAAACTGGGGAAAAGCAAATTAAGATCACTATAAAATACCAATTTATGCCCACTGGAGTTGCAAAAACTTTGAAAATTTAAGACCAAGTATTGGGAAAAGTGAAAAACTGTAAGAGACCAAGAGACTTTATATATATTACTACTAGGAGTATATAAACTGACACAAAGAATTTGAAAAATAATTTGGCATTATCTTACAAAGTGGAACCTATGACCCAGCCGACATACTCCTAATTATAGATTAAAAATATAGTATTGAGGGGCGTCTGGATGGCTCAGTAGGTTGGAGCGCGCGAGCTCAGAACAACAGGGTTGCCGGTTCGATTCCCACATGGGCCAGTGAGCTGTACCCTCCACAACTAGACTGAAGACAACAAGCTGCTGCTGAGCTGCCGAGGGGCGGCCGTATGGCTCTGCTGGTTAGAGCGCGAGCTCTCAACAACAAGGTTACCAGTTTAAGTCCCACATGAGATGGTGGGCTGCACCCCCTGCAACTAAGGATTCAAAATGGCGACGGGACTTGGAGCTGAGCTGCGCCCTCCACAACTAGACTGAAGGACGACTAGGAACTGATGGGCCCTGGAGAAATACAGTGTTCCCCAAAATTCCTCAAAAAAAAAAATTATTTTATATATATATATATATATATACATATATATATATAGAGAGAGAGAGAGAGAGAGAGAGAGAGTATTTAGTACAAACAGGCTAGCTTAAAAAAAAAAAGGACTACATACATTTTTATTCCACTTTAATAAAGTTCGAACTAAGCAAAACAAATAATATGCTATTTAGGTTAATATACATTATATTATACACTAATCAATATATATGATATAATATATTAATGTGATTAATATAGTTAATATAATATAATATATTATATAATATATATTAATATTAATATATATATATCCACTATGTAAACAAGGAAATTACAAAAAAAAAATTAGGTATGGTTACCTCTAGGGGCGTTGGTTCTCAATAGGAGCAACTGTGCTCCCTCAGGGGACATCTGGTGATGTCTGGAGACGTTTCTGGTTCTCATGAGCAGGGCGCTGGAGGGTGTTACTGGCCTTTAGTGGGTAGAAGCCATGGATGCTGCTAAACATCCCACAATGCACAAGACAGCCCCCCACAACATTACTGTCATTTGGAGCCAGATAATTCTTTATTGGCTGTCCTATACATTGAAGCATGTTTAGCAGCATCCTCCGCACAACCCCAGTTGTGACAACCAAAAATGTCTCCAGATACTGGCAAAAAAATTCCTGGTGAACTATTATCCCCATTTGAGAAACACTGCTCTCCAGGGAGGCAGGGGGATGAGAACAAGGGAAAATAGGTGGATGGTTTCACCAGCATGGGGAATATTCACAGCTGTTCAGTTTGGATTTTTCCAACAGGAATGGAGAGCAACAGAGATTCCAATGCAATCTACTACTGAGTCTAACTTTTGCTATGTATTAGCGGGCACATAAGTCTGCACACTTGACATTACATCTGTGTCTGATATTAAACAGACCTGCTTCAGAAGAAGAAAATCAAGATCATCCCCAAACTAGAGAATTCCAACTATAAAATATTAGCATTTCAGGGGTCCCTGATAATATTACAATATAGCCCACTTGGGCAGACAGACAGTAGCCATCATGAGATTATCAAGTTTTTGCTTGTGTCTGTTTTGTTTCAGATTTTAGGACTTAGACATAATGGTATGGGGAAACAAAACCACAAAGCATTTTATCAGTCTTACCCTGGTATCTTCACTGATATAACCACACATAACCTTCTCATTCTTGACCCACAGCTCACCAGCCTGTGCCCTAAAAGGAAATACATACACAATTTACAAGTCTTACATACACCATGAAGAAACGGGTGACTTCAAGGTACTTACTCTACTCTCTTACTTATACCCCAATGACCTGGCCAGGTATAGACTTCCACAGACAGCACCATGAACAGATTATACAACATCAAGAATTCTTAAAGCATATCGATTGTGTACAATGGGAGCTCTTAATCTGGGGAGTCCATGCAGCTCCAAAGAAGGGCTTCAGAGAACCCATGAACCTTCTGAAATGATGCAAATTTTTCTGGGTAGAGAATTATAGCTTTTGGCAAATCTTAAAAGAGTCCACGTTACAAAACCAGTTAAGAAGTACTCAGGAACAATTTTGCTAATACCAGCTTTGATACAACGAGTTTCAAAAGAAATAAAATCCACCTTAATATCAGGATTAGAAGACAGGCAGTCAGGAGGCATGAAGGGATAGGGTCTCTCTATTCAATGGAGGCCATTCTCCTGAATAATTTTCGTGGCAACTTGCTATTGCATTTGGAGGGCTTGATGTTTTCTACTCTGTAACTTTTTAAGGTGTGAAATGGATGATACAAACAGCATGGCCTTCAGAGCTGACCAATCTGGATTGAAATTAGTCTAGGCAGCTATCTCAGTTCTGAGTGCCACTGACTAGTTAAATGGCCTTGGGGAAATAACTCAGTGTCCTTATCTAAAAAAATGAGATAATGACACCTACTTTATAGAGCTGTTTTGAGAATTAAACTAGGTAATTCAGGGAAGCTTCTCAGGGCAGTGCTGGGGCAGGAGACACTACAGATGTAGTGTCTAGCTTGCAGGCCATAATCTTTCTGACCCTGTTATACCCCCAGCAAAAAAAAAATCAGGTAAGATCACTAGTTGCTATTTGTATAAGCAAGAACAATAACAATAGGAAAATAGCAGCACAAAATGTTATCCCAGAGAAGAAGTGATAGCTGTTACTACCCAAGGACCTTGTAATCATCTTTCAACCAATTAAGCAAGCCTTTCTCTTCTACCAACTCCAATACAGTTGCCTGCCTAGCCCTAAATAATCAGTTCTCGTTAAAAAAAATAAAGAGGAAAAGACAAAATAAAAGCAAGGAAAACGCTGTGTACCATGAGTCACAGCTCAGGCTACCTGGGAAACGCTGGACAATCAATTAGCCTCCCTGGGCCTCCCTCCCATCTGGAAAATAAAGAAGGTTGGACCAAGCCTGTGTTTTTCAAATATGCTTCTCAGGGTTCTAGCTCTGCTTTCACCAAGAAGAGTGCCTCTTGTTATTCCTTTGCCCAAGTGTGTCTGTGAGTGGACAACTGCAGCAAGCCTGACTTGAGCACAGACTTCTGTTTCTTTCACATCATAAGGAAGGACTGAATGTGCCCATGATCTATGAAATCTATTATCAGGAAGTATCCTGCATACAAGCTACTGAACCCCAAATTAACCAAACCTCTAAAACAAGCTCATTGACAGTGCACTCACTCAACCACCTTCTACTAGTATTCATAGACAAAATGGTATTACAAAATTTGGGCTTAGATTCTTGTGCCTCCACTCCCTGTGGAGGTCAAGTCATAATCTTTTTAAGCCTCAGGTTTTTGAAAAATTCCGTAAATGTGGTTAAGAACCTTGCCCTATCCATCATCTAGACCTCTGGGAGGACCCAATGAAAGATTGTAAATGAGAGGACTTGGTAAACTGCACAAGTTATTATTCCTATGGAAATGGTTTTTTAATGAGAGAGAGAGAAACGAGATGCTAAGCCTAAATAAGCCCTTACTCAAACAGGAACTGAGAACACCCTGAGGCAGCATCTCTTCTCTTTTCTACTGGTTCAACAGAGAAATTCCACAGGCAGATGCAAATGCCAAATCCACTTTCCCCCAGGACACAACCCAGGAGCAAATGTGGCTTCCCTACAAAGGCAGAAGCCCTCGACCAGAATGAAGTGGACCTGAGGGCACTAGCCTCTGGTTAGGATCTCCCGCAGGTCACCTGCCCTCCCTTTTCATCAAATGACCTGTTGGGGTTCAGTGATCTCTACTATCCTTTACATCTAAGTTTTATTTTGTGAATAAAAAGTTTAAATAAATGCAAAGTATGGTCACTGTACTGTCATTGCATTACACATCTTTGAACAACCTAAATGGCCAGTAAGGGCAGACCAGTTAAGTAAATTACAGTGTATCCACAGAACAGAATATCATAGAACCATTTAAATAATGTTTACCGGAAGTTTTCGCCAGAAATGTTTATATGCTTTTAAGTGGAAAAGGATACAGAACAGTACACACAGTATCATCACCTAAATAAAGATACATGTATGTATGCAAATAAAATATTGGAAGGTCACACCAAAATTTAATAGTAGTTATCTGATGGTAGTTGGCTTATATACCATACCTTCTTTATATCGTAAATTTCCTTCTTTATACGCTCTGTAGTATCCAAATTTTCTAGAATAAATACGTATTTTTTAAAATCAGAGTTTTGGGTTTTGTTTTCAGCAGGAAATAAAATTGTACGTATTATATGGTCTCATGTCAAAAGGGAAAAGACAACATTTTGACAGAACTATGTCAAAATGTTAACCATGGTTGCTTCTGAGTAGTAATATTTGATTCCTGCTTCTTCTGTTTTTCAAATTCTCCACAATGAGCAAACATTGTATATAAACATACTTAGCATATTGCCTGGTAGATAGCATGTGCAGAAAAGTGGCACCTAACTATATCAATTCTATGATCAGGGAACCATTTGAAGAGAATGGCCACCATAGAATCAGAATTCAAATCAGGGAGGATCCCAGGAGATCCTCTGCAGTGGGAACTAGCAGGAAAACCCCTCAACTGAAAGGGTTTTAAGTGTAACTTCACACAGCTGTGTCTCCCTCTGGAGAGCTGAGAAGTCGGGGTCAGAAACAATTCAGTGTTGTTCCCTTTGGTGTATGAGTCAGAAAAAAAAGGTTTTTTTAAGTAAAAAAAGAAACCATAGCTAGCAAGCAGTCCCACAAACTATATCTGAAACTGGAAACAACAAAAGAACAAGACAAACAAATGAAGGAACAAAAACTCATAGACATAGACAATAGTTTAGGGGTTACCAGAGGGTAAGTTGTGGGGGGGACTCCAGAACAGGGTAAACGGGGTCCAATATATGGTGATGGAAAAAGAACTGACTCTGGGTGGTGAACACACAATGTGAGATATAGATGATGTAATACAGACTTGTACATCTGAAATCTATGTAACTTTACTTACAATTGTCACCCCCAATAAACTTTAATTAAAAAAAAAAAACTATATCTGGGAAAAAGAGATCTCTTCATAACAAAGTTCAATATTTTAAAACAGCAAAATGCTAATTGTTAGGAGATAAGATTTAGGTGCAATATTCTTCTTTTAAAATTTTCTTAAATTTTATTTTAAATGCTCATTTTGTAACATTTTAAAGAATACATTAGAAATTTGCTCAGAGAAAATCAAAATGTTTATCTTAAAAAATAAAAACAATGCAGGTTCTCAAGGTAATAAAACACTCTCATGTATCCTTAATTACTGACTAAATTACCAGGGTAAAAAGGCTAAACTACAGAGAAATTCTTTAATAATTTATTATGACTTTATACAAATAATGACTATACTTTTAGTGTCATATGAGGCCCAGAGCATCATTTTTTCTTTTCCGTGCCTTATCTAGGTAGAAGTGACTTTTGATTCAGTGTAGGAAGACTATAAAGAAATCTTCTGGAAAAAATGGTAGAAGACTTTGTGGTTTACATTTAGCCATGAATGAGCAAAATATTAGGACAGATCTTTAAAAGTCTAAAACTGCCTTTATGCCAGCGTTTTCATTTCTATGTCTAGCACCATGTATATGAGGACATTTACACAGAGAAACAAGGAATTTACGAATGAAGGGAATCTGAGGCTTCTAAACCAGGACCCAGCAAAAGACAGTTGCAGGCCAAATCCAGCCCATCTCCTGTTTTTGTACCGCCTTAAGAACAAGTTTTACATTTAAAAATGGTTGGAAAAAAGCAAATACTTCACAACACAGACTGAAACCCATGAGGCCCAAATTCTAAAATATTTACTATCTGGTCCTCTACAGAGAAAGATTCTAAACCAACGATTTCATGCAGATGAATAGACTCAGAGACTCTCCACCGGCCCAACATCACCCTGCTCATCACTGGCACTGAAGGAGTCCCCCATAGGTTTCCTGGCCCACCACCTCTGAGAGACTAGCTTATATCAGAAGGCTTATATAAGACTAGCTTATATCTAGGGCACATTTCTTGTTGCGCTTGAGACTTTAGTCACTTTTCAGGCTGTGCTTTTATTGCTAAGATTTTTCAAAAAAATTTGATTCTCCAACTTTTAAAACATCCTGTTTTGGAGAAAGTGAATCCTTCATCCTTTCTTTGATAATCAAGTAGATCAGACTAACCAACTAATGTTAGTTGCTGGTGAAAATTCTTTTCAAAAGGACTCTGGCTAATAAAAGTACAAGGAATGACTGAACTAGAAAATCATCATCTTGCAACAATCATCAATGGATGATTAGGTGAAAGGCTCACTAGGTGAAAAGTTGATGGGGAACTTCAGAATGGGAGACCAGACTGCATCACTGAAACACACTGGTCAATCTTAGCATCTTTAAAGGTGAGTCAACCAGATGCAAATATGACTGTACGTATACAGCAAATTTCAGGAAAGACACAGTTTCTTCTAAGGAGAAGGATTTATATTTCACTATATACCTCTGTATTAAAGGCTTTACTATGTGGATGTTATGCTTTTTTAATTTAAAGGGAGTTTCCAAAAGTCCCTTTTTCTCTCTTCTTCACAAACTGACACGCACAAATAATTTTATTAATGAAGAACAGTGAAATGCAGTTTAAAAGGCAGCAAATCAGGAACTATTGTGCTAGTCATTTTATGTCTCCAATCCTGTTCCTCAATTTGTAAAATGAGGTTTGATTAAATGTTAATTTAAAGCTATTTCCCAGACCAGAGGGGTTGGCACGAAATAGTCAAAGTGATAAAAAGCCAGGACTACAACCAAGATTACTCTAACCAGCAAAGTTACCTTGTTTCCTCAAAAATAAGACCTAGCCGGACAATCAGCTCTAATGCGTCTTTTGGAACAAAAATGAATATAAGACCGGGTCTTATGTTATATTATATAAAATCCAGTATTATATTATATTATATTATATTATATTATATTATATTATATTATGTTGTATTATGTTATACTAGACCCGGTATTATAGCAAAATAAGACCAAGTCTTTTATTCATTTTTGCTCCAAAATACGCATTAGAGCTGATTGTCTGACTAGGTGTTATTTTCGGGGAAACACGGTATCATTTAGAATCAAAGGACAGAAAAAGAGCCTCTCAGACAAGAAAAAGCCAAAGGAATTCATCACCACTAAGCCAGTATTACACAGAATCTTAGAGGGACTTCTTTAAGATGAGGGGGAAAAAAAAGGTAAAAAATATGAATAAAATGGGCTGGCTCAGTGGCTCAGGCAGTTAGAGCTCCATGCTCCTAACTTCCGAAGGCTGCCGGTTCGATTCCCACATGGGCCAGTGGGCTCTCAACCAAAAAGTTGCCAGTTGAATTCCTCGAGTACCGAAAGGGATGGTGGGCAGCGCCCCCTGCAACTAAGATTGAATACAGCACCTTGAGCTGAGCTGCTGCTGAGCTGCAGCTGAGCTCCTGGATGGCTCAGTTGGTTGGAGCCCGGTCTCTCAACCACAAGGTTGTCGGTTCGACTCCAGCAAGGGATGGTGGGCTGCGCCACCTGCAACTAGCAAGGGCAACTGGACCTGGAGCTGAGCTGCGCCCTCCACAGCTAAGACTGAAAGGACAACAACTTGAAGCTGAATGGCACCCTCCACAACTAAGACTGAAAGGACAACAACTTGACTTGGAAAAAAGTCCTGGAAGTACACACTGTTCCCCAATAAAGCCCTGTTCCCCTTCCCCAATAAAATCTTTAAAAAAATATGAATAAAATGGAAATAACTACATATCTATCAATAATTACTTTCAATGTACATGGATTAAATGTTCCAATCAAAAAACATAGTGACTGAATGGATAAGAAAACAAGACCCTTACATATGCTGCCTACAAGAGACTCACTTCAGATCATTTTGACGGTTGCCAAATGGGAGGGAGTTGGGCGTGGATGAAAAAGGGGAAGGGATTAAGAAGTACAAATCGGTTGTTACAAAGTAGTCATAGGGATGTAGGGTATAGCATAAGGAATATAGTCAATAATATTATAATATCTATGTATAGTGTCAGATGGGTACTAGATCTATCAGGGTGATAGTTAGGAGTGGGGTTGGGGCAGGGTGAAAAAGGTGAAGGCATTAAGAAACACAAATTGGTAGTTAGAAAATAGTTATGAGCATACGGAATATAGTAGGGAATATATATAGTGCCAGGTGGGTACTAGACTCGTCAGGTAGGGGGATCATTTCTCAAATTATATAAATGTCTAACCACTATGCAACATACCTGAAATTAACATAAATAATATTAAATGTCAACTGTAATTGAAAAATCAAAAAGTGGGGAAATGTGAAGAGGAATAAGAGTTATAAATTTCCAGGTATAAAACAAGTAAGTCATGGGGATATACCATACATCATAGGAAATATAGTCAATAATGTTGTGATAACATGGTATACTGTCAGATGGTTGCTGGACTTATGGTGATCACTTCTTTAGACACAGAAGTATTGAATAACGGCTGTGTACACCAGAAACTAATATAATACTACATGTAAGTTATAGTTTCATAAAAATCTTAAAAAATAAACAAAGCAGTTTACAGTTCTAAAACTATTGAGTCTACAAAATACCAGGAGGCTTCAGCAACTCCCACTCATCTTAAAACTACTCTAATGTACTTTGGGGTTTTCTGGTTTGTTTTAGCGACAACAATCTAACATTTTAAGCTACTGGGCATTTGATTATATGGACATTCATACCCCTCAAATGCTGTCTGTAGCCCACTGACGGCATTAGATCCTACACCCATTTACTACGTAGCAGGTGAGTCAAAAGTGATGTACTAGCTACCTGATGCCAGCAAATTCCACCTTCTGTGTGACATAGGCACATGTGCTGACCTAAGGGAAGAGAGAGAGAGATTCAACAACACATCAAGGCTATAAACGGTCACAAAGAAACTGCCCTGGCTTCCTAATCTCTTGTAACAACCTGAAGTTCAATTAACGTGGAAGTAACAGATTGACTCCATATAACAGGTATAACAGTAAGTTCTTAAGAGTTTGGCAAGTGTAGACAATGGTAAAAATCAGGTGGATAAGTGCCTGGCTTCACCAATATACTTATCTTCACATATGTTTGCATATATATCTCCATTTATGTACTCATTTAAAATATAGAACATTTATTTCTCATTTTCTCTCTCATTTTAGAAAATGGAATCCTCCTCCCACCACCAAAAATGAGCGAAGATACTTTTTTTCTGAAAATATCCTGTTTGGAAATTCTACCTATAATTTTTTGTTTTACAATACTTAAGAAAGTCCAATAAGGAGAATTTTCAGCGCCAGCTCACAGTTCTGATGAACTTATCATTTTAAGTGGAAAATGTTCATTAAAAGTAAATAAATAAGGAAAATGGAAAGAGGGTACAGCAAAAGCAGTCTAATTTGGAAGAGACAATATCTGGATTCTAGCCCAGTGTCAACTGCTTATTACCTTTCCAGTCTTGTCTAATCACTTACCTTCTCAATCTCAGTTTTCACATCTATAAATTAGGGGTAATAAATACCTGTCCACAAGGAGATGTGAGGGGCAAATGAGATCAAGTGAAAATCTGAAAACTAAAGTCCCATTCAAATATAAAATAATATTATAATTTCATATTCAAACTAAAAATGCAGAGTAAAAATCACCAACAATCACCAAGCCAAGAAAAAAAAAAAAAGCTCAAAAAAATTATAAAAAGAGAATGGAAGAAGATACACAAAGTGTTTACAATGATTGTGGTGCTGGAATTTGGAATTATTTTAAACTCCTCCCTACTAGCTCTTCTCATTTTTAAGATGAACAGGATTATTAATATAATGGAAAACAGACTTTTTCAAAATCATATCTTACCAAACTTTTCTTTAGTCGCCACATATCCCCACGGCCAATATACTGATCCTTAAAGGTTAATTCCACTAGGTCAAGGGTCACATCCTGAAAGGGATAATCAAATACATCTCTCTACACACTTTATAGTCATAGGATAATGCCCACTCATTATGGACAAACCTTTTAGCAAAAAAGAACTACTGGAAGACCATTCAATAGCAGAACCCAGACAAATAGAATTTTATCCTGCCCAAGAAGGCTTTCGAGTACAAATGGTAAGTCTGTAATAGATGCTACAGCAGCTGTATCATGGTTAAGTTCAAAAAGTACCACAGGACTGATTCTGTGTTTTAGTCTTTATTTCCCTCCATAATGTCAATAATATCTTTTAGACAATGATTTTTTACCTATAATAGCATCATCTACAAGAAAAATGAGAATAAAGAAATTTTAGTATTTTAACAGAAATTTTACATTTAGCTTCACACAAATATATACATATATATGTATAGATATATAAATACATAGATATATAGATATACACAAAATCTTTTTAGGACAAGCTTTTAAAAAAGTGAAGAGGGTTTTAGATGTAACCTACACACCCTGTTTCCCCAAAAATAAGACCTAGCCGGACAATCAGCTCTAATGCGTCTTTTGAAGCAAAAATTAATATAAGACCCGGTCTTATGAGTTGATAGTCCAGCTAGGTCTTATTTTCGGGGAAACACGGTACTCCCTATAAAATAAATGACCTACACATGACCACATATTTAATATTCTAACACTATACTTAAGTAACTCACTGTTTCCTTAGAGACCTAAACTTGAGGAAGGGTGCTAATCATCTCCAAAAGACACTCAAGTCCAGAACAAAGTCACACCTTTGGATCTACCACATTCACATAGACATCTTGGTAAGGTCTTAGACGGAACACTTGGGTCACGGTCTGGTCCACACTGATAGTTTCTGGAACAGAGAAGAATTCTGGATCAGATAATACGTTCTGCAAAAATGCAGGTAAATACATTCTAATCTATAAATACTCAGACATTCAACAAGCAACACAATTGACCCTTTGCCATGGACAAGGCACGTTCTCTGCCTCTACCTGAGCCCAAACAATTAAAAAATGAAAGAGAGACAGAAATAGGACACAGAGAGAAAATACAAAATTTAAGAAGCAACATAAAAAAAGGTCAAATGGGCCAGCCGGTTGGCTCAGTGGTTGGAGTGCGGTGCTCATAACACAAAGGTCGCCGGTTTGAGTCCCACATCGGCCAGTAAGCTGCGCCCTCCACAGCGAGACGGAAAACGATTTGATTTGGAGCTGAGCTGCGCCCCTTACAACTAGATTGAAAAAACAACAACTTGACATCCTGGAAAAATACACTGTTCCCCAATTTAAAAAAAAAAAAAAGAAGAAGAAAAGGTCCAAGAGCTGTGAAAATTCAGAAGAAGAGAGGAAGAGATCCTTTCTTATTTAAAATAAAGTGGTGGTGGTGGTGAAGAAAGAAACTTCTCAATGAGCCTTTAAATCTGGTAAATAAGAAACACAACAGGTGGTAGGAGAGGGAGGCGGGGAGGGTAGAAAGGACACTCTTAGGATTCGGGTTTTATAGAATGGTTTCCTATCAAGTTGAAATATAAAAAAGTAATTGACACCAAATCCTTTAGAGTAAATTAGAAGGTTTATTTTGCTTTAAGTACTATTTAGGGCATTACCTTATTTACTACCATTAACATTTTAATTCTTTGATCAACATGGTAAAGTCATTAGAAGAAAAAAGAAAGGACTCGCATCCAGAATAAGTACGCAGAATCACCACTGGCTCCTCCACTCACTGACTTCAGGCAAGCCAATTCACCTCCCTCAAGAGTTGGTGGGAAGATAAACAGATTACAAAACACTTTCAGGACAGTGCCTTGCATGTGTTGTAATTAACTATCAACATGTTTCTTTCCCAGCCTCATCCAGAGTAGGCACTTAACAAATATTTTGTGCAAAAACATAATATTTAAGAAAGTATGCTTTGCTGACATTATTATTATTATTACCATTACTATTATTATTATTATTATTATTATTATTATTATTATCATTATAGTTAAGTTTAAAGCTTCACCTCTTCGGATTAATTTTCCTCCTGACTCTAGTTTCTTCAGTATCAGATGATGACACATGAGATTCCTTGGCAGTTTTGATATCTGCCCATTTTTCTAAGAGGGAGCATAATTTGATAAGAAGAGAAATACTGTGCCCTCATTCCCTGAGATTGTAGAGAAAGGTTTCTTGCAGTTTCTGTGACAGTGAAGTATACAAATCTTGAGAAAAGCAATGGAATTCTTACCTTTCTGTAAATCTTCCTTAAGTGACTTGACCTGCAAGAGCAGAGGGCTGGAAAGAAAAAAAAGAAGCCACTAAGAGATGGGATGCTCTAAGCAGTAACTAACTAGCTTTCTGCACCCCCCACAAAAGGCAGAGAGATCATTCTGGACATATTGTAACCTGCAGTAAGACAATGGAAGAAAGTTCCCTTAGAAACAAAGAAACTCTGCACTTGTGCTCAAGGAAATGGATAAACGTCCCAGATTTTTCAGAGTTGTCATCTCAGCTTTAAAAACAGAAAGAATGGACCACTGTTTAAAAGATTATTGGTTTATCAAATCCAGAGGGCAGGAGGGAGCATTTTTATCTGAAGGCAAAAAGCTGTCTTGCCATTCAAGCCCCTTAGGCAAAATATCACCCAGTTAATTCCCTTGAGCCTAGTCTGACACTAACCTGTATTCATCGTTGGGGTGAGCAATCTCCACAATGTCTCCAAGTTTGATGTGAGGAAAGACTTTGGGGTTCATTACCAGCTCATCATCTGCAAGAAATTCAGCAATCTCAAGCAAGTATGGCCTCACAGTAAATCCTCATAACCCCATCAGGTTGGTGTACAGTACAATCCCTTATGTTTATCCAAAATTACCCAAAATATTGTCTGATTGTGATTCTCACAAATCTTTGGATCTAGCAGAAACGAGGAAATAACCTAGACTATAAAGCAACCTGCCGAAAGGCAGACAGCTAGTAACAGCAAAGCTAGGACTGATGACTAGTCCAGAGTTCCTTCTACCTAAAGTCCACCATCTCTCATATGTCACAAAAATCAAGCCAAATGAAATCAAAAATTAAAGTCTGGACTTTGAAGGGCAGCACTTGATCAGGAAAAAAACTTCAGATACCAGTTCACATTAGGGTCCAAAGAGACCCTTAAAATGTTGAGAGGACATAGTTTCATCTGTTTATTTACCCCTGCTCCTCAATGAGGGTGGAGAGCTCTTTCAAATATAACATACTGAGTCAGAACCATACAAATGGAGTGATTTCTATTTTAATTTGGGGGGAAAGACATGGTCTTTAATTATGCTAAAACCATGACAAATAAGCATATACAGGTTTCAAATACAATCAAAACAAAAATTCAGCCTAGGGAAAAAAAAATTCTTTGGTCTATGGTTCCCACTGATAGTTTTATGCCAAATCCTCTGTGAAGCCTTCCCCTAATTTCCATACTCTGAATCAAGCTCCAAGCATGTATTCTGTTCTGCTTCATGTTATCATTTCCTTTTTTGCACATCTATCTCATCAAGCTGAAAGCCCCTTAGAGACAAGAGACCATGTCATATTCGTAACCTTTATGTTTGGCACAGGTATGCAGCTAATATTTGTTGGACGTGTTTTCATTCATAGTTCTGGAGACTGGGCACAGCATCGCTACCTTTGTCTTGTGCACATGAAAAAGCAGAATTGGATACATTGTATATGCACCGCATATGCTGTATCTTTGTATCCTTCCGTCTGCCAAAGTTATTTCTGCGGTCTATTCAATTCTACTCCACGAACGTTTAGGCACCATCAACTGCATACCAAGTACAGCATTAACCACAGATTGTACATTTTAGCAGAAATTGTTTTAAATATAGCAATGCCTAGTATATCCTCATCCTGGTCATTACAAATGGCTACATTTATTGAGCAGCACTAACGAACCTGGTGCTCTGCTAAATACATACATCATCTAACTTGATCCATACAACACCGTATGCTATAAAACTATTGTTTTCACTTTCGGGCAATCCTTGCTTTTGGAGCAAATGCACACTAAAATACAATTTCAAAAAGACGCGTGTTGTTAATTCCAATTTCTGAAACAAGGAAGGTTGTTAGGACAGAAGGGGAAATGATTCATTTACAAAAAAGAAATAAAATCATGTTACTATCATCCTATTCCGCACATTTATAGACTCAAGGTGCTAAGAGAAACAGAGAAACTATTTTAAAGGGCTTGAATTTGTAGATACGATACACTAGGGGCTTGCCCCAAGTCACAGGGAAAATTAGAGGCAGAGCTGATACTCTGGATTCTGATTTAGTGCAGGACAGCACACTACTCCTGCCCCTTCTCACTACGTCGCGGAGCCACACAAAGGTTCATGCTTTAATCCTAACTGCCTTACGCACATCTGCTGTTTCTCACTGAACGTAAGTTTTTTTCCTGCCAACCCAGTGTCAGACTGGAATTTTATGGAACATATATAGTAAATATATAATTAAGAAATACAAATGAAGGGTAGGTAGTAAATTGACAATATTCATAACGTTCCTTAAAAGTCAGAGTGCAAACGCTTTTAGAAGAGGTTTGTGCTATCCAATAATATTGTCCTCCAGCTACTGTATTCAACTTGCTGCTTCACTCAGTTAAGTTGCCTCGATTGTCACATAAAGTCAGTGTCTAATTTTCAAAGCACTGGACACACCAGAACCTCAGCCAACTTACACAACCCCCAAAGACCGGTCGATACTGACCACTGCCCCCAAAGCCCTTCTTGTGGATGACCAGTTTGTAGACTTTTGTTGTTCTCATCTTGTTCTGTTGTTTCCTTCAGCTGTTCCAGGCTTGGGGGAGAGAAGTCATCTTGTGTCCCTGCCACTGAAACACAAATAAAAAGGCTGGAACTCAGACTTTTCCTTACAACTGCTCTTTGATTCCAGGCTAGTGAAAATACTGATTTTGTTCAGCTGGTTTTGTTCAGCATCACCCCTTGGAGGAAATCACTCCTCCAAGTACAAGGAGTGATGGAGAACAACTAGAACCACAGAATCTGGGGAACTAAGGGGAATTCAGGCCAGGGTCCAGTCCAGCCTCCAAGAAGACACTCTCTCTATCGACACCCCTAAAGGGAAAGCTTGTAGTGAATGGGGCGCTCATCACCTTGCCTCTGTCTAAGCCAATAACACTCAAATCACAAAGAGATGTTAAGAGGTAAGTACACTCATTCTGTAGATGAGGAAAGCGGGGGCCAGAGTACGAGACTTGCCCAAGGTCACTCAGACACTGAGAGGCACTCCCACTGTTGACGTTTCGCCGTCAATAACCTGAGCAAACAGAGTATAAACGGGAGGAAGGCAAGGGTTCATGCACGAACTCTCAGCGGTTCCTCCCCTCGAATCGCACTTCACAGCTGAGGTTCCTGAGGCTCAGAGAGGTAAAGAACCCTGTCTCCCTAAGGTCACACAGCGGGTTGGGGGTGGGGCCAGGACTCGAACCACAGGCAGGGCCCCCTCCCTCCTGTTCCCCAAACCCGGGCCCCGGCTGGCAGCTCCACTCACCCGCAGCTCCGGAGCCCCTTCCCGCTTCAGGCCGGGGCCCCGAGGGCCGGACCCTCGCTGGGTCCCCCGCGCCTCCTCCGGACGCCCTGCCTACGCCCCCACAGGCCGTGCCGCTTTGGTGCCGGAGCTCTACGCGCCGACCAGCCAGCCCCAAGCGAGGAGCGCTCACCTGAGAACCCGCGCGGCTCCAGTGGCTCCGCCCCGGGGCCCCGCCCCTTTCCCGCCCACCCGCTCCGGGCCTCTCTGGCCCGGCCTCCGCCTCCTCTCGGTGTCCGCGCCACTTCCCCATCCGGGGCTTGTGCCGGGGGTGGGGCGTCGCGTGCGGCCTCGAGTCTGGCAGCCCGCAGCGTTTCCTGCTTGCTGGCGGCCAGAGCATCGCTTGCCCTAGAGAGGAAATTCTTTTCCTCCTAGATTTTCCTGACTAGATCCGAGCCCGTTTCCAATTTAATGATCTGCGGACAAGGCAAACTCGGGCGATTCTCCCCGGATCTATGGAGAGAATGTTGTGGACTCTAGCCTGGCTTCACAGGACTACTGAGAGGCACAAAATAAGAGTTTCTGGGAGAACGGTTTTTGCAAAGAGCTGAGCACGTGCAACTTAGTGCGATGGCCCCTGCCGGGAAGTATCCATTTTGGGGGAGCTTTTCAAATCCTTCCAGCCCCCAAATGACGTTCTATGCCTCCCTGGTTATAATAGGTTATCGCTTGCACAGGTATCCTTATGTAATTCTCACGTTCCCTATTAAGGTGGCACTTCCCTATTGTATTTCACACACTGGGAAACAGGCTGGGGAAAGGCTGGGATCCTCACCCGGTCAGGTCCAACTTGGTTCCGAAATCTAAGCATTTAAACAGCATCCTCATGCTACTCCCAAGGGCTCAATCTAAGCCCCAATCCATCGGGACATTTTTGGGACATTTTTCTCTCGAGAAATATCAGCTGGGTGGGCTGTGCCTGAAGCTGACCAAAGTCTCCTGCTTCCATTTAATTAACCTATGGTTTGCGGATATTTTCTGAAAGTTAAAAGATAAAAGACATCGGGGTGGGCGGTTAGCTCAGTTGGTTAGAGCCTGGTGCTCATAACACCGAGGTTGCCAATTCGATCCCCATATAGGCCACTGTGAGCTGAGTCCTCCTAAAAGAAAAAATAAAATAAATTGTTTAAATTTTTAAAAAAGATAAAAACATCGCATACCACAAAGAGATTTGGGAGGGGGTGAAGGGAGGCCGTGTGGCAAGACAAGGAAGAGCTTTTTTAAGCATCCATGTTTTACTTTAGGATTTACAAATTAAATAATTGTAATTTTTATGTTAAAGGGAAACATATAATCAAACGGACTTAAACAGTTGCAAAATTTTTAAGAGGTAAAATGTTAAATGTAAAAGACTTCATATGTTGCCAATTCAGGGGCACACCCAGATCCCCAGGCTGTTTTCCAACCTCAGCAGCAGAGGCTTATGGGAAATTCTTCCATCTCTGAGGGAGCTAATGGGTTTCTCTCTCGCCCACCCTCAGGGAAATTTGATTCTTTCTCTTGAGAGAGGTCCATAATTGGTATCATATTTTAGGAATACAAATATTTCACTTTTTAATTTGGGCAAAACGTTTGCAACACTTTGGCAAATTTTGAGATTTTTAAAATTTGTCTAAAGCTGGTAAAGGTTAGGGGAGGCTGGAGCTCACAGACAGGGGATCCAACAGCCTTGGTTCTACAACCACCGCATTACAACCATCTGCAGTATGTGCCAAAAAAACTCAGTGAGCAAGGTAAATGTTTATTTAATGCAGTATTTTAAAATTAAAATTAATACAAAAATCCATGAGGTACAAAATAATCACATTTGTAAATAAAGACACGATCAGTAATGGTGCTGTGCAGAGTCATGTTAGAGCCTGAGGCACAAGGACAAACCAGTAATACTGGGTTTCTCGGATTCTCTTCTATAGGTAAACAGTTGCCTGAGAAGGTACTTGAGGACATGGATACTATAAAAGTCGAAATGTTTTAGAGTGAATTTCTAATTAATTCTTCTCAACAACATCTGTAGTAGCCTATATATGAGCTGTATACGTATATATGGGCAATATATGGACTCATAGGCTATAAACAGTAGGGTTGGCATTTGGGTTTGTATATCTCCATCCCTAACTAAAGGTGGGAAAAGCATTATCTCAGCCACAATGGTCCACCTGTTGACTGACTCAAAGATCTCTTGATCAGACAAAAGAGACTTAAAAGTCTCCCGGAAACCTCCAAACTTTTAGCTTCTCTAAGATCCATCAGATTTCTATTTTTAAAAGAAAGCTGTGTGAAAAAAGAAAGCAAGCTGTGTGATTGGGGGCACGTCAGTTGCATTCCCTGGACCTCCTCAATTCCCTGTTGGATAAACATTCTCTTCCTTCCTTCAAATGTCTGTGGAGTGTCTACTTGTACAGCGCTCCGCTCGGTGCTGAGCAATGAATGATGAACGAAACACAAGGCTGGGAATGGACACACAGCGAACGAATCACTAAAGAGATAAAACATGGCCATTTCAGCTAGTGTTAAAGCTATGAATAAATTAAAACAAGAGGCCTTAAAGGACAGGAAGCAGGGGTGCCATTTAGAGTTAGTGGTCAGTGGGATTAGAAGGAGCAGGGCAGTGGTATGACCTAAAACACTGATTCCAGTTATAACGATCTCTTGGGCTGCCAGGTGGAAGACGGGAGGTCTCTAGAGTTGCAGCCGTCCAGGTCAGAGAAATGGTGGACTTGACCAGAGTGTTGGCAGTAGAGACAGACAGTGAGCCCTGGGACTCACTCAGCAGGAGCAGGGTCAACATGTGTGTTCCACTTTAAGAGTCCGGGCCGCAGGGGCCGGGCAGAAGGCGACCGGGACTAGCGAAGGGCGGGAGGCGCGACGCTGGAAGAGCCTTCCCTGGAAGTGCGCGCGCGCCGTGCGGGGGCGGGACTTGGGCGAGCCCGCATGGCTGGCTCGGGCCCCGGATGAGGAAGTACGAGGCGTGGGGGGAGAACCATAGAGACGAAGAGGCGGCTGTGGCCGGAGCGCCCCTGGGCTCGCTTAGCTCCACAGGCTCAGGTAGACTTCGCGGCGGCGGGGTTGCGGCTGCAGAGGCAAGGCTGGCGGGGCGAGCGAGTGCCGCGGAGCAGGCCTCAGGGTAAGAGGCCGAGGGCGGGAAAGCTTCGGGCGTAGCCGCCCCGCCCCACTCCACCCTAAGGGGACCATTCTCCGGGAGGTACAGGTTGAGGGAGAACCCGGCCCCCCGCCCTCTCGGGGTGCCGCCGGGAACCGAGGCTGCGCTGCGGGTGGCGAAACGACCCAGGGAAACGAAGGAGACCAGGCCCCGCGTCGCGAGGGAGAAACGGCTGCTCCGAGTCCCGGTTCGGACGGGGGAGAGATACTCTTGAACCTCGTTACGGCGGGGGTCCCCCAACTTCTCCCGTAGGGCGACGCCCCTTGTCGTGGGCGTACGCTCTTATCTGGCTCCGGGGCGTTTAGCAGCGGAGCGAGACCGGCTCCTGGGATGCGATAGGGCGATTCAGAACTTATTTTAAGGAGGGATAAGAGATAACCCCCAACAAGACCTCTCCCCCCCTATTTGGTCATGGCCCCCACGAGTGAAGAGCGAGACGCAACTTGCTGAAAAGTGACAGAGGGATCGTCCTCCACTGTGGAAGGTAGAAGACTTTCCTTCCCCCCTTTATTTTTCACCTTTGCCCCGAGATACACAGCGGCACACCCCGAATTTACTGTACCCCTCGCCCACTCAGGCCCGCCGAGGGACCCTCGTTTGGCGTCCCCGCGTCTCCTGCGGTGCGGTGAGCTCGTTTCCCGTGAGCAATTAGGAGCATGGCGTTTGGAGCGTGGTCGTTGCAAGCCTAGGTCTCCCGTTGCCTATCTTTGTGACCTTGACTAATTGTTTAACCTTTCTCGCTCTCAGTCAGCCCATCCCTCATTTGGGTACTCGCTCCATACCGTGGTCAGAAGGGCTCAAGACGACTTTGCGTTGTTGCTGTTACTGTTACTTAATTCGTGTTTAAAAGGAAACCAGTATCTTCGACAGAGAAACAGAGTTTTCCATGCTGTGTCTTCCTATCCACCCCACCCCCAGCCCCCCCCCCCCCATCGCAAGTATTCAACCCATCCTTGCTCACGAGAAAGGAGACTTCTCCCCTGGGGTGGAGAAAGAGGCACTAATCCTTTTAGACCCTACCGTCCTACCCCAATTAACAAAGAGGGCCTCAATTAGAATAACCAGGAAAATAGACTTTTTTGGGAAAAGGTCTGTAGTCCAGGAGTTAGGGAGACCTGATACCTGAAGCCAGCCTTTTCTTTGTTCATAGAAGCTATCGTTTCTTCCTCACTGGCTAGAGATGTCCTCTTCCACTCCCCCTACTAGATATAGTGGTGGAAAAGCGTCCTTCTAGCTACACACCCCTCCCCCATAGAGGGAGATTCCAACTTCTTGCTTTCCCAAGAAAAATAAGACTATACCTTTGAGAGGAAGGCTCTTTTCTGTTATATATATCGAGAGTGGCACCGATGGTTTCTTTTCTCCTCTTCCTTTGAAAAAGGAATTCAAATGCTTTATGCAGAGAGTCCTGTCAGTAGAAATCAGGAGCGTTTTCACTCCCCATGTGGAGACAGGGAGCCTTTTTCTGCATGTTAATAAAGGGAGGAAAAGGGAAACTGTGTTTGATGCTTTGGAGATTTCCTGCGCGCTCCATGTTGAAGAGCTGGGCTCCCCTGCCCCACTTTCAGTTTGTCTAGAGGTCTTGTTAAAAGAGTCTTCTCTCTGTCCCCTCAAGAAGAGGCCCCTTCTCCGAATTCCCTCATGGAGGGATTGGCTACAGTGTCCGAATCTTTGGAAAAGAAAGCCCCTTTTTCAAAGTGAAAGGAGTGTTGTGAACTTCTGAGGGCTTGATCATTATTGTGAGTATTGTCCCTTGAAACGAGTGTGGCAGCGCCCAGCGTTATTAACTGTTCTTCTTTTCGTTAAGAGCAGCCCCTTTGCATTACAATGAAAAGGAGGAGAGACCTTCACACTCGGGATTATGGGGGCACATGGTACTACTGTTTTCTTTGTTTGATTTCCCCCCCTCTTTTTTTGCTTAGTGCTATGAACTTTATACCCCCAGAACTTTTGTTTTGGGGAGTGTTTGAACAACTAAAGTAAAAATTGCTGCTGTGTCAGGTTTTTAATATTACAAAATGTATTCTAATGAGATTGAGACCTGCAATGTTAATCTTTCACTGGTAGGTTTTTTTCCCTTCCCTTTTGTTATTTGGTGGGATAGGAATTAACACTGCCTAGTTGCCTGCAGACGCAGTAAAGAAAAGCTTTCTATCTTTTTTTGTATGTAAAGTATTCTTAAATTACCTCTGTTTGCCCTTAAGTACTTGCAGTGGGGATTAGTCAGAACTCTGTACCAGCATTGTTGATGTCTATGGGTGTGCTGAAACAAAGTGAAATAGAAAAGTTTTACCTCAAGTCATGGGATTTTTATGGGTGGCAGGACCTTTGAGATTATTCTGTTTTAACTTGTTGATTTTACATGTGAAAAACAAGTGACACACTGCAGGCCATGCAGCTAGTAAGTGCATGGCAGCATAGAGACCCCTGCTTCGCCCCCCACCCCCAACCCCCGTGGAGAACAGCATCTATCTAGACTGCTCCCAGCACTGCTTGTGCATTTCAAACACAAAGATCTGGGGATGATTGTTTTCATTTCAGAAACATTTCTTTTATTGGAAGAATTGTACTGCATACTCCCTGTAAATACTAGTCATTTTTGAAAAAAAGTCCATTCTCTAAACAATCTGATTCTTATTTGCGTTATGGTAAAGATGACAAGCTAATAGCAGCTGGCAAGAGTTGTTTGTGACTCTGGGTTATTTTTTGCTTATATCTCAAACTAGATGATTATCTGGTGTCCTCACCTAATAGGTCATTCGTAAGGATTGAACACGAAATCCCTGTCTACATTTTAGAAGCTTATGTTACTCTTTTCTCTTATGTGAAGTTTATTTAACATATTAATGTAAAAACTTTTATGGTTGAGGCAGAGAGCTGACTTTTGGGAAGATACTGATAAAAGAAAGGGATATACAGGTTTTTTTATTGCTACGTATTTGGATTTTGTGAAATAATGTTTACAAATGTTCTTGACAGGTAATACATACTCATTGTAAAAAAAGAAAAAAAGACAATATACCGGTCATTGATGAGCTCATCACCCAGGATAACACTGTGAATACTAGTATTCTTTCAAACGTTTTCCTATGTGCAGATTTATTTTTATTTACCAAAATTAGAGTCCTGATGTTTATGTAGTTAGCTAAAAATCAGGCAGCTTTCTATGTAAATATATATTTCTGCACCATTTCTAATTGCTCCATGGTATTCAGAGATTTAGTTTCAAAGAACTTGGGTGGTAAAATTCTGTTCTGTTTCTGCAGTTGTGTGGTATTACCAGTATCTTGATAGATGGCAAAAAATGAGGGAACAGTTGAATGGTGCAAGCTAGTGAGCTGAGAGTAATTTTAAACTGCTCCTCTAGGCTTACCTCTAAGTACCAACTCCATCACTGAGGGTTCTAGCCAAGACACTCAGCTGTTCTTGGTGACTCAGTGCAGATGCTGCTGAGAAACTCCAGGACCCAGAATTGGGCTGGGAGAAAAAGGAGGGTGTGTCTGTTTTGTTTCGATAGCCAATGTGCCTAGTTTTTTTGCAGGTTGAAATTTCTCAGAATTCTGTCTCTACCAAACAAGAGTATCAAGTGATGGTGGTAGCTTTGTGGTATAGTCGGCTTTTGTAAATTGGAAGTTATCTTTTGGCGACCAAAACATTTAAAATTCTGTTTCTACCAATACCAGTTTACAGTGTATCTGGAGGTATAGGAAAGAAAAAGGCACTGTTTTCCCTGAGGAATATTTTGAGCCATTTTATATGATTATCGATTTTACCTCTTTTTGTGTTAAAGATCTGTTTAGTAAATGTATTTTTGCCTGAGTTCGTGTTCAGAAGAAAATCTTGAATTAGGACCACGGGACTGGAATGGAGTGGGATTTGTTAGAAACACTGCTGGAGTTGAGTCCTGGACTACCAAATGCTAGTTGAAAGGCAAGTGGAAGGTCAGGTACAGTTATGTTGGGGATTCAAGTTGGAGCTCTAGGGTAATGGAGATGCTATTACTGAGAGAGCCAATAGGATCAAAATTAAGCATGTAAGTGTACTGAGGGCATCTTATTCATTCCTTAAGAAACATGTTTTTCGTAGCTATTTGCAGGGAGTAAGGCTCAATTATTCATTGGGTTGCATGGGTTCTATTTTAAACATGTTAGGTTTTTACATCGTTGTAAGTAAAACGGGTCAGGAACTTGAGAAAAGATTGGGGCTAAAGATGTTATTTTTTTTTCCTTCTTTTAAAATAAAATCAGTTTTAGTAAGATATAATTCATACACTATACAATTCACCAACTTAAACTATACAGCTCAGTGGTTTTTAGCATAGTCACAGAACTGTGCCGCCATCACTACAATCAGTTTTAGAACATTTTTATCATCTCCTCAAAGAAACTGTCCATTAGTAGCCACTGCCTAGTTCTCGAACTCTCCCAGCACTAAGCAACCACTAATCCACTTTCTGATTCAAGGTTTACCTGCTCTGGACATTTCATATAAATGGAATTTTATGATATGTCGTCTTTTGTGACTGGTTTATTTTACTTACTGTAATGTTTTCAAGGTTCATCCATGCTATATCAGGAATTAGTACTTCTGATTTCTTTTTAGAGTTGAGTATTATTCCATTGTCTGGAGAGACCACATTTTCTCCAGTCATTAATTGATAGACATTTGAGTTGTTTCCACTTTTTGTACTTCTGTGAACATTTGTGTACAAGTTTTTGTGTGGATACATGGGCTTTTTGCGTACAACCCTAGGAGTGGACTTGCTGGGTCGTGTGGTCACCCTATGCTTAAAGGGACAGTTTTGGCAGAGAAGCTGCAAGAAAGGGTGAAGTCATCAAAAAAGTGAAGCCTAAAAAGGGAGGCGTCTCAAGGTTTAAACTTTTGAGAACACTCGCACTTTGGTGGCACGCAGGGAGAAGAGCTCTTGAGCATAAGCTGGTGGACAGACCCATGGAGCCGGTCTCCATCAGCAAACCTGCCCTTTCACAGTATCCTTTACAGCACTGTTCTGGTCTGTGTGTGGCATGCCAGCCAAAAACTGGGTTGTGGCTGTTGTTGGGAAAGGGAAACTGAACCACATTAAAATTGAGCGCTTCTACCTATGGAGGGAGGGGGCGTCATCAAATAGCAGTTCCACTTTATCTCTAGTAACCCCCACGTACATGCACGCACCCACAAAATGGCCTAAAATCTAAAGTGCCCCCAGAAATATCAAAGACCTCTGGAGGAGAAAGGAGAAGACTAGTTCCAAAAAGGATGCATTGCTCTCAGCACTGTTTATGAGTCTCATTTGATTCTCGTCGTACTCCTATACACAACAGTTGCTTTTTCTCTTTTTTGGCCGGGGGGAGGGGAATTCAATTTTTTTCATCAGCCCTCCTGTTACCTAAACTTACGAACCAGCAGCCTGATTTCCTGTAATTCCTAGTGTTTAAGTAAGTAGTGTAGCATTATATCCTTTTATGTTTGAGAAGGGTTCCTTAAAAACACTAAGGACGCCCAGTGGATGAAAGCGTAGGAACACGAGTAAACCATCCACTGCCAGTTGGAAAACCAAGATAAAGGCAGAATGGTCCAGAACGAGAGGACCTGTCATCTGCCCTTCCTTAGCTCCCAGCTTCTGTCCAATAGCACAGGTCAGAGGATGGGACCTTCTGTGCAAGAAGGAACAATTGTCAACCCAGGAATATTCAAAGAGCGGGTACTTCTTCACTTGGAGGGAGAGCGTGTGCCTTTGTGTGAGCAACGTCTGTGGGCTACACCAGAAAATCAAGGTAGGAATAGAGACAGGGACCAAGGAAACAGGTGTAAACATTTACAGGGTGTGTTGGAGAGTCCCTTCTGCTCAGAAATCTCATTGTTGTCAGTGAAAACAAGGTGACACAGCTCAACAATCCAAACAGTTCCCCAGCCAGCGCTGGGCCTTGCTTGTATATGATATGTTTAGTTGGGGAAAAGACGGATGTTAGGAAGGGTAGGAGTAGACATCAGACGGCTTTCTGAAACATCCTTCCCTATGTGCATTTTGGCCAAAGGGATTTGCCATCAATACCTCCAATAAATCCTTGTTATGAACTCTGAGTTGCCAAATAGTTCTCATCTCTTCTGTCCTTGTTTAGGGTTAGGGAAAGCATCAAGAGTGAAAACATGTAATAGTAGTATCTTACTTGGTTAACCAATTTTTGCCTTTGTCAGGTCAAAGTGGATTTTGTGGGAACTGCACACATTGATAGACTACAATGGAAAAGTTACCTGCCGGGAAACCCTGGTTCCAAAGTGTATCAACCATTCCCTAGGGCGTGTGTGTGTTTTGATTACTTTAATAATATGGTATTATGAACTCCTTAGGTATAAATATTTCAGCAAATTACCTGTGTTTCCATCACCCAATGCAAGAAATTGAACTTTCTCATTTCAAATGAAGTCCCCCGGATATCCCCCTCCTTCCTCTTAGATAACCATGTCATATTTTAGGCAGGTCGCTTTTAACCTCTTCAGGTGTGATTTTAGGTCTATAATGGGAAGATGATAGCTGTCCTACTTAGCTCACAGGGTTTTGAGAATCAAATGAGTGGTCTGTGAAGGCACTTGGAAAATGCAAAGACGCTAAATAAAAGGAAATATTCTGCTAACGCGTGTCTGTGCCAGCTTGGGTAGATGTAGCTCAAGTGTTTGGTAAGCAGTGAAGGAATGGAATTCATTTTCTCTATATCGTCTTTCAAAGAGTATTTGTAATGAAGAAAAGCCAGTTAATCAAATTCTTCAGAGTCCCTAAGTATACACTCATTCAGGAAATATTTACTGAGTACCTACTATGTGTCAAGTACTTATTCCAGGCAGTGAACAAAACGAGCAGGGTTAATGCATTAAAAACAAGTAGAAAACTGTCTTTATCTTCTAGTTTACGTTAGGTCTATCCTTGGATGCTTAGACATGTCTTATTTTCATCTGCATTTGCTAGCCCTCCCGATTTTAACTGAATTGTTCATAAGGCAGTCTATGAAGGAGAATTTTTTGGTGCCAGGTAGTACTGGCATTTGAGGTAGAATTTATTGTTTTTATTCTAGCCAGCTTGAGCTGAGACAGCTTTCTTCTAGCCTGCAAGGTTTTAAACTTTTATCCCTTCCTTTGATTTGTGTCAGGGTGAACCATTTGCTGTAAAAGACTTGACTCCATAACCTACAGTCTGCCCCAATGCTGTCATCCGGAGTAGAGACTCAGCCAGTGCCACCTGATTCCTCCATGTCTGCCGTGGTACAGGAATTACACTCTGAACTCCCAGTAAGCATCTCCAAAGGGCTTCATGCTGCCCCTGTGCCAAGTGTGATTCCAGATGTAAAACCTGGAGCCTCAAGCGCTCTTGTAAGTCAGAGTAGGGCAGTGCCCTTGGAGCTGCAGAGGACTCATGCGGAGAGTTGTTGCGAAGAAACCTCTGAGACCTCGGATCATGGGGGTGAGCCTGGGCGGTGTGGGCTGGTGGACTCCACAGCAGGCAGTTCTGTGGCTTCTGGGATCTTGGATAGGGAAGAGAAAACCAAGAGCATGGAGCTAAAGGTCTTCAGAGATCGAGGGAACCAGGTGGAAGTTGTAAGAGACCTCTGTGAGGGAGCAAAGGAAGACCCGCGTCAACATTCCACAGCAGCTGAAGCAAAGATCAGCCCAAGTCAGGTAAGAAATGAGATCTTGATTTAGATGAGTTGAGTGTGAATGACAGCTTTCCAGAGTAACATTTCACATGATAAAGTACAGATGCTAACAGGTAGCTTATGAGTTATTCTTGAAGCACTTCCAAAATGTGGATTTTCCTGTTAACTTTCTTTTGATGATCGTTTAAAACATTTGTATCACATCAGACACTTGAAGAGAAGTGCTTATCTAATGAAAAAGTGCCACTTTTCTGAAGCAGCTATTGTATATGAAATGTTGAGGCGCTTTGTGATAGCCACATGGTATTTCTGCATCTGATGTTAAGAAATGATGTGTACTTTTTCCTTATATTTTGGTAGTATCGTGGTCAGTGGTCAGATGGAGTGAGATGTCACAGAGATAGATATCTTTGAGGGAAGCTGTTGATCCAGGTAGGGCCTCAGAGGATGGATACTCTACAGGGAGCTCTATATTTTTGAAGCAAGTCCTTAGCTTTGCAGGTCCAGAAACTTGACTTTGGTTTTTCAATACATCACAGATAATATAATGGTCTCCAAGGGACAGACCCAGGCTGACCCACTTCATAAGAGGCTGAAGTATAATTCAGAAAGCCAGTTCTTTAATTAGTACACAGTGAAAAGTGGAATCATTACTTGGGAAACCAAATCTCTCATTATGGGTCTGAACTTAGAGTACGAGGGATTAGTTAGGTGAGACTAATGGTTAGTGAGCTGTGATGGACCCCCAAGTCCTAACGGAATATACCTGCCAAGTGGACTAGAAAACACACATTCTCTCCTGGATGGTGCATTAGGCCAGGAGTTAACAAACTTTTTCTGTAAAGGGCTATATAGTAAGTACATATTGTGGGCTTTGCAGGATACTTGGTCTCTGTCAAAGCTATTCAGCTCTGCCATTGCAGAACTGTAAAGTGAAAGCAAGCATAGATGATATGTAAACAAATGAGTGTGACTAAAGAAATAAAACTTTATTTGTAAGCGTAGGTCCTGGCCTACAGACTAGTTTGCCAACCCTTCCTCTAGACCCATTAATAAATTCATATTCTCTGGGCTTCTGGAGCTAGGCTTCATTCTCCACCTGATAAATACATCATTTCTTTACACAGGTTGCAGGGCAATTTATAATTGTTAGTAGGCTGCATGTATTGACCATAAGTAGAAATGATAAAACATTAAGTAACAGTTGAACATGATAATCAGATTTTATGCTGTGATGACCTACCCTTAAAAATATAGTTAAATGATTGAGGATCTAAAAGTTTCTTACTTCTTGATACGATGGGTTGAGTCTAACAAGATGAGTTTCTTAATGTAAATATTCAATGTGAAATTATGCACACATAAATTATGAAGTATAATAATGAACACAACATATATACATCTGTGCATTTATGTACACACACACATGTATATACATACCATCCAACCTACGAACTATAAGATTACTGTTTTCTCTGTTCCTTTTTTGAAACCATTCCTTTTTTCCCAACTCCATCAGAGGTAAATACTATTCTGATTTGTATAAAGCAAAATGAAACTTAATTGATATAAATGTACGATTTTATACTTGGTTCCATAATTTGAACTCCAAAATTGGGGGGAAAAAGGCAGTATTTATGGAGAAACAGAAGACCTACAGGTTTCAGCTGGTCAATTAGAATTAACTTTGTGGTGTGACTGCCAAGAAAAGCCCATTTGCTCTTAATATACAGTAACCGGAATGTGTTTCCTGGACTGAGGGATGGTTGTGCTCTGTTGTGTTCTGGTTAGCGTATAGCTAGAATATTCTCACAGTCTGCTCTCCTCCCAGCACTCAGACAAGGTCAAGATGCCCCAGGGTTGCGGGGAGGGGGTGGAGGTTGTGGTCAGAGGGGAAGCAAGGAATGTGTCAGTGTTGGGGTTCCTGGCCAAAGTAGATCCTGTCCCCTCCTGCCCACACTGAGCATTGTGTCATGTGTGGAAGGAGTATAGAAAACCAGGAATGTATTCACGGATAAGAATTCACACTAGTAATACAAACTGAAAATGCACCACTGGAGGCCAAGTTGCTGCGTATGTCTTCCTATGAAAGAGAAGACTGGAGAAGTGAGAGAAGCTTTAAGAATTTGGGGGGCTATCAAGCAGAAGTGGTTCTGTTGGGCACAATTAGGCTTAATGGAAGACATGGCAGTAATAGCTCCCAATCATTCTCAGGTCACAGGACCCTTTGGAAATCTGAATGAATGCTACGGACCTCTCAGAAAAGCAGACACCATTTCAGGAGGTTTGCAAAGCCCAGACATCCTGGGAACCTCCAAATAAGGTCTCTCCTAGATTGGCAAAACACCACAACATGGTCAAAAGATAAGTGGCAAATGGGGAGAACATACTTGCAACATACATCACAGATAAAGGGCTTATATCTCTAATGTATAAAGAACTTAATTGAGGAATGAAAAACCCAATAGAAAATTGGAGGAAAGACATTGATGTGTGTGTGTGTGTGTGTGTGTGTGTGTGTGTGTGTGTGAAACTCATGAAGAGATGGTCAGCCCCACTCATAACTAGAGATGCACATTTAAACAACACGTGATACCACTTTTTCCCTATGAGAATGGTGAAAATGGAAACCTACAACAACATATTGGGTTGGCAAGGCTGTGAGGAAAAAGGTGTTCTCACACATTGCTGGCATGAATGCGTACTCATAGCTTTCAGAAGAGGACTTTGGCTACGCCTAACAAAGCTGTATGTGCCCTGTCCTGCTGACCCAGCGCTCTCATTTCTAGGTGTCTACCCTAAAAATATAGCACCTCCAGCAATGTAAAAGTACATATACACAAGGTTATTCTTTGAAGAATTATTTATTGTAAACTATTGGAAGGAACCTAAGTGTCCACATATAGGAGAGATGTTGAATAAACTTAAGGTATATAAACATCCATACATGGAGGACTGTGCAGCAGTAGTAAAGAATGAAGAGCTCCATGTGCAGAGGTGGAGTGATTTCCAGGTGTGTCAGAGATCCGCAAACCACCTCTAGTTTTGGTGATTCACTAGAACTCACAGGATTCAGCATATGGTCGGTCATATTCACAGCTAAGATTAACCACATTTAAAGGAGAGGGGGTAGAGGCAAAGTCTAGAGGAAATCGGTCACAAGCTTCCAAGAGTCCTCTCCCAGTGAAGTCACACACACTTCACTTCCTCTGGGCACCATTGTGACAGCACATGGGAAATGGTGTCTACTATGGAAGCTTGTTAGAGCCCGGGGATTTTCCTGGGGGCTGGTCACATGGGCCTCCTCCAGCCAGCACATACCAAAATTCCAGACTTTCTGGAAGAAAGCAAGGGTTTATTATAAACCATATTGTTGTATAAGTACAGTAAACTACTCATCATTTAGGGAATGGTGGAAACTCGAAATCTAAGTTCCCAGTTACTAGCAAGGCTACCCTTGCAAACAAGCGTTTCTAAGGATAACAACCAGGCTTGCTATGGTAACTCTTTTCTGCAAACTAGGATATACTGTTAAGTGAAAGACCTAAGCATAAACTGATATCTGTGGTATCCTCCCTTTCATGGAAGAAAGAAGGGGAAATAAACAAGTATATATAAGTATCTGCTCATTTGTATAAAACACCCATGTACACACCGGAAGGATGAACCAGAAACGAATGGGTTTGGTTACCTACGGGGAGCAGGCGGATGCAGGGTGAAAAGAATATGGGAATGGGATGGGAGGGCCAGGACGACGGGACACTCTGAGTTCACCTTTTTGTGTGTAGTTCTGGCTTTATGCTGGAAAAGTAAATAGACGACCCCGACTTGACCAGGACTTGACGGGAACCCAGAATCGAATACAAGCTAACAAATGACTGTTACAAATAAATGATGAAACCACACTGAGGGGTGGGGATGGAGAAGAACAAGAACAGTAACGCAAGTAACTTCGCGAAACAGTATTTTGACTATATACTCTAAGACTAAATCCAAAAAAGAACAAAACATTTTAGTAAATTTGTTTTTCACAGGGGTGTGGCTTAGCAATTCCCAAACTACTTTATGTGTATTCTAGGATTGAATGAAATACGTAACTTGTGGATAATGAGACCCAGGTTTTCACTGATAAAGAAATTACAAATGGTGGAATGGGGGCTAGAATGAACCCTGTGGTGTAGAGTTGGAATTGGAGTTTATGGTATAAACTAAGCTTTTTAATATATGCAGGTAGGTATAGAAATGTATATGTGGGGGGGTGTGAGGTAAGACCTAGAAGCAGTGACGCCTCATAGCAGTGAGCACACCTGGCACCCAGATCTTGGATTCTAAATAACATCTTCCATCAAAGGTACTGAGACGCTGGAGAAATGCTGTTCCAGGGCCGGCACAGGGAGAAATACAAAATAAACTTGGAACAATTTGTGGTGAATGGTCAGAAAATTATGGGGACATATCAAAAGAACATAGGAGCCAATTTAAAGAGACTCCTGGTGGCCAAGACTCGGATGATTAGAGCTTACATAGATAGTAATGAATTATATAATCCATCGAGTAAAACAAATATGAGCCCGTGCTGATATAAAATATTTGAATAAATAACTTGAAAAAAGAAAACTTTTAAAGAATTCCAATTAATAAATGTAGAAGGAATGAGGGAAATAAAAAGTCATCATTTGGCAGCCATCACAGCAATAATCCATCTCCAGCAAGAATCATCAATAGATGTTAAAACTAGTGGCTACAAGTTTGAATGAGAAACAAATATTTATGTGTCTCCAAGTGTCTCCTCGGAAGATACCCAGGGTGCTAAAAACATGTTTACAAGTAGATGCTTTGGTCAAGGTTGCTCAAGCAGTGGGTCTTCTAATCAGAAGTGTCTGGACGCTGATGGGAACCACTGTGAGCACCTCTTGTCATGCAGAAGTCAAACATGACTGTATTCATCTTTTGTTAGCGGTATATATTTAGTATTACAATTTTCGTAGTTTTTCCCTTTCTTAAAATGCGTATACATATTTTTGGCACCCTCTGTATTTAATAATCAAAAAGGTTTCACAGTACAGAAACCTGACAGACCCCACCTGAAGCAGGAAATGAAAGCTCACCTCCCCGAGAATGAGGCAACCCCAAGCCATGTGCCTCCTGAGAGGATGCACTGAGAATCAGGATCATTTCTGGGGTACTCCTGCCCCCAAATGCATAACCAGAATCTAAAGCACGAGGAAATACGAGACGAAGCCAAATGGAGGGATTTTCTTTCTAAAAATGTCAAAGTCATGAAAGACAAACTACCTCAGAAACTGTCTCGGTTTAAAGGAGACTAAGGAGACATGATGACTGAACGTATTGTGGGAGCCTGGCCTACATCCTGGTCCTGAAAAGGGACATTATGGAGCCATGAACAAGATTTGAATGAGATCTCTAGGTTAGTTAGTGATATATTAGTAGTAATTTATTGCTATTAGTAATTGTACTGTGGTTAGGTAAGATGTTAATATAGTAGGGAAAGCTGGATGAAGACTACAGGAAAACTTTTGAACAATATTTGCAGATTTGTACAATTAGAAATTTTTTCTAAATCAAATGTTTAGAAACATTGGAAATTTTTTGAAAATAATAATAAAAAATACTCTTGCTACAGGGTGACAGAATGTAGCTCAATATGAGAGGTCCTATTTTAACAGCCAGACGAATCTCGAAATGGGGCAGGTTGCACGGGGAAATCATGTTTGTGGAGAGGCTGAGCTGAGTGACTGTCAGGAGTGTAACAAAGGGGATTCCAGTTTGGACAGCAACCTCAGAGGTGTTTCTTCCCACCCGAGGTTCTGCGGTTTTCCTAGTAGTCCTTGGTTTGCCTTCAGCAGCACACCACCAAGTTTTTTTTCCTTTAGCTATTTCTCATCTCAAACCAGCAAGAGGCCCACAGGTGTGCACTGGCTCAGGTTTGGGGGAAAGTGCTCAAAGATTACTACTACTTGCCCACCCCTCTTGTTCCCTCTGGACCAACAAGAGTCAAGGTAATGATTTCAAGTGGGGCACGGCTCCAGTAATAACTATTTGCTGTAATTGTGAAAGATGGCGACCTAGGCTTTCCAGGCATGTGTTTCATGAATTGAATGAATGGAATATAACGAAGTTCAGTTGGCTTGGTGAATTTCCCAGTTCATGGAGAAGTGCACCAATATTTAGAATTGGATGTCTACGCTTTCCTATATCTTGGGCTCTGATGAAACCTAAACTGGTTTTGTTAAGTATTCATTTCATTCACTCATTTTATCTTAAAGTCACACTATCAGGTTTCTTTTGTTGTTTTTGTTACTGTTAAAAACAAAAAAATACATGTTATTTTATGAGCAACTGATTTTTAAATATTGAGCTTAACTTTTAATTTGCTTTTTTATTAAAATACACATAATGTAAAATATACCATTTTAACCATTTATAAGTGTACAGTTCAATGTTCACCTTGTTGTATGACTGTCACCACCATCCATCTTCAGAATTCATTTCACCTTCCCCAACTGAAACTCCATACCATGAAACAATAACTCCCCATTAGCCTCTCACCCCCGCCCCCTGGCAACCACCATTCTCCTTTCTGCCTATGAATTTGACTGCCGGAAGTACCTCATATAAGTGGAATCATACAGTCTTTCTCCTTTTGTGACTGCACTTAACATTTTTTTTAAAGATCCACTTAAAAAATTAAAATAAGTTTTTCAAACATGAAATATTTCAATCATGAAAAAGTAAACCAGCAAAAAATGATTCTTGCCTGCCTTATGATTGTGTCAAAGGGGTATAAAAACTTGTAATTAATAATACGCTTTGATCAGGGGCACTGTTACTAGGGAGGGGAAAAGAAAGGCGGAAAGAAAGGGAAAGTATCTGAGAACAGGCACAGTGGAAGGGACAGCTGCACGAGCCAGACTGAATGGTGAAAGAATGTATTCAGTTCTAAACACATTTATAGAGAAGAAAGATCGAAAACTATGTTGCATGCACATTACCAGCCAGATTGTGGAAAAGATTGGTCTTATTTAAGAATAAGATATAAAGAGATGGCATGTGATATCCCACATTGATGATTTAACATTGAAAACTATATTGTGCTTATTTTGTTTGTTTTTCATGGTGCTTAGATATAAGCTGTAGGGTCTTTAAATTTTTATGTATTTTGCTTTTTTTCCCCTCTCATAGTGGTAGACGTGCCTGCCTGGGTTGAATGTGCTGTAATAACTTTGGTTCCCGGGTAGACTACTTTGATCATGCACAGCACAGACACAAAAGTTCTGAATTGTCTGTTAGCTATAACATATGAAGACTCAGTATACATTTTTTGACAGATCTTTGAAGATATCTGGACAGGGGACATCAAGTACGGAAGCCCAGCGGCTATTGACCACTTGAAGCATGTAGGAAACTGAAAGATCCATCTAGAAATACCAAAGTTACTTTGTTTTCAGTGTTCTTTGCTATGAACATAATCACAGCTGTTTCCACAAATGTCAGGAAATAGGAAGTCTCTCGTTTGCTTCATATCGTGGACCCGTCATTGCATAGTTCAGTGTCCAGTCCCATCTGAAGATGGGGCCATCACTGCCCTTCCTTACTCATCTGCCTCTGCCTCTTCCTCCAGCTCCGGAAGCTCAGGTTTGGAGGAGCTCTGTGGGGTCTGGTGATAATTGGGGCTTATTTAAATGTGAGGTTTCCTGCAGTTCCCAATCTTTGTGACTACTAGTAAATTTCCAGGAGTCATAAAGAAGTCTCTCAGAGGATAATTTGCATGCATGACCTCAAGTATTTCTGAATCCTGCCTGACCGCTGATTTTCTTCACTGCAGGAGGACCTCCTGATGCCTTCAAGCAAAGAACTTTTATGCCCGGACCTCCCTGAAGATTGTCTGAGGAGCAAAGGTATTTACTTGTTGCAAATCTTTTCCTTTTTCCACTCGCACATTATTTTAGTTCAGTTTCCATTTTGCGTTGGGAATGTAAGAATTATAGGTCCCTGCCTTGCAAGATCGACTCAACTGTAGAAATACTTGGTATTGCGCATGGATGTACTTGAAGAACCCTAGTGTATCAAGCAGGGCTTATTTTTCACACTAGTTTGCTTCCCACTTTTCTGTGCATCCCTCTTGACATTGTTTTGAACCTTCATTGCGGATGTGGAGTCTTTTATTTGGTTTTATAAAATGAAATGGCTTTTTCGGAAGGGTTAGTGTGACGGAGGAGTCCACGCAGTCTGGTTCAGCACTGTGGCAGTGCAGCTGTTCTTGTTCTCCTGGGTGAACAAGATGGGAGAAAGCATCTACTCCAGGTCACCTTGAGAGCTTTCAAAGCAGTTTCCTTTCTATTATCTTGTTTTGCTTCTCAAAGCACTGGTTGTAGAACTGCATTTGAGATAGTGCCTTTAGTTTGTTTGTTTGGTTGATTGATTGAGTTGGAATCTGAGGCCCAAAAGAGAGTGCTGAGCCAGGATTCTTCTTCTGCCCCAGGCTGAAAATCATCTTAGGTAACTCTTGAGAGGATTATGTGTACATATTATACAATTGAGGTTAATAATATAGGATAATCGGAACCTCAACACAAAATCATAGACACAGCAAATATGTTTAATTATGTGAACATGTTGTTATTGTGATGACATAACATCAGATTTGACTCTGCTTCTTGGCAGCCAGGACAGAAAAGGAAGCACAGATCGTCCTTAGGAAAAAGGACACTTGTCCCAGTTTATCACCCAGCTTCCTGCTGCTGGACATTTTCTCTGTGGCTCAAAGGCTTGGCTGTCCAGTGTAGATTAAAGCTCTGAAGTTGAAAACTGTACCTTCATACATAAGTGTCACCTGCTTCTTGGGGCCTTTTACAGGGCTCCCAAATCTTTTCGGTGTGTCTCCAGTATTGCTGTATGGGTGTTGGGTATGTTGGTCAATTTTTACCCACATCTTAACCACAAAATTTGTCTGTGTGTTAAATTACACTTTCATTTAACAACCGAACTGACCTTTTAAACAGGAAAACCTGAGTTCTTTTCTATGAGGAAATCTGCCTTCTCAGACTTACTGGTTATTCTCCCCAAAAAACTGGTCCACTTTGGACCACGGATAAGATGAGCTCTTTAGAAAAGTATGCTCAGATAGTTAACTAAGTGTCCTCAGATAAACTACTTTGTGGCCCTTTCTTTCCTGTCTTAATACCATTCCTTTTTAATGACTTACATTGGTAAAATGAATTACCCACCACCTCCCCAAGCCTCGTGCAAGGTTCTGTTTTAGATAAGGGTTTTACTAGAGTTTTTTAGCAGCAGTGACCTAATGCCTGGCAATATGTACTTCTGTTCAGTCCCCCAAGAACCTTTCAAGGTGTCCTTCTGTTACACATTAGGAAACAAGCTCAGCTGTCCAGAGTCCCAGCCAGTCATAACAAGGCAGAGAGGGAAGGTTCTGTGAAGGCAGGTCTGAAAGAATTGAGCCCTGGGCACACACAAGCAGAACATGCCACCAGCATGGAGCTGAGTTAAACAGATGCATATACTCTCCTGTAGTTTCAGCAGACTTTCAGCTTGCTTTGCCACAGTGAAGGTCATGCATCTACTAACTTATAATTTACTAAAGAATTGAGAAGTAAATGATGTTTCTTTTAAGTCTAGTTATTACACCCTCTGTAGGGACCTCAGCTGCCACAATTTTCACTCACTATGCCGCAGATCATAGCTCCTACTCCTAAGCATACTAATTTAAGTTTTCCTGATGAAAATCTAATATATCTTTGCTACCTCTAAGTGTCTGCACTGTTGAGCACTGTGCAACTTGGCTAGTTTCATTTATGTTATATTAAGTTTTGATTATTCTATCTGGGGCACCTCACATGTCAGTGTTTGTAATAACTTATGAATTTGCTGAGGAATGAATTTGGATCCCCTGCAATGAGTTGTTAGTTTCTTCTTAAATTTTTCTTATTTATTTTTCTTTCCCCTGTACTGAGTTGTTTAGTAAGTGAACCTAAGCTACTATACTCTCCCTTCATGCGTTGTCTTTCCTTCTCTATATAAACGTCCCATTCACAGTACTTGCAAATTAGCATGGTATTCCAGAATTTTGAGGTTCTTTAGTCATATGTCTGCTGTGACTCATTTCGGTGAAATGAGAACACGCTTAATCCTTTAAAAGGATTCTTTTGTGTGTTAACCAAAAGCACTCTTTAATTGGTAGAATGCTATTTTGCATATTATTCTTTATTTCTTGATTGTTGTAGGGCAGGTGCAAGAGAAGCGGGCATGGGGGAGCAGTGATGGGTATTAGTTGAGGGAATATTTCACAAGGCGAGAATGTCCTGTCACACACTCTGGCTGGTGCCTCGCCCTTTCTGCTGTTCTGAGTTTTAATGTGCTTGTTTCACTGTAATTTTCTTTTTAATATTTTTATAAACTGACATTATCAAGTTGTGTTTTATTTTCAGAGAGTTTCTTGTAACTGGGCTTCTATGGGAAGGTTGTGTGTAGAAGAAAGATGGAATGGGCACCAGGAATAAAATCAATATTCCTTCCCACAGCAGCAATTTCCCTTAAGGCTTATTTGTGAGTTAACTGAAATAGGAGGGTCACCAGAAACTGGAAGAGCATTATGAGAATACATTTTGATGCAGAGGTGAAAGCAGTCAAGGAGGGAAAAACTACCTGCCTTATATAATTCTGGGAACAAGACTGTGTGAATTATTTAGAATGATTAAAATTGAAACAGTCTTTTAAAGGCCTGCATTTCTGTTATGTGAATAAAATGAAGCATCATAGATGGAATGAACAAACCTATCAATAAAGCCCTTATGCCTTATATACATCTAGATTCTTGGAGTTTATTGATTTGTTTTTATACTTCGGAATGGATATTTCCTGTTTTGTATTCCTATTTGTGTCATTATCCTATAATTTACACTTCAGGGCACGTAGAGTTTAAAAATGATCCCGTTCCATACCAGACAACATGGAAGAAGTCTAGACATTTGGGGAAATGAATGTTTTTGTTTATTAAGGTATATCTTACCATTAATAAATTCATCCTTTTTGTGTGTGTGTACAATTCTGTGAGTTTTGACAAATATATACAGTTGTGTAACTACCATGACCCCAGAAATTTCTCACAGGCTTTTTTTAGTCCCTCTTGCCAACCCCAGTCCTTACAGCCAACAGTGATCTGTTTTCTGTCCCTATAGTTCTACCTTTTCTGGAATTTTTGATAAATATAACCATACAGGAGAAACTTGAGTCTGGCTTCTTTAATTTAGCATGGTGCATTTAAGATTCATCCATATTACTATGTGTATCAGTATTTCATTGCTTCTTGTTGCTGAAGAATATCCTGTTATCTGATTTTTATCAGTTATTTCCCATGTGAGGGAAATTTGAGTTATTTCCAGTTTTGACAATTATGAATAAAGATGCTGTAACATTTGCATGTGAGTTTTTGTGTGAACATGAGTTGTCATTTCACCTGGGCAAATACCTAGGCGTGGGACTGCTGGGTCATTTAGAAAGTGTATGTTTAATTTTATAAGAAACTATCTAACTTTTCCAGAGTGGTTGTGCCATTTTGTATTCCTACCAGCAATTTATAGGAGTTCCAGTTAAGGAGTTGAATCCTTTTCATTATTTGTTAATTTATTTTGAATTTGGAAAGGCAGATGTTTAGTGGTCAGAAGAAGCTTAGGAGATGACTAAAGCTTGTAGGGTTGTCTGCCACTATCTTCCTACCTCTAGGCAGCCTTGGTGAACCTCCACCAGAGAGCTTCCTTTTATAAGATACTACAGTATTGCTAACCCATCACACATCTTCCTGAGGATGCGATATAGAATAAACCAAAACTCATGTCATATTTAGTTTCCATTGTCTAGCGTCCTAATTTTTTGATCCAGGAAAAGGTTTTGACAGAAATGCTATTGAATCCTTGTCAACCTCTAGCATGTCTGTCCCGAATTATGGTTATATGGAGATAACACCACTCAAAGTCTAAGTTTTCTGGTGTTGCTTATGTTGTAATTAGAGCGTAAGCAGTTTTTTAAAAAAACAACTTTTTGAGATAAATTTACATACTATAAAGTTCACCCATTTGAAGTACATAATTCGGTCTTTTTTTTTTTTTCAGTATACTTTTAGAATTGTGCAATCATCGCCATGATTTAATTTTCATAACTGCCTTAAGAAACCTTGTACCCATTAGCAGTCATTCCCCATTCCTCTAACCCCCAGCTTGTTCCAAACATTTTATAGATTTGCCTATTCTGAACATTTTATATAAATGAGATCTTACAATATGTAGTCTTTCGTGACTGACTTCTTTTGCTTGGCATAAAGATTTTTTTTTAAGTATGTTTTTCCAGCTCCAAGTCAAGTAGTTGCTTCAATCTAGTTGTGGAGGGTGCAGCTCACAGTGGCCCACGCGGGGATGGAACTGGCGACCTTGTTAAGAGCACCGCGCTCTAACCAACTGAGCTAACTGGCCACCCAAAGATTTTAAGGTGCAGCCAAAGTGCTTCATTCCTATTTATGGCTGAATAATATTTAATTTTATCCATTTATCAGTTGATAAACTGAAACATTTGAGTTGTTTCCACATTTTGGCTGTTGTGAATAATTCTGTTCCCAGCATTTGTGTACAGGTTTTATGTGGACCTAGTTTTCAGTTTCACTGAGTTAAGAGTGGAATTGCTGGATTATAAAGTAAGTCTATGTTTCGCAGGTTTTTCCACTGTAAAGTTATTGCCCTCCCTTTCCATACTGTACTCTTTGGAAGGAAGTCATTATGTGTAACCTACATAGTGACAGAGAAAGAAGTTACAGGTATAGAAAGGAAAGAACAAACATGTAACGAATGTTGCATGCCAAAAGCTGTGCTAGGTGCTTTCACAGACTTAAGGATTGGACAGTTGTGCTCCCTCTGCCTATTTTTAAATTAGGGTTTTTGTCATTGTTGAGTTGTAAAGATCCTTTGTATGTTTTAAATACAGATCCCTTATCAAATAGATTACTTGCATATGTTTTTTCATCAGTGGGTTTTTTCACTTTTTGATGTTGCCTTTTGAAGCACAAGAGGTTTTAGTTTGATGAAGTCCAGCTTGTCAGTCTTCATTTTCACTTGTACTTTTGGTATCTTAGCTGATACATCTTTACATACCTAACCAAAGATCGTATATCGTGAAGGTATACTCTTGTGTTTTCTTCTGTAAGTTTTTATCATTTCAGCTCCTAACATTTATGATCCACTTAGATCACTTAGAGTCTGTGATCCACTTAGAGTTAATTTTTTTGTGTGATGTGAGCTAGGGTCCAGATTTGTTCTTTTGCATGTGGATGTCCAGTTGACCCAGCACCGTTTGTTGAAATGTATTCTTCTTAGTCCGTTTGTCAAAAAGCAGTTGACTGACTGTAACCATTAGAGTTTAGTTCTGGACTCTCAGTTCTGTTCCATTGGTCTTTGTGTCTGTGCGGTGCCAATGCCACACTGCCTCGATTACTGTAGCTTTGTAGAAAGTTTTGAAATCAGGAAGTGTAAGTCTGTCGCCTTTTGTTCTTTTTTTCAAGATTGTTTTGGTCCCTTGCATTTTCATATGAGTTTTAGGATTAATATGCCAATTTCTACAAACATGAGTACTTTTTAAATGCTCATTGTAAAATGACAAGTCCAGGATCTTCAGCTGAGGTCATGAAACTCCTGTGCTTCTAATAACATGGGCTCATTCGTACCTCTCAATACATTTCACCCTCCAGTATACCTAATACTTTTTTTTTTTTTTAACATACCACATTTTCTTTATCCGTTCATCCATTGATGCATGCTTAGGTTGTTACCGTGTCTTGCCCACTGTAAATAATTCTGCAGTGAAAATGGGGGTATAGGGTTGGGGGGATGGATGAGAAAGGTGAAGAGATTAGAAGTACAAATTGATAGTTACAAAATAGTTATAGGGGTGTGAAATACAGTATGGGGGATATAGTCAATAATGTTGTAAAAACTATGGTATCAGGTGGGCACTAGAATTGTCAGGGGGATCACTCTATAAATTATATAAATGCCTAACCACTACGCTGTACACTTGAAATTAACATAAAATACTGAATGTCAACTATAATTTAAACATATATGTATGTATGTATGTATGTATATATACACGTATATATAGTCGCAGGGTATAAAGTATATCATAGAGAATATAGTCAGTGGTATTGTAATAGTTACAGTGTCAGATGGGTAGTAGACTTGGTGGGGTTATCACTTTGTGAGGTGTGTAAATGTGTAATCATTATGTTCTTTTGTGCACCTGAAACTATTAATAAGAAAGTACAGAATTGTTGGATTTAGTATACCGAATACTTGTAACAACTTCCTAACCTTCTGTCTCTTCAGTCAGCCAACTTCTACTCTGTACGTGCCATGTGCCATGGTCAGTGTCGGACACTGAATCCACAGGAATCATTAAGGATTGTTTCTTCCCTCAGACAGCTCCAGTCTTATGGAGGTGCTAAATAGCTGAGAAATAGTATTACAGAGGTTTTTGTAGAGATGTTGTGCGAGGGAGTTGAAGTCCAAGGAATGGCTGGCACTAATCAAGCGTGGACTCTTTCTGGAACTTCTAAGAGCTTTACATATATTAACTCGTCTAATTTTTATGTTTTATGAAGTAGGTACCATCTTTCTCCCCATATTATAAATGAGGACCATATCCGTGTTCCACGACCTTTTCACCTTTTCAAAATTTTCTAATAAACAAAGTTGCTCTAAACTCTTAAAGTTAAAGAGTGGGCAGAGTATCCTTTTGCTTTCAAGCTGTACACAATGCATCATCCCCACCCGGCCTTCTGCCACGCCGCCTGGGAAATTCGCTGTGCTTCCTCCCCAAGTGCTGGCCAAGTGGAGAACAGGCATTCTTCCAGCATAGGGGCTCTGAGGGAGAGTTTTGCTTTAAGTGCCTTGCACAAGACAGCTTGAGGATGGATGGAGAGTTTCAGAGTTTTTCTGAGCAGATATAATCAGGAATACAACTAGCGTAGTGTAGGAACTGAGTGGAAAGGCCCAGAATATATGGGAATGATTTGATGAATGCTGTTGCGTTCAGTGGAGAGAGATAATACAACCATTTGGAGTATTCATGTTTAGAAATTCACGCACAGGCTGGGCACTCCCTGGGTGGCGATGAGGGGGCGCCTGCTGCCGGCGGCCAGGGCACAGGGCACTTTGGGAAGACGTCAGGGGTATGGTGGGCAGGCTCTGGAGGCGCCTGTCAGGGATCCCAGAAGAGGGGGAGGCAGCAGCGGTGCACGAGTTCTGTGCGGTGTGACGCGGGGAACAAGGTTGGAAAGTCAGGCGGTGGAGGGGCAGGCCTGGCCAAGAAGATTGGTTCAGAAGGTGCTGGTGCAGCGCCTCCGGACGCTGAGGGAAGGAAGTTGGCGGGAGGATTCGCCCCTGGGGACCAGAGGCCATCATCACCACAGCGCCCCCTGTGGGCTGGGTCTCAGCTTTGGAATCCACCCCAACCCAAGTTTTGGTTCACATTTCTTAGGTGGTTTTATTTCAGGTTAAACCTATAATGTGGATGGAAGGAAAGTGTTACTCTTCCAATTTAAGGAAGGATTTTTACAGAAATGATTAAGCTCTTTTGCAAACAAGGAGTTTTGTGTGTTATGTCTTGAGTCATGCACTGATTTGTTGTGTGACTATAAAAAAGTCATTTAATCTTTCTGTACTTAAGTTTTTAAAGCACAGACTAGATCATCTATGCCTGGAGAATAAATTTATAGCATAAACTGAGGTACGCTGTTTGCAGAGTCTTCGAAAGTTGAGACTGTTCTTCTTTGTTCCTTTGAAGTCTTTTATGTTATTTGCAGATATGTTCCCTCCAGTCTGTAACTTGTCTTTTTATTCTCTTAATAGTGCTTTTCACAGAGCAAAGTTTTAACTTGATGAAGTCCAATTTATCATTCTTTTCTTTTGTGATCATGCTGTTGGTCTCATGTATATAAGAATTCTTTGCCTAACCCCAGCTTATGAAATTTTTCTCTTGTGTTTTCTTCCCAAAGTTTTATAGTTCTGTTTCTGCATTTACATCTATAATCCATTTTGAGTTAATTTTTGTATGAGGTATGAAGTTTACATCAAGGTTCCTTTTTTTTTTTTTTTTGTGAATATCCAGATCAAATACCTTTTATTGAAATGATTATCCTTTCTCCATTGTCAAGGCGTTCAAACTTTTGTAAAAAATCAACAGGCCACATTTGCGAAGGTTTATTTCTAGACTGTATTTTATTCCACTGATCTATGTATCTCTTTGCCAATACCATGTTGTATTGATTATTGTAGATTTATAATAAAATTAAACAGTGCGATGGTTCCAAAAGAAAAAAAGTTCATGCACAGGGTAGAATTGACTGCTGTGATAAAGAAAGTAAGCTAGTTTTAAGAAGCTATATATTTGTGGGGCTTTAGAATTTCAAGGCTGCCTTTTGTCAGTGGTATCTGTGCAAATTTACCGAACCTAGTGTATACTTATCCATCAATATTTGCTGACTCCAAATATTTTTAAATGCTTTATCCATGCCTAGTTATTAAGCTTATAATTTTAACTGTTGTCAGGTTGAGTAAAATAAGAATCAAAGAAAGCAGAGCAAAGGAAAGGCATCTCTTCTTTAAATGGCAGATACTACCTGGTGGTGTTTTACATGTATTATTTAATTTAATCCTCAGACTAACACTGAGGTAAGTGTACTTCTCCTTTTTCAAAGGAGGAAACAGACTCAGAGCGGTAAGTAATATCACAGAGCCCACTGGCTCTGATCTTTCTCTTAAAGTTGCTGCTCTCACTACCAGTTGAAAAATGGATAGGGAAGCCTTAGGAAGACACAATTAATAGCATTTGTTGATATGACCTAACTGTATTCATTTATTAATTCCACAGATATTTACTGAGTGCTGTTATGTACCAGGTATTATGCTGGACTCTAGTGAAGAGGAGAGACCAAGACAAACATAATCCTTACCCTCATGGAGTTTATATTCTAGTGGGAATTATATTTTTAGATTGATTTGTATTTTGCTGTATCTGTTTACTGCAAGTGTCCTGTTACATGCATGAATACATACATATATATACACATACTCACATGAATGTATATAACTTTGCATTTGTTTTCTAAAAAGGGAGAGGAATGAAAAATTTTTTTTGTACATTAACAAGTTTGGGGAACTTCTTTATATTGCATCCTATACCTAGTGTTTCAGAGAAATTGTGTACTATAAAACTCCTTTATAAATTGTATTTATATTCTGTATAGAAAGATTTTTTTTGTTTTTTAATATTTCAAAATGGAAACTTTCAAATTGATTCAAAAGTGGAGAGTACTAAACGACTTGGCTTCAGTGATTACCAGCTCATGACCAATATTGTAAAGAAGCAATTAATGCAGGTAATTGGGTTCAAAACTAACATTCAACTTACCGATTAATCTCTTGTACATAAGGGTTTGTGTATAACTGTTCTTTTTCAAAGAGGTAACTTATCTATGATTTATTTAGTATTTATTCACATAATGAGGTGGTCATCTAATAATATAAGCTGTTGTATTGAGTCTACTTTATTAACGTTTCAGAATGGAAGCTTCTTAAGACTCTGAATTAGGCATTTGTCTCCATGTTGTAGTTCTTTGTCCAGTAAGCAGGTGCATTTAAGTAAGCAACATTTAGAGAAAGGCATTTGTTCAAAATTATCTGTTTCTGCCAGGTACACTTTTGGCCCTCCATCACGCTCTGCAGAGAAGAACAAAACCAATGGTACAGTGCACTTGTTTTGCAATTCTCTTTTTGAGTTGGATCATTTTTGTTGTTGCCGTTGGTTGCGTGATTAAATTCGTGAAGGCAGAGCAAATGATTTTATGATTGCTTGCTGATTTGGATTTATTTCTCTCGTGCAGAAGGAAATGTACAAATTACAACTGAAACTCTCCTAAAATCTACTGAAGAAGTACAAGGTATGAAGGTCAATGGGACTAAGACGGATAATAATGAAGGACATGAGAATGGCAATGTGAGTAAAGGTCTCTCGGCTGGGTGCAGCGAATACCCAGAAGTAGACAAAATCATGACCAGTAGTGAGGTTTCAGAAACCAGCACATTAGTTTCCCTAGAGCCTTTAAACTTTGTGGACCCTGGATTAACAGAAGCAACTCCTAAAGAAAAAGAATGTGAAGAATTAAAAACTTGTCCTTCTTGGTTGTCATTATTACCAGGGAACAGTGCCATTTCCAAAGTGGACAATGGGAAGGAAGAGTTGTGTAAGTTAAGCCTTGTGTGTGAAGCAGATGACAATCACCAACAGATTCTTGGCCACCATAATGAAAAACACGGTTCTGCACATGGCAGTCCCAAACTCTTGGGAAATGTGGTTGTTGTAGAACCCTTAGAAGAAAATTCAGAAGTTTCATGTTTCACATCAAGCTTGTGTGGTCCAGAATCCAGAACGTCATCCGTGGAAAAATGTGGTTTTGAAGGTGATGGCTTGCTGAAGAGATCTGCTGAAAAGACAGACAATTCCTGTTTTGATAGGGACGATCAAAACAAGAACTTGGCTTCTAGAGAAGAAAATGAACAGGTTTTGAACCCCAGGAGTGAAAGAGAGGAACTCTTTCTTGTTAATGCCAGAAAACCTGAAGACAATGCCAGTGGTCATTGTTCTGGAGGAAAAGAGACTGTTGCCTCCCCAAAAGAAAATATCCCTGATAACTGTTGCATTCAAGGCAGTATCCATACAGACAGCTCTAGTTCTTTCATACCCAGTTCTTTTACTGAAGCCACAGAAGTAATGTTAAAAAAAGATTCGAGAATCACTTTAGACATTCAAGTTAGCTTAACAAATCATGAGGACCATAGAGAAACTCTTACTAATAGGAGCCATCCAGGCAGACACTCTGAAGAGAACAGATGTTCCTCCTTGATGCAGATCAAAGAGCCAGAACAGACAAGCACTATCGAGCCCAGTATATTAAGTGAAAAGATTTACAGTAAAAACTCCTTAGTCATCACCCAGAGAAATCTGGAAGGCAACATCCAGTTAAAGGAAGCATCATATAATGAATTTATGATTGAAAAAAAATCCCTTACAAATTTAATGCCAGAGGACCAGATAAGTTCTGTAAATGAGGGATCAAAACCCAAGAAAGATATTGCTCAGTTATCATCATCCCTAGAATTTGATTACAGACCTGAGTCAGAAAAGGCTGTACAGACCTCACAGGACAATATTCCACATTTAGAAGAACAAAGCATTGCCTATGAGATGAATGATGCTCCTTGTACCGAAGAACTAGCTGTAAACAAAATAGAAAGTGAATGTCTTTTAAATCAAGTGCCCCTTAATTCTCAAGACCATGCGAAGTTGCCAACTGAGGAAGAGTTGCCTTTAGCAACAAGCAAGGATTCCCAACAGAGCCATCACCCTCCATTAGAGGACAAAGCAGATGTCATTGCTGATTCCCAAACCATTTCCATGAAGACAATAATGAAAGACATCTCTCCACCAGGTGACAAAAGCTGTGGTGCCTCTTCAAACAGTCCCACCTTAAACATTAAACCAGGAAGCCTCAAAAGTAAAAATGAAATGGCTGATTCAGGAACAGAAGACCTACATTCCAGACTTCTCTCAAGTAGGGAAGAAGCAGCAGGCTTGCTTCCAGAGGTCCCTGTCATGGAATGTCAAAGTGTTCAATCTCAGGATCTCTCTAGCTTCAATTGTGTAAGAAAAAATGCACCAGAAGAGAGCATGTGTTCTGCTTGTGCTGCTGCTTTTGAGTCTGGCAGAATCATCCTGGAAGTTGAAAACTCTTTGATAGCCAAACATGAGAATGCATTGCAGCGCAGTGATCTCCACTCCCCAGGAAGAGAAGACTCTGTGGAAAGTAGCACCCGTAAAGTGAGTTATACACGGGAGGAAAGTGAACTTGATGGGAGGGAAACTACAGGCAGCCTTCCAAGAGATAAGATCGGAAACAAAAGGACAGAAGCTTCAAATGAAACCATTCACATCACCAGTCCCATCCAACCCAGTAAGGAAGGGCTAGAATTAAAGGAACAGAATATACCCAAAGAGACTGTATTTTGTAAATATAACATCTCTGATTGTGCCACACAGGAACTAAACCAATCTGGAAACATTCCAAATCCCGAGAAACTGTTGGACCAGTCTCCTACTGTTATGTTCTCCAGTTTTAAAAACATGAACCCAACAGTTGAAACTCCTGACCAGAAGACAAATGAAGTCCTTGACTGCCAGCATAATCCATACAGAGCAGCTGAATGCAGATGTGAAGATAAACCAGCTAAGGAGACACTAGGTAGTGACCAGAGAGAGACCGTCACAGAGCCTGTCAGAGAGGTAAGCCACAGCCAAAAGGATCTGCCAGTTGGTTCAGGCAACAACAACTCGTCTCGTGGTAGTCCAAAGGAAGGCAGTTTGAAAGGAGCCTTTGAAAGGATTTCTGGTTGTGAGGTGTCCACAGACGGTACTAAAGACATTGTCTACACAGACTGTAGTGACAAGCCTGCAGAAGGCATGCTGGACATAAGAGCATCTAACACACGTGATGGTGGTGCATGGCAAGATGGACTAGTATTACATGAAACCTCGAGTAATACCCGGTCTCAGAGAGGAGAACGGAATGCTGCATTTATGATTGACCAGGATTCAGATTTCCCAAATGCTACTTCCTCTACAGTGGAATCTCTTGAAATAAAAAAATCATGTGAAGAAAAAGTCTGCAGATTGTTAAAAGATTGTGAAATGAAAGTGTGTCCAGACTCTAGTGCCAATGAGATAGAGTCTGTTGCAGATCATGAACTACTAAATATAAGACTATTGGATAGAGTAAATGTGTCTTTAAATTATATTCATCACGAACAGCACGTTAAAGAAGCATCTCTGAGAGAAACACAAGGAATAATTGAAAAATCAAGACTAGAAATAAATTCTGAGTTTAACAAGGAAAATACCCTTGGAATTCCCTCAAAAGAGTTGATGTCTTCTAAACACCGAGGTGAGAACTCTGTTCCCCCGGGGAACCCAAAATCCATTGAGAGAATGCCTTCGTATCTGTCTTCTAAAGAAAGTTCAGAAGCAAATATTAAGAGTGAAGAAACTGACCTTAAAATTCTTTGTAAGCCAAAAGATGGTGAAATGCTTTGTGAAAACGTAAAGGACTGCACAGTCCTGCCTGAGGTGAAGGAAGCACTAAGGGATCTGAGTAATCCTAGTGAAGAAAACAGCATAGACATCAGTGTGAAAATTTTGCCGTTGACGATGGAAATCGAAACTAAAGTGACAGAAGAAACCGAAGAACATCAGAGGGGATCACCGTGTCACTTCACTGTTGGGGAGAAATCTGAGGAGGTGATTACCAGAGAAGATGGTTGTGGTGGTAATATGAGTGAGATTTCTCAGATCCACTGTAAATCCCAGAGGATGCTCGGAGATGTTGGAGACCAAGAAAGCCGGCGGGTTTTGGACTACACGTTGCAGAAGGAAGAGGAATATATGCATCACAAAGAAGCACATAGGGTATTGGAACAAAGCACATCGTCTAATATGTTGTCAGATGAGGTGCAAAATAAGAACCCATCTAAGGGTTGCAAAGATGAGTCCACTGTGATGAAAGAAAGCACCCCAGCAAAGCTCGCCAGGGGTGACTTTGCTGCACAGTTTCAGAAGTTGAAAGACCCAGAGGAGGAAACCTCCTGTCACCCATTTAAAAAGGACATTAAGTTGTGTATAGGTCCTTGCCTTCGTGGTGCCCCCCAGAAAGCACAAGACTCCGGCCCCGCTAGGTGTGATGAAACACACAGTACCTCTGGGAACACGCCACATCAGAAAGGAATGCTTCCCTTAAAGAAGCAGCCCCATCGAACATGTAAGAAAGTTTCCTGTCAGGAGCAAGTCAACATGGGGAGAAAATTAAGTAAAGTCAGAAATTCTTCCTTTTTAAAGCATTCCTCAGAAACCATCCCCACAAAAGCACATAAATTTTTCAGTTCACATGCCGCATCTGCACCCACAAGACTAGAACCCAAAACAGTACCTGCCAGGACCTTAGTTAGCCACATACCAAAGCAGAAGGCTACGCCGTGCCATCTCCTAAGGAGCCTGAATGTCAAGACACCTACCAAAGAATCGGCCTTACTCACCACGCTGTCCATCCTTGCCTCCAAACTGGCCCCAGCCGCAAAGACGCAGAAACTAAGGTATCGCCGGTGTTCCTCTGAACTGCTTCCAGTGGCTAAAAGCTACAAGCGGCTCAGATATAAAAGGCTCCTGGATGGATTTTCACCCAATACAATGCAGCTGAGTCCATATTTGACAGCTACTGGATGGAATAAAAGGCCTACTAGTAAACCCCTGACACTTTATCCGCTGGAAGCCATCAAAATGAGCTTCATAGATTTGAGCAACAAGATGCCATCCCTGCTGTTTGGTTCCGAAATCTTCCCGGTATCCTTTCATGTGAAATCGGGCTCTGAGTGCACAGCGGAGTCCCCGAGGAGTTTTCCTGAGCACTGTGCTCCAGCAAGGCTTGCCTTAGGAGAGGCCTCCCGGTGCCCTTCTCAACCTCCCAAGTGGACCTTTTCTGTTTTCTTGTCCCATGGTTGCCCTGGGATGGCAACGTTCAGGGAAGACACTGGCCTCCACGGTCAGGCACATGCCCAGGCTCCTCCACACCCTCCAGCTCCTCTCCAGGAATACGGAGGCACCGCCATCGTCCAGACCAGAGCAGGCCGCTCTGTCCTTGGCCTTCACACACTGCTAGCACTTTGTTCCCCTGGATGTTACCGAATCTGGACAAAAAAACGGAGCTTCTCCAGTCACATGCCTACCATGCAGAGGCTTTTCATGACCCAGTTTACACAGGGCTTGAAAGGGTTAAGGTCTCCAGCCTCCATAGCTGACAAGGTCTTCTGTTCTCTGCCCTACTCGGTGGGCCGAGTGCTCTCCATTTGGAGCCAGCATGGACCTTCTGCCTGCCCCTTCGAAATCTCTGCTCTTCATTCCACTCACAGCAAGCGGCAGCCAACTCTGGGCACCACAAGCAGGTAAACAATTCTTTGCAAATGTTTCCATGTTTGCTTCCTGCCGGTGAGGAGAGGAGATGGGCACTACTAGAAATGCAGGGCTATTGGGAGTCTCTGTGTTTGCATTTTCCATTTATAACTTTGCCAAATTTCAAATCTCGCAGCAGTAATTCTAAGTGGCGATCCCTCTAATTTTCCTACAGAATCCTTTATTTTGAATGATTCTTTGTTCTGTCCATGTATTGTCCATGTCAAGCCATCAGATCTTTTGAATCTCTTCTTTTCTCCTCTTGTCCCCACCTTGCAAAGAACAAACACCATTACAAGTTAAAGACTTGTAGTGACAAATAGTGGCTTGTAACTATAGCTGGTTCACAAAGTATTAGAAAATCAGCACTTAACTCAGTGTTTGGTGTATAAACGATACAGAAGAAATACTTTTAAAATAAGTTAATTAGTTATATAGGCATAACCAAATCTAGTTTATGAACCTTTGCATTTTTTTTCTTTTTCAGTTACAGTTGACATTCAATATTATATTGGTCTCAGGTGTACCTGAACCTCTGCATTTCTTCTGGAGCAGACAGGCTTCAAAGATCGACATTTGCATACGATAGTTGTAGAATTTATAGAGTTTTAAGTGAACTGGAAAAGAGTTCTTGTAGTTCGACTACTGAGAATAGTTAAAAAATAATTTCACCAATATCAGTTTACCTTCTAATTGAAAAATAAGAGAAGAAAAAGAATTTTGAGAGTTACATCCCTAAAGATCTGCTTTAGATATAGATAAATCTTCCTGTTTGTAATTCGTTGGATGAACAAAAATTTTAAACATTTTTTAGTTTGCCCTTACCATTGCTATGGTTTAAAAATTCAACAGCCAAAATGCCTTAAAGTTCCAAATAGCCTGGGAGCTTTGTGTATGTGGTGGTCTCTTATGCACTTATTCTGTGTCATTAGAAAGCTTCTGCTGCATATTGTGAAGTTCCCCCAGCATCTTAGCTGCAAACTAAAAAAGAAGTTTCAGAAAAACACCCAAGAACTTGAATGTGGCTGATTGAAATGGAGAGCTGAATTACTATATAAGTATTTGTCTTATGGTTATATAAAAAGGTTCACTTCTTATAATGCAGACATAAAAATACATTAGAATGAATCAAATTGTTTTAAATGATGGTGTACTACTGTTATTAACTAGTTTGTTGGTATGCCTCTGCAATCTCGTAATTGGCTCTTTGTCGGTGAAACACAGCTTTAAACTAAGTTCATTCCGGAGGTTAATGTAGAGAGGGAAGACAGTTAGTCATTTCACCCTAGGAAGGTGTGTGACCCTTTGGTTCTTTTTCCTCTTCCAGAACTCCTTCCCACCTAACTTTTCTGTTTCCTGTTGTGGAATGTTTTCTCTCCCTTACTTCCTATATCTGGCATTTTTATTTATTCATTTAACTTTAGCTTTTTGAATTCAATTTATTTTGTTTTATTTTTTAATTCAAGTGGAAAGTGGAAGGGTGGTATTTGTGTGGGATTTTTCCTTCTCTTTGGCTCAAAAAGTGTCTTAACATAATATGCTTTGGCTTTGAGTCTAGAGATTTTCTGTTTTCCTAAAGACACTTAGAAATATTAAGCATGATAAGTTGGTGAGCCCCAGAAAGCAAGGCTTAACAAAGATTATGTTTCCATAGGATTTTCTTATTTGAACCTTATTCTCCAGCACTCTGCAATACAGGTTAAGCAGGCATCTTTTTTGCCTTTTTTATAGATGATGAGTCTGAGGCACGTGTTTTTTTTCCCTAACCCAGGTCACTGAGCTGGTTAGTGTTTCAACTGAGCTGACCTAGAACCAAGGTCTCCCAATTTCTGATTTGGTCAGCTCCTTTTCCAGTATTCCACCCTGCCTCTCTTTCCTTTAATCAGTTTCTCCTCAGGAAATCCTGAGTCAGTGCTGAACATCCTAAAAATCTGAATTACCTGTATTTTTCCTAGCCATTGAACAAATTTCTAAGAGGAGGTGGATTGTATGGTTCTCATACAAACATCTTATTAATTAAACTTGTACTCTGTTCTAAATTCAGGAGAAACTGATAATAGGTTTTACTTTGAGAGGCACATAAAGCTTTTCAACATTGTGTATTAATGTATCTATAAGTGATTATTAATACTATTGTTTCATCTTAAAAATGAAAGATTAATTTTAAAGGAACCAACCATCCTGTTATCTGTTTTTTTTCTATGTAGCCATGTTTTATGTGGAACTTGGCTTTAAAGAAAATAAGGTTTTCTCCATAATTTTGTGTTAGTTTGTAGAAATTGGTAGCTTTTACTTTAATAGAGTTAATGCGGAGCTGAATGTAGTATAAGATTTTTATCTGTAATTTTTTTAATCTTTAGTATACCTGTTCAACAACTTGATTAGAAGGTATAAGACTCAAAACCATTCTTGTTCCCCCCCTTTCTCTTACTGTCCTCTGTTTATTTCTACCTTCTTTCCATTTTAATTAGAAAATCATTTTCCTGTCAGCCTGCCTCCATTCCAGTGATGGGCACATAAATGTAATTCTCCTAACTAGGAGATTTTCATCTTTCTGAGTGACTAACATTTCTTGTCTTCCTAAGCTCTAATTGAATGTAATGTGCCAAATCTGCAATGGCATCAAATCTTTCCCGTTGTTCTGCTGCCCTAAAATATTGTTCTTGTACTTTTGCTTCACTTCAGCCACACCATGTTACCATATGTGCCTCTTCCGGGCATGGAAGCTACTTACAACACCAGTGGCAGTCAGATGAGGTAAGCCTTCAAAAGTGCCTGACATATGAGGGCTTGCTGAGAGAGAGAGAGAGAGAGAGAGAGAGAGACCGAACTAGGGATGGCATGATTCTGAGCTCTTGTTCTTCTAAACCTAATCTACATTTCTCGTATGAACAATCTGAGATTTAATCTAAGACTGAATCTTAGATTCAAATGTGTTTTATTACAAGTAGCAACTAGGGATGTGTAATCAATACCAAATACCCAGGGGGTAGAGGGGGAGCCAAAATTACTTAACCAGCTCATTGTACTGTAAGTTACCTTTCAAGCTATTTCTTGGTCATTTAGTCAACTTCAGTGCCTGGATGGGATTGATTTCATTTGTTTAGTTCACTAAAGGTCTTCTCCCACCCCTCCCATGTAAAATGTTCTTTTTACATTTTTCCTTGTTCATTACATTTTCATTATTTCATTGCTCTATACCAATGCAATGGATTAACCACATTCTTGTGAATTTTTACGTATGCAGACACAGGCTGTGTCCAGAAAGTGACTAGAGAACAGGTTGACTAGAAATGTTATTGCTGGAAAAAGGCTGCAACCCTAGTCTGAATGTTAAGAAGTTGAATGTGCTGAGGTCGAAAAAAAACCTGCTTTTATTTTCTCTGTTTTTCTCTCCATGGTGCTAGGCTTGAACCTCCATTTCCTGCCTTGGTACCAAAGTCTTGCTTGGTAACAGACTCAGCTGTCAGCAAGCTCCTGCTGTCAGCCTCTGAGTTCCAGGTTCCTGGGTTTGATGAACTGGATGGTGTGACAGCAGCATGCCCCCATCCACAGAGTACCCCTCCAGAACAGAAAGAGGTAAGTGCTGGTAGGATCAGGCGGTGGTAGCACTGGAGATGCCCACTGATGACTGCAGATCATGTGACAGATACAGACAGGCCCCTCAGTATCTTCACTTACCACCTTTAGCTTTAGCTGAGTACTGGAGATGGCCAAGACAGGAGGTTTTCTGTTTGGCCCTGGATCTTTTACTCTTCACTGTTCTCCAGATCCTTTTTTTTCTTGACGACAGCATTTAACAGTGTTTAGAGAATTAGACCACAGAGCAGCTTCATGTATTCAAAGAGGATGAGTGAACAATGGTGTTTTTCAATTTTGCAACATCTGCTGTCTCCAACGGTGTCAAACTTTCATATTGATAACTCAATAATTGAACTGAATGTACAATTCTCTTAATACTATAAAGGGGGTTGTTGAAAACACCGTTGGCAGGAGTAGGAGGGGAAACTGTCATAAACTATTATTATTAGAGTCTTTTATAAACTGAGGAAGTGATATCGTGTCAAAAAAGGGGGCTTTATATACAGTAGTACCTCAGTTTTCAAATGTCTCTGTTGACAAACATTTTGGTTTATGAACGCCGAAAACCCGGAAGTAAATGCTTCAGTTTTCGAACACACCTCAGAAGTCGAACATGTCACGTGGCTTCCACTGAGTGCAAGATCCTGAGGCCTAGCTGTCAGCTGTTTTCGAATGTTTCAGAACTCAAAACGGTCTTCTGGAATGGATTACGTTTGAAAACCGAGGCACCACTGTATTTAAAATGTCTTGCAACTTGACCATCTTTCTTTTTAATCCTTAAAAATAGGCTGAGCCAGAGAAGAGGCCAAAGAAAGTCTCACAGATTCGCATCCGGAAAACCATTCCTAAGCCAGACCCCAATCTTACCCCCATGGGCCTTCCTCGACCCAAAAGGTGAGCTCTTTAATACACACAGCTTCACTTTTTTTGAAAATTGTTTGGCAGAACAAAATGACGTTTTAAATGATCATATATTCTGAGCTATTTATTGTACCTCTAAGAATTTATCCAAAAGAATTCATTGGTAATACGGCCAGAGATTTATGTGCAGGGATATTTTAATGCTTTCTTAATCCTTTTTATTGAGGTGTTGCTCTGTTCCTGTGCATACAGAATCTCAGTTCATCCTCTAATGATGCTGGGAGGTAAGCACTATTGTTGTCCTTAGGTTTAGTGACGGTTCTGAGGCTCAGTGGTTAAGAAACCTGTGCTAGGCTCTGGTGTCAATCATGACACAGGTGGTTTCTGTCTCACACAGGTTTACCCGACCCCACAACCCAAGTACACAACAGTCTGTGCACATAACTTGGAAGGAACCTAAATATCATGAGGGAAACAACTTAAATTTTCTTTAGAAAATGCCAGGTCCATGTTACGGTCTATATTATAGCCTTTAAATTTTTGGTTTTCAAAGACTTATTTTTTATGACAGAGACAATTGCTAACCCTATAGAGTAAAATGGGAAGAAAAGACAGATTATCAAATTATGTAGTAAGCCTGATTCCAGTTTTGGAATTATATATATTACACAGACACACTATGAAAATTTAAACATTTAAAAAGATCTCAAAAAATAAATAAATAAAATAAATAAATAAAGATCTCCAGAATTGTATTTTCATGTGGTTGATTTCATTCCTTCGTTTCTCAGTGGAAGCCTAACAGTGGTCCCTTAAGTAATCCAAGGTAAGTTATTTAACTTTTCTGAGCATCCAGAACTTATCTGTAAAATGTGAATAAGAATTTTCAAGGCTCAAGATTGCTGAACAGTCCAATTGAGAAAAAATTGTGTATTGTATCTGTTATATTGCTTCACATAACACAAATGCAATACATAGTTAACTGTTACTATGATCATGATTGACATCCCACTTTTCCCATGTGTTTTTATCTCAATGTATTATATTTTTATCTTAGCATTTTATTGATTGTCCTACCATGTCTTTTGAAGAGATTGTTTTTATTTTTAAAAACCAGTTATCACTGTGTACTTGACAATAGTTGGTTTAGTCTACAAGTTAAGGCAAACATAATGCATTTGCGTTTTTTCAAGAGCTATTTTTTCAATTTTTCAGATAGCCTGGTTGAATAGTACGTATTACTAGGATGAAATAGGATTCAGAATTGGATGTATTCTATCTCATGTTTATAAGTAGATATAAGTTCTGAAAAACATTGTTTATATAAATAAGTAATTGGGAGTGAATTTTAATATAGAAATGACATTCAATTCTTTGCATACTTTTTTCAAATAATACACAAAAAAGTCACAGTGATCTATCATCAAATTATATTTAATAATTTATCACCTAATTTTTTTGAAAGCAGAGGATCACAAGGCAGTGACTTAGGTAGGTTCTATTGCCCAGACGTTGGAGGCAGTCCGTGTCTTTGGTGTTTGGGAAATATGTACAACTTGATTGTCAAAGGCAATTGTTATTACTCAAGTCCATCAGTCATTCATTCTTAACTTTTCTGTTTTCCAACACAAGTAAATGTGTTAATTTTCACCTTTCAGAATATTATGCAAACCATTGAGAAATAAGTTATGAACACATTTTATAAGGTAGATTTGTAAAAGTTATAACTCAATTAAAATCATGTATAAGAAATATAATTAATTTATCCATTTTAATCATGCATTATTGTAATGCAATAATGCTCTTTCTTGTTACTGAATTTATAATAAAGTAATGTAATATGTAACTAAAATAATAAATTATCAAGTGAAGAGTATGGTAAAAAGCATGATACTCCTTCAGCAAATGTATGCACACATGAATCAAACTGGTAAACTTTTAGGAACAATTAAGAATCATGTAAAAAATCAGAAATAAATCCATTAATTTGTATATATCTCATGATTGCTTCAGTATTTATTGTAGGAGTAAAGTATTATGACAAATCAATTGGCATAGCAGCTCATTATATAATTTTCGTTGTTAACAGGAAGTAGAAGTTATAACATTTTTATAAAGGTTTCAGGGGAATAAAATTTTCTTAAGACTTCTGTGTTTTGTATAAATTATTTCTGCGGTGTGTCTTCCATAAACATTTGTAAATGAGAGACACAGTTTCTCAAGAACAGGATTTGTACCCACCCCCAAATGCCTGATATTTTGTCCTTGGCCTTATTTATAGATGTGTTCTGTCTAGGTCAGAGAATAAAAGATATTGTTACTTAAATAATTTGGTCGTGTTAGGGATTACTTCGTGTGCCCTGGTCATTTTCTAGACCAGAAGTCAGGTGCCATTAAAATTGTTGGGTATATTCTAGTTGGTATGTATCAGCACATCTCAGCATCAAGACCATTCCTTATGCAGAGTTTTCAGTGAAAGCAACTTATCCTATAAAATGCATGAACTTTAAGTGGTCAATCTACCACAATTTCATCATAAAATGACATGGCCAAAACTAACCGTAGAGATTTAACTCCTGGTTTTTGTCATAAACCCATTGAGTGACAGAGCTATAGTTTAAAAACTGTACGACTGAGGTCCAGTCAAGATGGCGGAGGACGTAAATGCTGTGCTTGCCTCCTCCCATGACCACCTTAAAATTACAACTTAATTATAGAACAGTCAACCTGGAGAACCATCTGAAGACTAGCAGAACAGAAGTCCTATAACTACGGATATAAAGAAAAGGCCACATCAAGACTGTCTCATCAAAAATAAAAATAAAAAAGTAAAACTTCTATATCCATGATTATTCTTCCATCTAAGTCCCATTTTACCATCATCCTTGAGACTTGAGGTGTATATATGGGGTAGAAATGAGGTACTAGAACTTCTAGTTTTAGCAATGTGATAGATAAATTATCTTGCTAGCTTTCCTTTAGGAAACAAATAATAATCTTCAATAAATACTAGCTTTTATGTGCATCACTGAATTGTCAGGAGAATAAGGGATTCTTGGAAGCCAAAAACTAAGTGAAAGTAGCAATCCAGAGAGAAAAGAGGTGAGTGAATAGTTAAGCCACCTTTTGCTTTGAGGGCATTTACAAAATCAGGGTTATACTGAGCTTATTAGGTTTTCATTGGCCTCGTGGGTGCTGAAGGCAAAAGACAAAATCTATGCCCTTACTAAAATGAGAGTCTAATATATGATACTCATACACATTAAAATGACATACACACCCACAAAGGACTATAACCTCAGTGTGAATCAAAAATAAACCTGCATTCCTCCCCTTTCTCAATTCCCAAGAGGACAACAAAGGAAATTACCTTCCCCAAATCCTATCACTGGGTGGAGGTAAAGAACTTCCCCTTGAGAATTAACCGCCATACACTGGCCTCACAGATATCTATCCTGAATCCATGCATCCTAGGCAGACTGGAAACACCTTAAGCTGAGGCTTGAGTGTAGAGTGGTCCCAGGTTAGTGGTGCCCTCAGGCTTTCAAGGAACCAGCTTCCAAATCTGGCCTTAAATAAAAGTTCAGGGAATGTAAAACAACTCCCAATAAAATAAATCCCAAACCTTTATTTTAGGTTTAGGAGGGAAGCAAGTTTCCTTGCTTGAGTATAATGGAAATAAACATCAAATCAAACCTGAAAAGACGATGTTGGAGTTACTGAAGAAGAATATAATTTAGTGTGTTTTATATGTTTAGTGAAATAAGCTACATGCTATGTGGTTTCAGCCACTTGACATTGTGGTAGTTTTGTTATTACTAGACTAGCACAACCATGTTTTGGAATAATCTCAAGATTCTTCCTACTGAAGGGAAATCAAGTCATAAAAACAGATCAAGTGACAGAGAGTCCAGGGAATCACCAGAGGGAAGACACTCAAGTGTAGACTTTTGGCAAGGCCACCCTGAGCAAGGTAGCATCTCCAGAGAAAGTGTCTGTGCTTTTGAGATAGACTGTGTTGTCTTACCACTTCCAGTGAGAGAGGCCCCTCTGAGAAAGGCAGTTTGTCGAAAGCCCAGGAACTCCAGCATCCAAGCTTGGCTCACCAACCTTCACCTCAGCTCAAAAACTGGACATGGGTGCATAGTGCCCTGATTTGCAAGTCTGAATGACTGCCTGGGATCCTAATCTTTCACTTTCCGATTGCTCATTTGACATCCTCAATTTAATGTAGCTATTACTGTTGTAAAGCAAAATTGCTGTTTTAGGAATGCCAGGGCAAAATCACTATGAAAAATCATATCTGTGTTATAATTTTTTTCAAATCTGTGTTATTTGTGTATAGTTTTCAAAAGCATGTTCTTGCTGAACTAGAATCGAACCAAACTAAACCTCAGTTAAGATTTTCAGAAACCCAGGAAGACACTAAAACATGGTGCCAAAAAGTTAATTGCCATGCTCTGCAGTCTCTCCTTGTCTTATCTGAAACAGGTTTAAGGTATAGAAACTTGGTAGTGATTTGCTCTTTTGTAATCAAGTTAGGTTCTCTGAAAATAAATTTCTACTGACTGGTGACCTGAGTATTAAAGCTATTATCTTCTATATTGTAGTAAAAATTAACAACAAATAAATTGAGTGCTCATAAATAAATAATTAAAAGGTTGAAGTCTATCGTGTGAATCAGGATTCCTTGAAGACTGATTACAGGGCAGGAAATGCACAAGAGTGTAAAATATCTTGTTAAACTAAAAGGCAATAAAGACTACTTTGGTCATGTCACAGAGATTGAGGAACCAATTTGGAACTCCCACTGGACACAGATGAAACAGTCTGAGCATCAAAAGGAATAACTACAGTAGATTAAAGCACATCGAACTTGTTTAAATCCAATAGTTTGTAACGATACTTTAAAATAAAGAACAAACAAATATATGGTGGTGGAAGGAGAACTGACTCTGGGTGGTGAACACACAATGGGATTTATAGACGATGTAATACAGAATTGTACACCTGAAATCTATGTAAATTTACTAACAATTGTCACCCCAATAAATTTAATAAAAAAAAAAAAAAAAAGAACAAAACTCATTGGTTATATTTGAACTATATTAGGAAACCAATGAATTATTTTGGAAATTGGTAAATAAAAGGAATAGAACCAAACATGTGACCTGCCTTTCTTGTGCAAACTGTATCTCATGGTTACCAAAATCTTAATGAGCATGAAATTTCCATTTAGATAGAATTCTACCAAATGAATGAAGAAGGAATGATACACTGTCACTATGTACAACCCTAAAGAAATAATACAGTTACTGTTTTATAAGTGGCTATTAATATCACACAAAAGTGGTGACAACAGGTATCATGTCCTACCACCATCTAAAAATTCTGTCAAAACAAACATCTAAATCTGATTATGCCTCTGTATCTGATTGTCAATCTATAGGGAATACCTGTAGTATTTTTCCCGTATGTTTGGGTCAGAGGAACATGTTAAATGACACCATGTAGATGTAATCAAGAAAATCTAGATTGGGGAAGCCATAGGCCAGATGGCCTGGTTTCTTCAACAAATTAATTACAAAATTAAAAAAGGAGACAAAATAGAACACTAATAACATATAAATTGGGACAGTATTGATCTGACTTAGAAGTTCCAGGGACCTTGTGTTGTTTGGAAAAGGGTGAAAATATTGATGCACTTCAGTTTCTAAGTTAAATATGCTCTTTAAAATTCTTGCCAACCACTAAAAGAAAAGTATATTTCTAAGTTGTTGGGGGGTGGGGGGTCGTAAGAGAGACAGAGAAGGACGCAGTCAATTAAGAAAACAAAAAGAAACATTGAAAAGGCAGAACAGGGGTGGCCGGTTAGCTCAGTTTATTTATTAGAGCCTGGTGCTCTTAACAGCAAGGTTGCCAGTTCGATCCCCACATGGGACTGAGCTGCGCCCTCCACAACTACATTGAAACAACTACTTGACTTGGAGCTGATGGGTCTTGAAAAAATACACTTAAAATAAATGAAAGTTTAAAAATTTTTAAAAAGGTAGAACAAAAAGCTGTAAAATCGTAGATATAAATCCAATTATATCATTCCCAATAAGTATAAATGAACTGAATTTCATAAAGTTGAAGAATGGCAGATTGGGAAAGAAAATCCAGTACATGTGATTCACATGAGACTTGTCTAAAACTTATTAGAGAAAGGTTGAAAGTGAAGAATGGAAAGGATAGAGTTGGGAAGCCAATCTTATCTTTTTTAAGAGAGCATGATGAATTTATTTTACTTTCTTTTTCAGGTTAAAGAAAAAGGAATTTAGTTTAGAAGAAATATATACCAACAAGAATTATATGTCTCCTCCTGCAAACAGGTAGGTACATATGAGTAGGAAATAATAGATGGGGAGGGCTTCTGAAATGATCAGTGTACATTTTCATTTCTTTAACTTCAGAAAGGAGATGTTCAGTTCTTCCAATATCGGGTCTTGGAAATAACTAGAATTGATATTTTTAGTTCCCAGCACTTGAATTGGGGTCTGGTAGGATGGGAAAGATGTATATTGGGTTAGGTACGGAAAATGTAGTCTCTTTTTAGTTTGTTCTTGAGTTTTTACTAAACATGCTGGTTGTCTTCTTCAGGGCTAATAAATCATGGGTCTTCAGATGTGATTCCAAACCCAAATCCAGAAGGAGCTTCACTTGGCTACATTTGGGTCTGAGTTCTGTTCAAGTCATTGAACACTTAACTAAGTTCCGGTTGTGTCTAGGATGTAGCCGGAGATTTCTAGGATTTTATCCTATTATATAAGACAAACATTTGCTCTAAGACATTTTACAAGACTATTCATCGCAGCATTGCTAAATAACAGGAAAGGATTGGAAAGAACTAAATACATTCATTAATAGCGTTCTGATTAAAATATGATTCATCCATATAATGGAATACATTACTATATAGCCATTTTAAAAAATGAATCAGATGCCTGTGTACCAAATTGGAACAATCTTAGTTATTGATAGGTCAAAGAGGCACAGTGCATAGGACAGTGTATGTGGTTTGCTACCATTTGAATAAGAAAAAAGATCCAAAGTGGAGGATATGTGCCCCAGGTCAGCAAACTACAGGTCAGATCCAGCCAGCGGCCTGTTTTTTTTTTTCTTATGGCCTGTGAGCTAACAAAGGTTTCTGTACTTTTAAAGCATCATTTAAAAATAAAAAGGAATATGTAACCGACTTATGTAGCTCATTAATTTTAAAATTTTACTATCTGGACCTTCACACAAAAGTGCTGACTTCTGATAATATATGCTTATTTATGCGTGTCTATACATTGAATGACTGGGAAGGATACACAAAAAACTATTGCTGGTGTTGCCTGTGGGGGGGTTGGTCTTAGTTTTATTTTTTACCCTTTGGTCTAGTTTCAGTTTTTTCACTATGTGCTTATATAGTACATATTCGTGTGTGTGTGTGGAAATACATATATACAAAAAAGCAGATAACTGGCCGGAGGAAACAGTTGAGTAAGGAGTTGTGAGTGCAAGTAGCTTTCAGTCCCTGGTGACTAGAAGGGTTGCCATACGGGTCAGAGTGTTGGTGATTCTGAATGTGCTTCCCCCTTAGGTGTTTAGAGACCATCTTTGAGGAACCTAAGGAACGAAATGGTACGCTAATCTCAGTCAGCCAACAGAAGAGGAAGCGAGTTCTAGAATTTCAGGATTTTACAGTCCCGCGAAAGAGGAGAGCTCGCGGTAAGGTCAAGGTGACAGGCAGCTTCACCAGGGCCCAGAAGGCAGCGCTGCAGAGTCGAGAGCTTGATGCCCTTTTGATACAGAAACTAATGGAACTGGAGACCTTCTTTGCCAAGGAAGAGGAACAGGAGCAATCATCTGGTTGTTGAGAAGCAATTTGGTTTCGGGGTCTCAATGTTAGATTTGCTGGGCCTCCTTGGAAGAAGTTGCCTAACTTTGCCCTATACCCAAATCATTCAAACTGCAGACCATGGATTTTTACCTGTTTCCAGATGCAACCTTTTAGGAACTGGTGAAGGAAGGTCCTCCACTTCTACTGCTGAGTATAGAACCTCAGGAATGCTCCCTTTCTCCTGGAAATGGTCCTGACTGACATCTGGCCTCCCCCTCCCACTCTCCATCCACAGGAAGAGGACACAGCATGTGTTCAGTAACACTAGGATTCCAAGGACTCACAGCATTTGCACGCCCATGTGAAAGTTCTGCGTTGTTTACGGTGGTGCTAGACCAAGATTATTTAGAGACGTTGCCTAGGGAGGGGGACCTGGCGTCCCGTTCTGCGAGGTCTCACTGGCTCATTTCAGTAGTTCAGGAAAGATGAGCTTGTATGTTTTCTAATCCTTTGAGTTTGTCTGCCCAGAACCTTGGGGAAGTGAGAGAGAGTGAATGAGAGAGAGTGAATGTGTGTGTGATGCTTTTTCCCATCATTTTTTCCTCCCCTCTGTGACTTTGGGTCACTAGTGCCAGAGGAGCCCGTCCAGGCCCCATTCGAAGTAAGTTGCACTTTTTAATGTTGTGGTGTTAATTTCATTTGTTTTATTTCCTTTTTTTTTTAATTGCTGCATGTTTGGAGCCTTTAAATGTGATTTTAAAACAAAATTTTTAAGACATTGAGGAGAAAGACAGTACATGTCTTCAGAATATATGATAGGCATTTGACCCAGTTTATCAGTGCATGGTATGGGATAATGGAGAGACATTTTTCCATTCATGTGTTTCAAGCCCCACCTCCACCTCCTAGTGTAATGCATTAGAGGGAGTACTTTTTTCATCTGGGTTCTCGTTCTTGCCCACTGAGTAGATATATTTATTTTAATGACAGAAGTAAGAGCAGGTTTCTCTCCCAATCATTTAAAAAGTGCAAAGGTTGGGTGTGGTCTTAATGGGTTTTATCTGAAGTGGTGGTATGTGAGAAAGTTGGGTACCATGGCTTGGGCGGTAAAAGAGGCCGACCCAGAGTTTTTGCAGCTGTCAGAACAACCTGCTCTGAGACTGGGGAGAGGCAACAGGCCGTGGTTCAAACCCAGTAATGCCTTCTTGTGGTGGGATCATGAAATTCCACGGCTAGCCCTCTCTGAGGACACCTCATTGTACTCTGGGCTCCTGTGTCAAACCTACTGGAAATGTTGTGGAATGCCAGAGTTCGTTGAGTTTCTTCTTTTGTGCCCACAAGAGTCTGTGGACAGAAGGATGCTGTGTAGGTCAGCAGGCCCAGAGTTTTCATTTCTTTTCTGCTAATCCTTGTGTCCCTCCCCCTGCCTCCTCTCCCCTCGTTCCCTTGTGTTTCATCCTTTTTTCTTGTGCGCGAAACAAGCGTTCAGAGAATTAACATTCCTTGGCTGGTGAGTGGGATGCTAGACCCAGCCTCAGGACACTGGTCACCTCTTCCCATCTTCCTAGGAGCCACTGCTGGGAAGAAGCTGCCAATGCGAACTAGGAAAGCTCCAGAGACATTTTAAAGTTAGTCTTTTTAGAGGAGAGTGAGTGGTGCCATCCTGGAATGTGTCTCCTAGGTTTTTTTCGTTCCCCATTTGTTGGTGGGGAGGTGGGGTGGGGTGGGGGGTCTCTATGTGCCTTTCCTTTGCAGGTTGACAGTCTATGCCACACTGGAGCAGAAAAACTGACCTGAGCAAGAAAAAACAAAGTGCCACATCCGTCTTTGAGGCTCACTGCTTCAGACATAGCATTTAGTAAGTGAAATACACACCCGGTACTCCGCGGAGGTTTGTAAGGCCATGGCCAAATAGCATTAGGAGCGAGCCAAGTTTCCACACTGGCTCTGAATGATGTGAACCAGATTCTGCCCTTCTAAATCCCCTTTGCTCAGACTGTATGGACATGAGCTGTGTTTCACTTCATCCTTCTCCCTTCCTGGGACAGGGTCCTGAGACACTATCAGCTTCTCTATTCTTTTTGCTTAAGGGAGTGGGATGAGTAATACATTGTGCCCCCGTACAAATGTTTTTAGGGAACTCTTGCTGGACAAGCTTGCAAACTTCCAGTGAGTCGACAGAGCCCTGCTTGCCAGCTCCATTGCCAGTGTAGGTGCATCAGCAGTGTGGCAGCCATGTCATCCCACAGGCTGAAGCTGAGGTGGGTACAACTGTGATTATCACCCACATTACAGAGGTACGACTTCAAGTTTGCCCGTTAGAGGCATGGCATTTGCTAAGGCCAGGTGCAATGATTTGGAACATTGCATCTAGGAAGGGAGAATTAGAGGAGACAGAGACCCAGGCTCCCTCCTTGTCCTGGGAATGTAGGAAAGAAGCTGCTCTGAGGCCAACCCTGTCTGTCCCGGAAATTCTTGGCCTGCCCTCTGGCTAGGGCCCTTCCCTTGCTCCAAAGTTAAGAAAGGGCCCCCATTGCAAACTGGAGATTGCTTACCTGGAGCTGATACATCCGGTTCTAGCCATGCTCAGCCACACCTGTCTTAACACCTATTTTCACATCGGCCTAATGAGTTGCAGTGCTGTCTGGTACCTGCCCACGGTGGGAGACGTTAGTCGGGCTGGCATGCCAGCTGCCCAGAGCTCAGGAGGTCTGGTTCTGGAGTGGGAGTTGGTCATTTCGGAGTTTGGGGACTTCCCACCGAAATGATGGGGAGTTACAATTAATTAATTTAGTCAGTACTGGTGGTTTAGTGTTATTAATACAGGAAAGAGGAGAAATCTCAGGTCCAATCAGGGTTCTGCCCATCAGTTTTTCACTGAAACTATCAACTATGGTTTTTTTCATCTTCCAGTTTATGGTTATATTTGCCTCCCCCACCCACCTTTCCCTCCTTTTGGTCTCTTCTCCAGCTTCATTTCTCCTTTAGTTTAAATGTACCTCATTACCTGTTAAAGCAGATTATGTCCACTTTTTCTTACTGACCTTACTCTGAGAGCTGCAGCTGAGGGAGGTACAGTGGAAAGATAATGTAGAGTTTGCCTTACTTGGAGCCTGAAGAACTCAGAAACTCATGCTGTGAATCCCAAAACTCAACGCTCCTCCAAGAGCTGTGAAAATCATGACACTTTGTCACAATTTTGCCTGAAAGAGTCTTTTGAGCGGTTGCCAGAGCCAACCTGAGGTAAATTCCAGATGCCCCCTCTGGGCGTGATCCCCCCCTCCCTGGCTCATTCCCAGCCCACCAGGCCAAGAGCAACACGGAGGGTGCATGCAGGAGCTGGGCCACAGATCCCACGCTTTGGTGCAGCCTGATGGAACGCAGAGCCGGGATTCGTCTGCAGGCTGGGATCCCATCTTCTAATCAATGCTGTGTACATTAAGGTCCGCGAAAGACCAACTTTTAGGCAGTGATGGTGTTCTCCCATTACGGGGGTGGTGGGGGAGTATGCAGTTGGTGCTTTCTTTAATTCCCTTGTTTTTCTGTAACCTCCCCCTCCCCTCCCCTGGTATCATGGAAAGGACCTCTTAAACACCACATTGTGGGTGGCTGTATCCAAAGTAAATAATTGGCCAGAAGTGCGGAGTAACCTTTCCTGGATTCATGCAAGAGAAGGGCTCCTTACCACAACTGAACTTCTTAAGTAAAAAGATGGCTTAGGAAGAAGGCTCAATTTTACTAAAATGAAATTTAATATCATCTAGCCACAAATTGAGCAGCAACGGCTATTTTGACTGTGAAGTGAGGGTCCCCATGTAACCCGCCCTCGAGCACAGCATACTCAGATTTGAAGCTTGTTCATTGTCTCTTTTTGAGCCCCTCTCTGGTGCTGAATTGGATTTGAATTCTTGGTGAGAGGCCTCAGCATCTCTTTGGGCTGGTCTGGGCCAGTAAATAGCTGCCTGTGTTTATATATTATCACGGTCAATAGTTCAGTGAAATTTGTACATTTTTTGGTAATATTGGCATACATGATGCCCCTTCAGTTCCTTTTCTGTTTGGTAGTTTGTGACTCTAAAATTCCCACTGTTATGTGTGTTAATTTATGAAAATAAAAAAAAAACTTTTTTTGAAAAGCTTTCAAATAACAAGACTATTATTCTTTCTTATGGCTTGGAAATAAGTTAAAATTTTGCCTACTAATGTCATAAGGTGGTATATTTTTAAATACACAATTTCAAAATTATCACAAAAAGCTTATCCCTTCCAAAGTGGTCACCAATTTCTGAGGACTGTCCTGTGCTCAGAACATGTGTAGATGTCCACCTATGGATGGCCTTCTTAGCGTGCAGTGGAGCTTTTTCAATTTACTTGATGGTAGATCATCTCTTGTGGGGGAATTTGGTATTTGGAAATGGCTGAGACTCCTTCAGATCCAAGGCATATCCAGTTAAGTAGGGTAGGGTTGCTGAGCAAGTGTTTTAGGTGTGATTTTTAAATCGTGCAAGTTATTTTCTCATCTGGCCGGGAAATCCAAAGGCAGTTACTGTGTTTTGCCAAAAATAAGACCTAGCCGGACAATCAGCTCTAATGCATCTTTTGGAGCAAAAGTTAATATAAGACCTGCTCTTATTTTACTATAATACAGGACCGGGTCTTATCTAACATAAGACCGGGTCTTATATTAATTCTTGCTCCAAAAGACATATTAGAGCTGATTGTCTGGCTAGGTCTTATTTTCGGGGAAACACGGTATAAATTCCAGTCAAAATACATTTCCAACATTAGCTACCTATTTGGAATAAGAAACTAGCTTGCTAAAGAGACTATTAGGAGAGTACAAATATGGTGGAGCAAATTCATTTACTTTAAAAAAAAGAAAAAGGTCTCGCCCTTTAGAGCCTTCCCAGCTGTACACCCAGTTAGGCTGAGTCTTCTGATTCTCAACTCTATTTAACCAATGGAAACTGGTGAAAGAATGACTGAAAACATGGCTCTCAACACCACACTGACATGCTCCAGAAAGATGATTCCTGAGATGGTTCTTCCTCTGTCCAGAGGAAAAGCAGGGTCCAGTTTCTTTCTTGGCTTTCCTCCAATCCTTGGACTTCTACAGTAAAGAACTAGAGAGGGAGAGGGAGAGGGGTGGGGAGGCGGAAGAAGAGGGGAAACAGCTGTCAATGCAATCTTTTATATTTGGAGAGCGTTCTGCTGACAGCTAGCTGTCTTTCTGTTTGTTTGGCTTCACAGAGAAGCTAGTCTTCCTACACCTTTTCTTTGTTAAGAAGTTAGGCTAATTATCACTTAAGGCAGTGTTAATTGCTTTAGCATCTTCCATCACAGAATTTTAGCGTTGGTAGGTCCTCCTGAGAATAAGAGGACTAGTCCAAATTGACTTAAGAGTCCTCTCGTGTCCTGCCCTCTTCCTGTAATAGATACCTCATTTCTGCAGTTCCTTCTGGGACTTTGCTTGAGAAGCGTTCTAGAAGGTTCCTAATTCTTCAGGCTACTTTCAGGGTCATAGATGAGTCATAACTTCTCAAACTTAAAGTGTCTTCATCCTTACTGCCCAGCTTTGCTATTATATTTCCCTGAGATAAAACAATTTGTACAGAACTTACCCATGGGCCCTTGGCAGTTCCTTGAACAGATCAGACATACTCCCCACCTTACAATACGTTCACTTGTCCGCTGTGCCTGAAATGCCCTTCTCCCACATTTCTATATGGTTCTTTCCCTCCGGCACTTCATTCAGATCTTTGCCTTCCCAGATCACTCTTCCTAAATGTGTGTTCCCTCCCATTCTTCATCCTCCTTACAATGCTCTTGTAGCACTTACCACCACCTCTTTGTATTATGTTCATCACTGTAATGTAAGTTCCTTGAGGTCAGGGGTTTTATTTACTCTGGACTCTCAGATACCTAAAACAGTGTCTGATATATATGGCAGGAGCTCATGGGTGAATGAATGGCCGCCTTCATTCACAGATCAAGTCGCTGCCTGACAAACCTGCGGAAGTCCTTTTTTTCATCTTCCGAATATTTAAAGATCTCCTAACTCTTCTTCAATTACTCTTCAAGGGACCTAGCTGGTGGCTGCCCAGATGGAACAGGGAACTGGGCGCTTTCTGGTGTCTGGCTCCGCCCAGCTCCAGTGGGCCAGTGGAGGAGTTACCACATTAGGGGTGACATCTGGTGAGGTAGGCACTTGCAGCCCCAAATGGAGCCTGCACCCCTGGCCTGAGCACACATGGGCCGAGGTGGTAAGGGCTGAGGCTTGTGTGCATATAGGCATTTTGGGAATTTTTCTCCCTTGCATTTTTAATCTCAGAGTATTGAAAATGAGGAAATGGCCCCACAAATAGCACAAACAGAGACAAGTATCCCTAGGTATTGCAGAAGCTGATGAGTCTGGGCACCCCTCGTGTCCTTCCCCTACTGCTACCTGCCTAAGTGGTTTTTGTGAAACAATTTTGCACTTGTCAGAACTACTTTACAGTCCTCCTGTGCCTTTACCCTCGACCCCAAATACAGTAAAACTAGCTTTAATTGAATCCTGACGAAGTGGCAAGCATTTTATGTTCATTGCCTCCTTGAATCCTCACAACTTGATGAAGTAGATATTGTTTTTAATCCCCATTTTGTAGACAAGGAAACTGAGGCTTAGAGATAGATTAAATGACCTGCCTTTGCAGCAAGTGGTAGAGCCGGGGTCTACTGACCATGAGGCTGTGCTGCGTCTTCGCCCACACCTTCCTCTCCAGCCCCATTTCTCCTGGCACTCTACCATCCTGAATTCTAGTTCCTCAAATCCTCCCTGCTGTCTCTTGAAGCTTTTGCATGAAAGCTGTACACTTGGCTGGACGTATTCTCTCTCCCACCTCTCCATTTGACTGCCTCCACTTCCCCTTCAGATCTCTGGGGTTTTTCCCCAGCCTCTTCCCTCTCTGCCCCACCATTCCGTCCCCTACCCATGCACTCCCCACCCTCAAGAACTTCCTGCTCACTGGCCTGGTCCCTCACTACCTTGTGAGCTTTAGGAGGCCAAGGTCTCGTTTGTCCTCCCCAGCTCCTTGCCCAGCTCTGGCACACAGGCAGCGCTCAATCTCTACTTAATGAACAAATCAATGTGTCGTGACCCACCGGTTACCCTGTGGCACAAGTTATCAAGCCAGTCCTCTGGAAGGTCATGAGTAGGTCGGGGAGACAGACACGTGGGTCAGAAACTAAGAGGAGGCAGACTGGTAAGTTATGATACAGGTACAAGTGCAGAGGGCATACAGTTGAAAAGACAGGTTTTCTTGTTTATTGGTTTTTATAAAACGTAAAAATTGCAGAAAAGAGCAAAGAACTATAAAACACCCATATTTCCACCACCCAGAATTAACAAGAGTTACTAATTTTCCATTTGCTTCCAGTTATGTTTAGAAGAAATAAAATATAAATATCACTCGAGTCCCATTAAACTGTCGGTCCCTGCTACATTCTCTATTCTACAGGTGGCCACTATCAGGTTAGTATCTGTCCCTTACCGGCCTATCTCTTCCCTGTCTCCGTAAGCAACGTATGACATTATTTTTATGGTTTCTTTAAAGACACGTTTATTCAGTATCATAATCAGACTATTACATTTAGCAATCAACAGCATGGGTGCAAAAAATCTATGTCAAAACCCTTTGTTGTAATGTTTTACACTTTGCACAGAACAGAAACTAAAATAACCTGTTAATACAGTTACTCACAGTCCTTGAGTTTGTCACCCATACACATGAATATTGTCTAAAACATGTCTTCTTTGTAGCCGTGAAACCCTGCCACCACTGTGCTTGGCTGAGTTAACAATTCTGTTATAACCTGTAGTTTCCCTGTCACTTCTCTGGCTCTCTTGCTAAGGTTTGTTGCCTGGTAGTAATTAAAACCTTCTGCCATGTCATAGCGGCTGCTGGAACTGCAACAGCCACCTTGGTGTCATGGTTTGGCAAAATATTGGCCTCCAGCACTATCGAGGCCTGAGCTCCTGACCCCAAAGTTTCCTCCTTCCAGGGGTCCAGAACTTGAAGTTGTAATTGCCAACATCATGGTAGCTTCCGCCACCTCCAAAATTGCTTCCATCATTACCAAATCCATCACAGCCATCCCCACTGCTACCACCACCACGACTGCCACCAAAGCAAGCTTGACCACTGAAGTTTCCTCCGCGACTAAAGTTGTCATTCCCACCAAAACCACCTCCAGGCCACCACCAAAGTTTCCAGAACCACTTCGAGCTCTAGTTGGATGAAGCACCATCCATCTCTTGCTTAGACAGGGCTTTCCTTCACACTTGTGGCCGTTCACAGTGTGGTATTTCTGAATGACAATCTTGTCTACAGAGTCACAGTCCTCAAAGGTCACAAAAGCAAAACCTTTTTTAAAAATTTTTATTAGTTTCAGGTGTTCAAAGCAATGCAATAGACATTTAAACCCCTCATAAAGTGATAACCTGCCCCCCAAGCTACTGCCCCTCTGACATCTTATACAGCTGTTAAAATACCATAGACTATCTTCTCTATGTTGTACTCCACATCCCGTGACTATATACCTATATATTTAGTAATAGTTGACATTCAATATTACTCTACTTCAGCTCTTCAGGTGTATAGCACATTGGTCAGGCATCTACATAGTCTGACGTGATCCCCCTGATAAGTCCAGTGCCCATCTGGCACCTTACATGATCTTTACAAATTGCTGATTATATTCCCCATACTGTATTAACTATCAATTTATATTTCTTAATGCCTTCACCTTTTTCACCCTGCCCCCAACCCCATTACCATCTATCACCCTGATAGATCTAGTACCCATCTGGCACCATACCTAGTTATACTACTATTGACTATATTCCTTACGCTATATCCTACATCCCCATGACTACTGTATACAACCAATTTGTACTTCTTAATCCCTTCCCCTTTCACCCATTCTTAACCCCCCTCCCATCTTAAAGAAGTCCCTCTAAGATTCCTTGTAATACTGGTTTGGTGGTGATGAACTCCAGCTTTTTCTTGTCTGGGAAGCTCCTTATCTGTCCTTCAATTCTAAATGACAGCCTTGCTGGGTAGAGCAATCTTGGTTGTATGTCGTTGCTTTTCATCACATGGAATATTTCCTGCCACTCTGTTCTTGCCTGCAAAGTTTCTGTTGAGAAATCAGCTGCCAGTCTTATGGGAGCTCCCTTGTAGCTAACCAACTGCTTTTCTCTTGCTGCTTTTAAGATTCTTTGTATTTAACCTTTGGCATTTTAATTATGATGTGTCTTGGTGTTGGCCTCTTTGGGTTTATCTTGTTTGGGATTCTCTGTGCTTCCTGGGCTTATATGTCCATTTTCTTCAAGTTACGGAAGTTTTCTGTCATTATTTCTTCAAATAGATTTTCAATTCCTTGCTCTCTCTCTTCTCCTTCTGTTACACCTACAATGTGAATGTTGGTGCACTTGATGTTGTCCCTGAGGCCCCTTAAGCTCCCCACAATTTTTGGATTTTTTTTTTCTTTTTGCTGTTCTGATTGAGTGTTTTCTGCTACCTTATTTTCTACATCGCTGGTTGGATCCTCTGTTTCATCTAATCTACTGTTGATTCCCTGTAACATATTCTTCATTTCCATTATTGTATCCTTTATTTCTGACTGATTCTTTTTTATGGCTTCCATCTCTATTTTCATGCTTCCTTCTCTCTCTGTTGAAGTTCTCCCTGAGATCACTGAGCATTCTTATAACCAGTGTTTGGAACTCTGCCTCTAATAGATTGCTTATCTCCATTCTGTTTAGTTCTTTTTCTGGAGCTTTGTTCTGTTCTTTTATTTGGGATATGTTTCTTTGTCTCCCCATTTTGGCTGCCTCCCTGTGTTTGTTTCTATGTATTAGGTGGGGCTGCTATGTCTTCCGGACTTAGTAGAGTGGCCTTATGTAGTAGGTGTGCTGTGGGGCTCAGTGGCACAGTCTTTCTGGTTACCTGAGCCATGCACTCCAGGTATGTCCCTTGTGTGGGTTGTGTGTGCCCTCCTCTTGTAGTTGAGCCTTGGTTGATAATTGCACATCAGTGAGAGGGACTGACCCTTGGGCTCACTGGTTGTGAGGACTGGCTGTGACTACAATGGAAGAGTTGTGCAGGGGCTGATCCCATTGAGCAGGATCTGCCTCAGCAGGACTCTGGCGCTGGCCCAATCTTGCCCCATGGGTGTGTCGTACTTGGAGGCAGCTGGGTGATGCTCCAGCTCATTTTGAAGCTGGTCACTGGGGGCACCTGCCGAGGACCACCTTGGAGGGGATACACTGTCGGTCGACTTCATCCACAGCCCGTGCCCCACCAAGGCCACCCAGCAGGAGCCGGAAAGAAACCTGCAGATGGCTGCCGCACGTGCTGTGTTTGGAAGTGCCTTGAGAGGCCAAGCAGCAAACCAAGGCCGGTTGCCGCTAGTGCCGGCTTAGGGCTGCTCAGCCAGAGGTACAGGACACGCTCAAGCCAGATGCTGCTCATCTGGGTTCTGCGAACCTTTGAGAGACCATAGGAAAGTCTGCAGCTTGAGCCAAAGCATGCTGACTGCACGTAAAAGCCACTGAAAGCAGCCTGGGTGTGCCCGAAAGTTGGGTGGGGCCAGGTCTCAAATCACCAGGGCATGGTGAACTAACAGCAGAGACTCAGAAATGGCGGCCACCTGTGTTCGCACACTGGGAATGTGGGGCGCTCAACAAAGAAACAATGGTTTCCGCCAGCTCCCCCGTCCAGGAGAAAGCCTGCTCTCCAGCCCTCGTCCCAAGCTGGACAACTCAGTTCCCCACCATATGTCCCTGTCACCTTCCCAGCTGTTGCTCCAGGGCTGGAGCTCAGAGCAAGTGATTCTGTTCGTGGGTGAGTCCGCGCACAGTCCCTTTAAGAGGAGTGTCTGTCAGTGCAGCCACCCTCAGTCTCACTCAGTCACAATCTCTGCTGGTTTGCACAACCAGAAATTATGGGGACTTCTCTCCCTGGCACTGGAACCCTGGGCTGGAATCTCTCACTCCTCTAGAGGATGGGGAGGGGACCCCCACAGCCAGAATAGCCCTCCTGATGTTTAATGGTCTCATGTGGGTGTGGGACCAGGCTGTTCTGCGCCTCTGACCTTCCTACCAGTCTGGATGTGGCTTCTTCTGCACGTCCTTATTGAAAGGCTTCAGTTCAGCTTGATTTTAGGCGATTCTCAATAATGGTTCTTTTGTAGATTACTTGTCATTTTGATGTGGTTGTGAGAGAAGGTAAACACAGCATTTACCTACTGCGCCATCTTGGTTGTCCCCGCAAAACTTCTCTTGTTAGACACAGCCTCAGTCGGTCATGATTTCAATCATTTCGATTTTCCCACACTGTTCAAAATCATCTCTTAGGTGATGTTCTTCAGCGCCTTCTTTAATACCACTCACAAAAATCTTTCCCACAGTGAAGTGGGCAGCAGGTCTTTGAGAATCTTCTCTTGAGACAGCCCTCTTTGGTCCCACAATTGTTGCTTCCACCTCGTGTGGCCTTGCCTTCATAGCTGCGTCCACCCTTGCCATGGTGGCACATGTGACAAATCCAAAACCGCTGGAGCACGTGTTTGGATATTTTCACCTCACAGTCTGTGAACATTCCCCATGTCTCAAAATGGCTCCACAGATTCTCATCGGTTGTTTCAAAGCTCAGTGCTCCCCTGAAGAGCTTCTGCAGTGGTATGAGAGGGGCATTGGGGGTGGGTACAAAGGAGAAGGGATTAAGAAGTACAAATCGGTTGTTACACAGTAGTCAACAACCAATGTAGGGTATAGAATAAGGGATATGGTCAATAGTATTGTTTGTATGTCAATAACTCTGTATGGTGTCAGATGGGTACTAGATTTATTAGGGTGATAGATGGGAGGAGTGTTGGGGGGCAGGATGAAAAAAGTGAAGGCATGAAATACAAATTAGTAGTTACAAAATGGTCATGGGGATGTAAAGCATAGGGAATATAGTCAATGATATGGTAATAACTATGTATAGTGGCAGGTGGGTACTAGTCAGAGGGATCACTTCCTAAATTATATAAATGTCTAACCACTATGCTATACACTTGCAATTAATATAAAATCATATTGAATGTCAACTCTAATTGTACATTTTTAAAGGGGGGAGATCAATAACATTGTGATAGCGTGGTATAGTGTGAGACGGTTGCTGGACTTATCATGGTGATCCCTTCTTTAGCACAGGGAATATAATCAATAATGTGGTAAAAACATTGCATAGAGCTAGGTGGGTACTGCTGAATAACTATGATGCACACCTGAAACTAATATATTGTATGTTAGCTATATTTTTAATAAAAATCTTTAAAATAAATAAATTTATAAAAAGAGCTTCTGCAGCAATTTGGGATCTTTGGGAAACTAACTTAGAAATGACGGCAGCGGAAGGGGAGATGAACAATTCTTACTGGCATCCACAGGCAGAAAGAATATGTTTTGTTTTGTTTTTAAGTACACAAATCATATACAGCAGATCCTTGAATAACATCGTTTTATTATAATGTTAATGGGGGAGAATCAGTTATGGCCGGGGCCACTGTCTGTGTTTGCATGTTCTCCCCATGTCCACACAGGTTTTCTCCAGGAACTCCGATTCCACCCCACATCCCGAAAATGTGCACATGAGGTGAACTGGAGTGTTTAAATTGTTCCAGTGTGAATAAGTGTGGGTGTGTATGTGTGAGTGTGCCCTGTGATGGAAGGACATCCTGTGCAAGGTGGGTTCCCGTCTTGTGCCCTGAGCTGCCGGGATAGTCTCTGGCTACCTGTGACCCAGAACTGGAATAAGTGGGTTGGAAAATAATGATCTTACTTGTTTTTATTTATCGTTCTTTATTTTTTTTAGTGTTTGTTTTTTTTAAAAGATTTTATTGGGGAAGGGGAACAGGACTTTATTGGGAAACAGTGTGTACTTCTGGGACTTTTCTAAGTCAAGTTGTTGTCCTTTCAGTCTTAGTTGTGGAGGGCACAGCTCAGCTCCGGGTCCAGTTGCTGTTGCTAGTTGCAAGGGGCGCAGCCCACCATCCCTTGTGGGAGTCGAGGAGTCTAACTGGCAACCTTATGTTTGAGAGCCTGTGCTCCAACCAACTGAGCCATCTGGCCACCTGGGAGCTGAGCGGCAGCTCTTTGACTTCATTCTAGCTGTGGAGGGCGCAGCTTGCTGGCCCATGTGGGAATCGACCTGGCAGCCCTGTTGCCCAGAGCTCACGCTCTAACCAACTGAGCCACCCGTCCGCCCTTATTCATCGTTTTTAAATGTATATATAGCTCACATCTATTTCAATGTTTAATATTAGAAGTGTTTTGGGTCTTTATTGGTGAAGTTGGGTGATATTTTTGTGACTAGAAATACGTCGTAGGAACTTAACTTCTGTTGATATCAAGTAGCCTGTGGTAAAATAGGATTCGTTATATGTTGTTTCCAAGAACCAATCGACGATATGCAGTGAGGACTTATTGTACTTAACGTGTTTCCCCGAAAATAAGACCCCGAAAATAAGCCCCAGTTAAGATTGTCAGCCAGACGGACGCATTTAGTACATTATGACGATGTTCCAGAAGAAGATGACATGACTGTACTTAAATAAATGTAGATTGTTGTACATGAAAAAAATAATACATTCCCTGAAAATATGCCCTAATGCATCTTTTGGAGCAAAAATTAATATATAAGACCCCAGTCTTATTTGCAGGGAAACACTGTAGTGTGTATCATTTAGGACCTTGGTTACTTTCAATGAATATTTTATTTTTGAGATTTGCTTAGGTTGACATATGTAAATCTGGGTCATTTCTTTTCATTGCTACAGAGTAAATCATCATAGAAAAGTAATTGGGAAATTGTTTCACCATAGGGATTCAGAAAGATGGTGCAGTCTATTGGAGGAGACCTGGAATTGTCTGGAGACCTCTATTTCAGGAAGGCAAAAGCCAAACTGGGCTCTTTTGGCAAAGGATTTTCCAGTTGAGGAGTATGAACATAAGCCCATCATTAGAGCAAAGATGTCAAAATCTTGGTTCCTTTTATTGGCTTTAGAATAAAAATAATTTTAGAAGTAGGAGACTCCATCTTCATTTAGCAAATTGCCTCATTTCCCTGTGATGTTCCAGCTGGGTCGGATGAAATAGGTGGTACATCTGCCAGCTCCAAAACTCAAAGGAATCTTTCTTTTAAAGAATTGACCGTCTCAAAATGTTAATAAGGGCCTTTTGTGCCCCTTCTTTTGCTTGGCCCACTCTAAACTCTTTGGAGTGTACTTTTTCTCCTAATAATGATGCCCGAGCCCTTGGCCTTTGGCCCTTTGAACCTTGGAGCCTTTGGGCCTTTGAGCCTTTCAGCCACTGCCCACTCCAAACCCTTTGGAGTGTACTTTCTCTTCTAATAAAGGCCCTTGAGCCACTGCCTTCTGCTCGGGCCTGCTTCTACCTCTTTAAAGTGTACTTATTCTTCTAATAAACTGCTCTTTCACCACTTAAAAAAGAATGTTAATAAGATTCTTGGCAAGATTAAGTCAAGTCTGAAATAAAGCTCAAGATCAAAAATTATACTAATAATCATTAAAGAATTCTTTTGGAAAGAAAAACCATAAAAATAGAGTATAAACTGTTTAATTATTCTCACATTGTATGTACAAAATCTCAATTAGAAGTGCTTCATTGTGTATATTAGTGAACTATTGTTGCAATATTTCTGTATAACAAACCACTCCAAATTCAGTGGAGGACAACTGAGTATTTATTCTCACACAAGCACGTTTAAGGCCTCTGCTCTCCTCATATCACAAAACGCTTTATTGACCAAAGCAAGTCACATGGCCAAGTTCAACGTCAACAATGTAGCAGGAAATTACCCATAGTAGAAAGAACTGAAAAGCAACATGGGAAAGAGCATGAATATAATACAGGGAGGGTATGAAGAATTGGGACAAATAGGCAATAATTCGATCTACCACAAAGTGTAAATAAGAAAACAAAACTGATAACAATTATGGACCGAAGTAGCCAAAAACTTGCTCTACCTGAGATGTAATCTTATACAAGCATGCGATGTAAGAAATTCTTTTAAACATCTGCTTTACTAAACAAGTTATCTGTCTTTGCCAGAGTTTCTGGCCCCAGCTTCTGAAAATCTTAGCAGGAACCCTGGGAATTTCTTCCAGGGACTGCCTGCTGCAAATCACTCAGACGTTGAAGCTCCTGAATCACTTTCTCGCCACAATGTAACAAAACGTGTGTTTGCTGAATGGGGTTGAATAAATGCCTTTGGTATTCCTATCACCCTCCACCTTAGCTCTGGATCCAGTTACTGAGCAACAGAGTTCTATTTGTTACTCTTCAGTACTCACATTGTCCCAGTATTCTCTGGAAGGCGAAGGAGTCATAAAAAGTCATCCTGAAAAACTCTGGACAATCTAGGTGAAATAGAATAGCCTGGGAGTCAGCTTAGAGTACCCAGTCCAAGCTTTCACTTACTGACCCAGTGAACCTCAGAAAGGCACATGACCTCTTGTCATCTTTAAAATGCAAGGCTTAAACAAGAGTGATTTACCTCTAGCCACTCTTGCTCCCTCCCCTCCAGTCCAACTCTACACAGCAGCCAGAATGAGATTTTATTCAATTAAAATTTTTATTTTTGAGATAATGGTAGGTTCACATGAAATTGTTAGAAATAATACAGAGAGAGCCCGGTGTACCCTTTACCTAGATTGCCCCAGTGGTTAACACCTTACAAAACTATACACTATCACCATATTGACATTGATATTGTTGGCAGACAGTTCATTTCTGCTATGACCTAAATGTGTCCCCACAAAATTCATATTTTGAAATCCTAATTCCCAAAGATGATGGTAGTAGGAGGTGGGGCTTTTGGTAATGCTTGTCATGAGGCTAGAGCTCTCATACATGGGATTAGTGCTTTATAAAAGAGACTCCACAGAACTCCTTAGCCCTTTCCACCGTGTAAGGATACAACCAGAAGTCTTCAACCCAAAAGGAGGCTCTAATTGGACCATGCTGGCATCTTCATCTTGGACTTCCAGCCTCCAGAACTGTGAGAAATAAATTTCCGTCGTTTACCCAGTATGTGTTTTGTTGTAGCAGCCTGAACAGACAATGGCAATTGTTATTAAGATACACTATATTTCTTTCAGTCTGAGTAGTTTCTATTGTCCTGTCTTCAAGTTCACTGATTTTTGCCTCTGTCCCTGTGTTCTGCTCTTGAGCCCATCCAATGAGTTTCTTTTTATTTCAGGTAGTGTATTTTTTTTGGTTCTAAGATGTCCATTTGGTTCTTTTTTTTGTATATGCTATTTCATTGCTGGGACTTATTTGTTTTATTTGTTTCAAGTGTGTTTGTAATCATTCGCTGAAATATTTTTTTTAAGATGATTGCTTTGAAAAGATTTTAATCTTTGTCAGATAGATAATTTTTTTTTCTGTGTCTATGAGTTTTTATTTCTTTATTTGTTTGTCTTGTTCCTTTGTTGCCTTCAGTTTTTTTAAATTTATTGACAATCTATGACCATCTTTTTAATCTATGACAATTGTTAGTAAAATTATATAGATTTCAGGTGTACAATTCTGTATTACATCATCTATACAGATAGATAATTCTGACATCCCTGCCATTCTGTATTGGAATATATCATCTTTTAAAAATTCAATTTGAGATCTTGCTGGTTCTTGGTACGATGAATGATTTTTTAATTGAAGCCTAGAAAATTGAGGGTATTATGTTATGAGACGCTGGATCTTTTTAGACCTGTTTTAGCTGATTTCTTGTGACACCACTCCAACAGGGGAAGTGGTGGGGCTATCTCATTACTGCCAGTTAAGGGTAGAAGACCAGGTTTCCCATTCACCAGCCTCTGTTACCACCTGAGGAGGGGGTTCTCCTCATGACTGCTAGGTGGAGGTGGGAGTTCTGGCTCCCTACTAGTTTTCTGGACTTATCGTGGTGATCACTGCCTCCCTGACTGGGAGGGGTAGGAATGCCCCTGTACTGCTCCCCACATGACCTCCACTGACACCACAGGGTGGAGGCTTGGCCTCCTTACTGCTGGTGGATGGTGAGAGTCCTGACTCTCCACTAAGGCTCCTCTGACACCAGCCCAGTGGGGAGGGGGAGGGAACACCTTGACCCTACCAGGTAAGGTGAAAGTCAAGCTCCCCAGGTGGTCTCCACTGATACTGTGGGGGTGGGGGTGAGCTTGGTACCTTCCTGATGGAGATGGCAGTCCCAGCTCCCTAACTGGCTTTCTCTGACACCACCCCAGTGGGGAGGTTAAGGTGCCTGACTACAGCCTGCCAAAGGAGGAAATCTAGGCTTCCCATTTCAGCCTTTGCTGGTGGGGATGGGGCCACAATTTTTTCTGTGGCGTTTGGCTGGAGTAGAATGGTTGTTGTCTAAAAGTTTTCTGTCTTGCTAGGCTGCTCTTTTCCCAGTGCTTTGACTAGAGAGAGGAGGCTTTTTTGTGTTTGTTTTTCTCCTGTGCCCATTGGCATTTTCTGGTTGCCAACTTTCTCAGCTCCCAGTCTGGTATATATGAGGCAAAAAGAAAACCCAGGGAACTTACCACTATGTCATTGCTTGTGCTCTGAGCTACCTAGTCAGTCTGCCTCTATCTAGCGTCAGAATCTTCTTCTGTTTTATAAACAATGCCCAGATAGTTTACTGCACATAACAGCAACACCAGGGAAAGGTACATCTACTTTATCTCCCCGGAAGTGGAAATTTGAGGGTAAGATTTTCATTCACAAACCCAATCATGTTGCTTCTCTGCTCCAAATACTTCAATGGCTCCCAGTTATATTAAGATAACCCCCCAAATCCCTGCCTGGTCTGGTCCTTGCTGTTCTCTCACCAACCTCATCTTGGCTCCTATCTCCTCCTCTTCCAGGGTACATTTCAGTTCCTCAAATAATGCTGAAGGCTTTGCACTGGCTATTCCTTTTGTATGGAACAGAATTTCCTCTCTACTGTCTTTCTTCTTCCCCTACATCTCCACTCTACCTTCTGGTCTATATTAGTTTCCTTTTGCTGCTGTAACAAATTACCACACACTTAGTAGCCTAAGCCATACATTTATTATATCTTACACTTCTGGAGGTAGAAAGTCCAAAATAGGTCTCACTGGGCTAAAACCAAGATGCCAGCAGGACTGCGTTCCTTCTGGAGGTTCTATAGAATCAGTTTCGAGAGGATCTGAGGCTGCCACATTCCTTAAGCTTGACTCCCTTCTATCTTCAAAGCCAGCAATGGCTGGTTGAATCTTTCTCATGTTTCATCCCTGACTCTCCTGCCTCCCTTTTTTCACATCTAAAGAATGCTGTGATTACATTGGGCTCACTTGGATAATCTTAATTCCAGTTACAACTTTAAGTCCCCTTTTCACAACCTATTCATAGATTCTGAGCATTAGGATGTGGACATCTTGTGGGGGGCGGGGCATAAGATCTACCACAAAGTCTCATTGCAAACATCACAGCCTTCTGGGCCAATCACTGCCACCAACAAAGTAAAGGAAGCTGCAGAGCTTCTGAATGCACTTCCTAATGTCTAACAGCATTAACAGATAAGTTAATCATGTGACATTTCGTATATCATTTTTGGTATTGGATTTTTTTAAAATTAAAGTTTACTGGGGTGACAATTGTTAGCAAAGTTACATAGATTTCAGGATTGGATTTTTAACTCTTGGATTGTATAACCACCTATCTTCAAACTGTAGCTAATAATTAACTAACAAATGACACAGGGCCTTCCATTTATCAATAATAATTTTCCTTATGCAACAAACATCATAGGATACAACAAATTAATTAATGTTGTTGAGGGGGTTGAACTCTATGAACACAGGTAAAGAATGCCTCTCCCTGATGTCTCCTCACACTAGAATATAAGCTTCATGAAGGCACAGATGCCCTCCCCCACAGGTAGACAGTGATCCATAAATATATATCACCGAATGAATGAATATTGAATATGAATGGATGAATAAAGAAGCAAATAATTCTGACCAGAGGTGTCAGGTGTGGCTGAGGGAGGGAGGAAGAAGGAAGGGCATGGGCAAGGTCGAGAGACAGCAGTCCTGTAATAATAACAGTGATGGCAGCCGCCACTTATCAAGCACTTCCTGTGTGCTTCACACAGAAAGTTATTGGGAACCCTCATAATCACCCTATGAGCTGGTCACCTTGTTTCCATTTGAAAGATGAGGAAACTGAGCAGAGAGTCTCAGTTGCTGTAGGTCAACAACTAGTTTGTGGCAGAGCTGGAATCAAATCAAGGTCTTGATATTCGAACTGGGGTCCATTTGGCTCCCAAGCCTGTGCTCTTTTTACCACGTGGGGCAGGCAAAGGTGGCATGGTGTGCTCAGGACTGGCTGGAATGGATGTCTTTGAAGTACACAGAAAGGGAAGGAGGGAGATATGAAGTGAACAATGGCTGGGGCCAGGACCTTACTTTGTCTGAATCTGGTTTGAAGCACTGGCCTGTGAGGGTTAATAAGGGTCAGACAGGGTGGGCTCTCCTTGGGTGCCTACTACGGGGGTAGGTGGGTGAGGTCCAGGAAAGCCCTCTCTACCCAATAGGCCCCCATCCCTGAAAAAGCTGTCCTTGAATGAATGAAGGGGCATCATCTTCTCCATTCTTTTCCTTGACCTCAGGGGGTGTCTCAAGTGAGGGTAGATGTGGCGACCTTGAGGAAAAACTGCTAGGAAGCCAGGTAGCCGGGGGAAACGGGACAAATTAACCCCCGTTCAATTGGCTAATACACTAAAAGCATAGAGCTTTCAAAGAGGGCAGTTGCCTCATCCTTTCTAGCACTTCAGCTCCTATTTAAGATTACTGGATTCTGCTACATCTCAGTGACTTCCAGATTGCTTTGGTTCATTCATTCTACTCATACAAGCACTTGTTTAGCACCTCCCATGACCCAGGTCCCACTGTTAGGCTCTAGGGATTTAATGGTGAGCAAACAGAGGAATGGATTCTGCCTTCTGGGGGGAGTGAGACAGTGCCAAGTGGTGATTTTAAAAGTGTAATACATAGATAGAAAATGACAAACTGATGAGTGCTAGGAAGAAAAACACAGGGAACTGGTAAATCTGTAACAAGCTGGCAAGTCGCTGTTTTTAGAGAGTGTTGAGTATAATGTCAAAAACCAGAAATTTGTTCGTAGAGTTAAATAGCTATAGTTGGGTTATCCAAATGTACTTAAAATTGGGTTTTGGTTCTCACTTACAAGGAATAATTGATATCATTTTAACCTAAGTAGCCTCGACTTTATCACCAAAAAGTCTATTGATCTCCAATTATACCTACAGAGTAGGCCAGAATATTCAGACCTAAACAGAGTTGAGTTTGGTGTTAAATCAATGTGTTGCCTAGAGCCCCATCCCTTGAGTTTGTCACATATGGAGACCTAGGAGGTCTGGGCATTCGTTCAATAAATATGTTGTTGCTGTTACAGGATTTACATTATAGTGGGAAATAATAAGCGAACAATCTACATGATGTCATGTCACGTATTAGTAATGATGCCTCTGAAGGACAATAAAGTGGAAGAAGGGATCGAGTGATGGACGTACCACTAGAACATAGTGTCGCTGTGGCAGGCGGGTCGGCTTCCAAGCAGGTCGCTTCTCCAACACCTGTGAGCCGGAGCATGCCCACCCACATCGAGCCATAAATGTGGAAACCAGTTTGGCAGTAGTGAATTCTGGTGAAATGGGATCTTTTCTGAGACCCTCATCTTGTAGCACTGCTATTTACCAAATTTCTCGTATAATCCTAAAAGTCATTTTGAAGCCACTGTATTTCTGGCCGATAAGAAAGGGATGCCTGGATTCTATAAAGCGAGGCTGGAGAGGACCTCAGCCAGCCTCCACAGCTGGACGCTCCAAGGCCACAAGGCCCATGGGATGGCTGCCTCCACCCTAGAACCAGCCATCTCCTTCTGAGCAGTTAGGCCCTCCTGGCCATCCACCTCCAAATTTCCTTCTACATGTACAGCTTTCTAGAACTTAACACATTGTCCTGTGTCTATCTACCTTGAGGGGTAGATAGACTCCTAGACAACTTGGGGCCACAACTGGAATTCCCTAGGTCTAACCGTGGGCCAATTATGCAGGAGACATTCAGTACTGCTTGTTGAAGGCTAATCTCCTTTTTTGTGCTTTTCCAGGCCACTTAAGATGCTTTTCTTTGTTTCTAGCACTAAACTGTCCTCTTGTCTGTCACCTTCTCCATATCTTGCTTGAACACCAAATCTAACTCATGATTGATGTCCCTTCCATTTTTTAAATTGAGGTGACATTTACCTAACATAAAATTAACCGTTTGGGGGGAAAGAATAAAAACACTTTCATTTCCTTTTTCTGTTTTTATTGTATTTTTTATTGCGGTAAAATATATACATATCACATAAAATTTATCATTTTAACCATTGTTAGTATATAATTCAGTGACACTGAGTACATTCACAATGTTGTGCAAACATCATTTCCAAAATGTTTAATCATCCCAAACAAAAATTCTAAATATTAAGTAAAACTTCCTTTCTATCCTCCCTCCCTCCCAGTCCCTGGTAGCACTGTTCTACTTTCTATCTCTATGAATTTGCTTATTCTAGGTGCTTCATATAAATGGAATTACACAATATGTGTCCTTTATGTCTGGCTTATTTCACGGAGCATAACATCTTCAAGGATTATCTATGTTGTAGCATGTGTCAGAATTTCTTTCCTTTTTAAGGAGGAATAACATTCCATTGTATGTGTGGATCACATACATTTGTTTATCCATTTATCTGTTAATATAAACATTTGTTTATTTATCTATTACTAAATATTGGGTTGTTTCCACCTTTTAGCTGTTGTGACTAGTGCTTTAATGAAGACTAACGTACAAGTACCTGCTTTCAGTTACTATGGGTGTATGCCTAGGAGTGTAATTGTTGGACCATAAAATAAATTCTGTGCTTAGCTTTTTGAGGAACTGTCAAACTGGTTTCCATGGCAGCTGCACCACTGCCGTGTTTCCCTGAAAATAAGACCTAGCCGGAAAATCAGCTCTAATGAGTCTTTTGGAGCAAAAATTAATATTCTTATCTAACATAAGACTGGGTCTTATATTAATTTTTGCTCCAAAAGACACATTAGAGCTGATTGTCTGGCTAGGTCTAATTTTGGGGGACACACGGTACATTCCCACCAACACTGTACGAGGGTTCCAATTTCTCCACATTTTCTCTAACATTTGTTATTTTCTGTTTTGTTTTGTTTTTGTAATTATAGCCATCCTAATAAGTGTGAGTGAAGTGGTGTTCAACTCTTGCCCATTTTTAAATTGGGTTTGTTAAAATTAACCATTTTAAAGTGAACAATTCAGGGGGGCAGATAGTACATTCACAGTGTTGTACAACATCATCTCTATCTAGTTAAGAAGATTTTCATCACCTTAAAATAAAATCCTATTGTGCCCATGAAGCAATTACTGGTGTTGCCCCATTTTAACAGATGGACAAACAGGCTTTGAGACATTAAGCAAGTGTTCAAGGTACACTGGGTTATAGTCTAAATTATATCCTCCCCACCCCAAAACTTACATGTTGAAGTCCTAATCCCCAGAACCTTCAGAATCTGACTGTATTTTGAGATAGGGTTTTTTAAGAGGTGATTAATTTAAAATGAGACAGTTCGGGTGGGCCCTAATCTGACTGGTATCCTTATAAGAGGGGGAAATTTAGACGCACAAAGAAATACCAGGAATGTACACACACAGAGGAAAGACCATGTGAAGACACCGTGAGAAGGCGACCATCTGTAAGCCAAAGAGAGAGGCCTCAGAAGAAACCAAACCTTCCGATAACCTGATCTTCAACTTCTGGCCTCTGGAACTGTGAGAAAATTAATTTATGTTGTTTAAGCCACCCCGTCTGTGGTATTTTATATGGCAGCCCTGGCAGACTAATACACACCATGTATAAGAGGCCCAGCTAAGACTCAGATATTTCCAAAGCCCAAGCTTCTCTCATTGCATCAGGAGGGATGGCGTACCCTCCCTATCACTACCCAGGACTGACTTGACCAGTGGGCACAGTAGGAAAAATGCTAGAGGCCATAATATTGTTAGGGCCTCACAGCAATGTTTTAATTTATTGCAAATAAGAAAAAATGTATATAATTATAATAATGAACCAGACCAGGAGTCTATTGCCTTTATATCAAGACTATTGTAAAATAATAATTTTAAACATCTTTTTTAATGGAGAAAAAAGAGGGGTCCATTAATGCAAATGTGCAAGGGACTACAAAAGCCATAATACAGCACGGCCACCACCATCCACCGTTTGCAAAACTGCTTTGGAAATTGAAAGTTGAGTCACTCGGGATTGCATGCTGGTTCTTAAATCCTAGGCTAATTCTGCCCCCTAGTGGCAGTTGGGAAATTTCAGAAGCAGTTAATGCCCAGTCGCTTTTGGATAATTCAGAAGCAGTTAATGCCCAGTCGTTTTTGGAAATTGTACCGCCTCATTCCATCCTCACAATTCCATGAGGTAAGTGATATCCAATGGCCAGATAAGACAGCAAGGATCCGAGTGGTTAAGTCATTTAACCTGGGTTACATAACTAGTTAGTGGAGAGTTGGTTGCAAGCCCTGCCCAGGACTACAGGGAATTCTGTTTACCCGGATTTTCCTTTGTTGATATGGGAGCCTCAGGCAGATGATAATTACATGAATGGTCCAGGGTTTCCAGTTGGGAAACAAAGAAGAACCTTTGGAGAGTTTTACATAGTCAGCATCTTTCATGCGGTCTGTTGTTTATTTAGAGCCAGAGACTGCGCTTCCAGAACTGTGGTGGGGATTGTTTCTAAATGTAACTAGTTATCAGCATCTCCTAAGGAGACTCTACATTTTCAAAGTAGAGAAGGGATTTGACTTTGATGCTTCATTCACAGCTCTTTAGAATCACATGCCAAACGATCTATAGTAATAAGTATTCAAGTATTAAGGGCGCACGGGGGAAAATGAATAGTTTTGTCACAAAACACAGAAAACCGTTGACAGTTTTGTTCCCACTCTGCTCACATACCACCAGCCTCTTTGAAAGAAAAGCACTGGATGCTTTGACCCTCTTGGACACAAGAGTGGACACTTTTCCCTGCTGAAGGAGGACAGCAAGGGCAAGTGTTGATGGGCAAGGAGCATGTTTTAAAGTTTGGGACTATCTTCTTCTAAAACCATTCAGTTATCCATTCTTTCTTTTCCTGTAAGCTTTGAAAAAGGCTCTCTCCAACCCACTCACATTACAGTAGAAACGGTACTTTCAGGGGTTATCAATGGCAACTGGAAGGACTGGGATTTGTTTACTGTGTCCAAGAGTCCCTCAGAAGCTACCTTTGGGGTAATATTTTCATTTTGGCTGCATCATGCAAACTGCACATACTTGTTTCAGGTAAATAAGCCACCGCCATTTAGCAGGTGCTCCTCTGCTCCTGTTGCATGAAGAAAGCTTTTCCTGGGCCAGTGAAGGCGGCCATGATCTTGCAGTGAAGTTGGCCCCACTGACCAGTTATCTGCCTACAGGTCATGCACCACATTTAGGTCTGCAACACGGCTTTGGAAGAACTTTAATAACATCTCTGAGAGGCCAGGGGCTGGAAGTGAGGCCTCATGAAACTGCCTGCCCTTATGTCTTCTTTTCATATTTGTGATTTACTATGGACGTTAACTTCTAACACCGCATCTTCCTTTGTATTCCTGCTTCTCTCCCTCCCTCTCCTGGACAGTGCCTCTCCCTTATCCCCTTTAAAAAAGACACAATCTAGAACTTACTTGTTATTTGAAAATTTTATGGAACACAGTTCCAAATCAGTCACATATTGCCTTAAAATCAGAACTTCATAACTGGAAGGAGACCTTAAAGATTTTATATGTAAAGATTTTATACATACACACATATAAACCTATATATGTGTATGTATAAAGTATGTATGAAGTATGTATAAAACATAATGTATTAAGTATGTATAAAACTTCAGAGGGTTAGAATAAGTGTGTGTGTGTGTCCATTCTTATATGTGTATGTATAAATGAAATCCATTCTTAAAATGTAAGAGTTTGTATATTGGTATCTTTTATTTAATTTTTGTTGTTGTTCACTCTTGAAACACATTGTAATGATTACCCTCCTCTGCAAAATTGTGCTAGGATTTCTATAGGAAGTTTCTGTGCCCATAACCTACAGATATGAGCATCAGATATGAGGTACTTGCTGGAAGCCATGACCTCTGCTCCTGTGGATTGGCTAGGTATTTACTTGCCCCCTTGCAGCCTCTGAACTCATCGGCAAGCCCTCCCTGCCTTTTCCACAAGGATTTCCAGCTCTCCAGCAATCCCTCTATCTTTCCCCACACATTCCAGGACAGTGGGGTGAAGGAAAAAATTCCTCTACCTTCAAAGTTCTTTCTGCTGGTCTAATAATTAAATCTACACGATACTGATTAGATTAAGAAGATAAAAATGACTGAATTTAATTACATACATACTATGGAAACCCCACCTATACCAGAGAGTTAGAATCTGAAAGGGGAAAATGAGGTATATATGGCATTCTGAGCTAAGAATGAGGTAAAGCATCTTGGGGCTTCAGTAGGGAAGGAAGTTCATTCACAGGATGATAAGAAGAGCAGATGTTCAGTAATTAGCAGTTTGCTCTACCGTATAGACAGTCCATAAAAAGTTATGTTCGGTGGTAACTCTTATTAAGGGCAAAACCCCTGATTTAAATTCTTTAAGGGAAAGGTGAAAAATTTCTTATGAGCCTGCAGGGTTTCGGTTGCCTTCAGCTCACAATAATTTATATGCCAAAGTGGCACATCTTGGGGTGACTCATTCTGAACCCCTACAACAACTAACCTGATCCAAATTCCTCTGATTCCGCTGAGTTCTAGTCTTGGTAGTAACTGAAGGTCAAAGAGCAGAAATAATCCCAAGGAGATACTTTTCCCTGTTGATGAACTACATCCAACTCGGCCTCCCACACGTTTTTCTTGAGGCTGTGGCCAGCCCCACCTCTGATGCTGTTGTCACTCTGAATGATAGGACAGAGGTCTCCAACTCACTCTATGTGACCCTGCAGGGTGCTCTAGACCAGGGGTTAGCACACTTTTTTGTAAAGGGCCAGATAATAAATACTTCAGGCTTTGCAAGCAATACAGTCTTTGTTGCAGTTACTTCATTCTGCGGTTGTAGCAGGAAGGCAGCCATAGATGATATATAAACCAGTGGGTGTGGCTGTGTTCCAATAAAACTTTATTTACAAAAACAGACGGGGATTCCTGGTTTGTCAACCCTGCTTTGGAGGAGCACCATCTCTACTTGGACTCAGAAAACTCCTCCCACCAGGATTTTACCAGTGGACTCACCAGCCCAATGTGTTTCTATATGGGATGACTTAAGAGAAAAATGAGATAAAATCTGTCAACACATGAAATCCACATATTGTTTCCTTATCCTGACCAGAGGAGACCATTGTCAACACAAGAGTAGCTGGAAATCCTAGTCCAGTAACACATCAAAGGCAGCTGGGAAGTAGCCAGAGGAGTCTGGAGTAGAGGGTTTCACTTGATCATAGCAAATTCCCTCAAACCTATCTCAGGCAGCTACAGTGTTTCTTCCTCCTTTTAATACCACTAGAACCTGGTGTGATAATACATGAGTTGGAAGAAACTTCATGTCCCTCACCTGCACATCAAGCCTGGGATTCACAAGGGTCATTTCGGAAACGGTCTCTGGAAAACAAAAGTAGAAAACTGTTGTTGTTTTCTTCAAGTCTTCTTTTGGCTGCAGAATGAGTCAGAGGGAAACTGGAGAAGTTTAAATGGAACAAACTTTTTCAGCAAAGCTTACTTCAGTAGTTTTTGTCATTGTTTTTGGTTATCCCAGATTTTTTCATTTTATTGATATATAATTTACCCACTGGAGAATGGACAGAACTTATATGTATTGTTTGATGAGTTCTGATAAACATATACACCCCCGTAACCACCACCTAGATATTTCCATTGCCCCATAAAGTTCCCTCATGCCCCTTCCCTTTTCAGTGATAGTGCTGGAAAAATTGGATAAATTTATAGATAAGTGAACCTAACTTCATACACATAAATTAATTTGAGATAAGCCATACACCAAAATATAAAAGATAAAACTACAAACTTCTGGAAAAAATATGGGCGAATATCTTCATAGCCTTGAGTAGGCAAAGATTTCTTAGGACTAAAAAAACTGTAAAATAAAAAATTAACTTAAACTTCATTAAAATGAAAAACTTCTGCTTATCAAGAGACTCCATTAAGAATATGAAGAGACCAGCCACACACTGGAAGAAATACTTGCGATACATATATCTGACAAAGAACTTACATTCAGAGTACATAAATAACCCTGAGAACACAATAATAAAAAGTCAAACAACTGAAGTGGGGAAAAAACGAATAGACATTTCACGAATGAAGATATATGAATGATCATAAGCACATAAAAAAGTGCTCAACATCATTAACCTCGATAATATAATTTAAACCATAATGAGGTATCACATCACATCCATAGATTGGTTAAAATTAACATTGGTGAAAATGTGACGCAATCAGAACTCATACATTGTAGGTAGGAATGTAAAATGATACAACCATTTTGGAAAACTCTTTGGCAAGTTCTTATCAAATTAAACATCTACCTACCCTACAACCAGTGATTCCAGTCCCAAAAGAAATGAAAACGTCTATTTTAAAAAATACTTGTACAAGTAAGTTTACAGCAGTTTTATTCATAATAACCCCAAACCAGAAAGAACTCAAATGTTTATCAATAGGACAAACTGTGATATGTTTAGTATATAAGGAATATTACTCAGCAGCAAAATAACTGAACTACCAATATATGCAACATGTTTAAATCTCAAAAACATTATTCTGAGCAAAAGAGGCCAAACACTAAAGAGTACACACTGCATGATTTAATTTTTATATGAAGTTCAAGAACAGGCTACATTAACATAGGGCAGTCTGAACAGTAATTGCCTATACCTGTAGCTAGCAGAGATTGTATGGAAGAAATTGAGGAAACATTCTGGGATAGTGGTAAGGTTCTGTATGTTGCATAGCTGTATATACATTTATCAAATCTCATTGAATTATACTTAAGAATTATGCATTTCTGTGTATGTAAATTTTACCTAAATAAAAAAAGGCAAGCATACATGGTTTAATCTTTATGGTAACCATTAAAAGACTAGTACAGAAATTATATCTAATCAGTTAACAGATGGGAAACAGTGGAAAATTAAGAAAGAAACTTGAGGGGCTGCCAGATGGCTCAGCTGGTTAGAGTGCTGTATCGATAAGTATTATCGATTGCTGTGCACAGACTTATTTTCAAGGCCTGATACGCAAGACACACCACCACAAGCCGGGATGAAGGGGTTAAAGAGTTTTATTACAAAGTGAAAGTAAGTAAGACAAGACAGAGATTAGAGGAATATATTATCATACCACTAACAAGCAAGGAGGCAATTCATCATACCACCAGGGCCCGGTCAATTAGAGTCGTAGAAACAGCAACAGCCTTTCATCAGCAGGGCAAAATCCAAATCGAGTAAAGTTATCAGCACGGGCAAAACATCATGCGCAGAAACAGCACCGGTAAAAAATCAACACGGGCAAAACATCATGCGCAGAAACAGCACCGGTAAAAAATCAACACGGGCAAAACATCATGCGCAGAAACAGCACCGGTAAAAAATCAACACGGGCAAAACATCATGCGCAGAAACAGCACCGGTAAAAAATCAACACGGGCAAAACATCATGCGCAGAAACAGCACCGGCCCTTCATCAGCACGAGCGAAACACCTTACAGCAGCCCAGGCAGCCGGGGAACAACTGTTGCTGTTGCTCCTCCGCCTTCTGGGGTTTTGAGGACTTTCCTAACAACAGCAGCAAGGAGCAATAAGCATACGTGTTAACAACACAAGGAACTGGTTTCGGATCTGGCTAGGAGCCGGGACCAGTCCTTGGTACGAGATTAGATGTATCAGAGCTCGGCCCACCTGTGGCAAGGCGAAGGCCAGGCTCCACATCCTGTAAATATTTTCTTGGTCCTTGGGAGGGTAGCCAATCCTTCCAAGGCCAAGCACGTATCCCAGCCACTGTGAGAGTTTACATCCCCAAATGTTCCCAGGCAGACCTTCATATATTCTATTCCTTACAAGTGCAAGCTCTGAACAACAGAGTTGCCAGTTCAACCCATATGGGCCAGTGAGCTGCGCCCTCCACAACTAGATTGAAGACAACTAGCTGCCGCTGAGCTTAAGGACAACGACTTGGAGCTGATGGGCCCTGGAGAAACACACTGTTCCCCAATTTAAAAAAGAAGGAAGGAAGGAAGGAATGAAGGAAGTAGGGAGGGAGGGAGGGAGGAAGGAAGGAAGGAAAAGAAACTTGATATATCCAAAAGTAGGTGAGAAGAAAGAAAAAGGAATATAGAGCAATTTGGTCAAAAAGAAAATAAATTTAAGATAAATTTAAATCCAAATCTATTGGCAACAATGATAGACTACAAGTTCAAATTAAAGGATAAATATTGTCAGATTAAATTTAAAACCAAGACCCAACAATATGCTGTTTACAAAGTACATGCTGTAAATATAATGACGTAAAATTTGAAGACATAATAAAGGAAAAAGACATACAAACACTACATAACAACAAAAAACCATGGCATAACTGTATTAATATCAGATGTGGCTAGACTATAAGGCAAACAGCATTAGAGACAAATAGGTCCATTCATAATGGTAAAAGGGGCAAATCTAGAAGGATGATGTAATAATCTAGAATTTGCATAAACATTAAACTATGTTCAACAAAAACTGTCAGCACTAAAAGAAACAGCAAACAAGTATATATTATAGTTGGAAATATGAACACATCTCTCTCAACTGGTAACGCTGCGCCCAGGCCCTGGTTTAGCACAGCGCATCACAGAGCGGTCATCGCCCCTACCTACCCAAACTGGCTTTGGAGGTGCCTGAAGTGCTAGGCTGACGGGGCGGGGAGAAGCTGGGGGAAGAGCTCAGTCGACTCCGCCCTCAGGCTCCCGCGTTCCTCATTGGCCCTGTGAGCTCTAGGCTCGTGACATCACATGCGTGCGCTCCTCGTGTGAAAAGGGGCGTGGCCCACCAAGAAGGAGGAGACAAGATGGCGGCGTCCATGGGGCACAGGTACCTGAGGTTGCAGCACGGGGTCACGCCTTGGCGGAACAGGTATGGTGCTTGGAACGGCTGCCTCGGGGCGGGGGGCGGCCTAGGCCAAGCTGGGGTCGGGAGAGCGGAATCGTTTCTCTTTCGCGGGCACACCCTGAGGAGAGCTCGGCTGGAGACGGAGCCACCCACCTTCCCCTCTAGCTCGGCAGCAGGTGTGACTGCCTTCACGTAGGGCGGTCCGGGCTTGGTTAGGTCTGGCCGAAGCGCTCTCGCTTTGCCGTTTCCAACTAGGTGGGAGTGCACAAGGGACAAGAAAAAAGAAAAGATGGACTAAGTTGCGTGCTTCGGTCTCTAGAGTCGAGGCAGGACTGGACGCCTCGTCTAGGGATTCGTGTTCCTGAAAAGGCGGTGTGATAATGCGAAGAGCACTGGACTGGGAGTCGGGTGGCTTTCACTTTGGGTTGTTCTTTGAAGCGAGGGGATTGGATTCGGTAATCTCAAAATAGTCTTCTGGAATTGGGTTCTTGGTTACTCAGGTGACTCCCAACTCTTAGGTTCTGAGAGCTGGAAGAAACCTGCGGAGTCATCCAAATCCAGCTCTTTTTGGAGTTGGCCAAATTGAGGCTCTGAGAGAGGAAGAGACTTGCTCATTTTCACCCAGCCAGTGAGTAGCAGAGTCAGAACCGGGACTTGGGGTACCTTTCTCTCATGCAGGGGTTTTTCCCTCAGGCTGCCTACCATGTGGGAATTTATAATTATCCCAAATAGCTTGGTAGCATTTGGACTCTCAAAAAATGGATTAAAATGTTGGTAGGTGTGACTCAGAGTCAGCTGCTTGGTGTCATTTCAAAAAGGGAAGGTTTGAGAGACTCACAGTACTTTAGTGTTTCCAGCAGAGGTCCCTTTATTAGCGTCGACCAAAGCGTGCGCTTTGACCTGAGGTGACCTAGCATTGTAATTCTGGGAAGTAAATGGATTTGGACTGAGAGGAAACAAAAGCTGTCATTGGCTTTGTCTTGAAAGCTTAACTCTCCTATTATTAACTATTCAGAGATAGGGTAGCTCTTTCAGGAGGGGACTCTGCAGTGCGGTGGTAACTGTTAGGATTTTGGACAGGTGGGTCTCTGGTCTCAATGTCATTACCAGGTGTGCTGCTGTAGTCAGCCATTGACGTCTTCTAAATTGTGTAATGAGTTGGAAAGACTGAAAAATGACACTCCTAAAATAGTTTTTAAAAATTATGAGGAGGACGTACTCATTGTCATTAAAAAAGGGGGGGAAGTCACACTTTAGTACCAATGTAGGTAGGTAAGACTGGATTTAGGTGCAGTGGAAGGGATGAGAATTTGTGTACAATGAGAACTCTTCATTTTCAAAGGTAGTACATATCAAGACAAAAAAACTATATTGATACACGCAGAAAACAAAAAGATAAACATTTTCTTCAGTTTTAAGTGAAGCAGCGTCAATGAGATATAGATGAAAGCCTTATATATATATATATATATTTTTTTTTTTTTTTTAGATTTTTTTTTTTTATTGGGGAAGGGGAACAGGACTTTATTGGGGGAACAGTGTGTACTTCCAGGACTTTTTTCCAAGTCAAGTTGTTGTCCTTTCAGTCTTAGTTGTGGAGGGCGCAGCTCAGCTCCAGGTCCAGTTACCATTTCTAGTTGCAGGGGTTGCAGCCCAACATCTCCTGCGGGAGTCAAACCAGCAACCTTGTGGTTGAGAGGACGCGCTCCAATCAACTGAGCCATCCGGGAGGTAGCTCAGCTCAAGGTGCTGTGTTCAATCTTAGTTGCACGGGGCGCTGCCCACCATCCCTTGCAGGACTTGAGGAATTGAACTGGCAACCTTGTAGTTGAGAGCCCACTGGCCCATGTGGGAATCGAACTGGCAGCCTTCGGAATTAGGAGCATGGAGCTCTAACCGCTTGAGCCACCGGGCCGGCCCGAAAGCCTTATATTGCAGGAAAGTTTTTTAGAACTCGGTGATTTGTGACAGGTGGTAGAACAAAAAAGCAACATCTTGTGTGATAATTTTGGGCCGTGTTTCCCGAACTTGTTGGATAAAAGGATGAGGTGGATATATTTAAGTAGAGGTTCCCAGATATGTCCCCACCCTGCTGCCAAATTCAGATTCAGTAGGTGTAGGCTACAAGTGCCCACAGATGATATTTAGGTTCAGGCAAGTATGGACATAGTACCTAGGGAGTGGTTGCTTTTGCAAGACTTTCATTAAGAAATATTTATGACATTGCTACCCCTGCAAACCATGGTACCAGGAACCATGGGGGGTGGGGGAAAAAGAGGAATTAAAAGATATATTTGAGAGTGGTCGGATGGCTCAGTTGGTTGGAGCGCGATGAGCTCTGACCAACAGGGTTGCCGGTTCGCCTCCCACATGGGCCAGTGAGCTGCGCCCTCCACAACTGGATTGAAGACGGCGAGCTGCCACTGAGCTTCAGGAGGGGCGGCCGGATGGCCCAGTTGGTTAGAGCACGAGCTCTCAACAACAAGGTTGCCACTTCAGTTCCTCTCCCATGGGATGGTGGGCTGCGCCCCTGCAACTAAAGATTGAAAATGTCAACTGGACCTCGAGCTGAGCTGCACCCTCAACAGTTGGCACTGATGGGCCCTGGAGAAAACACACTGTTCCCAAATATTCCCCAATAAAATTTTTTTTTAAAAGAAAAAGAGATATATTTGAAATAGACCTGTGTTTAAAGAACTTTACAGTTTAGTAGAAGAGAGAGGAAACACACTACTGATGTTAAGAATATTTTATAACTGACAATATGGGCACACCAGTCAGCATGGGCACTGGTCATAGACATTTGATATGGCCATCCTAGTGTGTGCCAGATGAATATAAACTCTATGTTAATTTATGTAACAGTAATAATAATAAATAAGTAGGTACCAGGCCCTCGCCTTAGGGTTTTATATGATGGCCTCACTCCTAATGAGGTGTAGGTCCTGTTTTCAGAGGTGGAGAAACTGGGGTTTAGTATTAGTTAAGAAATATCCTGAGGTCACACTGCTAATAAGTGGCAGAACTGAGATTTGAGCCATGTGATCAGACCCGAGTGCTTAATCATGGGCATGTAATTGCCTGCTTGTCCACATGAGTTCACCACGTGGAAGAGGCATCTAATCTTACCCAGTCATCTCCCTGGGGCTTAATCTCATTATTGAGATTATATTCCAGTGACAAGGCAGTAAACAATTAAGTGAATATATGTTTCAGGTGAACAGTGCTATGAAGAAACATACGGTAATTAAGGGGTTAGAGAGTGCTTGGGATGAGCATCTTGGGCATCTGGTGGTCAGGAAAAACCAAAGTGAGGAAACATTTGCACAGAGATCTGAATGATCAGGGATTAAACCAGTGTCATGCAAGGTGTCATGTGGGGTCTCTGGTCCCGCTCCCCACATAAGAACGCAGGACATGGCGAGGCCAAAAAGGAACACCCACGGAGCCATAGAAAGGGGAGTCATACCGCTATAGTCTCGCTGGAGTCTGGGTTGGAGACACAGGAAGCAGGAGCCACACAAACTGCAACCTGCGGTCCACTTCTCTGCCAACCAACCAACCCCTGCTAACTGCAATCCGCCGTGCTAACTGCAGTCCACGTTTGCCAGCCACCATCTTCTTGGTAACCCCATTTTGCTGCTAGCGTTGCCACGGCAGTCATATTAGTGGCCAATGGCTCACTGGTTACAGCTGACGGCCATCCAATCACAGTTGATGGCCATTTACTACCTGAGCCAGCACCTTTCCACGTGAGGCCAAGAGCCTGGAAACTGCACTCCTGGCTCTGCCCCCACACTCCACCGCTACAGGGTCTCGCCTCACAATCTACACGACAAGCGTGTACCACAAGGGGCCCTGTGCGAGGAGCCTGGAGGTGAATGAAATATCCTGGACACAGCCAGGTACTCGGCACAGCCAGGGTTTCTCAGGGCACCACTAGTCCTTCTGGACACAGCCAGAAGGATCACATGGCTCAAATCTCAGTTCTGCCACTTATTAGCAGTGTGACCTCAGGATATTTCTTAACTAATACTAAACCCCAGTTTCTCCACCTCTGAAAACTTCCTGGGCTTCTTAGGATACCACCTGTTTCCCCGGGCACAACCAGGGCCTCCCAGAGCACTGCCACTCTCTCTGGGCACAGCCAGACTTCCTGGACTCAGCCAGTGTTCTCAGGGTACTACCACCCTCTCTGGGCACAGCCCAACTTCCTGGACATAGCCAGGGCCTCTCAGGGCACTGCCAGTCTTCGCACAGCCAGTCTTCCTGGGCACAGCCAGGGTTTCTCACATATTCTCGATGGCGTCCGGTTGAGACACAAAAGCAAACATCCGCCAGTTCCTCTACATGGTGGTATGTTCCCAAACAGTCAAGAGGTCTATTAAATCAGGGATGGAGCCCTTTCCCCATAGTCCACAGTCATTCGCCAGGGCTGTGCATTAGCCTCACAATGTGTGCCCTCTTCGCAGGGTGAGGGCTCCAAGTCCTCCCCAACCTGGGGGTGAGGGCCTCAGCAAGCACTTCCCAGCCCACAGGGCCGCAACGACCTTCGCTTTCTCCAGCCTATGCTGGTTGGGGAACTGTCCACGTCTTCCCACGTCTTCCCACCACTCCACGGGGGTCCAGCTCTCCGGCAGCTGCTCCTCCTGGTCTTCCTGAGACTGAGTGTTCATAGGCACAAACTGCTCCACTGCCCTTCGGGGAGCTTTGGCCAGCACCGTACCCTGCTCGCTGCGCTATGTGTCATGCAGGGTGTCGTGTGGGGTTTCCAGTCCCACTCCACACATAAGAATGCAGGATATGGTAAGGCCAAAAAGGAACACCCACGGAGCCATAGATAGCGGTTCATACCACTATATTCTCGCTGGCGGCTGGGTTGGAGACACAGGAGGCAGGAGCCACACCATCCACAACAAGCGGTCCACTTCTCTCTGCCAACCAATCAACCCCTGCTAACTGCAGTCCACGCGTGACAGCCACTATCTTCTTGCTAGCCCCCATTTCCTGCTAGCATAGCCACGGCAGTCATATTAGTGGCCAATGGCTCACTGGTTACAGCTGATGGCCATCCAATAACAGTTGATGGCCATTTACTACCTGAGCCAGCACCTTTCCACGTGAGGCCGAGAGCCTGGAAACTGCACTCCTGGCTCTGTCCCAACAACCGCATACTAGAGGGGTGTGTGCTTGGCAGAGCAAATAGCAAATGCAAAAGTGTATCACAGGTGTGATGTGTCCAAGGAGTGGCAAGAGGAGTGAGAAGGAGAGGGAAAGCCGCAGGGTATCTGAGAGTTCAGCAAGGACCAATTATGTAGGGTTTGGTCTTTTGGTTTTGAAAAGATCTCTCTGGCTGTTTTGTGGTGAATAGGATATAGAGGGCCAAGAGTGGAAGCAGGGAGAACAGGCTATTGTAGTCATGGGTGAGAAATGCAGTCTTGGGCTAGGCTTAGAGTACAGGCACACACCTCATTTTATTGAACTTTGCTTTATTGCACTTCACACATGTTGTGTTTTTTACAAATGGAAGGCAAGACCCTCCAGCAGCCAAAAGATTACAACTTGCTTTATTGTGATACTTTATTGTGGTGGTCTGGAACTGAACCCACTGTGTCTCCGAGGTGTGCCTGTGAGGGTGGCTGTGGGGACAAAGCCCCCAAAAAACAGTTTCCAGGCTCTCAGCCTCACAATAGAAAGGTGCTGGCTCGGGTAGTAAATGGCCATCAACTGTGATCAGATGGCCAGCAGCTGTGGCTAGTTGGCCGTCAGCTGTAACCCGTAAGCCATTGGCCACTAATATAACGGCTGTGGCTATGCTAGCAGAAAGGAATGGGGGCTAGCAAGAAGATGGTGGCCGGCAAGCGCAGACTGCTGTTAGGCAGATTATGTAGATCCTGCTTCCTGTGTCTCCAGCCCAGCCGCCAGCGAGAATATATTGGTTTGATTCCCCTATCTATGGCTCCGTGGGTGTTCCTTTTTGGCCTTACCGTGTCCTGTGTTCTTATGAGGGGAGCGGGAGCTGAGACCCCGCCTGCCACCCCGCACGACAAATGGCGCAGCGAGCAGGGTCCCCTGCGTGACGCATGGCGTAGTTGGCAGGACACGGTGCTGGCCAAAGCTTTCCAAAGGGCAGTGGAGCGGTTTGTGTGTGTGAAAGCTCGGTCTGAGGAAGGGGAAGGCCGGGAGGAGCAGCTGCCGGAGAGCTCGATTCCCGTGGAGGGGTGGAAAGACGTGGATGGTTCCCCAACCAGCAGAGGCTGGAGAAAGCGAAGGTTGTTGCCGCCCTGTGCGCTGGGAAGTGCTTGCTGAGGCAGCCTGGATGCCGGACTTGTCCCAGGAGGAAATGCATGCTGAGTCCTCCGTGGGACAAGAGGGTGAGGTTAAGGTCATCCCTCACCCCCAGGACAGCCCTGGCGAATGACTATGGACTATGGGGAATTGTCTTCCATCCCTAATTTAATGGACGCTTGACTGTTTGGGAACACACCACCATGTAGTGGGACTGGCGAGAATATATTGGTTTGGCGAGAATGTTTGCTTTTGTGTCTTGACTGGCCGCCATTGATAATATGTAAGCACCTTGATGTGAACCGCTGTTGTTCCAGCACAGTACCCCGAGAGGCCCAGAGAGAGAGTGGCAGTGCCCTGAGAGCCCTGGCTGAGTCCAGGAAGTCTGGCTGTGCCCAGAGAGAGTGGCAGTGCCCTGAGAGCCCTGGCTGAGTCCAGGAAGTCTGGCTGTGCCCAGAGAGAGTGGCAGTGCCCTGAGAAACTCGGGCTGTGCCCGGGGAGACTGGTGGTACCCTAAGAAGCCCAGGAAGTCTGGCTGTGCCCAGAAGTACTGTGGTGGTGCCCTGAGAAAACCTGGCTGTGCCCGGGGAAACAGGTGGTACCCTAAGAAGCCCAGGATGTCTGGCTGTGCCCAGAAGTACTGGTGGTGCCCTGAGAAACCCTGGCTGTGCTCAGAGAGCCTGGCTGTGTCCAGGATATTGCATTCACCTCCAGGCTCCTCGCACAGGGCCCCTCGCAGAAGACACTTGTCACGTAGATTGTGAGGCGAGACCCTGTAGGGGTGAAGTGTGGGGACAAAGCCTCAAAAAAACAGTTTCCAGGCTCTCAGCCTCACAATAGAAAGGTGCTGGCTCGGGTAGTAAATGGCCATCAACTGTGATCAGATGGCCAGCAGCTGTGGCTAGTTGGCCGTCAGCTGTAACCCGTAGGCCATTGGCCACTAATATAACGGCTGTGGCTACGCTAGCAGAAAGGAATGGGGGCTAGCAAGAAGATGGTGGCTGGCAAGTGCGGACTGCTGTTAGGCAGATTATGTAGATCCTGCTTCCTGTGTCTCCAGCCCAGCCGCCAGCGAGAATATATTGGTTTGATTCCCCTAATCTATGGCTCCGTGGGTGTTCCTTTTTGGCCTTACCGTGTCCTGCGTTCTTGGGCGGGGAGTGGGAGCTGAGACCCTGCACGACAGTGGCGATGAGAAATATGCAGATAAGGACACACTTTGAAGATACGGTCTTCATGCCTTGCCAGTGGCTTCCACGTGGGTAGTGAGAAAGAAAGGACTTAAGAATTAGTCCTCGCCTTCTGACCTGTGTAGCTGGGTGAGGGTGGTACCTTTTTCTGAGGTAGGGTACAAATTTATAGTAACAGGTAACCCCCAGCATCTTAGTGGCGTAATACAATAAAAGTTTGTTTCGATCTTGTAAAGTCCTACTGGGCGCTCCTGATAGTGGGGGAGCAGTGATTCGAAGACCCAGTCTCTTGCCATCTTTGACACATAGCTTCCCAAGGTCTGCATGTTTATCTGCATCAAGCAAGCTAAAAGGGGAAAGCCTGGAGGTGGATGCCTGGGAGGTCTGAATGGTCCTCGCATTGGTTAGAACTCAGTTCTCTGGTCACATCCTACTGCAAGGGAGCCTGGGAAATGTAGTCCCTTTGGTACCCAGGAAGAAGAGGAAATGGATTTGGTGGACATCTGGCTAGTGTGCCACCGATGGACACCTCTGGGGGAGGAGGAGCAAGTTGAATAGGAGTTAGGGAGGGTCAGGAATTCTGTTTTGGACAAACGCAGTTTGAGATGACTCAAAGTGGGGATGTTGGGTAGCCAGTTGAAAATATGGATCTGGAGGTTTCTGAAGGATCAGTGAGGAAATGATCAGTACCTGGCTATTTAAAGATGGGACTGGATGAGCATCTCTAGGGAGAGCATCTACGGAGAAGAGCCTTGGCAAGGCACCAGTTTGAAGTTAGGGAGAGATCAGCGAGGTAGGAGGAAAATCAGGGTCCCAGAAGCGAAATGAGGAATGTATTTCAAGAAGGAGAGAGGGTGAAGAGGTCAGAATGTACAAACTTCCAGTTATTAAGTAAGTCCTGGGGATGTAATGTACTGCATGGTGACGACAGTTACTAATATTGTATTGCATACTTGAAAGTTGCTAAGAGAGTAAATCTTAAAAGTCCTCAGAAAAATTTTCTTCTGAAGAAGGATGTTAACTAGACTTCTTGTGGTTATCGTTTTGCAGTATATACAAATATCAAATTATGTTGTGTACCTGAAACTGAGATGATGTCATATATCAATTATACCTGAATTTTAAAAAAAGGAGAAAGATCAACTGTGGCAAATGCTGAGAGGCCATATGACAGCAGGCCCCAGAAGTGTGCATTGGTCTTGGCAGCATGGAGGTTGGTGATAGGAACCAAAGCCCGGCTGAGTGGGATTGAGAGAGCGGCAAGTCGGAGGTGAGGAAGTGGTGACAATGAACATACCTCTTTTGAAGAGCTTCTTATGAAGGGGAGCAGAAAAGCGGGTGGAAACGAGAGAAGGATACGCGGTGGACAGTGTTTCTGTAAGATTGGAGAAAGGATAGCATTTATATGGGGACAGGAGTGATCCAGTGATAAAAGACAAAGTGATGCAATGGAGCATTTGCCAGGCATTGCTCCAGGAGCAGGGGCTACAGTGTGGGAGAGGGGGGCTGCGTGTTCTCAGGCCTCAGGCAGGGCTCGAAACGCCTGAGTGCAGTGCATCTGGTTGCAGTGGATAACCACCTACCGCTCATTTGTACTTTCCCCAGCCAAAAAAAAAGGCTTCTTCAACAGTCTGCAAACCTGCTTTCATTTTTAGTTGGGAGTTCAGCATTAATTCTGGAACACAATACAGCAGTGTACAGAAAACAACAATGTACCCTTTAGTCAGTTTTTACACTTGTTGTAATTCTGTTTGGAAAACAGGGTTTCAGGCTTTTAGCTGTTGTTGGGTGGGAGTTTCCAGTCTGAGAGATGAGCATTGTTCAACGCGGAAAGAATGGTCAGACACTGAAACACACCCTTCTTTGTGTTAATAGCTGTGCATGTTTCTGGCGTTCGGGGTGGTGGTTATCGTGGCTGTATACTTTTTCTCCATACAAACCTTAGTTGCCTGTAGAAGGATCGGGTTCATCACTGTAGCTAAACTTGCATCATGTTGTGGGGTTTATTGAAATCAAGAAAATTTCATGTGAAAAAATGAAGGTGCCTAAATTTGGTCATGTTTGCAGGATATCTACATAAGACATAACTACTAAATATCTGAAAATAAATATTGTATGAAAATCTTAAGTGTAGTTCCATTTTCCACAAAATAGCAATTTAGGTATTTATAAGAAATTATTACTTCTATCACAAAGGGCTCCACGGAAAACAAATGCTTACTGACAAAGACAGTTTCTGTACTTTAGATTTCAGGGAAATATATGGGGAAACTGAAGCGCTGTTTGAATTGAAAGTGGGATATTTGCTGTTTAATTAAGGGGATCCAGTTGTTAATAAAAAAATTCATTAATGCTTTACTTGCTGCCACAGTCACTTATTGCCACCGGGGATATGTCCAGTTTCCCCAGGTGACGATGAAACAGAGAAACAAACAATCAGAGAAATATTTTCTCAGAGATTAAAAACTGAAAATAATTGGTAATTTTTTTCTCAAAACTCTTGAAACCTATTCACTCTGTCAAAGTAGCTTTTGTGGCAAAGTAGCCATGAAAGATAATTCAAAAGTTCTAAACGATTTGAGCCTTCCAGACTTGAAGTAGATTAGAATTAAATAGTTCAATGTGGTTTCTTTTGTGGTCCTTTTTTCCCTAGGACATTTAAAATTTCAGTCACCTGCAATACTTGATTCTTTAATAAGTTGGGGTTAGATATTTGCAAGGCTATGTACAGTTCTTTTATGTTGCAGAAACATGGCTTTGTGTCAGAGTACTGGCTTTATTCTTATTTTATGCCTAATTAAGAAAAAAGTAATTTTTATTGTCAAAGAGTTTCAGATTTACAGAAAAGTTAGAAAAATAGTACATGGAATTCCCGAATGCCCTTTACTCAGATGCCCCAAATGTTGACTGTATTTGCTTTATTATTCTCTCTCCTCCCTCTCTTTCTCTCTTCAGGTGTATATGTGTATTTTTCTTTGGTTTGTTTCCTGAAACACTTGAGAGCATGTTACAGACTTGATGTCCCTTTACCTTTAAATATTTCAGCCTTTTTTCTACAAGGACATTTTCTTGCATAACCACAGTACAATGGTCAAAACCAGGAAATTAATAATTGATACAGTACTACTGTTGAATCTATAGACTGTATTCAGATTTTGCCAATTGATTGATTTTGTTTTAATTTTAAGCAAAATGTCTCATGCTTCATTTTTGCTCGATTATAGCCTCCTTCACTGTGAAAACGCTGCCCTGAGCCATTCCCTACAATCCTTACGGAAGCTGCCTCTCAGAGCCTTTTCTACAAGTAAGTAGCCACTGGAGGTGGTGTTGGCCTGTCTGTGCTTCCGTTTGCTCCTCAGTAAGTTGAGATAAATATAGCACGTCTTCCACAGAGTTGTTAGAATTAAAGGAAACCGCACCTGTGAGGGGCTTACCGTGCTTGGCATGTAGCTATCACTGAAGCATTAGCTACCATTGTCTCAACAGTTTTACCGCCTGCCTAATATTCTGTTGTATGGCTGTACCTTTTGGTGTTGGGCAATTGTCTCCAGTCTTTTTCTACTGCAGGCAGCTCTATAATAACATTCCTTTGTGTTACCTTCAGGATAAATTTGTAGAGGTAGAATTGTTGGGTCAAAAGGTTCATGTATTTTACAATTTGGTATTAAGGCCAAATTGCTCTTCAAAGAGGGTTGTCCCCGTTTACTCTCAGAGGAGCAGGAAGTGGTCGTGAGTACATCAGCTCCCCACACCCACAGCGACACGGTGGATTATGAACTTGTTTGATCTTGTAAGCAGCTATTTGAACCCCTCCGAAAATGTGTGTTGTCTTCAGTATCTGAATACCGTTTTTATTCTGTTTTTGTTTTTTTTTTTTAATATTTTATTGGGGAAGGGGAACAGGACTTTATTGGGGAACAGTGTGTACCTCCAGGCCTTTTTTCCAGGTCAGGTTGCTGTCCTTTCAATCTTAGTTGTGGAGGGTGCCGTTCAGTTTCAAGTTGTTGTCCTTTCAGTCTTAGTTGTGGAGGGTGCAGCTCAGCAGGTCCAGTTGCCGTTTTCTGGATGCAGGGGGCACAGCCCACCATCCCTTGCGGGACTCGAGGAATTGAACTGACAACCTTGTGGTTGAGAGCCCACTGGCCCATGTGGGAATCGAACTGGCAGCCTTTGGAGTTAGGAGCACGGAGCTCTAACCGCCTGAGCCATCGTGTCGGGCACCACCACCCCCCACCCCCCGTTTTTATTCTGTTTTTAACTGCTCAATAAGAGTCCCTTAGGAATAAGATGAGATGGTTAATCAGCACAAAAACAAAAAGCTTGTTATAGTTAGTAGGAACACATCTGGGTGTCATTTAATTAGGACTGGCATGCCAGAACACGTAGGAATCACATGAAAGAGGGAGCCTCAGCAATTAAGCTGTGATCTTGGATCTGCAGAGAAGCTGCGCTTTTATAAAGTGACAAACCCAACAGAGCAGTGGTCAAGAGTAGAGGACGCTCTCTACTTACTACTTCTTTTGAAAGAGTAAAGTAATTGAGAAGGCAAGAGAAAGAGACCGATAGTTGAAGAAAGGACACTAGCGTAGCAGACAGCTTTCAGTAGAGTGTGACTGCAAGTCTAGGATGCTGGCTCAGGGGCAGGGGAGATACGACAGTTCTCTCAGCAAATATTTCAGACAGGAAAAAAATGGTTTGCTTGCTTTTTTGACAAGTCTTTCTTCGTCAGAGGTAACATATTTAATTATTAAGTAGTAAGGGTTCATTAGGAATAATTAGAAGATAGAAGAGTTATAATGACATCCACACTTGCTCATTAAAAAAAAAAAAAAACAGCAACAACCAAACCATGGTGGGGGGATGGTGGGCAGGATGCTTTCTTTCCGTTGGATGTCAAAGGCAGTATGAAAGGTATGCTCTTTGGTTTTGCATACTTTGGTTTTGCAGACTACTGAGAATTTGCCTCTTGAGATTTTATCTTAATAACAGCTTTATTGAGATATAATTTGCATACCATAAAATTTGCCCTTTTACTTGTGCAATTCAGTGGTTTTTAGTATAGTCACAGAGTTGTGCAACTGTCACCACTATCAAAATTTAGAACAATTTGGTTCCCTCTCTGCCCCGCCCCCTCCCATTGACAACACTTGACTCGTTAAACTGTCACTCCCCATGTCTCCCCACCCCCAGCCCCCGGCAGCCACTGATCTATGTCTCTGTGGTATGTTACCTATACTAGACACTTCATATAAACAGAATCATACAACATGAGCCTTCTGTGGCTGGCTCCTTCTACATAATGTTTTCAGGGTTCTTGTTGTAGCATGTGCCAGTACTTCATTCCTTTTTATTATCAAGTAATAGTCTGCTGTACGGATAGACCATATTTTGTTTATCCATTCGTGACTTGATGGACATTTGGAGTGTTTCCATTTTTTGGCTATTATGAATAATAGGCTATTGAGCATTCTTGTACAAGGTTTTGTGTAGATGTGTTTTACTTCTTTTGGGTATATACCTAAAAGCAGAACTGCTGGGTTACACAGTAATTTTATATTTTACATTTTGAGTAACTGACAAACTAGTTTTCAGAGTGGCTGCTTTATTTTAGAGTTCCACCCACAGTGTATTAGTGTTCAAATTTCTCCACATCCTTGCCAATGCTTTTTGATTATAACCATCCCAATGGGTGTGGAGTGGTATCTCGCTGTGATTTAGATTTGTATTTCCCTAATTACTAGTGATGTAGTGTCGATTTGCTAGGGCTGCTGTAACAAATTATCACAAAGTAGCTTAAACAACAGAAATTGATTCTTTCCCAGTTCTGGAGACCAGAAGTCCGATATCAAGCTGTCACAGAGATGCTTCCTTGTGAGGGCTGTAAGGGAGAATCTGTTCTGTGCCACGTGTCTAGCTTCTAATGGCTTGCTGGCAGTCTTTGGCTTTATGGGCTTGTAGAAGCCTCGCCTCGATCCCTGCCTGCGGCTTCACATACCATTCTCCCTGTATGTATGTCTGTATCCAGATTTCCCCCTTTTTATAAGGACATTAGTCACTGGATTAGGGCCCATCATGATGACCTTATTTTAACTCGATTACCTCTGTAGAGACCTTATATTCGAATAAGGTCATATTTTGAATTACTAGGTGTGGGGGCTTCAAAATATGAATTTTGAGGGGACACAGTTCAACCCATAACAGATGTTGAGTATCTTTTCATGTGCTTCATGGCCATTCATAGATCTTCTTTGAAGATTTTTACTTCTTACCAAAAGAAAATGCCTTTATTTTTCATTTTTAAACAAATAAAGTAGAGCACAAACTCACATTACAACTGTGATAGATTGGGGTCCAGCAAAAACAAAATAGTTCAGTCAGCTGAGATATCAGGACCCTAAATGAAGTAAATTTTTTTTCCATTTCTCTTGACACTGTTTTACGGTTTGTGCAACAAACAGTAAAATTAGCTCTTTTTTCCTTTCCTTTCTTTCTAGAGAAGTATTCAAAGGCTAGGAAAGAAATACAAACTATTAATCAAATAAGGAAGGGTAATTTCACAGAATATGGCCACTGTTCTCTGAAAACAGGAAGGACATGAAAGTAAAACCAAATCATAAAAACCACATGCACAGGGTTTTGCCAGTCGTGCCTTAACGCGTGTATGTCTCCCTCAAAGCCCCCCAGTCTTTGTTTCTGACTTCTAAAGCCAGAATATTGTCCTTTTGCCTTTAAAAGCACTGATATGATGTTCCCACTGGGAAACAGTGCCAGCCATTCAACACCCTAAGTGATGAGCGAAATTCAGAAGTTAATCCATCTTAAAACTGATCGCCCTTCCGATGGCACAGGCCACCACAACCCTTCCTATGCGTTTTTGGCTCCTTTAGCTTTAGACTGGGGAGGAATGAAATAAGCATAATGGTGAGTGGGCATGAAGGGATTAGGGAATTGGAAAGAAAAAAAAAATGCACTTTAAAGTTTTGAAATAAAAGGCAGTGCCTAAAAACTCAACAATAACCTCCTTGGAAGACTTCATGCATCCCTTTTCTTCTTTCAAGAGCCCCCTGTCCCTGTGCAGTGAGCTATCGTGCTGGTGAAGGACTGGGAACAGGGACAGCTGCCTGATTCAGACAAAGGGATGGAGAGTTACTGCAAACACAGTAGAGGTGAACTTGCACCCACTTAGATGATGAAAAATTAGAAAAAAAGCTTAGAGCTTCCTCTCGGAACCAAGGGCCAGCCTCCATCTATTGCTAGATGGCAGAGACCTAGTCAGGATTAAGGACAGCCACGGTGCCTCTCCAGGCAGGCGTTCTCACCAGCTCTCCAGTCCGTGAGCCGCCTGCCAGCCTTCCAGGGTGCCTCCTCTGTTCTCCTCCATGTGGCCTAACAGGTGCCCCAACAGCAGATCTTACCACTTGAATGCTAACTTGCCCCTTCGCAATGCCCCAAATAGCCCAGCCCTACAACACTAAGCCTGAGAACCAGCAAGGCTGGGTTGTGGCCAGGCCAGCTAACCAGCGGAGTGTGTCTCAGTTTCCCTGTTGTAAGGTCGTTTACAGACAAAGCACCTAAGATGCCCCGCACCCCCACTTAATGACAAATCTCACTGCAGGGCACGGCAGCTACCTGGCTCCTCTTCCCGCTCTCCCCGGGGGGCCCGGGGTGGAGGCCAAAGCCAGGGTCTAAGCACGGGGTTGGCGTCTGCAGCTGGGGTTCGGGTCCTCAGAGCAAGCAAGGGCCAGGCCTGAATGGGGATTGGGAAGGTGAAGCGGGGTGAGCAGTGGACTCCCCAGGGAGGAAGACAAGCTCGGGGTTCAGGGTCTGGAAGTCGGAGGCCCGCAGTACGTGGGGGGTGGTTCTCCGGTTAGAGATCCTGGTCCTCGCAGGGAGGGGATCACCCAGGGGCAGCGGGGCGGGGCAGTCCCCAAGGAGCAGGTCCCCGGCCCAGACGAGATGGAGGATCGGGAGCCGAGGAACGGACCCACGCGGGCGGAAGTGGAAGCTGGACCCACTTCCGGCCGGCGCTTCCGGCGCTGGCGGCTCAGCACCGGTCCGTCCCTCCCACCGGGGAGTGAGTCCTGGGCGGCATTGAACCTCCGCTCGTCCTCATGGGCCCGGAGCCCCGTCTGGTCAGGAGAGTGTGGACAGCTGGGCGCATGGCCCTCGGGGGCTTGGGCTGCTCCGGAGGTGGCCCGGGTGCCTGGCCGACCGCTGGGGGGTGGAGCCCGGCCGGGGCAGGGCCGGGGCCAGGCCTGGTGCCAAGATGGCGCCAAGTCCTTTGCACATTTTTCTCCCCTTCTTCCACCTCCCACCCCACTCAGGTTCAAGCTGTTGTTGCTCAGTCTGCCTGTGTAGGACACAGCTCCCTGGCAGTTGGTCGCCAGTCGTGGGCTGGCGGCTCACAGCCGCTCATGGCAGCTCTCACCGGCCGGCCGCCCATGATGGCTGCCGGCGGCTCGTGGCGCCCAGCTCCCGGGAGGGCCGTTGTTCAGGCTTAGCTGTAGAGGGTGCAGCTCACTGGCCCATGTGGGATTGAACCCGCGACCTCAGCCACCGGGCTGGCCCACATTTGTACATTTTTAAATTAGGTTACTTGTCTTTTTCATTGTTGAATTGCAAGAGCTTATAAGATTTTGCATTTGAAAATACGAGTGTTCAGTCATCATTGGGCCTGGATTGTTAAAATGACATCAAAGAGCTCTGAGTGAGACATGGTACCTGGCTCCCAGTCTCGGACCTGTTGGGGCCACCTTGATTAGTTTCTTGACCTTTTTGTGATTCAGTGTTTTCTTCCTAAATTCTGTGACTGTGGTGGCAATTGAGATACATTGTAGTGTCATAGGAAAGATGCTTGTCCTTACTTATTGATAGAATTTGGAGACTGAAGGGTCTTAGTAGTGACTCAGGGTTGCACCTGCCTGTCAGATCCCTTCAGGGTGAGGTCACCTGTACTGAGAGCTGCTAAGATACATTGACTTTTCCCTGCCCTCCTGGTGGGGCTGTGTTTGCATGACTCATTCCTGTCCCTTAGCCCAGGCTTAACATTTTCTTTTAATTTTTTTGTTTGTTTGTTTTTTGTTACAGATACCAGGAAAGTCCACACTGCCCCTGCTCGAACCTTGTTCCTGCTGCGCCCCCTTCCGTTTTTGTTTGCAACAGGCGGAGGGTATGCTGGTTACCGGCAGTATGAGAAGTACAGGGAGCGAGAGCTGGAGAAGCTGGGGTTGGAGATTCCACCCAAACTCGCTGGTCACTGGGAGGTAGGAGGAAGGTGAACCACTTTTAAATGCCCACAAGTTGAAGTGTTTGAAAAAGGGAAATGCGCTTTCTTGGAGCTCATGTCTCCAGTGGGCTTTTGGCCAGATAACAGAAGTTATATCTTTATTGTCCCGCCAAGCTTCCCTTCTGTCTCCAGACCTACCTCTGGTCTCCCCAAGGGCTCTGAGTAGAAATTTCCTGCTGTTGAAATCCTCAGAGTTCATGCCTTGTATTGGGGCTAGCATCCTGGCCATTTATGCCCTTCTCAGTCTGAGGATGAGCTGAGACAGCTGGACTTTTAGGATGTGGATACATTCTCACCAGGAACCAGACTGAAAGAATCAAATTCCTTTACTATTATTGCTCAGAATGCTCCCGTGCAGTAGGGCCACGTGATAGGGACAGGCTTTGATGTTGTGGAACCATGCGTGATGCGCTGTCTTACTCACCTGTGATTCCCATGGCCGATACCTGACTCAGAGTACACATTCAGTAAATATTGAAATTGACTATGAAGACGTAAATTTAAAAATTGCCTTCTGTGCAGCCATAATTTAACAAATGAAAAATCTGAAATATCAGTAGATCATGGTAGCCTGGGCAAAAGACGGGCTGAAAGAGACTTTATGGTATTTGGAATGATGCATTTAGGCTTCCTCATGTGCCACTCCCCATCGGTCATCTAGCTCAGCTGAATCCAATGGCCAGGGCATCTGGATCCTGAAGGCGAGTCCCAACCATGTGTTGAACTTGGACATGTATGTCACTCAGTAGCTGTGTGAACTTGGACATGTCACTTTCTCTCTGGCTCTCTGTGTCTTCAGCTGTAAAACAGTGGATTGGAACACAACTCTGAGATTCCTTCCAGCTCTATCATAGTTTATCCAGTAATCGTTGTTGGCATTCACATTACATGCTACATATTACAGGCTTCCTTCCAAAAATCATGTTTTGAATTTTGGTTTTAACCCTCTTCCTCCAACGAATCCAGTGTAAGGGTTTCACGTGATTTGCCATAGTTCTGTAAGACTGTGACTTAGTGAACTGGCCTTATAGATCCAGATGTGGCCATTACCCTAAGAAGTATTTGTCTGCGTACTCATGTGTCTCCCTTTTGGCCTGTTCATATGTTTTATGCTTTACCTCAAACCAAGAACAACAAAGGGTTTTCTGTTTTCTGGTTGTGTATCACAAAATCCTTCTATTGAAGGGTAATTGCGTAGTATTTGAGTCACACTTTCAAAGTGTGCTGTGCTGTTTATTTCCCATGACATGACGTTGATGGTTTCCTCTGTAAACATGCCCTTCTCCATTAGACTGTGATCTTAGGACCCCACCCAAGTGTTAGACCCAAACTGTCTTCTCTCTGGACCCCAGGCATTTTTCAGGCTGACTCACTCTGTGACGAACTTGCATGCTTTCAGGAAATTCCCACTCATTGCAAAGGTATCCCTAGAGAATCTACATTTGGAAGAAATTTGCTACTTCCACAATTATAAAAGGCGAATGTCAGTAGTTTCAGTAGTTTTTTTAGCATCCACCATTTGTGTAATAATGTGCGATTACTGCCATATATGAGTCAGTACCTGAAAGGTGATTATTTGTAAAGAGGACGGGCTGGATTAGCTCATAAGTTCCAGGGCGTGGACAGTGATAGGATACTGGAGCAGAGTGGTCTAATGCATCGTGAGGTCTGAAGCCCCTATTGGTAAAGAACTGGGCTGAAGTGAGATACCATTCTTTTGGCTGAGTAAAATGGCCACAGAACCACTCCTGAATGTCAAAGCAGGGCTACAACATTTCGCTTTATAAAGGGGAAATGGTCTGGAATCAGGGTAGACATTGTACGATTTCAGGACAGGCGGCTGGTTGTGAAAGGGAGAGTTCTGAACTGGCAACCTACCCCTGCCTCCACTTAATCACTTCATCTCAGGTGAAAAATGAGAGTATCCCAATCTGGCTGATCATCAGAATTGTTGGGAAGCTTTAAAAATTATGGATTCTTTGGTCTCGCACTGAGAGTTTGGGCAAGGGCCTAGATCTTTGTTTTTCAGAAGCCCCCTAGGTCATTCTGATGATAAGCCAGATTTAGGGACCATGGACAGAGGAGCTGCAAGGTTCCCTTCAGGGCACCTTTGTTAAGTGGCAAATGAACATTTCTGGTGGTGATTTTGTTGGAATATAGTCCTTTCATATCCCTGAGGTCAAGTCTGACATCTCCAGAGCTGAAAGAGAAAATAGGCTGGTAGTGTAGTTACTGCTGAAATGGGCCCCTGGGATCAATGGCACAGAGGTGATGGGATGATTTTGTTTTACCACATAGCATTTTCTGGGTTTCCGGGAGATAGACGCGGGTCCCACGGGGCAGAGTGGCCTTCACCATACACAACACACTCCTGTTAGCGCCTGTCGGTCAGTATGCCGGCAGGAAGCCTTTGTTCCCCTTCCCATTTGTAAATTTCTCTTGTGCCAAAGAAACATCTGGTTCTCCATCTATATCAGAACTTTTAAGAGCATCGTTGTAATACCTTGACTTGAACAGCATCGCAGTTTTTCTGAACCCCTTTAGCTACAGCAGCTCACTGAGGGGGGCAGGGCAAATGTTAGAGCCGTTTTACAAATGGGAAGTCTAGTTGGTAGCAGAGTGGGTTCCAGAATAGAGATCTGTTGACACCAGATCCCATACTCTGAACAATACCGTGTCACTAGTAGTAAAAGGTGCCCTCAGTACGGAAGTTAGACAGTGACGGCAAGAGATGGAGGTGAGCTACCTGCCCGCCAGGGCTTGCTGTGTACTCCATGCTCTGAGGACTCCAGCTGTTTAAATGTGAGGTGAATTTGAGTGTACTGACTTGAAAAGTTGTCTCTGATGACGCAGATGAGCATTCACTTTACGTCCCCTTCCCCCAGCATTGTGCTCTTGAAAAATTTATACCAATAGCTTTCCTTTATTGAAACAGACTTTCATTTTTTTTGTTACTAGTATAAGGAGAAACTGTAATTCCAAAATCTATGCGTCCTCACTCACTGCAAGCCGTCCTCGGGGGTGGGGAAGAGGACACAGCTCTTGCAGAGGGGCAGTGAGGAGGGAGGGTCTGACAGGGTGTAAGGGTACTTGAACTCTGGGCATCACCAGCTGTGTGACCTTGGTCGAGTTGTTTCACGTTTCTGGGTTCTATTTTTACACTTTCAAGAAAATGTTTCTAAGATCTTTGCCTGCTCTAAGGTTCATGTTCTTTTTATGGTAGGAAAAAGAAGCTCTTGCAATTGGCTGAGTAGAAATACAACCTATATGTTTACTGCTATGGGATTAAATTCCATAACTAGCAACAAAGTAACCTCTCTCTCAAGGAGCTGTTCTGAAGTTCCTGGAAGCTTTCAGAAACACCCACCTTGTAGCAGCTTCACTCTTTCTTTATATGGTCATGTGATCGGGCATTGCTTCCTGATGAGGGGGACACTTTGAGAAATGCATCCTTAGGTGACTTTGTTATTGTGCAAACATCATAGAGTGTGCTTACAACCTAGATACAGCCAACTGCTCACCTGGGATGCGTGGTAGAGCACCGTCATCTATGAGGTCTGTTGTTGACTGAAATGTTATGCAGCACGTGACTGTGTGTGTGAGTGTGTGTGTGTGTGTGATCACTTTCCCCAATGTGGAAATAGCTTTGTCCTTTATCTAATTATAAAGATGTGTTCATTAAAAAAAAAAAAAGCCAGAAAGCATTGCAAAATAATGCAGATGGAAAGGATGATGATCTGTAATCCCACAACCCACAGGAAATCGCAGTTCACATTTTGGTGAACACAGCCCTTCCAGGCCTTTGGCTGTGTTTAGGAGTATGTATTGTTAATTTAATTTTTATTTTTAATGAGACAGTTTTGAAAAATTTAATTAACATGTGATCAGGTAACAATTCAAATAGTAAAGAAGAGTTTGATGAGTAAGTCTTCCACTCCCTGCCCCACCTGCTAACCCCAGTCTTACTCTCCGGAAGCAAGCGTGCATTTTTAACATTTCTAGTGTATCTTCCCAGAAATTCCATACTTACAGATTTTTTTTGTTATTCAGAGTTGATGTAATTTTTTCCCAGTTTTATTGAGAAATAATTGACATACATCACTACATAAATTGAAGGTGTAGAGAGCATGGTGGTTTGATTCACATATATTGTGAAATGGTAACTAGCGCAGTAGGTTCAGCTAATTTCCATTGTCTTATGTATTAGAGATTCAGTAAGAAGACTTTTCTCCTTGTGATGAACTAAGGTGAACTCCCCTACGTATTACGTAGTGGTGTTAACTCAGTCATCATGTTACATACCCCCACGACTTATTTATCTTCTCACTGGAGGTTGGTACCTTTGACCGCCTTCCTCCAACCCCCCCCAGTCTTTGCAATCTCATTTCTTTAATGACTTTGGGTTGGTTCGTTTTACATTCCACATACAAGTGAGATCACACAGTATTTGTCTCTCTCTGTCTTATTTCACTTAGCATAATAATGCCTTCAAAGTCTATCCACGTTGTCTCACATGGTAGGATTTCCTCATTTTTTATGGCTGAATAATATACTATCGTATACATATATATATACCACAATTTCTTTATCCGTTCATCCATCAATGGACACAGGTTGTTTCCATGTCTTGGCTATTATAAATAATGCTACTGTGACTTAATTTTTAAGTTGCCTTTACTGAGGTATTATTTACATTCAATTAAAACACCCTTGGAAAGCATACAGTTCATTGGTTTTTGAGAAATGTGTACACCTGTGTGATAACTGCCATACTCCAGACAGAGAGCATGTGTTCCTTTGCAGTCAGTGTCCACCCAGGGCTGCTTCTAATCACTGAGCTGCTTTCTGTCTCTAGATTAGATTTGTTTAAGAAATTTTATATAAATGGAATATACTCAGTTATATTGATTTATTTCACTGAGCATAATGTTGAGATCCATACGTGTTATTGCATATACTGGGAGTTAATTCCTTTTTATTGTTGAATAGTATTTAATTGGGTGGATTATATCACAAATTATTTTTAATCCTTTATCTGTTGGTGGACATTTGGGTTGTTTGCAACTTTTGGCTATTATGTATGAGTATAAAATCTATATGAATATTTGCATACGCATGTTAGTCTTTGTGTGGACATTTGTTTTCATTTCTCTTGTGTAAATACCTAAAAGTAGAATTACTTGGTTTTAAGTAAGTTTGTATTTAACTTTATAAGAAACTACCAAACTGTTTTGAAAGTTATTGTACCATTTTGTATTCTCATTAGTAATATATTACAGTTTCTGTGATCTTGCTAAATTCACTTATTTTGTCTAGTAACTTGTTTGTAGAAGTTTACGTTGTAGATATTCTGTTTTTAATTTTAGAAGTTCCAAGTGGTTTTTTTTTTAATCTTCCATTTCTCATGTTCATATTTTCCTTTAAATCCTTGAGCTTATGTATATATCTGTGTCAAAGTCCTTTTCTCCTAATTTCATCATCATTTGTCTTCCTGGGTCTGTTTCTGTTGACTGATTTGTTTTTTCCCCTTTCCTGGTTACGTTTTCTTGCTTCTTCACATGTCTAGTGATTTTGATTCAGTGCTATGCATTTTGAGTCTTACTTTGTCCAATGCTGGATTTTGTTTTCTTTCAAATAGTGTTAGGTTTTATTCTAGCAGGTAATTGATGTATTTGTGGATCACTTTGATCCTTTTATGCTTATTTGGAAGCTTTGTTAGGATAAATTTAGAGTAGCTTTTACTTTGGACTAGTTTAGCCCTGCTACTGTACTGAGGTGTGACCCTTCTGAGATATCTACTAAATGCCCTGAGTGAGGACTTTCCATCTGGCCTGTTGAATGCAAATGTTTCCTGGTCCTGTGTGAGCTCTGGGAATTTACCAGTTTGGCTTACAGCTCTCTGATTATTCTTTGTGAGCCTCATGAAACTTAACCATAGATATGCATGGTTCAGTACTCAGCAGGAGACTCAGAGGAACCCCTCTGTAGATTTAAGCAATTCTTCTCTGCATAGCTCTTGTTCTCTACCTTACAGAACCTAGCTCATTATTGGTGCAAATGTTTCATTACAAACAAGCAGGACTCATTTCAGCAGGGACACTTGGAGGGTTTTTTATTATTATTAAAGTGTTCTGGGACCAATTCCAATGTTTGCACGCATGTGCACAGTTGTGTGTGCATGTATGTGTGTGTTTCCCCACACCAATAACTCTTTCTCACCAGCTGGGTGTCCTACAGTTCAACTCAATTCTGACACTGTCATCCCAGAGATAGCATAAGATTCCACAGATTGAAGGTTCAGTCCCACAAAACTGCCCTCCACTTCAGATGTCAATCTCAAATCCAGGTTGTCATCTGTGCTACTGACTGGCTGTAGATTAGAGGTTCCAATGACCACCTCCTTGGGTTACACGTTGTTGAACGTACTCAAAAAGAGTCAGGAGGCTTTAGCCAGAACAAATGACAAAGATTTATTCAAGGGTCCTAAGGATTTGCAAACCAAAAACACTACTAGGCAATACCTAGAGTGTTCTGAAAGAAAAAGAAAAGTCTAAGAGTTTTGTAGTAAAAAGTACATTCTTAAGAAGCATCTATTCTGCATTCTTAGCCCCCAGATTGGTCCAAGGTGGCATTCGTCAAATGTCCGGTAGTCTAGACTGTGGGACGTTTTCTTCTTGAGGTCATTCGTATGGTTAACTAAAGGTCTGATGTATGTCTAGGCATTAATGCGCAACCCACTGATGTACTTTCAGGTATTGACATGGGACTAGAAAGTTCAAACATTTAAGGTCTCACAGTTAGTTAAAATAATTGTCTCCTTATATTCCAGCCTTGAGGCTAATAATTTAGCAGCTTAACCACAATAACTCCATTTTATTTCTCCACTCTATTCCTCAAGGTTCAGGGCTCTGTCCTCCACGATCCCCTCACCCCAACTTTAGATGCTAGTTTGACCACATGGTTTTAAATCAGAGGTTCCCGTGACCCCTTTCTTGGGTTCAGCTAATTTGCTAGAGCAGGTCACAGGACTCAAGCATTTTAACTTACTAGATTACTGGTTTATTACAAAGTATGTTAAAGGATTTGAATCAACAGAAAGATTAAGAGATACACAGGGCCAGTTCTCAAACAAAGAAGTTTCTGTCCTCATGGAGTTTGGAGCCCTGAACAGTGGCACAAGGATGTGTTTTGGTTCCCAAACCTGTAAGTTCTCTGAACTCTGTCCTTTTGAGTTTTATGAAAGCTTCCTACACATGATGAATCAAACCATTGGCTGTTGGTGATTGATTCAACCTTCAGCCCCCTAGCCCCTCCCAGGAAATCAGGGTGGTGGGATAGAAAATTTCTACCCTCTATTTATGGTTGGTTCTCTAGCAACCAGCACCTGTCCTTAGGTGCTCTCCAAAAGTCACCTCATTGACATAAACCCAGTTGTGATGGAAAAGGACTTAGGATTAACAAGATACCCATTTGACCTTTATGGCTCTGAAGATTTTAGGAACTGAGGGCAAGAGACCAAATGTTATAACAAAAGATATGCCCTTTGCTCTTATCATTCAGGAAATTCCAAGGGTATTGGGAACTGTGAGCCAGGAACCATGACCAGATATATATGAGAAATATATTTGGGTCATCGGAATGACGAAATATAAATTTTTTATATAGTAGCACAGTTATATAGTGGGAACGATTGCTTGTGGAAGCTGTCACCACTCATTTAAGGCTCCTCAGCCCCTGTGTTGCAGTTTTAAGACGCCAGCTGCCTTTCTGCCCCTGTGCTTTGAGTTTAGGGAGGCCAGGGCACATTCTGCATGCCCCAGGGATCCCAGAAGTCCTTCATGTGCTGCTGGTGACTTCACTTTGCTCACTGAATAAGTGTGTGGGAGGAGATGAGAGGTCAGAGGTCACTTTAACATAAAATGTGAGGTTGGGGGCTATGAGACTGATGAGTCCTCTAGAGGAGGGGGACCTGGAGACCACCACCCTCCCTCACCTTTCTTCTGTCCTCCACTGCCTGTCCTTGTTGCCTCTACCCCGGTGTGTAACTGTGTCCTCTGTCTTCGTGTCGGTCCATGTGCCCCCACACCCCAATCTGTCCCCTTTTCTCATCACCTTCTCCTGGTCACTTTGCTGTCTGTTCTAATGGCACCCTCTCTTCCTCTCCTCACAGAAACCATTCCAAAATATTTTAGTGATTGTTGTGATTGCTTGTCGTGATTGCTTGCTTGCAGGTAGAGTAATCTTGGTGTAGGTCCTTACTTTTCATCATTTTGAATATTTCCTGCCAATCCCTTCTGGCCTGCAAAGTTTCTGTTGAGAAATCAGCTGACAATCTTATGGGAGCTCCGTTGTAGATAACTGCTTTTGTCTTGCTGCCTTCAAGATTCTCTTTGTGGGTCAGCCCGGGGTGGCTCAGGTGATTGGAACGCCGTACTCCTAACGCTGAGGTCACCGGTTCAATTCCCACATGGGACAGTGAGCTGTGCCCTCTACAGCTAAGATTGTAAACTGGCTCTCCCTGGAGCTAGGCTGCGGTGAGCAGCCGGAGGTCGGTGTGGGCTGCTGTGCTGCTGTGGGCTACTGTGTGCTACCCGGAGCGGCCGGTGGCCAGCAAGAGTGGCCGGCAGCCAGTGTGAATGGTCGGCAGCCAGCGTGAGTGGCCAGCAGCCAGCGTAAGCAGCTGTGGGCTGCTGTGTACTGCTGTGGGCTACCATGTGCTGCCATGAGTGGCCAGTGGCCAGCATGAATGGCTGGCAGCCAGTGAGAGCTGCCGTGAGCTGCTGTGAGCAGCCACCCAACGACTAGTGACAGAGGGCTCCGCCAAGGGGAGCGCAAGGCTCATAACACCAGCAATGGCCAGGGAGCTGTGTCCTACACAATTAGACTGAGAAACAGCGGCTTGAACCAGAGTCGGGGGCGAGGCAGAAGAAGGGGGAAAAAAGATTCTCTCTTTGTCTTTAACCTTTGGTATTTTAATTATGATGTGTCTTGGTGTTTGCTTCTTTGGATTCATCTTGTTTGGGACTCTCTGCGCTTCCTGGGCTTGTATGTCTATTTCCTTCACCAGGTTAGGGAAATTTTCCGTCATTATTTCTTCTAATAGGTTTTCAATTCGTTGCTCTCTCTCTCATTCTAGTTATCCTTCTGATACAAATGTTGGTACACTTGATCTTGTCCCAGAAGCCCCTTAAACTGTCCTCGTTATTTTGGATTCTTTTTTTCTTTTTGCTGTTCTGATTGGGGTGTTTTGTGCTACCTTCTACATCGCTGATTCAGTCTTCTGCTTCATCTAATCTGTTGTCGATTCCAATTAATGTATTCTTCGTTTGTTATTGTATTCTTTATTTCTGACTGCTTCTTTTTTATGTTTTCTATCTCCATTTTTATGTTTCCTATCTCTTTGTTGAAGTTCTCCCTGAGATCATTGAGCATCCTTACAACCAGTGTTTGGAACTCTGCAGCTGGCAGATTGCTTGTCTCCATTTTGCTTACTTATTTTTTTCTGGAGCTTTATTCTCTTCTTTCATTTGGGACATACTTGTTTGTCTCTCCATTTGGCTGCCTCACTGTGTTGTTTCTATGGGCTGCTATGTCTCCCAGTCTTAGTAGAGTGGCCTTCTGTAGTAGGTGTGCTGTGGGACCCAGTGGTGCAGTCTTCCTGGTCACTAGAGCCAGGTGCTTCAGGTGTGTCCCTTGTGTGGGTTGTGTGTGCCCTCCTATAGTTGAGCCTTGGTTACTATTTGCATGTCAGTGGGAGGGACTGGCCTTCGGGCTGATGGGTTGTGAGGACTGGCTGTGACTACAGTGGAGGAGCTGTGGTGCAGGGGCTGACCCTACAAAGCAGGATTCTCTTTAGCAGGGCTCTGGTGTCTACTCAGTGTGCCCTTTGCACCTTCTTGAGTCTGTGGAATTGTTTAATACTGCCAGAAATATTTACTGTTTGGCCCAGCTGAAACCTGACAAGACACTTGAAAGGATTTAATAACATTTTGATCAGAAATTTGGCAAAATTGGAAGCTGAAGATTCAGAACCTGATAGGAAAATTTTTAGAGCCTCTGCCCCTCAGCAAAAGTAAAACTATGTATCCAGAGGGGGGATAAAAACAAGTTTCTGAAGGGAGAGCAGTCCAGGCTGAGGCTTGAGATGGACAGTGTGTGTTTGTCACTGTTGAGGAAGAGAAAGGAGCCCATGTGGCTGGAAGTCATCAGAGGGCAGAGAGATAGGAAAGCTGGAGGACCTCGTCACACCTAGTCTGTCTTCTGAGTGAAGCTTGAATGATCTAGGTTCTGATTGGGTCACTCTGGCTGCTGTGGAGACAGAGTATAGGGGAGCTGGAATGGAGGCAGGGGGCCTGTACAGGCTCTGACAGTATCCCAGCCAGGGAAGGTAGAGGGGGTATCAGGGTGGGAGTGGGAGAGTTCGGGGGAAGGGACTCTATTCTGGGTATGTTTTAAGGAGTGGACAGGATGCAGTGATGGAGAGGATGGAGGAGGGGGAGAGAAACGACTCGTGATTTTTGACTTGAGCAGATAGAGGAGTAGAGTGGCTCTTTACTGAGAGTGTCAGAGGAAATAGGTAAAACATCGACTCAGGAACCTTCATATGGTTTATAATTTGCGTTTTTAAAAATGTGAGCCCACTTCAACAATTTTCACATGTTTATTCTCTGTTTATTTTGGTTCAGAGTATTTGTAAATTTAACATTTAGGCTGAATGGCGTGGAACAAGGAATCCATGCTCCTCCAGAAACAAGGCTCTCAGCCCTGCTCAGACCATGGGGACACCCTGCCCTTCGAGCAAGTGCTCTAGGCAGCAGTCAGAGCACTGGGAAAGAGGAGACGCTTTCATGAGTTTCTTTTCAGGAACTCACAGTGTCCTGGAACAGCTCAGGGTGTGGTCACAGTGCCTGCTCACTCGGGCTGCCCAGGCCTAGCATTGGGGCTTCAGGAGGAGAGCTGGCCTGGAGTGAACAGCACAGAGGAGAGGAGGCAGGTTTGCCTGGAACTGTGGCAGGTTCTGCATTTGTGTGGCAGTTGTGATTTCAGATACGCTGTCCTCTTGTCCCCGTAAGTCAAAAAGGGGGACCAAAACCTTCATAAGTACTTAAGGACGAGGGATGTGTGGTGTCTGTAACCTGGTGACGTCAGATGTCAGGTGTGTTGAGGAGTGCACAGCTGTGCAGCGTGGTCGCCCCAGGGTTTCCTGTGAACATCCACACAGGATGATATCTGGTGACAGATTCCCCTCGGTCTCTGGCCTTTCCGAGGTGTTCTTTCTTTCTTGACCTGAGGACAGAGGTGCATGTGGTGGGAAAGCTGGCCTGATGGAAATGGGGGGCCCTTTGGGGAAGAATCAGTACACACGCCCTCCTGCACCGCTTGGAGGTGACTACATGGAGCTGGGAGGGCCTGAGGCTGCCGAGTGAGCTGTGTTTGGCAGCTGGCTGTTCCCATCAGGTACACGGGGCTCTCTCTTGAACATGAGCACCAGCTCGGAGCCGGGCACGCGTGCTGAGTGCTGAATACACACCTTGGCTGAATGGTTGGGTCCTGAGTTCTTACGTTGGAAGCAGCAGCAGCAGTGGGGGCGTGTGGCACTGGGAGCAGGCCCGGCTTGTTCCGCCTCACCTCAGAGTAGGAGAAGTGCTCTGTGGAGAGCGTGGGCTGCTGGGCTTTTTCTCCCCAATAATGGAATTCAGAGGTTTTTCTGTGGTTTAAAGCAAAGTCTTCTCATTCTTTTATTGTGAACACATTTGAACAGAGTACAGAAGTTGAGAGGATAGTTACTCACATACACACCCCTTGAATAATTGTCAATATTTTATCATATCTGCTTTATCTCTGAACCATTTGCTAGTACATTGCAGACCCAAAGCACTTCAGTCCATGTCTGAGCATAACAACAATGCAGTTTTGTTTGTTCCCGCCTGGCCATGGGGCTTGTGGGCAGGTCAGGTGTTTGGCGAGCAGCCATGTGGAGGACGGGCCCTAGTCAGGAGCAGCTGGGCTCTACGCTCACTCCCTATCTTAGCACTGCTTCCTTATTTCTAGCCTCAGTTTAGAATTGTAGAAATGTGTGGTGCAAAATTCCAGTTCATGCAAAGGAGTCAAGACAGATCAGCCTGTGCATTCTCCCACATCGCCCTGTGTCGTCGTTCCCACCCCTCTCCGTGCTGCGCTGTCTGTGACCCTGGACTGTGGTGAACATGGCTGCATGTTTTTAAACTTTATGTAACTACTGTAGCTCTATCATTCTCATCTGTCAACAGGCGGCTGTTAACTTCCTCATACAGTCGTTAAATGAGAATGATGTGTGTGCAGATACTGGGTCCCATGGTGACAGGGAGTGGAGATTCATAGGGGACTGTCTTACTTCTTCCCTAATAGGTGTTGAGAAAACAATTGTGACTTTTAAAATGGGCAAATAGGAAAGATCTCCCCGCCTCAGTTTACTCACAGCCCAGCTCTGTCCTCAGAGAATCTTGGTCTTGTTCTAGGGCTGGAGGAGATCTCAGAGGACGTCGGGACCCCTTGGGGTACTGTGGGGACCTGTGGCAGCCACTCCCCCAGGTAGCTCAGGCCCCCTACTCCAGCCTTTGCTTGTCCCGTCTCCCCCAGCCTGGGGACAGCTCTGAGCCTGTACCACTTGGCAACTGCCGCCCGTGGTTTTGAGCAGCCAGTGTGTGGAGGAGCACAGGACTCTGCCTGAAGATGTGGAACAAGACGAGGTTGAGTTCCCAGTGGAAGGAGTCCAGGGTGGCTGCTCAGACGCCTCGGGGCCCTGCGGGGAGCTCTCTGCTGGGCTTGCTCCCCTCAAAGCGCTTTGTTTTCTTCATCATGCTGCAGGCCATGGCTCCTTGGTGCACAGGGGACCTGCTGGAGGGGCTGTGCGTGGGCCCGGGACACCAGAGAAGGCCTGCCGGCTGGTGGGGCTGCTAAGAAACCTTCACAAACATGAGGGTGGAATTGGGCAGGGCTGGGAGAAGTTTGTGAGTGAAGAAATCATCTGGGGGCACTTCATGCTTGTCTGGGCTCCTCACGCAGGCCTCTGAGCCCCGAGACACCCCGAGACATCACAGATCTTCTGCAAGGGGCCCCGATCTACCCCCAGGAAATGAGAATTAGCAGAGTACCTGCCACTCCTGCCCACGGCTACCTTGTTTCCTGGCTCAGTCGTGCATGAAATTCACTTTGCTGGGAGCTGCAGTGGGTTGGCCTGGAGGGGGAAGTCTGTCCACAGGTGTTGGCAGCCAGTGGCCTGGGGCCTGCAGAGCATCACAGTGGCACTAGGTGGCACTCCCACCCAGGATTCCAAACAAGGCCGCAAGGGGCTTCGTTCAGTGTGGGAAAGTACACTTACCACAAGGGCTTTTGTTTTTCCCAGAAATGATTTGTCAACTATTGTCTGGAATCTGGAAGGCATTTCCCTACTGAAATAGGTGGTGGAAGTCAGGTTAGAAGGCTGGGAGGGCTGATCTCAGGCCAGATGTTGGGCTGGTTTATGGCTTCCCAAACATTCATCGCCTGGGGGGGCTTTGAGTGGTCATAAAGGAACTCTGGGAGATGGCGTGGAGCCTCTGATTGGTCATTTTACAGGGGAGAGCGTTGGCATCAGAGGCCACTCAGCAAATGAGAAGCTGGGCTTTTGATCCACAGATTTTTGTTTTTCCCTCGAGTCTGACGTGGGCTGGGACTGGTCTGGAAGTACTGGAGACTTTTGGGAAGTCCGAATAGTCTCCCAGGATCTTCCAGGGTCTGGCATTTGATGTCGCGAGGATTCTGTGTCCGCATGTTCTTGTGCCTTAACTCCTTTTTATCCCATCTCATGTGGTGTTTGGTTGGAGCTTTGAAGTGAGAAGGGGTCTGAAGTCTGTCCAGGGCTCAGAGAAGGCTGTGAGCCCACTGGGCTGGAACTTTACATGGCTCACCCCTGCCTCCCTGCTCCTACCGGTGCCTTGTAGGACTCGAATATCACAGACGTCCTTGAGGTAGGACCCTTACCGCGTCTCCCCTTCTCCATACTACAGCGTCCTAGGTCTGTAGGTTGTCACCGAGCTCCTGCTTGGGCTGGATCCAGATGAGGACAGGTATGTGGGCTCTGTCTGCGTGCCCCGTGTCCTGTTCCAGGCTGCCCTGGCCCAGCTGCCCATCTCTTCACAAGCACTGTAGGCTCTTTCTTCCTGTTCTAAATGTCTTTAGAAAATAAATTCTCAATGGTCAGGAGAAGCTTGGGTTGGTTCCTTGTTCAGTAGCCCAGAGCAAGAAGAATGAGCCTCTGAGGCAGTCTGACCAGTGGGTGGTGTGCCGCCCTAGGGCATGACCTGCACAGACCTCAGTGACCAGACTCCTGAACTACACCCCCTTTCCTTGGTTTAACAGTATTCCCTGTCCCACCGTCCTCCCCGAGAGAAGTGTTGAGGTGGTTCATTCCATCCCACCTTGACTTGGTGCGCATGGGGTAGGGTGCCTACTACGCAGGGTGGGGCTCCACCATCTAGTGGGGTAGAGAGTCAGGGCACAGAATCGCCCCACGTGTTCTTCATCCCGCGTGCTCAGCCCAATGGTTGACCTTGCCCCTTGGGTCTTGTTTGCTAGTCTACAGGGGATTTTGTTTGTCGGGTACATCTGCCTGGAGTTGAGAAGAAGTAGGATTGGGGACAACCTGTGTCTTCTGGATGGGCTGTGGGAAGGAGTGAGGACTTCGATACCGTCTGCCTCACCTGGAGAGCTAGAAAAGATGGGTCTAGTGGCTGGCTGCTCAGTCCAGAGAAGCTGGCCAGCACCTGGAGACTGGGAGCTTTCCCAGAGGGGCAGCTGTGGGGGAGGGTGTGGAAGGGGAATCCGAGAGGAGTGGCCCCAGGAGACCAACGCCTGCTGAGCACTCCCAATTTAGGAGCCTCCCAACCCAGTAGGGATTACTGGGGAAGTCCCTTGACTGTGATCGGCGGGAGGCTGGTACCCTCTTCCCTCTTAAAGGGGCCTCCGGGTCCGGCAGGGCTGGGCTTGGGGGCGGAGCACAGCGCCGGGTGTCTGGTGTCCGCCCTCCTGCCCCCGCCGGGCGGTCTGAGTGGCTGGAGCCCGAGCCCCGCCCGCCAGCCCAGGCTTCCGTGGAGGAGCCGCGTCTCCCCGGAGTCGGTGCCTGGAAGCCGCGCGGGACGGGACCACCTGCTGGTGAGTGAGCCCAGCGCCGTGGGGGCTGCCTCCCCAGCTGGGAGGCGGCTTTCAGACCCCGAGGGCCGTCCAGCCCCCTGCGGTGTGGGGCACGCCCTTACAGCCTTGCGCCTCGAGGCCCTGGGGCCCGAGGAGCCCACCCCATAGGCTCGATCAAGTTGTGGACTTCCCCGTCCGTCCCCACACGCCGGTCACGGGGCAGGCTCGGTGAGCTCACTGCCTCCACAGCCTGCAGCATCTCCTGGCCGTAGGGCCCGGAAAAGGGAAGTGCTCGCCTTGCCAAAGGCTGCACGGCCCCTGCAGCGCTGTGAGCTCTGGCTGATTTCCTCAGTGCTGCCAGAAGGGCCTGGAGTAGGCGCCAGAGGGGGAGGGAGGCGGCACTGCCTCGCAGTGGGAACTGGAGGTGTCACCATGTCACCCCCTGAAGGGCGGGGAGGGGGTGGCATGCTGCCCTTCACCGAGCCCCATGCCCTGCAGTCGCCAAGGATTGCAGGAAAGGAGGTTCCTTTCCTTCGGAGAGTCCTGTCCCACCTCTACCTGCCCTTCCCTGGGCCTCCCCTCAGGCACTCGCGGGCCCATCCATTTGCTTCCTTTTCTCTTGCCCAGGGCTTCCCCAAGATGGCTTTACCCGTTTCACCAGGAAGATCATTTTCCTTTTCCCTACTTGTGAAGTTTTGTCTGCTTCTAGCCCTGGAACACAGGGGAGGAAGTTTTGGTGGCCCCGCCTGGGCGCAGCTGTGTAGTGGCCTTGCTTCAAGGGGTTTGAAGGGTGGAGAAAGCTGCCCTGCCCTCCAGGGTGGGAGTGCTCAGAAAGTCAGGCCAGTAGACGTGTGTGTTGAGGGCACTGGGGTTTCTGCGTAGGCTTCAGGAGGGGCAATCCTGGCACCCAGTGAGGTTTCCACTCAGGAAGCAGGAGCAAATGATCGCGTGGTGTCAGGCTGGACTCAAGCAAGGAGAGCCTGCTGGGGAGTGACAGTCCCGCCCCGCTCACTGCCTTCCTGGCCTTGTCCAGACTCAGACCTGAATCTATGAAGGTCCTAGGGAACCCGGCGGGACCCCCCACGCCATCTCCACCCCCCACCCCCCACCTGTAGTCACTGGTAACTGGCCTGGGTCCATCCACCTGCTGCAGTTGGAACGTTCCATTCTACCAAGGGGTAGTGGTGGACTGTTCCCTCTGTCCTGGTTAGTGAGGGGTGAATGGGGATGTTGCAGCACTGCTCGGTGTGAACCCCCAGAACAGCACGTCCTGACAAAGGTGACCCCCCCCTCCAGTGCCCTGTTGGGCCATTGCTTCCTACTCATAGCGACGCCCACTGTCCCTGCGCTTTAGGCTCCTCTGTCAGAGCTGCCGCCTTGGCCCTGTTCCTGCCATCCTCCCAGGGGAGCAAACCTCTGTCCCCCCAGAGTGTGGGTTTGGAAAGGGAAGTGAGGTGTGGACAGCCAGGTCTGGGGGATGAGGCTGTACCAAGCTCTTGTGTGGACGTGAGGCATAGGGTTTCTGAGCCCCCAGGGGGTGGGCAGGGGAAATGCCAGCAAGTGCCTGAGGTTTGCAAGGCCTTTCCCCACCCAGAGTGCAGCTGTGGGGAAGGCAGCCAGGATTTGCAGCAACCAGATTGGCCCCGTCCCCCACCAAAGCCACAGAGTTCTCCTGTTCTGGCCCTTAGGCCCTGTAATGACTTTAAAGTCCGACTGGTCACAGTCCAAGACTCACCTCCACAGTGTCCTTGAGGCTCTCAGGAGAGAAGGAGGGTGTCTGCACTTCCCTGCTTCAGGTCACCCTCCTTTCAGGTTCCTCATCTGGCCTGAGCTCCCCTGGGTCACAATCAGAGCGCCAGAGGTACAGAAAGCTCCACAGGTCTGGATGGAAGTAGGGCTCTGAGATGGGAAGATGGGAGGCCTGGAGTCCTGCTAGCTGAGACGTGAAGAGTGACCTCTAAGGAAGCCCTAGACTCCATCGTACAGCTCTGAGAAGGACAGAGGGTGCCAGGCTCATTTCCTGGGGGACAACTGAGTTCGTGTCTGCTCCCTGAGGACCTTTTGGGGCCCGCAGGCTGTGATTTGGAAGAAGCCTGACGCCCTGGTCTCAGTGCCCTGTTTAGAAGAGGAGGTAGAGGAGTGGCAGAGCCGGGACTGAGGGGGTAAGGACCCCCTGCCCCACCCCTCAGGGAAGTTCAGATTCTCTCCAGTACAGCAGTTCCTTGGGCTGGTCCCACTTGAGCTCCCTCTGCTGTGGAACTGGGGGGTGAGGGTCCGCCCGGCCCTGGTGGGCCCTGGGGAAGAATGAAGTGCAAGCATGGACCTCTGGTTTGAGGACTCGAGGCTTCAGGCCAAGCTGGGGTTGTCCATGGGGTCCTGAACGTGCCTTTCTGACTGTACTGCCTTGGTCACCGTCCCACGTAGTAAGACTGTAAGGAAAACTGGCAGGAGTAGAGTGTGGCTCTAGTCCTCTCCTCTGAGGCCTCACTGGCCCCCACCAGTCAATCCCGGGTGTGCGCTCAGTCTGAGCTTTCCAGTTTCTAGAAGCAGGAAGAGAGTCTTGTCTTGGGAGCCAAGCACCAGACTCAACCCCGATTGCCTGTCAGCCTCTGGACCTGTTCCCTTGGGGAGTGGTATGAGGACAAGGCTTGGTGGGCCGAGGGGTGTGTTTGAGGTGACCTGGCCATTGTGGAAGGGACCGTTAGCAGGAGCTTCACAGGGCCTAAAGCTGAGGTGCGCGTAGGCCTGGTGGATAGGCGCCCTCCTGCCGGGCCACCCACAGTGAGCTGTTCCTGCCACTCATCAAGGCCAGTGGCCTGGGGAGATGAGTGCTGATGCTGGGGCCTGGACCCACTCTGGTCTGGGATGGACCAGGCCTTGCCACCTCTTTGGTCAGGACGGAAATCCGTGCATCTGTCCAGACCTTAGGCAGCCTTGTCCTGGCTCCCACGGGCCCCTGGACACCTGGGGTCTCGTCAACTCCCCAGGAAGGTGCTGGGCTGGCGTTTTTACCTCTGTGGCTGAGATGGCTTTGCTGGGTGTCAGACCACCCGCTGTGTGGTAGAGCCACGTCTGAGTTGGGGCCCCTGGCTGGATCCCTCCTGCAAGTTCACCATGTGGCGTTGTGAGCTGGGTCAGTTCTCTGCCTTCAGAGCTGCTCTGGGGCCTTGTTTCTTCACGCAAAGATGGCCAGGCCTCTGCCCCTGCCAGCCTGCAGCTGGGATTGGAGGCCAGGCCCATGGGGCGTCCTCCCTGGGGCCTTGACTCCCCCAGAGTGAGACAGCAACAAGCACGGAGTGTGTGCTCCTCCTGACCTGGGAGGCGACTGGAAGGGCTTTATGGAGGCAGTGTGTCCTCCCAAGAGCCAGGATGCCCCTGTCAAGAGTGCTGTCCCCGTTCCCAAGTGAAGATGAGGAGGGTGGGGGCACAGGTATGACCGCCTCAGTCCTGGCCTGTTCCTATCTCCACACGGCGCCTGGTCCCCTCCCTGCCATCAGCTCACTGGAGCAGGCAGGTGGCTGCCTGGGGCACAGTGAGCCAAGCTCAGGTCTGGTACTGCAGGACCCAAGCAGGTGTGTGGCCAGGGCCTGTCTCCCAAATAGCCCCATCTCTACACCAGTTTTCCCTGAGGTCACATGGGTGCTCATCTTCCCAGGAGGCCTTGGGGACTCAGTGCCCAGTATGGGGGGCTCTGAGCAGAGGGCGCTGTGAGGAAGAGCCAGAGCTGGTCAGATGCCCAGGGTCTCAGCAGCTGCACCTCTCCTGCTTTCCCTCCCTCATTCCTCAGATGCTACTTTGTCACCTGAATGGAAAATGGGTCAGGTCCCGGCAAGGGAGGGGCTGCCCAAGCCGCAGACTGGGTGACGCTGGGCACCCGCCTGGAGCGCTGGGCTCAGATTCCCGCTGTGCTCCTTGGTCCCCTCCCTGCCATCAGCTCACTGGAGCAGACAGGTGACCAAACGGGAGGCAGAGTGAGCTAAGCCAGGGCTGGTGCTGCGGCCCCCAGCAGGTGTGTGACAAGTGCCTGTCTTTGTAATAGCCCCGACTCTAACCTGCGCCCCCGAGCCGAGGAAGCGGCCCACCAGCCACCGCCGGGCAGTGACAGCCCAGGAGCGCCTCTGGGGGGAAGGGAGGAAGGAGGAGGAACAAAGGCGAGCGTGCTGGCCCCGCCCTCCCAGCCCGCCCACCATGTGTCAGTCAGAGGCGCGGCGAGGACCGGAGCTCCGAGCAGCGAAATGGTGAGATGCTGCCGGCGGCCTCCTAACCCCGCTGTGCCCCGCTACGACCTCCACAAGGTCAGAGTTCATGTCCAGCGGCCCCGAGGTGGAGGTGGCGGCAGGGGCCCGGGGGATCAGCCCCCGAGGCTGGAAGGGCCTGGCCCAGGGGGCCTGAGTCGGAGAGCCCGCTTCAGGTACCCAGGGAGGAGATCGGGCTGGTGGCCCAGTGTCTGTGCTGCACCTTAACTGCTGCGCCCCCCCAGGCGCCCCCACCCCGCTCTGGTGTAGCTCTTCCGGGATTGGTCCCTGTGCTTCTGCAGTGAGCAGGGGGGTAGGGGCTGTGGGAGGGGGGAGCAGTGATTTGTCCAGCTTTGCTTGGCCCCCCACCCCCTCCCGGACCTTTTTAAAACACAGTAGGGTGGGATGGGAGAGAAAACGAACGCAGGGAGTCTGGGGAGCATTGGAGACGCGGTGCCTTCATCGCCATCACGGAATTGGGCCCAGCCATTGGCTCAGTTCTCCATTTTTGCTGCTTTTCATATCAGCTAGATGTCTCTTTGTTCCTTGGTTTGTTCAGCAATGGGGGACAGAGGACACAGCTTCTCTGAGCGTGCACAGGAACAGAGGGGTGCCTCCGTCAGTTGAATGTAGTCTTTTAACAGATGAGGAAACTGAGGCCTGGGAACATTTTCAGAATGGATGGCAGTGTGGTCTCCTGGTGGCTCCACTGGGGTCTCAGGAGCGTTTTCTAGGGCTTAGGCATGTGACAGGGGACTTGGGCCTCACTGATACGCTTCAGGTGGCCAGGGTTCTAGTGGGAAAGCAGAGCCTGTGCTGAATGCACTGGGTTTGGGCTGGTGGGACCTGGGGAAAGACCCACCCACCTTTGCTGAAAGGAGGGGCCTGGGTCAGATGTATGGTCCCAGCAGACCTGCCAGGTGGCCGGAGGGTGGGGACAGGTTACCCCCTCAGTTTTGGAGAACCTAACCTGATGAAGAATGACCATGCAGATCAATGGAGTAGTAGCTGTCGGGGTCGGGGTGTGTGTGTGTTTGTGTGTTTTCCTTTGCCATTTTTTCATGCTGAATCCCTTAATATATCAGATGAGGAAATAAAAAGCCTGGGGCAATAAAGATTTCCCCAGACGCTGCATTTGGGTGCCAGCATCCCCCACTGCCATGTGCTGCTGTGCTGCTAGGGGCTCTGGGCGATCAGACTGTCTCCTGGTGCTCTGGGAGGTGGCGGCTGGAGGCTGGCTCTGTACCCCGTTCTCCCTGTGCTGGGCCCAGGTGGTGCTTCATTCTGAAAGGCCTTGCTGGGGCCCCTTCCATGTTTTGAGCAGTTAGGAGCTGGGCCTAATCCTCTGCGTCTTGGCTGTCACATCCCTTGTCCTCCCCAACTGGCAGGCAGGTGTGAGAGACCGGGAAGTGAGTCTGCAGACCAGAGGCCGCCAAGCCCTGACTCAAAATGAGGTTGGGGGTGGGGGGTACGGCCAGTGCTGGCAGATTCCATTGAGAGGCAAGCTTGCTGAGGGTGGGGTGGGGGCTCCCAGTCCTTCCCAGACTCTGGCCACTGACTCTGACTCTGGCCATGGGTGACATGTGCCCTGCAGGTTGCACTTCCCCCAGCTGGCTCTGCGGCGGAGGCTGGGACAGCTGAGCTGCATGTCCAGACCTGCCCTGAAACTGCGCTCCTGGCCCTTGACGGTTCTCTACTACCTCCTGCCCTTCGGTGCCCTCAGACCACTCAGCCGGGTGGGATGGAGGCCCGTGAGCAGGGTAAGTGTGTGCAGGCTGCTGGCCTGGCCCACCCCCAAGCATCCTGAGGTGGGACCCAGGAGACCCAAAAGGAGACAGGTGCTCGAGGTGATGGCTCTGGGGGCGGAGCCCTCTGGGAGGGTCATGTTGAAAGGCGAGTTGGTTGAGAGGGCTGGTCGGTGGCCGTGTGGGTGGCGGACAGGTGACTGAGCGCTCGTTGTCTACTGCCTGCTCTCTCTGCCAGTGTTTGTGCCATTTGGGGGCTCTCCTTCTGAAAGGAAACCACATTGGGCATTCAAAAAAATGATGTTTGATTTCCGGTGTTCATGCACACGTGAGCTTAGAGGTGATTTTTGAGAAGAATCCAAATTCCTGGGTGCCAAGGGTAGTTAGGAAACCTGCAGCCTGTTTGGGCCCTTACGGTTGGGGATGCCTTGGGGACCTGAGAGCCCCAGGCAGTTCCCTGGAGAGCAGGCTGACACCAAGGAGGAAACCTTGGTCCTGAGCCCTTGGAGAACCCAGGTGGGAGTTATGAGGGCTTGAAAGCTCAAGGGCACCTGAAGGGCCCTGGGTATTAGACCTGGGGGCACTCGGCAGCTCTGGCCATTCCAGTGGACAGGAGTCAGCTGGGAGGAATTCTGGGAGCCACTAATTCAGTACCTGCTAGAGGTGTTTAAAGTTGGAATGAAATTACTTTTATGCCTTGGGGATTTGATGTCTTGGTTGTGTTCAGATAAGCAGCAGCCACCACTTAAGAGGCATGTCCCACCATGTCAGTGGCACCAGAAGGGTCGCCTGGCCCTGAGACTTTGGCTGGAGGGGCTGATTCCCTCGTGCCCCCAGTCCACACAGCTCTGTGGACTGGCCCGTCACAGGAGAATGCCGCTGAGTGCCAGGCGGGGTCAGCAGGGTCTGTCCAAGCCTCTGAGCCTGGCCTTGGTGACAGTGACAGGCGAATCTGCGTGATGCCCAAGTCCCTAACCTTGTGGGGGGGGGAGGGGGGCTGGTGTCCTCCTGCTTCCTGTTAGGATGAGGATATGCACTTGGGGCTGTAGCCGTTCCCTTGTGTGGGGGGGGTGGGGGGGGGCGCTGGTGTCCTCCTGCTTCCTGTTAGGACCAGGGTGTGCGCATGGGGCTGTAGACTTTCCCTTGTGTGTGTGTTGGGGGGGGGAGGGGCGACTGGTGTCCTGCTTCCTGTTAGGATGAGGGTGTGCGCTTGGGCTGTAGCCGTTCCCTTGCGCCCGGGGCCTCCTGCTCCTTTCTGTGGTCTGGGACGCAGGCAGTACCACCTCCTGCCACAGCCTGTCTGTGCGGGTATCAGATCCGTTTATGCTCCGTCCCCCGATTCAAGAAGACTGTGCTGGCCAGTCTCTCCCCAGGGACTGGGGCAGCTGCTGTCCGACCTCTGCATAAAAAGACGGGACACCTGAGTTGTAAGTCACTGTGTCACGGTCCCGCCAGCACTCGGCTGCTCAGAGTGCTTGGCAGGCTCAGTCTGGTTCCTCGTGAGAAACAGCACATCACAAAGCCAGCGTGGGGTGCCCGGGCCTCCCGAGGTGGGCCTGCCGCGGGGGGAAGCTGACGGGGCGGGCAGCGGGGGAGGGCAGTGCACCCGGAGTGTGGCTGACACCCGCCCTCCTGTGGCCGCAGGTGGCCCTGTACAAGTCGGTGCCCACACGCCTGCTGTCGCGGGCCTGGGGCCGCCTCAACCAGGTGGAGCTGCCGCACTGGCTGCGCAGGCCCGTGTACAGCCTGTACATCTGGACCTTCGGGGTGAACATGAAGGAGGCCGCCGTGGAGGACCTGCTCCACTACCGCAACCTCAGCGAGTTCTTCCGGCGCAAGCTGAAGCCGCAGGCCCGGCCCGTGTGTGGGCACAGCGTGGTGAGGCCCGGCCCTGTCTGCAGTCACCCCTCCCCCACGAACGCCTGCCCATGGTGGCCTGGTGGGCATTCCTCCCAGGGAGCTTGAGGCCCTGCCCTGTGTCCCCTCCGTCCTGACGACAAGCCTCTCCTGGGCTTTCCAGATCAGCCCATCAGATGGGAAGATCCTCAACTTTGGGCAGGTGAAGAACAGTGAGGTGGAGCAGGTGAAGGGGGTCACCTACTCGCTGGAGTCCTTCCTGGGCCCGCGCACCTCCGCAGAGGACCTGCCCTTTCCCCCAGGTGGGTTCTTGCCTGGTCGCAGGCAGGGGGTCCTGCTGCCGTGTGGCAGCTGGAGGGAGTGGGAGGCCTGGGGCGGGGCAGGTTGGGGAAGGAATGGACACTGGGAAAGCTGGAGAAACTGAGGGCTGGTCCCGGACCCGGAATCACTGCCCAGAGCTTCGGGGCCTCCCTGGAGCCTGTGTCCAGGCTGCGTGCCAACCCTGTGCTGGGTGGCGTCAGGGGCTTGTCTGAGAACCTGGCCCTCGTGTCTGCCCCCCACAGCCACCTCCTGCAGCTCCTTCAGGAACCAGCTGGTCACTCGAGAAGGGAATGAGCTCTACCACTGTGTCATTTACCTGGCTCCCGGGGACTACCACTGCTTCCACTCCCCCACTGACTGGACTGTGTCCCACCGGCGCCACTTCCCAGGTAGGCCAGGGCCAGCAGAAGGCTGAGAGCTGCCTCCGTGAGCCCCCGACAGATGTCCTCAACTTCTGGTGTCAGAGGACCCCGGCTGCAGTTTTGGGGTGCTGAAGCTGAGAGTTGATTGCTTTAGTCTGGCAGGGAGTGCGCAGTGGGGGCGGGTAGGCTGGGGTCCACCCCACTCTGTCTGGAATGACATGAGGGTGACACTGGGCTCTGGGAGGCTGGTCCTTCCGCTGGGTGGGGAGTAGCAGTGCCCCTGCTTCCACAGGCTCCCTGATGTCCGTGAACCCTGGCATGGCCCGTTGGATCAAAGAGCTCTTCTGTCACAATGAGCGGGTGGTCCTCACCGGGGACTGGAAACATGGCTTCTTTTCGCTGACAGCCGTGGGGGCCACCAACGTGGGCTCCATCCGCATCTACTTTGACCGGGTGAGCAGAGCCCAGGCCCTGCTGAAGCACACGGGCTGGGCCACTTGGGGTCCCCCTACCCTGTCTCCTGTGCAGTCAGCTCTGTCGTGACAGTTCTAGGAAGGGCTGGGCCCTGAGCTCCTGCTCTGTGCACTCTCCGCACTCGCCCGTCTGGAGGTGGCTGGAGTGGGAGGGAATTAACCTCCTCGCCTGGCCCTTTGCTTCTGTTGGGGACCAAAAGGGAACGTTGACCTAGGGTGGGGTGTGCTGATTGGAGGCCCAGTTCCTGGACTGTCTGGAGATGCGGCCGGTGGTCTGAGTCGCTGTCCCCACCTCCCTTTCCAAGCTGGGTTGGGGACAGGTGTGTTCACGGTCTGCGAGCAGGTGCTCACATACTGCCCTGGCCCTCCCAGGACCTGCACACAAACAGCCCACGGTACAGTAAAGGCTCCTACAACGACTTCAGCTTCGTGACGCACGCCAACAAGGAGGGCATCCCCATGCGCAAGGGGGAGCACCTGGGCGAGTTCAACCTGGGCTCCACCATCGTGCTCATCTTTGAGGCCCCCAAGGACTTCAACTTCAAGCTGAAAGCGGGACAGAAAATCCGATTTGGGGAGGCTCTGGGCTCCCTCTAGAGCCCCTTTCCTGGCTGCAGCTGCTGAGGGATCTTTTCCAAACAAAAATGGGAGGGTCTCTTTGAGGGGAACCTCCCAGCTGTCCAGGGAGGGGACTCTCTCGGGCGTGGGGTCTCACCAGGCAGGACCTGGGTGACTTGTGTCCCTGTCTCAGAGATGCAGGTGAGGCTAGAGCCCCCATCATGCCCTAGGCCTACATGGTCTCTTCCCACCCTAAAGAGAAAGTCAGTGCCGGGATGATCTCAGATTCCCTTTTGGAGAGGTTTTGACCTCTGTTGTATAAACTGGAGACCCTTCGTCTCCTGGCTGAGCACTGTTGGCCGTGGTTTCCGTTGAAGACGGTAAGTGGTGACATACCTTTTTGCTGCTCCTCCCATCACTGCTTTTGGTCTCCCCTGCACTGGGTGAGGTGCCTTCTGGCACTGCCCATGGGCCTGCCCCCAGAGCCGGGCCACAGCGCCTTTAATGCAACCGCTTTCTGATCCCCAAGTCACCTGCCCTGCTCGTTGGGAAACCCTGTCTTTCCTTTCCACACTCGTGGCTGAACACATCACCCAGCTCTGCCAGTGTCTTCCGAGGATGGTGAGCAATAGTGAGACGCTTCGCAGGCCCCAGTGAGTGACCCTCTGGAGCCTGCAAGTTGTCTTTCCAGTGGGCAAGTCCAATTCCTGAACCCATGTGAATGGGGCAGGCAGGCTGTGGTGGCTGCTCTGGGCCAGGGAGAGCGTGTGCCCCTTCCCAGATCCAGACCTACATTAAATACGGGAAAGTTGTTGCTATTGATTCAGGGACTTGTGTTGGAGGCAGAAGAGCCTTGGTATGTTGGGTGGGAGGGGGTGGAGGAGGCAGGGTCAGTGCCTAGAAAACCTGTCCCCAGGTAACAGGTATGCCGTCCTTGGGGAGCCACTGATGGTGGGGACAGGGCCAGGTTTTATGTCTCCTGGGGACTCTGAATTTCTCCTGCAGGAGAAGCCATTTGAATTTTTTTCAACTGTATCAGTAGCACAGTATTTTTGTATGAAAAGTGGGAGACTTCTGAACAGTAATTCATTTAATTGCAACATTTTGAAATAAAAAAATAAAACCTGATCTTTGCCTTCTGCTCCTGGAGGAGGGCGGAGGCCTCTAGCACAGAGCTCGCCGCAGGGCCTGGACACGGGCAATGCAGGCGTCCACGGGCCGGCGCCAGGCCTGGAGCTGTGCAGCCAGCTGCCGGACGTGCAGTTCCACCTGGGGGCCAGGAAGGGACAGGCCGAGCTGAGAGGAAGCACAGCCAGAGCCCCTCCCAGAGCCGCCTGGGGCCTCACCTCCTGCAGTTCTTCCTGCACTTGCTGCTCTGCTTCCTGGTCTTCAGACCTGGGCTCCTCCCGGCTCAGTTCCAGCCACCGGCGCAGACTGCTGGCTTGCCGCTGGTAGGACCTGAGGGAGTAGGACCTGATGTCCGCCTGGCCGCGCCCTTGGTGGAGTCTTAGGCTTGGGGAGAAGCCCATCAGCTACTTCTGATCAGGGAGAATGGCTCCTGTTCCTCTCTCAGAAACCCTCCCTGTTCCCCAAAGAGGCTACTCCTGGTGAGGGTCCCTGGCCTGGGCTTGGGGGATATGGGCCCAAAGACCAAGGCAAGACAGGACAGCCCACTGCATGCAGCTGGGGACCAGGCCTGTATTCGCACCTTTTCCTCCCACGTCACACAATCACTGGGTAGACCAGTGGCCCAGCTTTCACGTGACCCAGTCAGGTTCAAAGTTTTGCTCAGCTCTGTCTGTCATCCCACAGGTGACGACAAAGGCCAACCTGGCCTTCCACCTGGTATGGGGGCTGGCAGTGCACAGCATAGGCAAATCAGCCCTGGCAGCTAGCTCTGGGGAGGCAGCACCCAGTTGTTCCCTGTGGACACAGCTCTTGGGTCTTACTGGAGGTTCTGCTTCGCGGTCTGGTAGTCCTGCAGCTGCTGCTGGATGCCCTCAAGCTCAGCCTCCAGGTCGGCGTGGCCCGGGGCCACAGGACAATACGCCTCGGCTTGACCACCCTCCAGGCTGGGTCCAGGCTGAATGGAGGGAGCCTGGGCGCTGGGAGTGGCCTGAGTGCATGCTGCGCTGAGGGGCTTCAGGTACATGCCTGTAGTGTTGGAGCCCAGCCCGGGCCGGGAGCTTGTGAAGTCCCCAGGAAGGAGCAGACGGGAGTCGGGGACGCTGGCTAGGGATGGGGGGGCCTGGGGTGTAAGCCCAGGGGAGGTCAGCCGTGCTGGAGCCTGTGAAGGAAGGACACACACTGAGCACGGAAGCTGGGGAAAGGCCTGCGATGGGGCGCCAGGGCCCCAGGAGCTGGGCTTCCCCCGAAGCCTACTTCCAGGGCCCCGACACTGATGGAGGAAGTCCCACAACTACCCAAGGAGCACCCCTTTAGTCCATTCCTCCCCTTCCTCAGGGCCTGGCTCAGCACTGCCCCCAGCAGCTGTTTCACTTACAGACCTTTCACCCCTGCCTCACTCAGCTGCGACCTTGCCTTTCAGTGAGAAAAGTGGTTGGAAGCCAATTTTCTCCTTGTCCAACCGCCTACCTACAACTTGGCTCCATTCCCTCCTGGTGACGACTTGTCCTCTCTGCTGTCACCCCTCAGCATTCCTGCAGCTCTCCTCTTCAGGCAAAAGCTCCTCACGGTGGCCCAATCCCGCTGCTGTCCTGTCCCCTGCATTACCGAGCGCGGGTGCTTTCTCATGCCTCCCTGCCCAGACTCGACTTTGATGCCACCTGCCTCAGAGCTGCAGCCCCCCTCAACTCCCATGACCCCACTGGTTCTCAGGGGTTTACCTTCAATCTATGCTACGATTCTCGATTTCTAACTCCAGGCCCGACCTCTTCCCTGAAGGCCAGACTCAATCCTGTTGCTTTATCTCAAATTTGACAGGTTCAAAACATTCTTCATGCTTCGCCCCAAATGGATCCCCACCCTGTTTTCCTTTCTGTAAGAGAACTCATTATTCCTTGAGTTGCCCAAGTCAGAACCAGGAGAACTCATTATTCCTTGAGTTGCCCAAGTCAGAACCAGGAGCCGCCTGGACGCCTTCCTTGGTTCCTACAAACCTAGTCTGCCTGTCCCACGTCTGCAGCCCCAGCACCTGTCGGGCAGTCAGATCACAGCAGCCAACGGGCCTCCACGCAGAGGCCGTGTTCCCTCAGCTCCTCTCCTGCAAACCCAGATGTGCTTGGCCCAGGCCCTGCACGACCCTCCACCATGTGCAGTCTTTCGCAGGCAGGGGTCTCTGTCCCCACCACAGACACATGACCTCATGCACCTACACTTGGTGAAAGAATGGCCTCCCTGCATCCTCTTGAGCCAGGCGTGTTCCAGAAGCAGTGAGTACAGCCATGGCTACAGCACCGAGTACACAAGAGCAAGCCCTGAAGGCCAGACCCCAGAACAGGACCCCACGTGACCAGGGAAGACTTACGCCAACTGGTGCGTCCACCCCGCACAGCGTGAAGGAGGAAGGAGGCAGCAGCTGCAGGCCTGTGCTCGCTGTGGGGGGCAGCTTCAGGCTGGGGGGCCTGAGCAGGGCCCCAGGCCGGGGCGGGGGGCTGCTTGGGATCAGTGCCGTCTGGGCCTTTGCCAGCAAGGGCCTGGTCAGGGAAGGGCGTGCTGGCTGGGCCACACCGAGGCCGTGCTCCCTCAGCACCTCAGGCCTGAGCAGAGAGAAGGCAGGAGCTGCTCAGGCCGCGGTACCCTCCTGAGGAGCAGGAAGGAAAGGGGGCGCCTGGCCCTGCAGGGAGGTACCACATGCTTTTGGGGGCCCAGGACCACACGATCTACCCGTTCCCAGAAGGTGTCATACCCCAGGGGCCTCTGGCTCTGCAAGGGCTCCAGCAGGAAGTCTGGGCGTCGCGGCTGCTTCCTTGCCAAGCGGACAGCATTGCTGGGAAGAAACATGGGCCCGTTCCTGCAGGCTACCCAGGGGCTGCTGGGGCCTGAGATCTCTGTGGGGTGGGGGGTCATCCACTCTGACCCCTCCAATCTTATGGGGAGATTGAAGGCCAGAAAGGCTCCTGCCCAAGGTCAGAAGGTGAACTGGGGTGGGCCTGGGTCACGTGGAACTTCTAGCAATTCAATGAGGTGAGCCTGATGCCCCAGGTGCCTCACCCATGTCATCTCATTTGACCTGTGCAGCAACCCAGGCGCCACAGGTGCTCGTCCCACGTCACGGGGGAGGGCAGGCTAGCAGGGTCAGGGGTTGCAGCAGGCGGGGCAGGACAAGGCCTGGGCCAGTGGCCCTCCTCGCTAGCGACCTCTTCCTCAAGCTCAGACAGCACTGGTCACTCTGGGAGCCCAAAGCTCCATCGGCATGGGGTGGGTGATGGGGCAGGAGCAGGGACACAAAAAGGGGGCTTTCCGCGAGGGAGCCTTTTTCCTGACTGTAAGGGAAGAAGCGGGCCACTGGCAGGTCTGAGGGCAGGAGGGTCGGGCTGCCCCACAGCTATTTTTCTTGCCGTGTGCTTTCTCTCCACCCCTGGGAAGGGCAGCTCCTGCTGGAGACAGAGGTCCCAGCAGCTCAGCTGAGGCTCAGGACCCAGTGTCCTCTCTCCTGTACAGTCCAAGCTTTTGCCCCAGGTGGGAGCCAGGAAGAAGAGGCGTGGGACGGGCTACTCACAGCTCCAAGAGTTCGGGGTCCCCGGCATCCAGGGCCAGGCTGCCCAGAGCTCCCCGAGGCCCACGAGGAGGCCCACGAGGAGCCCGTGGCCTCTTGGTCTCCAGGGTGGCATCCCCAGCCCCAGCAGTGATGTGGTCGGGAAGTGGATCTTCGAATGTCACTCTCCTGGGCACAGTGTCCTTGCCTGAGCCCAGCACCTTCTGTTTCCAGAGCATGGCACAGCGATGGACTGCACGGTGGAGACTGTGTGCCGCCTGCAATGGCTTCTGTCAGCTCATGCCATGTCCCGCCTACAGCCCAGGAGAGGGGGAACGCCAGGCCCACCTGCATCTGCTGCTGGGTGCGCAGCTGCTGCCGGAAGGCCTTCATGCCAGCTGCGAACCGCAGAAGGCGCGTGACGCCCTCCCGGAGGAGCTGCTCGTGGTAGATCTGCACCGCCCGCTCCAGCCGTGCCTTCTTTCTCCTCCTCTCCAGCACGAAGCCCAGCCACGCGGCCCACGCCTCCAGGGAAACGAGGAGGTGAGGTCCAGCTCTCCCTGCTCAGGCTCCCCCAGAATGTGCCCACAACCCACCCTGCCCTCCGAGGCATGGCCCTCTCCTGGGAGGGGAGGGGCAGTAGGATGTGGAGCCCCTATTACCTTGGCCTGTAGGGAGAAGGCCCAGAACCACAGGGCCCGGGCTGTGCCTTGCTGCTCCTGCCTCCTATTCATCAGCTACGGGCCAGAAAGGAGATTATAGAAACACCTCCTCCAGGGAGGCTGCCCTGAATGACCACACAGCTGGTCACCCTCAGACCCCTCCCTGCCAGGCCCTCAGAGTGGGTCAGGGAAGGAGCCTCTGACAGGGAAGGAGCTTCTGGGAAGAACAAAAGCAAAGTGGGGGCAGCGCACTGGGCTCATAGGAGAAAAAGCTGGAGACAACCCAGAGTGAGAGGAACCCGTGCACGCGAAGGTTTGCTCAGCAGGATGCAGTCCTGCCTGGTGTTTTATAGAGCCTTGGCAAAGACTTAAAATGCGTTTCATATTAATATTTGGATATTACCCTGATGTATTTTTTTTTTAAGTGACACTGTAGAAACAGGGCTCTGAAGTGACCTGGCCTTATTACCGGTCACAGGTGGAAGGAAGCTGCTGATGCCGAGAAATGATTGGGATGTGGGGGAGGAAGCCCTGGGAGAAGAGGTTTCTCGACAGCTCCTACCTGTTGTGTCCACTGGCGGAAGTAGGACTGGCTGAGTGTCTGGGCCAGGAACTGGGTGCCCCGCTTCTGCAGGAGCTGAGGGGAGAGGGCGCTGCATCAGGTGCCCCAGTCCCGGTCCCCCTGAGGGCAGCCACAGGGTGAGGCTCCTGACCCAAGTGAACGGTCCTCCCATCGCCAGGAGGGGTCCTGGGTGAAGCCAAGGGTCTCCTGCACCAGGCAGGTGCTTCTAGATGACTCCACAGGTCCCCCAGCTCTGACACCCTGTGGCTCAGAGTGAACCGGGTTTCTCTGCTGAGCCCTCCTCTAGCTAGGGAAGCCCCGGTCCGAGACTGGCTTCCCCCCAGCCACCGCAGACAGGCTCCTGCAGGACCCCAAACCACCCAGCACCCGTACTGGCTGCTGTGGGTTCTGCAGGAAGGCTCTCTTCCTCCCGGGAGGTGGGTTCCTGGCTGGGACAGCTAGCTCCCTGGCACAGGGAATTGGGGGAGTTGCCACCTGCCTCACCCTCTTCCTGACGCAGCCCAGATGGTGCACCTTCCACCGTGCCAGGCCCTGCAGAAGCAGCTGCCGCTGGTAATGCTGTGCTGCCCTCTGCAGCTGGGCTCTCTGCTGGGCTGCCCTCCGGCCGAGGTCCCGCCAGCGACGAAACCACGTCCTGAGACGGCCTAAGGCAGACCCGAGTCAGTTTGCTCTTTTGTAGGATTTATACAAACGACTACGCCACTGTCAGTTTTGAATGGAGAAGGCTGTGTGGGGACAGTGTTGGGGTGTTGGCCCACACTCGGCAAAACCACACGTGGACGGCCACTCCTCTGACGACAGCTCCGCCACCTTCAGCTCCTGTGAGCACCATGGGCGCTGGAACCGGGGTCGGCTGTTTGCTGTTCTGACCCCTCAAGTGCCCACCAGGGGTACAACAACGGCAGGTGTGCCAGGGCCCCCTTGGAGTGAGCTGCAAGGTGCTGTGGGTGACCCAGAAGTGGAGTGATGTGTGTCCAAGCCAAGGAACACCAAGGACTGCTGGGAGCCACCAGGAGCTGGAAGAGGCCAGGGAGGATTCTCCCGAAGCCTTTGGAGGCCATGGCCCCGCCAGCCCTTGACTGGCGTTGGCCTCCAGAACCCCTGAGAACAGTTTTCTGCGGTTTTAACCCTCCCAGTCCATGGTGCTCTGTGATCTCAGCAACAGGAAACTACTACACGAGGAGACAAAGACTGAGGGGAAGTGAACGGCACACCACGCGCGTTCTGGGTCCTTCGCAATCGTCTCCTCAGCGTCCGGGCCCCGCTTACCCCGACCCAGCACCTTCTGGGCCTCCCACAGGGCACAGGCCTCCTGCTGTCGGTAGTATATCTGCACAGACGCCGCCTCTCGCCACTGGACCAGGACCTAAGGGGCAGGCGAAGAACAGAGAGGTGATCATGGCACCTCCTGACGTCCTGGGGGCAGCTCCTCGTGGCGTGAGGCCGGGCAGTGGACACACAGCACTCACACGCATTCCAGGATGTCCCCACCACCCACACGTGACACACAGCTGCTGAGGACAGAAACCCCCCTTCCCTCACAAGAAGCTCAGTGTCGCGGTGACAGGGCTTTGCTCCCAGGAGTTAAACTTCATGCCACAAAGGAGTAAATGGGCTTTCCTTCTATAATCCTTTGTTAAACTGAAGCTATATGTTACACGCACACTTTCAGATGTGAGATTTATGAAGTCACAGTAACAGAACACTTAAAATGAAGTCAACAGCCAGGGATACGCCTGCTGCCTGCTCCCCAAACAGTCTCGAACTCCATTCCTCCCCAAAAGGGCCTCCTCCCTTCTGAGCCATGGAGCCAAGTAAAGAGTCCTGACCCTCCTTCCAGGGCAGGGGACATACACGCTGGTCGCGGAGCTTTCCTGAGAACAGACTGGGCCTTCCCCATAGGCAACTGCTTCTCATCCGCGGGGCGCTTCCAAGTCGTCAGGACCAGTCCCCCACCCTGGCCTTCCAGCAGGGCCCCCAGCAAACCGTTTTCTTCTAAAACATCCCCGAGTCCAAGGACCACCTCTGTCATTTCATTTGTTTGAGTCCCCTGTCTTGTAACACGTCTTCTTCCCACAACTACATCCTGTCACCTCTTCCCTCCCCCAGCACAGGGGACCAGACCCCACCATGTCACATTTTGGGGCCACTTCCCACCAACAATGATCAATAGCCTCCCATTCCTGGGGTGCTCTATGCTTTTCAGAAAGTCCTGCAGCCACGAGACCTGCGAAGCCAGTGAGCAGGAGCAAGTGTTCTCTTCTGACAGAGGAGACAGAGACATGAGACTGACACGGTTTGTCCCAGTGGAAAATTCCACACGTGTAGAAAATACTGGTTCTCTACGAATACTGTTTTACTCACTGTGTGCTGTGTTTTCGTTTTAATGGATGTTGGTTAATAATTCAGCAAAATACATAAAAGAGGAGAGTTACCCCATTTCCTTGTTCAGTTCAAATCGTATCACCTCCCACATCACCACCTTGGAGGAACATAGTCTCAGACCCTCCTGGGTGACCAGCTGGCCCCCCCATACCTCACCTTGAAACACACGGTCCTTCTGTAGTGAGCACGTGCTCGAGAGGTTTTCTTTGCTTCATCTACACGAGCCACGGTGTTCCTTCTCCAGCGATGTAATACATCCCTGCAGGTACACAGGCCGGGGACAGGGGTGACACCAGTGTGGAGAGACAGGGTGAGGTTCCTGTGAATCCTTCCTGGTTCTTCAGCCCACTCCTGAATCAAGGATGCCCTATGCCTGAGACATAGTTCACTCACAGCCACCTTGATGTGGGCATGGACACGTGACAGCTGCTGAGGACCAGGCACTGGGGACCGGGGCTGAACAAGACCAAACACCATAACCTCACACACTGACGCGCTATGGGGAACACAGACCATAACTAGGCAATGACAATGCAGGTGATTCACGCTGTGAAAAGGGAGCTACAGAGAGAAGGAAGCTGGGGGAAGGGCACCACCACCTCAGGGCCTGGGGCTTAGTCCGAAGACTCCTTTCTATGCTACATTATGGGACCCTGGGGGGACGGTGTTGTTTCAAGTCCATGAGGCCTACCGCCCACAGGCAGCCTGGAACAGTGTGTGCTGAACAAGCACAGGGGAAGGCAGAGAGGAATGAGGGCGGCCTGCTGGAGAGGAGTGAGTTTAGAGCTGGGCTTGGCAGGAGCTGGAGGATGGGCTCATGAGGAAGCCAGAACTGAGGCAGTGACAGTGACCTGGTGTCACAGATGTAGATGGTCCTAGAGGTGGAGAGATGACTGGAGAGTCAGGGGACGGCCCAGAGAGCCAAGGGGGAGGCGACTGACTGGGAACTGAGAGGCAAAGGGAGTCACTGCGGCTCCTGGAGCAGCAGAGGAGCTGAAGTGATGCCTTGAGAAGCTGAATGTTCCAGGTCTGAAGTAGGAGGGAAAAGTGCCCAGAGGAGCACGCCAAGGAGGACAGCTCACAGACATCCCGGTGAGAGCTGCTTCCCAGAAGTCCCCACTCTGCTCACAGCAGGGGTTCAAGACAAAAGTGGTGAATCAGTGAATGGAGTGCTTGCTGTGAAAAAACCAAAGCTATGCCATGAGCAGCACCAGGCAGCAAGGCCTGTCCTCTGCCAGGCCCTGCACAAAACACCCCACCTGCCAGGCTCTGACCCTCAGGCTGGGCCCAGGAGACGCTGGGACACTCACCGCAGCAGCTGCCTCTCGTGCTGGCTCTCCCTGGTTGCCACCTCTTGTAGGACACGCTGCACCTGGCTCTGGTAAGTCTGTAGGAGACCAAGAGGATGGGAGGCAGCCCCTGGGCCCACCGCTCTTTCTATTCCCAGGCTGGCCTCAGAGGGGCGTCCTCAGCAGGGACTGTGATGCCCAGAGCACTCACAAGGGGCTGGGGAGAGGCCAAAGGCTGGAGGCCCAAGGCCAGGAGACCACCCAGACAGCTGGGACAGGACTGTCTCGCTAAGCCCTCACCTAGTAGGTCAAACCACTGGACTCCTGGATAAGGGGCCACTTTGCTGATAAGGCTGGTGTCCCCAGACAGCACTTGGTTTTACTTTTCTGGTTTGTACTCTGCCAAGCAAAGATGGAAGAGCTTAGCCCTGTGGCTGTAAGACCCACTGTCCAGGGCACTTGCTCTGTGTGAGGCTTGGCAGAATTACTCTGTTCTGAGAAGGGCAGGAAGAACAAGGAAGAGAAAAAAGTCTGCAGAATTCCCCCCCGCCCCACTCCCTCAGGACAAGGAGTCTGGAGGAAAGCAGCAGCTCCTACCCGCCAGGTCTGCAGTGTCCTGTGCAGCGAGGTGTGCTGGTGATGCAGGTCCGCACGCGTCAGCTTCTGCTGCTCGGCTCCCCGCAGGGCCAGGCACTGCGACCGAGGAGAGAGCAGCTGGCCCGGGGCAGGCTTGGCTTTGCCTCCACTTTACACACAGTTTGGGTGAGCTGGGGTAAGGTATGAAACCTGGGAGCCCCAGCTTCCTCGTGTATCAATAGGGTTTTGAGGGGATCAAATGGGGCAAGTGCCCGACTTAGAGTAAAGGCTCCAGAAATGTTAGTGTAGACATGTTTTACCCAGGGGAGGGTGTCTATAAATAGAGTAGGACTTTAGATTCAGTGAGTGCAGATAAGAGCACCCTAGCACCTAAAAGAACAAGAAATTTTGAGCCAATCATTTCAGAAACCAGGTTAACACTCTTTATCTGTGCCCAGCTGGCCTCTTCCTATACTCAGAGCCAGGTGGCTTCCGAGGGACAGGGCAGGAGCCCATATGTCTGCTCTGAGTCACACGGACACAAAGCGCCACCTGTCCAGAAGCCACACGTGGGTGGCGCCTGTGCCAAAGCCTTACCTCCCTCCACCTGTTCCAGGCCCAACGCAGGAGCCGTGCTGAGTGGAACTCTGCAGCCACCACCCTGCCCATCTTCCTGTGGGGAGAGTCCGAGTTCAGTGCTGCAGCCCAGATCCGGCTAGGGCCCTGTTGATGGGTGCCCCTCCAGTCCCTGGTCCTGTCTAGTGGTTCTTAAATTTTGGGGGGTGGGGAGGAGAGTCAAGACCCTCGCTGAAACCTGCCAAGACATTTGAGCTCTCGCCCCAGAAAAGTATACATATTATTAAATTTTTGCTGACAGCCTCACAGGCTTCAAGTACCACTGAAGCATAGTCATGTGCGGGCAACTGAGGAGGAGGTGAAATGTGGCCAGGGTTTGAGAAGTGGGGAGGTCCACAGAGCACAAAGTGGATACAGACAGGCACCAGAGCAGGACAATGTCTGCAGTTGACAGGGGTCTGTCTGTCCCGGCCCCCTAACCACGTGGTGCGGTAAAAACTGCCACAGCCTGCCCCCGGCCACAGCTGCTGCTCCTAGGGGGTCAGCTGTCTCCAAACGGGGCCCTTAGGCCCATTCCTTGGCCATGGTAACTTCACATGGGCCCCAACCAGCGAACATGATACATCATGTTTCCATGGACAGGACCTCGGATCCACAGGCCTATCTCCACAGTCGAGTTCCTGAGGCAGGGGGTTCCATGCAGTACCCCAGGATCCTCTCACTGCAGCCTTGGTTTTGCTTAGACTGTTTCAGATTGAATTTCTGGAATCTGAAAACCAGAATCTAGTTTAACATGACACTCTGGATGGGCACTCAGAGCTGACAGGGCTGCTACTATGATCATAGCTGGTCTGAGATGGGAAAAGCTTCCAGAGGAGAAGCGGCTACTCACTCCGATCTGAGCCCTCGGGCTCTCTCTCTCCAGACACAGAAAGCTTTCCTGAGCCGCCGGTGGCCATGGTGGGCACAGGCCACTGCTTGCCACCGCCGCTCCTGCTGACGTGCAGCCGTCTGCTGCTGCCACGTGGACCAGGACCTTCGCAGAAGCTTCCGCTCTGCATGAAGGATGGCCTGTGGCAAGATGGCAGGGAGAACAGAATGGGTCATGAAGGAGGAGGTACAGAAGCCAGGAAAACTCGACAGGTCACAAATAATGACAAAGGCAAAAGAAAAGGACACTCAGGAGCTAGCTGCCCTGGTTCAGAAACCATGTATACAAAGGACACAGATGCCCAGACCCTGGCCCTGCCTTGTGAGTCCTGGTTACAGGTACGACATCCTTCAGTGTGGGTCTGAGTCCCAGGCGATGTCCTGAGGACGGGGCAGTGAGTGCACAGGCTTGAAACAGGTCCTGCCCATGGCAGGCACCTCCTCAGGTTAAGCCACTTACCATTCTCTCTGCCAAGCGGTTTTCTCGATGCTGAAACATCTTCTGCCACCAAACAGTAAATACTTGTTTCTCTAATGTCTCCCTGTAAAAAAAAAAAATCAATTATAAAGCACTTAAAATAAAAAAAAACTACAAAAGAACAAGAAGTTCCAAATAATTGGATTTTTCCTCTTACACTAAGCTTAGATGGGGAGAAAGGAAAGGGGAAGAAAAGGAAAGCAGAAAATAATAGCCCAAAATCCCACAAACAACCCACTATGTTCCAAGCTATTTCTGGTGTCAGCCAAGTGCTCACAGTATGAAAAAGACTAAGAGACCCAGATTCTCCACCAGTTCCCGGGGAATCACCAGCAGTGTTCAGTGGTCGTTAGCGGTGCCAGGCCCTGCTGATCAGCCAGGACACATGTCCTTGGGGGAAGTGGTTAAAAACAGATGCTCAGCCCCCAAGGCTGACGGAGCAGGGGTGAGGCCACCCCAGAAACAGTACTTAAAACGAGTATTCCAGGTGAGGTAGACGGGGTGACAGGTTTGGAAACCACTGCTTTGTCACCTCTGCCTCTGCCTACCTGCTCACCATAATGCTGTCGAAGCCTGTAAAGCAACGCTGGGACACCTGGTCAGCAGCCACCAGGGGCTTTGCATGGGCAAAACTGTGTGTGTGTGTGTGTGTGTGTGCGCACACGCGCAAAATCTATGAGGCAATTGTTTTCAGATCCTGGACTACAGGCAATTCAGACTGTGATCCTTGAGAGATAAGAAACACACAAGGTGAGCGCCTGAGCCACTTTGTGGACAGTCAGAGGAGGAGGAGGGACTCTAAGCAGAGCATGACAGTTTCACTGAGCCAAGGCAGAGACTAGAGTTCAAGAACACAGCACAAGGGCTGTGTGTACCTGTGTGGCCTGCCTAAGCCTGGGCTTCCCCAGCCCCCTGTCTACACCTCCAGGCCGCCACAGTGCCTGAGTGCCTGTGGCCGGGGGGCCCTCCCCTCACTCAAAGGCACACTCACAGACACCTTGCAAGGTCTAAAGGAAAACACCCAGAGCCCTCAGTTGAAGCTGCACAGACAAATTCCAGGCAGGCTAGCACACAGTAGTAGCCAGAGGGCTAAGAGCTAAGTGGAGATACCAAAGGTTGGACAAGGTGGAAGATGGAGTTCTGGCCCATTCCGAGTGGAAAGACCTCACTGAGAACTTCAGAACTCAGAAAAGCTAAGCCTTAGGGATAAGAGCCATACGCTAACACTGAAGACAAAATTTAAAAAGACCCACACGAAGAAAGAATAAAATCAGACTTGACAGGACCAACAGGAACCACCAGAACAAACAGAATGCAAACACCTGCCACAAAATGAAACAGCCTTTAAAGGGAAAAAAAAGCTGTCAACAGAAACAATGACCTCAATGCTGGAATCTAGCAAAAACTTAAAAACAGCTCTAATAAATAAGTTTGACAACTTCAATGAAAAGATGAACAAAATTAGTTACCAGGCAGGGAATCTTCACAGAGAAATAAAAACTACAAAACGAACCAAATAGTTTGATAATTCCTCAAAATGTTAAACATAGAATTACCATATGATCCAGTAATTCTACTCCTAGGTATATATCCAAAATTATTAAAAGCAGGAACTCAAATAGATGCATGTACACAATGTTCACAGCAGCATTATTCACCACAGCCCAAGGTGTGGAAACAATCAATCATATGGATGAACAAATGGTGGTCTATCCATACAATGGAATATTATTCAGCCATAAAAAGAAATGTCCAGACCAATATCCCTTATAAAAGTATATGTAAAAATTTTAAACAAAGTATGAACAGATTGAAATCAGTTATATGCAAAAAGGGTAATACATCACAACCAGCTGGAGTGTATACAAGGAATACAATGTTGATTTAACATTTGGAAATCAGCAAAACTATATGATCAGGGTTCCTAGGCGGGAATTCCCGCTCGTTCTCAGGAATTATTTTCGCTTTCCCATTCCCGAATCCCGAGATACAAACTGTTTTCTGTTCTCCACAATGAATCATTTCCACAAAGTGATGGCCGATACTACCAACCACCTGGGTTCAAGAAGCCAATTTTCCCGATTTCCCAACCAACTTTGCTAGGCATTCAGGAACTAAAAAGCGAAGAAAATTCCCGAGAATGGGCGGGAATTCCCGCCCAGAACCCCTAGTGATAAATAGGAAAAATGTCTAAGAGATACATTGTGAGGAGTATGCTTATTTCCAATTGTGGATATCACTGGGTTCAAGAAGCTGACTTTCCCGATTTCCTGACCAACTTTACTCGGGATTCAGGAACAAGAAATTGAAAAAGATCCCTGAGAACGGGCGGGAACTCCCGCCTGGAAAGCCTACATATGATCATCTCAATAAATGTGGAAAAAGCACTTGGCAAAATTCAACCACCATTCATAATAAAAACTCTCAATAAACTAAGAAGGGAACATTCTCCATCTAATAAAGAGCATCTATGAAATACTAACATATTCAATAGTAAAATACTGACTTTCTGTTTTCCCACTAAGACTATGGAAGACACAAGCACAAGGTCTGACAATTAAGTTCATGAATTGTTGCAACAATGTTGCTAACTAACTTTTTTTAATATCAGAGGAATTATTCATTATGAATTTGTACCAACTGGACAAACAGTTAACCAAGTTTACTATTTGGAAGTGCTGAAAAGACTGAGTGAAAAAGTTAGACGACCTGAACTTTTCGCCAACAATTCATGGCTCTTGCATCACGACAATGCACCAGCTCACAGGGCACTGTCTGTGAGGGAGTTTTTAGCCAGTAAACAAATAACTATTGGAACACCCTCCCTACTCACCTGATCTGGCCCCCAATGACTTCTTTCTTTACTTGAAGATAAAGGAAATATTGAAAGGAAGACATTTTGATGACTTCAGGACATCAAGGGTAATATGATGACAGCTCTGATGGCCATTCCAGAGAGTTCCAAAATTGCTTTGAAGGGCAGACTAGGCTCTGGTGTCGGTGCATAGCTTCCCAAAGAGAGTACTTGGAAAGTGACCGTAGTGATATTCAGCAATGGGGTATGTAGCACTTTTTCTAGGATGAGTTCGTGAACTTAACTGTCAGACCTTCATATATACCCTCTCATTACTTCTATTCAACACTTTACTGGAGATCCTAGCTGTGGCAATAAGGCCAAAATAAAGCATTCAGGCTGGAAAAGATGAAAGTAAGTTGTCTTTATTTGCATATGACATAATTATTTATACAGAAAACCCTATGCAATTTAAAAAAGAAGGAGGGAGGGAGAGAGGAAGGAAGGAAGATATAAAGAACTTCTCAGAGCGTAAGGTGAGTGGGGGGAGGGAGATGAGGGTAAGGGGGATCAAATATATGGTGATGGAAGGAGAACTGACTCTGGGTGGTAAACACACAATGGGTTTTATAGGTGATGTAATACAGAATTGTACACCTGAAATTATGTAATTTCATTAACAATTGTCACCCCAATTTAAAAAAAAAAACTTCTACAAATCAGTAATTTTTTAAAAAGACACAACACATTTTTTTAAAAAGCTAGGGAAAATACTTGAACAGACACTTCACAAAAGACAAGCAAACAGTCAATAAGCATGTAATAAAGGCTGAAAGAGTCAAAATCTGTCATTCAAAGAATAAGAAGTATAAAAGCAGCCCTACTACTAATCAGATTAGGAGGACGGACACAGTTTATAAAGCTAGCTGCAAGGAAACAATGTTTGTCCCAAGGTCAGCCAGCAGTTGTAAAATGCCACAAGGGCCCCCCCACCCCATCCCCACCACCAGGTGGTTACTGCTTCCTTGCCAATGAGCCCCAGATGAGCTCTGCTATCTTCATTTATTCCTGAGGGTACCCATGAGAATGGTCCCTAGTGAATCCCCACTTCTCCTCATAACCTCCTAATCTTGCCTCAGAAAGAGCAACCAACCCCAAAACCATCCCTGTTTCTCTCTGACCCTCCTCAGAATCCTTTAGTGGGAACACAAACCTTACAAATTCCTTTCACTCAGGTGGAGGAGCCCTCCAGGATTCCTACAATCAATCTGACTTGGCTAAACAGGCTTTTGTTCCTGGCCGATTAGGCTTTAATGGTGCTCAGTATCCTTAGTCATGGGGAATGCGTACTCCTGACCAAACAGAATGGCTAAAAAAATTGTCAATACCAAATGCTGGTGAAGATGTGGAGCAACTAGAATTCTCATATTGCTGGTGGGAGTATAAAATGATGTGACTATCTGTAGGCATACACCCACCCTACGATCTGTAAGTCTACTTCTAGGTATTTACCCAAGAGAAATGGAAACAGTCCACTAAAATAAATGTTTACAGCGGCTTTATTCATAATAGCCTCAAACTGGAAACAACTCCTATGTTAAAATCCATCAAAATAGTATCTTATAGTCATACAGTATAGTACTACTCAGTAAATAAAACACTGAACTACTGATACTCGATCTCAAAAATATTATGCTGAACTTTAATAGAAGCCAGACACAACAGAGCACATACCGGGTTTCCCCAAAAATAAGACCTAGCTGGACAATCAGCTCTAATGTGTCTTTTAGAACAAAAATTAATATAAGACCCAGTCTTATTTTACTATAAGACCGGGTCTTAATAATATAATGTAACATAACGTAATATATAATATAATATAATATAATATAATATAATATAATATAATATAATATAATATAATATAATATAATATAATATAAAATAAATATAATACCCGGTCTTATATTAATTGTTGCTCCAAAAGACGCATTAGAGCTGATTGTCCGGCTAGGTCTTATTGTTGGGGAAACACGGTACCTATTACATAAACTTCAGAAACAGGCAAAATTAACCTAGGATGACAGAAATCAGAATAGTGGTTACCTTATTGGGTGGGAATGGGCTGGAAAGGGACATGAAAACTCATCAAACTGTTTACTTAATATCTGTGCCTTTAACTCTGGTGAGTTAATAAACTACCTTTTTTAGTCATTGTTCATGAGATTCCACCATAAATTCTATTCATGTTAAAAAAAAACAAAACCCTAAGAATCATGGAAAGATAAAATATACATATTTGTTTGGAACTCTGATATGCTAAACTCCAAACCAAACCTGGGAATACTAATTTACCATAGGTCACAAGTCAATTCTAGGGGTTAGAGAGATAATTACTATTCTGTGCTGGGCACTCGGCTTGTATTTTACATGGATTACCCCACTTAGTTTTCATGACAACCCTATAAGGACTGGAATCAAGTCACCTCCATTTTACATTTGAGGAAACTGCAGCTAAGAGAGACTGAGTTGTTTGCCCAGGGTCACAGAGCTGGCAAGCGGCCGAGCAAGGGTCTGAACCGGGGCCTGTCCAGCTTCCTCTGAGACAGGCTCTCAGGCACTGTGCTCCCTCGAGAACCAGGAAGGCAGGAACCTGAAAAACTAAGTTTTCTACAAAGATCCAACGAAACCAAAACACGATAAAATCTCAGTCAGGCCTCACAATCCTTCAAGCCTCCAGGCTAATCCCTGTCTCCAGTTCACCCTATACCCTTTGTCTTAAGAGAGTAGCTGGAAATTGGCCTAAACCTGCTCCCCAACAAAAATCCTTTTAGAAGCTCCTCATGGCTATTTCAAAGGTACTCTCAATTTTGGGTCCCTGCAGCATGCCAAAATACAGAAAAGCAATAGAATCAACCGTGACTTTATCTGTAAACGAAACAAAGAGATATGTATGTTGAATGAATGTTATACCAGACCTCAACACAGAAACTCGACAAAGACAAAGCCACTCTCTCTGCAGACAGGAGGGGCAGAGGTAGGTGTTATCCCCTTGTCAGCAACTATGCCCCGCCACTGGCCCCTAAAAACATGTCCTTGGACTTTGTGCTAAGGAGCCAGGTGGGTTCTGGCTAATCCCCTCAGATGAGCATTCAGAGTCCTCCAAAGTACACGTCCCTCCCTCGTCTCTCAGTCCTAAGTTTATGTACTGAGTACTCAAATCAGTCTCCAAAACTGTCACTTTACCAGCTGCATGCACTTGCTCAAACATCCGTCCATCACCCATCTATTGGACCAGGCAATCCCCCTGTGCGCCTCTTCGTCCTGCGCTCCCACCAGCCATCCTCACCTCCTCGGCTCACAGCCAACTCTCCCCCAGGTTCTACCCTCAGCACCAGCTCTGAGCTCTAGGAGAACTTGTGGCGGATGTAACAGAGGACACAAGGATCTATTCTCCTGAACTGTTCTTCAGTTGTTTCTTGTGTAACAGTCTTATCTCCCACCAAAGATTTAAAGTTCCTACAAAGCCATTAAAAAGATCTTCCTTGGACTTTGGAATCAGGGAGATCTGAATTTAAACTTGGCTCTGCTAATTACTGGTTCTGTTACATTTATCATTTTGAACCTGTTCTCTCAGGACTGCTGCGATAAGGAAATTATAAAGATGATTATAAAGATTATAAAAAATTATTAAGATGTCATAGGCGAACAAGTGTATATTTGCTTCCTTTCTCCCATCACATCATGCCCACCTACCATAGTGGCAGACACCAAGTTAGCAACTAATAAGTTTTTAGTTATGTTTTATTTATGCTTTTGCAGTTGAATAACTTCAAATGATTAAAATCTTACATTACACCTACACTAATGTTCATCTAATCATATGATTGTTCCACTCCTGCCCTTTACGCTAGCATATTTTTGCCTATAAAAACCATTAATTTGTTACAATTTGTCAGTGATTTTTATGGCATCTCCTCCATGATTTTGACCAGAACTCTGTAGCGATGAATAATTTCCTTACATTCCACCAACATGCAGTAAGGCCCCACTACAGGGAAACCTGCCCCTGTGGGAGCTAAAAAAGATGTAGTTCTGCTCCCTGCCATCTTAATTTTGTTGATAACTATAGTTTCAAGACTTTAAAAAGCCAGGGCTAGCAGAATAGGAACCAATCGTTTCGCGGAAATCACACTCAAGAATGCCTGCCAAAGCAATGCAAGGTCCAACCACACTCTGATCCAGAAAGCTACTGGACAGCTTTAATGGAGCTTACTGTGGTTAGTAATGAGGGAAGAGGCATAAAACTCAGGCTGTTTTGAAAGCATGTGCAATAAAGATGGACAAAAGTGTTCCCGGGGGAAAGACCGGCTGTCTTCCTGCTGAATGAAATCAACGAGCCCACATGATTGAAACACCAGGAAGAATCTGGGCCTAGGGGGCTGGGAAGCTGAAAAGCAAAAGGCTATGTAGGTGGAAGAATTAGACCCAAGACGCCTGCCTCAGAGCACACAGGAACTGCAGGGCCTACCTGTGAAAGCGTGCCGCTCTCGCATGAAGGACACTTTCTTGCTGCCGCCACTGCCAGAGTCTTCTCCATGCCTGGAAGGCCGCAGGTAGGGCTCTCTGCTGGAAGTGACTGTCTGCTCTGGCCTGCAGCAGCTGAAGTGAAACAACGAATGACCTTTACTTGTACTTTATATTTAAAAAGAAAATGACCTTTCAGGGTCACACTCTGGAGGGAGGTTTGCTTCCTACACAATTTGAGAAAAAGATTAAAGTGTTATTTTTAATCTTTGCCAATATGGTAGATGAAAACTGAAATATGATAAGTGAAAATTTTTCACTTCAATTAAAAGCGGAGTGGGTTAAGCATCTCTTCATATGTTTTTATGAATATATAGTTATCTAAATTTTTTCCCTGTGGCCTAAGGGTTCGTACACATTGCCCGTTTCACTATCTGATTGTCAGCATTTGGCTCAGTGATATATACAATGTGCTTCCTGAACCTTAAGAAATTGCTTAGTCCTTTGTTGTGTATGTTATCAATACTGTTCCCACCCTGTACCTTTTATTTAAAATGTTTTATTTGTAATACAGATTCTTTACATTTTTACATGATTATAAAAGGCTACTACTATTTCACTGATATATCAGTAGGAAGACAGACAAATGCCATAGAACATACATATGTGCCTCCACGATGGAACATCTTGCAGGGAAAAAGCATATATGCATGTGTGGCAGTTTTTAAAACAGGACTGCAAATTCTTTGCTTCTCCTGTACTGAGAATTGCTTTATGCCCTCTCCCAAGAATCTGGGTGGGACAGTGAGAGCTTTGACTAATAGACAATGGTGAAGATGACACTATGTGATTTCCAAGGCTAGGTCATAAAGGGCCATAGAACTTCTGTCTTGTTTATTGAAACACTCACTTTTGGAGGAAGTCTGACCACCCTGAGGCCACCACACTGTGAGGAAGCTCAAGTCTCTTGAAGAGGCCACATGTAGGTGTTCTGGTTAACACTCCCAGTTGGGCCCAGTCTTCAAGTCATTCCAGCCCAGGTACCAGACATGTGAGTTTAGAAACTTCTAGATGATTCCAACCTCCTGCCATGTGGATCTCCCTAGCTGACGCTCCAAACACCATGGAGCCATCCTTGCTATATCCTGTCTCAATGTTTGACACACAGAATTCTTAAGCATAATAAAATGGTTGTTTTAAGCCACTGAATTTGGGGTGATTGTTTACATAGCGACAGATCACTGAACAGTATTCACACATGTGGGAATATATGAGTACACACACTCCTATTCACACAGAGGGAAAAAGATATTCACCAAATGTTATCTCAAGAGGCAAGATTATGGGTGTTTTAGTTTTCCTCTTTATGTCTTTCTACACATCGGAAATTTTCAAAACTGTCTATGTGCTACTTTTCTTTTCACTGTTTATTACGGACAATTTCAAATGTAAACAAAAGTAGAAGCAGTAGTATAAGGAATCCCCATGAACTTATCATCCAGCTTAACAACTGGCAAACATTTTGCCGTTCTTTACTTTTTCAAAAGAACCCATAATAATTAATATTTATATCTGTTTCTAAATAGAAAGGACTGATGTGCTCCTCGGATAACTAAACCAAGAGATGAAATTCAGATTGTAAGCTAAAGATTTTTTAAAACAACAACTAAGCAGGGCCCTTACTATTTCCCAGACCTTCCACTGTGCATGCCATGCTGGCAGTCTGACAGATGAGAGTACTGACCCCTGACCTATCACCAGTGCTGGGCCCCAGTGTCATGGTGCTCTCTTTTGCCAAGAAGGAGCTAAAAGAGACCCTCTGCTTCTTTTCCACCTTAAAAAGACACAACTTTTCAACTCTGGCACTCACATTCTATTTCTAAAAGGTCTCTCTACATTCTTTGGAGCTTGCATTAAATGACCTTCAGAGATCAAGTGGTAATGTCCTTTCAGAAACGGCCACATAATCCAAAGGGACATCAAAGAATGCAACAGTTTAAAGCATTTTCTAGGCATGGAAGGCAAAGGTGACAAAAACAAGCCATGCCCTGGGCTAACTATCCAAACTCCAAGAACCGAGTCGATCCTTGGAAAAAACTCTGAAGCGATCAAGAACAGTTTGTCTGTTTTTTTGTTCACTCATTTGTTCATTCATTTGTCTAAATATTAGTCAGCACCTACCCTACTCCAAGCACTGTGTTGGGCTAAGGAGAAGAAAGAGACAGGCTGTACCCTCAAGAACATTACAGCCTGGTAGGGAGAGGCCAGTAAACAACCATGGGATGAACATTCTGATAAAGAAACACACACCTGGGTGGGGCTGGGGGAAGAGGTAATATCTGAGCTGAAAGGGTAGCGAGGAATAGAGAGGCGCAGGTACAGTGAGAAGCAGGAGGGCAGAGTACATGCAGAGAAGAACTGGCAGCTTAACTGGTCAGGGCGCAGTTGTGAAGGAACAGAGAGAGGGGTAACAGAAAAGGTAGAGAAATAGACAGGGATGAGATCCCAAAGGAGTTTGTATGCCTCGATAAAAATTTGGATTTTATTCCAAAACTATGAAGAACCAGCCAAAATCTTTAAACTCTAGCAGCAGATGGCGGTGGGGAATGTGGAGGGCAGCACAAAAATAACTGGGAGGAGTTTGGTCTGACTTGGCCTGTTTTACTGCCAGGCATGGCCAAAAAGAGGCATGTGCAGTGGTGCCACTTCCCACTGCAATGCCCATGCAGACGTCATCAACTGAACACACAGTCCTGAGCCTAAATGCGGCCTCAAAACCCTTCTGAGTTCAGCACTCCAGACAGCTTCCCCTCATCATTAGAGCTGGCCTGCAAGACCACACTTATTTGCCACCCGGGGGCTAAATTACAAGCCTGTGAGAACAGAAGCTTTGTCTGCTTTGTATCCCAGCTGTATCCTCAGTGCTTAGTGCAGTATCTGAGGCATAGCGGCCGCTCAGTACGTCTTTTTTAAATGGAACTGAATCTGTCTTTCTCAATCTGCCTTTATCAATTCGTCAGCCTGACTCCTACCTCCTACTACCCCCTGTGGGTACCTGTGTCTCACACTGTTGAGCACTGGGATATATGATAATTATGCTTTTCATCTTTCCCAGTATCTCCTGAAGGCCCCGCGGGGTGACAGACTGGCTAACTAATAAATGAATCTGAGTAAAGAAATGAATGGAATGAAAAAGAGTTCGTCACTTTCAGAGAACACCTGCATTTTCGTAGCAGATGAAGGAATGGCTGTTATGTGGATTTTCTGACATCACTAGAGGGAACTGGGGGAAATACCTTTGACTTTTTTACAGCGCCCTCTCTTCCAAATCCAAATACCAACACCTGTTAGCATAGGCCTTTGCCAAGAATCTTTCCAAAGCAAATGGGTCCAAGAATGTAAGCCAGCAAAGCAATCTGCTAGGAAGTACTTCATACCTGCATGTATCGCCTTTTCTGAGTATGCTGTAGCCACAATTTGATACACTTGTGTAGCAATGTTATTCTGAAATAAAACACAGAACACCAAGGTACTTCCCATCCTTTAAGTTTTTGTTTTGTTTTAAAGGCAGGTATAGTTACATTTTGAGTGCTAAAGGCACCCCATGGGTTTCATTCTAGGATAGATGGAAATATAAACCTGGTATCTAACATGAAATCTGTCAACCCTGATTTTGGGCTGTGGCTTGCTCCCAAATTTTGACAACTTTCTTGTAAACCTAACTAGACCACTAAGCACAATTCCTCTGAAACTTAGGTAATATGCATGAAACCCCCCAAATATCCTTCTGGTTTTATGGCCAAACTCTGGGGGTTACCACCACCCAGGTCTGTGACATGCTCCTTTCATGCAGTGATTTTGAGAGTGAGAACCACACCAGTTTTGTAAGCCAGGATTTAGAACAATGATATACCCCGGTAACTCCAAGGTGAGTGAGTTAAATATTGGAATTCTCACTGACTCATTAAAAAATGCTCCAGAATTGGACCTATAACTATGCAAATTAAACTGATTAAACTTTTTTTTTGGGGGGGGGGTATATTGACCATTTCTAGCAAGTGTATAGTGGTTACCTCTGAAGAATAGGACTAAGGCGTTGGAGGGAGGGACCCAGGCAGCTTTTATTTTACTTTCTACCTTCCTTCCTATACATTAAGTTTTCCTCATGGACATGTGGCACTTTTATTTATTTATTTTAACTGATTAACTCTAAAAAACTGCGGACACTCTCTGCACCCTTCAAGAGCAAACCACAAATACTCACTTGAGCCTTCTCTTGAATGGCATCAGTGCATGAATTTGAAGACATGAACATCACTAAAGCCTGAAGGACAAGGCAGTGAGTTCGCGGGCAAATACTTCAAACTAAGGTGATCAAGAACCAGTACAAAAATCCTCATTCCACGTCTCCTCTGAGCAGCCAAAAGGAAAATGCAAGCTCAGGAACCACTGGTTTACAGCAGGGTCTTTCTGAATCTGGTGCTGTAGGTCATGGAAGGGTAAGTGATCCCCCCTGGAGAACGTGAGTCAGAACGTAAGGAGAAGGCCAGAATCCCTACCTGTAGTGCTCCCAGGCAGCACGCAGGCAGGGGAGCTGCTCCCTTTCCTCCCTCTGCTCAATCCGAGACTGCCAGAGGTTCCAGAACCTGCGCAGCAGCTGAAACAAAACAGGAAGGAAATAGAAGTTTATTAGAGTAAAAGGTAAAATAATCTCTCTTAACCTGTTAGTTAGCAAATTCCTATTCCAAAAGACTGTAAACTCCCCCAAAGCAGGAATTACTGCAATTTGGAGAAATGGACATATAACAGGCTTGCAAAATAATTATGGTTAAGCTATATATATGGAGCTATTCTGGGCCAACATAACAAGCAAAAAGGATCTTCCAGTCTATGAAAATCAGAAGCTATTCCTAAACTGTGCCTCGTGGCAGACAATGCCATTTTAGAAATTATAAAAGTGATCTTATCACATATTACTGCCTATGAAGTAGTCTTGCCAAAAAACGTTTAACTTCCATCTAATCAAGTCCTTAGATTTAACTTCGTTTATAGGAGCTACATAGAAAGAAGGAAAATCAAATGACATCAAAAGGAAACAAACAGGTAAATCGAGAATATGAAACATTGTACAAAATAACTCACCTTCTTATTCAAAAAGTCAATGTCATGTTAATAAACTGTGTACATTATGCTAAGTGAAATAAGCCAGTCACAAAAGAGTTATTACTGTAAATGTGAGGTATCTAGAGTACTCAAATTCAGACAGAAAGGAGAATGGTGTTTGCCAGGGGATGGGGAAAAGGATAATGGGGAGGTGGTGTTTAACGGGTAAAGAGTTTCAGTTTGGTATTTTTTAATATAAATTTTATTGGGGAATACTGGGGAACAGTGTGTTTCTCTAGGGCCCATCAGCTCCAAGTAATTGCCCTTCAATCTAGTTGTGGAGGGCACAGCTCAGCTCCAAGTCCAGTTTTCACAAGATGAAAAAAGTTCTGGAGATGCACGGTGGTGATGGTTACACAATAATGTGAATGTACTTAAATATCACAGAACTGTACATGTAAAAATGGTTAAGATGATAAATTCTGTTATGTGTATTTTACCGCAACTAAAATATAAACACATTAAAACAAAAGAAGTGGGGGGGGGTAGAAGGGGTTGTTACTAAGAGGCTTTAAGATACATAACCAAATGTAGCGAGTAATCAATCCTTACTTGAATTTGGTTTGAAAAAACCCGACATAAAAGACATTTTTTTAAGGCAACAGTGGAAATTTGAATATAGGGTGGGTACTGGATAACAGGGAACTGCTATTCCCGTTGTTAAGGATCATATGATATTGTGGTTATTAAGAAAATGCTGGGTGATGCGTGCTGAAATGTTTAGATGTAAGATGTCATGATGTCTGTAATTTACTTTGCAATGCTTCAGAAAAACAGGAAGCAAATATCATTTGTTGAATTTAGATAGCTGTTTATTACACTATTCTTTGTATTTTCCTATACTTTTGAACATTTTCCTAATTAAAAACAAAACAAAAAACCCATCATCCTTCTACTCACAGAAACACAATGTACAAGTAGAGACAGAATGTTTGTTGCCTTCAGGTATGTCAACCACTCAAGAGAATAGATTTAGTGCAAACACAACCAAAGCCTCCTTGAGTGTAGACTTAACGTGTATTCCCTGTCAGAATCAGAATCCACAATCCCTGGAGGGTTCCAGTCAAGATGGCACAGTAGGTAAACACTGTGCTTACCTTTTTTTACGACCACATCAAAATTACAACTAAAGTACAAACAACCATCATTGAGAATCGCCTAAAATCTTGCTGAACCAAAGCCCTACAACTAAGGACATGCAAAAGAAGCCATGTCAAGACTGGTAATAGGGGCAGAGTTGCAGAACAGGCTGGTCCCACACTCGCATATGACCATAAAAAATCAGGAGGAATATCTCAGCTGTGGAGGCTCCCTGCCCTCCCAGGAGTGAGATCTTCCAGCCCCACCCCAGCCCAGGGTTCCAATGCTGGGGAGAGAAGTCCCCATAATTTCTGATTGTGAAACCAGCAGATATTGTGACTGAGTGAGATGGAGGATGGCTGGAGACAGGGGTTTCTCTGAAAGGGACAGTGCACGGACTTACCCACAGACAAAATCACTCGCTCTGAGCTCCAGTGCTGGGGCAGCAGCTGGGGCAACAGCTGGACCAGTAGCTGGAGAGGTAGCAGGGACATATGGTGAGGAACTGAGTTGTCTGGCTTAGGATGGGGGCTGGAGGGGCAGCTTTCTCCTTGACAGAGGAACTGGCAGAGGCCATTGTTTCTTTCTTGAGCCTGCCCTCCTCCTAGCATGCAGATATGGGCAGCGCCACATCTGAGTCTCCGCTAATCCTTTGCCATGCCCTGGCGATTGGAGACACTGCCTCATCCAACTCTTCGGCACATCCAAGCCGGTGACTTTTCCGTAAAAACTGCCTGCCTTAGCTCATGCTGTAGACTTTCCTAGGGTCTCTCAAAGATTTGCGAGACAAGCAGCATCTGGCTTGAGCGTGTCCTGTACCTCTGGCTGAGCAGCTCTAAGCCCAGCACTAGTGACAGCCAGCCTTGTTCGCAGCTTGGCCTCTTGAGGCACTGCCAAGCACAGCACAGGGCGGCAGCCATCTGCAGATTTCTTTGTGGCTCCTGCCGGGTGGTCCCAGGTGGAGTACGGGCTATAGCTGAACTTGACCTGCAGCGGATCCCCTCCAAGGCAATCCTGGGGCTGGCGCCCCCAGTGGCCAGCTGTGAAATGAGCTGGAGCATCACCCAGCTGCCTCCAAGAAAGACACACCCAAGGGGCGATTGGGCCGGCGCCAGAGTCGTGCTGAGGCAGATCCTGCTCAATGGGATCAGCCTCCGCACCACAGCTCCTCCACTGCTGTAGTCCCTCAACCAATGGGCCTGAGGGTTGATGTCAGCTGATTTCTGAACAAAAGCTTTGCAGACCAGAAGGGACTGGCCCGAAATGTTCAAAGTGATACAAAGGAAGGACCTACGACCAAGATTACTCTACAGAGAAAAGCTATCATTTAGAATCGAAAGACAGATAAAAAGCTTCCCACATAAGAAAAAGCTAAAGGAGTTCATCACTACCAAATCAGTATTACAAGGAATCTTAGAGGACTTAAGAAGAAGAAGAAGAAGAAGAAAAAAAAAAAAAATATATATATATAGGTATGTAGGCAATACCTACATACCTATCAACAATTATTTTCAATTGAAATGGATTAAATGCTCCAGTCAAAAGATGGGGGGGGGGGCTGAATGGATAAGAAAACAAGACCCTTATATACACTGCCTACAAGAGACGCACTTTAGATCGAAATATACACACAGACTGAAAGTAAAGGGATGGAAAAAGATATTTCATAAAAATGGAAAACAAGTAAACAAAAAGCTGGGGTAGCAATACTTAGAGCAGACAAAACAGACTTTAAAACAAAGACTATAACAAGAGGCAAAGAAGAACCTAGTAATCCTACTTCTGGGTAATTTATCCAAAGAACCCCAGAATGCTACTTCGACGGGACGTGATCATCCGTATGTTCACTGCAGAATTATTAACATAAGCCAAACTATGAAGCCAACCTGGGTGTCCCTGAATGGATGAATAGATAAAGAAGAGGTGGTACATATATACAATGGATTATTACTCAGCTATAAGAAAGAATGGAATCTTGCCATCTGCGACAACGTGGATGGACCTAGAGGGTACAGTTCTGAGTGTAGTAAGTTAGACAGCAAAACACAAATGTCATATGATGTTACTTATAAGTGAAATATAAAGAACAAAAGAACAAACAAAACAGAAACAAATGTGTAGATATGAAAACATTTTGATGGTTGCCAGATGGGAGGGCGGTTGGGAGTGGGTGAAAAGGGGAAGGGATTAAGAAGTACAAATTGCTTGTTACACAGTAGTCGTGGGGATGTAGGGTACAGCATATGGAATATAGTCAATAATATTGTAATAATTATGTATGGTGTCAGATGGGTAGAAGATCTATCGGGGTGATAGGAGGGATGTTGGGAGCATGGTGAAAAAGGTAAAGGGATTAAGAAATACAAATTGGTAGTTATAAAATAGTCATCATGTGGATGTAAAGTATAGGGAACATAGTCAATAATATGGTAATAGTGCCAGGTGGTACTAGTCAGAGGGATCACTTCCTAAATTATATGAATGTCTAACCACAACACTATATACTTAAAACTAATATAAAATAATACTGTCAACTCCAATTGAAAAATTTAAAAAGGAGGGGAGATCAACAATATTGTGACAGCGTGGTACAGTGTCAGATGGCTGCTGGACTTACATTAAGATCGCTTTAGCACAGGGAATATAATCAACAATGTGGTAAAGGGCTGAGTATAGTGCTGGGTGGGTACTGCTGCATAACTATGATGCACACCTGAAACTAACATAAGATTGCATGTTAGCTACATTTTAGTAAAAATCTTTAAAAACAAAAAAAGAATCCACAGTCCCTGACTTCTGATTCAAATATCAATTTTCTTAGCAAACAGATACAAAATGGGATCCAAAAAGGCATAAACACAGGTTTCTCTATCAGCCGGTATAGATTACTAAAGAAAACGGACACTAAGGTTTCAGTCTAAAGATCTGTGGACAAATCGGTAAGCACAAAGATTAAAAGGGGAATGGTTATCAGAAGAGCTCCCTTGATACAGAAGACGACCCTCACCGCGATGTCATGCTGCTGGTGAGCGAGATTCCTTCTTAGTCGTTGCAGGTGGGCACGGGTCACATTGTCTTTCAGAGCTCTAAAGCAAAAGAGCTGTGAAAAGAAGAAAGGACACAACCAGTCACAAATCAGCTGTATCTTTAAAAACAGCTCAGTCACAGTTCACAGCTGCTCCCATGTCCCTGAGAGTGTTTCTCTGCTTTGAGTTTCAACTGGGAGCCTGATACAAGCCAGGCCACCCAGTAGGCACTTAAATAGCTGTCAAACTTCCCTGCCGTTCACAGATAATGCACAGGAACGAACACACCTTCATCTCCGACCAGGAGAGATCCCCATGACCCAGATGGGAACACTGCAGACAAAGGTTAAAAACATCAACTTTGCCTTTCAGAAAGGAGACAGATTTTTAGCCTATGGGGGGTTTTTCATTTTGTTTTGTTTTTTTACCACGTGGAGTCAACGTGTATACTTGCACAATTATTAATGCAGTTTTGCAAGAGCAGAACAGAAGGAAGAGAAGGAATCCTCGGTGAGAAAGGGGGTCAGGGTAGGGGCAGGTCAAGCAGACCTGGCTCAAGCTCCATCAACAGTGTCTGCCATGTGACTAGGCAAAGCCCATTCCCCCACGCCCTGGGCTTCAGTTTTCTGAGACAGTGAAGCAATCAGGGATTCTCATAATTGTGTTCTACGGAACCCCATAGGATACTAAAAGGGTTGGTGAGGGTGGAGGACAGCAGCCAGAGGAGGGACTACTCCCTAGACCTTGCTTCATCCACAGCATGTCTACTTTGATTTCACAGACAAGGCTCCCACCATTTAAAAGGTGGCCTGCCATGTGAAAAAACCCAGGACTAGATCATTTCTAAGGTTCGTTTATAGCTCCAAACCCCTTTGACCCCACACCATTACCATCTCTGATCCAAAATGAAAATAGGGATACCTGCAACAAAGGAGGGCTTCATGATTGAAGCTCCCACATGATCAGATGCACTTAAAAGAGTATGATGTGGCTCGGAACCCCAAGAGCGGATGCCTGAGCAAGGCTGACAAGCTTACCAGCAAGCTGCGCCTACAGTGCTCTTCTGCCACCTTCCACTGGGCAGCTCCTTCGGCACACAGCAGCACATCTGCCAGGAGTTAAGGCCTTTCGTCTTAACAAGGTTCCCAGCCCCGCACAGTACAATCCTAGTGACCCATCTGAAGCGTTCTGGCTGCAGGGGATCACGGATATGCCAGTGGGCTGATGTCCACCTCTGTTTCCTCCTGATGACCCAAGGAAGGGTGGGCAAAGGGAAACCACGTGAGTCACTTACCAAACAGCTGGCCTTGCCTTTGTCCCCTCATGCCCATTGCACGAGAGGCAAAAGATAGTTGAGATAAATGGCCACCAACTGCAGTAAACATTTCAGAATTGCCATATCTAAAGCAGAACCCACTCTTTCTTCTGCATTCTCTGTTTTGGCATCACAATCCAGTCAGATGTTTAAGCTAAGAAGCTTGGAGTTATTTTCAAACATCTTCTCCTCCCACTCCCTGCATCTACTCAGTCGCCAAGTCCACCTGCTCTCCTAAATCTTTCCCGTTCTTCTGTCCCTGCCCCCAGCACACTGCAGTTCATTTGACTTGCCCCTCCCACAGACTGGCAAGAGAGCCTCCTCACATAGCTGGTCACCCTGTGCTCCCTTCGCTCCTCTAATCTAGATTTATCCTTTATGAAGTACACATCTACTGCACCACTTCTCACGAACTTCCAGAGCACCGCCACTGCCATCAGAATAAAGCCCAAATTCCCAACCACCACACACAAGGAGCCCCAGCCTACACCTACCTGCGCTGAACGACAGCTCTCCTATCCACACCCCTACAACTCACTACAGCCCCCACCCCCATTGCCATCCTTGGATGCTTTTCCTCATCAATGCCTGTGTAAATGCCATTCCTCCGACCAGCAACGCCCTTCCTGATTTCTCTACTGGACGAACTTGTCATCCCCTAAGACTTCAATTCGGCGCAGACATCACCCCCGCGGCTGAACTGCCACAGTAGCTCTCGCAGAACTGCATACACACTTTTATGACAGCACTTACACGCCATACTGTAAAAGACCCATTTTCATGTCTATTTTCCCCACTGGACAATGAACTACTGTGAGTCTCTGAGTTTGTCCAGATTCCAGAACTAAGGCAAGAGTTTAAAACAGGGGTGTGAAAACTGCAGCCCGCGGGCCAACTGCAGTCCGCAATCCATTGTTAATTGGCCCACAGCCAATTCCAAAAATATATTTAGTTTACTTAAATAAACCAGGTGAGGCAATACGTACTTCACCTTGAGTGAGTGGCCTGGCTGTTTGCGTATTTTACCGCATATGGCCCTTGGTGAAAAACGTTGAAAAAAGTTTAGATACCCCTGGTTTAAAACAAAGCAAGAGTTCAGTGAACAAACGAATGTGTGGATCACATCCCAGGCAGTCTAAATCCTCACACCTGGGCACATACTGTGGTGGGGGCAGTGATTCAGAACAGTAACGCTGGAGCAAAGGCTAGGCTTAAAAAATCCTGCCAAGAAAAGTGATGAAATGGTAACATAGAATTCAGGAGAGTGGGGTCACCTCTGAGGCACAGGAAAGGAATGCAGTCAGGGAGGAGCAGAGAAGGTGTAGGGACAGAGGCAGGAGTGCAGTTTCCAGGCTCTCGGCCTCACGTGGAAAGGCGCTGGCTCAGGTAGTAAATAGCCATCAACTGTGATTGGATGGCCATCAGCTATGGCTAGTTGGCCATCAGCTGTAACCGGTGAGCCATTGGCCACTAATATAACTGCCGTGGCTACGCTAGCAGTGGATGGTGGCTGAGCTAGCAAGAGCGGATAGCAGCTAGCAAGTGAGGCTGGCTAGCAGAGAGAAGTGGATGGCAGGTTGCGGATCGTGTGGCTCCTGCTTCCTGTGTCTCCAGCCCAGCCGCCAGCGAGAATATAGTGATATGACTCCCCTACCTATGGCTCCGTGGGTGTTCCTTTTTGGCCTCACCATGTCCTGCGTTCTTACATGGGGAGTGGGAGCTGAGACCCCACATGACACCCGGCATGACAGACGGGTGTTAGCAATGTTCTATGTTTTAAGCTGAGTGGTGGGTACAGAGGTGTTCATTTTATTATTATTCTTTAAACTGTAAAGGTACGTTACACATACTACTTGAATATTCCCAATGAAACAAAAACTTTAAGAAAAAAGACAACATAAATCAGGACTGTCTTAAACTGTTTAGTAACTGTCTCCCCTATTGTCCTGACTGATCTTATAGGCTGCTGAGTTCGTGCTGTCCTGACTGAGGCGGACAGGCCTGGGTGGCTGAAAAGGATACAGTGTTTCCAGTGAGTAAAGGCCCTGCGCAGTGCCATCTTTCTGGCCAGCACCTCCAACTGAGCCTGGTGGGCATACAAGCTCTCCTTCCGCTCCCAGGCCCACTGCCAATCACAGAAGTGTGTCTGGAGCACGGTGACTCGGTGGAATCGCTCAGCCATCTCTGCAATGGAGAAAATAACTTAAGTGCTGCCCCCCACACCAAGACTGGGCAATGGGCTGGAAGCATCTTTAAGACAAGCTGAACGCTGCTACTGGCAGACAGAAGGAATCCAAGGCTGCTCTCACAGAGTCCCAGAACAAACGTAGTTTTAAACAAAGGAGGGTTATTAGGAGTCCCTTAGCTATATCTCTTCTCTCCAAGGAATAAGAACAGGTCTGTAATTTTAGGGAGGTGGATGCTATAAAATCAGTTACATCAAAGATCTGAGACTCCTGCTTACTACTGATGAGTAGGAATAGAGAATGCTGCTTTTAAAGACTCAGTTTTACTTGACTGATCACTATCTTTTTAAAAATTTATGTTTGTTTATTACTCTTTACTGATGTCTCCCGGATAGTACTTTAGAGACTGTCAATGACACACAACTTAGTCACCATGCTGGCGAAGGCTTTTCTGAGCTTTCAGTCAGGCTGATAGGGCTGCCAGCTTTATCTCCTTTTAACACCAATTAGCTAATGGCCTGATGAGCTCAAGTCCAGGAAGTGGAAAGGAGTAGGCCCTGGAATTCAAAGGCCGTAATTGGACAAACGTTAGTCTGCAGCTCATCATGTCCAATAGCTTAATGCCTTTACCTTAAAGCTTGGGCAACTAGACAATAGTGACTGGTGCCCTGTCACTATTCTCAAATGAACACATTCAAACTTTTCCAAGAGGCAGTATAACAGCCTGGAAGATTTCTGCAGGGAGACCTCGGTGAAAGCTGGAGAGCCCAACCCAGTGTCTAGCACAGGGCTTGAGTCACTTCTGCGTAGGTTTAAGAAACCAAAGTACAGAAAGTACTGACGATCATGACCTATGTATTATTACTTCTGAACTCTCACTGGAAAATAAACCATTTGAAGCATGTTCAAAAAAACTCAACAACATAAATCACATTCATTTGCATAATTGGGGAGAAACAAACAATCTAAATTTCTATCAACAGAAAAATGGCTAAATAGATTATGGTGAGTCATTCTATAAAATACAATCATTAGAAAAATAACAATTATGAAGAACACTTAAAAGACATAGGAAAGTGGTTGTTAGTTGTATGGGGGGAAAAAGCAATACGCAACCATTGTACGTATATTCATCATAATAATCACAACAGTTATAGCATAATTAAGACCCTACTGAATAAAATATATGCATAAAAGAAAAGAAATATATGCCAGAAGAAAATCACTTAAATGTCAATCAAGGATGATGTATTTTCCTCCTCAGTATCCTTTTTCCAAAATTTATGGCATAATATGATTATATCTCTCCTTAATAAATTAGCACCACTGGCAGACGGAGAGTGGAAGTGGTGACCCAACCCTCTGTCTCTCAAGCCCGGGACTTCTGCTCACTGTTCCGCTGTCTCTTCACTCTACGGCCCTGCAAGTATTCAAGCCAGGCCTTCAGGGATCTCCACTTTTGCCAGTGCTGATGGTGTTTCACTGCAGAGACAGCCTGCCATCTCTCCCTCTGGACACACAGGAGCTGTTCCCGCCACCGCGACCAAGCCTGAAAACCAGAGAAAAGACCATGATCAAAGGAGAAGCAGGAAAGCAGAGGTGAAGTGCCAAGAAGGGAAAAAAGAAATAGAGACACACTGGAAAAGCTAACGTGGGAAACAAGGAACCAGCAATCCCTAAGCAGGGTCATAAACTATGGGAAGATGGGGTGGAAGGATCTTTAAGAAGGGCATTCTGCTTCTAGAAAGTAAGTTGGGTTTTTTTTCCTAGATTAAGAACAAAAATAAAGAGGAATACTAAAATCAATGAGCAGACAAGAAGCAGGGACAATCCAAGGGGTAATAGAATTAATTCAGAGTTGGGACAGGTGAGGGTCTGCCTTTTCTTCCAAAGTGGGAGGGAGCCTACTGTCAAGAGGCCCTCTCTCAGACACATTAGTTTCCTGGAAGCATGCCTACAGAAACTCAGTGTCTACGAAAGGAGTCCCTTAAGACTGTCCATCAATGTGCACCCTTAGGAAAGTCTTTGTGTGTACGAGGCAATATGCATGCCCTACTTTGAAGACAACTACCTCAGATAACGACTTTATACCTTTTCTTAAACCTGTAACATGTTTTCGCCTTTCCTTCCTCTCAGCTGAATAACATTCTTCCTATTTCACCAAGAAAATAAAAGCAATCAAAAGAAAATTTTCTCAAGATCCCTCTACTAGACCCACCACCTACCCACAGGCTCTGTCTTCTCTCTTGGATACTCTGGATAAACTGTCCCTGCTCCTATCAGAGGTCACCGCTGCCCCATGATGGATACATCCCATCCGCTGTCATCTTCTCAAGTTTATCACTCTGGCAATTTCTCCCACTTCTGCATCGTCAATTTTCACTATTAGATTTTTAAAATCAGCATATAAATGAGCATATGAATGAGCTATTATTTCTCCCATCCTAAAAAAAAAAAAAAATCCCTTCAGGATGTGACAACCAAAAGCAATGGGTGAGACCTTTCATGGGACTTGAACCTGACATTAAAATAGCAAAATTATACAGTCTGAATATAAACTGTGTTTTAAATATTATCATATCTATATTAAATTTCTTGGATATGATAATGATATTGTGGTTGCATAGGAGAACATCCTTATTTTTAGAAAATATAAGCTAAAGTATTTAGGGTACACTTTATGTCTGCAACCTAACAGTGGCTCTGAAAACATGAAATACGTTAATATAATAAGAGAAAGAAAATGTGGCGAGATGTAAACAACAGTTAAACTAATGAACAGTATACAGTATCCACCTTTTTCTGTGATTTGGTATTTGTCAAAAATAAAAACTTGAAGGGAAAAGATTGCTGCCACAAAAATACTTTGTAAAAAGAATGAATCAGTAATTCTCAAACCAATGAACTAACATCTCTCTCTAGACCACACTTTACCACCCAGCTAACGAAGGAGGAATATGTCTCTGTGAGTCCCCAAATAATGTAGGGGACTTTTAAGTCTGTGAGTCCCCAAATAATGTAGGGTACTGGGATCGTGTCTCGTGAGACTGAAGAATGGAAACACCGACCCAGGAGAGGCAGAGTTTTAAAAAGAGGATAGTTTATTGAAAACAAAGGGTCAGAGCTCCCGAGCGGGAGGGCAAGCCAAATGGAGGTGCCCAGTGACTGAGGCAAAAGCTCTTACTTTTATACCTTCCCTTGCCTGTTTGGGGAAGCTGAGCTGGTGCCTTTTAATGAAATTCTTTTACCAGGTTTGTCCTGCTTGCCCATCCTGAAGGAATTAGCAAAATAACCCACTCTTATCTATCAGATCTGCTTCATGTCAAAAGGAATTTTATTATTAACCTCAAGGCATCCTTATATTTTGTCCTGGAGTGAAGGAATGATTTCAAAACCTGGAGTTTTAGGATATGCTGTCTTTGTTTATTCCACCAGAGACCTCCCTGTCTACCTAACGACAAGCTAACTAACCTGGCTCATTAACACTCAACTTCTTTTCTTTCTTTTCCAAATTCCTCAAAAGAGCTCTTTTCTCATTTCTCTTCTTCCAAGCTGGCTTCCTTGAATCCTCTCCCTACCAGGCTTACAGAAACTGCTCTCATCAAGAGTATCACGATCTCCATTTATCTCAATCCCAATCCAAAGGTCAAATCTCAGTCCTCATCTTCCCAGATCTGCCAGAAGCATGTGACACACCTTCCCTCACATGGCTCCCAGGATAACTCCAGGCTCCTTTGTTCCTGTAGCTGATTATCACCTCGAAGGCTCAGTCCTGGAACCTCTTCACTAGCTACTCATCATTCCCTTCGTGTTTTCATCCAGTTTCATAGCTTTAAATACCATCTGCATGCTAAAGACTCCCAAATTTATATCTCAGATCTGGACCCATCCTAACTACTCCACAGATATATCCACTGCCTCCTCGTGATTATTCAAAAGACCTATCAGGCTGAAACGTGGAGCTGAGAACGGAGCTCCTCCTAATCTTTCCCTATAAACCTGCTTCTCCCTCCATCTTCCCCATTTCAGTAAATGACAACTCCATTGGTCCAGTTACTTAGGCCAAAAACCTGTCTTCATCTTGCACTGTCTCTGAAACTTCACATCTTATCTATCCATTAGCAATTCTTGTTGATAATACCCTCAAAACATACCTAGAATCCACACCATCTTGCTATCATCCTGGTCCAAAATCTCACCCGGAATTTTGTAAGAGCTTCTTAACTGTTTTTCCTGCTTTTATTCTTGTCTATTGTCTATTCTTTATTTTTTTTTTTGAATTTACAAGCATATTAACATATAAACACTAATGAGAAGCAGGCTGGCAGGAGCCTCCCCAGCTGTCACTGCTCAAGATTAACACTTCAAGGGGATCTCGGTGCCCATACACAGTACCAGCTCTGGGGCATAGTATGGTTTATTCTTAACACAACAGCCAGAGTGGCCCTTTTTCTTTTCTTTTTCTTTTTACACTAAAATTTATTGGGGTGACAATGGTTAGTACCTTTTGGTTGTTATGTCACTTACATCTCTCCATTTTACATGACAATTTCTCTCCTTGCCTTTTTTCTCTTTCATGCCACCAATTTGTTAGAGAAACCAGGTCACTTATCCTATAAAATGCCCCACATTTTAGATTTGGTTGATTGTCTCCTGAAGGTGCCTTAAACTCATTCCTCTGATTGTAAGGGTGAAACTTGGTAGACCAAGGAAATTAAACTTAGCCAGCTTACAGTTTGATTTATCCAGATATTCAGCTGTTTTCTCTGTTTCTCCCCTCAGTAATTAGCTATGTCTCTCCCCTCACTGATTAACTAAGTCCATTTGTTTCCTTTCTCAAGGCTACCCATACCTTACTAGTTAACACCCTAACCTGAAAACAGCGGCTGATCTTAACTCCCCAGCTCCCCAGCCATTCGTTGTTGACAGACCTAAGGCCTCGGAAGAGGCCAGGGGATGACTTCTCGACTGTCAGCTCTGAAGACTGCTTTCCTTTGTTCTTTCCCATTTACCTGCCTATAAAACCCCTTAATCATTCTGGCTCAGGGAAGGTGGATCTTTAGATGTGAGTCTACCATCTTCCCTAGCTGCCGGCATCTACAATAAAAGATGCTTTTTCTCCTCACCAACCCTTCTCACTCTCATGTCTCGGACTCCAGGTGGCAAGCCGCACTGAATCTGCGTTCGGTAACATGATCCCTATATTTTCCATCAATTGTTAGATTCATGTTAGATATGGTTGGAGTCATGTTCAAATTTCTGGACAAGAACAATTCTCGAGTGGTCCTAGGTAATTCCCATCACATTGCATCATGGGGCACTTCATGGCTGGCTGCCAGTTTTATTAGGGCCAAGTGTAATCCGTGGCTTCAGATGGCATCATCCTATCCCTCCATGGTATTTTCCCATGTCTTTCACCTAGTGATTTCCGCCTAGATCCATCTTCTCACTAGCGGTGGCAAAAGAGCGATTTCCCAATTCTAGTGCTCCTGCATTTATTCACTAGAGTTCTATAAAGAGGTCTACTCTCTCATTAACCCTCTGGTTTCTCAGAGATTCCTTTGTACAGGAAAGGAAGATAAAATTACCTTCATTAATTTTCAAAGAATTGAGTTAATGCTCTAGCCACCCCAAATTGTGACCAATGAGTTCCTTTTTATTTCTCATTATGAACACATGAATTTTTATATATCTGATACGTTTTTAATCCACTGTAGTCATTATTCTTTTTGATGCACACATTATTCTGTCTTAAGCCTATGGGAGTCCTGACACAACCCCATTAACCTCTATTAATTTTCTTTCCAGCACATGATAACTTAGGCTTATGATGTCTATTTCCTACAATAGACCTGGAATCAGCCATTTCTCAAAAAAACAAAAACAAAAACACCTCAGTTTCTTTTAGGGACCACCACTTGGACACTGGGGAGGCTAAATGCTATGTTACTGCTTCCAAGACTTTTCATTTTCAGTAAAGTTAGAAGTAGATTTTTTTAGGTGGGGGAAAAAACCAAAAATCAACAAACGAGTCCATATTGATATTGACATTTCCAGTTTCAGATTACAGGACTCTTATTTCTTTGATTTTATACTTGTAATCTCTCACCCTGAAAAATCGTGATTCCTGATGACACTGCCATAGCTATTTGCTTTATCTTATAATGGAGCTATATTTCAACATAATTCCAAACCTGCTACTAGCAAGACTACTAAATACAGTTTCAGATTTCTTATCAGTTCTTTGTGTCTTTAGAATACATCCCACTAGGGATGAACAATCAAAATACTGTATTTTCAAGCTGCTTGAAGTAATTATTTTCTCTGTAGTCATTGCTACAAACTTGGTATGTTTGTTTCAGTGTGTTTTAAAATCCTCGATTCCTTTTTTTTTTCACTTTTGGTTTACTTTTTTTTTTTTTTTTAGTTATATAACATTTCTACACAGTTCCAAAGTTAAAAATTTATAACGAAGTAAATTCACAGAAGTACTTTGTTCCCACACTGTTCCCTTCCTCCTTCTATAGGTAACCACTTTTTTGCTAGTTTTTTATTTTTCCATTATTTCTTCTTGAATATAAGCACACGTGTACGCTCACACATGCTCACTGTCACACACACGTATCTCTTCTTCCCTTTCTTATTCAAAATTCCTTTGGAAGCACACAATGAACCAGAGGGATCCTATTAAGGGGTTAAGTGTCATCATATCACTCCTCCGTTCAAAGCCTGTAGCTTCCCATCTTCCCCGGAATAAGAGCCAGAGCCTTTATGGGTACAGCCTGCAAAGCCTTACAGCCTTCTCCTTGTCACCTCATGACCTAATCCTTCCTACTCTCCCTCTAAATTGGTTTCCTGGACCCAATTCCAACATGGAAGGGTGTACAGAGGTTTGACCCCACACCAACAAGCAATTCTTGGACTTGCTAGCGTCCAAGAATTCAACTCAATTCTGACACCATCTATCCAGAGACAGCATCAGATTCCACAGGTTAAGAGTTCCACCCCACAAGGCTGCCTCAGCCCCTCCCGCCCCCACTCTTACCTGTGCTTCTGACCAACTGGCTATTGATTGAGGGTTTTAAAGAATTCCTCCAACTCAAGAATGCCAATTGCAAGTCCAGGTTGTTACCTGTACTTCTGATGACTGGCTAGAAATCAGAGGTTCCCATAACTCCCTCCTTGAGTATGATTATTTTTCTAGAACAGCTCACAGAACTCAGAGAAACATGTTCCTTACTAGATCACTAGTTTATTATAAAAGGATATTAACTCAGGAACAGCCAGATGGAACAGATGCATAGGGCAAAGTATGTGCGAAAGGGGAATGGAGCTTCCTTGCCCCCTCCAGACATGCCCCTCTCTCCGCATCTCCACATATTCACCAACCAACCTGGAAACTCTTTGAACCTCATATCCTTTTGGGTTTTTATGGAGCCTTCATTACATAGTCATGATTGATTAACAATTGGCCATTGGCTATTAACTCAATCTCCAGCCCTTCTCCCTTCCTGGGATGTTGGGTGTTGGGGGAACTGAAAAATCCGACACTCTAATCGCGTGGTTGGTTCCACTGGCAACCAGACCCCATCCTTAGGTGTATTCCAAAAGTCACCTCGTTAACATAACAAAAGACACCCTTAGGAAATTCTGACTGTTCCAGGAGCTGTGAGACAGGAATTGTGGACAACTGAATATATATGAAAAATATATTTTAGTCACCTAAATGATCAAATATATATTTCTTATAAATTACAATATTGCACCCTTTCATGCTCATCAATATTATGAGATATATATCAAGTTCATGGATGGGATGACTCAATATCATACACTTGACAATTTTCCCTAATCTAATGTAAAAAGTCAGTGTACAATAAAAATCCTAAAAGATGGCAGAATAGACTGGCGCTGTGTCAACTGCCTCCCAGGAGCACATCAAAATTACAAATAATTTATACAACATTCAACCTCGGAATTCATCTGAACACTAGCTGAACAGAACTCTAAACAAAGGATTTAAAGAAGGGGCCACAACGACACTGGCAGAAGGGTGGAGACGTAAGGCAGGCTGACTCCAGGCCCACGGGTGAGAGGGCAACCTCAGTGGAAGAGGCTTCCCCTGTTGGGGGAGGGACCCTTCAGCCCCACGCCAGGTTCCCCAGCCCAGAGTTCCTCTGCTGGGAAGGGGAGTTCCGTGATTGCTAGCAGTAGAAATCAGTGAGGACTCTCTGCTAAACTTGGTGGGGCGGAGGGCCAGTCGCCCTCCTGTGGAGCTAGCACACAGACTCACTTGCTGGTGAGCATTCACCTGGTCCCTGGTGGAGGGAGTGGCTCCGTGGGTGGGGGCCCAGGAGCCTGTGGGGAATGACTGAGCTGAGCACCTTTGGCGCGGGAGTTAGAGGTTTGGGGACCATTGTTCCGCCTGTGTAGAGCTTGCACACCGGTGGTATACAGGAGAGCGCCACTTTTTCAGGGTTAAGCCCACCCACAGAGGGTCAGGTTCGGGACTGCATTGGTCTAGGGGAATCGGCACAGGTGTGCGCATGTGCATGCACATGATGCCTGGGATCCCGGCTCTGCACACGGCTTCTGATCCATTGCTAGAGAGAGGCCTGAATGTCGGGCACGGTCCGGCTCCGAAAGGCTGCTGATTGAGACACGGGCTCGTGCTGCCTTGGGTCCCTGCTCTCCACACTCCGTGGGCAGAATTACCAGGGCAGTGCCTGACTGTCTGCTCTACCTGATCCACGGGCTGGGAGACAGAGACTGAGAGTTTTCCAGAGAGTGTTGGGCTGGGAGCTGCACGGTGGCGTGATCTGGCCCAGGCATTCGTGCCGACGTTTGTCCGGGCTGCTTGCCGGTGTAGGAACGTGCTGCTCTGACTTGGTGGTGCCCTGGGGACCTGCCCCGCCCACCTAGACCTGCACTATGGGGGCACTCTGGGATGTTGGTGCCTGGCCCCCACCTCCAAAGTCCACAGAGGGTTTTTGCAGGAGTCGACAGCCTGCAACAACCTGTGGGGATTTTTGGTGGTGAGCATGGCCCCAGAGCCCACAGCAGTCAACTGTGGGCAGCTCATAGGAAACTGTGAGCCTGAGAGGGAGGCCTACGCTGGGCCTTTGCCCTCCACACAGCTGATGCTGAGTCGCCAAGACATTCTCTATTGCTGAGCAAATGGCCTGCAGATTAAAGCGGGCACAGAGACCTTTTTTGTTTGTTCAGTTCTCTTCTTTCTTCCTTTTTTATCACCGTTTTTTTCTTTTTCTTTTTTATATGTTTCTTTTTTAATTTTTTCTTTCATCTTTTGTTCCATTTTATTCTTTTTCTTTCATCTGTTTTCTTGTTGTTGTTTCTGGGGGTTGTTTGTTTTGTTATTGCTTTGGTTACTGTTTTTCTGTCTTGTTCTGCTGTTTCTATCTCTTTATATATTTTTGTTTCTCCTTTCTGATAATTGTTTATCATGTTTCTGTGGGGGTGTATTTGTTTGCTGGTGTTGTTGGTTTGCCCTGCTTTGTTTTTGTTTTGCAACGTAGATATGGGCCCAGCACTGGCCCAGGAGCTGAGACGACACTGCATGTGTAGAAACCACTGACCACAGCCTTCAGACACCTGTAACACCACCTCGCCCGCCTACCGCTGCATTGCTAGGGGAACTCTGGGTGCCCGGCCCCACCCCCATAAACTGTGAAAAAGGTTTTCTACAATAGCAGAGCCCTGGAGTCATCTTGGTGGTGTTCGGTGACCCCCGATCTGCAACACAGCCACTCAGGAGCAGCTCTTGGGAATTGGCGAGCTTGAGGTGGAGGCTGGCGGTAGTGCCCTTGGGATGCTGTTCAAGGGGGTCACAGGCCTGGTATTGGTGTAAGATCTGAATCTGCATTAACGTCTTAAAAATCACCAATCAGGTCTCATAACTCACTTGAATTCCATCCTGCCCAGCTAGTGCCGCACCGCCGAGGGCACCCTCAACACCAGGTCAACCAGCCAGGCAAACGCTCCTAAAGAGCCTCTTTCAATAGTTGGGCTTTATGGGCAACTGACAAGTGGCAATAGGCCTATGGGGTCCTGGGCGTTTTGGTAAACTGCCTCGGGACCAATATTGGTGGCAGCCAGACTCAGTTCACAGAGAGACCACCCCCACATGACTCCAGGTCCAGCACGGGCAGCAGCAAACTGCATGCAGCTTTGAGGCACCTACCAGGTAGCCATGGGCTGGTAACAGACACAGCTGAAAAGTCGCTGAGTGGGAGCCCCACCCAAGAGACACCAGAACCAATACCCTCGGAGGCCAGCATCAGACCAAACCAGAGCCCTACCTGGTTGAACCTACAAACAATACTCTTAAAGGAAATTTTCCACAGGCACAAGAGCCCACAGGGGTCAAGCCTCCTCTGAGGAGGTCAACATCCACTCAGCCGCTCATACACTGTGAGCAAAGCTAATTCTCTCAGCTAATCAGCCGGAGCTCCCACCCTCTGACAAGCCAAAAGCAATTAAAAATGAACTTCAACAGTGACACCTCTGGAATACACGGGTCAGGAGAATAGGAAGACTGTACAATCCGAATATAAAGGACACATATTACATAAGACCATCCAGCAACAACTGAGAGACACAGGTGATCTACCTAATACATCGAAAGCAATCACGGAGCAACAGCCAGAATGAGGAAAGAAAGAAACATATCCCAAATAAAAGACCAGAAGAAACCTCTAGGAATGAAACAGAGGTATCCAACCTATCAGACAGAGTTTAGAACACTGATGAAAAGAATTTTTAAGAAACTTAGAACATAAAGAAGGATAGAGAAATCATAACTCAAATGAAGAACACACTTGAAGGAATCACCAGTAGATTAGATGAAGCAGAGGACTTGGATAAGCAATGTAGAAGACAAGATAACAGGAATTACCCAATTGGAATAACAAAAAGAAAAAAGAATAAAAAACAATGAAAATAGTTTAAGAGACCTGTGGGACAACATCAAGCACAACAACATTTGCATCATAGGGATACCAAAAGAAGAAGAGAAGGAGCAAGGGATCAAGAACATATCTGAAGAAATAATGACCGAAAACTTCCGTAGCCTGGTGAAGGAAATCGACATACAAGCCCAGGAATGTGCAGAGTTCCAAACAAGATGAAGCCAAACAGGCCCACACCAAGACACATTATAGTTAAAATGGCAAAGGTGAAATACAAAGAGAAAATCCTAAAGCAGCAAGAGAAAGATAGCAGGTTACATACAAGGAATGGCCAGCCTTCCGTTAGGGAGTCTGATCCCACCTCTGTGGGTGTGCACGTGACAACATGGACAGAGGGTACCGAAACTCGAGTCTGCTGCACTCACCTGCAGCTGGAGGCTCAGGGCCCTGTGCCTGACAGCTGAGGCATGGAGAGCACGACCCATGCGGGCCTGTCCCAGTCGCCGCCTCCACTCACTCCACCACACCCTGTCAAACAGCAAATGGAAGATGGAACCAGTCAGAAAAATGCCACTCGAAAAAGAGAAGGGTAATAAGAGTTGCGCCTCAGACCCTCAGCTCAGCTTGCATTCCTTCATGGTGCCATCACTAGACTGACATCTATTAGAGTCACTGCTGAACAGTACAATCAAGAAACAGTCCTACAACTGCCAATTAAGGGTTGAAAACTGATGGTTCCTAAGGTCAAATCCAGCCTTAGGCACTACAGACATACCCTGTTTGTCCTACACAGGTTTTTGGGAGTTTTTTTTAAAATATATGAATTATTGCCAACATTTAAAAAATCAGGAGTTCACAGAATAATCTCCGAAAAAATTGACTTAGATTTCCAGTCTTGATGGATCCCTTCTTCCCTTCCTACGGTCCTGGCCAGGTTTCATTCCAGTCTTGGTTTGTCTTCTGCTTATTTTCTAATTTGCTATAGGAAAATAGTAATAAGGAAATAAGAGTTGGCAACCTCTATTTCACAAAAACACTATTTTCCTGGTTACTCAAACCCACCAAAATCTCTTTCCTCCTAACCTAGGCCATGTTAGCTCCATCACTCAGTTAAAAGTCTCAAGCTATCTTTTTAAGCACTTAGGGAATTATAAGTTCTCTGAATGCAGCCCTAGTACCCAATATACCATGTTTCCCCGAAAATAAGACCGGGTCTTACATTAAATTTTGCTCCAAAAGACACATTACGGCTTATGTTCAGTGAATGTCATCTTGAAAAATCATGCTAGGGCTTATTTTCAGGTTAGGTCTTATTTTCGGGGAAATACAATAGTACCAGGAACATTTTAAGTCCTCAATAAATATACATTGAATAAATAAAAGTATATTAAAATTCCCCCATAGACTCTAGTAGAATTGCATACTTATTAAGAATTTTTAAATATATGCTGAATAAATTTTAGATAACTTCAAAACATTTTTTATTTTAAATAACTTACATGAGCTCAGGTAAGTTACTCAACCTTTCTGAGACTTGTATTATCTTAATCTATGCAATAACAGTACTTGTTTCATAGTTTATGGTAAGGATTAAATGAGATTTACTTTGCATTTAAAAAAAATCACAGAAACTTAATACAGGTTTTAGCATAAGAAGCAATCAGTGCTTCTTATGATTATGTGAAAACCTGATCTTGTAGTTGACCAAGTTTTCAATAAGTATTTATTAGTATCCATTATGTTCGAAACTGTTTTAAGGTGGGTTTTTATGCTGCTTTCCAGCAAGGCTGACGTAAAATGATAGCTGCTGATGTGTAGGGCAACTGAGCACACTCACCACAAAATTCTCCGCTGTCTAAACTCCAGGGCGCTGGTCTGCATCTGAAGTTTGGTTCTTCGAAAAACCACATAGATCAACCAGGACTTCCAGGCCTGTCGCATCTTTTGCTTTACATCTAGATGCACCAAAGAGATTTTCAAAAAGGGGTATGCAGAAACAGATACTCTGGGTTAGGATAAAAGTTCATGGGCTCTCTGTACTCATCCCTCCCTCCTTTGAATATCTAAATCCTCCAGCCTTCAAGTGCCCCCTGCTGGAAAAGTTGTGAAGCTCTACAAAATTAATAAGGATGTATGTGCAAGTGAAGGGTTATACAAGTGATAACATATTTACAAAGCATTTAAAGGAAAATCAATACACTGCACTGTTCAGAAATCCTTTCTTTTAAAAGCCCTTATTTTTTTAGACATACACTATGTGATATATACAGATGAAATGATGTGAATAACACAGGAAGCAGAGAAGAGAGTTGATATGTGTGTGTGTGTGTTGGTAATTGCTGAAGTTCGGTGGTGGGGGGTCTATGTGGAGGTTCATTATTCCATCTTTCAATTTCATAGATGTATAAAATTCTCCATAATATGAAGTTTAAAGAAGGATAAAAAATGTTATAAAACTTGCTATTTGAAATAATAATTGTGGTCCGGTCTGGTGGCTCAGGTGGTTGGAGCACCATGCTCCTCACGCCTACGTTGCCAGTTTGATTCCCACATGGGCCAGTGAGCTGCACCCTCTACAGCTAAGATTGTGAACAACGGCTCTCCCTGGAGCTGGGCTGCGTGAGCTGCTGTGGGCTGCTCTGTGCTGCCCCGTGCTGCCATGTGCTGCCAGGAGCAGCCAGCATGAGTGGCCGGCAGCCATCGTGAGTGGCCGTGGGCTGTCATCGGCTGCCGTGAGCTGCTGTGAGTGACTGGCAACCGACTGCCTCAGCCGGAGGGAGCGCATGGCTCATAGTACCAGCATGCCAGCATGCCACGGAGCTGTGTCCTACACAACTAGACTGAGAAACAATGGCTTGAACCAGAGTGGGTGGGGAGAGGCAGAAGAAGGGGCAAAAAAATAAAACTATCTTTGTTTGACAAACATGATTGTCTATGCAGGGATCAACAACAAAAAACCGAACTAATAAGCGATTCATTAGTAAGGTTTCGGGATGCAAGATACATACAGAAAAGTCAATTCTTTCCTATATAGCAGCAAAGAACAACTGATATTTGGAATTAAAAATACAATACCATTTACATTAGCACTCCCAAAAATGAAACATCCAGGTATAAAGATAACAAAACATGTACAAGATCTATATGAAAAAAACTGTAAAACTGTGATGAACAAAATCAAAGAACTAAATAAATACAGTCCATGTTCATGGATAGGAAGACCCAATAATGTCGAGGTATCATTTTTTCCCCAACTTGATCTATAGATACAATGCAATACCAATCAAAATCCCAGAATATTTTGTGGATATCAATAAACTGATGCTAAAGTTTATATGGAGGCAAAAGAACTAGAACAGCCAACACTAAAAGAGAACAAAGTTGGAAGACTGAGACTATCCAACTTCAAGACTTACTACAAAGTTATAGTAACCAAGACAGTGTGGTACTAGTGAAAGAATAAACAAATAGACCAATGGAACTGAGTACACAGTCCAGAAAAATACCTACATAAATATCGTCAACTTATCTTTGACAAAGAAAAAAAGGCAATACAATGGAGCAGTCTTTCAAAACAAGTGGTTGAAGAAGAATTGAACATCTGCATGTAAAAAACAGAGAGAGAGACACAGACTCTACACCCTTCAAAAACTTAACTCAAAATGGGTCACAGACCTCAGTGCAAAACACAAAACTATAATATTCCTAGACTATAACGTAGGAGAAAACACAGAGGACTTTGGGTAGGGTGATAACTTTCTAGATACAACACCAAAGGCACGATCCATGAAAGAAAAAATTGATAAGCTGAACTTCATTAAAATTAAAAACTTCTGCTCTGCAAAAGCTAATGTCAAAAGAATGAGAAGACAAGCCACAGACTGGGAGAAAAATAAAAGACACATGTGATAAAGAAGTACCCAAAATATAAAAAGAACTCTTAAAACTCAACGAACAACCTATTTAAAAAGGAGGCAAAAGACCTTAACAGATACCTCACTAAAGAAGATAAACAGGGCCGGCCCAGTGGCTCAGGCGATTAGAGGTCCATGCTCCTAACTACGAAGGCTGCCGGTTCGATTCCCACATGGGCCAGTGGGCTCTCAACCACAAGGTTGCTGGTTCAACTCCTCAAGTCCCGCAAGGGATGGTGGGTTCTGCCCTCTGCAACTAAGATTGAACATGGCACCTTGAGCTGAGCTGCCTCCCAGATGGCTCAGTTGGTTGGAGGGCAGGTTCTCAACCACAAGGTTGCCAGTTCAATTCCTCGACTCTCGCAAGGGATGGTGAGCTACGCCCCCTGCAACTAGTAACAGTGACTGGACCTGGAGCTGAGCTGCACCCTCCACAACTAAGACTGAAAGGACAACAACTTGAAGCTGAACAGTACCCTCCACGACTAAGACTGAAAGGACAACTTGACTTGGTAAAAGGTACGATTCCCACATGGGCCAGTGGGCTCTCAACTACAAGGTTGCAGGTTCGACTCCTCGAGTCCCACAAGGGATGGTGGGCTGCGCCCCCTGCAACTAGACCTGGAGCTGAGCTGCGCCCTCCACAACTAAGACTGAAAGGACAACAACAACTTGACTTGGAAAAAATTCCTAGAAGTACACACTGTTCCCCAATAAAGTCCTGTTTCCCTTCCCCAATAAAATTTTTTGGGAAAAAAAGATAAACAGATGGCATATAAACATGAAATGATGCTCCACACATCCTACGTCATCAGGGAAATAAAAATCAAAACAACAGTACCACTACATACCTATCAGAATGATCAAAATCTGGAACACTGACAATACCATATGCTGGCAAGGATATGGAACAACAGGAAGTCTCATTTATTGCTGACGGGAATGCAAAATAGTACAGCCATTTGGAAGGCAGTTTGGCGGTTTCTTACAAAACAAATTATGGTACTCTTACCATACGGGCCAGCAATCGCACTCCTTGGTATTTATACAAAGAAGTTAAAAACTACGTCCACATAAATACTTGCACATGGATATTTATAGCAGCTTTATTTATAACTGGACAAACCTGGAAGCAACCAATATGTCCTTCAGTAGGTGAATAAAGTGTGGTATATCCACACAATGGAATATTATTCAGTGCTAAAAATAAATGAGCTATCAAGCAACTGAAGATGTGGACGAAACTTAAGTGCATATTACAAAGTGAAAAAAATCCAATCTGAAAAGGCTACATACCATGATTCCAGCTATATGACATTCTGGAAAAGGGAAAACTATGGAGATAGAGAAAGATAAGTGGTTGCCAGGGGTTGGGTTTGGGGGAGGGGATGAAATAAGCAGGTGAAGCGCAGCGGAATTTTAGGGCAGTGAACGTACTCTGTATGATACCATGATGGATACGTGTCATTATATATGTGCCCAAACCCACAGAAAGTACAACACCAGGAGTGAACCCTAATGTAAATTATGGACTTTGGGTAGTTATGATGTATCAGTGTAGGCTCATCAATTGTTTAACAAATATACTACTCTGGTGGGGGCTAGTGCTAATGGGGGAGGCTATGCATGTGTGGGGGCAGAAGGTATATGGGCAGTCGCTGTTACCTTCTCCTCAATTTTGCTGTGAACCTAAAACTACTTGTACAAAATAAAGTCTCCTTTTTTATTCAATTACAGTTGACATACAATATTATATTAGTTATAGATAGGTGTACAACACAGTGATTAGACGTTTATATAACTTACAAAGTGATCACTCTGATAAATCTAGTACCCATCTGACACCATACAGAGTTATTACAATATTATTAACTATATTCCCTATGCCATACTTTACATCCATGACTATTTTGTAACTACAGATTTATACGTCTTAATCCCTTCCCCCTTCAAACATCACCCAACCTCCATCCCATGTGGCAACCATCAAATTAAATAAAGTTTTAACAAAGAAAAAAAAGTCAGTGTGGGCATTTATTTTCTTTCGACAGGCACTTCCTTTCCTTACCATGATTCTCGGCTTTCAAGTACTTGTTCCTTGTCTCCTGCTGCTGATGCACGAAGGTCTTCCAGGTCTGGAACATCAGATTGTACAAGTAATATCTGAGAAGCCAAAAAAGCAACAGGTATTACTTTAAAACAATTCTTAATCCGATACACCCAGTCTGCTCTGTACTCAGGAGAAATTAACATGGACACTTCTGATACAAAAAAGCCGTATCTATACCCTAAAATTCCATTTCTTACAATCTAAAATTCCATTTCTACAATCCTGGAGAAACCTACTGCCCTTGATAGAGAGTTGTTCTCCACACCTTAGTGTCATTGAAGGAAAAAAGGCTTTACGTCTGAGAATATCGTTACCTTCGTCACCCACAATCTGTGATGTTGGGAATGCCAGTCATATCTTAATCATCTTAATATCCACACTCCGTAAAGCATTACTTCTCTTTTGCACTAAAACATGACCAATGACACTTTCTCCTTTCTTTTCCTTCTTGATACATACGCTAGACACATTAAGACTGTCAGTCCCTTCATGTTTTCACTACACCATTTTCTAAGACTTGATTTCATACTCTACCACCTCATTAAAATTATTCAACATGTCCGTTTTTACCTGAAATGTATAAATCAGAACCCTTGCCCCAAAGAACCTAAATAAGTGATTATGATGAGTGAATACCATTTTCAATATACAATGTGTAAGATATATCGGACATGTTATTTTGTCCTACAATCAGTATAAATTAAAACAGCTTATGTTAAAGAATAGAATGTTCTCAGAATTAGAAATGATACAGAAGTGAAAGTCAGGCAGAAAACCCTACTCAAATCATTAGCAAGACCAACACACGATAGTTACTTGAATTAGAGAAGTGTCTCTGCATGTGTGCGCTCGTGGGCACATGTGCTTGGATATAGTTTAGTATTTTGATCTTGTTTACATTTGAAGAAAAACAGAAAATGATTCAGAACTTTTCTCACTTTGACCAGAAAAGTGCCAATAAGTAATTATTTGATAACCTGTATCATACGCTTAAAGTAACATAAATGAAATCTGACCTGTAGTGACAGTCGGCTCGAACACAGAGTTTCCACTCTCGATGAAAAACCCACCACTGTTCTTTCCATTCTTCAAAGACCTTCCGTAGTAATCTCTGCTCATAGCAAAACCTATGGCAATGAAAAAACCGAAGAGAGATACATGATGGTATTGGAGCTGGTATCTATTCCCAAATCAGTTTCATACTGCCACTGCTTTCTCATAGAAAAGTGTGGCTCATTATTTGATAATACCAAAATAGATTGAAAATACACATATTTAATTTTTTCAGATCAAAACCATAGAGTTGGGCCGGCCAGGTGGCTCAGGTGGTTGGAGCACCGCCGAGGTTGCCGGTTTGATGCCCACATGGGCCAGTGAGAGGTGCCCTCTACAGCTAAGATTGTGAACAACAGCTCCAGAGGTTGGCGTGAGCTGCTGTGTGCCGCCATGAGCAGCCAGCAGCCAGCATGGGCTACCGTGTGCTGCCATGAGCAGCCGGTGGCTAGCGTGAGTAGCTGAAAGCCAGTGTGAGTGGCTGGCAGCCATCGTGAGCGGCCGACAGCCGGCGAGAGCTGCCGTGAGCTGCTGTTAGCAGCCAACCAGCGACCAACTGCCTGGGTGGGTGGGGAGGGTTGGGGAACAAGGCTCATAATACCAGCATGAGCCAGGAAGTTGTCTGTGTCCTATACAACTAGACTGAGAAACAACGGCTTGAACTGGAGTGTAGGGGAGGAGGGCAGAAGGGGAGAAAAAACTAAAACAAAACCATAGAGCTACTTAAACTAGAAATGAGGCTTACAATTTTTATACTACATATCTTACCAATTAAAGATATTAAAATAAATATCTGACTTTTCAAATACTATCGAGTTGAGAATTATCATTCTCCATTTTTTTCATTCACCAGATATATATATTTCCCCTTCTTCCGCCTCCTCCCCCACTCCGGTTCAAGCCGTTGTTTCTCAGTCTAGTTGTGTAGGAAACAGCTCCCTGGCCCATGCTGGTGTTATGAGCCTTGCGCTCCCTCCCGGTTGAGGCCAGTCATCAGTCGTCAGTCGGCAGCACACAGCAGCTTACAACCTCCTGCTGCTCACAGCAGCCCAGCTCCAGGGAGAGCCGTTGTTCACATTCTTAGCTATAGAGGGCACAGCTCACTGGCCCATGTGGGAATCGAACCGGCGACCTCGGCCTTATGCGTATGATGCTCCAACCACCTGAGCCACCGAGCAGGCCCTAAAAATATTATTTGATTAGTAAAAAGTAGTAGCTTGCTTCTCGTTTACGTACACAAGTGATTAAAAGTTATAAAATAAGCAATGCCTAATGGTATTCCTAGTACATAACAGGAATAGAGCATATTAATAATAGTTTAACTGAAATCTGGCCAGGGGAGTTATAACAACAGCAAAGATAAGTAAGAGAAAATAAAGAGGAAAAAAAGGTAACAAGAAACCAGAAGAGCAGCAACATTGTCCATGCTAACAAGGCACTGTTAAGGTGATTCATAACTCAAGAACTCTGGTCCTGTCAATAACTTTGAATTTCTTTTCATGGTTCTGCAGGTTACTAACATGTACCTCCTTCTCACCCACTTAAAAACTTCACAAATAAAAATAACAAAAGAAATTGGCCTACAAAGATATACATATGGTAATTCACCTCACTATTAGTCATAACAATTAAATAAAGAAAGAAACATCACAAATCCCCATCAAAAGAAGATAGGTGGCGCCGGCCAGGTGGCTCAGGTGGTTGGAGCGTCATGCTCCAGCTGAGGTTGCCGGTTTGATTCCCACATTGGCCAGTGAGCTGCGCCCTCTACAGCTAAGATTGTGAACAACAGCTCTCCCTGGAGCTGGGCTGCTGTGAGCAGCCAGAGGTTGGCGTGAGTTGCCATGAGCTGCTGCAGGCTGCCATGGGCTGCTGTGTGCCGCCATGAGTGGCCGGTGGCCAGCATGAGTGGCCAGGAGCCAGGGTGTGCTACCGTGTGCTGCCTTGAGTGGCCGGAAGCCAGCGTGAGTGGCTGGCAGCCCAGCCAGCGAGAGCTGCCGTGAACTGCTGTGAGTGGCCGACCGACTGCCACAGCCAGCAGGGAGCGCAAGGCTCATAATACCAGCATGGGCCAGGGAGCCAACTGGACTGAGAAACAGCGGCTTGAACTGTAGTGGGGGGGGGGGGGCGGAAGAAAGGAGGTGGGGGGAAAAGAACAGGTTAAAGTCAGTAGATGCCATGCATTCACTTTTTTTTTTTTTTTCAATTGGGGCTGAGGAACTGGACTTTCTTGGGGAACAGTGTCTACTTCCGGGACTTTTTCCAAGTCAAGTTGTTGTCCTTTCAATCTTAGTTGTGGAGGGCACAGCTCAGCTCTAGGTCCAGTTGCCATTAGTTGCAGGGAGCACAGCCCACCATCCCTTGCGGGAGTCGAACTGGCAACCTTGTGGTTGAGAGGATGTGCTCCAACCAACTGAGCCATCCAGGAGCTCAGAAGCAGCTCAGCTCAAGGTGCCGTGTTCAATCTTAGCTGCGGGGGACATAGACCACCATCCCTTGTGGGAGTCGAGCTGGCAACCTTGTGGTTCAGAGCCTGCGCTCCAACCAACTGAGCCATCTGGCATTGGCCCATGTGGGAATCTAACCGGCAGCCTTCGGCGTTAGGAGCATGGAGCCCAACCGCTTGAGCCACCTGCCGCCCCATACAGTCTTTTTTATGAATGAAGTAGAGCTAAGGATACTGAAATGGAGAGATGCCCAAAAAAGTTGTTAGGTAAAAAATTAAGTTACCTCACAGTGTGTATAATATACCATTTTATAAAAATTATTTTTTTTGTATTTCCAGTACTGATGTTGGAATTATTAATACATACCAAATATATATATATATTTAAAAATGAATGTGTACACATATATATTTTTACATATATATGAACATATATGTGTGTACATATGTAAATGATTGTATTATATATATGAAAAGCCTGGAAAAGATCTCCAAAACACCAAACTATTACCAGTGGTTCTCTCTCTGAGTGGGATTATAAAAGACTGGTGTTTCCTACATTACGTAGTTCTGTCGTTTGAAAATATTTTTTAACAACAGCTCTGTTCATAATTTTTAAAAACATTTAATGGGAAAGAACTCTTTCTTCCATTTGCACATGTACTTCCTTCTACAATATAATATTTATCCATCTACTTCCTTCTCTTCCCAAAACTCTACTAAAATAACAGCAAATGCATTTCAAAAGGTGTAAGCCAACAAAGAGAATAGGAGCAATGATGATAGATAAGAGATGTCAACAAATTTTAGACAATGGAAAGTGGGCAGGTGTATGGCAACTGTATCAACAGATCAGAGAAAGCAGAGAAATAGGTGTCCTGTGGTGGAGAACTCAAGACACAACCAGCCAATGGCACAAACTCCGGAAAGGCAGAATGAAAAGCATCAGCAAGGGAGGAGTCCTGGGTGTAGATGAAATACAGAATTATCTGCAAGCCTGTGAGTCAGAAGCAATTTCACCCCTGGATCTTGTTATTCACCCAAGCAGAAACTCAGGTTTACCTCTGGAGAGGATTAACCAGAGGGCCACTGGCCAAGCTCTGGAGAGGGTGCTAAACAAGAGTCTACATACTGAACTTGCAGCCAAGCTTAAACAGCTGACACCCACTTCCACCCTACCCTAGAAAAAGTTTGGAGGATTCCTTTCCTCTGGGGAAAACTGATCAACCAAAGGGAAAAGGCCTGCAGATACCAGCAGCAGGAGGTTCCAGTGAAAGTGTCTGCTCTCTACTCAAAAGCCTAAAGTGAAGCCTTTGACTTACGTGTCCTAATGCGTACATATAAAAGCTTCTAAAATTAGCGTTTTGTGCCTAACTCAAATATAAACAGAGAATTAAAAGGATCTCTTGACATTTGAGGGAAGGTTTCAACATGAGACAATGACCGAGAGCACACTGAAAAAAAGAGCTCAAAAAAAAAAAAAACAAACAGGCAATATGGACAAAAATCTTAAAAACAAATCACTACGTTATTCTCAAAAAGACTGAGCTTCCAAGATGCTATTAAAAAAGAAAAGGAACATTCAGCGAACAAGAAATAGCTCTTGAATATGAAAAATAATGACCGCAGACATGAAAAAATATCTATAGACAGGTAAAACAAAAGTTCATTGGCATTGCAGGCTACAGTAAGGATTATGTCTTTTACTCTAAGCAGGATGGGAAGCCACCTGAGATCTGAGCAGACATGAGTGACATGACTTAGCTCAGGCTACCTGTTGAGAAGAGACTGACTAGGGGCAAGGCCAGAAGCAGATCTGTGAGGAGGTTCATGGACTCATTCATGGGAGAGATGATGGTTTGGACCAGGATGGTAGCAACTAGAGGTGCAGAAAAGAGGTTGGAGTCTGGATATACTCTGAAGGCTGAATCACCATAATTTTGGCATTTAAATTGGGTGTTGGCAAACAAGAGAAGTCAAGGATGACTCCCAGGTTTGAGTCGCAGGGAGTTTCCATTAACCAAGAGGGGAAGAATCAGCAGGGAGCTTTGTGGGGAAGATCCAGATTTCAGGTTTGGGCATATTAAGCTGTGACATCTATTAGACACACAGTGGAGCTGTCGTATATGGAGCTATCGTGTATGTAGCAGTCTGGCGTTCAAAGAAGAGGTCTGTGCTGGATGTATATATTTGGGAATCATCATCAGGTTTGATGAGATTGCCACGGTTGTGAGACACAGAAGCAGTGCAAAGATTTGGTGTAGGGTATTCAGAGGAGGAGGAACCAACAAAAGAGAGTTAGAAGAAGCAGTCAAAATGGAAGGAAAACCATGAGAGGTTGGAGACCTGCAAGTGGTGAGAAAGGGCTTTTTGAAGAAGGACGGATTATCTAACGCTTCTTGGTAGGTCAAGTAAGAGGAAGTTTAAGAGGTCACCACTGATTTCAGCAAATTTAGTGGCCTTAACAAAAACGGTTTGGGTGGAGTGCTAGAATCTAAAGCCTTGTGGGATGGATTTTAAAAAGACTCCAAGAAGATGTTTTAGAGACACTGAGTATGGCCAGGAGATTAGATGTAAAGGGGAACAAAGAGATGGAGAGCTAGCTGCAGGATGAAGAAAGGTCAAAGAGAATTTTTTTTTTCTGGATGGGAAAAATAACTGCATTATATGCTGGTGCAAATGACCCAGTATAGAGGGGGAAATCAATGATGCAGAATAGCCAAAAAAAACCAAACTGCTAGGGTGATGGTCTTGAGTAGACACAAGAGGAATATAATACAAAAATCAAGGATTTTGCCACAGATGACAACTTGGATAGTTCATCTGCCTAACAGTAGGGAAAGCAGGCTACACGGTGACAGATGCTGGCACTGGGTAGATGTAGTGGAGAGAGCTTGTGGAAGGCTCTTCTGCTGCTTCTGTTTTCTCAAGAAAACAGGAAAGAAAGCTATTAGCTAAGAATGAGGAAGAAATATTGATGAATTTATACCATAAATGGACATGACCGTTTTATCTACTTCCCAAATTAGCCAAAAATTTTGTTCAGATCTTTTCTGCAGAGAAAAATAGGTGACGACCTCATATTTAAGACTGCCTTATATATGGACACATACTGTATTATTTTTGCCCTCCTAATTCAAGGGTAACTTTGGTTTAGTTTATTAATGATAAAGCAACTCCAGTTTATAAAAATTACGATTTTCTCCAAGAACATAAAGGCATTATTCTAGTTTCTGGTATGATATCATTCATTCCCCACTAATATTCCTAAAAGTGAGAAATAAATAATTCAGTATGGAAAAAGACCAAAAAAAAATAAAACCAAAAACCCACAGATCAATATGCCCAACCCTCCCCAAAGTAACTAGCCACCTGATTTTTTAAAAAAAAGGGCCGACCCGGTGGCTCAGGCGGTTCGAGCTCCGTGCTCCTAACTCCAAAGGCTGCCGGTACGATCCCCACATGGGCCAGTGAGCTCTCAACCACAAGATTGCCAGTTCGATTCCTCACTCCCTCAAGGGATGGTGGGCTTCGCCCCCTGCAACTAAGATTGCTGTGCTCCCGGATGGCTCAGTTGGTTGGAGCACATCCTCTCAACCACAAGGTTGCCGGTTCGACTCCCGCAAGGGATGGTGGGCTGCGCCCCCTGCAACTAGCAACTGACAACTAGCAACGGCAACTGGACCTGGAGCTGAGCTGCGTCCTCCACAACTAAGACTGAAAGGACAACAACCTGAAGCTGAATGGCACCCTCCATAACTAAGATTGAAAGGACAACAACTTGACTTGGAAAAAAGTCCTGGAAGTACACACTGTTCCCCAATAAAGTCCTGTTCCCCTTCCCCCAAAAAAATTAAAAAGAAAGACCGCAAGTTGAAAACAACCACCCCATCACAAATTTCTAAGGAAACACAGTATCAGACTTCTAATTCTGGTAGATGCTAAGAGAGCAAATATTCTCCTCTCACATTTTACAATTTGAGAAACTGAGGCCCAGGGCCGTAACTTATCCTTAGATCAAACAATTAGCTAGGGTCTGGGTTAGAACCAAAACTCGGGTCTCTTAAACTCCAGTCCAGTATTCTTTCCCCTATACCCTGCCACAACTCCAGAGGAAAGAAAGTAAAGAGAGAAAGTAAAGCAATGTGGCAGACACCGGTCACTGGCTAACCCACTGGAAACACCTATTGCCAAGCCTCTGCTTCCACATGGGCATCCGTGACAGAGGCTAGAAAGGTTTTTTCCTAGCCTCCTCTGTAGCTAAAGGAGGCCAGTGAATAGCTCTGGCCAATGAGACAGAAGCAGAATGCAGCTGGGGGTTTCTGGTAAAGTTTTGTTTTCCTGATAAAGAGACAAAGAGAGCTGACACCACCCTTCCCCCTTCTTCCTGTGTAAAGCTAGAACAGTCATCTTGCAACTGTGGTGTCATCTCTGAGGACAAAGGGCCAATATGCTAAGGACAGGGAACTAGGTTGGTATAAAGGTAATTGCAGTTTTTGCAACTGTTACTTTTAAACTGCAATTAATTTTGCACCAACCTAATAGAAAGGTATTAGAAGCCTGAGTTTTTGATGGCATCACTGAACAGCTGAACCGATACCAACCTCTAGACTGCTTCTGAGAAAAAGCAAATCCAAGTTTGTTTAAGCCACTGTCAAGACTTTCTCTTAGTCATTTCTAACTAATACAATCAGCATTTCTCAACTACTTGGAATATAAATAGGTATTATTTGAAAAGAAGTTTCCAGTTAAATATGGGTCACATGTAAGTTAAATAAAATTAAATAAGAAAAGGATTTGGGGAAAAGAGGAAGCAGCAGCATAATTTTTCAATCTCTGAATCCGCATAAAACACACCAGGCAGCCATGTAGCAAAACCAAAAACTCATGTATCAATTACAACAAAACTAGGTCACAAGATAGGCCCATGAATCCAAAATGCAAGCATGTGAGGACAAACAACCCACAGTCAAAAGACCTGCATGGTATGAACATTTGTACATAAGAAGGAGCAATGAGGTGGTACCTGTGGAACGTGAGAACATGAGATTCCCCAAGACAGCCAGTAAGTAGTCACTGGAAAGTCCAGAGGCCCAATTTGAGACCTGGAGCTGAAACTGAGGGTTTTGTCTTTTTCACTACCAGGGCTCACATAAAAAGAATTGAAACAGCTGGAGTAATCCAGCCCTAGAGTCTCAAAACTGATCTGTCAAGTTCCCTTTGAGGAAAGGGCTTCATACTGAGAAGAAACTGTTGGGAATAGAATAGAAATTGAGCAGAAGAGACACCTGAAACTAATATTGCATGCCAATTGTAATTGAAAAATTTTTTTAAAAAGGGGGCAGCCAGTTGGCTTCGTGGTTAGAGCGCAGTGCTCATAACACCAAGGTCGCCGGTTCGATTCCCACATGGGCCAGTGAGTGCGCCCTCCACAACTAGATTGAAAACAACGGCTTGAGATTGGAGCTGAGCCGCAGGTGGGCGAATAGTTTTTGCTCAGTGGTTGGAGCGCTGTGCTCATAACACCAAGGTCCCCGGTTTAATTCCCACATGGGCCAGTGAGCTGTGACCTCCACAACTAGATTGAAAACAATGACTTGACTTGGAGGTGATGGTCATGGAAAAACACACTGTTCCCCAATAAAAATTTAAATAAATAAATAATTAAAGAAAGAAAAATTTAAAAAATGAAAGAAACTGAGCAGGAGAGGGAATAGAGACAAGCAAAGAAAGGGTCAGACCAAGAATGGTAGAGGACGATGTCGTGCAGGGTGTCATGTGGGGTCTCTGGTCCCGCTCCCCTCATAAGAACGCAGGACACGGTAAGGCCAAAAAGGAACACCCACGGAGCCATAGATAGGGGAATCAAACCAATATATTCTCGCTGGCGGCTGGGCTGGAGACACAGGAAGCAGGATCTACATAATCTGCCTAACAGCAGTCCGTGCTTGCCAGCCACCATCTTCTTGCTAGCCCCCATTCTTTCTGCTAGCGTAGCCACAGCCGTTATATTAGTGGCCAATGGCCTACGGGTTACAGCTGACGGCCAACTAGCCACAGCTGCTGGCCATCTGATCACAGTTGATGGCCATTTACTACCCGAGCCAGCACCTTTCTATGTGAGGCCGAGAGCCTGGAAACTGTTTTTTGGGGCTTTGTCCCCACACTCCACCCCTACAGGGTCTCGCCTCACAATCTACGCGACAAGTGTCTTCCGCGAGGGTCTCTATGCGAGGAGCCTGGAGGTGAATGGAATATCCTGGACACAGCCAGGCTCTCTGAGCACAGCCAGGGTTTCTCAGGGCACCACCAGTTCTCCTGGGCACAGCCAGACATTCTGGGCTTCTTAGGGTACCACCTGTTTCCCCGGGCACAGCCAGGTTTTCTCAGGGCACTGCCACTCTCTCTGGACACAGCCAAACTTCCTGGACTCAGCCAGGGCCTCTCAGGGCACTGCCACTCTCTCTGGGCACAGCCAGACTTCCTGGACTCAGCCAGGGCCTCTCAGGGCACTGCCACTCTCTCTGGGCACAGCCAGACTTCCTAGACTGAGCCAGGGCCTCTCAGGGCACTGCCACTCTCTCTGGGCACAGCCAGACTTCCTGGGCTTCTTAGGGTACCACCTGTTTCCCCGGGCACAGCCAGGTTTTCTCAGGGCACCACCACAGTACTTCTGGGCACAGCCAGACTTCCTGGGCTTCTTAGGGTACCACCAGTCTCCCCGGGCACAGCCAGAGTTTCTCAGGGCACTGCCACTCTCTCTGGACACAGCCAGACTTCCTGGACTCAGCCAGGGCTCTCAGGGCACTGCCACTCTCTCTGGGCACAGCCAGACTTCCTGGACTCAGCCAGGGCTCTCAGGGCACTGCCACTCTCTCTGGGCACAGCCAGACTTCCTGGACTCAGCCAGGGCTCTCAGGGCACTGCCACTCTCTCTGGGCACAGCCAGACTTCCTGGACACAGCCAGGGCTCTCAGGGCACTGCCACTCTCTCTGGGCACAGCCAGACTTCCTGGACACAGCCAGGGCTCTCAGGGCACTGCCACTCTCTCTGGGCACAGCCAGACTTCCTGGACACAGCCAGGGCTCTCAGGGCACTGCCACTCTCTCTGGGCACAGCCAGACTTCCTGGACACAGCCAGGGCTCTCAGGGCACTGCCACTCTCTCTGGGCACAGCCAGACTTCCTGGACTCAGCCAGGGCTCTCAGGGCACTGCCACTCTCTCTGGGCACAGCCAGACTTCCTGGACTCAGCCAGGGCTCTCAGGGCACTGCCACTCTCTCTGGGCACAGCCAGACTTCCTGGACACAGCCAGGGCTCTCAGGGCACTGCCACTCTCTCTCTGGGCCTCTCGGGTACTGTGCTGGAACAACAGCGGCTCACATCAAGGTGCTTACATATTCTCAATGGCGGCCAGTCAAGACACAAAAGCAAACATCCGCCAGTCCCACTACATGGTGGTATGTTCCCAAACAGTCAAGCGTCCATTAAATTAGGGATGGAAGACAATTCCCCATAGTCCATAGTCATTCGCCAGGGCTGTCCTGGGGGTGAGGGATGACCTTAACCTCACCCTCTTGTCCCACGGAGGACTCAGCATGCATTTCCTCCTGGGACAAGTCCGGCATCCAGGCTGCCTCAGCAAGCACTTCCCAGCCCACAGGGTGGCAACAACCTTCGCTTTCTCCGCTTTCTCCGGCCTCTGCTGGTTGGGGAACCATCCACGTCTTTCCAGCCCTCCACGGGAATCGAGCTCTCCACGGGAATCGAGCTCTCCGGCAGCTGCTCCTCCCGGCCTTCCCCTTCCTCAGACCGAGCTTTCACAAGCACAAACCGCTCCACTGCCCTTCGGAAAGCTTTGGCCAGCACCGTGTCCTGCCGACTATGCCATGCGTCACGCAGGGGACCCTGCTCGCTGCGCCATTTGTCACGCAGGGCGTCCGGCGGGGTCTCTTCTCCCGCTCCCCTCATAAGAACGCAGGACATGGTGAGGCCAAAAAGGAACACCCACGGAGCCATAGAAAGGGGAGTCAAACCAATATATTCTCGCTGGCGGCTGGGCTGGAGACACAGGAAGCAGGATCTACATAATCTGCCTAACAGCAGTCCGCACTTGCCAGCCACCATCTTCTTGCTAGCCCCCATTCCTTTCTGCTAGCGTAGCCACAGCCGTTATATTAGTGGCCAATGGCCTACGGGTTACAGCTGACAGCCAACTAGCCACAGCTGCTGGCCATCTGATCACAGTTGATGGCCATTTACTACCCGAGCCAGCACCTTTCTATGTGAGGCCGAGAGCCTGGAAACTGTTTTTTGGGGCTTTGTCCCCACAGACAAGAACCAGGATATCCTCTAGAAGCAGCCACCCTATTTGTGAACACTACATAAATGACATAAGAAGGAAAGCTTAACCGAAACTCGCCTCTAAAAGTTCAGAAAAATTAATTTCACATAAAAAATGAGCAACAGTGGCCGGCCCAGTGGCTCAGGTGGTTGGAGCTCCATGCTCCTAACTCCAAAGGCTGCCAGTTCGATTCCCATATGGGCCAGTGGGCTCTCAACCACAAGGTTGCCAGTTTAACTCCTCGAGTCCCGCAAGGGATGGTGGGCTGCACCCCCTGCAACTAGCAACGGCAATTGGACCTGGAGCTGAGCTGCGCCCTCCACAACTAAGACTGAAAGGACAACAACTTGAAGCTGAATGGCACTCTCCACAACTAAGATTGAAAGGACAACAACTTGACTTGGAAAAAAAAGTCCTGGAAGTACACACTATTCTCCAATAAAGTCCTGTTCCCCTTCCCCAATAAAAAAAAAATCTTTTTTTTTAAAAAAGGACCAATTAACATTAGACTTCAACAAATTAAAGATACACAGTAGTCGCCCCTTATTCGCAGGAGATACATTTCAAAACCCCCAGTGGATCCCTAAACCACAGAATGTTAAATCCCAAATATATTGTTTTTTCCTATACTTACATAGGTATGATAAAGTTTAATTTATAAATTAGGTATAGTAAGAGATTAACAACAATAATAGAATAAAACTATAATATACTGTAATAAATGTTATGTGAATGTAGTCTCTCTCAGCAAACTAACACTAATTGGTTCTTCCTTCTTCGCAATTTCATGGATAGAAGATTCTTACTGCAGTTCTTGGCAACCTCAGCATATGATTTTTTTTTCTTTTCTTTTAAGTTGAGAACTTTCACCTTTTCACTTGAAGGAAGTACTTTATGGCTTCTCTTAGGCATATCTGAATTGCCAGCATCACTACTCTCGCACTTTGGGGCCATTATAAAGTAAATTAAAGGTTACTTGAACACAAGCATTGTGATACCACAACAATTGATCTGATAACTGAGACGGCTACTAAGTGACTAACAGGGCAGGTAGCGCATGGATGCTCTGGGATGATTCATGGCCCTGGTGAGACAGAGTGGGATGGTGTGAGATTTCATCACAATACTCAGAAGGATAAGCATTTAAAAACTTATGAATTGTTTATTTCTGGAATTTTCCATTGAATATTTTTGTACCATGATTAACCACGGTATAATCTGCAAAAAGCAAAATCACACATTAGGGGACTACTGTATATTATATTCTTTAGGGAAGTCTGTAAAAGTAGTAGAGTATATAACTTCTAAGCTAACTGGGGAAAAATAAATACTCAATTCAATTAAAAAAAAGAGAGAGACTTCCAATAAATGGCAAACTAGGAAATTCAGATCAATTCTCCAACTGAGAACAAGAAAAGAAGCACAAAAAACACAGGCCAAATTTGTTTCAGAGACCGTGAATGAAATGTTCCAGATTAGGAAAGCTGGACTCAGAAAAACAAAACAGGAAAGGTTGTGGTAAAGGGGAGAGGAAAGGGGCTGAGAAACCTTAACATCTCAGTTTTTAAAATACATTCTCAATAGTTGCCAATTCTCCGTCTGAAGCATACCCTACACTGGCCCCTTCTCTCCACCCCACTACATCCTGCACAGTGTCCTGGACCCCCGGGGCTCTTCCTTACAGTCCACTCTGGGCACCGTAGCTAAAACTATCAACCAAAACCTGAAGTAGTGGGTGGTGGCTTGTACAAAGTGAAGCTATGGCAGAGGGACTTGATTATCTTGACTAAAATGTCATTCCCATTGCCAATGCCAACTTTTTCCCCAGGTTCTGGCCTAGATCATATCAATTTGTCCTTCTTGCCAGTGTGCTGAAAAAGCTCCTTTACTTCTTCTGGGCAAATACTTTTTTCCCCAGAGGACCTTAGGTGTCCTGGTTTACTTACCATTCCTTCATACACTCAATCAGTCAAACTAATGTATTAAATTACCATTATGTTATATGCCTGCCAGAGGCAGGGAGAGGTGCAGGGGAGGAATGGCATACATGCCATTATAAAGGTTATATAAGGGCCTAATACAAAACAAAAACCCAGAATGAACTCCGCAGTTTTGTGTTCTGAGCTAATACTACCTGGCTTTAGAGGGAAATACTCTTCCAAAAGTCTTTCGAATCCACAAGTATAAGAACTTTCTGGCCACACATCTGAAAGAAGGAAAGAAAGGACACACACATTTTAAAACTCCATTTGGCTTATGTCATCAGCTTTCAAGAAAGGAGAAGGAAACTTTAAGGTCCCAGGGGGAGAGATGCTAGTATGAGTCAAAAGGTGAATCACAGCTAATCTTGCATCAAACAGAGCATAGGATGGGAAAGATGTCGCAAGTTAAAATCAAGCAATTATTTTTTTTTAAAATATTTTCAGTATCAAGTATTTTGTAAAGGAAGACTGCAGAATTGAGGAAAAGGAAGTACATGATAATGCTTTTGTTCATATTATTCTTCCTGCCTAAAATGCCTGGCAAATGCCCAGTTACCCATCAATTCTCATCTCCAATGCTTGCTCCTATGTGAAGCCTTCCTGGACCTTCCCCAACCCTAACAGAGTGAGTAGCTTTGTACTCTCACCACTCTGTTCCAACCCCCGGTGCAACATTATGACACCAAATCACAGCTATGGGCTCACAGGGTGCCTGCTGTTCCGTCTGCACTGTGAGCCCGAGAGCAAGGACCGTATCTTACAGTATCCCCAGTACTTAGCACAGTCCTGGTACACACAAAAACGTTGGCTTGTCTTGGCCTGTTAATCTCTAGGTTTGACTTAGATAGCTCTTCTTCCTCCTGCCCTTTATCTGGCTTATCCTTACATTATCCTTCAGGACTTTGCTTAAACTCTGTTTCCTCCAGAAAATCACTGCTGGCTACACTAGCGTGGCTGTCCTTGCCACATGGGCCCGTGGTACCACATTTTCTCCTTTCATTGCACTTATCATACTTTGTTGTTGTGGCTTGTTTAGCAGTCTGTCAAGCCTACCTGATTTTAAGCTTTCATGAGGTCGTGGACCAGGAATGTCTTATTCACCTGTATGCTCAGTACCTAGCAGAACACCTGGCCAAGCAGGTACATGATAAATTTTGTTGAATGCATAAATGGATGCCTTTGATAGACCTAATCAAGAGTAAGAAAAAAAATAACTTTTCTTGGACCATGTTTAGACTTTTTCTGGAAGAATCTTTATAGCTACACATTATGGGGTACAACTAGAGAACACGAATGAAAACACTCAATGACAGATTTTGTCTGCAGAGTCCTAAATATCCTTTTCTTCTAAACTTTCTGCCATAAAGAGCAGTTACCAAGGTATCCAATTATCCAAATAGCTGAGATAGGAGACTAAGAATCATCCCCTCAGTTTAACCAAGAAGGGAGAACAATGGAAACGTCACTGCAGGCATGCGACCACTTGCAAGCTCACCTGATGTGCAATTCTCTTAACCGACCCCTTTGGGTCCGAGCATGTGAGGCACGATACTGCACAGGATGACCAGCATGAGGTATCTCACTCCGGATTCCAGAGAAGGCAGAAGACTTCTTCTTGGACAGTATCTTTGGAGAATAAAGTTTCTTAACTGCACCATCCCTAAAAGACCTTAAATTTGAGGAGGAAGGGGGAAAGGACAGAATCAAATCTCTGCATATGATGCAAATACCTTTTAACATACAAGCAAAATTGAACAGATAAGCTCATTGAGACAGTCTGATTAATAACTATGCTTCAAAAACAATAAGCAGCCCAATCTCTCACAGAAATACCTGCCAGCCACAGGAGGTGGGCACTGCTGAGTCGGCTGTAGGCAGGCACTACAGAGCTAATGGGTACCCGGGAGTCATTAGTCCTGACATTTTAATGTGTTATTTTAAAGGTGATCGTTTACAAATTAGAAACAGATTCCTTTACATAAAAAACAATTAGGAATGATTTTCAGATAGTGACTTTTATATCAATATGAAACCACGTACTTTTACTAAACACTAAATTTCTGATTTTTAATCCCATTTAGAAACATTATTGGGATGAACTCATGATTCTAAAAAAATGTATGGCAGAGCTTTGCCTGCAGGAAATACCTAGAAGCAGTGCCATCCCATTAGCAGTGAGCACACCTAGGGCTTAAATATTGTTTATAAAGTACCATTCCCGACTAAAAAGAACCAGGGCTCCTTGGAGATACAGCTGATTTTTCAGGTCTGGAACAAGGAAAACACAAGATGAGCCTGGAATATCTTTTTGGGTCAGAAAATAAAGAAGTGTTCAAGAATGATGGGGGTATGTCAAAAGAACACAGGAGCCAGCTTGAAAGGGCTCTTACTGGCCAAATCTGGGACAATTTTAACTGTAATAGATGAAAACCCACTGAATAAAATAAGAATCCATAAATCCATACTGATATAAATACAAACTTACATATATGTATCATGTGGGAGAATGGAAAGCTCTACTTTGCAGTAGAATGCCAATTAAACTTACCGTGTTTCCCCGAAAATAAGACCTAGCTGGACAATCAGCTCTAATGCATCTTTTGGAGCAAAAATTAATATAAGACCCAGTTTTATCTTACATTATATTATATTAGACCCGGTCTGATCTTATATAAGACCAGGTCTTATATTATAGTAAAATAAGACTGGTTCTTATATTAATTTTTGCTCCAAAAGACGCATTAGAGCTGATTGTCTGGCTAGGTCTTATTTTCGGGGAAACATGGTAGAAGGAATGAGAAAATTAGAGAAGTATCATTTAGGAATAATTGATTCAGACAAGAATCATCAATGGACCCAAAAACAAGGAGGTGCTAGTTGGACGAGGAACATGATATTAATGTAGTTTCAAAAAGTATTTCCCCACAAAATACTTACTACTTTATTGTGAAGAAACCTGGCAGACAACATCTTAAGCAAGTGATAAAAGTTAACATCAATGGTAATGGGACCAAATCAACATGATGTTTCCTGATATTGATGCACTGAGAACACAGCATCACTTCTGTGATATTCCTGCCAAAAATGCCTAACCTGAATTTTACTAACCTTTAAGAAACACTGAACAAACCCAAATTGAGAAGTATTCATAAAAGGTTAAAGTGGTCTGAACTCTTCAAAACTATTGAGGTCATGAAAAATAAGGAAAGACTGAGAAAGAGTTCCAAGTTAAAGGAGAGCAAAAAGACAAAATGCAATATGTGATCCTGGAACCAAAAGGATAGGAACGAAAGGGAATATTTTATATTTTTTGTTTTCTTTTATTTTTCTTATATTTTCTTGTTTTCTTTTTGCTATAACACTTTTGAGACAACTGGCCTCAACTTACTCTGAAATGATTCAGGGACAAAAATATAGATATAGATATATAGGTATATATACATAGATAGAGATATAGTTGATTCTCGTTATTTGCAGTAATTATGTTCTATAAAGTCAAATAAACACTGAAGTAATGACTATATTGAACCATTGGTTCACAAACTAAAACTATGTATCTACTTACTTATATCTGTTTCCCTTAATCTATCTGCACGCCTAATGATGACAGACCATTTTTATTTGCTAATAAGTATTCAGCCCCTAACACACTGCCAGGCACAGAGTAGGTACTCATAAAACATTTGTTAAATTATGGAAGGTCAGGATGGAAAGGACTGAAGAAATACGAAATGAATGAAACAGAAGGCACTTTAAAAACACAGTTATCAGTAAGCCAAAAATCATGAAGAACAGGGGAGGAGCCCAGCTTAATTAAAAACATAGTAGTACAATTACCATTTTTTAATGTCAATAGGAAGAGTGATTAGCCAAGAAGTACAGAAAGATGAAAGTAAGAAGAATTTGAAAATGTTCATCCAAAAGTGCCTACCGGAAGGCATGCCCTATATCCTCCAGTTTGTTTACCCACTCAGTATTGAGAACCTACAACAAAGGTAGGCCTGGGATACAAAGATAAATATGTATTAAGATGTCTTACAATGAGCAAGTGAGATGTTGATAGCTTATAGTCAGTACAGGATACTGACACACATCCAATATCTATGCTCTCTTCTTTCCATATGATAAAATGTTTGGCTGGGCACATGGCTGCCCAGAATAAAGACTACATTTCTCAGGTTCCCCTATTACTAACTTCTGAAATTAATTTCTGACTAAGAGAATGTAGGTAGGATCACCAGGTGCCGGTTTCCTGTAATCTGCCTTAATAGCCAGCCAATGAATACTGTTTCTTATCTTCCTCCACTGTGCTGCCTGGAATGGCTGTGAACTTGGACTGAGAGCATGAGGATCACATCCCAGAGATGGTGAAATAAAGAGGGAGAAGGTCCCAGGTCATTGAGGATGTTACTGGACCGAACCATCATAACAGCTCTGGGCCACTTACCTCCAGATTTCCTGTAGTAACTTCTATCTTATTTAAAATCTGTTACTTTGTACTTTCTGAACCTAATCCAAACTAAAAAAGCAGGATAACTGCAGAGGCATGGGGTAGTAAGAAACGAGGCCAGGAAATGAGCTATGGAGAGACCATGACGGCAAAGCTAAGGACCTTGGACTGGAGCCCAAAGGCAGTAAAAATCACTGAAAAGTGACTCTAAGTGACTTCTAAGTAGAAAGGGGGTGACAGTCAGATTCACATTTTGATATGTTATTCTAGTAGTCATCATGGAGCTAATGTATCAATTATGTTCCCAAACTTTGATTTCAAACTCCCTAAGAAATCTTCCGAATTTAACATGACTTCCTGCAGCAAGTGCCTTATGGGAGAGAGGTGGCATACATCGGTTTCCCTGGCAATTATACTATTTTTCACTATAAACGAATAAACTGGTACTTTATGCAGTGGGATGATTTAATGTAATTGGTACTCTGGTTTGTACATCAGATTAGTAAGAAGTCCACCGCCAAAAGACTCAGGGACTGTTCACAAAATTGAGGCTGTGGGTGAATTGGAAGTATTGTAGCCCACTGGGAATTTATAGTTTGGGTTCTACCAAGGTCAGGGAATTGCAAATCTTAAAACTGGTTTAAGGTATCAACTGTAACTGAGAAATTAAAAAAGGAAGAAAAAAGGTAACAGTGAATAAGAGGTTCAAATTTTCAGGTAGAAAACAAATACATCGTGGGGATGTAATGCACAGTATAGGGAATATAGTCAATAATGTTGTGACAGCAAAGTATGATGTCAGATGGTTGCTGGACTTATTATGGTGATCACTTCTTTAGGTATACAAATGTTGAATAACTATGGTGTACACCTGAAACTACTATAATATTGTTAGCTATATTTTAATAAAAATCTTTAAAAATAAATACATAAATGGAAAAAAAAAATCTGGTTTAAGGTGATTCCAAACTAGTAATGTACCAAGGAGACTAACAGAGGGAATTGTAAATCCTTTCTGGAGGAAGGCAACTTCATCATAAGCCTAAAGACATTCCAATACATAATTTTTAATATACAATGTCAAGCACACAAAAAAGCTACACTCCATGATCAAGGGAACTGAAACAAAAGATCCACAAAGCCTTCAGATATTAAAGAGATACACATACTCTCTTTATTCATTCAATGAAAGTTTATTGAGCACCTATAGCTCGTGAAGCACTAAATACATAAAGATAAAAGACAGTTTCTCAAGAGGCCGTAGTCTATGGAGATGACAAACGATGAGAATACCAATTGTTAAATGCTATGAAAGCGTAAAATGCTATGAAACATAGTGTCGTGGGAATTGCACACAAGAGGTACCTAATCCACACAGGCTTGGACAGGGTGGTCAGAAGAGGCTTCCTGGAGATGATATAACAGTTGAGTATGGAAATATGGGTAAAAATTAGCCTACATCCTATTAATAAGAGAAAGGACAAAAACTATATGATCATTTTAACAGATGCAGAAAAACCATTTCACAAAATCCAGCACCAGTCATGATAAAACTTCCAAAAGTCCCAGAGAAAACAGATGACATATTAGAAACAGGACAATCTGAGGATGGTACATTTATAAAGGTGGTGTACAGGACCACAACGGACAGTGCAGGAACCTGAAGCTAGTAGAAGCTAAGCTGGTATCACCTCCAGGCCCAAAGGAATAAGGGGAAGGAATAATTACCAGAATCCAGGAGAGTCATACAGGGTCTGCTGCCTTATGAAGGGCTGTGAGCTTCAGTGCAGGGACACGGCCAACCCAGTATCTTACAAGGAGGGAGCCAAAGGAATAAATAGTCTGGCCTCACTCTCCTCCCTCCCTCCCTCTCTCCTGCCAGGGCTCCTCTTCAGCCAAACCCAACAGGAATCCTGGATGCTGATGAGTGGAGATCAGATCTAGGGGGAGGGATATATTGAAGATATCCAGCACAAAGAGGTAATTCCCTAGCTCATGTACTTTGGAAGAATTCTGAACTACAGCCTCAAGGACTAGACCTGGTATCTCAACATTGTAAGGTCTTGCTGCTTCTGAGTGTGCTGACCTGCTTACCTCCTACAGCGCAGGCTCCCTGTGGTCTCTGCATGGTGGAAACACAGTTGCTGTCACAGCAACCTCAGCAGGAGGTAGGCCTCTCTTTAAATTAGGTGGGCTGTCTCAGCTTTAGAGAAAAACCTCCGATTAGCCCTCTATGGTCACATGCCCGCCCCTGAACCAATCACTGTGTCTAGGGCAATGGGACACCCTTGACTGGCCAGCTGCAATTCACATGCCTGCCCACCCCTGTGAGTCTGGGGTTCACTAGCAAACCAGTCTCTTTCTGGTAAATTCTTCCCCTTTGCCTAGGCTAGCCAGAGTTGGATTCTGTCATTTGGAACCAAAAGAACCCTCATGCAGGCTGAAAGCAACCAGGATCAAAAGTAGGGAAAAGATACAATAGCCAGCTAGCCATAATGTTTTAACATCTAACTTCAGGAAACTCATCCTCATTCCTGCTCAAAATCAAAATTTTAATGATGCAAAATGGTTTCTGGCTGTAACATAAGGTATGAAATGTGCACTATACTCTAGATGAGAAACCCAAAAACCAACAACAAAAAATCAGTACCCAAACTTCCTATCTCACCACTCATGATTTAGGGGAAAGCTACATTTTTTATTATTTTCACACACACACAAAATGTTTATGGGCTTTTACAAAGGCCATAATTTCAGTTATCTTTTTTGTCAAGTCTCATCACTCACCTGGAGTCAACCTTCCTCTCCATTCTCCGCTTTATCTCTTATTGATGGAAATTCAACCAGTGGCTGAATATACACTTCTTAGTGAGCAGATTCTTCATGAATCAAAGTCATTTAGCTTCCCCTTCTAAGAAAAAGGGAATAAAAGAGAGTAAATTAAGAGCCACATTTCTGAACAGCTACATGCCAGCTTCAACACTAGATGAATATGGGAGGTCTCTGATCTAAACTACTTTTTAAATTGCATTTTTAAGAAGTTATTTTTCTAAGAAAGGAAACTAATAGGAGACTGAGCCACACTCAAAAGGTTATGACTGGTTCATTCCTCCTGTCCAGGACAAGTTCTTAGACCTTCAACTTCCCTTCATAAGAACACCAGCCAGTCAAAAATTTCCCAGGTTAATTTTTATAGTTGTCAATATTACCTATAAGAATCCTCAGGCAGTTTTTGATCTGTAGTAAAGTGCCGTGGACAGTTTTCATTTTCATTTGGTGGTAACGTCTACCAATAATATTTATTATAACATAGTTTTTATTTCTTAGTGCAAAGAATAGCAACGTTGTAGGTTGAACTATGTTCCCAAAAAAAAAAGATATGCTGAAATCCTAACCCCTAGTACCTATGACTATGATCATATTGGGAAACAGTCTTTGCAGATGTAATTAAGATGTAAGTTAAGATGAGGCCGTACTGGAATAGGGTGGGCCCTTAACCCAATATGACTGGTGTCTTTAAAAAAATAGGAGGAACTCAGGGACAGATACACACAGAGAGGAGAATGTCACGTGAAGACAGATACACAGGGAGAACAGTATGTGATAATCAAAGCAGAGATTGGAGTGATGTGTCTACAAGCCAAGGAACACTAAGGACTGGTCGCAACGCCAGAAGCTGAATGAAAGACATGGAACAGGTTCTCCCCCCGAGCTTTCAGAAAGAGGATGGCCCTGTCGACATCTTGATTTCAGACTTCTAGCCTGCAGAACTATGAGACTATAAATTTGTTGTTTGAAACCACGCAGTTTGTAGCATTTGGCTACAGCAGACTTTGGAAACTAATACAAGTAGTAAGACAAAGGAGTAAGATTTAAGTGCATGGTGGAGGAAAGCTAACAGGGTGGACATGTCCTATGTTGGGTAATTGTGATGCATTCATACCGAGACACTCATTGTAAAAGAATGAAATCACTCTTTATAATCAAGGTCACCCTCAAGGTCACATATTTCAATGACAATCAGACAAGGAATTACCCCTCCCCCCAAAAAAAGTTTATCCATATAAAATGAACAGTCCTTACTGAGATCAAACAGTCCTTACTGAGATCAAACCTATGTAGTCTTTCTGGTATCACACTCCAAGTGACAAAGGTCACCATTAGTGACTATTTCCATAAATAAATTAAATTGAAGGATGATTCAAAAAGGGAATTTTGGTAAAATACTACCATAATAAATGGGTCATTGCCATGGGTTTGTCTTGTTATAATGATTCTATGGAATGTTATCTGTAGTGAAAGACTCCCTTTTGTTATACACTCTGTGTCAACATTCTAAGTACTTGTACATATCTGCCTTCCCCATTAGAGTATAAATTCCATGAAAACAAAAGCTACGTATGATTTTCTCACCACTTATCTCCAGCATCTAAAACAATGTCTGGAACATGACAGGTGAAATATATAAATACTGGAAAGACTGAGACACAGGTTTGATCTCAAGGATATGAAGGTGAACTTGCTTCTGAGTTGGAATACAAATGATAACCAAATATAAAAGATAGCTCAAGAAAAACAAAGATTATTAGGTGTGGACTCCCAGTTACCTGTATAAATCGCCCACCTGACAGTAAAAGATAAAAGGGTATTATACAAGAGGTGGGAGAAGAGGTCATAGGAAATGAAAGACTGCCACAAATTTTTGCAACAAGAAAGTGGAAAGAGGAAAATTAACTGACCTAACAGATTTGAGGAAGTAAAAATCAACAGAGTGGGATACCAAAGAGAAGCAGGCCAAAAGAATCCCAGAAGAGCTCAGAACTCAAGAAACAAGGAAAGGTTCCCAGAAGTCATAGGCCACAAATGAGGGGTTTGAAAGTCTATATGGTGAACACCTGAGGCCCCTGGTCTCCTCCCCAACCTGGCCAGGTAGGTATACAGCTCCCTCCCCACAACCTGCTTCCAGAATTCTTACAGCTAGAGTGGTACTTCCCAGTCTCAGAAGAAGCTAAGAATGAACAGAACTCTAGATTCTGACATCTGTGCCCCACCTCCACCAATAAAAAGGCAGACTTGACCCTACAGAGAAGCTCACAAACGTGCAACTCCTGCTCAGACTCCGGGAGCTTCCAACTATATCTCTCGGTTGCAGACACTTAAGAATGAATGGACAGTCAAGAATCACAAGACATTTGGAAATGACCTCCAACAAGAGAGACCAAAACAAACAAAGGAATCTGAGGAAGTACCACCACCTATGATGTATTCCTGCCCAAAACTTGCATCTAAATATTATCAAGCCTCATCTAAAACTAAGTACCAACTAACAAAAAATACAGGGGACAAATAAAATGACTTTGCAATCAGCAAAATCAATGATGTAGGAAACTTTACAGGACAAACGACCCAGTTCCTTCAACAAATAAACTGCAAAAAAGGAAAAACTTACACATTAAGAGACTTAAGATGCATATTAACCAAATGCAGTGTATGGATTTTGATTTTAACAAACTACGAATCAACTGTCAAATAGAAAGCAAAAAACAATCAGGAAGATTTAAACTTCAATTTTTTTTTAAACTTAAAAATGTTTTCATGGGGCAGCCAGTTAGCTCAGTTGATTAGAGCATGGTGCTCTTAACAACAAGGTTGCCGGTTCGATCCCCACATGGGCCACTGTGAGCTGCACCCTCCACAACTAGATTGAAACAACTACTTCACTTGGAGCCGATGGGTCCTAAAAAAACACACTTAAAAAATAAATAAAAGTTTAGAAAAAAAGTTTTCATGAGTTACTTAAAAATTACCATTAATTTTTATTGTGATAGTGGTGTCGGTTGTTCTTTTAAAAGGACAGCTTATCTTTTACAGAATATACAGAAAATTTTACAGGTAAAATAGGAGAAATTTGAGTACCAAAATAACTAAGGACAATAATAAATTATAACATTAAAGAAAATTGGAATTCATGACTCCAGGCTGATATAAAGAAATGAACAGAGAGACAGATAAATGGGGGAGAAAGGAAGGATCACTCTTACACAGAATTCCCACCAAAAAACGTAGAAGTTGTAGAGCTGGAAAAACCCCATCTTACAACCATCATGGAGAAAATCATTTTGGGGGGGAGGCAAAAAAATTAAAAAGTAGTGAATGTGGATAAAGGTATATGGGGGTTCTCTATATCATTCTTGCATCTTTTCTGTAAGTTTGAAATTATTTCAAAATAAAAACAAAAATAATCCAGTGGGGACAGAGTGCACAGAGGTATAGATGAAAACAAGATAATTCATGAGTTGATAGTTTTTGAAACTGGGGGATGGATACATATTACATGTGTTTATAATTTTTCATAATAAAATGTTGGAGGAAATAATAAAAATTCTGGAGGAAACAAAGACAACGTGAGAAACAGGAAAAAGAAAACCCTATAATTAATATCCTCAGAGAGATAAGAGAATATATTATACACAGAATAAAATGAGGATCTTATTTAAAAGAAGAACTAGAAACAGGAGAGCCAAAACATTTGAAGGTCTCTGAATAAAGTTGAAGAAATGTCCCAGAAATAGAGGAGTGGGGGCGAAATGACAAAATGAAATAAAAAATAAAGAAAAAGTTAGAAAATCAGAGGCTCAATCCAGGGGATCACATATACAACTAGTAGGAATTCCAGAAAGAGAGATGTGAGAGAAAAAGGAAGAATTATCATAGAAATAACAAGAAAGTTTCTCAAAACTAAAGGATACAAATCCTCAGATTAGAGGTCCTCCTACACTAAGACCAAATGTCAGGGTAGATAAAAACACTTTTTCCAACAGGCAAGAAGAAAAAGCCTAAGATATCGCTTGAGCATAAAGAGTAAAACTGGACACTGTCAAAATTAAAAACACCTGTGCTTCAAAGACACTATCAAGTAATAGGAGAAAATATTTGCAAACTAGCTAAGGGACTTATAGCTAGATTACATTTTTTAAAATTCCTACAACCCAATAAAGAGACAAATAAACGAATTTTAAAATGGACCAAGGATGGGAAAAGATGTTTTTCCAAAGATCTATAAATGGCCAATAAGCACATTACAAGATGCTCAGCATCATTAGCCATGAGGGAAATGCAAATCAAACGACCAGTAGGATGGCTATAACCAAAAAGACAGAAAGATAATAACTGTCGGTGAGGATATAGAGAAACGGAAACCCTCATACACTGCTGGTGGTAATGTAAAATGGTGCAGACATTAGTTACCACTTGATCCAGCAATTCCACTCCTAGGTATACACCCAAGAGAATTGAAAACGAATGTTTATACAAAAACTTGTATGTGAATGTGCATAGCAGCATTATTTGTAACAGTCAAAAAGTGGAAGCCCAAATGTCCAGCAACTCATGGATGGATAAACGAAATACAGTATATCCATACAATGAAACATTTATTTCCCCATAAAAAGAAATGTGCTATTATTAATGCTAAAACAAGGATGATCCTTGAAAACATTATGCTAAGTGAATGAAGTCAATCACAAAGGACCACATATTGTATAATTCCATTCATATGAAATGTCCAGAAGAGGCAAATCTATGAAGTCAGAAAGTAAGTTGGTGGTTGCCAAGTGCTGGGAGGAATGAAGGAAAACAGGTAGTGACTACTAACAGATGAATGACTACTAACATTCTTTTCTGGGTGTTAAAAATGTTCTAAAGTTGATTATGGTGGTATTGCATAACTGTGAATATACTAAAAACCAATGAACACTTAAGTGGGTGACTTGTGTGGTATGTGAATTATATCTCAACAAAACTGTTAAAAGAAGAAAAAGAGGAAGAGGAGGTGGAGGAAGAAAAGTAGAAGTAGTAATTACAGGAGAATGTGCTCCAAAAGCCAAGGAAGCAAATTAAGAAAATAAAAGGGGATCCAGGCAACAGCGAATTCAACACAAGACAATAGTAAATCCTAGGACAGATGTGAAAAGGAGTCCCTGGATTAGAACTAGGTACGGACAGCAGGTACAGAGACACCAGATCAGATTAGAGCAGAGCAAAGAGGTCTCCAGGGAAAAAAGTGAAACGGATGGTTTTACGAGTATGCAAAAAATTAGATAGCCATGTGAGAAATGCTGAAGCATTCAGAAAAAATATTTAGTGATCTGTGTATGGACCACTAGGCAAATGAGAAGATAAGACTATTATTAATTCTCAGAAGAAATGATGGCATACGAAAGGGTTTCAGTACTCTACTTGGTTCAGCAATGTCTATGTTATATAAACACTATTAATTTAACAACAAATTACCACATAACCACATTGGTGAGATAAAAAAAGGAAAACTGTGAGCTAAGTAATTACCTCCCTCAAATAACAGTCAACACTTAACGTGTAAAACTAATAAACACAGGTGAAACACAGGTGAAAGAAATATCACCTATAAGAATATTTACTTTCAATTTATAAATAACATCAGAATAAACAGCTAGACGAATGGAAATTAGAACTGGGGTATGGTGGCTATTGGCTATACATTTTTAAATTAGTTTTTATAATAAATTATGTATGCTAATTTGAAAAATCTAAATCAAAAGTATCTTGAAGTTTCTACAGTATTTTGCAACTTCTAACAATGACTAAGAACTGAATGATCCTACTAAAAAAAAAAAAAAAAAGGCAAGGAAATACAGTACCTAAATTTATGTCTTAAGCCCCAGAATAACTTTCAACAACTTCCAGAAAGCCTCCCCTGACACCTCCAAGCCTCATACTTTCATGGCTCTTAGGAGGGTACCACACAATCTAAAACGTAGAGATTATATTCAAAATAACACTTATGAAGTGGTTACTCTGTGCCACATATAGTACTAAGCATTTTTTCATTAATACCTGCTTTTTAATACAACCACCCCAAAAGGTGATAGCCATTTCATTTCACAAAGTGCCCAAGGTCACACCAGCTAAACGGTAGAGCTGGGACTGGTACTCAGGTGCATAACACCACTCATTCAACAAATACTTACTGTTCATCTACAAAGGTTATAAAGAAATCTGAACGGCCTACAAGCATATAAAAACGAAATACTAATCTACTACTTCACGGGCAGCTTCACGGTGTTTTACCCAGTTGGCCCCTCCGGGCTCAGATGGGGCCCCTGAAGTCTGTACACACTCCACTGGTGTCCAAACTTTTTTCAACATTTTTCACCAAGGGCCATATGCGGTAAAAGACACAAACAACCAGGCCACTCACTGGAGGTGAAGTAGTATTGCCTCACCTGGTTTATTTAAGTAAACTAAATATATTTTTGGAATTTACTGCAGGCCAATTAACAATGGATCATGGGCAGCAGTTGGCCCGCAGGCTGCAGTTTGGACACCCCTGCTAGTGACTAGAGCCTTGCAGTTACACAGCAGGGATCCAGAAACTCCCCACATGGGCGCACGCTAATGGGCCTTGCCTGGACCGGGCACCCGCAACTGCCTGCAGCGCTCTGGACGCTCAAGAGGATGCTGCGCCCCCAGACCCGGGCAACAAGACGCAGCACCCGGCAGGAACCACGCGAGCGCCGCGCTGGGCGAAGAGGGCAGGCCCCGGCCGCCGTCCTGCGCGCTCTTTTCGTGTCTCCTCCACTCCCCACCTAGCCCCGTGGGTAGGCAGCATCACCTGCACTTCTAGAAGACGAGGAAGCGGAGGCTCCCACAACAGAGCCACCCAGCCCAGCTCGGAGGGACAGACGCTCGCCGCTGGGCTCCTGGCCGGAGAGGCCGAGGCATTCAGAGGCTGGGGACGATTGGACCGGGCCTCAGACCTCAGGCAGTCAAGCCCTCTGCACTTGTCACGTCAAGAGCCTCCGGAAAGTCTCGACCCGGGCGGGTGGACACCGGGCGGACACGCACGAGCCTCCTAAGGCGCGCGCAGCCCACGTCCGCTCTGCGCTTCCCGCGCCTCAGTACGCCGGACCTGCGCCAGCCCCGCCCCCGTCTCCACGGCGACGCGGCGTGCGTGAGAGACGCCCCGCCAGGGACCCGAGTTCGCGCAGCCTCAGTCCAACGGGTGACACGCCTGCCCCTGGCCGCGGTTGAAAGCCAGCTGTGCGAGTTAGCCCGGAGGGGCGTGGATCAACGCACCTGTGGAGCAGCCCCACGGAGGTCTCTCTGCCTCCTTGGGCCGCCAGCTTCTCTCTGAGCTCAGCTTCCTACTGCTGCTCTTGCACAAGAGTGGGAGTTGTATCGAAACGGATCCCCGAGTTATGCTTCGCAAGGCAAGCACTAGGGATGAGGTTCCTGTCTGGAGGCCAGCACTTAGAGTTCTTCCCTCACCTCTAGATTCCCACGTGAGCCTCTCCGGGTTCTCCATGATTCCCCGGTAGTGCGAGCCCACCAGTACCGAGTAGGGCGCGCGCATGCGTGGGAAAGGAGCTTGTCAATCTGGACTAGGGGGTGAGATCGCGTCGTTCCGCGGCCCCCCGAATTAAAATTATTCTAGGCTGGTATCTTCTCTTAACCCTTCCTTTAAAACTGTAATTAATAAGCACTAGTTGTTAGTGAATAGTTGTTAAAATTTAAAATTTGGGTCCATTCTGATCATTTTAAAAAATGGGGTGGGGGCGGATAGGTCAGGCATTTTTTAATACTTTTCTACAGTGCTTTGTAAAACATCGTTTGAAAGCACGTCAGATGTCTGGTGGAGAGAGCAAAGGCTAGCATCATGTATATAAATACTTGAAAGATTTTACGTTAAAAACAGAAAAATAACTTGTTAGTTGTCTCAGGAATGGAATCACAGGTTAATTTGTATTTTCGCTCTATTTTCTACGTATGTTAATTTTTGTAATTTAAAAAAGTGTTTAAAAAGGAGGAGTTCCACTTTAGCGGGACACTGGGGCCAATCTTTTAGGGACAACTCTTATCTAAAGATATGCGACCAAGTAGCTTTAAAAAATTTAGTGAGTTTCAAAGTCCTAATTAACACTATAATATTTGTTGTAAAATTAGTCTTTCTTATAAGTACTTTATATAAATTATGACATATCCAAGACAATAAATCAATAAGCATGCTTTCTAGATGATTTGCTGGCGCTTTCTTTGTCACATGCATTTATCATCGTAATTTAGGAAGGGATGAAAGCCCTTTCCAATTGAGTTACGAAAATAGTCCTGTTGAGAAAGATTGGAACATAATAGTATAGAATAGCTAGGGCAGCAGCACTTACATGGTGTCAGACTGTTTTAAATACTTCTCATATATAAAATCAAAGATGTAGAGTGCCAGAAGGGGTCTAGGCTCTGCATATAATTCGCTGTGTGATCTTCCGGAAGTCCCTTAGTAATTTTCTGATAGTCCTTAATCTGAGTACAAGATAGCACAACTGTGAAACTGTTCATATCCTATTTTCTTGGAACTAAGAATTACCCTTGGAGCAAAACAAACAAACAAAACTGAGTAGGAAAAAGCCCATTTAGAGAGGTACAGGACAGTTGAGTTGTAATTTCAACTTTCTGAGAAGTGGCTGCTCTCAAATTTTCTAGGTTTTTAGTATTTTCATTTGCTTCTTTACTGTTCTTGGACTGCTAATTTCCCCAACTGATTATTTGAGTTCCCTTAGGCCAAACTTTGAACGAACAATTTGAACCTAAATCAAGATCTTACAAATATTTAGTAAGCAACTAGAATAAATAATTTCTCTTACTCTCTCAAGAGGTTTCCCATACTGATATTTGAAAATTGTTAGTTGCAAAAAGGGGCACTTAGAATTCCAAATTATTCCTGCTAAGGAGAATAACATTCAAAAGCTACAACGAAACAAGTGTTTGCAAGGATCTAGTTTTTGCATGGCCTTTTAGTATATTATTACCTTTATTCCTAGGTGATAATTGTCTTCTTTCACAAGGACAAATTGAGATTCTGAAAGGTAAGTTGAGAACAAATTTCTACGAGACATTAAAAGAAGAGCTGGTGCAAGAATACATCCTAATTTGGATAGACCAAAGGGCCCAGGAAATTAGCTCCAAGCCAGGCCAATATCATGATAGTAAATTGCCTTGAGCAGATTTCACGTGGCTTGTGGTAATTTTACAGTATGCTCACAAATTCTTTTACAACTCCTACCATATAAAGGTGTAGTCTAAGTCCCCTCCTCTTGAATATAGGCCAGACTTAGTGACTCCTATGTAAAGAACAGAATGTGGCATGTGGCAGAACAGAGGGACCTCGAGGATAGGTTAGAAAGTGCAACAACTGACTGACTCTCTTGTTCTCTCTGGACACTTGCCTTCGGAATCCAGCCACCATGTTGTGAGGAAGATCAGGCCACCCAGAGAAGCCCTGTGTAAGTGTTCCAGCCAACAGCTCCAGTGTTCCCAGCTGACAGCCACCATCAACCACCAAACATGTAAGTAAGCCATTAGATGATCCTAGCCTTCATACTTCCACTGCTCTAGATGATGCTGAATGGAGCAGAGACCAGCTGTTCCTGTTAGAACCAGCCCAATTGCAGATTTGGGTGCAAAATAAATGTTGAGTCAAGCCACTGAGTTCTGGGGTGATTTTATACACAGCAATAGCTAACCCGAACAGTGTTTTAATACGTTATGTCTAATTCCCACTACAAGCTTAGAAAGTAGATACTGCTATCCCTTTTTGACACGAGTAAATAGGTCCAGAAAAGTGAAATGACTGGCTCAGGTTTCACACCAAGTGGCAGAGATCAGGATTTAAGAGCTTCAAAGAATAGACATCTCCACTGCTCCATAATGGCAAGGGGATTAGACCATTTCTTCAGCATTAGGAAGAACCTGGATTCCGAAAGCAATTTGGTTTTAATAACAACCATTGTTTGCTCACCTACAACATGTCTCTGTATAGACTTAAAAAAAATATCCAGCAGCTTTATGGAGGTTGTATAAGGCTTTTTTTAAAAAAATATACCATTAAGGCTTTGACATTTTTTTTTGGGGGGGGAAGGGGAACAGGACTTTATTGGGGAACAGTGTGTGTTCCAGGACTTTTTTCCAAGTCAAGTTGTTGTCCTTTCAATCTTAGTTGTGGAGGGTGCGGTTCAGCTTCAAGTTGTTGTCCTTTCAGTCTTAGTTGTGGAGGGCGCAGCTCAGCTCCAGGTCCAGTTGCCCATTACTAGTTGCAGGGGGCGGAGCCCAGCATCCCTTGTGGGACTCCAGGAGTTAAACTCAAGGAATTGAACCGGCAACCTTGTAGTTGAGAGCCCACTGGCCCATGTGGGAATCGAACCTGCAGCTTTTGGAGTTAGGAGCATGGAGCTCCAAACGCCTGAGCCACCGGCCCTGCTCTGTATAAGGCTTTTTACCCACCTTTTCCCATTTAATCTTGATAATAGCCCTGAGTGGGTTATCATCTTCCTAATTTTACTGATGAGAAAATCAGGGCTAAAAATAAAGGGCCTAATTCTCCATGGCCTATAGGGTAGAGCTGGGATGCAAACTCCTCCAATTTGCAAATGTTTCCCTCTACCTCTTGCCTGCAGAGAACAGATCATTTGTAAGAAACACTTTTTATTCAGTATTATAGAGGAAAAGAAAAAATGTTTTCATAATTCTTTTCTCTGTTGTCAAAACTCCAGGAAGGACTGATAACTCACTCACTGTCCAATCCCGATTTCACAAGTGAAGAAAGTGAAGCTAAAGAAAGGAGGATCCTTCAAAGAAATGTAGACTTCAATACGCTTTAGCGAGAAAAATTATGATTCCCTCCACACCTATGTATCATTTTACACAAACCCTGGGCGGTCCCAACCCTGGGCGGTCCCACTGGGCAAAGGGGCTGGTGATAATCCTGCAGAACAGGCTCACAGGTGATCTCCATCAAACCTTTCCTGACGGCTCCTCCCCCCCTCCGCACAGCAGTTACTCTCATTGCGCACAGAGTAGGGAATTAACATTTGCGTTTCTGTGTCCCCGTCAGCCAGAGTCTCGTCACTGAGTACTAAGTGCTTGACGTCCGTCATCTCATTTTCACCCACACGCTTGCACTTTCCCTTCCCATGCAGACTTCTGGTTATGGGCGGGAAAGAACATTGCAATACATTTGTCGCCCTTAGCTCAATCAAATGCAATCGTGGCAAGTTTGCCTATTAAGGCATCAACGCGTGATCTCGTTTATTCCTCACAGACTTATACAGAGAGGCCATTTTAGAAAGGATAAGAGCTAAACTCAGAGATGTATCCAAAATTACACCACTAGTAAAAGAGAGCTGAGGTTCGAGCCCACACCGGAAGGCTCAAAAGGCCCCAGGTTCGCCTGACTCATTCGCACTGGTTAGCTCCAGGGTTCGCCGCCAGCTCGAACTGTGCAAACGCAGCGGTCCACGCGCTCCCAAGTCGGGCCACGCCGCGGACCCCGGCCCACTTCTCTGCGGCCACCTCCTTCCCCAAAGGAAAGCCTGGCGCGGGCCCCAAGCACAGCCCATCCCGTTGCGCCCCGCCCCGAAGCGCGCGTGGGAACGCGGCATCCTCCCCGGGGCTGCCCACGACGACCGCCTGCGCGCACCAGGGAGGGCTTCCGCCGCCCCCGACCCGGCCTCGTCGCCTCCGCCGCCACCGCCTCCCAGCCACCGCCTTCCCGCTACCGAGCGCACGCAGGGGCCAGCGCCCGGGAAGCGCGTCGCGATGTTTCTCTTTTCCGTCCGGCATTGCCGCGGCCACCTCACATCCGGGCGAAGGCGGTGCTGGGCCCGGGTGCGTGGAGGGAGTTATTAAGGAGGAGGGGGCCGGGGAGGAGGGGCGGAGGGCTGGGCCGCGGTTACGGCGGCTGAAGAGAGCCAGCCGGAGCGGTTGGGGGGGCGAGCGTGAAGGCCTCGCGGAGTAGCCCTCGGACCGGCGCGGACGGCGGGGAGGGGAGCGACGGCCGAGGCGAAAGACCGCCAAGCGGCGGAGGCACCGAGTAAGGGGCTGGCTGCGGCGGCGGGGTCTGGGACGCCGCGCGCCGGGGCCCGCCGGGAGAGAAGGGGCGCGGGCGCGCTGCTCCCGGGGTCGCGTGCCTGAGCGCGAGCGCCGGGGCGCGCGCGGGGGACGGGCCGGGGCGCCAGGCCGGCGGGGTGGCGGGCGGGCCGCGGGCCGGCGGGGCCCGAGCCGCAGGAGCGGACGGCGGCGGGCCTGCGCCCGCTCCTGCTCTGAGCGCCCGGGCCGGGGGATTCGGCCTCCCGCTCCCTCCGGCCCGCCTCCCCTCGTGAGTAGCATCCCCGCCCTTCCTCGGAAGGAAGGCGCTGGGTCGGGGCCTGCGCGAGAGGCCGGGGGTTGGGGTCGCGGCCCGGGAAAGCTGCGTTTCGGAGCTGAAGCCGGCGTTCGCTCCTGCCTTGCCACGGGCGCCCCTGACATGGCCACAGGTGCGGCCGGCTGGGCGAGGGGCGCTCGGGCTCCGTCCCCAGTCCCTGGCCCCTGGCTAACAAGGGGCAGCTGGCGCCGTCCATTGGCAAGTGACAGGCACTGTATTACAGCCCGACTTACCGGATCCCGAGCCCCAACGAGTGTCCTATCTGCCCCCACTCGGGAAACTTCCCCACTACTCCCTGAACGGTCCCTATGGGTGGCAACGACTAATCTTGATATCCTTTTGTAGTAAAGCTGCTTAAAGGCTCTCTACCCTAATTTGGGCACCTTCCACTTCTTTCCTGACGTTTTTGATGCTTAGAGCACTTTATTTACTAGAAGAGATAACTACCAGTGGTTTTATTTCCAATTGGGTTCTGGTTTATAGCGTAATTGTGGGGGTTTGTGTTTTTTTTTTAAAGGTAGTCATTTTAAGAGATAGTTTCAGTTTCTTAAACAGTTTAAGACTTCTGAAAAATTATTGTTCTCCGTGACAGTTTTGTGCTGATTTATCTTCCAGGTGCAAAGAATTGTAGACCAAGGAGCCATGGATAGGAGAAGTGTGGGTGAAACAGAAAATGGAGATGCTTTCCTTGACTTGAAGAAGCAGCAGGCCTCGAAATCCCCCCATCGCTATACAAAAGTAGGCTTTGTTACTACTGAAATAGTGTTTCTTTATAAAGGTGGGGAGGTTAGTAACATTGTGTAGGTATTTCATTAGTATTATCTAAAGTGTAGTCTCATTCTGACTTACTAAATGGACTAAATATTAACTAGATTTAGTAAAGCATGGCTTTGAACTTTTTTCTAAGTATGAATACCAAGTTTAAACTAGAATTTGCTTCTAAGTAGTTTTCAGGTGAAGGGACTATCTGCTCAGATCCCATATGAATTTGTGGACCAGTATATGTTGGCACACAAATTCTGTAATAGCTGTGTGTCTGGTATGTTGTTGACTTTCATGCTATAGAGTAAGGAAGGATTCCAGCTCTGAGATGGCTCACGAAACCAGTGTCCTCTGTATTGATGTTTCCTTAAGAGGTGAACACCGCAAAGGAATACTCTTTGGTGCATTCTAGGTGCTTGACTAGGGTAACCAGATTTTTTAATTCTGTTTTTTACTTCCAGTTATAAATTAGATGTGGATTCACAAAAGTAAGACTTCAGTTATATTTCCTCTAGCTAAAAACTTGTGATTTAAAACTGCTCATCTAGATAGTTGCTTTTTCCAGGGGTTTGCAAATCACCTCAAGGTCGCATATTTATTGAAGCTATTGTTTCAGTATCTTGTTGACTGTTGAATGTTTCTGAAGAGGTTGGCAGGACTCAGCCGTGAATTCATTCTGGTTCCCTGAAATGTGTTGGGCTGGAATATATAAAATATGCTTGGGACAGTTGACAGGAAGGATTATGTCCTAGGTGAGCCCATATCTGTATTTTTTTAGTATGGACCCAATCAAGGACTCTGGTGTGGTTATTGTCCCTAGCTTCCCAGGATACTGATGGGTTAATATTTTAAAGTCAGGCTTTGTCTGTGTACTGGTACCACTACTGTCACCTACTTGATAAAGTTACTCTTACCTACTTGATAAAGTATCAGATGATGTCAGTAATACTCATTTTCGGCATTAAAAAAAAAAACTCTCTAGAAGAAAAAGTGCTTTCAGGTGTAAAAGAGTTCTTGGTTAATTGCTGTCATAACACAGTCTTTTTTTGGCATAACAGTGAGTTGATAGAAAGCACTTCATTACTTCATTCATATTTGGTCTTCTCAAATGTAGTAACCTCAAACCTGAGAGTGCTTGAGCATCTCACAACTTAAATTCATCACCTAAATGTTGACAGATGAATTCTGAATGGAGAAAAGCTTATTAAATGAAGGAAAACTGATTTGAACTGCTTTTGTGATTTCAACTCAGCTGGCACCTTTTGAATAAAAGTTCTGACTGGTACTCTCTTTGTAGAGTCCTGGCAGAGAGGCTTTTGAATCACTTTCACACAACTGATCTGAGGGTGGCATGTATATATCATACTTAATGTATATCCGTCTTTATGCTTAAAGTAATTTTTAGAAAGATATTGGTCTCTATTTGGGTAGAACTTATGTATGTCTATAATAAAGATTAAGAATCTCAGTATGGCCCATTTTTGACAGTCCAGCCTCAGAATTCTGCCGTATTTAGATAAATGTGCTTAAAATGGTTAAGAAAGGTATTTGTTAAGTTAATGACAGCAGAGCTTAGATTTAATGGTCTTCTCTAACAAATTTAGTTGGAAATAGGTTTACTTTCCGCCCCATTCAACAGAATTTAGTTAATGGCTGGTTTAAGATTATGTTCAAACAGTGTTAGGGTAGTGCTTTCGTATATGTTTCTCCACTTTAGTAATTTTATGTGAGACCCTTTCAACTTTTTCCTATCTTCATCAGAAATCTTTGTTCACCAGGTCTCGAGGTGTAATACCTGCTTTTCTATTAGTGGTACTATCCTCTGTTTGAACTACACAATAGAAATGCTTTGAATGATCCCATTCAGATCTATGTGTTTTTTTCTTCAAGTGAACAAACTGATGTTAGATCACAAAATATACATACTTTGTGCTGTTCCTCTTTTGCTCCTGTATCTTGCCAGTGACCACTTATTAAATGTTGTCACCTGCCAGTTGGACAGGAAATAACAGAGGACACTGAAACCATTCAACTTGATCTTGACCAGACTTAATCATGCACATTAAATCTAAAGGGTAGGTGTTGGATTGTCTGACCTTAATTTCATGTGTGTTCTTCATTAGAGGTGACTTGTTATGAATTGGCACCATTTTAGTCATCATTGTCTGTAGGGATCTTTAAAAGGGGCTACCCTAATTTGTGGCTGATAGTTGATCAGTGGTATGGCCATATTTATGTCTTTGCTTTAACACCATTAAGAAGATAGACAAGCAACTGAAGTGGACTGATTTGAGTAATCCTCTTAGCCTTCTCGTAGAGAATCAGTTGCAAGACTTGAAGTCAAGCCTCTAAGAAAAGAGTAACTTATTTAAATCCTAGGTTGAAATCAGCAGTCAGATGGTCGGTTTTTCCTATACAGAGGTTTCATTTGACAGCTTCATAGGTTTCTTTCATAAACTGAGTTGAGTAGTAACCTCTAACAGGCATCATTTCCGTGACACATTTAGCGACAAACTTCTTAAGCTACTATAAAAATAAAGATACCTGTTTATATTGGGAAAGGCCAAATTATGGTATGAAAAATCATTATAAAATCTTAATGCTTCAGTTGTCCAGAAAATCTAGCTCACTGGAAGTTCTTAGAGGGGGCTGGCTGGCAACTGTCTTCTGACTGCACTTCCCTACGTGTTCCAATTCTAAGTCATCTTGAAAAGTTAAGATTCAGGGCCTTGCCATCATGAGTATTCTTTCCTACTCATGGTGGGAACTTCTACATAAGGAGTCAATCATTTCACAATTGGAACCTTTAACATAGAAATTTATAGTCAGGGCCTTTGATTTAGGAAAGGGTGCTATGAGAGGAGGCCAACTTGGGGGAAGCCTGCCCAGTGACGTGGCAGTTTGGCTTAGGGTTCCCAGTTGTCTCACTGGACAGGGACACAACACTGAGTGACAGAGTTGCTGGGAGAGATTGTGCACCTTCCTTTGTCCTCTCAAGAGAAGCACAGGAGAGGAGGCGAAGGGGCTGTTGAATCCTGCCTAGTTTAGGTCCCCCACTTTACCTCTTACTTAACCTGTATGGCCTTCAGCCATATACTTATCTTCTCTGAGTCTCATTCTTTTCCTCTGTAAAATCCAGGTGTAATAGTATCGACCTCATGAGTTTTGTGGGGAATAAATGAGAAATACATGTCTAGAGCTTAGAAAAGTGTCTAGCACACAATAAGTATTGAAAACTGCTTAAGGCCTAATAAGGGTATAAGGTTAGGGGGAGATACTAAAAGTTACCTCCTTTAGATACCAATTTTAGATCGAGTTGCTTATTTTCTAAATGTCGTGGTGACCATCTCCATTTTAATATGAAACCGGAAAGCCCTATTAAAGATGTCATGCCAGCAACCCTTAAAAGGATTTTCTTGTTTTCTTCTAGTATTTTTCTACCTGCTTACTTAACATTTTATATTGCTTTGTTATCAGTTGTATAAACACATTTAAAAGTCAAGGTTTATTTTTATAAACCTTGGCATTGGCCAGATCAACAGAAAAAAACACTTTCCTTTTTTTTTCTTTCCAATTCCCTTCTTAGTTTTAAATAAATCCTTTCCATAGAAGAAGGCATTTGCGTCAAGTCAGCCACCATTAGATGCTTGGGTGAATCCAGGTGCTAAATCCTGCTTATCAGTTCTGCAGGATCCAGTTTAAATCCTGACTTGCCTGAACTGTTCTAAATGGTGCCCCCTTTAGCAACAAACCTCACAAATGGGGGGATGGTGGAATGTATCCCATGAGTCCCCTATGTTGTTAGTTCATCATTGCGTTGGCTGTCATCTATGGATACTATTATCCCATTGTGATTCTATTTTTAAAAGCTTTCTAATCCTGTCAGAAAAGTCGCGTAAGTCTCTAGAATGAAATATCAGGTTAGTCAGCCACTATCTTGAGAGTCTGATGGGCTAAGCCCAGTGCTAGTGTGGAGGGTAGGGACTGGCAGAGGAGGTCAAAGGCAGTTCCAACCCGAACACTGCCCCAGGGAGAGTGGCCTTCTTTAGGAGAAGCCAGGCACACAGGTGAGACACTGGCTAACTTCTAAAGTGTTTGACCATTAGCAATGAAATTAAACTTGGGGTTTTTACAAAATATCTAGGTTAATACCGTGTTTCCCCAAAAATAAGACCTAACCAGAAAATAAGCCCTACCATGATTTTTCAGGATGACATCCCCTGAACATAAGCCCTAATGTGTCTTTTGGAGCAAAAATTAATATAAGATCCTGTCTTTCTGGGAAACACGGTAATAAAAAATTAAGCTTTCTACTCTTTCATCTCTTATAAGTGACTTGTATGCAATCCTTTTATAAGGTCAGAATGTCATTAGAATGCATAGCTGCTTCTGCATGGGATTTCTGCAGGAAAAAACTGGATGAAGATTTTAACCACTGTTGTTTTGGGCTTATACTCAGTGTTCATTTGCTCTCTGATGTTGACCACTAAAAGTGGGTGTCCATATTAATGATTCCCAAATATGTAGATTGTTCTCGGGGGCTTGACATTTTCTTTAAGGGAGGCTGCTAAAACTAAGAAAATGTGTTTATACTTCCTTGGGTGTGTGGCTCTTAGGCAATTAGCAGCTTGTTCTTGCCTGGTCAGGTTTAAATACCCTGTGAAAAAAATAAGGTCTCAGATGTTAACTCTTGTCTAGATGATAATTTTAGCGAATTTGTCCATAATCAGTAAGTTCCTGTAGGTTCTTAGGATTCTACGAAAGGGTAATCTTACATTCCCTCCTGAAGTACTCATAGGGAGGGAGCACTCCCAATTCACATTGGGCACTGTACAAGTATTTTTCCTTTAGCTAAAGTTGAAGGTTTTCTTTGAAAATATCCCAAAGGGTTTCTTTCCAGGAATAATTGCTGTTAAGGGCACTTGATGAGATGGTAAGTTTAAGAACACTTCTCTTGAAAGTCTGGAGAGCCTTGGGGCCAGGGACAAGAGTGATCTGTCTGCTAGACTCTAAGCCTGACACACAGGAAATGTTCTGTGCACAGGTATGAAAAGAACAAACTTCGTATTGCCTTAGCTCTTGGTCTCTCTCCTCCCTAAAGTGGGGGGTCCTCTCAAGCTGGGATACCATATTATACGACTTAAGACTTTGCTGGGAGTTAACAAATTTAGCTCTCTCAACCCTATGAAGAGGCTTTCTCTCATTTTTCCCTAAATGCCCAGGTGGACAGTGAGTCACATGTTGAGAAACATAATGGGGATCGGTTTAAAGCACTACTTCCTAACCTCTTTGGGGTCTGTTGGAAATCTTTTGAAGGTATGAACAATCACTGCAGAAATTGCACAAATGCATACTTTTGTATATGGTTTCCTTGAGGCCATGAAACTGGTTTAAGAAGCCCTGCTCTCAAGAACAGTAAGTGTAGTTTTACCAGGGTGTTTCAAGTTATTCCCAGAAGCCTTCACAGTCCAAGAATTATTTTCCCAGTTCTCAGCGTATTATTGAGGAAAGTGGCTCTCCCTCCTCTCCAGACAGGTGGGCTGTGTTTTAGCCATTGCGCTTAGCGGTATGTCCTACCACAAATCATGCTGCTGGCATTATAATGCCAGTGTGCCATTGGCTCATTGCTCTGCCTTCTGTCCCTACAGGCCTGTCGGGTTTGTATAGTCAGTCACTTGAGCACTTACATTTAGTATATGCCAAGCATATAAAGTCACTGAAGAAAACTGGAATTCTATGGAAGGGAAAGTTAAAACATTTTTACCAACCTGAGCAACTCGTTTGTATCCGAGAATAGTTGGCATTTATCAGCCTGCTATTAGAGCAATAAGTCTGTAAGAAGTGAAGTTAAACAAAACATTAACCTCTGATGACTGGACCTCAGGTTAATTTACTTAAAAATATTTTTTGAGATATAATTTACATAAAATTCACCCCATTAAAGTTGATCATTCAGTGGTTTTTAATAGTCACAAAGTCACACGACTATCACTACTATCTTAGTTCCAGAACCTTTTCATCACCCCAAACAGAAACTCTGACCCATTAGCAGTCACTCCCCACTAGACCTTTCCCATAGCCCCTGGCAGCCATTCAGTGTACTTTTTGACTCTGGATTTACTTGTTCTGAACATTACATGTAAATAGAATCATCTATGGCCTTTTGTGTCTGGCTTCTTTCACTTAACATGTTTTCAAGGTTCATGTTGTAGCATGTATCGGTACATTACTCCTTTTTATTGCCAAGTGATACTCCATTGTACGGATTTTCCACATTTTGGCTATTGTGTTTCTGTTTGTTTTTTTAAAGATTTTATTAGGGAAGGGGTACAGGACTTTATTGGGGAACAGTGTGTGCTTCCAGGATTTTTTCCAAGTTAAGTTGTTGTCCTTTCAATCTTAGTTGTGGAGGGTGCCATTTAGCTTCAAGTTGTTCTTTCAGTCTTAGTTGGTGGAGGGCGCAGCTCAGCTCCAGGTCCAGTTGCCATTGCTAGTTGCAGGGGGCGCTGCCTACCATCCCTTGTGGGAGTCGAACCAGCAACCTTGTGGTTGAGAGGACGTGCTCCAACCACCTGAGCCATCCAGGAGCTCAGAGGCAGCTCAGCTAAAGTTGCCGTGTTTAATTTTAGTTGCAGGGGATGGAGCCCACCATCCCTTGCGGGAGTCGAGGAGTAGAACTGGCAACCTTGTGGTTGAGAGCCCACTGGCCCATGTGGAATCAAACTGCGAGCCTTCGGAGTTAGGAGCATGGAGCTCTAACCACCTGAGCCACCAGGCCAGTCTGTAACTGTTTAACTTTTTAAGGAACTGCCACTATTTTCCACAGCAGCTGCACCATTTTACGTTCCCATCAGCATTGTTAGGGTTCCAATTTCTCCACATCCTTGCCAGTACTTAATTTTACTTTTTTTTAAATAGCCATATTAGTAGAGGTGAGGTAGTATCTAACTGTGGTTTTGACTTGCATTTTCCTAATGACTAATGATGTCAAACATCTTCCATGTGCTTGTTGGCCATTTGTGTATCTCTTTTGGAGAAAAAATCTATTGAAATCTTTCACCTGTTTTTAAATTGGGTTGTCTTTTTGTTGTTGAGTTGTATGAGTTCTCTCTATATTCTGGATACTAGACCCTTATCAAATACAGTAGCTCCACCCCCCACCCTTTATCTGCGGAAGATACTGTGATACTCCCAGTGGATGCCTGAAACCATGGATAGTACCAAACCCTACATATACTATGTTTTTTCCTGTACATACATACTTATGATAAAGTTTAATTTATAAATTAGGCACCGTACGAAATTAACAATAATTATAAAATAGAACAATTATAACAATATATCGTAATAAAAGTTATGTGAATGTGGTGTCTGTCAAAATATTTTATCGTACTGTATGAACAGTATGGATATGCTGGACAGAGATAATGAATGTCCTAGGCAGGATGAAGCGGGATGGTTTGAGATTTCATCATGCTACTCAGAATAGTGTGCAGTTTAAAATTTATGAATTGTTTATTTATAGAATTTTCCATTTAATATTTTCAGACCACCAGGGGTTACTGAAACCACAGAAAGTGAAACCGTGTGTAAGGACTACAGCATATGATTTGTTCATTTTTTCTTATTCTAGGGGTTGTCTTTTCACTTTCTTAATAGTGTCAGAGTTTCTAAATTTGAAGTCCAATTATCTGTTTTTTCTTTGGTGCTTGTTCTTTGTCTCATAGCCAAGAAACATGGCTTAATCCAAGGTCATGAAGATTTACACCTATGTTTTTTCCTAAGAATTTCATCGTTATAGCTCTTATATTTAGGTCTTTGATACATTTTGAGTTAATTTTTGTATATAGTTAAAAAAACTATATTTTTTAGAACAGCTTTAGATTTACTGGAAAAACTAGGAACATAGTAAGAGAGTTCCTATATGCCCCTTACCCAGTATCCCTATTATTAATGTATTGGTGGTACATTTGTTTAGTTACAATGTTGATACTTTGTTACTAACTAAAGTTCCCACTTTGTTCACATTTCCTTAAGTTTTTTCTTTCTTTTTCCCCCCTTCTTCTGCCTCACCCCCACACTCTGGTTCAAGCCATTGTTTCTTAGTCTAGTTGTGTAGGACACAGCTCCCTGGCCCATGCTGGTGTTATCAGCCTTGTGCACCCCTCCTCGGAGGTCACCACGATGCCGGCCGCTCATGCTCACAGCAGCACAGGGAGCATCAGCCCAGCTCCAGGGAGAGCTGTTGTTCACAATCTTAGCTGTAGAGGGTACAGCTCACTGGCCCATGTGGGAATCGAACCTGCAACCTCAGCTGGAGCATGGCGCTCAAACCTCCTGAGCCACCGGGCTGGCCCACATTTCCTTAGTTTTAAACTAAACGCACTTTTTCTGTTCCAGGATTCCATCCAGGATGCCACATTACATTCGTTGTCATCTCTCTTTAATCGCCTCATTTCCCTTTTTGTAAGGCTATTACCTTTTTTAAAGTATTTTTTTGATCCCCACAAATAGAACATTTACTACTACTACATGTTTTGTGGCTGTGTTAAAATGTTAATCTTTCCCAGTTGACTCCTAAATAGATAAAATAAGAATTTAAGCAAAAAGCTGTAGTAAAGAGGGAATACCTAATACTTGGACTCCCTATTATCTTTTGGGGTTAAACGTTTCAAATAATGCCTCATTGTTTAGAAACCTGTGTATTGAGAATATATATATTTAAGTATGAAATATATTGCCCTTTGTTCATACTATGTTTCCCTGAAAATGAGACCTAGCCGGACCATCAGCTCTAATGCGTCTTTTGGAGCAAAAATTAATATAAAACCGAGTCTTATTTTATTGTAATATAAAATCGGGTCTTATGTAATATAAGACTGGGTCTTATATTAATTTTTGCTCCAAAAGACACATTAGAGCTGATGGTCTGGCTAGGTCTCATTTTTGGGGAAACGGTAGTAAATTGGGTTCTTAATTTAGCATTTGGATTTGAGGATGGTGAAGTAAGGGAATATGTAATAGTCTTTGGGTTGCTTCTAATAGCAGAAAATGGCTTTGCAATCTTTTTTCCGTAGTGTAGGTATAAGTACGTATTTCCAACATTGCAAGGTCTTCCCTGTTTCTACGGGAAAATGTTTTAAGCCCTCCTGTCCTTAGGATTTCTGTATTGTAATATCTGCTATTATCAAAACCATTTACTATTGGTCCATCTGCCTCACTCCTGCTTCTCCCACCACCAAATTTGTGTCACCCCTGCACCTCTGTTACTATGTTTGCCCTGAAGATTTCACTGGACTCTCATCTTCACTGGCGGTTTGCAGGTGGTATGCCAGTCCTTTGACAGTTATTTTCAGAATTTTGAGCAGTGTTGAGAGACATTTTCTTACATTTGGAATTCTGTTCATTTCAGACTTCTACATTTTTCTAGATATTTCTATCCAAAAAAATAAGACATAATTATAAATACATCCTAAATAAATGTGAATGCCTGATATTCAGGTTTTAAAACTAAAATGTCATTTGGTCCTAGGACATTTTGAGGTCATGGAGAAAACATTTGATGCTTCAGGTGGCTAAAGACACTGAGTGAATTCATGACATGCTTATGTGGACTATTTCCTGTAGACTGAGAGAGTACATCTATCCCTCCATAGTTACCCCAAAACATGGGAAGCAGTGGTTAAAAAGACAAGCAAGCATTCCATTGTGAGGCATGTGATTGGGGGGTATTGCAGAAGTCACAGCACGATGGTATATGCTTTTTGCAAGGCAGTTGTATCATTTTACTGGTACTAAAAGTTTGGGAATTGCTTTTTTTCTTTATTATGAAAGTGTTTAAATGTATATAAAAGAAATGCAACAGTATTTTGTATATGCATGTATATGAGCAGATATATTAGTGTGTGTGTGTGTATATATGTACACACACACACACACACACACACACACACACAGAGGCATACATAAACGCACATATATCCTAATTCTGCTGAAAGGGCCTAGAAGCAAATGAGGATACCCAGTTTCCAGACCTTGGTTTCCTATATCATTCCACTTAAAGGAACTAGAATTTCTCGGAAAAATGGCCAACTCTGGGTCTAGGACAGGATTGGTACAAAGTAAGACAGAAAGTGAAAAATGATGAGGCATGTCAAAAGGACACAGGAGTCAGCTTGAAGAGGCTCCCAATTTGAGCACCAAAATAATTAAGGACATTAATAAATTATAGACCATTGGAAAAACTAGGAATCTGTGAGTCTTTGCTAATAATAAATAGGTAAAGGGCGAGAATGGAGGGTTTGTATTTAGAGTGGAATGCCAAGTGCTGACCGGTAAATGTGGAAGAGGCCTAGAGTTGGAAAATCAAGATTGGTTTGGGCAAGAATCATCAATAGATGCTAAATTGGGGGAAATTTTGATGAAGACTGGGACATTTGGATGATTTTAAAGTGTCTCCCTACAGATTGCATACTAATTGCAAGAGGGAAAGTAGTAACTGAACAGTATAGAAACGGGATCACCTTGACCAAGTGGTCAAAATTAACATCATTAGTAAGGGACAGATGGCCATCATGGGCATCCAAAGGTGATGATGCTGAGATGGACACAGCATCTCTTAGGTCGGTATTCTGCTCCAGGGATGCTTAGTCCGAATCTAATCATGCGAAAACATTAGACAAACCCATAATGAACAAAGTTCTCTTAAAATACATTTCTGTATTGTTTAGAAGTGTCCGTGTCATTGAAGACAAAAGAAGCTGTAGAGATGTTCCAGATTAGAGACCAAAGAGATACAACAACCAATGTCTGATTCTAGACTGTATCTTGTATTGGAGGCTGAAAAAATATGAAGGATATTATTGAGTCAACTGACAATATCGGAATCTGGAGGGGTAGATTAAAGTATTGATAAGTGGTTATATAAAACTGACAGTGCTCAACCGGGTTCTGCAGAAGTAAGCCTTTATGCCCTAAGGCATCCATTATGTAATGGATTTGCTTCTCTCCTGTGCATCTAAAATTATACTGGCCAAGTGTAATCCTTGGGAGAATGGAAAAATAGTCACTCAGATCATTTTTTGCAGGGCTTAATTCTCTCAAGGGACTAGATAACAGGCTGTGAAAGAATATACTCATTTTTAGGAAATAGGCATTGAAGTATTTAGGGTTGAAGGAAGGACATACAGTCTTCTCTTAAATGGCTCAAAAAAAAGTTACATATAGCGAGTCCAAATGCTAAAGCAAATAGGGGAAAATGTTAACAGGCAAATCAGATAAATAGTATATGGGTGCTTTTTTTCCTTGCAACTTTATATTTAAAAAACTATCTCCTTATAAATTGGTATCTGATGCATTTAAGAGTAACATTAGCTGGATGTTTTATATAAGCCTGAAGCTTTCATGCCTTAATGAGCACTCAGTATTGTGGAATATACTACTGGACAGCAATTTTTGAGAGAATGTCTTAGCAAGAAGCTAATCACTGTTAATCGCCAGTTGTGTTTGAGTGTCTTATAAGAGCCTTGAACTGACTCCAGTCCTTTCTGGAATAAGTCAAAGTATAAATAAATAAGAACTGTGTGAAATGCTTAAGGTAGACAATTACTAAAAGCAAAAATAAGTTGAAAGTGTGTGAAATACTCCTCACAATCATATTTGATTTCTCTTTCTAGGAGGAGCTTTTGGATATAAAAGAACGCCCTCATTCCAAACAAAGGCCTTCATGCCTCTCTGAAAAATACGACAGGTAGGGTGGGTGCTTCTATTCACCTTTTTATTACATCAAACTTGGTAAATTAGGAATTGTATTGTTTTGGAGCTTTTTAGTAGAATTATGAGTGGGGAGATTTCAGGGGTATTGACATTGGGCTTCAGCATAAATACATAAACATGGCTAGCATCTTACTGTATTATCTTCATCAGTTTTATTATTAATTAGCTTTATACCATCGATTCAAAGATTTGAGCTACAAGAGACTCTGAGGACAACTAAACCAATTCACTTTCAACTAACTAGTGAAGAAACTAAAGCTAGAACATGACCTGGGCAAAGGCACATAGTCAGAAAGCCTAAGACTTGAACATGAGAGTCCTCACTGAGGTCTTTTCTCTCTCCCAGTGGTTTTTGCTCTGTGCTTTCAGGGTCCTTCCTCAAGGGTCCGCCCAGGTAGGGTGATCAGAAGGTCTCTAAGCCGTTTATCTGTGTCTCCTCCCCCCCCCCCCCCCCGCAACTCCCTGAAACAGAAGACTCATCCACATTAGCCCTTTGGCATCTTGGACTCCTTCCTAAGAGGTGGAAGGCTTTGGTTTGAGAAGAGTATAGCTAAAAATGGTCTGTAAATCTCTTACAATAACCCTACATTGCACTTCTTACGGTAACCTTAAGACTTAAAGGTCACTTCTTAAATACAGTAGTACCTCGGTTTTTGAACATCTCCGTTGACGAACATTTCGGGTTACAAACTCCATAAACTCAGAAGTAAATGCTTTGGTTTTTGAACACGCCTCGGAAGTCGAACTTGTCACGCGGCTTCCGCCGGGTGCAAGATCCTGAGGCCTAGCTGTCGGCTATTTTCGAATGTTTCAGAACTCAAGTGGTCTTCCGGAACAGATTACATTCGAAAACCGAGGTACCACTGTATCAAGGTAGGAATTTCATATTGGCCCACATTTTCAGCATATAAAGCACCTATTGTGTTTAATGTCTTGATTGAATAGGACATACTCTTTATTTTGTATATGGACTGTTCAGAAGGTTGCTAAATCTGGACTCCTCACCACTTTCCCCTGAAAGTGATTACTTGAATAATGGCTATTCCAATTGGTTAAGATTTTTTGGTAAGTCTCAGATAGCCTGAGGGTTTTGTTTTTTCATTAAAGCTGTAAAGCTTTTTTTATGCCTCAGGTTGAATTTTGTTTGTTACAACTATTTCTTCTTAGGATAAAATAAAGTTCTGTGGGCACACACATTCCTTTTATTCTGAAGTGGAGACATTGTGCCTAGTAATAGTAACGAAAATAGAGAGCTAGAGGAAAGAGCTGCTCATTCTGCTGTTTCTCTCCTCTCAGAGAATTAAAATTTGTTGGATTCTTAAACTCTAAGCAGTTCCTAAAACCAGATGAGGTAATATGTCCTTTAGAGTGAGGCGTTTGAGACTAAGAGGTTGACTCACTTAGTCAAGAAATGTTCAGTTCCTGCCATGTGGCAAATACTGTGCCAGGTGCTATCAAGTACTGCCTGCATGGAACATCAGTCTGTGGAAGGATACAGTCAAATAAACATAAGAGTTTATGAAAGACAAGTGTAGAGTTCAGTGCAGCCTGGTCTGATCTAGGGTTGGGGAAGTGCTTTCTGCAGAATATTAAAGTGCATAGCTCAGTAACCTTCCAGGATGTCCCTGATGGTGATGGCGGAGCTACAGTTCGGTCCCACAAACTCCAAAGCTGCTCTGCACATTGTACTATCTGCCCCACCCTCCCCCACCCCATTGTTAGAGAAGGAGAAACAAAATAAAAACCAAACCACATATTTTAAGTTCATAAGAGCTGTCTGTCTTGCTTATGGGAAAAACTGAGACTGTGTAGGAATTCTAGAAAAATACACACTAAGCATTCCCGGAGTTACTTCTAGTGAGAGGATTAAGGGATTTTTCCTCCCTTACACTAATTTTTAGTAAACTGAGTAGTCACTGTTTATGGAGCCATCTTCTTTGTGTGGGACAGGTATCGTTACTATAATCCAGATGCACCCCAAGGTTTGTGGTCTGAATGTTTCATTTATACACAGACCACTGGTTTTCAAGTGACTACTGGTATTGTTGGAACAACAAAACAGTTTTACTGAATTAATAGTTGCTTTTGTTTTCATCTTAAAAGAGATAACTATTCTAATGGCACCCGTGAAGTTTTATTTTGGAAAGGATTTCCGTAACTTGATGAAGTTCGGAAATTAGACTATGTATGTATGTAGTTAATGGGTGCAAGTGCTAACTGTTGGTACCCTTTGACTTGTAGTGATGGCGTCTGGGACCCCGAGAAGTGGCATGCCTCTCTTTACCCAGCTTCAGGGCGGAGTTCACCAGTGGAAAGTGTGAAGAAAGAATTGGATACAGACCGGCCTTCCCTGGTGCGCAGGATAGTAGGTGAGCACGCTGTCACTCGGAAGTGGAGGGAGCAATTTTGCAGACAATGCTCTTTGCTGCGGCTTCATTCTTACCTGCGAGAGTTTTGTGCATTGGAGCAAAGTATCTTTATCAGGAAACTGATTTACCAATTGGATTTTTCCTGATTAGCTGAATAAAATTATAGCCTTCCTGTATAGCAGAGGGAAGTAGACTGTATTAGGCTGTGTGCTTTTGAATTGAAAGTACTGATGTCTCTCATTGACATGGACAACTGAGTTAGATGTGGTAGGGAGCATAAAGTTGTACTGGAAATCCGGTTATGCTTAGTCTCATGTATGAGACTTGTCCTCAGGTATAAATCAGTTCTGGCAATTCTTAATTCGTAATGGATTATGATCTGAATACAGAGTGTAGATATAGTTTGAGACTGGAGTACAATTTGATCTTCCATACCTTTACCCTTTTAAACTAGAAAAGATACTGAAGAGTTGAAATGGGGTCCTGACAATACAAAAACTAAACAAGGAACTTATTGCAAGAGGAACTAACTCCTTTTGAGATAGGAAGACAATCCATCATAAATTTGGAACTGAGCGAAGAAGATAGGAGTGACGCTAGTTTGAGCTGTAAGATATTTCTACACAGAATTTGTTAGTACACGTAGTGCAGTAATGTCCCTCAAACAAGGAATTTATTCTAACAATCATTAAAGATGTGCCACAGACTTCATTAAAATGATGGAAACTTAGAAGCAACCTAAATGTCCAGCAGTAGAAATAGGTTGAGTATGTGTGAGTACTACATTGTTCATCTATAAAAATATGTTGGAGATGTGTTTACCAAGTTATATATAACTGTCCATGTTATATCTTGTTTTGGAAAAAACTGAGACACTGCATGGAAATTCTGGAAAAGCACACATTGAAACATTTCAGGAACTGTTTCTGGTGAGAAGATTAAAAGAGGTTTCTTTCACTTGGACTTACCTTCAGTTTTCTGATTTTTCTAGGAAGAATTTTTATGTGTTGACGTGTATTTTTCTTACACTTTTATTGAAATATAATTGCCATACAATAGACTGTACATCAAGTGTACCATTTAAAGTTTTAACGTGTATACACACGTGAAACCATTACCACAATCAAAGTAATAAGCGTTTCCATCACCCCCAAAAGTTTCCTAAGGACTCCTCCTGTGAATTTCCTCCTCACACTTCCCCCACAGACAGGCACTGATCTTCCTGTCACTACACATTAGTTTGCATTTCCTAGAACTTAATATAAATGGAATTATATGGCATGCACTCTTTAGGTAGCTCAGAATAGTTGTTTTCAGATTCATTCATGGTGTCAGATGTATAAATAGGTCCCTTTTGTTGCCCAGTAGTATTCCATTGTATGAATTTGCCACGGTTTGTTTACTGTTGGTGGACATTTGGGTTTCCAGTTTTTGACTGTTAACCAAAACTATGAATATTCATGCACCAGTCTCTATATGGACATATGCTTTCTTGTCTCTTGGGTAAACATCTAAAAGTAGAATGGCTGGGTCCTATATAGTAGATGTATGTTTAATGTTTTGAGAAACTGCCATGCAATATTTTCCAAAGTGGTTATACCATTTTACAGCAGTGTATGAGAGTTCCATTTGCTCCACATCTTCCTCAGTACTTGAAATGGTCAGTCTTTTTTATTTTAGCCATTTATCAAGTGTGTAGTGGTATCACATTATGGTTTAATTTGCACTTCCCTAATGACTAATGATGTTGAATATTTTTTCATATGCTTATTGACTATCCGTGTATCCTCTCTGGCAAAGTATCTGTTCAAACCATTTGTCCATTTTTTAACTGGATTGTTTTTTGAGTTTTTAATAAGAGCTTTTGTATGTATTGGATACAGGCCGTTTATCAGATAAGTGCTTTGAAATATTTTTTCCCAATCTATGGCTTATTTTTGCATTCTCTGAACAATACACCAGATTCTTGAATAACATCATTTCATTCAACATCATTTCATTATAATGTTGATGAGATGCCCTAGGAACTTTTGTTTATATCAATTAGCCTCTGGTAAAACTGGTTTAATTATACATTGTTTGACTTAAAAGTCACAGAACCTATCAGTGACATTAAGTGAGGACTTAACTGCCATGTTTCCCCGAAACTAAGACCGGGTCTTATATTAATTTTTGCTCCAAAAGACGCATTAGGGCTTATGTTCAGGGGATGTCATCCTAAAAAATCATGCTAGGGCTTATTTTCCGGTTAGGTCTTATTTTCGGTGAAACACAGTATATCTGTCAAACAGCAGAAGTTTTAAATTTTGATCAAGCCCAGTTTATCATTTTTTAAAAGGGATTATGCTCTTGCTGTGTCGTGCCTGAGAAAACTGCTTAACCTAGTGTCACGAAGATTTCCTCCTGTGTTTTCTTCTAGAAATTTTATAGTTTAAGGTTTTGCATTTAGATCTATGATCCATTTTGTGTATAGTACCAGATGTGGATTCAGGTTTATTTGTTTGTATATGGATATCCAACTGTTCAACACCATTTGGTTGCTTTTTTTGTGGGGTTTTTTTTTTTTTTGGAGGGGGGTGGTGGAGGGGAACAGGACTTTATTGGGGAACAGTGTGTACTTCCAGGGTTTTTTCCAACTCAAGTTGTTATCCATTTAATCATTTTGTGGAGAGCACAGCTCAGCTCCGGGTCCAGTTGCCATTGTTAGTTTCAGGGGGCACAGCCCACCATCTCTTGCGGGAGTCGGGGAGTCGAACCAGCAACCTTGTGTTTGAGAGTCCACACTCCAACCAACTGAGCCATCTGGCCACCCGGGAACTGAGCTGCAGCTCATTGACTTCATTCTAGCTGTGGAGGGCGCAGCTCACTGACCCATGTAGGAATTGAACCCACAGCCCCATTGCCCAGAGCTCGCGCTCTAACCAACTGAGCCACCCGTCCGCTCCTCAATACCATTTGTTGAAGAGACAATTTAACTTTTTCAGTAGTTACGTTTTCAAATACTGACACCTACTATAGTTTATTTCATAAAACATTTGCTAATAATTACATAGGTAAGGACTTAGTCAAAATAAAGTGATTGAGGAGACGAATCATGGAAAATCATTTATTAAGTACATTTATTGCTCCAAAGAGAAAAAGCAAAATCTCAGTCTTACTTAAATATGCAACGTCCGTGTTACTCTGTAGCTTTTAGTGGTGACTTTTCCAATACCCCTACCACCGCCAGTCGTGGACATGCCACCTAGAGAGGAAAATGCCCTTGCTGGTTTGCTTATCTTTCTATTCCTGGCGTCTTTGCAGATCCACGAGAGCGCGTAAAAGAAGATGACTTAGATGTTGTTCTCAGCCCACAGAGACGAAGCTTTGGAGGGGGCTGCCACGTGACGGCTGCTGTTAGCTCCCGGCGCTCAGGAAGCCCGTTGGAGAAAGACAATGATGGGCTTCGCCTGCTTGGGGGACGAAGGATTGGCAGTGGGAGGATAATCTCTGCTAGGACCTTTGAAAAGGATCACCGTCTTAACGATAAGGACCTGCGGGACTTGAGAGACAGAGACCGAGAGAGGGACTACAAGGACAAGCGTTTCAGGGTTTGTTTCTGGATCTTTTGGCACCTCATGTACGTAGGGACTCAATATTCACTTCATTTATACAAGGTTACTTTGAGATCCTGCATGAACACAGCCCATTCATTCTTAAGCCACACAGGGAGCAGTAGAGAGAGCTGCGTGGGGTCGGGGGCAGCTTCAGTTCTACAGCATAGTATCTTCATCGCACTAGTGAGCGTTATCTAATTCATCGAGACCTTGATTGAGGTAGAAGTGCCTTAAGTAGAATCTTATTTTTTAAAATATCTTGTATTATGTATTTTCCAGAGGGAGTTTGGCGATAGTAAGCGTGTCTTTGGTGAGCGTAGAAGAAATGACTCCTACACAGAAGAAGAACCCGAATGGTTCTCAGCTGGACCCACAAGTCAGTCTGAAACCATTGAGCTGACTGGCTTTGATGATAAGATACTGGAAGAAGATCACAAAGGGAGAAAAAGAACGAGGCGACGGACAGCCTCTGTGAAGGAAGGTCAGCAGGACCTTTGGGATGGTATATCGTCTCCTCAGCTTGTGCCTGCTGCTAAACAGAAACGTGTCACATTACCCTGTTAAGAGCACTGGTACACGAAGGCGTTCCCGAGATAAGAAACATGGTAGAAATAACGAGGGGTCTCATGTATTGAGCACAGTTTATGACTAGACACAGAAGCATTTTGTCTATATAATCCTCCTAACAACTTTGAGCTAGGTACTTGTATGCCTATCTTAGAGATGAACAGTTAGAGGTACAGGGGGCTTAAGGGACTTGTCTGTGGGCACTAGGGAAGTAAGTAGTGAAGAGGCAAACAAGATGCTTTCACGCTTCGGAGCCCACCTTCTTCACCAGGCATTAGACCTTCCCAGGTGACTTGGCATCTCCTAAGCTCAGTTTTCTTAACTGTGAGATAAGGTTAGGTGTCTCCTTTACTAAACTGAAGAAAACAGCTAAATGTATGAGAGGTGCCAGCTGCAGAGTAAGGGCCCCATAAGTTGTTTTCAGGGCAGTCAGTAACCTGGCTCAGAGTGGCTAGCTCTGGGCTGATGGTTTTGGGAAGAAGCAGTGAAGAGCCAGGTGGGCTAGTCTGGGTTTTGAGTTCTGAGACTGCTGCTTAGAAACACGATAATCTTTGATAAAACTCTTAACAGGTGGGCCTTTTTCTTTGTAAGGTGAAGACAATGCCTACTTCATTACTTTGAGGGTTACTTTTAGCATCAAGATCAAATGTACACATCAGAGCTCAGCCTCTTGTGGACAGTTACTCAGTAAATTCTAGTTCCTTGCAGCCTTCAAGTTTAGTGGGGAACAAACCTTTTGGCAGAGACCTTAGGTGAGCAAGCCACTTAAGCTTTCAGTTGTTGTAGTCCTGCTTTGCTCTCGGAAGTGTTACTGGAATGTCAGTGCAGATGACAGCATTTAGCCTCTTTTGGTCTAGAATATCCTGGCTGATTAATATCAAGGCTACGGAACTTTTGGGGACTTTTGAGAAGGGATGAGTCTAGGTTTTATGCTTTTTTTCCTAGAAGATTTTTATATCTGTTATGATGTTGAAACTGTAGGCAGCTCTTATATAGTTGTTTTTGCAGGGTGGTGCTTTGGGAGTTCTGTTCTTCAGATTAAAAAGTTGAATGCCCAGTATGTCTCAGTGCACTTACTTAAAAGAAAAAAGTTTTTTGGTTTTTTTTTTTAACCCTACACATTTTGCTTTTTGCCCATACTCTGGCTAAAATTAAGATGTTAGTTTCCTTAAACATTAGTTCTCGGTAGCTTCACTTAGACATTACCTTCCCATCCTAACAACAACCAAACATTACTGAGTTTTAAACGTACCAGGCACTACAGAGTAAGACAAAGCTGATTAGAGCAGGTTACCTGCCCTCAGAGAGCTCAGTCTTACCAGATGGTTACTGTAATATAGGATGGTAAATACCCTGAGAGATAATACAGTGATTATAGAGAAGGCTGTGATCAATTTTGCTGGGTAGGATCAAAATGGATAGGCAGGGCAGGCTTCCTAGAGGAGGTGACATTTGTGCTTTGCCTTGAAGGATGAACACCAACCTGTAGGCAAGTGAAAATTGCCCTCATGCTGGGTTTCACCATCTGGCTGATTGTGCCAGATGCATGTGTGAAGACAGAGCCAAATTAATTCTGTTCCGTTTTGAATCAGTAAGAGACTTGGCAAAGCTTATCTTTTTAAATAAATAGATAAGTCATTAGAAAAAGAATCCACTACACTGTAGAAAACTTGGAGAATGGGCTGAGTAGGGGCTACAGTCCTGCTCTCTTTAGGTTGGTGTTCTGGCTTGTTAAGGCTGTTTCCTCCTCTAGCTCCTGTAGGAAAGGACCTGTTTTACAGTTGCAAATGCTGTACCAGCACAAGAAGTCTGCTTTTAAAGTCATCGGTGGCTGTTCGCGTGTGATGATGGCTGAAGCCACAGAGTAAGTCTGGAGCGATTCGCTTGATCAGACTGTTTTTGTCCTGGTTTTGCTTTCAGGCATAGTCGAATGCAATGGAGGAGTGGCCGAAGAGCATGAGGTGGAGGTCATCCTCGCACACGAGCCTGCTGCTGATCAGGAAGTGCCGAGGGACGCCGTTTTGCCTGAGCAATCCCCAGGAGAATTTGACTTTAATGAGTTCTTTAACCTTGATAAAGTGCCGTGCTTGGCTTCGGTGAGTGTAGCAGCCTCTTATAAACATGGAGGAGCAACTGTATGCTTACATTTGTCCTGAGTCTTAAGATACCTCTTTTTAAAGTATTGTTTTGCTAGATGTTTTGGGGTTGTTTTGCCTTTTATTCTTAATTTTTAAGAATGAACTCTTGTTTGAATTTTTGAATTCAAATAACTCATTTGAATTTTTGTTGGCTTTGTTTTGAGAAGCTTAGTGGGAATGACTAAGTGAGAATTCAGTACAAGTTAACTTTTTCCAGACTGGTAGCATTGGACTAAGAATTCTTCAGATGTTGAAGAACATTGTTTGCTTTAACTTCTAAGTAGTTAAGTGTTTGTTGTAAAGATTTACAGTGGAGGTGGATTTTTATAACGGGTGATTGGTGTCACGCTGATCTGCATTCCTTGGGTAAGGCTGGCTGGTGAGGTGATGCCTTTGTGATGCGATGGTTCTGAAAACCTTTAGTGTAGAGGAATTTGGGATGCTCTCAGTGTTGCTGCTGAACTGTTGAGGTCTAGGCTTTCTTGACTTTTATAGTAGAAACAGTAAGCCATCCCAGACCTTCACTTGCTACCTGCCCTTCCTCCTATCCCCTTCAGCCATTTAGGGCTTAGTATACCCTCATGAAACCTGTGAAGAAAACATTTAACTGGCCTACATACACAGAAATCAGGTTTTCTGTGGTTGCTGAAAGAGTGCATAGAACTCTGATCAAATAGAATTTAAAAATCATTTGACCAAAAGAATCTGTACATTCCAGATGTCCCATTTACAAGACCAAATACAGCAAGTAAATTTGACCAGTCCTTTAGAATTGATAGTTCATGGAATTTAACTTAAATGACTCTATTGCTTGACTATAACTGCTCCTTGTTTGATTAGTACATTAGCAGATAAAACTGGGCACAACAGAGCGGGCAACATTGGCCTATCTCTTGTCATTTGCCTGCCTCACCCTCAACCCCCAAAAGATGGCCACCTAGTAAAGGCGAGCAGACACTGCACAGAACTGAGGTACAGGGCCACAGATGAGTTCTATGGCAGTACTTCTTAAATTGTCTTTGGTAAGGGGCGCCGGGTTTTATGTCCAATCCACTGAGGACCAAAACTTCAGTATAAAGTACCAATGTCACGGCAGTGACAAATTGCTGTAGAGGTTTCTAAGCATGTACTCTCACTCTCTTAAATTACTTCTGTGTAGACAGTATGGTCCAGGCCCACACAGTCTGTGGCACTGCTCAGGAGCATGGCTCCAAATCACCTGGCAGCTACTTGGTTTTGTTTCTTAAGTTGTAGGAGCAATTTTAACTCAAAGTTTCTTAGCCAGAAACTTCACTAGCTAGCCAACAGTCCTTTGGCTCACTATGAACAGAAAGGTCACATCCAAATGTGAACTTAATTTACTTGATGTAAAATTGAGTGGTCCTCTCAAATTCTTAGCTTTTGAGGGGACAGTAATTTTTTATTTTTATACCAACAAACAGTGTTTGGTGACTTTTTTTTTTTTTTTTGGTATTCTTACAAGACAGATGGAGATCTTATTGTAAAAAGTTTTCACAGCAAAAGGTCAAATTTAGAGACCTGTACTTGGCTCCAAATGTGAGCATCTATAAAACTTACCTGTTTGTTGAGGCAGACAAAAAATTCAAAACGAAACTTTTAACGATAGGCAATATACAGTGCTTTAGGCTTTATATATATAATTAGTTATTTAATCCTCACAAAACCTGTATAAGTTAGTTTGCTGCTGTTTCCATTTTATAGATGAGGAAACAGACACAGAGATTTAAATAACTCGTCCAAAGTCACACAGCTAGTAAGTGGTGGGAACTGAATTCTGATTTATGCGATTTCAGTTAATAGTCTTTGCTCTTAATTCCCCACAACTGTACTTCCTCTAAAGCATAAAAGAGAGGAATAGGAACTCAACACCATCTTATCCTTTGGCTCTCACCCTCAACCAAAACTTGGCTAATGCTGAGCAGTAGGTACTGGGTAGGAAATCTATCCATGCTTTTTATGGAGGTACTGACTGCTCATTAAGGTGTGTATACTGAGTAACATTAATTTAAAAGAAAAACTGGGATTAGTAAAACAGGTGCTTCGATGTGCTATATGACCAGCTGGATTCTAATACAATGTTCAGAAAATGACCAGTCAGTTGGGGAAAATAAGAAGGGCTATATAAGATTTGAATGTCATTTAACAAATGTTATATAAAGTGCTTGAAATAGTACATAGCACTCCATAAGCTCCACAATGTTGAGTATTAATAGGTATAAACAGAAATATACCTATATTTCTAAACTATATTTACTGCTATTAGAAGTTGACAGTCACAAAAATCGATCCAAACTGAGTTTGGATCCCATGTGCAAATAATTTCAGTTAAACAATTAAAAATAGGTTTGTTTTAGGTATGTCGCAACTCTTAAACTACATACAGTGCCTGACACATAATAGGTGCTAAGTATGTTGAATGAAGAAAAAAGGAAATCAAAACAGAAATCCTAAACTATGTAGAAGGATGAACAGGAACATGACATAGAAAATCCTTGGTGGCGTAATCAAAAGTATGCTTGGAAGAAAATACACTCATTAGAAATTCCAAAAAAATTAAACTACAGTGAAACAATACAAAAATTCACAAATTTCCACAAAAGTAGAAAACGATAAAAGAAAAGCATTGATGAATAAAACCTAGTAATTATGAAAGAGCAAAAATATTACACAGTATCTGTTTGATAATCAGAACAATAATATGAATCTTAGGATATGACTTGTCTAAGTGACCTTTGTTTGAGGGACCAGACTAACAGTCATACAGGTTACTTTTAAAATGCTATTTAAAACCTGGTCTAGAAAGAGCAGCTGAAACATACCAGAATACAGTTCACAGGGTCCTCTACTTGATTGGTTGATGACCAACAAGGATGTAGCAGAGGGTGTCTTGACCAGGAAGTCAGAGCTATGGGCTCAAGTCTCCATTTCCTGTGCCAGGTTGCAGGATGGGAGGCACTGCTGTGAGAGCATCCCAGCTTGCTCTGTGGTAAAAACAACTGATAAGCTAAACTCTTTCAGGTTCTTTTTGGGTTTAAAATGCTTTAGTTTCTTGACATTGGCATTTCCAGTAAATGTGTGTAAAAGTAACTTTGTTTCTACTTTTTATGTCTTAACTATAATAAAACTTAGCCTATAAGAAATCTTAAGCAAAACCAAATTGGTCAATAATCAAAATATGGGAACGACTTTCTCTACTTACTACCTATCATATCTTTAGAAAATGTCCAATATAAAAATACTTTATATTCATGTCCTTTACTTTTTCATGTTCCTCCTGTGTATCTTCTGATTTTTCCCTCTACAGTATGATCAGAGGAAATAAAAGGATTAAAATGCAAAGCCATTTTTTTGCTAATTTCAAACTTTCTAACATTAAAATATTTTTAATAGCTGTAGCTTTTAGTTACTTTTAAAGTAATTCCTGTTTATCAACCAAGGTGATTGTATCTTGGGTACAATTCCCAGTTTTTCACAGTGCCACGTTTCATGCTTCTCTTATACTTTATTGCAAAATTAGTGCATTTAAAAGTCAGCATTATTTAAGGTGTGAGAGTCTACAAGTGGAATGTGATTGAAACTGTCTGAATAATACCTCAGAAAATTGAAGTACCACAAATAATAAATTAGTGTCTTGAATTAAAATCCCTTGTGTTCAAGAGAAGTATTTTGTGGTTTAGTTTGGGTATGTATAATGAGAAAATTCTTCCAGATAAGAATAAAAGCATCTTAACCTTCCACGGCTGAACTTTAACTGGAAACTACAGGTGCCACACTTCAGATAAAACAGTCACTAACTGTTATCCATGTACCAGCTTGGGGGAAAATGTGTTTTCTGTTTACCATTGGTATAGAAGTGAAAGCTTATGCCTTATTTTCAAGGATGTGCCTCTTTTTGGATTGACATTTGCTTTATCTTGTCTTTCTAAATATCAGTAAGAACACTGCATAAAAATCAATTTGAATACTTAACTGGATTTATGATAGAGTAGAATTGAAAATTTTCCTTTTTAAAAAATATTTAAATCTAGTTTTTAAGAAAGATTGGTAATACAAATTACTGTTATGAAACAGTGTTGAAGAAATCATTTCTGATCATAGTGCATCGTTTAGTTGGCCTTATTATTAAGCCAGACACCATAGAAGTCTGATTTAAAACAAAACAAACACCTAAAAACTCCCCATTAAGTTCAAACAGATACTAGAGATAAGTTAAAAGTTCATCTTTCACATTCTGACACTTTCTAAACTTTGGCTTGGAATTGTCATCTCTATGAGCTCTACTTTTTAACTTTTGGCTTCTGAAATTATCAGCGTTGAACTTTATAATGTTCATTACAACTTTGAGAATGTTTGAAGCAAGGGTTTTCTTTCATCACCTCTCCATACCTGATGTTTAGTTGAAGGCTACTCATCTGCTTGCCAATGGAACGTTTTAGTCCAGGTGCTGATTTTGATTTTGGAACTATGTCCTCTCAGAACTCAGTAGTTCATGGATTTTTTAATGAGGCAAAGGATAGAAAACGAAAATGCTTTCTGTGGCCCAGAGGTTTTGCTTTATATGCTTAGAAAGTGCATGGTTGGTTATGCCCGAGTTTGGGTTACTCAGAAATGACCCAGGAGAGGAAGAAAAATTAAAGATGTTCAAAATCCTAAGTTCTGAGGGTGTTTACCTTCAGATCAGCTGCTTCAAAGGAAGTTTCAAAGTAAGTGACCCTTTCTTAAAATTTGAATCTTCTTGTCCTTTTCACTTCGAAACTATTGTCTTAGCTCCTTCTGTATTTCCCTTTAGATGATAGAAGATGTTTTGGGAGAAGGGTCAGTCTCTGCCAGTCGGTTCAGTAGGTGGTTCTCTAACCCAAGCCGATCAGGAAGCCGATCCAGCAGTCTTGGGTCAACACCACATGAAGAACTGGAGAGACTTGCAGGTAAATGGCTTCAGATTCTGGCCTTGGACATAGACTTGAGCTTTCTCTGACATTGTTCATTCTGTCTTCATTAATCGGGGGTCCATTAGGGTTAAAGGATCTCTGGATAGTAAAATCTTTAATTTGTGTCCTTTTAATACTGTTGAAGATATGTTTCTGTGCTGTATTGACACCAATTATCAATATATGTACTTGAAATATTAGGTCTGGAACAAGCCATCCTCTCTCCTGGGCAGAATTCGGGGAATTATTTTGCTCCTATACCATTGGAAGACCATGCTGAAAATAAAGTGGATATTTTGGAAATGCTACAGAAAGCCAAAGTGGATTTAAAACCTCTTCTTTCCAGCCTTTCTGCAAATAAAGAAAAACTTAAAGAGAGCTGTAAGTGTTTATTAGAGTCTGCTTTAGGTATCTGAAAAAGCTTCAATGTTGTCTTAAGGCAGTTAAATCTAACATACTATTTCATCAAAAGTCAAATAGATGGTGGGTTTCATTTAATGTTCTTTAAAAAAAAGCTTTCTATCAAACAGTAGCACCTCTTTGAGAACCTGTAGTCAGTGGGTCATGGGCCTTGTGATAAGAACTTTTCCACCAAGTCTTCTTTCTTACCTGGAGCCTAATTATGACACCAGTGAATGGTATAATCCTCCTAACGTGACAGCTCCTCACATCTTTGCCCCAATCTGCCATGTTCCTGCTTAGGTTATAAGCCCTCAACATAGAACCTGAGTGAGATAATAACCATGGTGCTGGTAACAGTCTTGCTGATGGTGAGCTGCTGGGATTCCTGTCCCTGGTAACAAGTCTCCAGAAGACTCATTGTAGAGATCCTCCTGCAGGATGTGCGACGGGATCTTGTCATGTCTTTGTTTTCTTTTTCTTTTTAATTTTTTTGGTAGAAAGAAAAGCAGGTTTATTCAGAATGCTGGAATTCTGGGAGAACGGTGGGCTCCTGTCCAAAGGCCATCTGCTTGATCTTGTCGAGTCTTAAAGCATAGCACCCCATGGTTGTGGTCTCCCCGTTTCTAGCACCTAAACATTTTAGGTTAGTTTATACCATCTCTTACTAAGTATGCAATTATGGCCTTATTCCCACTGAGCAACAGTGATTTTAAGTGTCTTCAATTCGTCTGTTTTTGGTGTCAGCCTTTTTTATTTTCACCTTAACCATCATGATAGCCAAAGAGAATTCCTACCACATAGTCCTTTGCTTGGCTTAACCTGGACTTTCTCAACCTTTTCAGCACATTCAGGGGTTGTGCTTTCAGTGGAAGAGGTAGAAGCAGGGCTCAAGGGCTTGAAGATGGACCAGCAAGTGAAGAATTCAACTCCCTTCATGGCAGAACACTTAGAGGAGACCCTGAGTGCTGTAACCAGCAATCGACAGCTCAAAAAAGATGGAGATATGACTGCATTCAACAAGCTAGTGAGCACCATGAAGGCAAGTGGGACTTTGCCTTCTCAGCCCAAAGTCAGCGTAAGTATTTGGCACAAACCCCAGCCTTTCCTCCTTTTCCCTCTTCTATTGCACTTCCCACCACAATAAATGGATTTTTAAAAAGGTATTCTGAGTAAGTTGGAAATTCTTTAGTAGTCACTTAGTCCTTGATGCTTTTGTGTGTTCTTTAATTATCGCCATCCTATTTATTACTAGGGAAAGATTTGTCGTTAATCTGTATATATTGTGGGTGACAGTATAAAGATTAAAAGATTCAGACATAACTTTAAGTCACTGTTGAAAAAAAAAGGTGTAAAAATATCTTTTTGGATGAGCTCCAAAGAAAGTCTTCTGTTTATTCAGCTACTTAAGTTAAAATAACTTACTGTATTTTTATAGTCAGATCTTTTCACACCTACTAATTATTCCCAAATACCTGCGATTACCAGCTTTCTTGATTAGGCAGTTGGCATTGGTACAAATCATTTGTAAAGTATCTAGGATAGATTTTTCAACACAAATGTACGCTGTATTTACTGATAGAAAAAGCTGTGACTCCAAACTTGTAAAACACCTTTAGGCATGAAGTTAAAAGGTGACCGCATGTCAGGTGTAGCACATGGTGTCTTTGTCATAACACATTTGAGGGTAGTTCTCTGCCATGGCTTATGTGTCAGTATTGCTGTTCCTTGATGATACAAAATAAAAGGAAATGGTAAATCGGAATAATAAAAACATAGACTTATTCCAGTTAAGCTATAGCAAATTTACCAAATTGAGTCTTGCCACTTGTCTTCCCCTTACACCTTCTTGTCTGGGGACTACAAGTTAGCTACGGCAGTGATAGATTGTACCTCGGGAAGGCAACTGGTTTTTGGTGTTTCCTATATGACCAGCAGTTAGTGACAGAGATTCCAACAGAGACAGTATCATTGTTCCCGGTCTTACTGCCAGGACTGACTCTCTACCTCTGAAAGGAGGCATCTCGGGTAGGTAGACTTATTCCTATGTATCTGCCCATGCCAATTGTAGGGGAACGTTTGTCATAAACTACTTTGGAGTAAATTTCCATACAAAGAATTATTAAATACACGTTCTTTCAAATGAAGACCAGATTAAAATATCACAAACTATCCTGTACTCCTTCCTTGTTACCTTTGTGTCTTGGTGACTGGGTGCTGACTGCAGTGGTGTGGGTCAATTCTTGTAAGTAGCTTCTTTCTTTTAGAGTGAGTACAGAAATGGGAGCGGGGAAATTCAACAGGTAACCTGATGCTTTTGAACATTTTGTTTCAGATATGATTCTAGGGTTTGATATTGACACAGTTGACTCTGAGTTGTAAGGTTTAATGTTGGTATTTCTCTAAAATATGTCTGCCAACGAAATGAGCCTTAAACACCTGCACATAAAGGGGTGGGTGACATAATTCAAGTTGCTAGGCAAAGAGGAACACAAACTCTTAACCTAGAAAAAGGAGTAACAAGGAAAGTAATGTAGTAAGCACATTAGCCCCAAATACTGCTTGATTTGCATGTTGAGTCATAGTATACTTCTAAAACGAAGTGTTTCGTTACCTTGCTGTGTGTGTTATGTATACTATTTCTGATCTTCCCCCATCTGTTTAGGTTCAGTCATATTGTTTCATCCCCAGCATAGGACATGATGGTTTAATCTAAACTGCATTTCAAATTGAATTGTATACTCTATCCTCCAAATATAGTAAGCCCTGTAGTATAAAGTTGCCTACTTGTTTTTGTTAGATGGAATTAAATGACTCTTGAGGATATCTCTTATTAAAATCATCTGCATTGAGTCCCAATTCCAAAAACAGCGATAAAACACTTGGATGTCTTTGGACTATTGGTCATGCCTGACAATGTTGCTGTGGACCTTGGCATCTCCACCTAGGAGAAGGGAAACTACCAGAGCAGGCACTTCAGGCAGAGCTAAGTGGGCGCAATGATGTACTAACGTGCAGGAATAATGCAAGTTGGATGCAAAACGTAACTGCTGCTGCATCAGAGGAGCAATAAGTGGAGGATTTGAATTTGACCCTGTATATGAGACCCCTTTGTTACAGCTTACTTATAAATAAAGTTTAAATTTCCTGAAATACGAAACTCTGAAATATAACAACTCTGGCCAAAACCGCATGTTGTTTACTAGGCTTTTAAGTACCATCTGTGGTCTGTAAATCTTGTTAAAGATAATGGGTAGCAAAGGTTGCCTTGAAAATTAAAGCCTGTAATTGTCAAAATTTCCCATGTGTAACTTTTTACTAAGTAAGTGCTTCCCTATTTCACCATTTTCCCTTCTTTTGGTCACAGTGTTAGAAACAGTGAAATGAACTGGAGTTAACACAGGGAGGAAAAGACCTCATCTGAGGGTCTGTGACTGGATTTCACATGCACATGTGAAGATTCTTTTCCCAGATCTTTGGGACCCATGTGTTGAGACAGTGGAACAAGTCGACCTATGTTAATTTTCTGTGACTTTGACATCGTTCTGCTATTCATGCTGACTCCCCGGGGAGTTTTTAATGCTTTCTTGTGGTCCCCAATTAATCTCAAAGTGAAGTGTGTAAGAAGGTTAAAACCAGTTTTCCTCTGACTCTTTTAGCGAAACCTTGAAAGCCATTTGCTGTCCGCTGCTGAGAGCCCGGGCCGGCCCGTCCCTAAGAACATCCTGCAGGTACTTCCTCATCTTACCCGAGGCCTCAGGGCCCTGAACAGTCGTCCTCTGAACGGGTTCTTGTGGGGGGCAAGCTCTGGGCCTTAGAGGATGGGCCATGTCGCCTGAGGATATGTCGTTGACTTAGTTCTGTATTGCTGTTAATCTCAGGGTGGCGTGGGGAGGTGGCTAAAAAAGATGACAAAGTAAACCCTTGATTTCCAGTTTGCAATTTCTATGGAAATTTAAAGTAACCTGTGTGTGTAGCACTAACTTACAGTAGATGTTGCTAGGTGAACATTCAGAGAAATGTGCTGCATGGACATGTGCCAAGTCCTTCAGTGGGGCAGGAGGGAGATTCTTCATTGGCTTCCAAAAGTGAATCCATACCCTCTGACTAGGAGGAAGAACTAGGTTTGTTCACAAGGACTTGACTTTTCTGCCTGTAGGAACTTCTGGGGCCACCAGTTCAGAGACCTGCGTCTTCCAATCTTCTGAGTGGCCTTATGGGGAGCTTGGAGCCCACAACATCTTTGCTTGGCCAAAGGGCACCCTCGCCTCCCCTGTCACAGGTGTTTCAGACGCGAGCAGCCTCAGCAGACTACCTTCGTCCTCGAATACCATCGCCAATTGGTAAATACTCCTGTGTGTAGGTATCCGTCTATCTGTCCCTGTCGCGCTGTACCCCTCCCCCCCAAAAGGTTATACTCGTCCAGTCTTTTTTCATCAGCATCCTTGAAGACTTGAAAAATAAATATGTGGATTTTTTTATACTTTTTTCTGGGCGTGGTGGGGACACAAATGTGGAAGGTAGTTTATTATCCATCGGCTCGTCTAGATAAATATGTTCATGTTAGTTTTTTCTCTTGAGATTGATCTAAATTGCATCCTGCTCTTTAGTCATCTTATTTTTGGAATTCAATCCAAAAAAGTTAATTTGACTTCCTAGGTTTTTTCTTGGTAGAGTAGACGTTGGAATGGTGGCTCTCTACCAACCTAATGAAGTTGATATGCAATTAGCTGTGAGCTTTTGTGACTAATTCAGAATATGAATGGAAGAAGCACTTCCAGAAAGCTGTCTCAGCAAAGTGTTGTGCAGAATCTCATAGTGTTCCTACCACCCTGGACTACTTTAGGCTTCCGGCCACTCTGGTCCCTGCCAGTCATACGTTGAGAAGCAGTTTTTGTAACCTTCCTCCACAGTTAGGGACATAGAATGGAAACAGTGTGCACCTCAGGGCACTGGTCTCTACTTTGGTATCAGCTGCCTCGTGATAATGGGTCAAGTCACTGGCTAGACAAGTTCTTCTCTGTCAGATAGAGGTCTCAGTTCTGAAAGGGACAAAACTGACAGCTTAGTGGAGAAGAGGGAAAGGCAGCAATTTGAGTCATTAAGTGCTGATTGAAGTCCACCTAGCCCACTGGGGGGAGGGAGGGGATGGAAGAAGAGGGACACCCTCAGCCCGGGAAGTCAGTACTTCCTGAAAGAGATGGCGTTCAAGAGCAGCGTGCACTGGTGATAGTGTCTCTGATGGATAATGCGCTGTCTTGACACTCACTGATGCTGGAACTTTCCCCACAGGTTTCACCCCAGGACCACCACAGCTGCTTGGGGATCCATTCCAAGGCATGCGCAAGCCCATGAGCCCTGTCACAGCCCAGGTCCGGCTGAGCTCTTTCTCAAACTCAATCTATTGCTTGCTTTTCATCCTTATTGTTGTTTGTGGGATGGAGAATTAAATTGCTATACTTCTTGGAAGTGGTTTTTTAAACTAGAATTCAGGCTCAGCTATAATTCAAGTGAAGGCTAGAAAATTGGTGAACAATTAAAGTCATACTTAAATAGTTAAAATCCTGTTCAGTGGGTAGCAGCACAATTTAGTCAGGTTGCAGTATCTAATTTCTCTCAGTTGCTGCTTAAATATATCTTTCTAAGAGAGACCTTTATATAAAGTTCATTGGCTGTCTTCATTCTTCTGTTGATCCTCCTCTGCCACTTCTGGTCAGCAGATGAGCCAGATTGAATTGCAACAAGCAGCTTTGGAGGGTCTGGCCTTGCCACATGACCTTGCAGTGCAGGCAGCAAACTTCTATCAGCCTGGTTTTGGGAAACCGCAGGTGGACAGAACCAGAGATGGATTTAGAAACAGGTAAGTTACCGGTCTTACCCTTGTGGGGATTTGCAAATTAATTTTCCTCAGGTTAGCAAATGAGTTCCCCACAGTGTAATTCTATTGTACACACTCATACGTTTACAACATCCGGTGAGAATTCTATCTCTAGATGTGCAGTACAGGAAATAACATGATTGAATTCTACAGCATGGGCATAGGCTTTACGTCCTATTTAATTTCATTTATATTTTTGATTTAAAGGGTTCATTTTTACAAAGGTAGCTAGCATTGCTCCTTATTTGCAATTTTGCTTATGAGATAATGAAAAGCAAAACTCTACCCAGCGTCCTCCTCCGTAGATTCCTCGCTAAGTTATCGGACTATCCCTGGATGCAGGTTTATTGATCAAGAATTTGTTGGTCAGAACTGATGGGTTTGAGGGTTTGTTAATCAGAGCCATTAACAAATGATTACTGACCTCACTTCCTGTTCTTTCTGCTAGTTGCAACAAGTAGTAAAATGAAATGAATCATAAGTTGTGGGGGTTAGCAATATTGTACTTTCTACATTGTAAAATAAAACAGAAAACAGCATTAAACAAATGTATTGCTTAGTATAAGGCAATCTCTTGTTAGCTGCCCGGAAGCCCTCCATGTGCCCTGTCCCAGTGGTACCCCTTTTTCTCCCCCAGAAGTGACCACTGTCCAGCCTTTAAGGACATTTTAGTCCTGCCCATACAGTACTTGGTAATTAAGAAGTATTTATGTTTTGATATGATTCTTAAAATTTTCCGTATTCATGTCTCAGTGTCCTGCTTCAGCTGGTTTCTATGCTGACACTTTCAGAAAACACTGAGACCAGTCAGTACCCTGTCCCCTTGCCTGACTGCCTCCTACCTCAGTACCCCTCAGCCTGAACAACTCGGGACCGGCCTGCTGAGGCCCGGCCACTGAATTTCTCTCTGCAGCATAATGGAGTTATCTAATATTCATTGGCATGATTTGTCGACTTTGAGAACACTTTTGATAGCCGGAATTGTATTTGCTCTTGGCAACAACCCTGTGAGGTAGACGGGATAACTAACTGCATTTTACCAATACAGAAACGTAGGTTTTTAAAGTGTGACGGACTTGAAACTAGTGAGTAGACCTGAGCCAGTGTCAGCCTCGCAGGTCCTCCCTGAACACGTTATACACGGTTATGCCCCCAAGACGTGACTTCCTCCTTGCCTTGCTTTGTTTTGTATTGTACTTACCACCTTTTAGCATACTGTTTAATTTTCATCCATCTCTCTGCTCATAGTAACCCCTCTACTCTGTGACCACAAGAATGTAATGAGGCCAGAGATCGTGTGTGTGTGTGTGTGTGTCCAGTTTACTGCTCTATCCCCAGCACCTAGAAGAGCGTCTAGCATAGAGTTGGTCCTCAAGCATGTCTGTCAGGAGGAGTAAACTCTAGGTCATCAGGACCACCTGAGTTGGGGTTCACATCTTACTCACACAACACTACTGATCTTTCCCCTCGTTATCATATTCAGACTCTCAATATGGCAGCAGCGGGGCTTACCTGGTACAGACTGGAAAAAAGCCATGGGTTTAGGATTCCCATCTGCTTATGATTCAGAATAACTTCCAGAATCATGGACTATCCTTGGCCTTTGGCTTTTGTGGGGCACGGTCTGACATGGTTGAGATGCAGTGAAGCTGTCATTAGCCTCCCATAATTTCACTCGGGCTCACATAATTCATTCTTCTCTCTGCCTGTTTATATCTTCATCAGCTGTTTCCTGTTTTCTTTCAAGTTAAGGTAGAATGTCTGGGGACATTAAAAGAAGTCTGTTCTTTTAAACTTTATTTGGGAGGCCTGCGATCAGCCTTGTGTGTAGACTGGGAGTGGTGGGGAAATGCTGCATGTAACTAGGTCTTAAAGTAGCTGAAACTGTCGGCACCCTGTTTGATTTGAACCAGTGATTTGAACGGAAATAGTCTGCAAGTAAACTCCACCAGCCCCGGGTAACCCTACCTTCCCACTGCCTTCCCAAGTCCCTGGACCTGTTCCTTCTACCTGAATCATTGTTCTCCATCTTGCAGACTCTCATTGGTCAAAACCAGTTTAATGCAGCTCCTCCCCAGAGCAGCTTTCCCAGAGTCCAATAGAAGTATCCTTTCATTCCTTCTGCCCCTCATTTCCCCATTATATCTTGCTGGTACCTAACATCTGCATGCCTTGGTTTGTCCTAGGTTAGTAAGTGTCTCCTCAACTAGACGAGAATTCTTGCAAGGCCAGGACTCGGTTTCAGTTAGCGTTTGTCTTCCCTCAGAACTTAGCACGTGTTTTTGTGTATTTAGACACCTATTAAATGCTTGGGAAATTGAATTGGAAAAGGGAAACAGGATGTTAAAGTCCTAGGCCACTGGTCTTGAGTGTTTTCATGGTTTTAGGACTTGGAGTTTGAGCATATTGGGGCTCACACTGATACTTGGTTTGTTCACAGGCAACAGCGAGTGACCAAGTCACCAGCACCCGTGCACAGAGGGAATTCCTCTTCCCCTGCTCCCGCTGCCTCCATCACAAGCATGGTCAGTGACCTTTGCCTTGGTGAATGACTTCTAAGCTTCTCCCTGTTGGGCTGTGCTTGTTGTATCACTGGGAAGCCCAGATGTCCTGAGTGCCTTCCACAGGAATAACTGTCTGTTTATTAAGCTTTCTCCTTTCAGGATACTGTCTAACTCTTAGGATTCTAGTGAAGGCCCCTACATTGGGGAAAGTGTGTTCCAGCAGATAGACGAGTATGGCTGGAGCACACGAGTTATGTAGCATGTTCAAACAGGTGAACAGTTGAAGTGGGGAGGAAAGGGGTGAAAGACAGAAGGTGAGGCGGTTGGGGTGAGTGGGGTCAGATCCTGGGATGTCCAGTGAAACATGGTGAGTTAATGAATTCAGATTTAGGTCTTAGTGATATAAAGTATATCTGGAACAGAGGGGTTTGCTTATTTGTGGTGACAAGTCTAGTTTTACAACTGACTGATGTACTGGCATTATTTAGTTTTTAAAGTTTCCTTCCCCACATGTTTTTATCACCTAGTCAAAGCTGATAGACACGGGGAAAACTTACTTTGCTTCAGGACCCCAAGTGAGTCTTTGCACTAAGCACCTTGAAGACAGGGTCCCGAAGGAGCTTTTCTAAACCAACCTCGGATTTGGGGTTGGTTAATGATAATAGTTGCATGCATAATAAATCATCAAAGTAGAAATCAGCAGTGAAGAGGTGGAAAAAAGGACCCCAAATGGTGAGTCCTAGTGGCTGAGGAGAACGGTAAGATAATTTTGGATTTTCTGGTAGCTAAGATGGGAAGCACCAGGAGTACAGCAGGCCCTCGAATAATGTTTCATTCAGTGTCGTTTGTTTATAACGTTGATGGGACGCCGTAGGAACTTAACTCTTGTTTATATCAATTAGCCTCTGGTAAAATTGGTTTCAATACACGTCGTTTGCTTAAAGTCACAGCTGTCAACAGTGTTAAGCGGGGACTTGCTGTGTAAAGAAATGTAGGCTCTGAGGTTGTCTCTAAAATGTCCTTTCCCACCTAGAAGGTCTACAGCTCCAGGATATACTTCTGCTATGTTCTTGCCTCTTCCCAGCCCAGTGCCCTGGCTGGGGAGGTGGCAGCTGCATAGGCAGGTCTCCGTCACCTCAGATGTAGGTGGGTTAAAGCGCTCTGTGCTTTAACTCCCTTTATGTTACAGCTGAGTCCAGGTTTTGATGAAAGTGAGTTGTGAGCAACAGGGACCATGTATATGGCCCATCCTGTTTCTTTTCCTCCAATAGCTAGAAACCAGCACCTTGGAGTTGGCCTCTAACCCCGTGTAGCCATAAGGGGACTCGTCAGCTTGCTGAGTAGTTTGGCCAGTTAATCGTGGCTTGATTAGGGAAAGGCATTTAGAAAATGTGCTGATACTAATTGTGTGTCTCTGCAGCTTTCTCCTTCCTTCACCCCTACCTCAGTGATTCGTAAGATGTACGAGAGCAAAGAGAAAAGCAAGGAGGAACCAGCGTCTGGGAAAGCAGCTCTTGGTGACAGTAAAGAGGACACTCAGAAAGCCAGTGAAGGTACTGCAGAGCTGTGGCGGGTACACTGCTCAAGAACATACGTGACAGGGTGCATGGGCTGGAGTGCTGAGCAGCCTGACCCAGTTCTCGGCACAGCCCCGGGCAGACGCCGACTGCTCTGGGCCACATTCTGCATTTGACAGTGAGAAGGGCTAGTCCAGCTCACAGGCGCTTAGCCACTTGAAAATTCTCATCACTCTAACAGTATTGTTATGAGTGCTAGTTCTAGACAGGAAGGAAGGAGCTTTAGTCTCGGATCCTTATTTAGGCCTCAAAGTGGAACTGTTAGTACATTTGACAAATTTATATAGTTCAACCAATTTTACTTCTGGAAGTTTCTCTCCAGTCTATGGAGACTAAGTGTACAACAAAATCTGCAATAGGTGAAGCACATAGCAAGTTCGGAGAGCCGTTTAGAAGTATATAGAAATGTGAGAGGCTCTTAGGAGTTGCGGGTCAGACTGTTAAGGTCATGGTGAAACAGATTGTAATAAGTTAGGGCTGTACAGGTCTCGTGTTGGTGGGAGAGCTGTTCGCCTGTGAGAAAGCTTCTGGGGAAACAAGGACATCCTGTTCGTCCCACTAAAAGGCAGTTAAGATTCCTTTACCAGCCTGTAATTGTTATTTCAACTTTCTGTTGTGATGGATTTGCATACGTTTACTCTGACTTGCTTTTCCCCTTGGGCTGAAAAGCATATGAACCCCAAACAGCTGACCAGGACAGGCCCAGCTCCCCACACACCAGACCCCAGCCACGGGCAGAGCAAGGTGCCAGCTGAGTTAGACCACCAGGCCTGACAAGCCAGGCCCCCTTGGCCACAGCTATTCCTGGGTTGGGAGATTATAAGAGTAAAGATGTGGGTATCTTAAGAGTTGTGTCATTTTTAACTTTAGAGCCCTTGGGATTTTAGAGTTTAGCAAAAACAAACTCAATTCCAACCAAGTGTTGGAGACGGGAAAACTTGGGGTCTAGTCCCAGCTCTGTCCCTGACTTACCCCAACGGTCTTGACTGGGCCTATTCACAAGGCAAACGATGTTCCCTATCATGCAATCATCTAAATTTGTTGAGGGGATCAAATAAGGATTGTGAGCTTTCTAAGGAATGGGATTTCCTGGATCATTGGGAGGACAGTGTTTGGGAGACGTCTGCCAACACCAAAATGTTCTGTCTGGCTCCTTACAGAGAACCTGCTCTCAGCCAACTCTGTGCCCAGTGCTGATCGAGACTCTTCCCCCACTACGAACCCCAAACTGTCGGCGCTGCAGCGGTCTTCGTGTCCCACCCCACTGTCCCAGACCAACCGTTACACCAAAGAACAGGATTACCGGCCTAAAGCACCTGGGAGAAAAACACCCACCTTAGCATCCCCGGTTCCAGGAGCCCCTTTTCTCCGCCCTGTCCATCAAGTCCCCCTTGTGCCCCATGTCCCAATCGTGCGGCCAGCTCACCAGCTTCACCCAGGCTTGGTCCAAAGGATGCTGGCCCAGGGAGTACATCCGCAGCATCTTCCAAGTTTGCTCCAAGCTGGTGAGTTTCTGACCTGCCGTGACAACAGTTGCTGGAACTGACCAAGTGCCATACTGTGGGAGGTTTTCATCCCTAGAAAGATGTTACTAGATTTTTCCATCTAACTGGTGGGCAGTGAGTCCAATCCATCCCTTAGTCCGTTAAAAGATTAGAAACCTAGTTTGAACATCCTTTACTGTTAATAAACTTTCAGATCAGCAAAACTGTACAGTCGAGCTTGAAAATTCCCAGGTAAAGAGTACTTCTCACCAGTTTCTTCTCTCTGCCCAACAACAGGCGTGCTTCCTCCTGGAATGGATCTGACTCATTTACAGGGAATATCCGGCCCAATCCTGGGTCAACCCTTTTACCCTTTACCTGCCGCTAATCACCCTCTCCTGAACCCTCGTCCTGGGACCCCGCTGCACCTGGCAGTGATGCAACAGCAGCTCCAGCGCTCAGGTGGGTGCAGCAACGGGCCAGGTGAGCTGGGGACGGGCTGACTAGGCTTCAAGCCTTAAACCAGTTTCCAGTGAAGGGTGAATTGACACTGACAATTCATTCTTGAACTTCTCCTAGAAAGACTGAGATAAGGGTTTTACCAGAGAATAGGGTGAAGTAAACCAACCTCTATGGGATTTGAAATTCCTGTTCCTGTGAAACGGGGGGAGAGCCAGGTGTGCTCTGGCTTTTGTCCTTTGCCCCTTAAGAGATGAGGCTGAGCACCCTTCCGATGCCCAGAGTAGATGCCATCTCACCAGCTGATGTTAGTGCTTCTGTGATATGGCTGCTTGCTGTGGGAATAGGGGTCATGGCACCTACGATGGGTTCCCAGTGTGATGGCTCTGGAATAGCTCAGCTTTCCAAGGTTTTATCTTCTGGCATCTTGCAATGCAATTTCCTTAAGAAGCCCCAGGATAAGTCATTTGGTAAAGAACTCTGTGTGGAGTTTTACGGATAGGGTTTGAGTGAAGCAGGGCTTGGTCTAGAACTGCTCCCCCCCCATGCTCTGAATAACCACCCCTTCCTCCTCCTCCCCACAGCTCTTCATCCTCCAGGCTCTGGTTCCCAGGCAGCTGCTGTCAGTGCTCAGACGACCGCTCAGAATGTGCCCAACCGGTCAGGCTTGCCCCACATGCACTCCCAGCTGGAGCACCGCCCCAGCCAGAGGAGCAGCTCCCCAGTGGGCCTTGCTAAATGGTTTGGCTCAGATGTGCTGCAGCAGCCCCTGCCCTCCATGCCCGCCAAAGTCATCAGTGTGGATGAATTAGAATACCGCCAGTGAGCAGCGGAGGCAGGCTCACTGAGCCTGGGCCTGTGGCGGCTCCCTGGTCAGGACTCTGCCTCCTCCTCTCGGGTTGGTTTACAGGCTTTTACTTTGGCGCACTCTCTGCAAAACTGTTTCGGGGGGCCTAGGCCTCTGGTGAGGTCTGCATGATGGAGAGATCTTAACCAATTGAGTAAAGCCGACATGGACTGAATACAGGCTGCAGTACTAAAAACAGTCTTTCTTTTTTTGTAAGATATGTGAATGAAGTGTTGGTGTCTTAACCAAGAGGTGGCACCTAAGGGTTCTAAGGAAATAAATGTATAGACCCTTATGTACAGACCTGTGTATAAACAACTTTTGTATATACATATAGGATAGGTTTTTTGAACTTATACAGCTGTACATAAAAGTAGCTGTTAGGTAGGCCTGTGTCAAGTTTGGATTTCTTTCACCTGTAAATTTGGGGTTTTCTTTTGGTCGATTAAAATTGCATATGCTGTGTCTGAATGAAGTGAATGGCATTATTTCTCCCTGAATCCCTTCTTGAAGGGATGCATAAGGCCCAGTAGGTTCCTTGAGGGAAATGATCTAAAGCTTTAATTTTTCTTTAAAACTCAAGGCATTGAACTTGATCTCATTTAGGAGGAGGAAGCTATGGCCTTCTTTCTTGAGCCTTAAGACCCCAATGGGTAAATTTATTTTGGGCTTGATGCTATTAGGTAGCCTTGTGGCTAATACCAGATTATAGCGAGCATTTCCTAAGGTTAAATGACCTAGTGAAAGCAATTTGTTTATTGGGTAATCATATATATGGTAGTTTCTCCCAAACAAATCCACGTTTACTGGAGCAAAAGTAAATAGTTTGTTGGCATCCTGTTCAGCTCAAAGTCCCCTATAGGGAAAAACAGGGCCTCAGAGTTCTGATTCAGTCCATTAATTTTTTTCCATATAGAACTTCTCTGGAGGCTCTGATGCCTAGTAAGTGATTCCTTGTGTTCTGTATCTCATTCTCCAGCTCAGTTGTTTTCATTGTTCACCTTAATTACATGCACAGCATTGGAGAACAGGATTCTACCAGAATACTATAGCTGTGGTGTTGAGTCCCCTTTCCTGATCAAAGGTTTTTTGGTCCTACTGATCTGAGGTGATTGTACTTATTTCTCAAGCTCCTCAACTGAATTTTCCCAAGTTCTCGATACTTGCCCACTTAGGGCGTTCAGTTACTTTGACTTTAGGCTGGAAGGTCAAATAACAAGGCTATTCTGATTCTCAGGTGAAGGGCAAGGTAGTTGGATTTTGACTGCAAGGGTATAAAATACAACCTGAGTCTTGACTGTAAGGGGTGTTGTCTATAAACATGGAGCTGCCCACCCCTGCCCTATACTTCCAGGAACATAAGAAAACAGGTCACCTTTCAACAAAACCTGGCTCCATGGATTGAGCATGAGGTCTGTCTCTACCTGGTATTTCAGCTTCATTATCCTCCCTCCCCTCAGTAGGATTTGCTCTCAATAATCATTTGTGATTATTTCTTGCAAACATTTTGTTTCCACAGATAGAAGCTAGAAGGCAGTCTCAAGTAACAATGGCAGAACAGATACCTGAATCCAGTTCCACATTTCCTTTCACTTCTTTCCCTTTGGTGTTGAACCAACACTTGGAGGAATAGGGTGGGGAGGATTGGGTTGGAGCTGCCAGTAGGGGCTTCCTTCTAGAAGGAAGCCAGAAGGACAGAAATGAACAAATGTAGGCACCAAATAAAGGGCAAAGCTAATTTAGCCAGTGATTGGTGAGATGAAGCCAGAAGGAAATAAGGGAGTGTTGCTAAGAATAGCACAACAGGGGCCGGCCCGGTGGCTCAGGCGGTTAGAGCTCCATGCTCCTAACTCCGAAGGCTGCTGGTTTGATTCCCACATGGGCCAGTGGGCTCTCAACCACAAGGTTGCTGGTTCAATTCCTCGAGTCCTGCAGGGATGGTGGGCAGCGCCCCATACAACTAAGACTGAACATGGCACCTTGAGCTGAGCTGCCGCTGAGCTCCCAGATGGCTCAGTTGCTTGGAGCGTGGGCTCTCAACCACAAGGTTGCCGGTTCGACTCCCTCAAGGGATGGTGGGCTGTGCCCCCTGCAACTAGCAACAGCAACTGGACCTGGAGCTGAGCTGCGCCCTCCACAACTAAGACTGAAAGGACAACTTGAAGCTGAACGGCACCCTCCACAACTAAGACTGAAAGGACAACAACTTGACTTGGAAAAAGTCCTGGAAGTACACAGTTCCCCAATAAAGTCCTGTACCCCTTCCCCAATTAAATCTTTAAAAAAAAAAAAAAATAGCACAACAGAAGCCAGAGGGAGTAGAGGGTAAAGAGGAAGCTGATGCAGTCCTCCAGGAGCTAAGAGCCTGATACAGTGCTCAGAGTGGGAGGAAGTCATGTCTCAGCTAATGAGACATGTCTTACATGCAGCAACTTTGGGAACTTAGCAGGCATGAGACAAGTTTAGAAGCAATCATAGCTGGAAGGAAGGATGTGCAAAATGTTAAGAGAAGCTAAGGATGTAGGTCTCTTCAAAGTCAAACAGCAGAGGGCCACAGAACCTCATGGAAGACCTGCCTATAAGGATGGGGTCCAGGGAGAAGGAAAGAACACGTGCTTCCCAAAGGAAGCAGCTGAGCAGCTGGTACTTGGGAAGTCAGTGGTAAGGAATGAGAAGTGAAAGGTAAAAATGGAGAGTACAACCTGGCCTTTCAGAAGATAGTATCTTATAAGCCAGGCTTTATTAAGATGGAAGGGAAGCCAGGTCCACTGGCCCTTCTTCGTAAATGAAAGAGACGTGCACAGACACAATCCAGGAACAAAGATAACTTATAGGAGTAAACCCTGATTCTTCAATAATTCTATTCCTTTTACCAGCAACTGGTTCAAGAATGAACATGTGACCCAAATTAAGCCATGTGACACAAGGTCAAAATAGCTGGGCAGCTTCTGGGAAATGGCTTCCCAAAAAGATACAATTCAGCCTCTTTACTATCGTCTGGAAGCTGATATAAAGCCTGGGGCAGCAGCAGACACTCCTGACTGCGAGGGTAGCCAGTTGCCCAGCAAAGCTAACAAACAGGTGGGCAGAGTAGCTTGATGGAAAGAATTTGGACCCTCAGTGACATGACAGTTGCCATAAGCCCATCTGAGCTCCAGACAACTTATGTGGAGTCAGAGTTTCCTTCATTTCAGCTGGCTGTTAGTGTTTGTTGTTAAAATACAGCTAAAAGCATTCTACCTAATTAATGGCATAGGACAGTGAGTCTGCTTAGCTGTGCTAAAAAAGACCGGGAAGAAACAATATGTAACAGCACAGGAAATTCCAACCATGCTGTGATAGCCAAACCACTAGCCTTGGACTTCATGAAAAGACTTTAGCTGTAGGAATGCCCCTCCTTGGTGGTCCTACCCCAGGCAGCATTCCAGACACAAAACTACCCCTCTCCCAGAACTCCCAAAAGGGAGAAAGTCAGAGCCCAAAAGGGAGAAAGGTAAGGTAATGCTCTCAAGCACCTGGGGGCTGATGGGGGAGGGGAAGCCACTAATGATGGAGGCAAGGCCTAATCAAAGCACTCCTGATGCCTTCGATGAACTGGATTTCAGCAATCTTCCCTCCTCAATATCCTGACAGTGCTAAATTCTGGCTCAATGAAAGGGAATTGGGGTATGAGGGTTCCCCGGAAAACCTATGTATGTTCTGGCTAGAGAGCAAACCTTACTGGAAATCCCACGGCTCGGAAAGCCAATGTTTCTCTGAAGAGTTAGGCTCTAGAGTATGGCTTTTACTATGAATGCATCAGTGATTTTTAAAGTCTATATCCTGCAAAGTGACTAGGATGACAGGCCTGAGGAGCTTGTCTCCTGGGTCTGGGGACAGTGCAAAGGCCAAGCTCCAGGAAGACTATCAGGGAAACAGGTAACTGTCCCTAAGGTAGCAGGAGTAACAAGTACTGCAAAAGGCTGAGGATGTGGACAATCCCACTTCCCCATCCCTCACAACCGGCTGGCTCTAGCTCACTTCATCATCAAACCATCTTCCTGCAAATCGGTTTCCCTTTCTGATTTTCTCGAGGACTACCCTTCTCTATCTTTGTAATCCACAATGAAATCACCTTTGGCTTCATTTCCACTAAAGACCAAGTCAGTCAGTCACCATTTCAATTTTATGTACCTATATGCCCACACCCTCCCTCTGCCCATATTCTCACTAGCCCAGTCCACCAAAGATTTTTGCCAATTTCCCATTATCAGGGCAAACCCTTTAAATTCCCCTATTCTCAGCCCAAATCCTCTGATTATGCCCTTAGTACCCTCAAGTAGTCCTGCCCTCACCCCTCCTAACCTACCCTCCTGCCTCCATACATACATGTTCACTCGAACCTGCTCTGATCACACTGGCTGCCTCACTCGCAGCGTTCTGCCTCCACACCTTCGCGCAGGTTATATGGTTGAGGCCAGGACTGCCATGGGGGTTCAAGCAGATGGTTCGGCTCAACATTCAGCCCCACACTGATACACAGCTGTGCTCTGACTAGGGCGGCCACGAGCACAGGTAAAGCAAAGGGACCAGTGACAATAAGAGCAACATTCACCAAGTGCTTATGTGCCAGATACTGTGCCAAGCATTTTATAAGTACCATCTCCCTTAATACTAACAATCTCCACTCCAGAAGATGCTATTACTATCTCCATGTTACATGAGGAAATGGCATATAGAGGTTGCGTAATCTGTGCAAGGTTTCACAGCTAATTAGAGGTGTACCTGCCATTCAAACTCCAATGTAGCTGGTCAGAGTACTTAACTGCCATACTACACCGTCTCCCAAATGGGCTAGCCTTGCAAAGAATAGTCAGTTAACTTACATCAAGTCCCTCCCCACTTCAGTGTCATCTGGCAAAGACTACTTGAACGGGCTGAAGGTCACATCCAGATGGAAGGGTTTCCCATAGTTGCAAGGGCGGCCAGATGGCTCAGTCGGTTAGAGCGTGAGCTCTGAACAACAGGGTCGCTGGTTCGATTCCCACATGGGCAAGTGAGCTGCACCCTCCACAACCAGATTGAAGACAATGAGCTTCTGGAGGGGCGGCCGGATGGCTCAGTTGGTTAGAGTGTGAGCTCTCAACAACAGGGCTGCTGATTTAATTCCCGCATGGGATGGTGGGCTGCACCCCCCGCAACTAAAAGACTGAAAATGGCAACTTGGACTTGGCGCTGAGCTGCGCCCTCCACAACCAGACTGAAGGACAACGACTTGGAGCTGATGGGCCCTGGAGAAACACACTGTTCCCCAATATTCCCCAATAAAATTAGAAAAACAAACTGCAGTCACATTTTTATCCATTTCACACTCAAGACCAAGTGCCCAAGTACCCCTTCTGCAGCTGCCTCACTGTACACACCCATCCTCATTTAGTCCATCCCAAAACAAATTCTGACAATGACACATGAACTGCACAGAGCCAGCTGCCAGCTGGCCTACCAGGTCCTTTATGCAGTTCAACACACAAGGTGACACCAAATTAAGACAAGTGAAAAAAACAGAAATGTGACCTGGGAAAAGGAAACAAAAACAGACAAGTGAAGTTCCAGTTTGGGGGCCTCTATCTCCCTCCGCTGAATCCCGATCCAATGGCTGCCCAAACCAGAGGGGCTTGGGATGGGGTGCTTGGTCCTGGGAAAGCTACTTGGTCCAGGCCCAGCAGATGGGGAAAGGAGGCGGCTTTACTTCTTCACAATCTGAATGACATCCTCGTCCTCCAACGTATGGTCTTTACCCACTTTTTGAGGATTGTGTTTCACAGAGAGACCCCAGACCAGAGCACTGTATGGAAGGGAAAGAAGAACAGTCATTATAAGTAATCACCTAGCTTCTTCCCTATCTACCCGGGTGCCACCTTTCCACTCAGGTTTAGCTTTCCAGCTCTTAAGAGCCACAGGCCTACAACAGCCGTCGTCCCCTCTCCCAACCAAGAATCACACTCAAATCGCAGCGGCTTTGGCTTCCCCAGGAGTGTGGCACACTGGAGCCTTCACGTACAAAGTGGCAAAGACGTTTAGAAGTTATGTAGTTTCTTTTGTTCCAGAGCCCGTTTAAGAAAGTCAAAGAAAAAAACACAAATGAGAAGTGTGACAAGCCTAGCTTAAAGTTAAAAGGAGAAAGCAAAGGTTTGTTACAGAGAAATACCCTGAAATAATTCAGATTGGAAATTGATTCTTACATACACAGTGTCAGTTACAGAGTGTTAAAGAATACCAGTTTTTCATTGGATCTACTGAAACATCAATGAGTATTGATAAGAAATGCAGGGCCTCCCTCCTCAGCCATGCTAGGAAAATCCTCCCTCCCTATCAAGACACCATAATTGGTATATTCCCCTGATTTCTTAGAATACATGAAGGTAATTTTTATCCATGAGTCTCCGATATTAAGATGTTGTACTAGTGATGGAAATTGGTGAACAAGACACTGAGACCTGCCTCACAGAGGCTAAGAACTAGATAGGTCCCAAGAGGTAGAAAATGGTGATCATATTGTTATTATACCATCTTTGCATCAAAACTTTAAGAATCTGTATTCACTAAAATTTCACTTTTTAAACACATAACACTATTTATAAAATAAATACATATATAAAAAATTGGGGGCAGCCCCTTAGCTTAGTTGGTTAGAGCGTGGTGCTCTTAACAAGGTCGCCAGTTCAATCTCCACACGGGCCACTGTGAGCCACACCCTCCACAACTAGATTGAAACAACTACTTGACTTGGAGCTGATGGGTCCTGGAAAAACACACTTTAAAAAAATTTTTTTTTTCAAATTCACTAACAAGGATGTAAGGAAACCCTCTGAAGTATTTTTTGGCAACTTTTCTGTAAATCTAAAATCAGTTCAAAATAAGATGCTAAAAGTAACATAATAATGAGATACTCATTGCTAGTGAGCTATCATTGCTTGTAGGCCCTGTCAGCAGTGAAAAACATGAGAAAGAGATTGGGTTGTTTACCCATGCTTAAGGTTTAGGGGGAATTCAGTACTCCATCATATTGGATACGGGCAGGAAGAATTAACATTTGTGCTTGCCAAGAGGAAGATGAACTAATGAGAAAATCAGAGCCCTTTGTACTGTCGGCCCTCCTGACAAGAAGAGGCTTCTAGAGCTCTTCCTGCTCCAACTTCACATGGTTTTAAGAAGACATTGCAGAGTTTTAACCAAACAAGCATTTCAGCAGCCTCCCTGATGCACGATTTCTTTAATGTTATTGTAAGAATTTCTACTTAATGGACTCAGTAGCTCACAGGGAAAAGAAGGTGCCACATACCCATGATACTTACTATTTAAACTCTTTAATAAGATTTTTGTGAATCTTCATGCAGAAATCCTCCACTGTGGTCCTGGAGTAAGGTAGAACCACTGGGGATGTGTAATCTGGCAACTGGCCTTTGGGTTTGGTGTAACTAGAACAGAGAAGGAGCATAGGTTGTCTGCTTCTTGGAATATTTCATGTGTTGACTGAAAATCAAGCCTCCATCACCCCTGAGAAGATCAGACCCAGATAACCTCGAACTTGAGGGAAAAAAATGCCCTCAATATGGCATAGCAGATGATAGGAGTTCATTTATTTATATCTCCAAAAAGATTATGTCAATGAGCTCCACAGGAAATCATTTTAGGACAGTCTGATTTAATTCTTACAGCAATATTACCCTACCCACTGAGACTTACATCCTCACTAGTTTCAGATAGTCCCAGATCTTTTCCAACAGGTCATCAAAATTCCAGCGGTGATGCGCAGAGATGGGTACACAGTGAGGTACCTTATAGATGATATCCAATTCCTCAATGGAGATCTGATCAATCTTATTTAACACATAGATACAGGGGATATAAACTCTATAGAAATAGGAGAAAAACAGGACATTAGCCTGGAACTGTTGACAAGACTGTCAGTTTGATTGTCAGCATCCCCTCACCCAAAACCCCCAAATCAGAGACTCTCAAAAGGGATCATAAGAGGCAGGTCAACACCCACCCCCAAAAAAAGCTTCCTACCAAGATAAAGTAGAACATCCAAAAGGTGAACTATGGGTTGAAAATCATAATAACAAAATCCAGGCCCTAGTCCCAGCAATGCAGCTAACTACTGATAGAACATACTACAGTGGAAAGAACACAAGCTTTGGATTCACAGACTGAATCTACTACCAGCTTTGTCACTTTTTAGATCTATGCCCCTGGACAAGTCTTAGAGTCAATTTCCCACGAAGCTGTTTTAAGAACGTAAATATATTTGTAATAATATATTTCATAATTTTTAATGAGTAAAAAATAATTTAACACAGCATCTAGCAATGTCATAATCCCAATGTCCAATGAGTATGGCAGCTCAGGTGTTAGTAAGAAGGCGGGCCACAAACTCTCAGGCTTCAATTGCCTCACTTAGAAAATATCTAACTCAAAGTAGTGGCTTGTTTGCTTTCAAATAAGGATCAAATAAATTCATCCAACAAACAGGAACAAATGAACAGGAAAGCAACTAGAAAATATTATATCTAAATGCCAAGAATAATTTTAACAGTGGTTTCAATCATTATTCAATTTCAAATACTAATAATAGTAATGTTTCATGGAATAGGGGTTCAGGTACATACTTTAGGTTAGAGAGAACAGACAAAACCCAGCCTGCTCTGAGTTTTATAGGACAGACTATAGGATTTCTCAGATAGATTAATTCTGGGAGAGAAGACTGAGAACCTACTCTCTTCAACCATCATATGAGATAGACGTTGTGGGGCAGCCTAGTTCACAGCAAGTACCTGAAATGCGTAATTTGACCATCATAATCTTTGATGTAAAGAAAGATGCTGGAAATCAAGACCAACCCCTCATTTTACAGCTAAAGAAATCAAGACCAAACCCCTCATTTTACAGCTATTGGAGACAGTAGCACAACTGGAGTTAGAATCAATGTTTGTGTGCCAGATTCATGATCCAATGCTGTGCCAGGGAGTGCCTTCAAATTCCAACTCCGGCATTAGACCGCACCCTGGCCCGTACCTGTTTCCTTCCACCACATCAATGAGGTCATCTGCTGTGGCATCACTACGCAAAGTCACATCAGCATTATGAATTTTGTATTCAGCCAGAATGCTCTTCACAGTTTCAGCATCCAGTTCACTCTGAGGGCACTGAATGGGCATACAAGACAATGACTGGTCTGAGAGCAAAAAATCTCCCGAAAGTATCTACTGATGTGTCCGGATAATCCTAGCTAATGTGCAAACTAAATTTCTAAAGACTATTATCCTGGATAAGAGTAACTGCCTTTTAGTAGGAAATACTTTTAAAAAAATCTTTCCAACCTCTAAGGAAGGTGTTCCAGGCTTCAATTGTGTCCGTACCCAATGTGTCCACCCTCCTACCCAAATTCATATGCTGAAGTCCTAACCCCAGTATCTCAGAATGTGACTGTAGACAGGGTCTTAAAGAGGTAACTGAGTTAAAATGAGGTCATAAGTGTGGGCCCTAATCCAATGTGACTTGTGTCCTTACAAGAAAAGGAAATTAGGACATAGACACACAGAGGGATGACCATGTGAAAACACAGAGAGAAGATGGCCATCTACAGGCCAAGTACAGAGGGCTCAGAAGAAACCAACCCTCCTCACACCTTGATCTCAGAGATCTAGCTTCCACAATTAAGAGAAAATAAACTTCTGTTGCTTAAGCCACCCAGTGTATGGTACTTTATTACGGCAGCCTTATCAAACCAATACTGAAAGAATATTGAATGCTCAAATTCAAACATTATGGCAGAATAGGAAGGATCTTTTGGGCAGGACAGCTTAAACCTAAGCTATTCTAACTGTCTGGACCTCTAGAATGTTAAGTGTTGCAGGAAATTCTCAGTCCTCGATTATATGCCTTAGAAGCCGCATCTGACAGAACTGTCCACTCCTCCAATCTGGAATACTCTCTTTATTTGATTTCCAAGATTCCAAACTCTTCTGGTTTTCCTTCTCCTTCTTTGTCTGAGAAGTCTTATTTACTGATTCTTCCCATCTCCTAACCTCTAATCATCGGGGGGGAGGAGAGCACAAGGTTTAATCCTTGAAACTCTTTTCTATTTATGCTCATTTCCTAGTGATCTCAGCTTAGCTCGTTGATAAGGCTTTAAAGTTGATAACCACCAACTTCATACTTCCAGCCCAGGCTACTCCTCATATGCCTGCCTGACAGTAACACTCAGATGACTACTTGGCATCTTAAACTGAACATCTTGATTTTCCCTTCCTCTCCAAACCTATTCTACCCAAAGTCTTGCTATTTCAGTAATAAGAGTGCATTTTTCTAACTCAGGACAAAAAAAAACTCAGTCATCTCTTTCTCTCACAACCCACATCCAATACCCCTGTAATTCCTATCAACTATTTTCAAAACCTTTCCACAATCAACCACTTCTCATCTCCTCCACTATTGCAACCCTGGTCTAAGAAGCTATCACTTCTTGACTGGATTATCGCAATAACCTCTTAAATGGTTTCACCCCTTCTGTTGAGAATGCTCATAATCTATTTCAGTCTGTTCTCAACAAACAGCCAGAATGATTCCAGTGAAACCTAAGTCATGTTTACTCCATAGATTGGTAAACCCAACCAGCAGTTACACAACTCCTGCAAAGTGAAAGCATGTATGTCCCTATGCTATGACTTCATCTCTTACCACTCTCCTTCCGACGTGCTCACTCTGCTGTTCTTCAAACACACAAAGGCGTGCTCTACCTCAGGGCCATGAATGTTCCCTCTACATGAAATGCTCTTTCCCTAGATATCCGTGTGGTTCACTCCTTCCTGTCACCTCAGTGAAGACTTCTCTGATCAACCTACTTAAAATTGCAACCCTCCCATCAATTGCAAGTCTCCATCTTCTTTCTCTAGTTTACTTTTGTTCTTTGATTAATCATCATCTAATATACTATATTTACTCAATTTTGTTTGCTACTTTCCACACCAAGATACAAGGACAAGGATTTTTGTCTGTTTTGCTCCCTCTTCCATCCACTCCCCCGAGCCTAAAACAATGCTTGGCCCATGGCAGGCGCTCTATTAATCTGTACTGAATGAATAAAAACATGATATCGGCAGCCATCTACTTCATGCAAGCCTAAGATTGATCTGTACTCCCGTGTCACCCCAAATAGATAACCCAAAAGAGGAAATTAAGTTGCAAAGTTAAGTTTGAGATTGACTCTTATTCTACTCTTGATTCTTGTCAGTCATTACAAGGTCATTGTTGTTACCTCAATTAGTGCTAGAAGAAGTCGGGTAATTTCCAAATGTCACTGTCCCTGTACCTCAATCCACTCCCCACCCCAGTTTCTTCAGCAGCCTGCACCATATCGCCTTCTCCACTTACAGTGGCCGTAAGATTAATGCCTCCCTTATCCTTCTTCTTAAAGCCAATGTTGGGGGGTTTGCTGTTCAAGCGAATGCCAAAGCCTTCCAGTTCATTTTCAATTATCTTCTTATGTCCCAAGGGCTTCAGGACATCCAGAACAATGAGGATCAAGTTACATGTTCGGGCCACTGAAGAATTGAAGAAAAAAAAGTTATACCCAAAGTTCATTAAAGACTTAACTAATCCAAATACTCAAAAGTGGGAGGGGGACGGAGTTCCTGCACTTAAGAGACAAAGGATTTTTTTGTAAATACATAGACACACATGAAGTTCTTAAGATTATAAAGATTTATGCTAGAAGTCATGCCTTGTTTTCTACTAGTGTATCTAGAAGTTGTGTCAACTTCTAGTAGAAAAACAAGTCAGAGCAATAACCTAAATTCCTGAGTTTAGAAAGATTTAAAACAGTAAGAACTCCAAAAGAATAAGATTATCTGGTTAGCATATTTTAGTCAATTTTATTGAGGCATAATTTACAACAACAAAAAAAAAACCTGTGTGACCAATACTGCAATCAAGATACAGAACATTTCCATCACTTCCAAAAGTTCCCTTGTGCCCCGCCTATCCAATCAATCTTCCCCTTGATTCTCAATCAACCACCGATTTGCTTTCTTAACCCATTGCCATTTTTCAGAATTTCATATAAATAGACTCAAACAAAACATATATAGTCTTTTGCGCCTGACTCTTTTAATTTAGCGTGTTTTTTATATTCACCCATGAATGACGTGAAACCTATAATTATATAAAACAGCTAAATTAATAATCCAGTATAAGAGTTGAATAAAACACTTTCAAACATAAAAAAAAAAGAAATATTTACCTCTAATTTAATTTACCCTTTCTCTGGAGTTACTAAAGAATGTACTTCAGTAAAAGATAACAATAACCCCAAAAAAGTAAAACACTGACTCTAGGCAATAAAAGATCCCATACAAGAACACAGAAGAAAATCTCAGGATGACAGCCACATAAAAAGTCTAGGGCTACACTGTCCAATACAGACTCTGCTAGCCACCTGTGGCTAAATTTAAATTAAAATAAAATTTAAAATTCAGTTCCTCAGGTGCACCTGGCACATTTAAAGCGCTCAACGGCCACACATGCCTAGGGGCTACCCTATTGGACAGCGTTTCCATTACTGCAGAATATTTCCATTACTGGACAGTACTGATCTAGAAAGCAATCAATCCAGACTGAACCACAAAGACAAAGGATAGTGTCAGGGTTTGGGAGAGAGAATGAAATCAGGAAGATTATTTTTGGAACTGTATTTAAGTATCTAGAAAAATGACGACTGATGGGCACTTAATCTGTTGGAACATTTAAAAATATTAGCGAACACAGAAAACAAAACAATAGACAATTATTAACTCCATGAAAAACAAATTTAAAAAACAAATTTCAAGAAAAAAGAAACCCAGTCATAAATTACTACTTATCTCAGCATTGGACAAAAGTTACAGTCTTTATATACTCATGTAAATCACAACTGATGAGTTAATGAAAAATTGTGATATAACTTCTTTGAAATAGAAAAAAGGTATGGCGTATAAGAGAGCTAATTCTCTACCACAACAAACGAATAGATGATATCTAAATTATGAAATAGCAATATATTTTTTTTAAATATGAAAGTATGTAGCAGAAAGAACAGTGAAGAGTTGGCAGTATAGTTGCCAATGGGGAGTAACTGAAGGTGAGGTGAGGACGGGTGGCAGATTGTTGCAATTCGTGATTAGCCTTTTGTAAGATTTTACTTTAAATAAAAAGAAGAGTTCTAGTTCTAAATCTGCCCTGAACAGTGTGACACTGGACAAAAGCACTTCACTTCTCCTGTCCTTACTGTTTCTCCTCAAATGGGGATCTGGACTATTACTCTCTGAGGTCCATTCAAGTTCTGATGTTCTATTCTGGTAAGAACTCAGGTAAAACAATACCCTTCACTGTGGGATCATCTCCAAGCCGACAGTCCCCATCTAAAGGAACAATACCTGGTAAAGGGATGATATCCCAGGATGGTGGCCCTGGACCACTCACCTGCAATGACCTGACGGCCTCTACCTTTCCCATCCTTGGCACCCTCAATGATACCTGGGAGATCCAAGAGCTGCAAGATTAAGGGGCAAGGTGAGAAAAGGGGAAAAAAAGTTATAAATCTGAGCAGATAAAATAGAATGGTTTACTTCTCAACTATCAAAATTTAGGAGACCCAAATCCAATCTTCCTTATGAGTGTATTAATATTACTTTAACTAAGCATCTTCTAAATGTCGGCTACAGGGGAGCATTTGAGATCTTATTCCCCAGAATATGTCGTCAGTTTAGCTCCAATAAACTGTAATAAAAAAATAAAAAATAAATGTCCGCTACAGGCTTTTTATATACTTTATCAAGTTTAAAATGCCTAACAACTCTGAGATAAGGACATTAACTGAGTTCATAGACAGAAGTTAAGTGGCTTGCCCGAAGTCATAGTCCTAACAAATCAAATATTATACCCCACATTTTGGGGGGCTAAATCCATTATTCTACATTACTATCTTTCAATATCCCCCCACTCTTCAGAACGTTGAGCCTCCACACAAATTCCTTACTATAGATAATAGCTGGATCTTGATATTCACATACTGAGACCTTTGCAAATCCCCAATCACAAAAATTTCTGTAGCCATTCTTAACTAGGCGAGCACATGAGAAATCACCTGTAAAACCATTAGAAACACAGCTATGTAAGCAGATTCTGATTTGGAAAGGCCAAAGTAGGGTTCAGATATTGATCTGTACTTCAAAAGTCTCCATGGGTGACCTGATGTGTGTCCCCAAATGAAAATGACTGCTCAATTGCCCAGGAAATGCAGTAAAAGTAAAACTTCACACAAGTCACAGTGATGTATCTAATGATGAGAACACCAAAACCAACTCCATAGCACATGATTCAAATTCACCTCTCAACAAAATTACAAACTATTAGTTTTAAGCACTTAAGAGTCTGTCAAAACGTGTACTCCAATGTTCATTGCAGCTTTGTTTACGGTGGCCAAGACATGGAAACAACCAAAATGTCCTTCGATAGATGAATGGATAAAGAAGTTGTGGTATATATACACCATGGAATACTATTCGGCATTAAGGAAAGATGATATAGGAGCATTTGTGACAACATGGATGGATCTTGAGAGTATAATGCTAAGTGAAATAAGTCAGACAGAAAAAGCAGAGAACCCTATGATTTCACTGATATGTGGTATATAAACCAAAAACAACAAAAGAACAAGACAAACAAATGAGAAACAAAAACTCATAGACACAGACAATAGTTTAGTGGTTACCAGAGGCTAAGGGGGGTGGGGGGTAGGTGATGAGGGTAAGGGGGATCAAATATATGGTGATGGAAGGAGAAGTGACTCTGGGTGGTGAACACACAATGGGATTTATAGATGATATAATACAGAATTGTACACCTGAAACCTATGTAAATTTACTAACAATTGTCACCCCAATAAATTTATTTAATTAAAAAAAAAAGAGTCTGTCAAAAACAGTTAAGACAGCATGTAAAATCTGACAATACCAAGGATCTACTGTGTGGTCAATACTGAATTATCCATGTGAATGGACTGGGAGCAGAGTTACACTTTACAAAATATTATTTAAAACTAACCAAACTTTGCTATAAGCATATCTAACATTATAGAAATATACTTCACATTAAATAAACCACAGTGAAAAAGAACTAATTCAGAAGGTTCTTAGACAGTTCAATTTTTCCACTCAAGAACCTCCTCAAAAGTTCTTCCCTATTCCTTACAACCTAATAAATAACTTTGCCTCCTTTAAGACTGATACGACATATCAGTCAAAGTGAGCTATGTTTTCCCTTTCTCTTTCAAAAAAGATAATTTCTTTTTTTTTTAGAGGACTTTATTGGGGAACAGTGTGTATTTCCAGGACTTTTTTTTCCAAGACAAGTTGTTGTCCTTTCAGTCTTAGTTGTGGAGGGCACAGCTCAGCTCCAGGTTCAGTTGCCGTTGCTAGTTACAGGGGGCGCAGCCCACTATCCCTTGCGGGACTCATGGAATTGAACTGGCAACCTTGTGGTTGAGAGCCCACTGGCCTATGTGGGAATCGAATTGACAGCCTTTGGAGTTAGGAGCACGGAGCTCAAACCGCCTGAGCCACCGGGCCGGCCCCAAAAAAGATAATTTATATTCAACACACCTACCTTGACTTGGAAACTTTAGTTATACTGATTTAAAAGGCTACACGGGGAGTTAATAAGGAAACCAGATCTTGATTTCTAAATACCATTCTCCTATAAAAGGAACTAGAACTCCTTCAGAAGTGGCTGATTCCAGGGCTGGGGCAAGGAAAATATAAGATTAGCCTGGAACATCGTGTGGTGCCTGAAAATAATAAGGAAGTACTCACAAAAAGACGGGGGTTTATGGAAAGAACACAGACGCCAATCTGAAGGAGTTCCTAATGGTCAAAGCTGGAACAATTTGAGTAATAATGGTACTACTAGATTATAACACATAACATAAAATAAACATCCATGAGCCCACCATGATACAAATAAATACATAAATGGGGGAGAATGAACAGCTCTTCCATACAGTAGAATTCCAATTAATAAACATAGTAAGAAAGAGAAAGATAAGAGAACCACCATTAGGCAAGAAGCGCAGTATTAATTGTTGCAGGTAAGATCCAGAGATGGATGCTAAAATTAGCAGGCAAGTTTGAGAAACAGGATTTGCCTCTTCTCAAAGTATCTCCCCCAAGATATTTATTACCACAAAAAGAGAAAAAAAGAAAGAAAATAGCTTTTCAGTAGAGAAAGCCTGCAGACACCACTTTAACCAACTGATGGAGGTAAACATCACCAATAAGACATACTGACATCATGAATCCCAAAATGCACTGAGAAGGACACATCATTTATGTGCTATTCTTGCCAAAAATACATACCTCAGTCTAATCATGAAAAAACACCAAACAAACCCAAATTGAGGAACATTCTACAAATTAACTGATCAATATTCTTTTAAGAATGTAAAGGTCATGAAGGAGGAACTATTAGAGATGGCAGGAGGATAAGGAGAAATAACTAAAGCAACATGGGATGATCTCAGATAGAATCTTGGAAAAGAAAAAGAACACTGGTGGGTAAATTGGTAAAAATTCAAATAAGGTCTGTAGTGAATATTGCACCAATGGTAATTTATCCCTGATAATTATTCTATGGTTATATAAGATGTTAACAATAAGGGCAGCAGGGTGAATGACATAGAGAACCTCAAAATAATTTATGCTCAATGAAAGAAGCTGGCGCAAAAAAGAAAGTACATTTATATTTACACATGGCCTTAATTATATAAAACTTTTAACATGTAAACTAATCTATAGTGACAAAAAGTAGGCAAGCGATTTCCTGGAGATGAAGAAGACAAGAAGGGACAGAAGGGCGGGGGCATGAAGAAACACTGGGGGTATGTTCACAATCTTGATCACGGTGACGTCTGCACAATCATATAGATATGTCAAAACTTATCGAATTGTGTATTTTATGTGCAGTTTATTGTATGTGAATTACACCTTCAACAAAGACGTTTGAAAAAACGAACAAGAAGTTCATCATCAATTCCTAGAAATTAAGTCTAGAGACTATTTCTTCAGGTTTCTCAAAGATTCTGTAATCTACTACCACTTTGTAAATCCTTTTCTGCTTAAAAAAAAAAAAGTATTCCACCAGCAAAAGGCTTTACTGCATACATATTGAGCCTAACTGATGTTATCAAGACCTCAAAAGGAAATATCCATCTGGATAATCTAAAACTCCGAAATCTGGGATGTGACTATAACGTCTAATAAAAGACCATTTGAAACAGAGAACATTGTACTAAGAGAAAAGAATAAGGACTTCCTAACCACGGCAGCTGAAAACACAGGGGAAATTTATTGAGGTCCCTACAAAAGTAAAAGAAAGTTAAATTTAGCTTTTCTTAGGAGGGAAATATTTTTAAAGTTACACTGAACTATTTAAATGTGGCAACTTTTTTTTTTCAATAAAAATAGCCCATGCTTCACACACCTGAATTTCATATTATAATCAACCAAAATGTAAGAAAAGAAAAAACATTTCTTTAAATCATGGAAATGTAGGATTTTAAGAATTGGATATTAACCTACTTCAAACTCAAATGCCTTTAGAGTTTTAAGCAGATAAAACTTAAATGTGCCAGGTCAATTATATGCATAGGACAATAGGAGTCCTAGAGACCTTGGAAAGGTGAAATACAAACTCCATAATTTTAAAAGGTCTTCCTTCCTAATAAAAACCCAGAAATCTCCCTTATAACTCTTACTAAATGGTTCTAACTTTGTCATTGTCCCCTACCAAGTCACAGATAATGAGTCCTCTGCCACAAAACAGCCATTTAAAAAACATTTGAGGGCAGTCAGCTTAATCCAGTTAAGCACACCTACTAGTGTGCTTACTTAACTTGGTATCTGGAGAAAGTCAAAAGGGAAGGAAAAACAGAGGCAAAGGATACAGGCAGAAAAGAAAGTACCTTGCAAAAACAGGGGGGGAACCCCAAAACTAAAAGGACAGGAGAGACCGACATGAATTAAGGTTTTATGGGAAAGGGGTTAAGTAGCTCTTTTCTCAGAAGCCCTGAGAGAAGTGTCACTAGGATCCCAGCAGGAAAGAGGTTATTTATTCTCTGAGCTGCCAAAGCTGTGACTATCAACAAACTCTGAAACCAGATGGAACCAAGCAGTGGTCCAGATATGCCCAAGCATCATCATTCTTATTATATACATTTGGACATGGAATGCCAAAAAGATACATGTCCCAACACAGTCTCTGCATGGGCACCTAATCAGCATGAAAAAAGGCCACTGAAAATAACACTAGGACACTAGTACGCACTACTTCAGATTCTATAATAAAGAAGCATGAATACACCTCACAATTCACTGTGTAGCTCAGCAAGAGGGAAAACAAATGCCTACACCAATAGTTCCCGAATGATGGGCTCAGGCACTCTTGAAGCACCACCGAGAACTTAGAGGTGCCATGGGATATTCTAAATTTTCAAAATAAACAGTAATTTTTTTAAAAAACTAAAATGATGGTTTTTAATGGGAACCACAGATATGGTTACAATTACATAGACCGACACAAAGAATCCGTGGGTGATCAGGACTTGTAGGTTACAAAATAGTGAGGGTAAGATGGTAAAGAAGAAAAGCTGTTCCAGAACCTCAAGAACCCTGCTAATATGACCTCTCCCTGTGTGGTCACAACTGGAGTCCCCACCAGCCCGGGCCCCTCGGAAGCCCCTATGGTCGGAAGCTGCCCGGACCACAGCCTCCTCTGCCACCACGACCATCATCTCCATGGTCTCCAGAACCGCCCCCCCCCCATTCTGGTAGGTCTCCAGAACTACCCCCTATATGACAGCCTCCTGGCCCCCTCCTGGGCCATCTGGTTTAGGGGCCTTACACTCCAGGAGAAGCTCGTGTTCTCACCTGGAGAACACTTCCAGTCCCCGGCTCGCTGCTGTCCACCACCACCACTCCACAGGGGAATTCTCCCCGATCACGGCCACCATTTCCACAGGCTCCACGGCCCATTGTGCTCTTTGCCCTCGGCCTCCACGATCACTGCCACCATTCCAACTGCAATCTACTTGCCAAGTAGCAAATGGACCTTGATGGGCTTCCCAGAGAATTCTTTACCATCAAACTGGTCAACAGCGGTTTTAGCAGATGGGTCATCAAATGCCTCTCCCGTGAGCTTGCCTGTTTCCCTGTCTGTATGCAGATTAATGACAGGCTGTCCCATTTTCTTACTTGTCTTCATAATACCCATCTACTTGAAGTCATCGGCCACAGACTCAACCGTAACATTCTCACCCAGGCCTTGCAGGAAGATGGCGTTGGTGTCTGAATTACCCTGTTCCGAGTCATGACGGGATCTTTGTCCCGAGGGCCACCACATTTATTGAAGCCACCAGTCACTTCCTCCCATACCACCTCTGCCTCCATGGCCACCTCCATGACCTCTGGGTTCACAGCCACCACTGCCACGGTTGTAACCACCCCGGGAATGGCCTCCTCGTAGCCACCACCCCACCACCACTCGTGCTGAGTGCCATAACCACCGCCACTGCTGCCACCACTCACAAGGAGTTGATCTTGGGCGCCGTTACTGCCACAAACCCTGCACTGCTCCTGCTGTCCTGGTTCTGCTGTCCGTAGTCCTGAGGAGGATTAGAGGTTTGTTGCTCTCCACAGCCTTACTGTTCTTCACCACACTGGGGACCGCAGGCCCCACTCTGCGGCTGCCCATAGTTGCTGCTCTGAGAACCGCTACCTTAACTCCCCAAGGTGCTGCTAGGAACTGGCTGCTGGCCAGAGCCAGGGTAGGAGGACTGCTGCCCGTAAGACGACTGAGAACTCTGGCCACTGCCACAGCCACCTGTTGAGCCATATCCTGCATTCTAGGTCTGTCCATAAGAACCATCGCTGCTCTAGCCATAGCCAAAAGTGTCCGCTGACTGGCTGTAACCACCGTAACTCTGCTGTCCATAGGGCTGATTGCTCTGCTGGGCATAGCCCTGTCCAGGCTGGGTGGGGTACGCCCCATAGCTGTGGGCTTGTTGGGTCCAGTCATTTGAGGCCATGTGGGCATGTGCATACAGGCCGACCTGCAACAAGATTCTAACACCACAGAGCACTGACAACTCGAGGGCCAGAAATTCTGTCAGACATTGAAGGAAAGACTAGCTCCAGATAGCTCACAATTTCAGGATTAAATTCTACTACATTGCTTTTAATTATGTCAGATCCAAATCTTTGGGAAGTTGGATTTCAGTGGCTGCTATGGTAAAAAGTAAGCACCACACAAAAAGGCAATGTGGAAAAGGAAACAAATGTGGCAGGATCTAATCTGTTTCCAAGATTTGAGAAGTTATGTGGTACCCAACAGTATACATATCCTATTAGTAAATAATTCGCTGTACAGACATAAGTACTTATGCTTTTTAGATCTATTTTACAAACAGAACCATTAGTGATTTATTTTGGCTTGGGGCACCATAAAAAATTACTGGACAAGAAAAGGTGTCACGAAGTAATTGCTGAGACACTAAGGGTGCTGTGAACCAAGAAAGTTTGGGAATCTTTAGCCTAGATTCAAACATGGAATTTAGAACTTTGCAGCCAACAAGAATATGTTCCATTATTTTAACATATACCTTCTTTCATAGCCAAGGGGACTCCTCATTTGGAAGCCACAAGTCTATCATCTTTCTAAGAACTTCTCAGGACACCAACTTCATTAGGCCTTACAGAAAAGAACTATCTTCTAAAAAGAATCTGATCATATTTCTTAATGTAAAAGTTTCTAATGGTTCCTAGCTGTATACAAAACAAAATTCAACTTCCTTAGCAGGCACACAGGTCCTTCATAATTCAGCTCCAACCTACCTTTTCAGATTCAGTTACAAAACTCCCTGTCCCACACCTAAGCTCATGTTTATAGTAGGCTGTTCATCATTATAGCTCCCTGAAATTGTCCTTTACCTTCTCTAGCTGGTGAAATTCTATTTGAACTTCAAAACCCACTTCCATTGTCACTTTCTACATGAAGCTTTTTTGGTCTTACCAGACCTTCCCCCACCCCCAATATTCAGATGAAAAAGTAGTCCCTTGTTTCTCTGCATTTTCACAGGCACTATCCCACTGTATTACGGTCTTTACTGCTTTATTTTCCCTGCTGGACAGTGAGGACCTGATAGATCAAAGGTCAGGTCTGACATATAAAAAGTTCCTAATAAGTACATTTTAAATGAATTAAGGAATAGATTTCTTCCCTTCCTTGGCCTGCAGGCCTGACTCACCTGGATCTTGGCACCTTTGTATCTGATGACACCAGGCACAGTGGTCAGAGTAGTGAACTCATAGGCTGCCACCTCTGAATATACCCCTGCCAGGTTACTGAGCAGTGTTGACTTCCCCACAGATGGAAAACCAACAAACCCAATTCGAGCATCACCTGTTTTGGCCACATCAAAACCTAAAGTATCAATAAATATCAAAAAAGAGGAAGAAAGTTATTTCTGGGAGTATTGAGACTCATGTAATTCCTTTCACATTCTGGCTGCATGTCTCTCTAGGACCTATTTCTCCAATTTTTTACAGTTTACCTCTAGAGTAGAACTTAAAGCATACAAAATTCCCCCATAGGAATTCACAATGTTTAACAGCATTAACAACATTAACAATGTTTAATGTTGACATAAAAACTTTATTCCTCTACCACTTAAACTGTTACATACCTTTCTAGTACCCACAGTATTTAAGGCTCAAATATTATATATAACTCATCTTAAAAATGGGTTTCTCTTTTTGTCTTACAAACCCTGGGAACTGTGTGATTAACTGGATTTTCTTTCTATTTATTTATTTATTTATTTACTTACTTATTTTCACAATGGCTGCGAACACGTTCAAAGTCAAATTTGTAGCCCTTCTCTAGAAATATACACACCTTATGACACTACTCGATCCTAACCTTCTCTCTCTTGGCTTCAACTTATTCTTCCTACCTACATTTCCCTTTGCATCAACGTCCTTACTTATTTTTTCATCTTGTTGATTGTATATGTTTATGTATTTCTGTAAGCCACTGTAAATCTATTTGGATCAGTGTAAGATATACATAAATAAAACCCTAGTTCAATTAGACCATATTCATTTGTCTTTGAAGCCAGCAGAATAAAATAAACACAATTCAAGAATTTAGGCTGGGAAAATCCAATTGATAGAAATACTTTGATAGAAATTTTAACATTATGTTTAAACCATTATGCCTATATTATTTTGGTAGAAATTACACCAGAAAAAAAAAAAAAATGTTGACGAAAAACACAAACCTTCTCCGGGCCCACCACCACCACCACCTTTCGGAGTAATGAGTTCTCTGCGGAGCTTAGCAAGGCGAGCCTTAAGCAGCCCGAGGTGGTGTGCAGTGGCCTTGTTCTTCTGAGTCCGAGCCATCTATAAGGGAAGAATCACAGCCATAAATCAGAAGCAGCTCCTACAGGGTAAAATATCCAGAACGAGTGCTCCCCCAGCTCTGAAAGAATGATGTTTTTTTTCCTAGGTCCCTCTAATGTCGGTATACCCATTTTAGTCCGACTTAAAAAAATAAATAAATAAAAATCCATTCTCTCCATCACCCGGCTCATTCACCTCATTACAGAGCAAACAGAGAGACATGACCACCGACAAGACTAACACTCATCTGCTAATTCCTTTCCTACTGCTGGTACCGGCGTGCCCCATCTGACAGCGCCACCAATTCGCCGAGTTTAAAGAGCTCTGCGCGCTTCGGGCAACAGAATCACACATGAATCCAGGTGGAATCAACAGCTACCACAGATGCCAATTTATTTCTAGCTCCTATTCCCGGAAGCTATACTCTAGGAAAGGGAGTCATCAAAGTAGAGACTGGGGAAGGTGGGGATTTCGAAGGACGATGAGGAAAGATACTGAAGTACGTGAGCAGTGAGGGCTAGAGCAGGGGAACAGGATTCGGTGTCGCTGTCAAAAAAAAAAAAGGAAGAAAAAGCTGAGAGAAACAGCGTTCGGACAAGATGAACACTGGAAGAGAGGACCGAACAAGGTGCAGGGGTTTCTCGCGGTCCCAGGAGGAGGGGAGTGGGAGAACGCCGAACCGGGCAGGGGGGAATCGGGGAAAGCGGGTCCGGGCTGAGGGGAGTCGGCGAATGTGGGGCCCGATGCTGCTGAAAGGAGTTCAGCCAGGAGCGACGCCGCGGAAGAAAGAACACTCGGAAGGAGGGTGAAGCGCCAGTCGCGCCCATTACCTCGGCTTCGATCTCCGCAATCTTGGCTAAAGTGCCGCTCATGGTGGTGAGTTGCCGGGGGCGCACTGGCCTCCACGCTCACCGTCTCCCTTCACACCCGCGGGCGGACCTGCCACAGCCACCAAGCGCTACTTCAGTGCGCAAGCGCGGAACTCCCTAGTTCTCGCGAGAGAGCTCCGCTCGCGGTTCACCGCGAGAGGCACAGTGTGCAGTAGTCTCCTCCCCCTCTGGCAACCCCGCCCCGTCCCGCTAGCCAACGCGGTGTCATAGAGCCCGCGGGAGCGGGGGCCAGAGAGGCCGCTGTGGGCCGTCCCTTCCCGGGCGCGCCGAGGGTCGCGCGCTGCTCGGCCCCGCCCTGCCCCGCCGGACCTGCGCCGAGCTTCTGGTGCGCGAGGAGCGGGTCTTCGCTCTGTGTGGCACCTCCAGACCCGCAGCCTTCAGCTCCTGGGCGTTCTTGAAAAGCGCACTTGTGCTCTCCACCCTTCTTCCTCGCCACCCCCTTACGGGTCCCGGAGCCCCTTTCCGTGCTGAGGAGACACCGCGGCGGACTCCTCGGCCTCCTGGGTTGATGTAGAGAACGATCTTCATTTCAGCCTGTGTCCCCCTCTTGGAAAAAGAAAATAACCCCTTTTCCATCGCTCAAACTGTTTTTAGGTGTCTGTGTTGTTTACCCCTAACCCCGAGTGCATGGCACATGGTGAGCCCACAATAACTGCATGGTTAAACGGATAATTCCTAGAGAACCGGTACTTGCAACATAGCTTGTGATACTGAAAAATTTGAAACTATTGTTAACGCCCATCAACAAGTAAACAAGTAAATAATGGTCCCTCTATGCTGTTAAATACTATTTCAGCCATTTAAACGTAGGTGTGTGCAGTCTGACTGCTCCGATGTCCAGGACTTAACTGCTAAAAAAAAAAAAAAAAGAAAAACGGTGCCTACGCTGTGATTCCATTTGTTATTTTTTAAATAAAATGTTTATACAGGTGTACATGAATGACAGTGCATTGTTTCCAGGTCTGAATAAAAGGCTACAATCTCAAGCTCGTTAACAGTGGGATGGGATGTGAGGAAATGGAGAAAGCCTTCCACTTGTTACGCCACATGTTTGTGTTGTTGGAAATTTTTTTAAAAGGTGAATGTATCCATGTAATATTTGAGTAATAATAAAATTTAAAATTTCAAAACACTCCTCTTCCCCAAGTGTCTTGTAAAAAGGAAGCCAGGATGTCCAGGAGCTATGTGCTGGTTTTGAAATCTGCTTCCTGAGGGATCAATGAATTCTTGTTGATAGATTGATTGATCCATTGGGAGTGGCAGGCCAAGCTTACCCACATGGCTGGCCTCCACTCAGCCCTGGGAGGGAAGTTTATTTATTTAAATTTGTAAGTAAGAACAATTCCAACTTGCCAGAGACAGAAAAGGAGGTTTTATTGGGCGTCTGGGAGGGAAAAGAGAAAGGAAAGCTTTTACGCAAAATTCCCAAAGGGCCCAGGAGTTTTGTTCTTCTTTTCTTTAACCTCAGCCCTTTCATAAATAAATTAAGGGGTGATGAGGTAATTAGATCCCGTACCATCAGTAATGGAGGCGGGAAGAAGAGGAGAGGAAGTCCAGCTGGAATGGGATATGATCAAAGATCAGTCTTAAAAGACAGATAAAATCAAATCAGCAGGCCTTTCCTAACTCGGAGTACTTAAGGAATTAATTGGCTGACAATATCAAGGGCATCACTGCTCTGTGAGTAGGTTCTCCTTAGCAAATCTGTCTTAGGAGACCTGCAGCTAAGTTAACTACTTCATTGCTCAAAGACACCCTAAGACCCACCTTGGGTGCCCCAAGCAGTCGAGAGTGTGCCAAAGGGTAATTCATCTCCCCCAGGGTCTTAAGTGGCCATCTTATTCATCTGATGAATATTTACTGAGCTTTGACTGCTGCCTGGCGCTGTACCAGGGCCGGGGACAGAGCAGAGAGTGAATCAGACAATGTCCCTGCACTTAAGAAGTATCTAGGTTGGGAGGCCAAGGTCAGGCCTTTAAGCTTTAAGTTCCTAAGAGCCATAGCTAGCCGACGTCTGCTTGGTATTAACCAGAACAGCGGGCCTGTTTTGCCATATGGCTAAATCACAGTGCCTTGCCAACTGTGTTTCTAAAAAAAAAAAAAAAAAAAAAAAAAGTAAATGAAACAGAAAAGCTTTATTTCTTGTTGGGACACTCCAACCACTCTGAAGTAATTACACTTCTTCAAGTATGTGAATGTTCTCTGGCACTTGATTTTTCTGTTAAGGATATTATTCTCCCACCTTTTCCTTTCACCACCCATGGCTGGCTAAGTCTCCCTCATCCTCATAGTTTTCTGATCTGTATAGTTCTGAGAAGCATTCCTTGGCTCAGTAGGATTCCCTGTTTTCCCAGTCACAGGTTCTCACCCCATCAGAGTACAATCACTCTGCCTGTTGATTCGTCTGACTTCCCAGTAACCCTTGAACCCATGAGAGAGGAGCAGGATGTATCTGAAGCACCAGTATAAGGGCAGCTACAGCAAGCTCTTGAAACATATTTATTAAACAAATGGAAATAAAAGCAAGGAGACAGAAAAAAAAATTAAAGAAAAAGAAAACGTATGTAATTTTTGTTTTCCTAAATGAACATTTATTCCTTATTAAAGATACCACAGTAATTGAGAGCTAAACCAGCTGGGTCTGGTTGGCTGATAACAATGAAAAGTAACAGGATAATGATAGGGGGGGGGGATCCATGTTACCACTTTGTTTTTTTTTTTTACATTATGTGTATTTTTTTATTAGTTTCAAGTGTACAAAACAATGTACCGTGTTGCCACTTTTTTAAGTTTAGCTTCTAAACGCATCAAAATTCCCAGGATACTGTAGCAGTAGAGAGTGGGAAGATCTAGATGAAGGACAGTTATTAATACCATTAGTGAGTGATAAATGTTTTGCTTTTAAAAAGGGAATTCTCAAGAATGTGCTTATCTACGGCACAATGAAGACAGTTCTTCTCTATAGATACTTTGTTTCATAGATGCAAAGACTAAAAGTGCCCAAAAGTCTTCACTAAATCAAAGTCTGCTTTTTCTATCATTCAAGTGGGTGATTCCTTGACCCATCTAGTACCTCTAGTCATTTCATCTCAGTATGTATTATGTGCCAGGGACTGTGCTAGAAACCAGGGATACAAAAATAAGATACCTTCCCACACCCCAAGAGAAAAGGAGAGGGGTGAAGATATACAAATACACAAACCTCAGTAATACAAGCCCAATGAGGTAAGTGTCGAAAGAGATATAAATGAGGTATCTTGTGCGCTTCCATCTGGTTTGGGTCAGAAAAGCCTTCTAGAAGAGATGGGCCTGGGAAGATGGAGAATGAAGAGAGAAACCATTCCAGAGAGATAAGCAAAAAGCAGGGCAGAGGGAAACACAGTGCACATCTGTAGTTTCCACAAGTGCCAGTGGGATGGATTGAAACTGTATATGCTAAGAACATCCGAAACAGAAAATTATTTTTATTTTTGATTATCAACACACATCCTGCTCATCCTCCTGAGATCGGGAATATGATCAGCATGACCAGTCATGCAAAATTGTACTTTGCTAAAAGATAATTTACTTTCCTTCCTTAGGCTTCTTCTGAGAAAGTTGTAAAAATGTCCAAAAACTTATATTGTTTGTTCTAAGTAAATATGCTCAAACAGAAGAAATGGGCCGGCTCGGTGGCTCAGGCGGTTAGAGCTCCATGCTACTAACTCCGAAGGCTGCCAGTTCGATTCCCACATGGGCCAGTGGGCTCTCAACCACAAGGTTGCCGGTTCAACTCCTTGAGTCCCGCAAGGGATGGTGGTCTGCGCCCCCTGCAACTAGCGAAGGGCAACTGAACCTGGAGCTGAGCTGTGCCCTCCACAACTAAGACTGAAAGGACAACAACTTCACTTGGAAAAAAAGTCCTAGAAGTACACACTGTTCCCTAATAAAGTCCTGTTCCCCTTCCCCAATAAAAAAAAAAAAAATCTTAAAAAAAAAAAAACAGAAGAAATGAACTAAAGAGAAATCTAATTAAAACACTGGATTAGAAATGTCTATCTAGTTTAGCAAAATGGAGGCATAGAGAGTGGGGGGAAATAGAGAAATAACTGTTCTCTAAAGCCTTAGTCATTATTTAATTGTGGTATGTTAATAAAAAAATATACATTTGATTATGATGTTAGAAATGGGAAGGTAACCATGGTAGAATTGAAAAGCATAGTAGAGCTTCTGAAATAACAGGAGGGATAGGGAAATGTGATTAAGGCAGCAAAAGTAAGGAAAAAGAGAAAGAGGAAATAATAAAGTAGAATAGTAAACGTATGGTAGAATGAAGGGAATAACATCCGCTATATCTGTTATCATACAATAAACAGGCTGAATTCCACTTTCAAAAACAGAGATTGTCAAATTGCATTTTTAAAATATCTACCTGGATCTTAAATATGAAGAAAACACCTAAACAAAGTGACAAAGGTTAAAAAAAAAAAAGAGTGAAAATAGATAGCTAGGTGATCAAAGACAGGCCAGATAATTGCCAAAACAAAGAAAACAGCAATATTCATAACAAGTAAAAACCAGAAATAATCCAAATGTCTATCAACTGACAAATGGATAAATAAAATATGTATATCCATAAAATTGAATATTATTTGGCAATAAAAAAGAATGAAGTACTGATACGTGCTACAATATGCATGAACCTTAAAAACATTTTGCTCTCCGTGCGAGGTCGGAGCGATAGTGGATGGGGGGAGGGGGTTCACAGTGTGAGGGATATAAATGTTGAACGTCTAAGTATTACCTTGTCTTGTACACCTGAAACTAATAAATTAAAAAATTAAAAAAATAAATCTCAAAAAAAGAAGCCAGTTTCAAAAGACCACATGTTATATGATTTCATTTATATGAAATATCCAGAACAGGCAAATCTATAGAGACAGAAAGTCCACTCGTTACTGCCTAGGACTTGGTGGGGAGGTGACTACCAGAGGGTAAGGGTTTCTTTTTGAGGTGATGAAAATGTTATAAAATTGACTGTAGCTATAGCTGTTCAACCTTGTAAATATACTAAAAAACTATTGAATTGTAGTTTTTAAAAATGCGAGAATATTTTTTAAATCTTCCAAGTACACCAAATAGTAGAGATTACATAGGCTGTACTCTCTGAACATAATTCAATAAAATGAAATATCAGCAGTAAGGAAAGATATGAGGAGAATGTAATCACTTGGAAACTAAGAACCACTCTCTTAAATAAAAACAAAAAGTAAAAATTCAAATCATTTATCATCTTATGGAAAGCACACTTCATACCAAAACCATGGGAATACTGCTAAAGCTATACTCAGAGGAAATTACGTAGTCTTAAAGGTTTTTATCATTAAAAAAAAAAGATGAATGAATTAAATATTCAAATTTAAAAATTAGTACAATAAAATGAAAATAACTTGTACAAGTAAACCAAAATAAAATAGAAAGAAACTTCTAAAAATTAAAATCTAAAATTAACAAAATAACAATTTGTCAAAGTAGTTGAAAGGATTTGAAAGGACCAATAAAATAGAAAGGAAAAATATACTGGCTAGCCTAAATAAGGAGTAAAGTATAGAAGAAGAAAAAATAATAATAATAATAAATAGTAATAGAAAAATAATAGTAAAATAATAGAAAAATAATAATAGTAATGGAAAAATAACAGTAATGGAAAAATAATATTAATAGAAAAATAATAATAAACAGTAATCATGAAAAAGAAAGGGACTATAACCACCAACAATAGCAACTAAAAGAATTCTAAAAGGCTATGTGTATAACCATATACCAAATAATTTTAAAATCTAGGGGAAATAACTTCCTGGCAAAAAAATGAAATACCCTAATTCCCTCAAGAAGAGAAAGAAGGTCTAAATAGAATAATAGCTGCAAAAGAGATTGAAAAAGTACTAATCATTTTAGAAGAAACCAGGTTCAGATGGTTTTATAGCTGAGAAGTCTTCAATCTTAAAGAACAAGAGGAAAATTGGAGGTGATAGATATGTTCATTATCTTCATTTCTTCATTGTGGTGATGGTTCCAAGGGTATATGCATAAATAAAAACTCATCAATTGTACACTTTAAATATGTACAATGTATTATACGTCAGTTATACCTCTAAAAAAATGTTTACAAAAAGACAGAAAGTAGGACTTCCACTGATGATGAACCAATCCTTTAATTCTAAACAACTATAAACCTGGACGAAATCAGAGGCGATTGTTTTCAGGCCCCGGAAAACAGGCAACATACATGTAGACTCTGAACCTTGAGAAAAGGGAAATCGACAAGATGAGCCCCATGTTTATCCTGGCTTTCTGCCTGGGGACAATTTCCCAACTACAGTGGAGAGAGGTGGACCTCAAGCAAAGGAGTTGTCTTCCTGAGCTGAAAAGGCAGAAATCAATATTTGGGGCTGGTGAAGCAGCAGGAATTTGCAGGTCAGGATACAGAATAGGAGGGAGTAGCACAACAGGGATAGAAGGAGGCAGAAGTTTCTACACAGGAAATTCCTCTGGAGTCTTTGGCCAAAGAAGGCTGGGCTGTGGACTGTATGTGTACAGAGTAAGACATTGTGATATGAGGCTTAGCTCAAGGCTGAGAGCTGAATAGATATACCAGAGTTTGCTCAGTATGGAACATGTTGGAGTTCAAGCCCAGCCAGAGTGGACATGCTAAACATTTTGGGCATTCAGTGGAGACCCCCAAAAGGCCATGTTTTGGGACTAAGGACCAAGTCTAGGGCCATGCTCTAGGACCAAAGACAAAATCAAAAGGAAATCTTCCAAACAAAATTAAAACCAAACCTGATAGGAACAAGAGGCTTTATCAATAATTTAACCACCTATCAGAAAAGAAACAACTCAAAATCCTTGAAAAGAATGCAACAAAATCCAGACTCCCTGCAATGTATCATTCGTATGTACCATACCATAAAAAATTATTACACTTGCAAAGATGAAGGAATATGAGATACATAATCTAGGGGAAAAGTCAATAATAGTAAAAGACCCCAAGAGGACTTAGATATTGGAATTGGCAGAAAAAGATTTAACTCAATTACTATCAACAGGTTCAAGGATTTAAAGGAAAAATGGATATAATGAGGGAAAATCTCAGCAGAGAAATGGAAAATATAAAAAATGGGATCTATAGAACAGATAAACACTATATCTGAAATGAAAAATTCACCGAGTAAAGTTAACAAAAGATCAAATAATGCAGCATGAAGCTTAAATTAACTTGAAAGATCAATAAAAATTATCTAAATTGAAAAACAAAGAGAAAAAAGTGGAGATAAAAATGAACAGAGTCTTCATGTCCCATGGGCCAGTACCAAACTGTAACATACCGGATAGAGGGAGAGGAGAGATAATGGGATAGAAAAACTGTGTGAAGAAATAAGGGCCAAAATTTCCCAAATTTGACAGAAAACATCACCTGGCAGATCTAAGAAGCTCAGCAGATCTCAAGTAAGATAAATACAAATAAACACACACACACACACACACACACACACCTAGGAACATAATATTTAAAGTGCAAAAAACCATGGTTAAAGAGAAAATCTAAACAGTAGCCAGAGGAAAACAAGACACATTTATACACAGGAGGAAAAAAATACAATGACAACTCACTTCTTTCTCATCAGAAACAGATGCCAGAAGACACTGGAGCAAGATCTTAAAAGTGCTGAAATAGAGAAAGTGTCCACAGTTCTATCCAGTAAAAATATCCTTAGAAAATGAGAGTGAAATAAAGTCATGTTCAGATACACAAAAATTAAAGAGAGTTCATTGCCAGCCATAAGAAATGTTAAAAGGGAATTCTCCTGGCTGAAGGGACATGATACCAGGTGGAACGCAGATCTGCAGTAAGGAATGAAGAGCACTGGAAATGATAAACACATAGATAAACATTTTTAAAATTATTTTTTAAACACAATGCTATAGGTCAATTATATCTCAACATGACTGGAAAATTTATCTTTTATATTTTCTTATTTTCTTTAAAAGACAACTGACTGGTTAAAGCAAAAACAGAAATATTGTATTGTGAGGTTTGTATAGACACATTAAATATAAGACTATGATAGCACAAGAGAAAATACTGGAGGTGTAAATGGAATTATATTGTTGTAAGAGTCTTACATGTTACATGGAACGGTACAACATTAAATCTTTTTTAAATGGCCACAATTAAAAGTATTAGAAGAAATTTTAGGAAAACATTTGTAAAATTTTGCTCGAGAGAGGCCTTCCAAAATAAGACAAACCCAAAGGCCTTAGAGGAAATGACTGGCAAATTTAACTTAAAAAAAAAAAAAAACCCAAAACATATTTTTGGACTGCAGGATACACCCAAAACAAAGTAAGAAAAAAATGACCAATTGGTAAAAATATTTACAACACATATGAAAGACAAAGATTTACGATTCCTACTATACAAAAAAGCCTGTATAACTGTGGGGGGAAAATAGGCAGGCCACAGCCCTGAGAGGCCGTGTCTTCTACTTGAGTCAAAACTTGTTTGAACACAGAAAGAAGTCACTAATGTTCTAAGCAACATGAATGACCAAAAACCCCTATCATATCTGCCTTACTCATGTGCCTTCAGCTAATTACTTATGCTGAAAATGATGACAGAAGGAAAGGGAAAGATAGGGCAACCACATAGCTCCTTCTCTTGTTAGTCTTTCCTTATTCCTCAGTAAGGTGAGAGAAAGTGTTGGTAGCATGTGCATGTATCAAGAAGAGAAACAGGGCCAGCAGGGGGCTCAGGCGGTTCGAGCTCCGTGCTCCTAATGCCAAAGGCTGCCGGTTCGATTCCCACATGGGCCAGTGGGCTCTTAATCTCAAGGTTGTCAGTTCGACTACCGCAAGGGATGGTGGGCTGTGCCCCCTGCAACTAACAACGGCAACTGGACCTGGAGCTGAACTGCATCCTCCACAACTGCGATTGGAAGGACAACAACTTGACTTGGGAAAAAATCCTGGAAATACACACTGTTCCCCAATGAAGTCCAGTTCCCCTAACCCAATAAAATCTTAAAAAAAAAAAAAAAAAGGAAGAAGAAGAAGAAGAAGCAAAATAAAAACACTTGAGCTTGTTTCATGCAGCATTTCCACTAGGGTAGCAAGAACAAAATACAAACACACACGTGCAAGTCACAAAATACAAATTGTGTGAATTTGGTTATTCCACATATGAGTTAAATTCTCTTATATTTTTTGCATTTAAAACTGGCATTACACAACATAAACACAAACGATAAAATTCATGCTTATAATTTAAAATTTTGTTTTTTCTTCCCTTAGAATGACATTAAATAGCAATTTTAAAAAAAACGACAACTTGAGAGAAAAACCACAGAATAAAGGAAAAAGCTTTACATGTTACTTTCAACAGCATTTCCCCCCTGCTTTTTGTACAAGGGGCCCCACATTTTCATTTTGCACAGGATCCCACAAATTATAGCCAGCCTTGGGGGCAACCAAGAGAGAAATCCTAGAATCTCTGCTTCTGAGTGAGGCGCTCAAGGTAAAAGAAGAGAAAAAAAACCCAACTGAAATAGCAGCACCATTTATTTAGCTTTAGTACAAGGAGATATTAGCAGCAACACATGTCTGGACAAGTTAAAAGCTGATATGCAACTTTTTTTCTTAATTTATCTTTGTCCACTCTATTCTTGAGGTTTTTTTTAATTTGTTCTAAAAATCAAGAGAAATACAAGCTCTTGGTAGTTAATTCAGACAACCTCTAATGAAGTAATATGAGAAAATGTCTTTTTGCTGCTCACTGAAATCCCCTACTCCTCCCAGAAGTAAGAGCAGCTAGTGTGTGGTTCTGTGACTTTTCTAGGGAGGTGATAACTGAGACTCCTTGGAGAGGGGAGGTGTGCCATCCACTGTGACCCAGCTACTAAATGGAAGAATCGGGACTTGCCTCCCCCATCAGATGTGTTCCCTTCATGCTTTTAGCAGAACCATTAATATCATGACAAGCCAAGACAGACGCTGGAGAGCATCACAAGTGTTTCTGGCCCAGATTCCACTCCATCATGACCGGCCTCCAAAGCTGCTTGGGAAATCCCAACCGGATATTAATTTCACCACTGTCAATGGCCTTTATAATATTTTTGTTTTAAAAAATGATGATTTGGAGTAAAGAGATCAAGTACATTATTAGTTCCTGTGATCTCAACTCTCAGATGAATTCCTGCAATTTAGTTGCCTCCTAATGCAGTCAGATGGAAGTTCCAAAGCAGGCTGTGTTGGAAATAACAGATTTCTAAATGAACTTGACTGATAGGAACACAATACTGGGGGCAGGGGTGGGTGGGATCTACTGAGCAGAGATGACATCTGATCTTCTTTCTGTGGCCAGAGCCTGGCACAGTGTCGAGCTCAAAGTTATTGCTCAATATGCTGGCCAAATTGAATTAGTCAGTGTGCACAAAGGTTTTTAATCCTGATGTCTTTAAAAGGAAAAGACACCCCAATGGACCATAGTGAAGCTAGCCCGTCACTTATTATGATGCTTTCAAGCTGAGCAGCTGTGACATGATGTAATTACATCAAGAAGAGTCCTCATCTTGTAAGGTAGCTGCCCAGTTCCTAACAATCCTCATTTTTTGAGAACAACCCTCTTCCTACAGTGTGGGTCAGGGCAGCCATTGGTAGGACAAGACCCCTCCCTTTCTCCTGGCCACAGAGGATGGTACCAGGGTGGATAAGGGACCTGAGATGAGCTCCTCCAATTCTCTCGCCAAAAGATTCGGCCCTGGGGCTCAGCAGTTCTAATCATTTCCTAGTGTGTCTGGGATGAGGAAGATGGCAACATTTGGGATCCGTGGTGTAGCCATCTTTTGCCATGTGCCTGGGTAGATAGATAAAGCCAATCTATAGAGGGCACAATTGCTCAGGGAAAAGACATGGCTCCTGGCAGCTGTGTTTGTACCATGTGATGCTGTGTTTGACCACAGCTGACGGGATCTGCGTGGCAGTGTGTCCAAGTCTTGCCACTTAGTCCTTCCCCCAGGAATTTGGTGAGCAGTCCAGTCTTAAGAACAGACATATCTGTTCTCATCCAGACCAGAGAAGCAGAGACGCTGCTCTGCAGCCTGAGAAAAACACATCAGAGACAAAGTATAGAGATAAGATATACATGATCCCCGAAGCTCTTCTCCGTTCTTCTGGGCCTGCTGGCATTCCTGCTTGTTGGCTCCCGGGAATACGCTAGTGTCCTTCAAACAAAATTTGTGGGGTGTCGTTTGTTTGTTTGTTTTTACAGAGCTTGAATTGATTTTGTTGCTTGCAACCAAAAGAGCTCTCACTGATTCTCGGGACTCCCATCTCCTTCCCATTTCTCATTCAAGGCCTCCTGAAACCACATTACTTTTGGGTTCAGTGAAATGTGACAGTGGCCTTCTGGTAAATTCCTACTCTGTTCACTTAAGCTAGTTTGAATAGGTCTTTGCAAAGAGTTTTGACTAAAACAACATATGGCTGCATATATGCAGAAGTCAACGTTGGACCAAGCTCCCCCAGCCCTATTCGATATGTGGCTTTACATCTTTGTTTTTACTGGCTTCTCTGCCGCTTGCCCAATCTTTTGATGCCTCATGTGCATGGCTAGAAAAATGCAGGAAGTGACAGGGGGTTTCCCCTAACACAGCAAAGAACAGGACTTGGGAGGACCTGGGTTTCATTCTTGGCTCTATGCCTTAGCTTCAGACTTTGGACAAATCCTAGACCCCCCTGTAACCTCAGTCTGAGCACCTCTAAAATGGGAATAATAGTCCTCCTTACTTTCCTGATCACCCAGAGCTGCTGCATGGTGGACGAGTATAAGAGATTCAATAGTGTAAAGAATTGCTATTTTATAATGACTATAAAGTGATTAGATTATATGGTTACGTAGAAAATTCTGAAAATGAAGAATAACATGAAAAGGGAAGTAGAAAAAAATTTCACCTACAGGTGAATTCTGCCCCCTCACTAAATGCCACTGGCAAGATTTTTTTGCGAAGTGGATTATGGAGCAGATTTATTTACCTAGAAAAAGGCCTAACATCGGGAGCTGTCAAGTGCAAAATCAGGATTTGAACCCAGGCCTGCCTGGTTCCTAAGTGATCACTAGTAACCACTGTCCCTTTAGCAGGGATCTGGGGCCTCCAGAATTTGGGGCTTCCCACTCTGGGCCTGTGAAATGTAGGAATTTAACGAGATGATACCTAAGGCTATGCAGGCTTAATCCCCATGAATCCAGGTTCTGATTCACTACAGTATTTTTGTCAGCCATTGGGATCTGGTAGGTCAGATGAGCCTGCCATGGGTTGGGGACAATGCAGGGGTTTCTAGGAATTTCTAAGAAAGCTCTGAGTTTCTGGGAAGCTACGTGGGACTGCTTTTGAGGCTCAGGCCCCATCTCGGAGTGTTTCTGTGGTGGGAGAACAGCCTGCAAGCTCAAAGCATTTGACCTCGCTGCCCAAGGTTGTATATTATGTTTCATTGACAGAGAAAAGCTCAGCCGGGAATCCTGGGAGCAATTTCCAGGCACATAAAAGGGCAAACTGTGAGTCAGAGGATCCTCTGAGAGGAGCCATTCCAGAGATGATAAACTGGGCTCCCTGGCCTGTTCCATTTGGCCAGCACATTTACTGAAAAGTTTGGACCAGATAGCGAACATTTAAAAATGGGAGATTTCCAGATTTCTCGATGGTCATGAAAAATGGGAAAATCTGACAACACTGGGCCCATATTCCATGGTGGGCTGGACTCTGGCTGCCCCTTCACTCAACCCCAGAGTTCCCACTCAGCTCACACACCTCACCAAGCTACCCTGGGCCTTAGAGGCGCTTAAGTTTGAGACCCTTGATCTAGGTCGACTCTCTCATTTTACAGGTGAGGAAACTGAATCCTAGAGACGGGAAGGGACTTAACTAGGGTCACAGAGACTGGAGGCTCTAGCTCGTTTCCAAGGTCCAGCTCTCAGTCCTGCGTTTCTTTCGGAGCACAAGTCATAGACCAGAAAACCAGGATTCCTCATGCCTGAGGTGAAGATGGAAAACCTACTGTATGCCAGGGGCCTCACACAGAGTGGAACAGCAGTTCCCTCTGGGCTCCTGCCTCCAGAATCTCACGTAACCTTCCACTCCACCCATCCCCCTCCTGACCTCTCCTCCCCTCTCCTCCCCACCCCCAACCCAGCAGGCTTGGGAATCACCTGGCACTGGAATGTGCTACTTGCTTACTCAGAAAGGCTCAGCTGCCAGAAAAGAAATACCCCAGGGCCTGTCTTCTTTGCCACTCAGAATTTGGCTGTGGAAGCCTGCCTTGATCCCCCAGATTAAGTTCCGGCATCCCTGATATGATCTACTTCTGATGCTTCCCTAATCATAGCATTTAACACTGACTTGCAAACAACAACAAAATAGCTACCATTTGCTTAAGCATTAAAAATGTGCATAAGAATATTCTCAATTAATCTCTAGAAGAACTCCTTAGGCCTGGGAAGTAAATTTCCCCCAAATCTCATGGAAGTGGGGATGAGACCTTGTTGGACACAAAGCTGATGCTCTATTTTTTGTATCTCAGTTGTTAGACATGGATTTTCAAAATCAAGTGAGACCCAAAGTCCTGAGGATGTGGGTTTTACTTCATCCCCTGGACTTTCCAGGTGCTCTGTCAGGTCTCCAAAGATGGGAGCTGGGAAGTCGCCCTAGGAGGGAACCTCAAGGGACTAGGCAGTGTTTTTGTAAATATGGACCATGAATTGAACCACAAGCTTTTGCTTCTGTGCCCACCTACCGTCCACCCCAGCCTGGGACGGAAGTGAACAACGATTAACCAGCTTGGAACGACACGCCACCTTCCTGAGCCAGAGTGGAACTAAGGCTCATTTAGCTAAACTCCAGTAATTTATATAATAATTCTATTTTAAAGCCAAAGTTTGGGACTTCTGAATAAATTTCTGTTGTTGTAAGCCCCCTCTGCCAAAATCTATTTATCTCCCACCTCCAGTAGAAAACTCCTTGTGAGAACACCATTGACCCCAGAAACAATCTCCCTCTATTAGTTCAGCCTATAAAATCAAATGATCATTTTAAAACTTCTGCTTCGGGCCGGCCCAGTGTGGCCTAACTCAACCCAAGCACCAGCACCTTTGTTCACGCGACTTACCCCTGCTGTTGGACATTTAGATGGTTTCCAGTTTTCATTATTAGAAACAGTGCTCCAGCGAACCTATATCTTAGAGCTGTAGGTTCACCACTGCACTTATTTCGTCAGATTCCTACCAGTGAAATTGCTGGGTCAAAGGGTAAGTGTTATTTCCTAGGCCTTTTTTCCTTACTTTATTTATTTTAAGTGTGTTTTTCCAGGACCCCTCAGTTCCAAATCAAGTAGTTGTTTCAATCTAGTTGTGGCGGGCGCAGCTCACAGTGGCCCATGTGGGGACCAAACCAGCAACCCTGGTGTTAGGAGCATCGCACTCTAACCAACTGAGCTAACCAGCCGCCCCTTTCCTAGGCTTTTAAAACATATTGCCAGATCACTTTCCAGAAAGTTGCACCAAGGTACCCTCTCAGCAGCAGGGTGTGAGAACACTGGGTACTTCTAGGTCCTTGACAGCCATAATGACAGTTAGCAAAATATTTGACAATTTGATAGCTAAAAATGAGTTTTTCATGTATCCACTCAACAAATATTTACCAGTGCCATGCACCATGCTGGGCAGGGAGACCCTGTAGGGACAAGATAGTAAGGATCTCTGCCATTGGCTCCTCTGTCTAGTGAGAGAGAAGACAATATAAGAGGTAATTATCACGTAGAGGAGTACTGGTGTCAGAACTTCTGTGAAAGAGGAAAGGGGAAGCTTAGGGCATTATTGGAATGACAGAAGGCCCTAACTACTTAGGGTCTCTGGGGCAGCCTCCTGAGGAAGCCGCATTTACAGAGACCAATCAGTATCTTGGAAATAGTATTGGGTATTTATAGGCCATTTGCATTTCCTCTTTTGTGAGTTGCCTGCTTCTCTCCTTTGCACATTATTTTCCTTTAAGGTATTCTTTAAGAAACATTTTTTTTTAATTGAGGTAAAATTCACATAACATAAAATTCATTGTGTTGACCATTTTAAAGTGAAAATTTTCTGTGGCATTTAGTACATTCACAGTGTTGTGCAGTGGGGAGTTCTCTTTCTAAATTTATTTTGAAAAATTTCAAATCCACAAAATGTTTAAAAAGCAGTAAAACAAATACCCTAATGGTGGGGGGGAGTATATTTTTGAGTCGATCTTTAAGAGCTCTTTCTATGTTAAGGATATTGATTCTTTCTGTCATCGGTAGCCAGTATTCTTCAGGTGGCCATTTGCCTCGTGTGCATGCGCACCCGCCATAGTTTAACATCTGCCATGTTTCTTGCCTCCGTGTATGTCACTGGTCACATCTTAACTCTCCGTCAGTTAATAAGGGACAAAAAAAGAAAATCCTCATAGATTTGTGTACTGAAAATATAAAAGTTTCATATGAGGAGTTTTGTTGTTGTTCCTGATTAACTGAAAGAGAGAGAGAGTTAAGCTCCTGCTGGTGGCACAGAAGCAGGAAACGTGGCTTATGATAAACCGTGGCCCACAGGCTCCCCTGTGCTGAAGACCACAGTGCAGACCGACAGAGATAACCCGGGTTGGGTGGGGAGGCAGGAACTAACTGCTGAGCCTGTGCCTCTTACAGGATCCTTGATGGTTAAAGAGCTGGGCCTCCAGAACAGGCAGATGATTTGCACATTCATTCCAGTCATAAAGAAAACTCAATGTCAAGAAAGAAAAGAGGTGCAGGGTTCTGTACAAAGAGCCTGGCTGTCGGAGTCAGGAAGGACTGTGCCTCCACCATCCACTGTACAGACTTGGATGAACCACCTAACTTCCCAGTTAGTCTCAGAGGAAGGCTGGGTGCACTAAATAAACTTCTGGCATAGATCAACCAGAAGTCCACTGTCCGCAAGGGGCAGAGATGGACCCTGAATGGTGTCTGTCTGGCTCCAAACCCCAAATGCTGCTCCTGCACAAGATGCCATGACTGCTCAATGAATGAGCTTGTCCCTGTTGTTATTAGGGAGCCAAACACAGTCAAGGATTGAAGAGTCAGGGAGGAGGTGGGTTGGCTTCACATGCCGTCTAAGCAATCCTGATAAAAGCAAGTGGGGTGGTTTCTTGTTGTCTGGAAGAAACAAGGGTGCCCCTTTCCTGTGCTTCCCTCCATCGTTGCCTCCAGTTGGGGTCCTGGCTCATGGCCAATCACTCAATAAAACCTGGAAGCCTAGGGTTCCTGGGGTGGGCCCCAGGAGCAGGCTGGGGTCCAGGTGCCATTCTGTCGTCTTTCACACACTTTGGGCCATCCCTTTCCCTTTCTCATCTGGCCATTCCTCAGTTTCCTCATCTGTAAAATGAGACTCCCATAGCAGGTCCCTCATAGGAGTGGTTCGACAATTAGAGTAGACCAAGCATCCTCTCAGTACCATGGCTGGCACAGCCAGTGCTCAATAAATGCTCACTGTTATTATCAATGGCCCTTGGGGAACTTCGAATCGGTGTTGGAAGGAAAATACATTGTTATGAAACAAGATTATAAATCAGTATAGAAAATAGGACCCAATTATGTTAGAAACAAAAAATTATACAGATGTAGAAAGGAAAAAGGACCGGAAAGAAATGTTGGCAGTGCTTAACTCTTAGTGGTGAAATTATAGGGGAATCTTTATTTTTCTGTTTTCATGTATTTCCTACATTTTCTGCAATGCATGTATCACTTTTTCAACCAGGAAAGATAAATAAAAACTCTTGAGAGCAGAGAAGAGCTGTCACTTGGATCTGGGCTCCAGGAGAGGATGCCCAGGGGAAGTGGGATTTGAGCAGGGCCTCCAAGGATGGGGAAATTTGAAGAATTGGGGAGAGGAGCCAGGAGAAGCCTTTTTTTCATTTCCTTGTTTTTTTGTCTGTCTCCTCCCCTAGGCTGTGGGCTCCTTGAGGGCATGGTCCAGGGTCTAGCTTGTTCACTGCTGTATCCCTACCATCTAAAACAAAAACCAAAAAAACCTGTTGCTTAGTAGGTGCTCAATAAATACGGATCTAGCGAAAGAATAACCTTGACAGTTCCACTTAGCCTGGGAGACAAGGATGCTCTCAGTTCGCTGTCCAGCTGGTGCATTGCCAAAACGGAGGTGTGTGGTTTCCATGACAACAGAAGAGAGCCAGCCAGGCCAGCAGCAGGAGACACACGCAGGGATTGTGAGCTCTGCATCTTTTCAAGGTGCAGCCTGGAAATTGGGAAAATGGCGGTGGGCTCTTTCCGTAAGTATTGAGGGAAAAGAAGGAACTTCATAAACATGGTTAATTCCGTTGTTCACTGGACAGGTTTGTCAAATGAATCACTAAATGTTCAGGCAGGTAGTTCGGATCTTTGAAGGTGGGTGGGAGGCTTTTAGTGGATGGAAGGCCAGGAACTCAGGAAAGTTTGTTTCTATTCTGGACCCTGCGGTGTGACCTTGGACAAATTATTTAATCTCTCTAGACCTCAGCATGTTCATTCATAAAATAGGAAGTTTAACTAGCTCTAAATTTACTTATGAAAAGACGTGTGTAGTAGGAATGTAAAATGGTATAGCTGCTGTGGAAAAGTTTGGTGGCTCCCCATAAAGTTAAACAGAATTATCACACGACTCAGCAATTCCACTTGTAGGTATGTGCCCAAGAGAACTGAAAACAGGTACTTAAATAAATACTTGTACTCAAACGTTCATAGCAGCGCTATTCACAACAGCCAAAAGGCCATGAATGGATGGATAAAGAAAAGGTATTATATACATACAATGAAATTCAGCCATAAAAGACATGAACTACTGAAAAAATTATGCTAAGTGAAAAAAGCCACACTCAAAAGTTCAAATATTATGATTCCATTTATATTAAATATCTAGAGCAGGTAAATCCACAGAGAAGGAATGCAGACTGGCGGTTGTCAGGGGTTGGAGGAAGGGGGGAGTAGGGAGTACCTGCCTAGTTGGTACAAAATTTTCTTTTGGGGTAATGAAAATGTTTTGGAACTTGGTAGACGCATGGCTTGCACCGCTGTGAATGTAATACATGCTACTGAATTACACACTAAAATAGTTCAATTTTATGTGAATTTCACCTTAATCACACGCAAAAATTGTGTGTCCTGCAAGTATGCCTTATAGACTGAAGTTACAGAATGAAATCCTGAGAGCCTAAGAGATGGGCAAGGCTTGATGGTTAAGAAGTTGAGAGATCATCACAGGTCTCCAACACAGTTACATTGCCAAGGTGATACGCAGCTGGGGTCAGAACTAGAATCTGGATTTTTCTCTGGCCACTTCACCATCGTGGCATCCTGGGCCACTCACTCAAGCTCCGAGCCTCAGGCTTCCTACCTGCAAAATGGGGCTGGTGCATCTTCTGTTTTTCTCAGAGCACTGTGGATGAGGGTCCTGAGAGCATTCTGTGAACCCATCTTTATAGGGTGAACCCTCTGGGATGAATCTAGTCACAGCACCATTTTCTCAGCACAGCAGATGGAGAGCCAGTTCCTGTTTCACATGGAGCCACTGAGAGGGTTCAGAAGCCACCAGTAAGGAAGGGGCACACGGGTTAACTGGTTGGATTCCTGGCTCTACCACTGTGTGGCCTTGGCCAGGTCACTCATTTCGGTTTCTTCAGCGGTAGAATGGGAATGGCAGTATCTATCTTGAAGATGTGTGTATACCTTAGGCACTCAATAATCAGATTCCTTTCTTCTTTCTTTGTGGCTGCTCCCAGCAGCACTCTGGAACACAAAAAAATTGCCGGTTCCAGAATCTGCCCAAGAATCTCTGAGCTCTGGTTCAGGGAGGTTAAGGCACTAGCCCGAGGTGACACAGCTAGCTTGGGCTTAGAACACAGGTAGCCTGGCTCTGAGTCCAGGAAACTTTACTGAAGCCTCTAAACATCATTTGTTCTCTCCAAAAGGCACTTGACACCTACTATACCCTAGAAAGGGTAGACGTGTGTAAGGAAAAAGACCCAGCTCAGAATTAAGCGCTGTGCAGACATGATCTTTGAATCCTCATCACTTCATGAAACAGGTGCTGCTGTCCCCTGTGTACATATTAGGAAAACTGTGTAATTGAGAGGCTCAGAGAGGCCAACTGACTGGCACCAGAACAAACCAACCAGAGGGCGGAGCTCTCGAATTCGAACTCGGGTCCTCCTGTGGCGCCACGCGTGGAACCCTTCCAGGCTCGCATGGCTTGGTACAGGGAAGGCGCGCGGCAGTGTGAATCTCGCGTGGGGAGTTGGAAGACAGGCCCGTTCATTTGCATGCTAATACCCAGAATGCTCACCACCCCCTCCCCCCGCCGCCGCCGCTTCTCTTAATGGAAGCGCTCAGTTTGGAACCGTGGAAAGTTTGGAACACATACTTCGCTCCCTCTGCAACTGTGGGAACTTCCCGCCCGCACACGCGGTGCCTGCAGCCCGTGGCTTCAAGTCGGGCTGCTCGACAGCGGTCGCCAGCGCTCCCCGGCAGGCGGACCTGGGTGTCCAACCCGCGCGCAGTAGCATCCCGGGGCCAGCCATGGACAAAGCGCCCAGGCCTGCCCACGGGGTCCATGGCCTGAGCGCTTGGCGACTCGCTGGGCTGCGGGCGCTGGGGATGTTCCCAGCCTGAGGAGGCCGAAGGACGCTCTTCAGACCCTCCAGTACCCTCACTTCCCTGGGGGTTGCTGGGGTGCGCGTGGATCCCTGCTTCTGTCCATCGCCCTTGACTCTATGTTGTCGCCTCCCAGAGCAGTTGACTTTCCGCTCCCCGGGGCACAAAGCTGGGCGTGTGGCGGTTTAGGGAGAGGCTGGACGATGGCCTCATCTCCCCAGCTCTCTAGGGCGCGCAGCCCCTTCGGTTCGGTCGGTGCGCTGGTTGCAGAAGCAGCTCCGGAGGTTCGGCCTGCCCCCAGCTAGGACCCCGGGCTCTCTCTGGGGTTGGGAGCGGGAAGGCGGTCGGCAGGCGACTTCTGGGGATTTCGCGCATCAAAGGGGAGCTCCGAAGGGTAGCCGACACCCGCTTCACTTACTGGCGCACGTCGCAGACTGGAACTGGGGGCCCAGATCTGCACCTCTAGGTCCCCTTCCCCCCGCCCCGTCCGCTCGCCGCCACTCTCGGCGGGGAGGGAGGGGCAGTGGGAGCTGGTTTGCTGGCTTGGCGCTTCGTTTGCATTGGTCCGGGGGGGCTGAGACTGCAGCCCCCGGCCCTGCGGGCGGGGTGGGAAGGCGGGGGCCGGACGGGGGCTCAGCTGCGCTAGCATTGGCGGAGCTGGGGAATGGGGAGGGGGGGCAGGAAGCCGGGGGAGTGGAGCTGCGGGGGGGTTGTATAAATAGGGAAGGGGGGACGTGCATCCTCGGCTGGGTGAGGGGGGGGGCGCTCGGCACAAAGAAAGTGGAAAGTTTGTAGCGTGGGGCGGCCCGGGCCAGGGATCCGGGTGCGCACGTGCAGGGCCGGGGGCGCCGGGAGCCCCCCACACCAAGCTTGCCGTTTCTTTTTTTTTCTCCTGCAAGCGAGAGGGGGGGGTGTTGTTGGTATCGCCCCCTCCTTCTCCTCCCCCCAGGGGTGAAAGTGCAAGAGGAAGTGCAGCCGCTGCCATCTTTCCTCCGCTCCGAACACACGGAGCCCGGGGCCGCAGCGCCGCCGCTCCGCTGCTGCCTTCGCCCGGCCCGGGGAAGGGCCCACTCTGCCGCCGCCGCCGCCCGCCCGCTCCAGCCTTCGCTGCCTCCACCGCCCGCCAGGCTCCGGGACCCGGCCCGCGCTGCTGCCCCAGTGCGCGCCCAGCCGCCGCCGCCGCCGCCGCCTTCGCCTTTTGTTTCCTCCGCTCCGGCGCCCCCGCCCCGGCTCGCGCTTTGCAGGGGACGCAGCGCGCGCCCCCAGCGGGCCCGGGAGAAGCCGCGGCGCGCGCGCGCGCGCCTGCGCGGCTGACCCCTCCTACTCCGCGCGCGCGCGCGCGTCCCTCTTGGCTGCGCGCCGGCGCCGCCTGGCGGGCGGGAGGGGAGGTGGCAGGCGCGTTTGCTGGAGGGGCGCACCTCTTTGCTCTGTTACCCCCCCGAGGTAGACCGAGGAGAGGCGGGCGGGCGGAGAGGAGAGAGGAGCGCGCGATCTAGCAGGGGTAGGGGCCGCTATGCGGGGGGTGGTGCGCCCTGCAGTCTAGACAGTCCGATCCGGGCAGGGGGCGTGTGCGTTCGGCACACCTGCGAGACTACAGAGCCCCGGGTCGGCACGTGTGGGGAGTGTAGACACGTCCGCTGCGCCCCTCTTGTAGCCGCCTAGGGGAAGAGCGGGGGGCGGGCAAGTGCCGCGGCCCGGTTTGTGGGGCGGGGGCGGCGGCCATGGAGCGGGTGAACGACGCTTCCTGCGGCCCGTCGGGCTGCTACACCTACCAGGTGAGCCGGCACAGCACCGAGATGCTGCACAACCTGAACCAGCAGCGCAAAAACGGCGGGCGCTTCTGCGACGTGCTCCTGCGGGTGGGTGACGAGAGCTTCCCAGCACACCGCGCCGTGCTGGCCGCCTGCAGCGAGTACTTTGAGTCGGTATTCAGCGCCCAGTTGGGCGACGGCGGAGCTGCGGACGGGGGTCCCGCTGACGTGGGTGGCGCGGCGGCGGCTCCGGGCGGCGGGCCTGGGGGCAGCCGGGAGCTGGAGATGCATACTATCAGCTCTAAGGTGTTCGGGGACATCCTGGACTTCGCCTATACTTCTCGCATCGTGGTTCGCCTGGAGAGCTTCCCTGAGCTCATGACGGCCGCCAAGTTCCTTCTGATGAGGTCGGTCATTGAGATCTGCCAGGAAGTCATCAAACAGTCCAATGTGCAGATCCTGGTGCCCCCTGCCCGGGCTGACATCATGCTCTTTCGTCCCCCTGGGACCTCGGACTTGGGTTTCCCTTTGGACATGACCAACGGGGCAGCCTTGGCAGCCAACAGCAATGGCATTGCAGGCAGCATGCAGCCCGAGGAGGAGGCAGCTCGGGCAGCTGGTGCAGCCATTGCAAGCCAAGCTTCCCTGCCTGTGTTACCTGGGGTGGACCGCTTGCCCATGGTGGCTGGACCCCTGTCCCCCCAACTGCTGACTTCCCCATTCCCCAATGTGGCATCCAGTGCCCCTCCCCTGACTGGCAAGCGAGGCCGAGGACGCCCAAGGAAGGCAAACCTGCTGGACTCAATGTTCGGGTCCCCAGGGGGCCTGAGGGAAGCAGGCATCCTTCCTTGTGGCCTCTGTGGGAAAGTGTTCACTGATGCCAACCGGCTCCGCCAGCACGAGGCCCAGCATGGTGTCACCAGCCTCCAGCTGGGTTACATCGACCTTCCTCCTCCCAGGCTGGGTGAGAATGGGCTGCCCATCTCTGAGGACCCCGATGGCCCCCGAAAGAGGAGCCGGACCAGGAAGCAGGTGGCATGTGAGATCTGCGGCAAGATCTTTCGTGACGTGTACCATCTCAATCGGCACAAGCTTTCCCACTCGGGGGAGAAGCCCTATTCTTGCCCTGTGTGTGGGCTTCGGTTCAAGAGAAAAGATCGCATGTCCTACCATGTGCGGTCCCACGACGGGTCTGTGGGCAAGCCCTACATCTGCCAGAGCTGTGGGAAAGGCTTCTCCAGGTGAGGAATGGTACCCCCACCCCATGACCTGTCCTATTCCTGGCTCATGAGAAAACTTGCAAAGATCTGGGCATGTGGGACTTCTGAGGGTCACTTGACCTTATAGAGCCATGTCAGCTTTGGGGAGTGTTTTAACAGCCCTGCTTTTGAGATGGTATGGCCAAGAAGCTGCTTTCTCTTCCGTTAGGGAAGTTCTCTGGCACTAGGCGAGCCCTACTGTCTCTCTTCCTTGGGGCTTGGTGGGAAGGGGCCGGATTCCTCAGGCCACAGCCACCGGGCCTCACCATTCTTCTCCCTGGGCTCCCTTTGTGTTTCCGGCACCAGGCGTGGGGCCCCCTCTGGGGGCGGGAGGCTGGGCTTCTCCAGCGACTTTCTCCGCTTGAATGGCTGCCGAGGGAGGGACTGAAACAGAAACAAGTGCATCTGGGACTCCTTACGCTCCTGTGCCACCAAATCCCCCAGCATAGAGCACCAGCCATCATAGATCAGTAGATTCCAGCTTTGCCCCTTACAGCCCCCTGGGATTTCAGGGCACAGAGTTGGGCACCCAGAGTCATCCTAACACTGAAATCTTTGATCAGCTCTGACCTGGTGGCTCAAGAGCCTAACTGAACCCACAGGTCCCTTTTATGTTCTCAGGACAGAAAGGAAGAAGGAGGGGTAGGGTACCTTTTTAGATTCACTTTTTAGTGAGCCTGAAAGGGAACTAAGGACTTGTCTGGGAGTAGAGGGTTGTTTTGTTTCTCCTCTTACGAGGATATCCAGAATAACAGCCTGGTTTTCACTTGTCTGGATACTGAAGACCTTGTGTGTGGAACCTAGGGATGGAGAACTCCCTCAGAGAGGCCCCAACCAGGAACCAGTCTTACCGGTCAGGCAGCCCCTGCCCACCTGCTCTGGCTGGCATCTGGCTTACCAGCCCAGCTGGGGACTTAAGGCTCCATCCCTTGGCCTCTGGGGACTGAATTCCATCCGGGTGGCATTCATTGGCTGCCACGGTGGGAGAGGCTGGGGGAGGGGAATACTGAGTTTCTAAGGGGCTTTAGTCTGGACAATGAATCACACATACCCCCTCCCGGAAAGGCTGCCGCAAGGCAGCCCTGTCTCATTCTAAAGCCACCTCCTCGGGTCCTAGAAATCATTGAGTTTCTGGTGGGGGGAGGCGGGTAGGCAAGATCAGAGACAAACGCTCACTTCCCTTCCCCTCTAGAGAAAACCAGGGCAGAGAGGCCTGGGCCTGTGGAACCCGAGCTGGGTGGTGACTGTGTCTTTGTCATGCTGGGGGGGGAAGGGGGGAGCGGGTCCTCTCCAGCAGTGTGTGCGCGCGGCGCGCTCGAGTGTGGGTGGGGGTGCTGGCCAAGTGTGTGGCCCATTTTTTTGAGGTCATATTTTAAAGTCTGTCTTGGTTCTCTCTTTTCCAGGCCTGATCATTTGAACGGACATATCAAGCAGGTGCACACTTCTGAGCGGCCTCACAAGTGTCAGGTAGGGGTCGGGCCAGGGCATAGATGGGCTGAGATTGCTACTATTTTCACAGCCCAGCCAGGAGCCAGCTGATGTGTGTGCTGGGCTGGCTGACTGACCACCGCTTTGCACACCTCCCCCTCTGTCCCTCCACCCTCCGGTCTGCTCTTCTCCTTTGTTCTTCCCCCTGGCCCCCTTCCCCCCACTGCTGATGTCCCCTCCTTCCTGGTTGCTGGGTCCTGGTTCCCACCCTGTTTCCATCTTTGCTCTGTTGCTTGGCTTTCCTCTCTTGGTGTTAGCCAGCTCCTTGGATGGTGGGCCACATTGCACAAGTGTTGTCCTGGGGCCACTGTCACCCCACTGGGCCCAGCTTCTGCTTCTCAGCAGTTTGCAGGGGCCACTGTGGGGAGGGAAGGGTTTGTAAAGGGCTCCTAGTGGTCCAGCCAACAACTCTTCTCCTTGCCTGTCAGGCAGCCTGACCCAAGTTGGAGGTCCTTTTGGGTCCCCTCAGGTTAGGGCACAGGCAGGAGGGGGTGACGGGTGGGTGGCCTCATCTTAGAGCACTGGCACCTGTTTAGCCCTCCTGAGCCATGTGTGAAGTAGTCAGGGCTTCTGAGGACTGAAGAGCAAGTGGCTTCCTTTCCTGTGAGCTCTTTGTGTAGCAGGTAGGGAAGGCTGGGCAAGATTCTCCCCCTGGGTTTGTCTGCTTGAACACTATCTGGGGCCCTGTGGCACCCAGAAAATTGAGTTTCCTCTCCTGGCCACTAAGCATTCCTGTGTGGATGGAAAACACACCTGTCTCTTCTCCTTGGTTACCTCCCCTCTTCCGTGCCAAGTTCCCGCCATCTGAGAGGGAGCCAGAGTTGTGGGATGCTTATGGCAAACTCTGGTAGGATGACCTGCTTCTCTTTATCCTGGTGGCGGCAAGGGGGGAGGGGTCAGGGAAACCTGTAGAGAGGGATGGACGTGTTGTAGGTAGGGCAGAGAGCCCCTGGGGGCCAAGCATGGATGGTGTTCACGTATGCCAGGCTAGGTGGCCTCCCCCAAGGACAATGACCCAGGGGTGGGCCTGCTGGGATCCATCTGTGCCTCGCTGCCTTCTCTCTCTCTGTCTCTGGTTCTCTCATCACAGAGCACATTCTGACTCTCCCAGGTAGAGTGCTGAGCAGCCCGGCAGAGTAGGAGGAGCCCAGAGGGCAGTGGGGGCGTGCCCGGTGGCCTGGGGGGGTAACCTGCACTCTCTGCCCTTTTTCCAGGTGTGGGTTGGGAGCAGCAGCGGCCTGCCGCCCCTGGAATCTCTTCCTAGCGACCTGCCATCATGGGACTTTGCCCAGCCTGCTTTGTGGAGGTCGTCCCATTCGGTTCCTGACACCGCCTTTTCCCTTTCTCTAAAAAAATCATTCCCAGCCCTCGAAAACCTGGGCCCAGCACACTCCAGCAACACTCTCTTCTGCCCAGCCCCACCGGGATATCTGAGGCAGGGCTGGACTGCCCCAGAGGGCAGCCGAGCCTTTCCCCAGTGGCCTGTAGGCTAGCCTGGCCTCCCTGAGGGTTTTCTGTGGAGGAAAAGGGAGTGGCGGTTGTTCTGAGACCCTTCCTTTTGGGAGAAGCCAACAGAGTGTTCCCACCCACCATGCCCGGCTCCTCCCTGGGTGACCTGGAGTCTTTCCCAGCTCAGGGACCCCAGATGGTGATAGCAAGAAGCTCCTTTCTGGGTCCCCCTGCAGCCTCCAGGCTTCTTTCTGGGCTCTCTTGCCTTTTTTACCCCCCTTTACTAGATGGTACCACTGGGTGTCTATCTTTGCCTGGGTGATTTTGGAGGTCGGTGCTTTCCTGGGAACTAAGCCACTGGCTTCTATGCTTCCCCTCCCCTGGCATCACCTCCCCTAAGGCACAGGGTTTCTAGAATGGGGCCTGGCCACCCCTCCCCCCACCCTGGCATTGAATGCCCCTCCAGAAGAGACTGGTGCAACTCCAGCTAGGTCAACCCACACTGCCCTCTTCCCTTCCCACTCAGACAGGTCCTGCTTTCATTTCTGGCTAGTGAATTAGACTTTTGTGTTTTTGAGGTTTATTAGCAGGTCTGCTCAGGAACTAGACTAACCAGTAGCTGTATATTGGGTCACCCCAGTATATGGCTTTGGGGGCAGATAAAGCAGATTTAGACCCCCCTCGGATCCCGGTGGTGTGCCCTTTCGTCCCCGCAGGCTCCGCGGGGGTAACAGGAGTGATGATAAAAGTTTTCATTCTAACATTTGAGGCTTTGTGTGTTTTGTCCTTGGTCTGTGTCATAACACTGACGTCATTGTCCGTCGGTGTACGAGCCCGCTCCTCCCCTGCCCCTCCAACACGCATTCTCACAGACCTGCTGGCCCCACTCCCAGCCCCATAGCCAGAATTCCTCTAAGGATGACCCAGCAGGTGAAGACATGCTGACTCTCAGGCGCGGGGTGCCCGGGCTTGGTTAACTTGTGTCTCAGCCAGGTGTGCCCGGGCTTGGTTAACTCGCAGGGGCCTCTGGTTTGCATGGTGTGTATTCTGAAAGCCTCAGAGGTGAAGAGACTGTTCTCTGGGAGTCGGTTCCTTGGGTCCCTGGCAGAGCTGGGTATGGGCTGTCCCTCTCAGCCCCTCCTGATGCCACAGAGGACAAAAGGGGCCAGTTACCGAGACTGGTGCCACAGCTTAAGTAAAAAGGCCATCGGATGTTGAGGCATGAAGCCTCAGGCTTGGCAGTGACACACAAATCTCCTCTGGGCTTGGCCTGCGTGTCCCTTAACTGGCGCAGATGGGTCTGTGAGGAGTGCACTGGGCTGGGACATTTCCCCCATGTGGAGCTCAGCCTAAAGCTGAGAGGCTAGAACAGCTGAGCCCTCTCCCATTGCTTCCAGCGGCCCCACCTCTTGGGCTAGTTGGGGTGGCTTGGGCTGGAGGGATAGCTCGTTAGAGAAGGAATGAATGGGAGGTGGGAGTAAGGGAGCTGACACCCTCAAAAAGAAGAAGGGGGCCAGCAAGGCCCAGGGCACCGGGCCTCCATGCATTGCCTTTAGACTTTTCCAGGGCTGTGGGAAAGGCTGCTTAAGATATGCCCTGTGGCTGCCAGACTTAAAAGGCCACCAAAGGTCAGGTGTCCCTGATACCATTGGGTCCCATTCCTGAGCTGCTCAACCCTTGGGAAGAAAAGCTTTAGGAAGTCTTGGATGGGGAGAAACTGGTGGTGGAGGGAAGGGAGCATGACTGGGTCTCAGTGTTGAGTGGTGATGAGCACAGAATCCCCACGCTCAGGGTGGCTAGGCTGGGACCCGGCAGGTCTGCCGAACGATAGGAGGCTGTGTGGGCAGGGTGGCCACTCCGAGCACCATCGGCAATCAGATCACGCTACTTCTGGCTCACTCTTGTTCCGTCAAGGTCTCTGGCTTCTCCCTGTCTCCCAGAAGGGAAGTGCCTCTCCCGAGTGGCCCCAGCATGGAGGTTCTTGGTGTCCCCTTGTTTGAGATCTGTCTCTCCCTCAGCCACTCTTCTATGTCCCTTCTCTACTGGGTCATGTGACCAGGCTTTTTATGTCCTGTGTTTTCTGAACTTCTGGCAGCTCTAGACTCAAACTCGTACTTTCCCAATTCCCCCAGAAAAACCTTGGGGATTCGGCTACGAAGGGTCAATTCTGGCACAGAGAAGCCAACAATCACTTCAGCTTTGCTTTGTAACACTGAAAGTTTTTGTTGTGTTTGTGGGTTCCCCCCCCAGCAGATTTACATTCCTAATTATGTTTACTCAGGCTAAAGTTAGCTTTCAGTCCTTGAGAGAGAATCAATGGAGGACGGGGTGGGGGAAGTCAGCCTGGCCTGGGATTTTAATTTTGCTTAGCTAATCCCTCAAATGGATAACCCACTTGTGGATAATTGAGATTTGGCTGTCCATTATCTTTAGGTAGCAAAGTATGACAGGCAATACTTTAAAAGGATAGATCCCAAAAGAAGGTTGGCAAGAGAAACAGGCATCTCTTTCATATCCCTCTAGTGGGCCCTCTCCCAGGGACCACAGAAGGCAGAATCCTGAATGTGTGCTTTCAGCCGCATTTTCTCACACCTGGTCCCTTTGGTTCCTTTGAGTTCTGAGACATAGATCACACTGCCTCTCATCATTGGAGGGGTGGTCCTCTGGTCACGGGCTGGCAAAGTCAGGTGCACCCCTCTCTCCTGAGGGTGTTTACGGCAGCCCTTGCTCTGGTTCATAGGCCAGTAGGCTAGGTGGACGATTCAGACTTTCCCCCCTCACTGTGGCGTATAATGGGGCCATGAGGTCCCAGACTGTGGTGGGCCCACCTGTGGTGCTCCATGAGCATCTGCTGCGCCGTCAGGCTCTCTGAGTCACCTAAGTACTCGAGAGTTTTCATCTCTCCCCATCAGAGCAGTCCTGGCTACCAAGTACACTGTGTTCAAAAGTATCAGCACCTTGCACTCACTAGAAGTGAACTCTACTGAGTCTGGAGATGGTAAGAGCACAGGCTCAGGGGCTGCTGGCTCACAAGCCAGCTGTCCCCTGTCCTCCCAAGGCATCCATCGGCCCAGCTGTAAATCAGGGAAGACAGAAAGCCCAGGGTAGCCAGGAGGATTGGTAGGTAATGGCCTGGCAGTGGCAGGGTGTTTCGACTGCTGCTTTCTCTCGTAGCTGAGTCATGTGCTTTGGGCACTTTCTAAACTTAGCTGCCTCATTTGTCAAATGAACTCAATATATAAAACAGATAAAATCAGTATTTCATTAGTATAAATTTTCTATTCAAATTTGTAACATTTACTTGCAAGCTAATGACTGAGAAGAGCAAGGCCGGTCCTCACGACATTTGGGATTGGGGTAGCAACAGTGGCATTCTCTGCGTCCACAGTGTTGCAGTAGTGCATGCATTTGTTTCTCGCTTTTGATGGGACAGTAAGGAGATAGATAAGTGTGTGTGGTGACAGTGTTCAGATACTTACCTTGAGGTCTCGAGTTCTCATGCTTCTGTTAGACATGGCAGGAGCAGCTCCGTTGTAGCAAGTGAACAGGGTGGCAGGTGTTCAGTGGGTTAACATGCGATCTGCCGTGCACTTTAAGGTGAACGTTGCTTTCTCTTGCAGTTCTAAAGCTGTGAAACACACAGAGAAATGAGGCAAGCTGGACTAAAAGCCCTGAAACACTTCCATAGAACCAAACTTGCCTGAGAGTCACCAGATTGGTATCTCCTGAGGGCTTTCCTGACGTCCCGTGACCTCCAAGGCGGGGATGCCTGGGCAGGCCCCAGCTGAGGAAGGGATGCTGCGGGGAGATCCAGGACAGAGGCTGAGTCAGGTCCCCAGGTGCGGCCGGGGCCTGGGGCTGCCCTCCCAGGGTGCTGGTGCTGACATTCAGGACCTGTGTCATCCGCCCTTGGGACCTGGCTGTGAGTTGGTGCTCACCGCACAGCTTTCTGTGACCACACTGTCTCAGAGGGTGATAACACATCCTGCCTGGGAGGGCTGCTGTAAGGATGGAGTGCAGCAGATAAGTGCCCCTAAAAGGCTAAGCATGGTGCCTGCCTGCCATAGGAGTGCTCAGTCAATGCAGGGTAGCGTCACCCTGCTTGTTATTACTAGCACTTCCCTACGTAACATCTCACAGACGCTCCTGAAGACTCTGCTCATTCTCACGTTAGCAGAATTGACGCTGTCATGTTAGGGGCTGCTTTTTCAGTACAAACTCCTGAGATTATAAAGAGTAATCTCTTTATAATCACCCTCCCTCAGGAACTCTCTTGTCCTGCCTTTCCTTTCCATTTCCCTGTGGCCAAGACTAATGTCACTTTTGAATAAAGTGAATAAATTGAATTCTTTGTATGAAGCAATGAGGGGAAACCCAGGATGGAGATCAGGAAGACTGGTCTGTTCAGATGCCAGTCACTCTTCTGTCAGTTTACTGCTTGTCGGTGCAACTGCAGTCAATTCTTAATGTTTACAAATGAACAAATGCCAAACCCTCATTTTGTATAGGAGCATGGAACTCCGTGTGCCTTGTTCTAGGCACGTGGTAGCCATTTGGAACCAATGATTCCAACTCAGGTGACCCCTGAGGAACCGTCGTGGGAAATAAGAGCAGCTACTCGACATGCTGGGGAGAAAGCCGGGATCACATTCTGAAGCTCTCTTTATACAGGGAGTCTAGTGCGTTGGCCAGAAATGGTTTTGTTTCATGGTGTGCTTGGTAGTGAGTCAGGTGTGCAATGCCAGCTTTCACCTCATCCTGTTTTCCTTTCTGCCCACAGACCTGCAATGCTTCTTTCGCCACCCGAGACCGTCTGCGCTCCCACCTGGCTTGTCATGAAGACAAGGTGCCCTGCCAGGTGTGTGGGAAGTACTTGCGGGCAGCGTACATGGCAGACCACCTGAAGAAGCACAGCGAGGGGCCCAGCAACTTCTGCAGTATCTGTAACCGAGGTAATCTCCCTGCTGTTTCCTCACTCCCAGAGGATGGGCCTGAGCCTGTGTGGGAGGTCGTGGGGTGTCTTGACCACCCTCCCTCAGACTCCATTCTTTGCTCGGCCGGCCCTCCCTTCCCTCTGAATGGTAAACAACTTCATCGCCCAGCTAGCTGCTTGTCACCCCTTTCTTCCCAAAAAACTTGGGGTACTTGGAATGGGAGTTCCTGGGAGATGGACAAGTGGGAAGAGAAGGAGAGAGTGTTGTTTCCAAGCTTGGGCCCATCATGCATCTGCTGCTCAGGTGGCAGGATGGATGTCTCTGTCGATACCACTGAACTCTGGATGTTGGAGGGAGAGTCATTGGGCCCCAAGAAGTGGGAGAAACAGGGGTCCTGCCTGAGAGCTTTTGCTGGCTGATTCACTGGCATGTGAAGGAGGTAGAGTCTGGAGATGGATCAAAGGCGGAAACTTCCTAGCACAAATGATCAACAAAGAGCAGAAACCCAGGCAGACTGTGGCCTTGAAAGAGGAAAGTGGAAGGTGTTCTAAGCAGGGCAGCGCGCTTGTGGCTGAGGTCGGCCTAGGTGGCGTCTGGCTCTAGGCCCTGGTGTTGTGTTGGATGAAGTCAGGCCTGTCCTGTCCCTGAGCTTCTGCCAGGGCTTGTTGGCTGTTGGAAGGGCTGAGGTTTGTGTTTTGCAAGCATCGTGTCAGTGGAGAAGGCCTGTGCGGTGTCTGTGCTGAAGGCAGTCGGGGCAGCTGTGTGTGGTGGGTTGTGAGGACGCTTCTGCATGGTACGCTTGCTTTGGCCAGGTGTGGACACTGCTGGGAAGTCCTATCTCCTGGGACACTCTTGTCCCAATGCTTCTGGAAGTCCTGGGTGTGACTTAGTGGATTGAGTACTAAACCAGGAGACAGGCGACCTAGGGTTTAATTCCGGCCCCTCCCACCTCACCCTACTATGTGACTTTGGGCTCTCCCTTCCCCTCTGTAAACCTCAGTTTCCTCATCTTTTAAACGGGATTAAGAACACCCCCTTGCCCACCTCACAGGGTTGTTGTGAGGATCCCGGCCGACAAGGTAGAGGAAAGTTAACTGAACCCCACAAGGTGCTGTACATTCGGGAGGCCCCATCCTCATACTTGGAACACTTAGAAAAGACATGGCTCTCTGGTTTGGACCAGGTGCGGCTTCCCTGCCGTCCGTGGCTGGAACCTTTGGGTACCTGTGCTGTGTCCACGTGCCCTGAGGTCACTGGTGGAGGGACACCGCTGCGTAGCTGGGTGTTCTTGGTGCCCTAAAGCTGGGTCCCTCCCTGGGACTGCACACCTGGGGTTTGCCTTGAAGGCTGCAGGATGTCACTGTTTGTAGCACCGGGAAACCTGCTGGGAAAACGGGGAGGTGGTAATAAAAGCTGCTTACGTGTCTGTTCTGTTTTGACCTGTCAGTAGAGCCCTTTCTCGCAGGAACCTCCCCCAGGTAGTGAGAAGTAGGACTGGGTATACAGGTAGCTATCAGGCTGTGGCTGACCATCTTGACCGTGGCTGCCTCAGCTCTAGAAAAAGTTTCTTGTCTTGTTTCATCCTAACCTGGCTTCCTGACAGCACCCCGAGTAACGCTAAACATGCTACCACATGCCATCCTCAGGCATTACATCAAGTTTTCCAGGTTGAAGTTCTCAGCCTGAGAACTGAAGTCAGAGACCAGAGGCCGGACCCAGTGCGAGTGGAGAAGGATGCTAGTGAGGAAACCCAGAAAGGCTAGCCCAGATTGCAGAGTGGGGCAAGAACTGGCGGGAGACCCAGGGCCATAGCCCATGGGGGGCTCAGCCTGCGAGGAAAGAAGAGCTGAGAGCAGCAGGGAACAGCAGGGAAAGTCGACCCCGTTACGAGACAGCTGACGTGGCAAAGCCAACACCTGCTGTATGTCAGGATTTCTTTCTCCTGGGGCTGGTCAAGAGGAGTTGGGCAGCAGCCACAGGCTACAGGAATGGGATGGGGGCACCAGAAGAGGAAAAGCAGAGGCCACCTTTTCTCAGAAAAGCCAAGACTAAATCTGGATCACGGGCTAAACAGCTTTGGGTCCCAAAGTGAGAACGGGAAGTCCCATTCCTCCAAGAAGATAAAAGAGGGCTCTGGTCCAACCCACCTTGGGTACTCAGAAGGAAGAGAAAATAATTTCAGTTTTTATCGGAAGAGAAGGAGCAGGACTCTACTTCTGGATTCATTTCTTGGACAGAAATAGGAAGAGACTCCTCCCGGAAAAAAACAAGCAAAAGCAAAGAGGAAGGCAGTTTTTCCAGGAAGAGGATAAGGACATCAAAAACACTGAGACCAGAATCAGAATGCAGACAGCTCTGGGTCATCCTCTGTCCTGCCAGCTACCACGGCTGTGAAGATAGGACGAGCTGCGCAAAAAAAAAAAAAGGAATGTTCTTATCTCTCTACAAGGGTTTGAGTAAAGGCTAATGTCAGCCAGCTGGTCAAGACGGTTGAGGTTCGATTAAGTGAATTTCCAAGTGCCCTCCATGGTTCTTCAATGCCAACAATTCTTAAGGGGTTAACTTACCTACCTTGAGATCTGCCTTTTTCAGTCTTTGCCACACAAAAGACTCTTGTCTGTGAAGAATGGGAAAGTGTGCTCTAGCCCCACACTTGAGACAGATGACCTTGTCTTTGTCCTAGAGACACATCAGGATGTGGGGCAGACCTTCTGGAGAGGAAGATAATATGCAGTGGCAGGAGTATGACGGGTAGAAAAACTTGTTCTCTCATTTTCAAGTGGAGGACATCAGTTAAGTTGATCAGTGGGAAGGAAAGAAGGACCTGGTAGATCCCCATGATTGTCCTCCTTTCTTTTAAAATTTCTGTAGCAGGTTCTTTGTATACATGCATATGTACCGGTATGAGGAAGAGGCATAGCTTATTGGGAAGCTGCCTTTGACAGAGACAATATCTGGTCTCAAACATCATTTCTTAATAGGTAGAGGAAGTCTTCTCCCCAGTCAGAGGTGGGCGTACAAGTTGTCATCAGTGCCAGTCATGGGTGCAAACAGCCTGCCATCCCCCCGGCCTGAGCTGACAAAAACCAACCTAGTGCCTCCCTCTAGCACTGCCCCGTTGGGCATGGCCTCCCCAAGGTTTGGACAAGAAGAAAGCAGTCCCTGACCCCTGTGTGGATGGGGAACTTGCAAAAGGAGGATTTGCTTCTGGAGTGCAAAATGCAGCACAAAAAACAAGAAAATGCAATGGGAGGAGCAGTTAGCCTTCTGGTAATAAATTCTTTGTCTCTGGAGTGCGAGGGAGGGTGGCTTGTTGGCTCTAGTGGAGTCACATGTGTGCTCAGTGTCTCCATCATTCTGGTGCCTGGATCAAGCGGCCTCTTTGATTCTTGGTTAGTCAGTGGTGAATGGGCAGGTGAGTTCAGAAGTCCAACTAAATATTTCTGACTTTAAAGATGTGTTCTCAGAAACTCAGTTTCTGTTTTATCCCAACACTTGGCTGCTGAGTTGCTCTCTGTTTAAATTGTGGGTTTAAAGTGGCAGCTGTGGGTCCACTCCTCCCACCCAGCCATGTGGTTTTGCTATAGATAGTACAGTCTGCAGCTGGGTAAAGTCAAGAGGACCCAGCCATGTGTTTTTCAGACTGTTTTTCAGGAAAAAGCAGCAAGTTTTCATTGAGCATCTGCTGTATTCCCCTGGTATGCCTCTTCCCACAGGGAGTAAATATAACAATTCCTGGTGCTCCTTCCCTCCTTGCCCATCCCCTTTGACTGCAGTGGACCTGCCTGAGTACACCTTACCACTTCAGAGGCCCCGCAAGAGATTCAAAAACAAAGGAAACAATTCCTTTCTAAAGTGGCACCATCATCTCATCAGAAAGTCCTGGTGCCTTATGCTGGTTGTCGGGGCCACAGCAACGAGCAGGGCTAAGATCCTCTTTCCATTAGCCTCATCGTCTCTTTCCTGACTACAGCCTCCCTCTGAGGAATGTTTGTACGGGACCCTCTTAAGCCAGTCTGTCCCCTATGATTGGGCCCAGGCAGACCACTTGGTCCCAGCACAGGACAACTCGCTCTACCAGGCAGCACAGGACACTAGCATGTGGTCCAAGCAGGTCTGTGAAGTAACTGTGTCAGGAAAGGAAGGAAAATCCACTCAGTGCCCCCATTTCCTCCAGAACCACCAAGTGCTGCCATCAAGGGAGTATTTGTTAAATAAACTTCCCACAGGTTAGCCCTTATCTGCTCACAGCTTCCAATCTAATAGAAGAGAAATACAGGAGTGTAAATGGTGATAACAAAACTTATTACAAAAACCCAAGGGACGTTTTAGGACTAGGGCCAAGACACAGGAACCATTTAAGAGTCCTCCCAGTGGTGAAGGAACACGTGGTGGCACCGGGTCCTGGGATCGGAGTCCAGGTCCTGCCATTTAGTAGCTGTACACATGACTGCCAGCTCCTTAACCTCACCAAGCCTCTTATTTTTGTCACCTGTAAAATAGGTATAATCATTCCCAGCTCACAGGGTGGCCGGGGAATACCACAGGATAATGCAGGCAGTGCGCTGGGCCGGGCACACGATCACCACTTGCTGACCGTGGACCTTTACTATAGTTCCAGCAGCATTCCAAAGGCCAGGCCAATTCTGACTTTCTAACGCAAGTCTTCTGCAGACCTTACACAGTTCTCTCCAGCCTCTGACCTATTTGTAGTGGATCCCACTGTTATCCTGTAACTGTCATTTTAAAAGGGAATGAAAGAACCTGAGAATGTGTCAACCAGATTTGGAGTGGATTAAAGGGGCATCCTCAGGGCCTGGCATTCCAACTAGGCCTTGTGCTAAAAAACTGCGGAAGGCACTTCCTGCCGAAGGCACTTTCTGCCGAAGGCACTTTCTGATACCTGACCATCTTGGGGTTCGAGGACACCCCTCCTTCCTGTGAGACCCGTCAGCATCCTTTGACCGGCCGACCCGGTTCCATATCCTCAGACTTGTGGCTGGTGTGGAAGTTGGCCCAAGATCTCCTCTTCCCAGCCTGAGATACAACATGGGTGGCTCAGAATGACCGGAGGTCTGGGTTGGGCTGGAGCAGCTCCAAGATGGCTGGACGGCTCCTCCCCCAAAATAAGGACAAAGATTATCCCTGTTTCCGCTGATGGATGCTGCACAACTAAACCAAAAAGACCAGCATGAATAAAAGATGACTGCGCCTCTTTAACATAACTTCCCATTTTTGCTGCTCTTCAAAAGGTCTAAACCGTTATTAAATCCAGTTACTTATTCTGAAGGTGAGAAAGTTAGCAAAACAGAACATGTCCTAATAGAAGAAGGGGGACTCCTGGAGGCATTCCTTTGGGATTTCATCCTGCCTCCATCTGGTTTGTTGTGCAGTTTACCTTTACAAGTGTTAGCAGGCATTCTGTTGGCTGCTGGTCCATGGCGGCCCTGGCGCCCCATATACTTTTCTCTCTGCATTTCTAGCTGTGGTCCCTGCCGCTTACCTGCGGCTGTGGGACCTCCAGTCAAACCACTTGTTAGTGATGTGCCAAGCAAGCCTAGAGGCGCCTGGCAGAGCAGGGTCTCCGACTGTCCGGCCGGGGCCCTCCACTGCAGCCTTGCAGTGGACTCTGCAGAGAAGCCGAATCGAGGACATTGTCACCTTCCATCCTGAGCCAGGTGGCTCCCATGGCTGCAGCCCTTTTTGAGCCAAGGAGGGGCCCCTTCTCAGTTGCAGCTGACCTGGGAATGCTAGCCAGAGCGGCCAGAGGAGAGGCTTGGGGGAAGCAGACAGGTATCTCTGTGCTGGCCGCGGGATCTCATCTCCTTTTGTCTTGTTTAGGTTTCTCCTCTGCCTCCTACTTAAAGGTCCATGTTAAAACCCACCACGGTGTTCCCCTTCCCCAGGTCTCCAGGCACCCGGAGCCCATACCGAATGGGGGAGCAGCGTTCCACTGCGCCAGGACCTATGGCAACAAAGGCAAGCGACCCCTTGCTCTGCACTTTGCTTCTCTGCGCAGACTGTGTTGTGGGGGCGCTGGGCCGGGCGTGGGGAGGCGGGAAGGCTGCCGGCTTGCTGGCCGCCTCGAGGAGGCTCGGAGATCTGAGTGGCAGTGGCCTCCAGGACAAAAGTCACAGTAGGTATCTCACTCCAGGGCAGTGAGTGAGGCTTTAGGGCACTGCCGTGATCCAGCCCCCCGCCTCCTCTTCGCCAGCCCTCCTCCCTTGTTCCTGGCCAGTCCCGCTGTCTGGAGCCCTGCAGGGATGCCCCAGGCCCAGGGCAGGACGAGGAGCCTGCATGATGAGTCACTTTGGGCTTGTCTGTTGCCTATGGCTCTTGAAGGGTGGTGCGGAGCTGTGGCTGAATGCTTTCCTCTCCTTTGACCCTGCAGGGCAGGGGGAGCCAAGGGCTGGCTCCCCCCTTGATAGGGCTGACTGGTTGCTGTGAGTGGCCCTTTCCAGAGGGCCTCTGGCTGCGTTTGTGAGATGCATGGCGCTCAATGAGCTACCTGGCTGCCTCTGACTTGGAGAAGGTTTGGAGAAGGTTTGCATAGAGTTTCGTAAGCCCCACCTTCACTTGTTGATTCAGAGTGTTCTGCGGTATTTCAAGTTGTTGTTGCCTTGGGGATGAGGCCAGGGGCTTGGTGGATGGCAGAGATGGCATGCTCCACGCTCCCATCACAGACCTCCCTTCCTGGCATGGCTCTCTGAACCCAGGCAGGAAGCTGCTTATCGGTGGAGCACTGCAGGTGGACTGGGCAGGCAGAGCAGTGAGGGTTGTCTCAAGGCCCAGCTTGTCCTGGGTCCTGCGTGTGGCAGCCAGCCGACTGGGTTGTTCAAAGTTGCTTTTAATCTCTGTGTTTTAGCCACTCGGCCCGGGCAGGGTTTTTGCAGAAGGAAGGTGGTAAGGCAGGACTTGTGTTTGCAGCATTGGGTAGAGGATGCACTTCTGTCTCAGCCATCGATAGGGTCTGCCGGGTTGAGGACCAGCAGCTCTGGTTCTGCCTTGCTAGGGTGTGCAGCTAGTCTGGTGCAGAGGGGAGGCCGTTGACATACGTGCTCGGCATCATGAGAATAGCTGTTTTTCCCTTCAGAGGCACCCAAGAGAATGCCTAGGAGTTGGGGGTGTTTGAGTTTTTCTGGACAGAAGCAGTGGAGGTCCCCTCTCTGCACCCCCTTCCTTGAAGCAGGCTGAGATGGTGATGAGCGATACGTGTGCACCTGCATGAAGAGTCCGCGGCAAGGGAGGCTGTCAGCCCCAGGGCCCTGCTGTCTCACCCCCATAGGTATGCCAGGCTCCCAAACTGACCAGCTGAACCTCCGTGGGTTCTGCCAAGGCAGTGGCTGGCCATTGGCTGCCCTCCACAGGCCTGTGAGCTGGCCCCTCATGACCCCTCCAGGAAGGGTCATCTCCAAAGCCTGGCCTCATCTCTCTTCTGTGTTTTCTTTTCTCCTAGAAGGCCAGAAATGCTCACATCAGGATCCGATTGAGAGCTCCGACTCCTACGGTGACCTTTCGGACGCCAGCGACCTGAAGACGCCGGAGAAGCAGAGCACCAATGGCTCCTTCTCCTGCGACATGGCAGTCCCCAAAAACAAAATGGAGTCTGACGGGGAGAAGAAGTACCCTTGCCCTGAATGTGGGAGCTTCTTCCGCTCCAAGTCCTACTTGAACAAACACATCCAGAAGGTGCATGTCCGGGCTCTCGGGGGCCCCCTGGGGGACCTGGGCCCCGCCCTCGGCTCACCTTTCTCTCCCCAGCAGAACATGTCTCTCCTTGAGTCCTTTGGGTTTCAGATTGTTCAGTCGGCGTTTGCATCATCTTTAGTAGACCCTGAGGTTGACCAGCAGCCCATGGGGCCTGAGGGGAAGTGAGGCAGATGCTGTGTCCCCACGGAAACGGCCATCTGGGGACTGCTGAGAAATGCTGTGAACGCGGAGGGAAGTGATGTATTTGGGTTCTGTAGCTGAGAGATTTTTATTCGTTTTTAACTCCCCATCCCCCAGCCTTATCACCCCATCCCTCTCCACCACCCGTTCCCCCAATGGTCTTTAGAAATAGATTCTCATCCAATGCTCTGCAGAAATATCTGCAAGACCCGTATGGGGCAAGGGCAGGAAACACTACATAGGCCTCTGAGGCAACACCAGTCCCGGTTTCGCTAACGGGCAGAGGCGGGAATTCCTGGTGCTTACTTCTTAGTGATCCCCATCCCAGACCCACACCTGACAGCATTCTGGGACCTCAGTGATTTGGTCCCCTTGTACTTCTCTAATCCCTCATTCCCCTTTCTCGTATTCCTCAAAAGAAACCACAGTAGGGTCCCCACCCACTTACACAACGCCGATGCCCAACTGTTTAAGGAAGCTGGAAGCCTATAGCATCCCATGGACCATGGGGTGAGTGTCCTCTGAGAGCCCGCTAAGTTTGACCCTTGACCTGGAAGGCCCAGACCTTTCTGAGCCCTGTTTGGAGGCTGGCATTTTGCTACTAAGGGCAAGCTTAGCTACTGAGGATACTCCCACCCCAAATTCCAGTTCTTATGTGATTTTAACCATTCAACTTGCTGTTGGGTTTTAATTCTCTAATTATTATTATTATTGTTGTTATTATTTTTTAGGACCAGTTGTAGTGAATTGCTACTGAAAGCTATCCCAGGTGATACAGAGCTCTTTGTAAACCGCAGTCACAAGTTAGGGTTAGTATTAAACTTTGTTTAGATGTACCATAATTAACTTGGCTAGTTGATTGTTTGAAGTCTATGGAAGAAATAGTTTTATGCAAAATTTTAAAAAATGCCAGTCTGGTCAGGGAGGTAGGGCTTTTCAGTGCTATTGGGAGCCAGCAAGGCAGGAGAGCTGGCAGGTGGGGACATTGTGTACCTCGGTTGTGTCACACATGAGCAAGCCTAGGTTGACCTCGTGATGTGAATTGATCTGATCAGACTGTATTAAAAACGTTAGTACGTTATTCTACCTGCTCCCCTGAGTCCGGTTTTTCAGCTGCGGGGGTCTGTGGGACCCAGAGGGTAGGCAATCTACGCCCTTGCACCTGGGGATGGGATCCCAGAAGACCTATCTTTCTCTTCATTGCACCAGTTCCACTGGGATTCACAGGTAGATGGTCCCACTGAAGACTCAGCTGCCGGCATTCTCCCATTTATTCAACAAATATTCACTCTTTGTTGTCTTCTGCTGTGTGCCAGGCCCATCGTCTGACCCTGGGGATACAGTGGTGAAAGAACACCCTTGTGGAACTTAATGGGAGAGAGACAATTAACAAGTAAGCAGCTTTAACCTGAGGTCAGATAATGAGAAGTCCAAGAAGGAAAACTGGGCAAAGTAGGAACAGTAACAGAGGGCGGGTGAGTGGGGTGTCTAGGAATGTGAGAGGCAGAGGAGTGGGACTCTGGGAGAGAAGATCTACAGTTAGAGGGGACCAGCTGGGTGCTAAGGAGGGACGGGCAGGCTGCAAATCCTCGTGGCCAATGGGCTCTAAGAAGCGCAGCAACTTGAATCACTCCAACCCTTTGTTACCTATGGGGTAAGTAAAAGGTTGCTGCACCCTTCCTTGGTGAATGCAGGAAGAGAAGAACAACAGATAACAGGAAATGAAGCAAGAAGTGAGCACAGTGGAGAATTCACGGGAGCAAGAATCAGAGAGAGGGGACAGATAGACTTAGGGTAGCTGGAGCATCTTAAGAAAACTCAGGGAAGAGGGAAACTCCTAAATTAATAGAAACAGCATTTAACCTCCAAACAAGTAGAAAAAAGTGATAAAGGAGAGAAAAATAAACACAGACCAGAAGGAACACAGAGCACAAAATGATTTAGATCCACATTGATATCAGTAATCACATCGTTTTGATTTAAAGGCAGAAAGACTCTGAATTGGATTTATTTAAAAAAAAAAAAATCCTAACCCACCGACACGAAATCTTGGGTAAGTGGCTGGGCTCTGTGGAGCGTGTGGGACAGAGGCTGGGGCTGTTTGGTGTGAGTATCAGAGAAAACACCCTGGAATGGTGAGGTCCTGAATGGTGAGGTCCTGTGGACATATGGTGTCGTAAACCACTTTAGGATCTGCCAGCTGGTCATACCCATTGGGCATTAAAGCAAAGAACCTGGCCTTGAACAAAGGACACGAGACATTCTGGATCCTGCTCCCCACCTGAAGCCCCTGGTTGTGTCCGAGGACAGGAAGGGACCACCATTAGGAAGCAGTATCTGTCACAGGGCAGGAGGGGAACAACAAAGCAAGCAGGCTGCCGTTTCTTCCAAACCACTACTCACCTGGGGGCCTGAGCAGCAAGTGGAGGTGGCCCTGCCTGCCCCTGGTGCCTCCAACCTCTGCATCTCTGTATGCCACACACTTCAGGCCATGGGCAGAAAAGCTGTGTGGAACATGGGTGTGCGAAGGCAGATTGACTTCTCTTGCCATGGTCGAGGGTAAAGAGCCTGCGCTTTGACTATCCAGTGCCACCCTGGGCAAATCTCTGAGCCTCAGTCTCTTCGTCAGTAAGATGAGCTGTGAAGACTAAGGGAGATCATGCTCATGAGCTAACATTCTCTGCCTAATCCTCAGCACTCCCTGTGAGGTCGGTCCTATCACTGTCTCTCTCCTGCAGATGGGCAAACAGGCTCAGAGGGGTGGAGGCTTCCCCACCTACACCCCAGGTCACATAGTAAGTGACCAAGCTGGGAATCAAACTCACGTCTGTCTTCTGACTCCAGAATCTTCATTCCCAAACTCTCAGTGACAGATAGTGCCCTTACACACATGTAACCATGCTTGGCGTAGAGGGGACTCTGGATGCCCTGCCAGGTGCCCTGGATGAAGGCCTGCACAGCACAGAGAAACACCCACTGAGGAAGTCAGGGTCGGTGCCAGAGGGAGCGCCCAGAGACCAAGTGTGAGTAAGCACACTCTTCATACTTAGATCGACATTCAGGGGCGATGTGTACCCCTCCCCACTCAGTACAGACGTCAGTTCACAGCACACCTGCCCTTCCACCTGGAGGCTCTTCCTTCCCAGCTCTGAGCATGACTCTTACCCTTTCATGGCCTTGGCCACTGTTCTCTGACGTTTCTCAGCACTGCATCAGCCTCTTCCCCGAGTCATCATCACTGTGCCCTGGTTCACAGTTCTCCGGAGATAGTGCTGGGGGCAGATCCCAGCACCACCACTTTCTAGCTGGGTGACCTCAGGTAAGTGCGTCTTCATTTCCTCTTGTGGGACGCGAGGATCACAGTTCTTATTCACATGGCTGCTGTGAGGATTACATGGGCCGATACCTGTAAAGCACATTCGGAAACACACAAAAAGCTCCCTTTTAGTTGACCTCCTCCACCAGACTACATGCTCACAATAATGAACAAGAGCATGGGCCGGCCCGGTGGCTCAGGCCGTTAGAGCTCCAGGCTCCTAACTCTGAAGGCTGCCGGTTCGATTCCCACATGGGCCAGCGGGCTCTCAACCACAAGGTTGCCAGTTTAATTCCGCGACTCCCGCAAGGGCAACTTGACTTGGAAAACCAATAAAGTCCTGTTCCCCTTTGCCAATAAAATCTAAAAAAAAAAAAATGAACAATAGCATGGATAAGCGAACTTTTTTATGTAGAGCGGACATATGTAGGATAGACATTTTCAGCTTTGTGAACCATACGGCTCTGTCACAGCTACTCAGCTCTGCTGTTGTACAAGAGCAGCCAGGCACAGACAATCCATAAATTGGGTGGGCAGGGCTTTGTTCCCATAAACTTTCACTGATGGACACTGAAATTTGAGTTTCTTGTAATTTTTACATGGTAGAAAATATTATTCTTTTGATTTTTCCCCAACCATTTAAAATTGTAAAAACAATTCTTAGCTCGCAGGCTGTTCAAAAACAGGTGGTGGGCTGGGTGTGGCCCCCAGGCCATGGTTTGCTGACTACTGCACAAGGCCAGCTTCTCTTCCTGCTTCTCCAGGCCCTACCCTGATCTCAGATCTTGGATGTCACCCAGACTCGGGTCCCAGCCAACTGCAGGCTCACAGTTCATGTGAGTTAAAATGATCAACTGATCTGACATCCAGAGCTTGTGATTTCTTGGTCTGTGGATCAATCAATCCATTGATCCATGCAGAGTACTATACCAGGTCCCCCAACCAAGGTCATTCTAAGAAACTTCAGAGTCCACACAAAGAAGGGCCTAATGTGCTCAGAATAAGAACTGCATGCCCTGTTTTCTGGTTATTTTGTTTTCACGCATGTCTCCTTTGGAGGGTAGGGGCAGAGGAGGAAAGACGGAGGGCAGAGGATAGGGAGGCAGGGAGCTGGCAGAAGGAAGGACTGGGTAGTGGTGAATGAGGCCCATCAGTGACTGAACCTGTTCCTGTCTCCTCGGGTTCCTTCTGGCTGCTCATCTCCCTCCGCTTTCTGGTTTTCCTGAAAGGCTTGTACTTGGAGTCACCAGGGATAAAGCGAGGGCTGCCCGTTTTGGCAGTGAATTCAGAATTTCACAGTTCTCTTGAGTGCCCCTTGCAGGGGGAAATCCCACAGTCATGCCATCTCTCACGTTGAGTGACAATGGTCACCACTCTCCCTAAAGTCACCTAAAACTCACACTAAGTTACCACAAATCTCGCAAGTCCCTCCCTGCCCTTGGAAGCAGCAGGCTGGAGGTCCCTCCAGTTTACATAATCATGCCCAGACACCTGGCAGCAGGGTCCCCAGAATTCTAGTCCTGACACACACACCGCCACCCTCGTCGCCCTCGGCCACCTGCCCGACCCTCCCTGGTCCTCTCCAAGAGTGGAGGAGGGTGCCTCTTACGCTGTGTGAAGAGGTTCTCACTGGGTTGGTGAGGAGGAGGAGGAGGGCAGAATAATTACTGTCTGGATCTGCATCTCTTGCTAAACTGCTGTAAAAGGAAATGCCAAATATTTATCTAAGAGACTAATCCATCCTAACAAAACAAATTTCCTTTGAGGACAAGGCAGTGTGGAGGTAAGCGGCTCTGAATAAAGCCTTTGTGTAGCGATGGATGGGCACCACAGGAAAATGACTTGGTTTTGCTTCAGGGAAAGTCTGCTGCCCTCCTGAAAACTGCCGTCCGAGCTCATGGCCAGTACATACCAGTCTGAGGTCAAAGGCTGCGGTAGCACTGACAAGAAAACTGCGTGATTACTGATATCCTCCTCCCCCCAAGGGCATTCTCTTCTGATCTTTTCTGAGTCAAAATCTGTGCCCTGAGCTGGCAGAAAGCTTTGGGGTCCATGTGAAGGAACAGAAACTCCATGAGGGGCGGGGCCTGTGTTCAATTTTTTTAAAGCTTTTCTTCGGATGATGATACACTGTTTGCTTATTCATGTCGTTTCCTCTGCCTGTAAAGTCCTTAACCTCTTGGCTACCTGCGGAGTTCTTATTCAAAGCTCAGCTCAAATGGCCCCTCTTCTGCACAGCTTCCCCCTGACCCCCAGAAGAGAGACAGTTGTCATTTATTGCATCACTACTAGGCGCCATGCTCTGTGCCAGGGGCCTCGTGCGCATAACAACCCTATGGAGTAGGTACTGCTTTATTCTCACTGAGGCCCACAGAAGTCAAGTCACTGGCAACGTCACAGAATACTGAACTGTCTGACTGTGGAGCCCAGGGCTCCATAGCTGTGTCTTCCTCTGTGCCATCTCCCTGTTCTGCACATATTTGTACTTTTGCAGCATCTTTTTATGGATCTGTCTCCCCAGGAGGCCAGGTTTCTTTGCAAATGGGGTTTATTCAAAGGTAATTCATCTCTGTATTCACGACACCTAGATTGGTGTTTGACACTCAGCAGCCACTAGTTTATTCAACACATATTCTTAATGGCTACTGTGTGCTAAGGAAGACTTAGTTCCTGCTCTCAAGGAATGTAAGTGTACACAGCAGTAGGGACGTGGAACATACTCATAAACAAATGTCGGTACCACAAGATAGAGGTGAGGAGAAATAAATGCTCTGATGATTTGTAGAAGGATGAGATGTTGGTCTGAGGTGGTGGTGGCATTAAGACTAGGACCCTGGAACATGCTTACGACTTGGGTATAGCGGGCTGGGGGTGGGGGAAGCATGGGAGCTCAGAGAAGGGAGGACATGGACAAACTTGCCCTTGAAGTCCAAATACCAGCTGATGACCAAAGTGACACATCCCTTCATGTCACTGAGGGAGAAAAGGGCCATTTCAGACTGTGTAGGAGCTGCTGGAAAAAGTCAGCCAGCAATCAGATTGTGAAGAAGAGCTGGTCAGGGTAGACCCGTGTGGGGGTGGGGTCGGGTGGGGGGGTCACTTTGGGTGACTGACCCAATGTGGAGCCAGTTTGGGTGAACGAACAAAGACGATTTCCCAACAGGAATTCTGTGCCAGCTCTTTAACAAATCTTCTCGCAGTATAATACAAACTACCGCCATGTATTGAATACACAGTTCTTCTGATTCTCATGATTGCAACAGGTACAGTTGTCTCCATTTTGCAAATAAGAAAATCGAGGCTCATAAACCCAGCACAGAATAAAATGCCTGAGATTTAGAGTCAGAAATCTTGGTTCCAGGCATATTCTTACTTTCCTATACTGATGGCAGAATCTTTTTAGAAAATAATTTGTTTTAAGTTATAAAGAGTCTAAAAATGCTCATATCCTTTAAACCAATAATTCTACTTGTAGGGAGCTATCTAACAAAGTAATCCTAAAATGCGTTTTTGATCTTTTTCAATAGCTGCCCCCAGTGACACCGTGTCAAAACCCTTTTTCTCACTGCATAGCTTAATGATGGATGCTGTAGAGTCTCAGCTACTTTCAGGAATTAGAATAGCCTCCTTCTGGTATTTATGATTTGTTTCAAATGTTTACACAAATATTGATTTTTAAAATGTCCATTTCAAGCTTCTCTTCAAAGCTCTTGCCCTGTCCCCTCCCTGGGAAGCTAGGCCTGGCCATGGCCAAGGTGGTTTGAGTAGAGGGTGGGAGACGTAGCCTTCTCCACCACTTCCCCACCAGTTCTTCTCTGCATTTGGGCTGGGGTAGGGCTGGGGAGGTACAGGTCTTCCAACCCCACAGCCTCACGGAGGAGGCCTTCTCTCTGTTGGTTGGCTGCTGCTCTTCAAGACTAACTGGCTGTTGTCTTTCTCTGCGTGGCAGCATCTAAAAACTGGTTCTTTTGTGCAAACCTTTCTGAATCTCAGCTTCCTTATCTGTAAAATGGAAAGAAAAGGAACTTCCTTATGTGGGTGATGTGAAAACAAAGTAAGACAACGTATGTGGGAACACTGTCAACTATAAAGCACTATGTAAGCAGTTATTGGCTATTATTATTCTTTTGAGGAGCCTATTATTTGAAATGTCTACCATTATTTGGATACCTCCACTTGGGGATCCAATAGGTATTTCACTTACTAGGTGGAAAGTGAACTGGTGAATTTTCCCTCAGATCCGCTCTTCCCCAAGTCTTCCCCATGTTGTAAAGAGCAACTCCACTCTTCTAGTGAGCAGGCCAAAGCCTTGGCCCTCTCCTTCTCTCACACTCAACATTCAATCCATCAGCAGACTCTGCTGGCTATACTTTTAAACTGCATCTACCCCATCCAAGCCACATCCTGGCAACAATCCTCCAATCGGTCTCCTTTCTCCATCCTTGCCTCCCTGTGATACACCCTGCAGCAGAGGAGCCTTTTCAAACATAAACTGGTTCACGTCACTTTTGGCTCCAAACCCTCTTATGGCTTTCCATCTCACTCAAAGCAAATCCAAAGCCCTGCCAAGGCGGTCAAGGCCCCATGTGATCTGGTCCTGGTTCTCTGACCCTACTCCTGCCACTCTCTCCCTCACTCACGCAGCTCCAGCCTATAGGTCTCTTACCTATTTCTTTCACACGCCAAGCATCCTCCTACCTCGGCCTTTGCACTCTCGTCCCTCTGCCTGGAATACTCCTTCTCCATATAGTCACAGGGCTTGTTCCCTCACCTGGACAGAGTTGTTTTCGCTGACCCACCAAGTCTAAAACAACACACTTCTGCCCTCTCCCTTTGCCCTGTTTTTCTTCCTTCCTAGTACTTAGTGCCCCTCACCTGTTACAAGTTTGTTTATGGTTTGCCTTGCCCCAGTAGAACACAGGACTCTGCCTACTGCTACATGCCCAGCATCCAGTACAGAAATGAATTCCTTTATGATGAATTTCTTTATAATGACTGTTCCATAGTTGCATTTGCCCAAGTCCAATGGCAATTTTCATGCCCTGGGGATTCTTCTGGACTGTGTCCCCTTCCTTGTGTAGTGGGGAAAGTCACATGCTTCCTTCTATGTCCTGAAGGGGAACACAAGCCTATTTTCCATGTTCAACTTTAAGTGGAAATACCCTATGCTTGGGGTTTGGGGTTTAAGAGAAGAGGAGGGGATCTGCCCTCATGTCTGACCGTCTTTAACCCTCTTCCTGAGGCCTATAGCTGGCTGGCGTCTGGCAAGATTCATTCCGCCGAGTCCATTTTCTGGGAAGTTGTGTTGTGGGAAAGATAAACACATGTAAACAACCAGAAATGTGATCTAGGGGATGGGTAGGTGTGGAGAATTGACTGCAGTTACAAAAGGTGGAAGGAGGAGGCCCCAGCAAAACATGCACCCAGGGCTCCACAGAGTTCTTACTGGTCTTCAGAGTTGGGAGGTGGGGTCATGTACACCACACAGGACCATGAACTCTGGGGACACTCTCATCTACCTTCACCACCTTCCTTGCCTCAGCTTTCACAGGAGGCCAAAATAAAACTGGAGCCACTCTGTCTGCATGGTGACTATGTTTGACCCCAGCCTGCTTTGTCTTAAGGGGAGGAGCCCATCTCTATTCTCACTATAGGCTCTGATCCCCATAGAATTACAAAGAATTACCGATTTATGGGCCCACGTGGTCCTGATACTCCTGTTCTTCCAGTGCTATAGGCGCCAACCCTGCTCTGCTGACTTGCGCTGGCGGTGGGCCACCTTATATCCTGCGCCTTACACGGAAAGCTGCACTTCCCAGAACTGTTTTCAACAAGCTGCTCTATTCCTCAGATCTGCCTGGACTGGCTAGGGCACTCCACAACAATGTTCTCTTTTCCTTTAGCAGAACTAGACTCTGGCTCCAATCCTTTCTTTGCCACCAGATGCAACTGCCCAGGAGGGACCAGCAGGGGGAGCCAGAGAAATTCTGATTCTTCAGCGAGACGAAAGGATCAAGGATAAAAACTACTTCTCAAGAGGCTCAGGTAATTGTCTCTTCGTTTAAGAGTTCTTACTGGTCTTCAGAGTTGGGACGTAGGGTTATCTGTGTTATTCACAAAAGCAGGTAAGAAGAAACTCAAAACCTCCCTCAGGGAAAATACTGAGATGTAAGTTCTATCTACCGTTGCCCAAGGGGGAAGGAGTGTTTGGTAATGATGATGAGACGGGAATCCATGGGAGTAGAGGATGAATTCTGTTCTTAGTAGCACTGTGAGGTCACTGGGCAACCTTGTACAAGTCCCATAATCTCTGGGAGCTCCTCCTTTCTAAAGACAGGGACATATTACATACTGAAACAGCACTTGTAAATGCTTGTTTTGGCAACATGAGAGAAATTCAGAAGACAGGTTCCCATATGTCTCCTCATCAGTGTGACATCTCAGGAATAGTAATTTACAAAAAAGCATAGAGCAGATCATAAGGCTGGTGCCACTCCTGGCCCCCGGAAAGCTCTGGCTCAAGAAAGAGGTTTTCTTAGCAGCCATTCTGCCCCCGAAGTTTAATTCACAGCTGGCAGAAAGTATTGGGTCTGAGGTGAGGCTAATGGGAGTAGTCCAACTTTCAGTGAGGATGAACTAAAAACAGCAGCCATCATTCCCTGACATCAGGAAGTGGGGCTTGATAGTTAATGAGTCTGGATTCAGAAGAAACAGTGCAAACAAGGCTGTCTAGGACAGTAAAATCAACACAGAAAACAGGGTAAAATCAACTCAGAAAGCAGGGTAAAATAAGAACTTGACAAAACCAAGCACAGCACAGTAAGGCAATAAAAAAAACACTCGTTAATTATTTTAAATGATAAAGGTATTGATTATATAAATGATCCCCATAGAAGTACATGCTCCAAAAAAAGTGAAAAGGAAAATACAGAGTACTGATAATAATATATAAATGTATTACAAATCAGAAGTACGTCTGGAATAATAAAAACAGAGCACTCACAAAGCTACAGTAATCAAAACAGCATGTTACTGGTATAAAAATAAACATAGATATTAGTGGAATAGAATTGAGAGTCCACTATGGAAAACAGTTTGGCAGTTCCTCGAAAAGTTAAACATAGAATTACCCAGGAATTCTACTCCTAGGTATACACCCAAAAGAATTTAAAACAGGTATCAAACAAAAACCTGTACATGACTGTTCGTAGCAGCATTACTCATAATAGTAAAAAGGTGGAAACAACCCAAGTGTCCACCCACTGATGAATGGATAAACAAATGTGGTAGAACCATATAAAGGGATATTATTCAGTCATAAAAGGGAATGAAATACCGACATATACTGCAACATAGATGAATTTTGAAAACATTATGCCTAGTAAAAGAAGGCAAACACAAAAGGTGAAATGTAGTATGACTCCATTGATTTAAACATGTCCAGAATATGCAAATCCATAGAAACAGAAAGTAAGTAGATTAAGGGTTGCCAGAGAATGGAGAGTAACTGCTAATGGGTGGTAGGTTTCTTTTTGAGGTGATGAAAATGTTCTGGAATTAGATAGTGGTGATGGTTGCACAACCTTATGAATATACTAAAAACTGCTGAATTACATACCATGAAATGGTGAATTTTATGGTATATGAATTATAGCTCAATAAAAAATTGAGCATTCATAATTCTTTTTGTTCTTAAATTTACTTAAGTTCATTAAAATTTGGTTTTTTGTTGTTGTTTTGTTTTTTTTAGATTTTATTGGGGAAGGGAAACAGGACTTTTTGTTGGGGAACAGTGTGTACTTCCAGGACTTTTTTCCAAGTCAAGTCTCAATCTTAGTTGTGGAGGATGCCATTCAGCTTCAAGTTGTTGTCCTTTCAGTCTTAGTTGTGGAGGGCGCAGCTCAGCTCCAGGTCCAGTTGTCGTTGCTAGTTGCAGGGGGCACAGCCCACCATCCCTTCTGGGAGTCAAGGATTTGAACTGACAACCTTGTGGTTGAGAGCCCACTGGCCCATGTGGGAATCGAACTGGCAGCCTTCAGAGTTAGGAGCATGGTGCTCTAACCGCCTGAGCCACCGGGCCGGCCCTAAAATTTGTTTTTAAAACTATTTATGTCTTAATGGTACAGGGATATACTGACATCTGAAGGCTTGTGTGCCCCTTTCCTTGCAATTCATTTGTTACCATCAGTTCCCATCTCATCTTCAATCCTCAACTGCATACCAAACCTCCGTCATTACCCAAACACAGACTGCCAAGCTCTTGAATACTTCAGCACCTGTGCTCATGCTAGTCCTTCTGCCTGGAATCTTGCACCCTCTGTCCACCTCATCCAATCTTTTTTATTATTTTTTTATTTTAAGTGTGTTTTTCCAGGATCCATCAGCTCCAAGTCAAGTAGTTGTTTCAATCTAGTTGGGGAGGGCGCAGCTAACAGTGGCCCATGTGAGGATCAAACCAGCAACCCTGGTGTTATGAACATTGCACTCTAACCAACTGAGCTAACTGGCTGCCCCCACTTCATCTAATCTTATCTTGTCCTTCAATACCCAGCACAAATGTCACCGATGCCTTGAAGCTTCTCCAACTTCACTCCGCCCCCACTCAGAAAATGTTACTTTCTCTGTACCTCGCTCTATGTTCCTCTACAGTGGCATTTCTTATACTACATTGTAATGGTTTGGTCCCATGTTTGTCCTCTCCTTCCCTCTTCCCTCTCCACCCCACACTAGGACCACAAGGAGGCACAACTTTCCTATTCCATCTTGGACACTAATGCAGTACTTAGAATAGAGTAGGAAGAGAAGAAACTAACATTTACTGAATGCCTAATAAGTGCAGGGCACATAACAATCTTCATAACCATCCTTTGAAGTACATATTAATTACCATCCCCATTTTAAAGTTGAGTGACTTTCTCAAGATCATTCAGTTTAAGTGATGGAGTGGAGAAGCTGAGATCAGAATTGGATTTCTGCCTCTAATATCCAGCACAGTAAGGTTGTTATCAGACTGCCTGACTACATCTCCTGGCTTTTCCACTTATTATCTTTGTGGCTTTAGACAAGTTACTTAACCTCTTTATGATTGTTTCTTCATTTACTAAATGAGAATAATAATAGTGCTTACAATAAGATTTTTATAAAAAATAGGTAAGATGCACTTAAAACGTATCTGGCACATACTAAGTGCTCACTAATGTTAGTTATGATGTTTAATACTGTCCCATGTTGAGGTGTTTGGTAAACACTGGATGGCTGGATAAAATGTACATTATTCTATGCTGCGATTGCGAGATTATCCATCCTGTCAAGTCAGGACTAGAGTCTCTTAGGAATCCAAAGAGGGAATGTAAAAAATCCAACAAATAAAAATACTGAAGTGACAACAGATTGACCTTTGTAACTCTTTGAATTGAATTGACAATGGTCACAAAATTGAGAGGAAACAGAACATTTTCAACCCTACAGCCAGGTCATTTGGATTTGCTTAGCTAGCAATAACAAGAGCAACATCAGAGGTTTAGCCAGGCTCTTTTAGCTTCTGGTTCTAGATGGTGGCAGTAACAACAATAATGGCAGAAGTTCTTCATATGTGTGAGGCACTCTTCTAAGTGTTTTACATATGTTAACAATTTAATGTTTATTGGAGATTTTCCTACTAATCTATCCAAGAGATCCGAAACTCAGGGCGAAAGCATGTTGCTGGCTGATGGGAGAGTCACTCTAGGAACGGGAGGCTTTCTCATAAATCTGATGACTCGTGAAGGTGACAAAAGGTTAGGCTACTCAGTGAGGGAGAGGACAAGATCCTAGAAAGTGGAAATGTTCCACCACTGCCTGGGCAGAAACAGCCTGGCTGCAGTGGGGCAGAATTTCTTATTTCTAATGTCAGGATAATAAGGAAGCTGCTGCCAATACTGCAGAAAACTCAAGAACACTTAGCAGCGATGGCTGACTTCCAACTGAGCCATTAAAGTAAATGTAGAAGAAAGCTCCAGGTAGAAATATCACTGTGAACTCAAGAGAACACACTGAGAGTGTTTGAAGCTGGTACTTAACCTTCTATTATTGAACTCAGGATCTTGCCATGCTGGGGCCAATCTGAGTCCATTTATAACACCCCCCATTGCACTGCTCACTTCTGTTATCTGGGCTTCACAGAGGGTGAGAAGGGCAGCAATCAGGTCTTAGGGCTGGGCCTCATAGTGATAAGATGTTGATTTCTCTCGTCCTTGCATTTCCTTCCAGCTACAATCACTCTATGATCTCATTTGAGATTCTTTTCTTTTTTCTCCATTTGACTCTGACAGAGTCTGAAGAAGATATATTGTAACATTAATTAGTATTTCCTGACATACACATTCTTTAAAGGATTTTTCTTCAGAGGAAATGGGGTGGAATCAACCATGCGAAAAGATGGGTGAAGAAAGTTTTGAAGAGAACAATCCACAGGACAGTGCACAATGGGAGAGACAGCCAGGAGGGAACTAAGATGATGAAGGGAAAAGCAGTCCCTGACACAGAAGGTAGACAGGTTCAGAAAGGTTAAGTAACTGTTTGCAGACTGAAGCATACACAGTAATAGTAGAATGAAATGCCAGGATTCTAAAGGTGGAAGAGAGGTATTTTTCCAGCTACCTGTTTTTCCCCCACCCAGGATATATTTAATAAACATCTGATTTACATACAGCTTACATAAATACAAATGCTAACTATAACTGTGTATGATAAAAGTAATTCATGGCAGGGGCCATCCTGGTGCCTCAGGTGGTTGGAGCTCCATGCTCCTAACTCCGAAGGCTGCCGGTTTGATTCCCACATGGGCCAGTGGGCTCTCAACCACAAGGTTGCCAGTTCAATTCCTCAAGTCCTGCAATGGATGGTGGGCTCCGCCCGCTGCAAGTAAGATTGAACACAGCAGCTTGAGCTGAGCTGCCGCTGAGCTCCCGGATGGCTGTTGGATGGCTCAGTTGGTTGGAGCGTCTCCTCAACCACAGGGTTGCCAGTTCAACTCCCGCAAGGGATCGTGGGCTGTGCCCCTGCAGCTGACAGCAGTGGCTGGACCTGGAGCTGGGCTGCGTTCTGAACGACTGGGATTGAAGGGACAACAGTTTGACTTGGGAAAGGTCCTGGAAGTACACACTGTTCCCCAATGGAGTCCTATTCCCCAATACAAAAATCTTTTAAAAAATAAACAGAGACACAGGGTGGTTAAGTAACTTGCATAAGCTCACACAGCTATTAAGTGGCAGAGCAGGATTCAAACCCAGGCGGCTTGACTCAATTTGGGGTCCAGGTCCACTCCCCTCTCACCTCGATCATGCAACATCTTCCTGGCTGGCCTTCTGGCTTTCTGTTGTGGCTTCCTCCAATCCATCCTGCGGCCCAAGTGATCTCACTAAAACTTAAGTTTGACTCTTGTCACTGTCTTAAAACTCTTCACTTGCTCCTCACTGTCTTCAGGATAAAGTCCACCCTGGGGAATCTCCATAACTTGGTCAGCAAGTACTTACCTCTTTGGCTTCATGTTTTTGTTTTTGGCTCTCATTTTAATCACCACCCTGAATGTTCCACTAGCCACAGTGATAGCTTACACTTCCATACTTCTGCACATCGTCTGACCTGCCAAGAACACTTAACTCCTTCCCCTTTTAGATTTTACTTTTTCTGATACATCTTTTCTGGCCTCCTAAAACCAGGCCATATGCCCTTCCCGTGAGCATCCACAGCCCCCACTACTAATCACAGCTGTAGCATTTATTTCACTGTTGTTTTGCCTGTCTACTAGTATTTGCTCTGTCACAAGATGGTAAGCTTCTTGAGAACAAGGACCATGTAGGATTCACTGTTGTAGCCTTAGTACTCAGCTCAGTGCCTGCCTGGTACACAGTAGACATTTAATACATAATGATTGAATCAATAAACCTTTATTGTCTATATCACACTCTTTCACACCTATTGATAAAAACCCTATGTTGCTTTTATTTTCATATGTATTAGCCTGAGCTTATAACTGGACTGTAAGTTTCTAGAAGACAGCAAATATACTCAGTACTTCTAAATTAGAGGTTACTGACGAAAAAACTGACACAGCTAACATTTATTCAGGGCTCAATGAATGTCGACAATCCAGTAATAGAGGGACTATTTCTTTCTCTCTCTCTTTCTCTGCATATGAGGAAACTGAGTCACAGAGAGTTTAGTAGCTTCCCTAAGATGACATCGCTAGTAAGTGACAGTTGGGATTTGAATCCCGACATTGATGCCTGTACTTTTAAACACTATACTAATAGGCTAAGGAAACTTAGATTTACAGATGCTAAGTAATTTACCCAAGATCATATCATAGTATTGGGCTGGACTGGAACCCAAGTCTTTCCAAAGCCTTTTAATTATTTGACATACTGCTTCTCTTGTTTTAAATGTCAATGCTAAAGCTCATACTAGGTGTTGATAAATTTTAAAAGCTGCAAATCCAATTTACTAAGATTGGAGAATATTAGATTCCAAAAGAGGCAGAGTTGTAGTTTATTGGGTTGGTTTACCTTAAATACGGGTTTCAATGTGAAAGCCATGTGTTGTAAGACTGGCCTCAGTCAAAATCCTCTCTCAGGAATGTATGCTTCCCTTTATTTCTCAAAATCAGTGATGTGTTGTTCCCAAGTTCTCTGCTTTTGTGGTTCCTCAGTGTGGAATGTCTTGTTTCTGAAAGGAACCTGTGACCCACAAGCCTTCTTGGCTGTTTTATTGTTTACTCTTAAAAAATTACTACTCCCTGTAGGCTTATTAGACTCACTTTCCTTACATAGTACTCTGCTTTTCCCTTTATTTCAAACATTTATTAGACACGTACCAAAATGGAAATAACCTAACTCACTGAAGGCCATACTTTCAAAGAAACAGCCTTGGGTTTAGATATTTTGACTGCAATATTATTTCCTTAACAAGCTTCATAAAATCATCTCCTGCTCAGTTTGCAATCATACACCCAAACATCTTTCAGCAAAATCTCAGTGGCTACTTTTACAGCATGTGGTATGGAAAGAATAGCTGGAGCCAAGTCATTAGATCTTACTCCAAAGATTTTTACCAATACCTTGGCCCTCTTTTGCTAACAAAAATGATTCTTATGCTTTTTAACAGATTTATAGCTTCCTTATTAGAGCTCTCCCACTAACATACCATGTTATCAAAATGAACTGCCATCCTTCTTGGGAAATGCTCTGGAGGCTATTTCCTGAGTTAACAGTCTGGCCTTATCTGTCTGGATTAGTACTGATTTAATTTGAAACCAATAGTCAAATATCCCTGAAATATTTAGTAAAATATGAGTATTATATTTCACAGCATTGTCTTCAGGAATATAAACAATCCAAAATCAGTATTTGAGTAGTGCTGTATCATTATTATTGTAGCAATATTTCCAGAAGAAATCTGAAGTCTGGAGTAACTATCAGCCATAAAATATGGCCATATTATACCAATAAATGAAGTAAAATTCAAATCTGGATCATGAGAAAAAGACCAAAACATCATCAGTGATGATGACAGCCACCTCTCTGAACTAAATCTGATTTTCCTGAGGAAGGAAAGTACTGAACCTATTATAATAGAATATGCCTTTGAAGGACTGAGTAACAAGCCCATCATTCCTGGAAAACAAATCAAATCACACTGGTAAATATATTATTAGTTAGAAAGGAGAAAAAGCAGAGATGACTAAGCTGAACAAAATCTCCTCTGGCTTGTTTTACATCTTTTCTAGGCAACAATGTTCCTGATAAGACACATGGCACAAAATATGGTTTTGCTATATATCAAGGTGTGTAAGTTAGAGAAGATAGCAGTTTCTTAAATAGAAAAATTAGATGATAACAGAAAAGGTAAAGAAGCTTTGGGATTCTGAGGAAGAAATACTGGCACCCCTACAGGGGCATCCTATGTAATCTGAAAATGGTACAAGTGCTGGCCTGTGTACAGCCTGTCTCTATCATAATTAGAGAGAAAAGTTTATAATCCAGCAGAAGTAGCCTTTCAGAGTCTAAGGTGCAGCATTTCATCAGACAACAATTGAGCACTCACTGCATACAAAGGCAATAGATCAGGTGCTGAGCGATCAATCCAAAAGAACCTCCTGCTACTCTAAAATTTAAAAATGCATTTTCATTTTCTCAAGCCTATATATTTTATATAATGAAACAAAATCCAGATAGCTCTTGCAGTGGTGTGGACCCACGAGGAAAATTGTGTAACTCCCTTCCCCTTTAGCCTTTGCCTGTAGAAATACCCTCACTGGTTCCCTGAAAATAGTGTAAGATTTCTCTAGGAAGTGAAATACCACCGTTACTCTCTCCCTTACCGTTTCACTTTTTTTCATAACACCTAAGACCACCTGACATTTTATATATTTATCATTTGTCTTTCCCAATTAGAACATGTTTCATGAGGGCAGAGATTTCAAATATTTTGTTCACAGATATATTCTGAGTATCTAGAACTATATCTAGCATGTAGTAGGGGCTCAAAAATTTTGTAAATAAAAGTGTTTAAAAAGACCCCTATATATTGTTAGAATTGCTAGATTCTAAAAATTTGGCCTATCTATGCATACGTGTGTGAGAGAGTAAATTGACCGACTGTGTGGTATAATTCCCAATACAGATCAAGTCAGGAGTCAGAGGACCAGAAGCTTATGTGAGGAGATAGGAGGGTGACTGCAAAAACAAAGCAAAGCAACGTGTCTTATTAAAAAGACTGAAGGAATCAATCACTGTCAGCAAATTTCTCGAAACTAAATTTATTTCTGTCCTTTCCATGTCTGAAATCTGACTGTAGTGAATTCAAATTCACTTCAGATTAGTTGGGATTTGACATTAGCTTTCTTCCTTACCAATTTTATTTAGTAAAGTTTTTTTCTCTCTCTCCACTCTAAATTACTCCCTGCAAGATGCACGCTCTCAGAGGGAACAGTCTCCCATTTCTATTTTGAGAGTTGCCTGAGTCACAAGGTAGTCTTGGCGAATCACCCTGCTCTATCTCTCGGTGTATTGAGGCTGCCTGGGAACTTGAACTGTCAGCCAAACAGGAAGAGGGCCCTTCTGCCTAACTCCAAAAGGCCTAAGCCATATGGATGTGGTGAGGTTTAATGATGGATATAAATCACTGCAAATGGATTTCCCACAGGGTGGAGGGGAAAGCAAACATTTAACTTCCTCTATATGAATTCAGGGCTGTTAGAAAGGATAGACTATTAAATATGGCTGAGCAAATGTCCCAATGTTTGCATAACATGTGTTTTCAACTAAAAGACTCCTTCTATATATGATAACCCAAACTCCAAATATAAGCAAAGGAATATGTCTGATCTGACCGTAGCAGATCAGTAGTTCCAAAAAAAAAAAAAAAAAAAAGAAAGTCAATGTCCATAAACACGTGTAAACCACAAAGGCCCTTTTTCTTTTTCAAGAAGGGGTTACTCCCACCTGGTTATTTGTGCCCCCTCGGTGGTCTTGAGTTCCTCTCAGTTGTTGCAGCTAGCATGTCCTCCCTAAGCTGTACTGCCCTAGTGACTATAATTCCAAACCCCCTGCCCAGCAATGATGCCTCTTGACAGAATTACTTTCTGTACTCACACAAATGGAAACAGAAGAAATGAAAAGCCCTGGGGATGCGGCCGGTGCAGGTCTCAAACTGATCTGCTGTTAAACACAACCTGAATTTCTCTGCCTCCCTTCATTTAGCAGAGTTCCTCTCTTGGCTCAGGGTTAGCGATCTGGCGTGGCATAGGAGGCTTAGGACCCAGGAGGCGCCTTTCAGCCGAAAAACACCTCGCTGCAGCAAGCGAGCTGGGAAGCTCCCAGTGCTCAAGAGAGGCTGTTTACCAGAAGAGCCTAACAAGGGCAGGTCTGGCTGCAGGGCTGGGGCAGGGAGGCAGAGCTGCCGCCAAAAGGGACTCTGGTTGGACACTGGCTGGTCAATCACCTGCAAGATGAAGGTGGTGAGGATGCTGTTAGCCTGGGTGCAAATATTCCTCCTCAGCAACATAGTCCCCGTACAAGTCTCTGGATCTGGAGGTAAGATTACAATCTTTCCTTTCTGCAGCAACTTAAGGAAGCAGAAAGGGAAAAGCTCCCCCTTTCCCAAGCATGGCCAGGCTCCGCAGGAAGAGGACAGGAAATGAAGCTTTTAGGTGGTTTCTGTTGTCCCGTGGTAGCTTTTTTCCCCTTCTTTCCCTGCAAGAGACTTGCAGCTCCATCTTTGCGATTAAGAACAAAGGCAAATAGTCACTTTCTCTTTCCTTTTCCTTGCCTGTGGCTCTTGGGTGGCTGGAACTTGAGGGTTTATCCCTCCTGCTCCCCAAGTCCTGTTCTTGTCAGGGGCTTTGCACGGCGCGGCCAGAGCACAGGCCCGCCTTCCCCGGCCTCTTCCCGCGGCTCTCCTGCTCGGGGGAGTGGAAGTGTGGCGCCCCATCCAGGCAGCTGATGAGGCAGGTTCCCTCCGTTTGAGGGTGTCTTTTGCCTAACTCTATCAAGGCTTTTGTAGAATTCTCTTGGCACTGTTGCCTGTTGGAAGTTTGGCCATGTCCGCAGAGAAGGGTACACCAGAGTTTACGTAACACGGAGTTACAACACAGGGATGCATTTCAGGCCTGGCTGCCCACTGACCCAAAACAGCCAGGCCCTCCCCCGCACCCTCCTCCTGAGGGGCCACAGGGACCAGAATAACGACCCTTTGCACTTGTGCAGTGTTTTCCGGCTTAAAAAATAAAAAAAAAGAGGTCTGGGCACCGGCGGGGTTTTCCACGTGAGGCAGGGAAGCCCAGCAGGACCTAGGGTCTCCCAGCCGGAGTGACCCGGACTTCCCTGCTCGCCACCCAGTGTCCACCCAGTGTCCACCCAGTGTCCGGGGGACTCCTTTTCCTCACAGGCTGCTTCTGGGACAACGGCCACCTGTACAGGGCGGACCAGCCCTCTCCCTCGCCGGGCCTCCGCTGCCTCAACTGGCTGAATGCGCAGAGCAGCCTGGCCTCTACCCCCGAGTCCGGTGAGTGTCCACCCTGGGCGGTGGGCGGGAGGCGGCCGCGGCCGCGAGCCCGGCCCGGGTCCATGGCGCCTTCTCTCCCCTCCCAGGCGCCGGCAACCACAGCTACTGCCGGAACCCAGACCAGGACCCGCGCGGGCCCTGGTGCTACGTCAGCGGCGAGGCCGGCGCTCCGGAGAAGCGGCCGTGCGAGAACACGCGCTGCCCAGGTACCCGCCTCAGACCCCGGGAACCTCAGAAGCCCCCAAGCCCAGGGCGCCTGGGAGCGGCTGTTACAGCCTCCACGCACGTGCGGCCGCACGACGCCGGCTGGCCCAGCCACGCCCCCGCGCCGTCCGATTGGCCAGGGCTATCTCCAGGCCGCGGGGCCCAAAGCTCATTGGCCACCGCAGCCTCTCGGAGTGAGCTCATCCTACGCGACCGCCTTGTAAACAACCGTGGGAGGCGGAGCTCCGCCCCTGGGCCGCGAGCTCTGTGCCCGCCCCGCTGCCTGGGGTAGCCCGAGGGACCCGCGTCCAGGGTCCCACACCCTTAGCGATCCCCTCAGTGTTTACTGACAGTTTGTGCATCACCTGCTCTCTGCTAGGCTATGCTCACAGCGTCCCCTGGGAAGAAACTGGGGGATCTAAGCCTCAGAGAAGTTCAGCAACTCACCGAAGGCAATGGCAGCGTCCAGATTTGAATCCAAATTTCTTAGATTCCAGAGCGCAGGCTTGTTGCTTCAGAGGCAGCAAGACAGTTCTCTAGGATTAAATGGAATACGTAAAGCATATAACAGGGATTGGCGTGAAGCTTGGGCTCAATAGAGGTGAATTGTCCAGAAGACTGGGACACTGGGACTGTCCCCTGTTATGGGGGGGGCACCCTGGAGAGGATGGCAAGGATTTGAACAGAAGAAGACATGGGAGGCAGGAGAGGCCTTATGGCCTTCCCCTTACATTTCCCTTGTCCCAGCAATGGTACAGCCCTTTCAGGCTTGGTCTTGCCGCCGGGGCAGGGTTTGATTTCAATGGGTCATTCTAAGGTGGACACCCCCTACTCCCCCAATTCTCAGGCCTGGTTTAATTGTGGAATTCATGCAGGTCACTCTCTGATGAGAGCTGTTTCCCACTTCACTTCCAGAGACCGCTTCCCAGGACCCGCCAACCTCCACAACAGAAACCAAGGAGGCGTCTGAAGTGCCAGGTGGAGATGAGATGCAGGTGTTTGCTCCTGCCAACACCCTGCCTGCCCAGAGCGAGGTGGCAGCTGTTCAGCCAGTGATTGGAATCAGCCAGCGGGTGCGGGTGAACTCTAAGGAGAAAAAGGATCTGGGAACCCTAGGTAGGACTGCCCCACCCCTGTGCTGTGGGATTCATGGAATATTTGCTGATTATCTGGGGTGAGGCTAATGGGGTCTTGTGTCCTGTCCTTGGCAGGTTATGTGCTGGGCATTACCATGATGGTGGTCATCATCGCCATTGGAGCTGGCATCATCTTGGGCTACACCTATAAGAGGTCAGTAGCTTCTCTTCTGGGCTCCCTGAGAGGACGGGAGGAAGGTACACAAAGTCAAATCACACTCCTTTGGGTCATTACTCAAAAAGAAAGTGAGGAAAGAGGAAATACCAGCTCAAGATGCAGAGACTTGGTTCTAGTCTTTACTAGGCGACCTTAGACAGACCGTTTCCTTTGGTACCTTTACTCCTCACCCAAAAACCTTTTGAAGTAGGTGTTCTTGTTCCCCATTTTATAGATGAGGAAACCTTTGTCAGAGAGGTAAAGTGAGTTGCCCAAGGTCACTGCCTGGGAGTGGCAGAACCTGGATTCAAACCCAGCTCTTTTGATACCAAATTCCCTGATGGTCTAAGCCAGTGTGTCTGGGGTGAAGTGAGTGGCACTGCAGAAATCAGGCTGGACACTCACTGCAGGGATCCAGAGATGGAATTCTTTCTGTGAGTTATAAAATTCTGCTATAAGAAGAGGTCCCCAGCCATCACTTTTGCCACTGTGGCTTGAATTTCCTGAGCCATAAGGCTGTCCTCTAGGACAGGATGAAAAAAGTGAGTTGGAGGACAGAGAGACTATTTACTACCCCTCACCACATATCAGAAAGCCACATATCAGAAAGAGGCTACCTGGGAAACCCAGGGACATGACCTGTGTCATGAGACAGCAAGAGGAAAAATGCTTATTTTGAGAGGGTTCCCTGAGAACCTATGGCAAAAGCTGTCATATGACAGGTGCATGATGATAAGCCAGAGTTGCATTCATTTTTATAGGAATGGCTGGCTCTGGGAAAATTATTTGCCATTTTGGGGGATTTGTCAGAATCAGGGGATTTGACCTCAGCTCTGATTTTCTGTGTTATTTTTCTCCTGTGGTCTGAGAAGGCTTCATGTAAGGAAAGTGACATGGTGGCCTGCATGTCTGAGCCCAGGGCCCTAGTGAATCACCCAGCATTAAATAAACCTAAGGTGTACTTAAAGGTGATGTAGTCAACCTCCTCATTTTACAGATGAAAAAGGGAAGGTGTTGAGTAACAACAACGACAAAAACAACACTAGAAGCAGCAGCAGCAACAAACATTTAACATATGCCAGATACTGCCTCAAGCAGTTGCATGCTTTAACTCAATTCTCACAATCACTTTTATGAGGCAAATAATGTTATTAATCCCCAGTTTACAGATTATGAAACTGAGGCAAAATAGGATATGTACCTTGCCTGAGATTACACACCTAACATTTGGTGGAACCAAGTTTTAGCCCTGCCCTAACTAGCTGTCTGTGAGACTTTGGGCAAGGTGCTTCTATTTCCTGCTCCAGAACATTGCTGTAGCTAAGGCATGTGACTGCTTAGCTCGGTGGTCACAAACAATAGCTGTTTTTCTTTTCTGTAAAATGTGGGTACTGTACTAGCACTCTCCAAGCCCCGTTCCTTCTCTAATTTTCCGTGATTCAGGAAGCAGCGGTTCAGAGAAGGGAAGTATTGAGCTGAGAGGGTCTCCTGAGTCCCAGTCCAAGGTGGTTGCCCCCAGTGGGATGGTTGACATGGCAGGTCTAGGGACACCTGCTTCTTCATATCAGAGAGTTAGAGGAAATGATGTAGTGGCCCCGGCCTACAGTTTGTAGTCAGAACCAAACCATGTTAGCTGAGTTTAACCCTCCTTATTCAGCCACTGGATAGCAGTTGACTCTCCTCCAATCTTGTGACAGTTTCCAGGCCTCCAGGTGCTTGAATTGACTAAATGTTCTTAATTCCAAGCTCAGTTCTCATGCCCATTGAGGAAGCCAGGCCTTTCTTCTAGATTTGCTACTCTTAGATTGTCATGAGACTGCCCTGAAGCCTAATATTTACTTTCCTGTAAACTTAGGGCAGGACACCAAGTCACCAGACTCCCCGTCACTAACCACCGGACCACCCCTTTCCTCGCAAAAGTTCTCTGAGAACACTATACAACAGGAAACCACATGTGGGCTAGCGGCAAGCTCTCCCCAGAGTCAGAGAACACGTGTCCTGTTGAGTGTATGTTCTGCCACTGTGCACCTCGGTTTCTTGTCTGTTAAATGGGGATATATCCTCCCTCCACACACATCATAGCCACCCCACACTCCCCCACACCCAAGATTATTACAAATAGTAAATAGTAGAACACTTGTAGGATCTTGCCCAAGCCTCATGGCCACACTAGAAGAATTACTTTTACACTGTTTTACATGCCATGTCCAAGGTACACCGTTAATAAGCTGTGTCTACAGATTATCAATAGCTCCCATACCTCCAGAGAGGCCTAGTAGCTTCATGCAAATTTGCTTTGAATTGCAAAGGACAGTAGGAAAAACAGAAACTTTAAAAATAAAATAGCTGGCTTTAGATGTCAAAATAATAAAAAAAATAAAATAAAATAAACCAGGATCCAGTTCTGGAACTACTACCAATTCTGGGTGTACCTTCTCTGGTTTTGTCAGAGTTTCCTCATCTTAAAATAGTGTAGGGGCAGGAGGTTAGACATGATAATCTAATATTTCCTAAAAAGACAATATTATCTGCTGGTGGCTGCAGGCAGTACTGGGTTCAAATCCCAGCTCTGCCATTTGCTTGAATAAATGATTTAACCTCTCTGCACCTGCCTTCCCATCTCTGAACCAGAAACCCTAATAGATACCATACAGGTTTGTTGTAAGGATGAAACGAGACAGTGTTCTTTGGGCATACAGTTGGTGTTCGCCTTAGCTGCCTTGAGGAACTTTTCCTGAGCAGCAGTGTGGCACAGCACTGCTGACTGGGAAAATAGCCATGGTTACGTAATAATTTGAAGAAACCTGTGTTGCCTGAAGGTAGTCTTCAGTGACTCCACAACCTCCCCCGGGGGGGAAAAATGTGAGAGGCAGGCGGGAGTTTCATCCACACCTGCTCTCTCTGGCCAGCTCCCGATCCTGGCCCGGGAGCAGTCGGGGATAGAATTACCAAAGCCTTGAACTCTGCCAAAGGCCATGAGGCTAATGGGATGGAGCTTTCCCCTGGCTGGGAAGGGCGGTAAGCACCAGGCTTCCTCTCAGGGGAGGAAGGGCGGCAGGTGGGGGTTGGTGAGGGCTTAGCCAGGCTGGTCTTTGTCTTGGTTGTCTACACCATGAGGTTCAGACGTCCAGTCTGCAGTTCCCTCCCTGGTCCCTGCCCCAAGCGCAGTCAGTGTCTTTGCTAGCTCTGGAGGGAGCGCTTTCTTTCTGATTAAAAAGGCAAAGGAAAAACTGTAAGTCAACACCACTGTACCCCCTTAGGAAAGGAGCTGAGTCAGTGAATAAGCCTTTTGTCCTTTCTTGGCTGCTAGACAACAGCCTGGCTGCCCCCACCCTCCAAGAAAGGCAGTGAGAATGGGCTGAGCTGCCTGATGGTCAAAGCAGCAGGCCTAGTAGCCTCTCAGATCTTGAAGGGAGCTGGGGGCAGCCACTGCATCTGCAGGACACACAGGTACTGTTAACAGGAGGCACATGGGGTTGGGTGTGTTTTGAGGCTTCTAAATGGATGAGACTACAATCCATATGAATCCCAGCACCTGCTTCCTTTACCCTTGGCTGCTCTTCCAGCCCTGCTCTGCCTCATTAATACGAAATTGATTCCCCCGCTCTAAAGACTCGTGTATGATGCAGCCTGCCTATTGTCAACAGCTCTGCTGGACACGGCCAGATGTTTGGTAAGGGAGGTAGCTAAGGAAAAATCTGTTTCTTCATCTATAAAATGTGGATATTATCTTGCAAAGTTGGTGTGGAAATTAAAGATGATATATAAAGTGTGTGGTATCCAGTAGATGTATAGGAAGCTCTCCTCATCCTGGATGGGAAGGCCATTTCCTGGCACCTTAGTAGGTACTCGGGAAGAACCTTTCCCCTCCAGCCCCTCAGATTTTGAAATTCAGGCCTGGGCAAAAAACACTTGCACACTCCACTTCTTTTGAAAATTGCCTTTTGGTCTTCTGCTGACTTAGGGGCTCCCTTAATAATAAAATTAAACCCAGACCTTCCAAGATTCTCCCTACATGGGCAACCTTGAAGAATCTGGCTTTTTGTTTTAGTATGGAGGTAGGTATTTCCTTCTATGTGGCAGCAGTTGTAACCGATGAACAGTGTCCAGGGACAAAATGAATCTTGGGCTGTGAGTGGGGATGCACTTGGTCTAAACGACCCTTCCCCCATGTCCCTCCGTTTCTCCTCTGGGCGCGCTGGGAGTTTCTCTGCTGCAGGAGTTGGAGTTCAGTACAGAGACTAGTGAGAAGGATAGGGGAGTAGCCTCAGGCTTGTACATCCAGAAACTCAGTCAGCCAGGGTGACTCAGGGAGATGAGCTCAAAAATTTGCCTTCTGTGACCTTACACTGAGAAGTAGGGAATCAGAGCACGTCTCATGCTCTGATTCCCTAGTTCTCTTACAGAGTGTTAGGGGCTGTAGTCCATCTCCTTGTTTTACAGAGGATGAAATGAATGCCCAGAGAGGAGGGGAATTACTGAGGTCACGTAAACAATACTAGCCTTGGCTGGTCAGTAGGAGAGTTTCCTTGGGAAACCAGATTAAGATAACATTGCTTGGTGAGTCAACTCATATTCAGGACAAATCTAATAACCTCCTATGAGTTTTATAGTAGCAGTTACACTGGTTTTAAAATGCTTTCACATTCATTATCTTATTCTGAGGCAGATATTATCCCCATTTCACAGATAAGAGAACCAAGGCTCAGCAAGGCTAAGTGTTTTGCCAAGTGTCACACAGCCAAGGCTGTTGGTACTAGAACATAAGAAAACTGGTTGATTTAGACAGTTCTGAGGCACCTGTACAAACTCCTCCCCTTCGAGCACCTATTATTTTCTTAATAGTCTCCTGTCTCTGGAAACTTCTGTCATTGCATCTCACATCGTGACAGATATGTAATCTTTCAGATCTCAGCCATCGCTGTGAGGTCTAAAGTAGGCTCGTATTGTTTCACCGAGTCATCCATCAGCTGCCTGTTACAAGGCCTCCTTGGGGGAGGTGCTCCTTCCAGGAAGATTTCCTCTGGCAGATGAGCCCACATATCTAGTTGCTGGCTTTGGAGGATGCTGACCTGGGTCCTGGGTGCTGGTTCTGGTGTGCAGTGTGCTAGGCACTCACCAAGCCCTTTGGCCTGCCATGCGGGTAGCCTGGGCCAGTGGGGATAGCCCTACATGTATAGCCAGAACACTGGGCTTGAGTCCCTGCCCCACCATTTCTTTGGGGTGAGCCTGATCCGGTCTGAACTTTTCTGAGTTATCAGCAGAGTTCAAGACTTCAGTCTGAGCCCATCATGTGGTTGGGGAGTTCTTTAACTTCTCTCGGCCATTTCCTCATCTGTAAAATGAATAAGATCTAATTCTTTGAGTTCAGCTGAGAATGAAGTGAGATAATGTACATAAAGTCCTTAGCATGGAGTAAATGTTCCACGTAACACCATGGCCTGATTGGGTCACTGAGCACTGTGAAAATTCCAAGGCGTGTGAAAACTGAGGGGTCTGATGGTCATTATCTCCTTGTTTCCCAAATGAGCTAAGCAGCCTTCAGAGTACTTTTTGCCATCTGCGTGGATTGAGGACTGTCCCTGTTTCTAGCTGGGGTTCATACCTTCTGGGACTTTAGGATAAGACAACTGTCTCAGAACAGGACAGTTGGGTCAGCTTTATGGACTTTATGGGTTAGGGCTGAGATAGTTCTCTGGGTCTCCTGGAGTCCTAGGCTGAAAGAACAAAACTGCATCTTACTCGAAGTGTCTTTCCTCTACATTCTCTTCACGGACGCCCACTAGCTCTGTGAGGTTCATGCCACTATCACCCCCATTTTACAGAGGAGGAAGCAGAGACCAGAGGTGTACGAGCTCCTGGTTAAGGGTCTGGCAGAACGGAAATCTAGGACATCACTGTTTATCGCTGGGACCACAGCTAGCTCCTGCCCTGCCTAGGCCTCGAGATGCTATCGAATGAGCCAAGCCTGCAGGAGACACAGCCTGAACGCTTCCCTCTTTTCTCGCCAGGGGGAAGGACCTGAAAGAGCAGCATGAGCAGAAAGTGTGTGAGAGGGAGATGCAGCGAATCACCCTGCCCTTGTCTGCCTTCACCAACCCCACCTGTGAGATCGTGGATGAGAAGACTGTCGTGGTTCACACCAATCAGACTCCAGTTGACCTTCAGGAGGGCAGCGCCCCCCTTATGGGCCAGGCAGGCACTCCTGGGGCCTGAGCCCCTGCACAGTGGGCAGGAGCCCATGCAGACACTGGTGCAGGATGGCCTACCCTCCTACAGCTGGGAGGACTGACACATTTTGTTGTGGTTAAAACCCTCCCCTCCTTTTCTTTGTTTTTGGTGAATCATAAGAAGCACGTGACACTGTGGGCTGAGGACGAGTCCTGGGTAGGGTCCTACCAATGCTCTTTCTCCATTTCTTGGAGCAGGAGTTTGCCCGTGGATGGAGACCGTGGCAGCCCCCACAGCAGTGCTGCTGACAAGGGCTTCCAAACACTGCCTGTGCCCCAGAACTGAATCAGGGACGGATAGGGAGCTCCCCTAGGCTCCTCTGTGCTTTATTATCTAAGGTGGCCTTGGTGTCCGCCCTTCCATTTGTTTTCTGTGGGCTTGAGTGGCGCACACTGTTATTCATAGTTCAGGTCAAGCAGGTCGAGAGGCGGCATTTAAAAAAATATATTTAGTTTTTTAAATATTTGGGATGGAACGCTCTACTGACCTCTGAGAACGGGAAATGCATTCGTCTAACAGTCTGAGCTGTGGGCCGAGAACGGAATCTAGGCTGGGGACCTCTGGGTGTGTACCAGCCTGCTGGCAGAGATGTGCCTTGACACCAGTGGGCTGGGCCTGGGCCCGCGTCTGGGCCCAGGCCCAGGGACTCTTTCTGTTTCGAAAGGAATGGAAGAATCTCACTGAACATTCCACTTAGGAAGAGGGTAGAGAAGGATCACAACTGCCTTAGGCCACAGGACCTGAGATGGAGCTGGAGTGCTCCAGATGCTGTCTCTTCAGTGACCTCTCTTCGTTTTGCAGGGGTAAGACTACAGCCAGCTAACCTATGGGAATTACACTGTGGGGCCTTGTGAGCTGCTGCTCAGAGGCTAACCTGGAAACTAAGCTCAGAGGCAAGTAATAAAGTGCTTCAGGGCTTACCCCTGCAGTGGCCTAAATTTGCAGGTGGCTCTGTGTCTTCTAGGCCAGTACCTTCCAGCGGGGCACTGGGACTAGGGTCACAACCCCTAACTTGTAAAGCAGTCATAGAATCACTGGAAGGGACCTTAGGGTTCCTCAAGCCTTTTGAACACGGGTCCAGAGGGGGGAAAGTGACACCTGAGGCCATAGAGCAAGCTACTAGCATGGCCAAGAGAGTACATTTTCCCACTGTGCTACCTGTGGTAAAGGCTCAGCAGGGCCTCCAAGTTCTGAGGTCGCACTCGGAGGCCTTAGCAGTGCTCCCAATCCAGAGCTTCCTTCCCAAAGCCCTTCCACTGCCCCATTTGGTGGTGGTGGTGGTGACGGGGGCGGCGGTTAGTGGGCCCATCCTCTTTAGCAGACTGTTCCCAGGGGTCAGTGGTATCTATTGGGACCTATGCCTCAGGGGATCCCTTGGTATTACTGATACTGTAGAAGAGAACATTACTGGTTTCTACTTTTATATAAAAGCATTTCTCTCTGTACATGTTTAATATACCTCATTCTGACACCTGCATATAAAATGCAGGAAACTGCTCTGCATTTGACTTATATAAATAAATTAAAAAAGATTCCATATTGGCAAGTTTTCCTTGGGTGCTAGAAACACTCCTCCCATAAAGTGGAAAGCTTTTGGTTACCTTGTCAACACCTGTGTGGCGAGCTCTGGCTTTCTCCCTCACTCTGGCCCTGTAATCTGGAGGTGGCAACAGTTGAATGGTTGGTAACTGCAGCCTCCGTCTGTCATCACCAGGAACCTTTCAGGTTGAAGCTGCAGGCATGGGTGTGCGGGTGTCTCAATAGGTTGTTGGTCACTGCAAATCCTCTCCCCCTCAGCGTTCTTTCTGAGGTGCGGGTAGTTAAAATGGACATCCAGGAAGCCCTTGGCTGGGGCTGGAAACAGCTGGTGGGTGGTGGTGCTGCAGCAGCCAGAGGAAGGGTGTGTGTGCATCGGGGGACAGGTCCCTGGGCCACCGGGAACAACTCTGGGCTGAGGAAGGACCCTGCCAGGTGACTCCTAGGGCTCCCGAAGCAACTAACACTGGGAGTGTTTGTTACGAGTTTCAGCAAAGGATTTCAGCAATAGGTTCTTAGTCCGAAGGAGCACTGAGGGTGACCTCTGCCCATGCCCAGACACCGCTCTATAGTTCCAGCTGCAAGGGGCACCCTACAGCTTCAGTTTTTCCAGGAATCAGACTCTGCCCTTAAGTTGGGGCTCCTCAGGCTTTGGAGAAATCACCTTTGGGTTGATGGATGTGTACTGTGCTCAGGATCCCACACACCAGATAGCATCATCCTGCCCAATGGTTACCCCTCGACAACACTCCCACGTGCAGAAGCAAGAACTGCATCTTTTCCTCTCACAAGCACTAGGGCTGGGGGTGACTTGCATTCCTTTCTTCCCATTATGAAGGCGGCACCAGCCCTGCGGACAGGACTCCAGGATATCCAGGCTTCAGGAGTGCACGTGTATTAGAGGGGGGGAGTGTAGGGCTCCAAAGGAACGACCCAGCTGGCAGGTGGGAGTCAGACCTGCTCTAAGGCCTGGGCTGCCGCAGGTGGGATATGCACGTTCTATAAGGAATGGGGATTAGAGTTGGGGAGTCATGTGGCCTGGCCAGTAGCATTCCTCCAGAAGGGAGCAGACAGGCCAGCAGACCCTCCACATGCATCTCCTTGAGCCAGGTCCCAAGTCACACTCTCAGTATCTCCAGTTTTGTTAACTGCTTAATTTATTTGGTCTGCTCAATGGCCCGGCTTGGACCCACCACTCCCAAGCTTGCGGGACAGCTGAGGCACAACCAGCCATACAATGCTGACCTTGCTGCTGCCGGGAGCCCAGGGCTCAACCCCACGAGCCCGCACACGCACAAATAAGTATGGTCTGTATAGCATAGCCAGAGATGACATCTAATCCCACAGCTCCTCAGGTCTATGAACAGTATTTCACATATCACCCAACAGATACAACAAGATAGTATTAACAGCAACCACTCTTTTGGATCAGTCCCACCCGCCTCCTCCCTCCCACCCCCAATACAACCACCACACATCGCAGTAATATCCCAAACCCATCCCCAATTTGTTAAATATGGCGCAAGCACACAGACACTTAGGAGGAGGCAAATCTAGTATTTGTGTTGAGTCCCTGGAACTGTGAGAGCCAGGTGGAGCCAGGGATTTCCAACCCATGGCTGTGGCTCAGGAGGTTGCAGCCGGGAGCTAGTGAGCTGGGCCAGCCAACAAGGGACGTAGAAGCCAGAAGGCCCAGCTCAGAGAGCTGTCTCTAAGCTCTGGGACTGCCACCACCTCTTCCTGCCCAAGTTGGTACCTGGACCAGGCATGAAGGGTGAGCAGTAGCTGCCGCAAAGCCAAGAGATGGCTGAGAGTCCCACTCCTCTGGCCTCACACACTGGGCCTGTGACAAGCCACACTGTCCTCCAGAACCCATCTAGCTACAGAAAGTGTCTCGGGCTTCTGACTGAGGTGCCCATCAGGGTATGAGTGACAGCAGACAGGATATGGGTTTTCTAGAGGGCAGAGCCTCTCTCCATCCGCCAGCCTCTTCCTGCACTGTGGGTGACTTCTTACTGCAGGCAGAGAGGGTGCCACCCAGACGTTCTCAGCCAGTCGTTAGCAGTACAGTTTGAGAACTAGGTGGAAGCTCCCTTCACACAGATGTGGCCTGGGAGGTGAACAGAACCCAACCCTTCCTTCCGGACTCCTGGCCGGTTCCACCACAAACTAAGGGACTCTTCAAAATCTACTCCCTCAACCCCTGCCCCAGGGGAGGGCGGGACATGGAGTGGAAGGGGGGTAGCACCACTTTCGTTTCACATCCTTGGATCGCCACCTGGCCACCAGTCTTTCTCTTATCCACACTCCCACTTGACGTCCTCCTGCCCCCAGCTGGACCAGAGACTTCAGAGCCCACGGGCAGGTTCACCCTGGAATCCTGCCCAGCAGGTCCAGGTCACGCTGATTAGTGTAAGCAAGAGCCTCCTGGAAACCCACTGCCAGGTAGTTCCCCCGTGGTCACGAGTAACAGCTTCTTCCTGGCCCAGGAGCCAGGCTTTTTTTTGTCTTCTTCACAGCTTTCAGGCGAGTGTTGGATTTACAGACAGTAACCAGGCCCCAAAACTTGTGGAGATGCATTTCCCTGGTGCTGCGCCCGCTCGCCTCCTGGGGAGGTAGTAGGGATGGCTTGTTCTGCCTCTAAACAAGCCGCTAATCCACAGGAAGCCCAGATGGCCCTGCCCACAGCAGGGACAGGGCGCAGAGGGGGCAATGCTGGCTGTGGAACGCCCCCCCGCAGGGGGCTGGGCCAGGGCTAGGGGGGCGAGTCCCTGGTCAGGCCGTACTGCACGCTCACAGTGTGGTCCAGCTCCTCCAGCTCTGCAGGCAGCGGGATGCCCAGCTCCCCCAGGTACAGGGACAGGGCCTCAAAGTAGTCCTCTAGTTTTGAGAACGCCGGTCTAGAAAGAAAAAAGGGGAGTTGGAGGCAGGTAAAATATGGGCAGGCCATGGGGTGGTGCGGGCGGTACCCGGGCCTGTGGCTCAACCACTTCCTAGTTGTAGGACCTCGTTGTAGAAAGCCTCTTACCCTTGCACTTCTATGGAAAATGGGGATAAGATGATGCTATTGCTACTGCATAGACTTGCTAGAAAGATCAGAGGTAATACTGTGAGAAGGCTGGCCTTGCTCCAGGGGGTAGCTTGAAAAAAGAAAATCCAGGAGAAAAAAGCTCCTCTTACGTATGCCTTAGAGAAAATGTAACCATCAAAGGTGGGACTGGACTAAGTGCCTTTTTAAAGTTCCTTTCCAGTCCCCAGACTGTTTGCACATCAATGGATCAGCCCGGGAAGGGGCATTTCAGAGACTCAGCAGCTCATCCCAAGGAGAAAGCAAGCAGGGATAGCTTAGGTGCCCTGGAATAATAAGACATCTCAGCCTCACTCCCCCATCCCCTCCATGTTGTTGTTTCAACTTCTTATCACCCTCTCAGCTACCCCAACACTGTTCTTTAAAACGACAACTTGTACCCTAAATAATCCTCTTTCCTCAGCATTACATTTTTTAATAGCATTTGTCACTTTCTTATATTCAATATCGTTTATCTATTGCTTGTCATCTTTCCTTGCTAGGATGTGAGTTCCAGGAGGGCAGGCACCTTTGTTTTGTTCCCGGATGTACCCCAAGTATTTAGCATAGTATCCAGCACATGGGAGGCACTCAGTAGATGTTTTGGAATGAATTAAAGACAGACATTTAGAATGACTGAGAAGGGATATTAATTTTAGCAAACAAATACTGTGTAGCTTCACATGTTTTCCTCATGCTCTTACTCCGGTGTTACTGAAGGACTGCGGTCCTTTGGCCCATGAATATAGAGCCCCCCACCAGCCAGTCCGGGTGCAACGGTGGACCTTTAGAAATCATTTTAAACTAAAGGTTATGTGCCAACTGGTTACCTTGGGGGGATGGAGTTGGGGAGCAGGAGAGTGTTGACAGGCATATTGGTTAGGAGATTATAGAAGACGTACACTTCCCGGGCTATAAACCGGGGGTGCCAAAAAATGTATAAAAGCGGACACTTTGGTCAATGTTGCTCAAGCAGTAGTTCGCCGTAATCAGAAGTGTCTGGACGTTGATGGTAACCATTTTGAGCACCTCTTGTAATTGCAGAAGTCAAACGTGACTTGTATTCATCTTTTGGTTTGTACTGGTATATACTGAGTATTACAGTTTCAATAGTTTTTTCCTTTCTTAAAATGTGTATCCATTTTTTTTGGTACCCTCTGTATTTTGTTAATGTTTCAATTTGTTTTTTTTTTAAAAGAAAACATGATTTTTGATAGCAGAAAAAAGCACAAAGATTTTAGCTCTCTAATGCACAAACTTGTAAAGACCTAGGGAAACTGGTAATAATGAGAGCTATACCCTGAGAGAATTAAGGTAATTGTAAAAAGATTTCTTTAAAGGAGAAAATTACCTAAAAGTATAAAGATGCTCACTGTGGTAATACCTATTACAAAGAGAAACTGGAAAAAAACTAAACATTTACATACTATATATTATAATATGTTTAGAGTCTCTTAATAGAATTTCATGTAGTCAACAAAAATGATAAACAGGAAGACTGGGTAATAACAGAAAAATGCACAGCAAAATATAAAACTTTGTTCTCAGATCCTAACTATAAAAAAAATGTGTGTGTGTGTGGCCATGGACAGGGGAATATGGAGACATGAAGACATTTATTCTGTTAGAATGGTATAGGTTTGGGTGAGTTTTCTTTTGTTAAAGATTCTTTTAACAGCCGTGTCTCTGTGTTATACCCAGTCTCTTGGTACTATGGCCTCGTTCCCTCCCCCCCAACCCCCCACCTGGCACGTCAGAGCTGTTGGGTGCCTTCAGTGGTTGATCTCATGGCTTTTGTCCCACCCCTGTGCCTGGGAAAGGCTTGGGGATAGCCGAAGGCCGGAGCAAGCATCCCAAGACCTTGTGAGCTGGTGGAAAGGGGTTGGATACCAACCTGCTCTCGGGCTCCAGTTTGCAGCATATGACAGCCAGGGGAAAGAAGGCTGGGGGACAGTCTGTAGGGACAAACTTCTCCCAGAAAAGCTTCACGTTGAGGCCAAAGTCCAGTGTTCGGGGCAGGCAATCAGGATCTGCATACACCTGCCCAATGATCTGCAGGTGAGAAGATGGCTGGTCAGGAATGGATTATGGTGGGTGTGGCCACAGAGCAGGGGAGAGGGATGCTGGTTCATGGACAGGAAGGATGGGCAGGAGAGGGAGATAAACACCGAGGTCAGAGAGCTGCCCCCCAATCCTATCTCTCCAAATCTGCCTAATCCAGATTTGTCTCTCAACTGAAAGTCTGGTTACTGAAGAGGGTTTAGAAGAGGTGTCACTGTAGCCGAAGCACAGTGTTCCAAATCTGGAGGGGCAGCTCCTACACATCCCACCCTGCATGTCCCCATGTCTCCTGCCAGAAATCAGGTTCTGTGAAGTGAGGTCCTGTGTCTGATTCATGTCTGAAACCCTTTGGTGCCAGCCAATGCTTTGTACACAAATGTTCAATTGATCTCTATTAAAGAAAACAATTTTTAAAAGAACCTTCCTTCAATATTCCAAATGTCCCCGTCTCTCCTCTATCTCTCACCACTTTGCAGGGATTACAGAAGCCTCTGAAAATATATGTTCAACTGTATGCTTTGAGATAGACTGAGCTAAGCCCTAAGGATATGAATCTTTCCAAGACTCACTTTGTACCCCACAGTACCTAGCACTGTGCCAGATGGGCTGGCACTTCCTGGAGTGGCTACTTCCACTTCCAGGCTGAGGGCAGGGGCACCACCAGGGCCTGGAAGGAGGAGGTTGCATCTGGCCCAAGAGCTAGAGGGACGGCACCATGAACAATCTCCTGCCTTTCCTGGTGGAGTTCCGAGTCTTACCTGCCCCTCACCGGCCATGTGACTAAGAGCAAGCCACTGCCCCTTTCTCTTTTTTTAAAGGAGGGCACAGCGCACAGTGGCCCATGTGGGGATCGAACCGGCAACCTTGGTGCTATCAGCACCACGCTCTAACTAACTGAGCTAATCGGCCACCCTCACTGCCTCTTTCCAAGCCTGTTTCCTCACCTGAAAAAACCCTACTTCGTCCTTATCATGGGACCAATGAGACTGAAATGTGTCAACAACTGTGTGATGAACTGTACAACCCTACAATCGTGTTGGTTTCCCGGCGAGTTACTCATCCTTAGGAGGGGCCCCAGTTATGAGGCAGAGCAGAGCTCCTAAGCCTGCTGCCTCAGGCCTCGCGTACGTGCCGGAGCTCACCTCACAGAGAACGATCCCAAAAGAGAAGACATCCACTGTCTCATCGTAGCTCTTTCCTTGGGGAACACAGGAGAGCAGTGTGTTAGGTTTGGCCCCTTACGTGCCCTGCACTGAGTCTAGGGCCAGGCCAGGCCGTAGCCAAGAACTGGGTTAGAACAAGTTGCGTGGGGATGCCCCACAGGCTTCCCAGGACCGGTACCATCTGAAAACTACCTTTCCTAAGCCCTGGGTGGGCTGCCTTGGAAAGATCTTAGGGAACAACACTGCCTATGATGAAACTGCGTGGGCTAATGAAAGAGAACTGGACCAGGGTTCATCTGGACGGTTGCATTAGCCAGCTGTGTGCTCCTGAGCAAAGCACTGAGCTTCTCTGGGCCTCAGATCCCTAAAAGGGTTGTATCAGGCCACTTCTGAGGCCTCACAGCCTTGTGTTTCAAGAGATCCAGCCAGCAGCATCTCTGGTTGGTTTGAGCATTAGCCACAAGGGGGCACCACACTTCAGCACAGAGAGAGAAGAAACGGCTAAGGCTCAGCAGTAGACAGCCTGAGCTCTCACTACTCCTGGGCCACAAAAGCCACCTCACCGTAAGCCCAGGATGGAACACTGACCAGCTGGTAGGCCTGGGCTCAGGGAGGAGTTAGAGACCCAGTCTGAGGAATAACCATCATATCGACTTCAGCTCTGGGTATTTGGCCTTACACTTCACAGGCGTCCCCTGGAGCTACCAGGGCTCTGCTGTAAGATGTGGCCCCCAATTCCCCTCTGGGGGCATGTCCCCTTCAGAGCACCAGGACTCACCGTTCAGCATCTCAGGGGCCATCCAGTAGGGGTTTCCCACCACAGTGTAGCGCTTCTTGCGGTCATTCTTACGCAGGGTACGTTTCTTGGTGTTGGCCTTCTCCACTGGGGGCTTTTTCCTCTCTTCGACTATGAGCCGTGACAGTCCAAAGTCTGCCACCACCACAGTCTTGTCCTGGTAGGACAGGGCCAGGTCAGGACTTGGTGGGGACATTTCCAAGAGAAGCCATTGAGAAGGGGAGAAAGGGTGTGTAGCAAAGGAGAGTCACAGCCAAAGCTCTGGCAGACAAGGCTCAGCATTTGTTTTCTAAGAGTCTGGTATCAAGTGCACAGCAGATTCCCAGACCTGGGGGCACTCGCAGCAGAGCCCGTGGAGCCTGGAGGAGTAAGGATCTGGGACCTGGACAGTGGGACTCAGAGGCAGCACAGGGGATTTCTTCTCTTTTGTTTGTTCCCCATCCTGCCTTATTCCCCCAAAGACTTAAGGCCACGGCTAGAACCAGGATAAGATAGAAAAAGGCAAGGTGGAGGCAGTCAGGGGGGGATTTGGGGGAGATAAACTCTTCAAATAGCGATGAGGATGTCATGTGGAAAAGGGATTAAGATTGTTTGGTGTGAGTCCAGAGGGTGGAGCCAGGGCCAGTGGACACCGGGGAAGCCTGACTGCAAGTCAACAGGAGGAATAACATTGTAACAACTGGAGCCTACCGGCCAGTGGGACAAATGCTGGCCCCAACCCCGTCACTGAAAATGCACTAGCTCTGTGGCTTCAGGTGCCGCAGCTGTAAAATGGAGTCCACTGTGAGCTGCTCTCCAGGACCACCATGGGGCAAAACCAGGAAAAGTGACAGGGCTCTGTAAGTTCAGGTAAAGAACTTCTGAAATCCATTCTAACTGAAGGATTTCAAAGGCTGCTACTGGAAAGAGATGGAACTGTGTCTGCATGTGTCTGGGAGCCCCTAGAAGATTGAGAAGGGCATATGGTGGCAGCAGGAAGGGCAAGACAGGAGCCCTAAGCAATATCTCTGGTCTAAAGCAAGAGGGTCAGGTCAGTCCCCTTTGAGACAAGGAAGCCAGAAAGGCTGGGCCCCGGGGAGGCCCCGAGCGGTGGGACATACCAGCTTGATGAGGCAGTTGTGTGAGTTCAGATCGCGGTGGATGATGCACATGGAATGCAAATAAGCCTGGAACAGAAGAAGGAGCCGAGGAATCAACCAGGTGCTGACTGGATTTGGGGCCATGGAACCCGTTCTTCTCCCAGGCCATCCTCACCCAGCTTCAGAATCCAACCTGAACTCCAGAGCCCAGGCCCTCCTGCTGTCACTCCCTTGTCCTAACACCGATAGAAAGCCAAGGCTGCCTGGGCTTCCTCTCTCTTCCTGTTACCTCCTGAAGTCCCCAACATACTGGGCCCAAGCCCTAGCATGTCCCCCTCCCCTCTACTCATTTACTTAGATCCAGGCCAGCTGAAGTGAGTGCCCTCCGATGCACAGCTCCTGGTCCCCTCACCCCAAAATCTCTGGCTTCAGCTACCCTGGGTCCCTTTAGCCTGTGACAAGGGAAGAAGTGACCTCTTCCTGGTCCAGCTGGCTCTGTATTCCTCATATTCCCCTCGCCTGAGACTCGGCACCCTCCTTGCTCTCTTCCTGCACTTTGATTTCTCTCTCTTTCTACCTAAATGTTTCCAAACAGGTCTGTTTGCTATCTCCCTCCTCCAGGCCTCCACCTCTGGCTCTTGTTACTCTGAAGCCACTTCCACCTCCCCAGGCCCCTGCAATAATGCTTCCATCCCCTAGGCTTCTGGAGGTGCCCTCACACCCAGGGAGCACTCCCTGAATCGCTGTAACTCGTGACCTGCCCATCCCCTCCACCCAGGTTGCCCACACCTCTCCCACACTACCTGCGTGCCTGCTTTTTCCTTCCAGCCCTTCTCGAAGCCACCTTCTGTTATGTGTTGACCCCCACGAACCACACATCAGCCTCAGCAGGCACCTATCCTAGCTCTTCCCAAACCTGTTTCCCTACCATAACTGGCACCCCCCGAATGTCTGGTAAGAGATGCCATCATTCTTCTAGATGGCAACCCCTCCTCCCTCTACCTCTGCTCCCTTACTGCCAACCTGACTCCACCCTGCCCCCCCATCTTCTGTTCCCCCAGTCATACCTTAATTCAGAAACCTGAGATGTTTCATTAGCACCCCCCTCACGTCATCCTGCCTTGAGTATCCTCCAATTCCCCCCAACCTGTTGACCACACCAGACTCATTTGCAAAAAAGCACAGCTCTGGCCATCAAACTTTCTTGCTTAAAAGTTTTTTACATGTCTTTTTGGCTTCCTAAATCAAGTCCAGACACTTTAGCTTAAAAACACAGGGCCTTCACGTGCCCCTAGACTAATACTGTCTTCACGACCCCACATGAAGAGTGATTAAAATCTCAGGACTGACTAGCCCAAGCTCCTAGCTCTGTCCCTTTCTAGCCTCAGCTTCTCATTTGGAAACCAGGCTGTGGTGAGGAATAAACAGGCACATGCATGTTAGTCCCTCAGCTCGTGCCTGGCACTTAGAAAGCACTCAGCAATTGTCACTTATTATTGCTATCATTGGTAGCATTCTTTCCCAGGGAAAACACTGTTTCCTCCCAGGTTTTTGCTGCTGTCCTCTCTTCAACCTTGGGGCCTCTCTGCTAAGAGGAACTTTTGTCCAATACAGCCTCATCCTTCAGTGCTCACGTAGAACGCATTTCCTCCTTCTCATATTTCCTAGGCAGCGAGGTTCTCTGCTTGCTCCAAAGACCCCGAAGACCCTGGACAACTCCGTGTCAGTAAGGCCAGGCCACCTTGTGCTAGTTTGCTTCTCCAGTTTGCCCTTGAAAATTTGGATTCTTTGAGAGTAGGGCTGTGAGCTGAGAACAGCCATCTGGGGTCAATTTCACTGGCACAGAGAAGCTCAGTGCACAGCTGCTGAATGACCCAGCGCACACGCTGTCCGGGAGGGGTCTCTGCGTTCCAACGCCTGCCTGCAATCCTTGTACCTCTCCCGACCTCCCCGCCCCCTGTAACCCGCTGGCAAAGTTATTGCCAAGACTCACCATTCCAGAGGCGATGCCTTTGGCAAACCTGACCTTCTGCTGCCAGGGGAACGGGTCCTGCAAGATGAGGAATGTCCATCAGAGGCTTTCGGGCCCTGTCCCACTCGTGGTCCAGGCTCCATGGGTCAACACGGTCTGCCAGCGAAGCCTCCCTGCCTGTGCCCAGTCCCACTCATTGTGGCCCTTTGTATGCAAAGCAGCAAGTCTCTGGCCATCGTGGCTCCAGGGTGGTGGTGATATAGGGGTCCAACTGACAACCCCCCGAGGCTCCTGGGGACGATGGGGGTGGGATGCTCACCACACTACGTACGAAGTCCTTCAGCGTGCCCCCCTCAATGTACTCTGTTAGCAGGTTCAGCTTCTTGTCCTTATACAGCACGCCGATGAACTTGAGCACGTTGGGGTGGTCCAGGCTGCGCATCACCTTTACCTGGGGGTGGCGGAGGCCAAGGAAGGCGGGCACTTACTTCCCCCTATGTCTTCCTCACCCTTGCCCTCCAGGGCTCAGCTTGACCAGTGTTACCGGCACCTCCTACCTCCTCTCTTATGTGACGGTGAAGAACACCTCCACATGGGTGGGAAGGGCCCCCCAGGCCTTACCCTCAGGATCCTGCCTTTCTAGGAAGTGCATGAGGGGATGTTGGAGTGGAACGGTCCAAGAGTGCACCAAAGGCCTGGAGGCAGCACCTGGACCACAGCCGTACCCAGCCAAATGAATGGAGCACCTTGCAAGAGGCGGGAAAAACTGCGAAAATGCTCAAGGGTTGTCAGTTCTCTGGGAGGCCCCACTCCAGGCTCCCTTAACAGGCTGTCCAGGCAGTGATTCCAGTACCTAGTTGTACTACATTGGTCTGCTTTCATGTTCGTCACCCCATTATCCGTGAGTGCCTCTGAACCACACCTCATTTGTTATTGCATTTCTTGTACCCAGGCCCTGTCTTTAGTATGTGTTCACGGAGCAAATAATAATGCCGTAATTCAGAGGGGCAGGGACATTCCTCTAGTACACTTTTCGGCTCAGCCTTTGAGAAAATGATTCCAAATGAAGCTTCCTCTTGAAACCATGATTTAGTAAGGTCTTCCCTCTTCCAACAGTGACACCAAACTCCTAACACCACCCCACCTTCCTACCTCAGTCAGAAAAGTCTTCTGTGTTTCCTCGTCACACCGAATTAATTCCTTCATGACCATCACTTTGCCTGTGGCTTTGTGTGTCACCTGCAAAGAGGACGATGGTTATGAGTGCAGAGACCAGAGGCAGTTCTGGAGAACTGTGTGAAAATCTATGCAGCTGGCCATCCCATGCCCTGGAGGACACACTGAGCCGGATCAGATGGACAGAGTTCACGTGTAGAAGACACAGCACAGGGCAACAGGGCTCTCAGAAGGGAGCACTCCCTCTTCTCTGGACAGCTGGCTGGGCATGCACACAGGAGAGGTAAGAATCCAGAAAAGGGACGTGCGGAAGGAGGCAGGAGGGGACGCTTTCAAGCCAAGCAGGGGCTTTGATCATCTGACACAGGAATGTCCCTTGAGTGAACAGAAGTCTGGGGTCAGGAAGGTCAGTGCCACAGACATGCGCCAGGGAGCTGGTGGGCCAGGGGTGAGCTCTCCAGCCCCAATGCCCCGAAAGCTGAGACACATGGCTTACCTGACCCCCCCTCCCAGCTCTCAGTAGAGGAGGAGGAGGAGAAAAAGAGAGAGAGGTTAGTCCCCAAGACTTCATCAAGGAGGCAGGAGACACTCCCCTATGTGCTCCCTGTGGTATGCCCAGCACAGGCCTCTGGGCGCCTAAAACACCCACTGACTGGAGGTGGGACGGCCATGGCACAGCTCACCCCACCCCAGGTCTCCAGGTTCGCTGAGCTCACGGCAACATCAACGCTGCCCGTGGGCGGCCTGGGAGGGCAGGGCTGTAGCCCTCACATCACCTGCAGCCAGGAAGGAGGCTTGGTGTCCTGCAGGATGTAGGGCGAGACCACGTGATAAAACTCCCCGAAAACCGGTAAGAGAGGGATGCGGGGCAGAGGAGCAGAGCAGCTGCTGCCTGTGTTTACCTTGATGGCCTGCCCAAAGAAGCCCTTTCCCAGGACCTCCCCGTGGATCAGGTCACATGGCCGGAAGATTTGCTGGGAGTAGCTACTGGAACAACGGAGGGATTCTGAGCGGCTGATGTCTCGGCTGAACAGCAGGGGCTCCTTTGGGGAGCTGGGGCCGGGGGACTTGGAAATGCTGTTACTACGCCTGCAGATGAGGAAAGAGGGAGGTAAGGATACGGTAGTCCTCAGAGACCTGCCAGAAAACTCTGGGGGCAGGAACCTCATGGCCACCCATCCATTCCAATGTCTGTAGTTCAGGGGCTATGATGGGGCAGGGGGGCTCATATCAGACCGATGTGCCCTTCGGGAGGCTGCAGACATCAGTTTAAGTGTAGTAAAAACACATTCAAAGCAGGAACCCTGTGTACGTCTCATTTGGAATAACTGACTAGATGCTTCTGGCTTCCAGTGCTCAATACGTGACAGCACTGTAGGTCGTAAGCCACCTTCCATGTCTGCTTGAATTCAAGGCACTAACTGGGTCAGAGTGATGGCCCACTGCCCGCCAAAAAATGACCCAACGGGATTTTGGATATTCTGCACACCTTTGTACCTGTCTACATTTCCCAAAACCTTAAAATAATAAGCATGTATAATTTGTATAGCAATAAATGCAGTATGCTTACATTTTTAAAAGCAACAGTAATAGTAATGGTTGATGACTGTTAGTTACTTCGACTCCCTGAAGAAGGGACAAGATGGCTGAAGTCCACTGCACTGCAGGTGGGCTGTGACCCCTCCCCCTTCTCTCTGGGCATGCTCGTTTCACTTGGGAGACCTGGAAAGGACTGCCTGCAGCTTCCCAGCCTTTGCTTTTCTGCTCGGTCTCTTGCCAAGTGTCCCCATGGAGTACACACCAGGTGAGCTGCCCCCTCTCTTGTACGACAGCTCTCTGGCCACCGCCACTCACATCTTCCCTCTTCCAGGCCATGCACTGGTCCCAGGCCTTCTCTGCCCTCTGGAGCCCTGCCTCCACCAGCTCAGTCATGCTGATTGAGGCCAAGAATGCAGTCCGGAGTGGCAGGAGCCACCTGTGCGGAGGGCCCTATTTCCACCAGGTGTCAGCCAAGAGGGCCCTGAGTGACTCAGTCTATCTGGTCAGGAGGGCAGATGAAGAACCTGATTCCCAAGCACTGACCCTGTGATGGTACTATGCTACTTTGCCTCCTTTCCCACACTGAATCCTTGCGTAATTGGTGAGATAGCCAACTTGATCTTGCAACTCCACTTCACAGATGCAGACAGAGGTTAGGAGAGACGAGTGATTGTGGAGGGAGGGAGGGAGCTCAGCTTGAAGGCGGGCGCCATGTGGGTATGTCTGCCTAGAGAACCAGTGCTCCAGACTCCTACTCGTTGTCTCCCTACTTGGCGCCTGCTCCCTCCCCACACACCTGGACAACTCTGAGGTTTCAGGTGTTGGTCCCTCAAGTCTAAAATAACTTGGATTCATCTCTTGCTTCATAGTTTTCCACGTCCTTATTTATACTGCTTAATCCTATCTGTGCCCCTCCTCTAGCGTGAGCCGCACGCTCCCCCCACAGGCCATGCTGCCTTCGGGGTCCAGTGTCACTGCCTCCTGTCTAGCTCAGGAGTTCAGTGGACAGAGGCTGACCCCCTGGTTTCTAAGGAAACCTGGCAGACAGCTGGGTCGGCTCACACGCGGGTCCTGGATATGAATTGTGATCTCCGTGGGGGGAGCTGGGTCAGCACAATCCTCATAGCCTGTCCCTGGCCAGCTGGTTCCCTTCCTAACTCTGCTGGCTTCTGAAAGCCAGCTCCGCCTCATCTGAGAGACGGGCATGGGACAGCACAGAGCGATGGTGGAAGGTGGCACCTCAGGGAGCGTCTCCTCAGTGTCCCTTCCAGATTCTCCTTGGTGTCCAGGGTGCTGAGGGTGTGGGACTGTCCAGCATTCTGCATGTGGGGAGAGAGCCGCGCATCCAGCCGCAGCTGGTCCAGGCGCTGGGAGACGGGATCATGTTCGATCAAGAGCTGAAGCGTCTGGCTCGTCTGGCTAATCGCATCCTCTACCTGTGGCCAAGAGCAGTGTCAGGCTGGCTCCCACATGCTGCCCCAGACCGGCCGCCCACCACCAGCCCAGATGATCCAGGTCCAGTGTGGCCAATGCTTAACTGGACTAATGGTGACCTCCAGCTGCCACTGCCCACAGTACACTCTGCCTGGCATCCTGTCAGCTTCCCCCTCTGGGAGGACATCCCTACTGCCTGGGGAACGTGCCAGGCTGACAGAGCAGTTCACCAGTGGTCACAGGCTCAGTGGCAAGACAAAGAGATAGACTGGGGTGGGGAAAGGTAAAGACCATAGCTTATCTCCCAGAGGGTCTGTTTCATGTCCCACCCCCTTAAAACAGACTGGACACACACTCTACCTCCTCCACTCGGAGTGTGCGGACGGGGGTCCCATTGATCTCCAGGATGCGGTCCCCCGGGTGGATGGCATTGCGGTTGTTGGGACTGATGTGCATTCGGTTGACCCTGGACCAGACGAGAGTTGAGGTAGGGCAAAGGCATCCTAAAAACAGGCTTGACCAATTTCACTTGTGCAAGGAAGGCTCACCAGGTCCCAGGCCACTCACAGGGAAAGGCCACTCACCCAGCAGAAATTTGGACGCCATCCTCCCCATCAGAGTTCCCTCGCTGCCCCCGACCCTCGCCATCTGGGAGAATCCTGCCTTCTCTCCATCACCATAGTTACCAACATCGCTCACCTGGATCTTGCAACAGCCTCCTGTCTGGTCTCTACATCTCTAGGCTTGCTCCCCTTTCACCAACTTCCACACCAGCGATCCTTCTAAATAGCTAACCTAGTTGAGTCACTTTGGTGTTTTAATCTCTCAAAAGTCCTGCTAAATCTTCAGAATCCAGACCCTCCACGATTTAACAGCCCCATCTCTGGCTACTCCCAACCCCCGAGCTCCATCAGACACAATCACAGAGTCCCACCTCTGCCCTGAACACACGTGCCTCCTTCTTCATCTACAGGCTTTAGCGCAGACCTCCCCTTTTCCTGCCCCCCCCCAACCCTAGTACCTCTCACCTACACTGCAAGCACCCAGTGCCCAGCACACAGCAAGTGCACAGTCATGACTTACAGCGCTGGCAGCCACAAGTGCCTTGTTACTGGTACTGAGGTGGACACAGACTCTTTCCCCATTTGGCCTCTGACCTTGACCTAGGATGGAATCTTAATCTCTTGCTCCTCCTTCCTCCGTTCACTCAGCCAATAAAACAAGCGTCAGTGAACACGGACTAGATGCCAGTCACTGTTCTAGGCCCAGGGCACGCAGTATTGAACACGACTAAGTTTCAGAAGGAACTCGTGAGGAGGTCAGATGATAAACCAATACACATAACCAAGCCAGATAATTTCAAAGAGCAAACATGATCTGGAACTTGACACGTGAAAGGTGAGCAGTTCCGGCATTAAGTATCTTCGGTGGGAAGCAGCGTAGGGAGAGAACGGTAAGTGCCAAATCCCAGGTGTGGTTACAGCACAGTGAGCTCCGGGAGAAAGATATGAGATGAGGATGGAGGGAGCTCTGACCCCTTGGGGCTCATCTATGGACTCTGCTCAAGAACCCCTGCTCCGGGTTCTCACAATACTTACTCTTTTACTTGCACTGTGGTGGCGTAGTTGGAACAGGCACTTTCCACAGACACAGAGAAGCCCCGCCGGCCCTCAGGGGTGGCTGGCATGGAGATGTGGGTGACGGAGTAGGGCAGCTGGTCCTGAACAGACTCCGTGGAGAGCCTCTCAAACATGGGGGCCAGCACCAGCTCATTGTGGCACTTCCCACTGGGGAGAGAAGCATACAGGGGCTAAGATTACGGAGCCCCACCTGGAAGCCCCCAGCAACCACCGTACCATGTGGCTTTAAGTAACTCTACCCCTAGTGCCACTCTTACTGTCCTTGCCACAATGCAGCTGGCTGCTCAGGATGAGGAGCCCGGGTTCTCTGGGGCGGGCTGGGACAGGGGTGAGGTGGCCTGGGTTCTCTCTGACTCAGTGAGAACTCAGCCCCCTCCCTGACTTCTTTTGGGCCTCAGCCTGACCTCTTTTGTCAACAAGGCAGTTGGACTGAGTGAGCTATAAGGAGCTCTGGGATCCTTCTCTGAGAAGGACCTTCCAGCCATTCTCTCCCTCTGGGAGGGTTGGCAGGGCAGAGTGCTGTTATTCTCCCAGTAGGTAAGGCCAGAGGCCAGAGGAATGTTAATCGTTTTGCTTACAGGTTATAGAGCTGGTTAAGAGCATTGCTGTGATAGGAAGGAATCCAGTGCTCTGATACCCCAGTAGTCAGTCCTTCTGCCCCACTCACGCTGGCCCTGTCACTCTCTCTCAGCCGCTCTTGTCGGGAGGGGAGGAGGGACACAGGGCCACCATCTTACCAGTAGAGGGTGGCGTGCTGCACCAGGGCATATGCGTCTCCATCCTCAATGATCACCCTGCAGCTCATACAGGCAAAGCACTCTGGGTGGTACTTGAACTCCCCGGCCACCTGTGAGCAGGCGGGGAGAAGGGTGGACAAAGAGTGCGTCGTCACTGTTACCGCGCTGAGGGTAGGGGTGGGTGAGTGACCTCCGATCAAGGATCTACAGACCCCGATCATAATGTACCTTTGCACTTCCTGCCCTAGAGCTTCCAGAGGAAGTGTCAGGTTGGTGCTTCCCTGTCATTTCTGAGACTATAAAAAACTGTTTTGGTCTCAGCCATGAGAACAAATCCCCAGAAGTAATGTCCCCCTTAGAAAGGCACACAGGGCTGGCAAGTCTGTGACTGGGCGTGCAGCCCTTGGTCTAGAGCAGGTAGGGGAGGCGGAACCTCTCTCTGCCAGCTCATTCCAGATTCCCTGAACCCAACTTAGGTGTATCCTCCTCTCCACCTGTAATGCTTTCCTTTGAGGCCTGCATCGCATTGTGCTGTCTCCTCCCGGCCTGCCTACCCAGCCACGCCCAGCGTCAGACTCTTCCGCCTTTGAGGGAAGGATCTTACCTGGCACTTAACAGGTGCTCAACAGATATCTTTTCAATGGTTAAATAAAAGGGAAAGGCCTGCGTGGATGGGAAGACAGGAAGATGCATGGCCATAGGGACCTGGAGACACTTTCAATGGACTCTGATGACCAAGAGGGGCCGAGGCGAGGGCTCCACTCACCATGACGGGCCCTGTCATCAGCAGAGAGCAGCCATGGCAGAACTCCCCAAACTTCCCCCAGTAATCCTTGTGGCAGTATAGCTTCCCGTCCTTCTCATAGCACCAGCTGGTGAGGGGCTCCTGGCATTCTGAACACCTGAAACACAAGATGAAAAGAAACGTTCCTGAATCCTTGGGATTCAGATGTCTCTGGGATCCAGTGTTTCTTAACCCCTTTGGGTCTTGAAGCTCTTTGAGAATCTGGTAAGAGTCAAGAAGCCTCTCCCAGAAAAATGCATATGCAAGGGAAAGGTGCATGTCATTTAGTTATGGGGTGTGTGTGTGTATGTGTGTGTGTTAAGAATTGAAGCCTAATTATGGCCTCAGTTAAGAACCTCTAGTCTACTGAGATATCTCGAACCAAAGAAGCTTAGACACTTGTACACTTCAAAATGTCCCCTTCACCAACAGCATTACTGATATAGCATTCTTCCCCCCAAAATATTAAGCATAAAGAAACAATCAGGCAAATCCAGAATGCGGGTCATTCAATAAGACAGCTGGTCTAGACTCTTCCAAAATCTTAATGTCACAGGGGGTTGGGAGGGGGTAAAGGCACAGAGATTAAAAAAGCCTAGAAACATAGCAACTAAATTCAGCACCTAAACCTGGGATTCAATTCTGGATTGAAAAAGGTTACAGCCATGAGTGACATTTTTCGAACAACCGAGGAAATTTGAATTTGGACTATACATTAGCGTATATTGTGAAATTGTCAATTTTCTTGGATGTGATAACAGTACTTTGGTTACATAGAAGAATTCTTACAAGAAACATATTAATTAAGGGCAAAAGTCAAGATACCTACAACTTACTTTTAAACAGTTTGGCAAAAATAAATACGTTGTGTGTATGTGTATAGAGACAGATTAAGTAGCAAATGATGAATCTAGGTGAAGGGCACATGAGTATTCTTTCAACTTTTCTATATATTTGGAAAATTTCACAACAAAACATTGGGGGGAAAACCCCAAACTCCATTAGCACTGTGCACCGTGCATGTTGGACCACAGCGCCTTTCTCTCCAGTCTCGTGGGTGTGAAGCTCCACGTCAGTCCGGTCAGGTGTGTTCTCAGGCCAACTCTGTACGTACGAGCTCCTCCTCATCTCTGAGCCTCCCAGCACCCAGGCTAAGAGCTGCCCTGCTGAGCCCGTGCCACCTCTCCTTCTAGTTAACAGACTCTGTTCTTGTTGTCAAGGCCTCATACCACCCACACTGGCCACATCTCTGCTTCTGAGACAGAGAGCAGCTGCCTCTCGGTTTGAATCCTGACCCTGCCACTTACTAGTTATGTCATCTTGGGCAAGTGATTTCACTTCTCTGACCCAGCTTCCTCATCTGTAAAATGGACTACTGTGAACGTGGAATCATATGTATGAAAGTATACATAGTTCATATAAAAGACCTGGTCCAGTAGGAACTCAGTAAGTGTTAACTATTACAGATGATAATAATGGGAGCTCACGTTATTGGCCACTTACTGCCACTAGCTGGGTAGCTCTGGACAACTCTCAGTAGCATTTCCTCATTGACAAAATGTGACCTCTCTCTGCCAGCCCATTCCAGAGACCAATAGCATCCTACCCATAAAGAGCCACCGCGAAAATGGTGATAATGTAAATAAGTTAACGTATGAGGAAAGCCTTTTGCAAACCGTGAAGGGCAAAGCAAGCGCATTATTATAGCAATTTGCTAGGCACTGCAGATATAAAAGATAGATAGCTATACAAGGTCCCCTACGCCACCTTCCAAGAGCTTACAATGAGCTGAAGAAAATGTCTAAACAAAACTTCATAACTCAAGGTGAGAGGCCACAATGAGTACTACTGCCTTCAAGTACTATAGGAGGCGGGGTAGAGGAGGGAGGCAGGGATGAATTGAAGCAGCTGTGGAGAAGAAGGGAAGGGAGGGAGCTGCGGAGCTAGGGAAGTCTAGAGAAGCAGGATTCTGAGAATCCCTCGTTCTGGAGTGTCCAATTCCCCTAGGTGCTCAACAAACAGGTGGCTTCTGTCATTGGCCACCCCCGTCCTGTATCATTTCCTGCTTGTCCTATGGATGCTGAACTACAGGGTCGTAAGAACTCATACGGCATCAAGAGTATGGATACGAAGTGCCTAGAATGGTGCAGTGAGAACCATAAATTAGAGGAGGCCGAGGGGATGAGCCTGTTTTGGGCATGCAGCTCGGATTCCTCTCTGTTCAGGTTCTTCGGAGCTACGTGCTCTTGGACAAGTCCCTTTACCTCTCTGGCTTCAGTTTCTCCGCCTGTGAAATGACACGATTAGACTGGCTATACCCCAGACCTCCTCAATTCTGTGCATATGTATGTTTTTCTCTAGATGACCCACGGTTCGGATCTCAGCACCACCACTTACACCGAAGTGATCGGCTGCTTCACTTCTCATTTGTGAGCCGGCACCATCACCACCTACTTGCAGGGTACAATTCATTGAGGTTCTGAATGGCTGTGAGGTGCCCAGCACAGGGCCAGTGCTAGAAGTGGGGGCTTCCCTTCTTGTCTCCCACCTTCTGAATTAAAGTTCTGGGGTACCCGTCTTTCTTCTTCACTAGACTGTGAGCTCCCTAAAGACGGGAACAATGTCCCATTTAGTCTTGGTGGAATCAGCACCTTGCAAAGGCCTGGCAGAGTAAGCCCTTAGCAAATGTTTCCAAACCAAACATGGTGCGAGTGGCAAGAACCAGCAGTCAAGGTGGGAGCACAGGGGCCGGGGGCTCATGGTCACCGGGTCATGCTTCTGTCTGCAGTGGAGAACACCTCGTACAGACGTATGTGGACCCAACTGCAAATCTGGGCCCTGTGACGCCCTTGCAATGGCATGTGCGCTGTAGGGCACGGGAGCACCAGAACACGTCCTCCTTTCCATTGCCAATATCCTGCTTTTGTTTGCTGCAAATGCCCTGGCCAGGCCCAGGAGAGGGAGCGGGGAGAGAAACGAGTGTCGGCATGTAGGCAAGAGCCACGCCAGCCTGCTGGGAAGAGCACCTGGCTGGAGAACGACATCACCAATACACACATCTATGTCAAGGAATGCCTTTGAAAGGCATGGCCAGAAACCAGCCAAAGTCAATCACCACTGGTGTCTGTGCAGAACAGGAAGGTGAATGGCTGATGGGAGGGCTATGGGTCTCCAAGCTATTTTGCTACGGAACACAAGTGGTTCTTTGGCCACTGGAGAAGGCGCCTCGCCTTCCTAGGACATACAGTCCTAGCTTCGATAGTAACAACAGCTACTGTTACTGGTTACTTGAATGCCAACCACATTCCAGGCACTCTAGGAGGTGCCTCATACACTTACATTATCTCTAATCCTGACCACACCCTGCAAGGTGACAGGATTACCCCGTGTGTTTTCTAGACTAGAAGACTGAAACGCAGTCAAGTCGCTTCTGCAATGTTGCCTAATACCTGATGGAGCTGGAATCTGAACTGTGTGTACCTGGCTATGAAGCCATTCCCACTGTACTGCATGACCCGCCTAAGGCGCCACATCTGCTAAACTGGGCTTCAGGATTCGCATCTGTGAAAATACGGAGGCTGGAGCCCTGAGACCTCAAGTCCCCTGAGTGTTACATTTCGTGAGGCTTTTCCTTAAGCCCAAGTACCGAATGTTAAATGGCAAGATTTTCCTCCTGCATTTATTCTACAGCATTTTGGTTTCCCCAGCAATCTCTGCCCTTTTAAGAACCCAAAACACACTCTGGAAATGTAAGGTGCTACTCATAAACAAAAATCCCACCTCAGATTCTCAGAGGCCCTGGTTACAATGTGTTCTTCCCAAAGACAAAGATTTTCCAGCTTTCAATTTTTGAAAATTTCAACTGAAAGTCCAAGTTTGCGCTGGAACAGCCAGAGTGAACAGAGCTGAAACCCTCCAGCCAGGGGAGATCACTCAGGCTCCCGTACATTGAGATGACCTCCAATACCCCCTCCTTCCAAAGCACTAGAGGGTCTGGGTAGCTACGCAGTGAACCGAACACTGGCAGTCCGTTTGGTGGGCAGCTCAGATCCAAACCCATGTCTTTTGAGTCAGCAGGGAACACACAGATTTTTTAAAAAATATAAATCGGTTGAGATTCTCACAAATAACTCTTTTAAGACCCAGGTCCACGTTCCTTCTCTGCCATTTACTATATGTCACCTAGAGCCAGTTAACTTTATGACTCTGAGCCTCAGTTTCCTCATTTGCACACTGGTGATGATAAAATCTCATGGGCTTATGAGAATTAGGTTGAGTACAAAGGCCTAGCATGATGTGTGGCTCACAGCAGGTGCCCAGTAAGTACTCACGTTTCTCCCTCTCCTCTTTAGCTTGAGAACACCAACGGTGAAAGGAGACGGACTCCTTTTCCTCCTGAGCCCAAGCAATGTGGACCTGCTTCTTGGCCCAGAACCAAACAGATTTTTGTGAGTAGGAAAGGTTCTAAAATGAATTATTTATCTAATCAATCAGAAAATCAACAGATTCTAATCAATGCCTATCAATTAGGAAACAGTTACTGTGCATCTTGGATGTGCAAGACCAAACAGGCAAGGTACTATATGGGGAGACACCACGTGAGATAAGAGAGGCCCAGCCCTCGCTCACCCGTAAATTCTTCAGGCTAAATTGTCAACCTTACGTGGTAATGGAATCAAACAGTCACCATTACAGTGGATTTATGCAGGTTAAAGCACAAACCCTCCCACGTCCCGGTAAAGGCCTGGCTCATGCTCACCCTGGGTGTGTCATGACTGGGGATGAAATGCCAACTGTTCCCCCAGGGCCCAGAGGGACAGATAAAACAGGGGTGTAAAGACTCTGGTCATCAGAGCCCTGTCTTCTACCACCAAAGAGCCCATTATTACTCCTGCTTCCTGCAGACCCTGTACATTGAAACGGGCTTTCAATTAAGCTCTGATTAGTATGGAATATGTTGGTATCTTGTTTTTAAAATTTAACCAAACACATAATGAGCCTCTGGTCAACAAGAAATAAGTGCTACCAGAGTGCACTGATTCAGTTCCAACCAGGAAACTTATGTAGTTTTAAGTAACTTGTGCCGTTTGTACTGCAGTTAAGGGTAGAGCCTCCGTTACTGGGAAAAAAAGGAAAAGAGGTTGTGTGTCTCTGAGGAGCCACAGGAGTTGCGGAGTTGGGAACCATTTACCTGATCCAAGCCCTTCATTTTTCAGATGAGGAGGAAAAGCATCCCCGAGGACCTAAAGCAGCTGCCAAAAGTTACTGCTAAGCTGGGCAGGGTTCAGAATCATTTTTCCCTTTAAACATGGGTTGCTTTAGACTACAAAGATGCACTTGTTTTCTTCAAGAGACAATGTGTAAACCAAACCCATCAAATCAATGTTGGACATTAAGGGAAATTCTATAAAAAGAAAAACTCTTTAAAGATGTCAGATAAAAGTCACTCCTTAATTTTCCTCATGTAAATTCCAACTTGAGGTGTTTTCTTGGGAGCACACCTTAATTGCATCTCACCCCGGACACGAGTGGCACTGGCACAGGAAGACAGTGCACTGTGTGGAGTGCGGCCTGTCAGGCAGGGGTGTACAGGGCACAGAAATTACATTCTTCATTCCCTGCTCCCTCTTCCCTCCTTTGCTGCTGTCACGCCTGATCATGTCCCCATGGAATCTGGTTGCGTCACTTTTCTTACAACCACAGCTTCAGAACTCCCGGTGGACTTTGTACTCCCCCAGAGGCTTGGGGTCAAGGATTTAATTTGTTCCACAGAATCTGGCAAGGGTCGTGTTCAGGACCCCAGGAAGTTCAGCCCCTGTGCTCTGCAGAGAAGGAAACTGAGGCCCGGCAGGGGTTGGGCACCTGGCTGGTCAGACAGCAGCCTTGGAGGCACCCTGTAATAAAGAAGGGGGCTGATGGGGGAAGCAGCTTTCTGACCAGGCAGTGACAGTGGTGATTGATTAGACTGATACCTGGTAGGGAGAGCAGAGGGCCTGGGTGGTCCCTCTAGTGGGACAGGGCCCAGGGTGCCGGCTATCTCTTCAGAAGTGGCTTCAGGAATGTGGCCTCCAATTTGGGGGAGGGGAGAGGGTTTAGAGTGAGTGAGTCAGTACCCCAGACTCCAGCTGGGCAAACAGAGCTGGGTGGGGGTTGACAGGTTCCCCAGAGGGGCAGGGCAGAACAAGACAAAGGACAGGAAGACCAGGGCGGCATTGGTGGCCTGGCCCTCAAAGGTCCAGGTTAAGAGTTCATTATCTGCTGTCGCTCCAGAGAAGTTTGGTCCTGCTCCCAGAGATTAAAAGGGGCACAGCATTACTGAGTCCTGAGGGAACAACCCTACCGCCAATCTCCCTTTCTAGGATTAAAAGGGATTAATGAGGTCCTGGTTTAAACTAGTGGCTACTTCAGATTTCAAACACTTGGCATCCCGAGTCCACGTGGTAAAACCTGCCTCCTAAACTCAAGATCAATTCCCATCGGCTCTTCAGAAAAGAATCTTTGTCATCCCTTCCAGTTTGCCAACCAGACAAACTCTGGGGGTCTTTTTCCTGCCTTCTCTGATGGGAGAGAAAATCCAAACCTAGGGCGCCCCTGGGGGGAGGTACAGCATTCTGATGCATGAAACTCAAGAAGACAGAAAGGCTGGCCCAAGAGACCTCATGTGTTAACGCTGCTAAATCTGGTTACCTCAGCTGAAAAGTGGGGATACATAATGTGTTAAGGCTGCTGAGAGATCAAAGGATAACATGCCTAGCAGGATGCCCAGTGGAGTCCGAACTGAGGACCAGTTCCCTCCCCCGTCCCCCAAATCCAGAGGCTTCCCACCTCTCTGCCAGGGTCCAGCAATTCCGTACAACTACATGGCATTCTGCTTTTCTGCCCAAGTCCTGGCCACCTGACCTAGTATACCAGCAGCGAGGTCTGGGCATGGGGCTGGGTTGGGGAAGCCAGAAGGGACACATCAACTGGGATAGGACCACTGGTGAGGAGGAGGCAACCCTTGGAACAACAGGCAGCTACCAAAGAATGAAAACAAGCCCCACCCCAGCCAGGAATGACTCCATTCAGGAGGGACCCTGAGGGCCAGTAACCCCCTGGGGAGTTTCTGTTGGAGGTAGGGTGGGGCAGAGAGCAAAGAAAGGCAGGTCTGAGGTAGTGAGAAAGTTTCCACACCTCCCTCTGAGAGGCTCCACAGAAAGAGGCCCCCAGAGGTACTCAGGCCTGGCATGCCTGGGGGCTGGCCCTACAGCTCAGGAACACGCCAAGGCCAACTGCCCCAGTCTCGGAAGCACCAGCACAGGCCTCTCCCTAGCACCTGCACTCACCAGAGGCAAATGTGCTTGCCCTGAAGAATGCCTACTGTGTACCAGGCTGCCCACACCCAGACCGTGTCAGCTTCCATGCAGTTTGGCAAAACCTGTCCATCCTGCTTGTTGAGACAAATTCCCGGGGAGGCAGCACAGCCTGCAGGTAAGATATGTTGAGAGCTGGAAGAACAGCACCCTATTTGTGCTCTTCCCCCGGAAGCAGTAACACCAAGAGCAGGCTGGTGAGCAGCATCTTTCAGAGGCTGTCCCAGGTGTGTCTGGGAAGGAAGGAAGGAGAGCCAGAGTTCCCCAGGAGCTTCCTTCTGGGCAGGTCCCTCACCTCACCATTCCCAGAACATGGTGGCGCGCCTTTGCCAGGCTGGTTCTGCTTGGGAACAGCTTCTGCTGGCTTCTGCCTAACAGAACCGATGGTCAGAAGACTAATGAAATCTGAGAAGTAGATTCAGGGGAGGCTCTGCCCTCCCCTCAGAACCAGGGGTCAGAAGGAGATGGGGAGGAGGACTCAGAGCCCAACTCACCGAAAGGGGTCTCGGGAGGTGAAGTAAGCCGGGATGGACAAGTAACTCCCCATCTTCTTCACACACCAGATACACAAGCTCAGCTGCAAACCCGTCTGGGAGTGCCTCAGGCTGGCTGCAGACGGCCACCATGACAGGCCCGGGGCTCCCGGCACCTCTGGCTGCAGGCTGGCTTCTCCGGCGCTCACCTCTCCCTCCGGAGCAGCCGGAGGGGCATGAGGACTCTGGGCCACTTGCCCCCCGGCAGATTCCCGAAGGGGCTCATGGCTGGAACGGCTCCTCCCTGGTTCTCGGAAGCTCAGGCGGCCCCTCGGGACTCCGGGAGAACCACCTCTGCGGAGGCTACACACACACAAGCATTCTTGGGCAGGGGCCGGTGACTAGCTAAGAAAGAAGCACTGCTGTCAAGTTAGCCTTCTTCTTCAGTCCCACCCCTGATGAGGGAGGGAGGGAGGAAGAGGAGGGGCTCCTCGCGGAACCGAGGTGTGTGGTTGGAGCAGCTATTAGGAAACAGACCTTGCAGGCAAGGGGTGGAGCTGGGCTGGAGAGAGGCTGTCGGCAGCCCCGCAGACAATAGTCAGGGCTGGCAGGGCGTCCATCCCTGAGCTCAGGGCAGGGCAGGGGAGGAGAGACAGTGAGCACATCTGCCCCCAAGGGTCCCCAGCCTGAGAAGCTGCCCAAATGCCAGTAACTCTGCTGGGAGGTGAAGAAAAGCCCAGGACACCAGCTCCAGGCCAAGCCACGCCCCCAGAAGGGAGGGAGGGCTCTTTGGCAGGAGAGGCTGGTCCAGAGACCCAGGTCCGGAGAGCTGCCCTCTGAGCTCTCTGCTCCAGGCAGGCATCAACTTGGTCCTGGCACTGGGGTTCCCATTCATCCCTTCCCTCTGCCTGGCCCGGGGACAGCCCCAAAAGCTAGCCAATGGGGGCGGCCACGCCTTTTCTGGGCAGAGCTGTGCTGTGGATGAGGGAACAAGGCCCAGAGTGTTAACTGACACCTCACGCTTCTCCATGTGGCAAGTACTGTGTAAGCACGCTCCTATTTCCCTGAGATGGGAATTATCTTCACTTTAGAAACAGGGAAAGTGAAGTACAGAGAGATAAGGTAACTTACCTAAAGCCAAAAAACTAGTCAGTGGCAGAGGTGGGATTTAAATCTAGGTCCATGTGATTCCAGAGCCGGAACTCTCAGGCCGAGCTTCATTCTGCCTTTTCAAAGGGAAACATCTCCCTCAAAGCCCTTCTGCAAGTAGGAGAGAGCACAGGGACTGGAGACCAAGTCACCTGTCCCCTCTCTGTCATTCATTTGTTCACTCCCAGAATGCCATGTCAGCCTCAGTGGGCAGTGGTGCTTTTTCCACTGTGGTCATGGTAACCAGGCTGCTCAAACTAAAAAACGGGGCCTGATGGAGTACAAGGCCTGGATGCCTGTGGGATGATGGGCCTCCGTATCTGGAGGGGGTGCTGCCTGAGGAGACCAGCTGTAGGGATGCCCACAGCAGAGCCCACGACTGAAAAAGGTCCCGTCCCCCATCTGCAGGACTATTGAGGGGAAAAGCAAGGCTGCTAGAGGAGACTGGGGCAGGTGCACCCCTCACCTTTGGACTTGAGAGAGTGACACCAGTTCTCTCCCACCAGGTATACATTCCTCTCCCCAAAGTCACCTGTCACTGTGACAGGAAAGTCTGTGGCAAAGGTGGTGGCTGGCTTACAAGGGAGCTCTTTTCTATTCCTCTGACTGGGCACAGGGATAACAATGAAAGTGATAAGAGAGATTGTGTTTGCTACCATTTATTGAGCACTTAATACATTCCAGGCCCTGTGTTAAGTTACTTGCATTGATTTTTTTGAAAACATCTTTATTATGGTAAACACACACACACACACACACACACACACACACACACAAACGTATGGCATCAAACTTTTAAATGTACGATTTAGTAGCATCAGTTACATTCACAATATCGTACAACCATCACCACTACTTCCAAACCTTTTTCATCACAATAATCTATTATATTTTAAAATGCCCGTCCTCTGAACCCCTTGGGGCCACTCTCCCACCCTCCACCCCCTAGTCCAACCGCTCATCTGTCACAGTTCTCTTCGCCTGAACTCTAATTCATGTAGCCAATCCCCAGTGGGTTCCCGAGACTTGGGGCCAGTGGCTTCAGGACCCACAGTCTGCCCGAGTCTGGTCAGCGTTGGTCCAGCAGCGCCCTTGGGATCGCCTTGGGTGCAATTTTGGCCCTGTGTCCCAAGCTCCATGGTTGTAGGCACAGGACTGCATTGGAGGGGTGGGAAGGCAGGTGGTTGGCACAGCTAGAGGGTCCCAGGCCTGGGTAGGACACAGTACCAAGAGGGGAAAATTTTAAAATGAAGGTAGAAAAACAAGCCCAGGAATGACCACGAAGGGATCTGAACCCTCAATCTCCAGATCCAGAATCAGATGCCTTGTCCATTAGGCCATGCGGCCAGGTGACTGACAATAGTTCAATCTTGCATAGGCCTTCATCTGTTAGCATACTTAAATTGCCAATATATGGGTTAGATGTAATTGTCCCCATTTAACAGATGAGGAAACTGAGGTTATGTCACTAGCCTGAAGACAAACAACTGGCAAGTGGTGAAGCTGGGTTTCGAACCCAGTAAGTGTGATTCTAGAGCAGGGGTCAGGACACTTTTTCTGTAAAGGGCCAGAGAACAAATATTTCAGGTTTTGCAGATCTATACAAATACAGACTCTGTCACAGCTACTCAACTCTGTCACTGGAGCACAAAAGTGGCCACATCTAAAACGTGAACAAATGGACATGGCTGTGTTCCAATAAAACTTTATTTATGGACACTGAAAGGTATATTTTAATTTTCATGCGCCATGAAATATTCTTTTGCTCCCCCCCCACCACTATTTACAAATGTAAAAATCACAGATGTACAAAAATGAGACTTGTCTTCTCTCTCTGCTCTAGAGCCAGTGCACTCACCCACTCTGTTTACTGCCTCCAATAGTAAAGACCAGCTTTTGGCATTTGTGCAGCACTCAGCCACACCTATCGACTGCCACACAGACACCACACTCCAGCCCCAGAAGCAGCGGGGAGTAAGCCCTAGGACAGGCGCTCACCCTGCACCAAGCTCTGCTCGCAACACTTAACACATATGAATGAACTTTTAACCCACACTAGTCAGTAGTGCTGGGGTGTCCCACCTTTTAGAGGAAGGAACGGAGGCGCAGAGAGTTTAAATCGCTTGCTTGCGGTCACCCAGCTGTCTCAGGGAGAGGTGAAGTCACGATTCGAACCCAGGCTGTGCATATTGAGCTCTACCACTGCTATGCTGGAGCCCCGCCTGGGCCCAGAGCCAGACTGTCTGGGTTTGAATGCGACAATGCACTGCACGTAAGCCCTTGGCACACAGGCTGGAACACATTAAGGGTTGATAAACGTTAGCTGCTAATATCATTAAGACTATTGTTACCGCCACTATGGGCTAGCTATGTGGCCTTCAGCAAGGCGCTGCCTCTGTCTGGGCCTTGATTAGGTCTCTAAATAGCTTCCAGCTTCAACATTTTTCAACCCTCTGAGGTTGCAGAGGGCTCCCTATTTTTCTTGGGTCTCAAGTTGAGTTTAAACTTCTTGAGCCTGTCCTGAGGGGATCAGGATCCTGGCGTGGGGACCACACAAGAGCCACAGAGGAGCAGGGTGGAAGGGGGGGAACAACACAGGACCCTGAAAGGACTGCCCAGCTGGAGAGCCGGGAGCTCTCTTTCTCCCAGCCACAGAGCCAACTCTTTCTCACCAAAAATCTATTATGTTTCCTGTAATTCGATCAGGCAAGAAGGGGGCCCCAAATTAAGCCTGGAACAAGCAAATTATCTTCCAATTGCACCCTCTGATTTCCATCTGATGAACAGAGTGCGGATGGAAGAAAATGCAAGCCACAAAGAGACCGGGGCCAGGGAGCCCGTGAGCATAACTCCTCTTGACATTTCACACAGCTCTGCTGTTCCAGAGGCGGCGGGTGCAGTGAGTCGATGTCTAGGAATGTGAGCAGGAGGCTGCAGGCGTTCTCCTTTCCCCCCACTCTCCTTACAAAGGACTCTGTGGGTGGGTGGGCGGGTGTGTGGGGAACTAGTGAGAGGACTGCTCAATGCCCCGAGAACTGCCTCCCTGTGGAAGAGGGGCAGCCGTCTCCCTGTGTCCCGAGCTGAAGCGGAAGCTCCTCCGAGGTGGAATCCATCTGACCCCCATAAATCCAGACTTCGGGAGGAACCACATCACATGTGATCAACTGCTGGCCACTCAGCCCCAAGTGTGTCGTTCCTCGGGGCCAACTTTGAAGGGCCCAACCACCCAGAACTGGGAGGAGAAAGGTCGCACTGGAGGATATATTTCCCTCTCTTGCCATTGGATACTGTTCCTGGGTAGAAAGCTTCTCTTCTAGGTCCCCAGAGCAGCTGGCAGGAGACTCAGCAGTTACAGCTGCCACAGGCAACCGCAGAGACCCTTGGACTGGCAGCCACAGACGGGATAAGATGGTAGAAGAGGTGCTAATCTCCTGCACATTTCACAAGTTGGAAAACTGGCTGGAAGCCGAGAAAACTGACTCCTTGGAACCAGCTGAGACACAGGGCCTGAAGGCGGCTGTGACAGGCTGGAGACAACAGCCGTCATGGCCAGCAGGCCCAAGCGAAAGCTCTGGGGAGGAGCAGCGAATGAATGAATCACTTCAGCCTCTCCTCACAAGGCGGCTCTCCTCAGATAATCTGAAGCCCAGGGAACTGTGATCATATGAGGCCCTCTACTGGCTGGGAGGACTCCAACCAGGGAAGGCAAATCCTGGGGATGCTGTAACTTCTGAACCTGGAAAGGTGAGCACTGCCACCCCCATTACTCACCATTTTTCCTGCCTCTGCTCCTCTCTTCCAACTCACTTTCTACCCTACATCAGTAGTCTTCTTTCTAAAAGGAGAGTCCCAGGAATTCCACTGCTAGAAATTTTGCCTAGAGAAATATTCTTACAAGTGTGCCAAGACATGTATCTTGCACTGTTTAATACTAAAAGATTAGGAACAATCCACGGGTCCAACAACAGGGGTGGGCTAAGTACAATGACACATTCCAACAAGAGAATACTATGCAGCTGTGAAAAACAGGGAGGTAAATCCTAGGTACTAAAACAGAAACTCTCCCGGGTAACGGGGTCACGTGAAAAATCCCAGCGTCAGAAAGAGTGTACAGTATAGTTCCATCGTTTAAACAGTCTCTGCACATAATCCAGAGACCATCTGGAAGATTCCTCGACATGGGTATTCTCCGTTTCTCTTTAGAGTAGTGAGACAAGAAGCCAGGACGAAATAGCACTCATTTTCTATTGTTTTGATATTGTTTACATTTTTCTTACACTTAAGTGCTACTTTTAAAAATGATAAATGGACAACAAAATGAAGTGCCATGATTGAGAGTGAACACCTCCTTCTCACTTTTTTCCTAGTGCTCTTGTCCAAAGGCAAAGCCTGCCTGGGTACACTGCACTCACGACCCCTGAGGCTGTCTCTTCAGCTTCGCCACGAGGGTGACCACTTTGGCCACCTCCTGCGCCACTCCACTTCCTGACCCATCACATAAGGCTCTCCCCAGCAGCCCCCTAATTCTGCTCTCTTAGCTCTTTCTGTAGCCTCCTATGTCTCCAGCTGGTGGCTGTCTCCTCTTCCTTTTTTTCCAGGCCCAACTTCAACAGAGCACTCAATCAATCTCCTCTGGAAAGGGTTCCGTTTACGTGTCCCCAAGCACATCGTACACAAGAAGGGCTCTACGCCCATACCTGTCTACCACCAGATCAGTTACGTGAGGCCCTCACCAGGCCCACACCTGGCATCCGCTGATATAAATAAACACATGATTCAGGAGCCCCTTTTGGAGCAACTACAGTACTAGAATGGTGATGAGAACTAACGTTTACAAAGCGTTTTCAGTTTATAAAGGGCTTTTATACTCATCATCTAGTTTAGTCGCTGCAACAACCCCTTGAGGAGTATCTACAGCACAGGAAGGGTCAGGGAAGCCCAGAGATATTAGGTAGTTCATCCAAGGTTACTACTGGGATGTGTAGGACTGAGATTAAATCCAGGTTTGCTGAGCTCAAATCTCATGCCCTTTCCTCAACGTGAGCCCTACGAGGCTTTCAGGAATCCCGCTTCGCCAGTACTGGGTCCCAAACTGATGGGTATGCTGAACTCCTGCATCTGAGTTTTCCAGATGTTCTGCCCACATTGTTACAGGATATTATGAAAAAAGTTAATCAAATGCCTTGTGGAAATCAAGAGAGGGTCTCATGATGAGCAACCCAGTGAAAACACGAAGTCAAATCTGATTAGTCATGACGAATTCACTGCTGCCGAATCCTAGAGGCCAGCTCCTTTTCTAAGTACTCCCTCTCCACCAAGTCCGTCATCTGCAAAATTCCACAGCATTCCCTCAGAACTAGTTCATAAAATTCCTTCAGAAATTTGCGAAGGAGTCAAGTCAAAAGGATTATGACTTGATCCTTTTTCTAGGATCTCTTTCACCTCCTTTTTTGAAAACTGGACCAGTTAGCCATCTCCATTTTTATTTCACTAATCAATCTCCAGTGCCTGGTATATAGTAGGTGTGGAACAAATACTCATAGTTGGGATATTACCTGCATTCCCCATGGTTTCTCAAAAGTTATTAACAGCGGTTCCATTACTGTCCCAGTAAGGTTTTTTTCAGCATATTGGGACATAATTTTTCCAGTCTGAAAATCTAAACACATTGCCGGGCACCCTCGTACATCCTGGGCTTCCCAACCTTCCTTCCTAGCTTCAAAGCTGTAAAACAAAGGATTCAACTAAATCTCTAAGGTTCTATCCAGATTTCCGTGATACTTGATTAAAATGGATGCCAAGGAGTGTCTTTTGCCTGATGTTTGTGAACATGATACCACCTTCCAGCAGTCATGGACACTTAGCTCCCACTCTGGAAAACACTGCCTGTTCCATGAGCCAAGCACTCCAGTGGGCTCACTCACATATGCTTCCATTTAATTCTCGTAATGCTTGAGGTTGGGGTTATCATCTCTTTTGTACATATGAGGAACTGAGGTTCACAGTGAAGGTTGTTGTACAGGTCACAGATCTGAAAATTGGCAGAGCTGGGATTTAACCCAAGTCTTTGGATTCCAGGTCCAAGACACTCAAGTTGCCTCAAAGTGAGATAACAGGGGAGCTTCTCAGAAAGCACTGAAAAATGAGATGGAGTTAGCCAGAAGGCTTGCAGAGCAAGGAGTGAGGAAAACTGAGTTTTAGTTCCAGATTTATCAATAGGTCAGCTATCAGGAAGTCATAAAAGTACTTAAAAAATAACGGCAAAGGAGGAACCCGAAGTCCAGTAGGTTAGGAGCTTTGAAGGCCTGAAACAAGACGACTAACTAGCCTAGCATAATTGATCTGTTGCCTTGGTCAGGTGGCTTCCATACATCCTTTTAGAATAATAGCCACTCCACAAGCATGAAGAATCCTGAGAAAAGTCAGGAATGCATAAGCTGAATCAAATCATGAGGAAATATCAGACAAACCCAAATTAAGAAATACTTTATAAAATACAATGGATTCTTCAAAAATGGTGGGCGATGTTATGAAAAACAATGAAAGACGAAGGAATTTTTCTAGATCAAAGGAGACCAAAGAAACATGACAGCGAAATGTGATTCTGGACCCCATCCTCAAAGAAAAAAGTACCATGAAGGACAAAAATCAGAATATGATTCATAGAATAAGATTCATAGAATAAAATATCAATGTTAAAGTTTTGAAGTGGATAACTGTCTACCGTGTTTCTCCGAAAATAAGACCTAGCTGGACCATCAGCTCTAATGCATCCTTTGGAGCAAAAATTAATATAAGACCCGGTATTATTTTACTATAAGACCAGGTCTTATAATATAATATAGGGGGCGTAATATAATATAATATAATATAATATAATATAATATAATATAATAAATATAATACTGGGTCTTATATTAATTTTTGCTCCAAAGGACGCATTAGAGCTGATGGTCCGGCTAGGTCTTACTTTCGGGGAAACACAGTAGTAGTTACAAAAGAGAATATACTTTTTCCTGGGAAATACACACTAAAATGTTGAGAGAGAGGGCCATTATGTATGCAATTGTGTCTATTTTCAAAAGTGCCTTCTTTAAAGTTATATTGTTTTGAAACTCTTGAATTCAGGATGATTTAATAAACATTACGAGAATAAAAAAAAATAACTATTTTACATTTGCTGTCTGATTTACTTTGGTATTTCTGAAAGTGTGGCTGAAAGAATGGCAGCATTGCATTCCCCTGGGCAACTTGCTGAAAAATGACTATTTCTGACCCTCCAATCTGCATTTGAAACAAACCCCTGTGTTTCTGATGCACACCGATGATGGAAACCACTGCTTTCCTCCTTCCTATGGGCTCTTAGACGTGATTTCATTCTACTCTCACACTAACCCTGCGAGGCAGGTAGGATAGATCACTATTTATCCCCTTGATACAAATGAGGAAATGATTTCAAGACAGGTTGTTCATCTTCTTATTCTGGATACAGCATAATGAGTAAATGTTTGGTGGGGGACTTTCACCTTCCTGGTGCTGTTCTTACTCATCGGTAACCCTCCAGCAGCAGTGACACTGTGGTGGTGCTCAGGGTACAGTGGGAAAAGGTGACTCCAGAATATAGGGTCAGCTCATGAAAAGGCTGCCTTAGGTACTGAAACAAGTTTAAAGAAACAAAACCCAAGGACTGACATTAGCCAACTTCAGAAACAGTGCTACTGAGGGGAACGGAGCCCAGCCACGCACCCTCCAATCTGAGCAGGACCACTACAGAGCAGCTTCAGGAAGGCATGGCCAGAAGAAAACTACCCTCATTCAAGTCAGCCTTGAGGCACTTGGACGTTTTTCCTGGTAATGGTGAGGAACGTGGAGAAAGAGAATTTATTAGCACCCCTCCAACACTGCCCAGGGGAGGAGGGATTCTAATGCTTGGGGATAAAATACAAGGCAAATCAGCAGCCCCTTGAGGCAGTGCAGAAGGCCCTAGTCTTTGCTGATTGTAGATTTGGGAATATTTGCAGACAGAGGTCTTGTTCCCTGCCCGGACTTCAAAAGAAAAGCTCTTGCCTGGGAGAATACTGCAGAGCAGAGATCGTGGTGATGCATACTGGAAGGGCATGATCCAAGTGTCCAAAGAGAAAGGTGGTGACATGACAAAAACATAATTCGTCCAACAAACACTGAGGACCCACCGCATTCTAGGCACTCTGCTAAGCTCTGGGATACAGACGAACTAGATACGGACGGCTCCATATCAATCCCCCACGAACTAGATACTGACAGAATGTCACACTCTAAGAGTGACGTTAGAGGTGTAAACAAATAATGACAGGGCTGTAACAAAAATAGGAGAATAGCAGAGAGAAAAAGTCTCCTCTATTGCTGGGGAAGGGTGAGAGTTGATTTGGGGAGGCTCCTCCAAGAGGACAGGACCTATTGGCTGAATCTAACAGGCTGAGAGCCAGGCAGACTAGCATCTCAGCCTGACGGAACACCAGAAGCGAATGCACTGGGGCCTGAGAGTCTGGCCCACAAGCTGCAGCGCAGGGCACAGGTGAGGAGTGAGCAGAGAGGAGGCTGACATGGTGAAGAGAGCAGGGGCAGAGCACCAAGGGCCGGGTCTGCCAGGTGGAAGAGTCGCCCATAGGCAGTGAACAGTTACTGGAGGTATTTAAACGAGCAGAGGTTCCCAATGAATGGGATGTAAAGCCTGAAACACCAAAGCGAGCACTGGTCCTTAGCTGCCAGTTTATCTCTCTCAAGTCTACAGCTGGCTGCACATATGTCCACGTGACACCTGCTGGCCAACATGTATCCACTATCAGCAGACTATGGCTTCGTCCTCAGGCTATGTCTCTAATGAGTTGGTCACTTTAACAGATGACGTTTGTCTGTATGGGCGGCAGAATGAGATCACAACCCCTTGTATATAATCATCCATGGTTGCTCTGTGATACTAATATTAGAAAATCGAATGTGCAACATTCAGTGTCAAATGCTGTGTTTACACGGATGTTCTCCTCCTGGCTGCACTGGGGAAAAAGGCTGGCTGGATACCTTAACAAATCTCTGGGGAATGCCAGAAGAGCCCTGGCCATGGCAGAGAAGAGCTGAAAATGCCACCTGGCTAATAACAAACCGGCTGTGTGATCTGAGGTAAGCCATGAAAACTCTCTGGGCTTCAATTTCTTCCTCTGTACAAGGAAGGAGTACTTAGGTGAATACAAAATTCCATACCAGTAGGTCAATGCTGAAGGAAGCCAGGAGGAAGCGACTATGGTCAGAGAAAGACTGATGGGCCGACCATCCTGAGGCTTGTGTCACCTTGGTGAACGATCCTAATCCAGGCCTCGTTTTTGGTCTTTTAGGTCCAGAAACAGAACTTCACAGTACCCAGACAGGTGCAGACGTTCTAGGATGGTTCTACCTAACATTTATCAATCCCAATATCCATTTAAGAATTGACAATTGAAATCAGAACACCCACACCCCCTTTCCAGGTACTACCTCCCAACCCTTCCTGTTATTAAGAGTCTTAGGAAGCTGAACTAGGCATCAGAAGGTTGCTCTGTGAGCATGGACCTAAAAGAAGGGGAAACGAGAAGCCATGGAGAGAAATCTCATTCTGGCAGGAGCCGGCCAAACCGGCCCCGCCTACAACAAAGAAACCCCTACTGGTGACCAAATCCAGATTCAGTATCTTTATTGAGACACACTACTGGTTTTGCCTCATTAACTTTTCACTTTCGGTTTCACTGCTGGCCGTTCATTATTCCACTGTTTCTTAAAACTAGTTTGTAACTGAAAAATATCATTACTTCTTTAAACATGTATCAGCAAATTCACATATTAGTCAGCCTTGGGAGACATGGGGCTCCCTAGTAGTTAATAACAAATGGCTAGTACTCAAGAGCGCTCACTCTGTGCAAGGAGGCCTGTTCCCACCCAGTACTACTCATAACTTCCCTCATTTACTTACCCCTCACAATAACATTTAGGAGGTAGGCCGTAGGTCAGTATCTCCATTTCATAGACGTGGAAATGAAGCACAGAAAGGGTGAGTAACTTGCCAAAGATGTACAGCTAATAAATAGCCGAGCCAGGATGTGAACCTGAGCAATCTGGTTCTGGAGGCTGTGCTCTTAACCACCACACGACTGCTCTCCTAACGTGTAGATCCAGCTAGTTGAACTCCCAGAGGACAGACTTCCATTTCAAAGTTCGTGGGGGAATCACCAACCTATCTACCTCCTCCCCACCAAAAATCACCTGTAAGTGAAAGATACTATGTAAGTATCCCATTTCTTCCCCTCTACACTCCATGAGCAGCTTTAGCTAATGCCATCCTTCGAAGATTTCTAAAATTTCAATCAATCAATCAAACTTACAATTAGAATTGAGATTTGTCAGCTTTCAGGGCAATTCATAATTCATTTGGGCTACAGTAGTTGAAGTCATTCTTTCCTGTACTGCCTCCCTCAAGGACTGTACCTACAGAGAAGTGCAGCGCCGGCTCTGCTGCTGCACAGGACTCCTGGGTCAGCCTCTCTGGCTTATTTGGGGGCAGAAGACAAAGCTTTAACTTCTCACCTCGACACTTGCAGGCAATTTTCCAAAACAACCCAATGTCCGGAACTGATTCCTCCCTGCCATTTACAGTAACTGTACCATGGTGGCTGCTAAGGGAAGGATGTGGGGGAGGGGAAAGGCAGGGAAAGGCCTCGCTTACATCATATCTCTTGGCCACCGCGGCAATTCCAACAAATATCCCTCCCATGCCAACAATATGTTCAGTGGTGACTCAATGAGGGGCAAAAAGCCCCATTGTCCCTGACCAAGTTATGCTTACAGAATATTTGAGGTCTCAGGATGTCATTAAGGAGAGGATTAAATAAATAAACAAGAAATTAAAATTACAAAAAGAGGTTTCAAAGGGAAGGTCTAGGAAAGCATAAAACAGGGCCATGACCTGTTCTATAACTATTTCCCTGAGACATCCAGGTAAAGATGTGAAGGATGAACAGGAGTTAATTAGGCCAAAAGAGGGCGAGGGGGCATTCCTGGCAGAGGGAACAGCAGGAACAAAGGCCACACCAGAAGGAAGAAGGGTGTATTCTGGGCCCTGTGAAGAGCAGTGAGGCTGAAGTAGAGAGAACAGGAGGCTGTGGGGAGAAGCCAGCCCCCGGGGGACCCTGCAGGCCAATTTAAGGGCTCTGGTCTTTATCCAAGAACGCTAGAAAGTTGTGGAAATGTGTAAGGACAGAGAGATGACAGAGTGTGATGTGGTCAGATTTTGTGTTTAAAGATCACTCCCTCTTGCTGCCTTGCGGAGAATGGATTAGGGGGTACAGAGTGACGATGGACAGAAGGCTGTTGTTGTCATCCATGTGAGATGATGGTAGTCTGGAACAGGGTGGTAGAAGGAGAAATGGAAAGAGGTGGACACACTCAAAATAGAATCTGGAGATAACACAGACTGGAGGCTTGGAGGATGAGAGAGAGAGGCGGCATCGAGAAGGACTCCAAGGTGCTGGCTCAGCAGTGGGTGGGTGGTGCTGCAATTCAACGGGGCAGGTTACGATGGGAGAGAAGCCAGTTTTGGGGGGAAGACTGAAAGCCCACCTGGGTATGAGATGCCTGGAAGACATTCAAATGGACATGGGAAGTTGACAGCAGGATAGCTAGGTCTAGAGCTCAGTGGAAGATATTCATTTGGGGTCATCAGGACAACAGAAGCCACCGGTGTGGGGGAGACTGCCTAGGGGGCAAACCCAGAGAGAACCTGAAGAAATGTCAACATCTCAGAGTGACATAGAGGAGGATAAGCAAACTGAAATGACCGAGAAGTGAGGGGGGGAAGCAGCAGAATGTGGAATGTCATGAAAGCCAAGGGAAGAGAACGTTTCAAAAGTGACAAAGACACCAATAATAAATGCTAACATCTGTTAAATCCTAATTATGGCCAGGCACTGGCTAAGGGCTTTGAATATATGATCACATTTAATCTGCACAACAACCTTTTCAGATGAGAACTATTTCCCCTTTTAGAGATGAGGAAACTGTGGCAGAGAAAGATTAAGCGGCTAACTCAACGTCAGGTGGCTGGTAAGAGAAGTTGGGATGAAAATTCAAGCAGCTGACTCTAAACTCTGACTCAGTTTTCTCTGCTACTTTTAGTGCAGTTTGGAGGTCATATAAGATGAAGACGGAAGAGTAGCCTGTGGACCGACTGATGAGGCTGTCTTTGGAACATTAGTAAGAGAATGTATGTAGTTTCAGGGACGAGACACAATGGAAGCCAGACTAGAGTCCACTATTAGGAAGGTTCCACATTATTACCAGTTTTGTAGCTGTCTGAGGGAGCCAGTTAGGGGACCAGGCCAGAACATCAAGTCTGTACCCACAATGGCATTTAATTTGGTGCCCGTAATATAGCAGATGATGCTCACAATTACACATGCGCAGTTAGTGTAAGAAGCTGCCACGTGTTGCTGCTAAACCCCTCCCATGTCACCGTTCTCACGTTTCCAGGGTGCTTCCCTTTCTGTTACCGACTTGGCCCTCACAATTCCTCCACAAAGTGGGTGAGTGTCATCACAATTTAGAGATAAAAAACTGAAGCTCACAGTGGCGAAGGAACTTGCCCAGTTACATAGCTGGCCTGGCTCAGCTACGGCTCAAATTCAGGTCTTCTGACTCCACGTCTACTGTTCTTTCCCGGGAGTCCCAGTGCAAAGAAGACCTTCTTGAGAGCTGGGGAGACCTGAGTTCAAATGTCAGCTCTGTGTGACCCTGGGCAAGTTACTCCACCTATCTGGGCCTTCCTGTTTTACTCTAAAAGGGGGTTGCAGGGTTATTGTGAGGGCTGAATCAGATAATCTAAGTGAAGCTCGCTCAACAATGCTTAATAAATAATATCATGCACCCCTGGTCCCACCCCCGCTCCTCTCCATCTGCGCTGAACAGCACCAGTGGAGCTTCTATAGGGTCTTAATTCTCTCCTTCCAAAGAACAGAGCAGGATTAAGACACATTGCACGCTACAAGCTGCTGCTGCTACATACCAGGAATCCTACTCTGTGTTCATGCTGCAGTCCCTCGTGGGGACAGAGGAAGGCCCAGGTGTCTGTCCTTCCTTTCCTCTGTCAGGAAGGCCCCAACCCCCTATCCAGCAGCTAGACTTAGTGACCTACTGGCTGGCTGTTTCCTTAGAGATAAACCAGACAAACGAGCAAACCAGAATCAAAGGCTTGGGTCAATAAATGAGGCAGCAACATCAACAGCAGATGGCGGGGTTGCTCCACTGACTTCCACGCCAAGAGCCAGAGATCCAGGAGACGTTTTAACAGCACTTCTATTGACACTTGAGAGTTCATGAACCAATACACTTCAATGTTATTCGACACCCAGTATGTGGCAGGCAGGGTGAGTGTTTTCACCCTGAAGTTACAGAAGAGGAAACAGAGCCTTGGAGATGTTAAGTGACATGCCCATATTCAGGAATGCAAAGAGACTCTTCTAGGTAAGGAGTCAGAATGCCTGGGTTCAAATCCCAGCTGTGTGACTAGCTCTGCGACGGTGAGCAGGTAACCTCCATTTTCCTCTCTGTAAAACAGGTTAGGGCCAGTTCTACAGTTATTAGGTTGTTGTAAGAATTAAATGAGATAACATACAACACATGTAAAATGCTTAGGACAGTGTCTAATGCAGAGCAAGCACTCAATAAATGGAACCTATTACTGTAATTACGCTTCTACCGCGCATGTTTAGATAGGGGTGTGGGTGAGAAAATGAGCATGGCTTTCAGTGTCACAGAAAACACTGTCAACAGCCAGCCTATTACAACACAGTTTCTGGTTGCCACGTGTGTAATTTCTTCACTGGACTTTCCTGGAGTCACAACTTTGGCGGAAATGGTGTGTTGTCTGATGAACTGACAACGGCTTTCTGTCTGCGTTACCCCTTTTCTAGAACATAGGCATGAGAAATCCCTTTTCAACAGAGAAAACTCAACTAGACCATGATTATGATCCTGAGAAAGGAGGCCCTGAACACTTCCCAGGAGCCTTAAGAATGGTGGTTTTTTTTCCCCTCTGACAATGCTGTTAGGAACCAGGTCAAGCAACAGAGCCCCAGACAGGGGCCATAAACACGAATAGAGACAGCTTCTCCTTCCTCCCACAGCCCCTCCTCCTGGGCCACACACCTCTAATGAGGGTAAAAACTCAATCATCAGAAAACTTGTTAAGGTTCCTTGGTTTGCCAACATGCCACGAGGCCAGGTCAACATTCATAGCTCCACACTTGAACCTCAGCTGCAAACGACATGCAGTCCAGCTCCTTTCCCGGCCTTCCCCAAGGAGAGGGAGCCAGTTCCAGAGAGCTTCAGAGAGAATGGCCCCAGCTCTAGAACCAATGGCACTGCTCAGGGAAAGCGAAAGCCGCAGGGAACTTCAGAGTCCAAATAGGCCTGTTGTGAGGCTGGAGAGAGGAAACAGGAGGGCTGGTCAGCCAGGTGCCCAGAGATCAGAGGGATCCTGGCCAGGTGCCCAGCTGCACCAGCACAGTTACAGACTGGGCTACTTCCAGGCAATCTGTCAGCTGGCCTCCACTTAGGGTTCCAGCCTTAAGTGGCTTCCTATTGTCCCAGGCACCTAGAAACTGGCAGAAGGCTCTAAGAGGCAGGATTACGGATGTGGCTACAGACAGGGAATGGGGTAGTACAAGGAGAAGCTGAGGGGAGGAGTTTAGGCCAAACCCCAGCAATTTCTCCATTCAATATCCAGCCCCACCCGGTGACTAGGAAAACAAAGGTGTGGGGGAAGGGGTAAGAAAAGTCATTTCCTTTATTGTAACTGTAGGCCAGCTGGGTAAGAGCGAGGCTGGAAGGGAGTCATGAAGAATGAATTTCTTTGGGTGGCGTGAAGGGAGCGTCCTGCAGGCCTGCAGCCAGTCACTCTGAATTCATCAGAGAATCACAGATAAGCTGGGGTGGGAGAGACCTTAAAAAAAGACCATTCAGGCTGATGCCTCATGCTCCACATCACACAGGTTACTTCTGGGGTCAGACAAGTACAGTCCTTTCCTGCCCTGAAGATTTTCCTCCCGTTTGGGCAAAAGTCAGATTGGCTCCAAAGCAGCGTTCTCCCCAGGGCAAAGGACCAGGCTGCAAACCAGGCTCCGTGTCATCCAGTTTGTGTGCGAAAGCTCCGGAATCAGGAGATCGCTCCTTCAATAGAGCTGGATTAGAGAGACAATGTCCTTGAGGAAAAGCTGTAAACTGGAGACAGAACCTGGATGCTCTACTTCCCCCACGGGCATTATCTTTGGTTTAATTGTGTCAGGGTAGTTCAAAGTTAAACGTAATTCCAGAGGCTCCACATCAAATGGCCAATGAGCATGTAGTAAGAGAAATAAATGTATGCATGAGCAAGTATATTAAATCAAGTGACAGCTACTGATTATAAGGGTTTTTTACGTGTCAGGTGCTACGCTAGGCACTTTATACAGGTCAGCACACCTAATTCTCCCCAACAATCTCGTGGGGGAGTACTATTCTCATTCCCATTTTATATATGAGGTGCTTGACGCTCAAGAAAGTCACCTAAGGCCAGTTAACAAATTGCAAAGCCAGGATTCGAAACCAGTCTCAATCCATAACCTGCACTCTTATCCGCCACAATAACGTGCCTTACTTCTTTACGAGCATGTATTTGTGTGTATGTCCCCACTCTGTCTCTCTCTTTCTCTGACTGCCACACACACACACACACACACACACACACACACACACACACAGTGCTCTCTAATAAGCTAGCATCTGCCCAGGCCTACAAATGACCCAAGACTTCAGTTCTAAGACCAGCTCCTGTCATCCACGCCTGTCTGTGTAACTCTTTTTGTTTTTCTGGCTTTAAGCTTCTCATCTCTGATATGAAGGGGTTATATCATAAGTAGGTGGTCCCTTCTGGTTCTAAAGTTCTTTGGTTATAAGAGAATCCAGAAATTCCAAAGATTAGATTGTTCTACCAGCTCCTGCTTATTTTGGATAGGAAATATTCATACAAATAGGAAAACAGCAGGAACAAATATGACCCTATGGGTTAGATGCCAAGGCCAGTCCCAGCCTGGAAACTTACTTGATTCTGAGACTGCTGGTTAGCCTCAGCTCTAAAATGCTAGCCCAAGGCTTTACAGCTCTCATACCCTGCTTACTAAAAGGCACAGTAAAGGTAGAGATCAACTTCCCTGAGGGGAAAAGGAGGAGGAACAAAGGTAGGATCCAGAGAAGATTGGAGAGCAGAGTTAGAGCTGAAAGGGCAGAAAAGGCTGGTTCTTCTCCAATTCTTCCAGAGGCCAGAGCTCTCCAGGCCAACCCCCCCACGTAGTTCCGGGGAGGAGGGGGGAAGGCAAGTGCTTAAAGGTCAATTAAATTACTTGATAGCAGTATAGGGGATGCTTTGCAGCCAGAACTATGTGTGGGAGCTGGAATCTACAGCAAATGGTGCCTATTTAGTCGGCCTCATTCTCGGGATGGGCGCACAGCCCCACCACTCAGACCGCGGGGGCCACATGCCCACCCAGCCTCTGGTGAGTCATGGCTACAGGCCAGACACTGTTTTATGTTCTGGAAAATGCAGAGACCAGCTCCCACTCTTGAGGATTCCAATCTCACAGAAGAAAGGAACAACCATCCTGTGGGGGCTCACCACGGGCTGGGCCCTTGGCATATATTGGCCTATTATTTCATTCAATCTTAGTGAATCGACGAGGTAGATCCTTAACATCTGTATTTTCCTGATGAGGAAACCACCTCAGACAACAGGAACAAATCTGACTTTAAAGTTGGTGTTATTTTCAAGAAACCAAGCTGCTTCAAAACAATAAGTGCTACAATAAAGTTAATAACAAAAAGCAGGAAACTAGGGAGGCATCCTGCAGTGAAGAGATGGCTTTGCCAACTGCACTGAAAAACAACCTTCACGGCACCTGGGTCATCAGTGTTGCAGGCAAGAGAAAGTCACTGTGGGCCTCAGTTTCCTCACCTATAAAGTGAAGGTGCTGGGACACCCTGGAAAGGCCTCCTCCCATCCTCCCACCTCACCTGTACCAAACCCACCTGTGGGTCTTCCACTTTCACTTTGCTCATGGGCTCTTCCTTGGCACATCTCCCCACCCCCACACACCCACCGAAATGGAAACTCTCCTGGCAAAAGCTTGTTTTTGTGTTTTCCAGAAAATGAAATAGTTCCTGGCCTGTAACTGGCAAAAACAGGACAGAGCTACTTACCGGAAGCAAGAGGTGTGCCAGGCTTCGTTGACAGTCCTGTACCGCCTTTGGCTCGGAATGACATGGTCCCCACAGCCACGACACCTCCAGATGTCTTCACCTGCACACAAAACCAAGGGATTCAGAGGCGGGAAGCAGCAAGGGGCAGAGGGACGGGAGTCCTACTGTGTGGAATAAGACTCGAGTTAACAGACCCTCATATTTAAAGGGTTGGAACAATGGCCTGCTATATGTACAATTCCCTCCTCCACAAGATCTCTGGTAAACACTTATGGGGTCTGCTCACGGCCCCAAGGACAGGGAATTCATGGCCTCCAAAGTAGTCTCATTCCATGTTTTACAAAATGGTTCTGATCGTTCTTTTTGCTACTGAAACAAAACCTGCGATTTCTAGAAGTGTCAGTCCTTGCTTCCAGTTTTGAGTAGACACGTGAACAAGGTCTCTTTTCAGGTCAGCCCTTCCTACAACTATTCCCAACCATCACCCAGGAACATCTCCTCTCTGAGCTAATCACGTTATTTCCTTCTATCCCTCAAAAATCCTGGTTGTGCAGATTTGCCATCACCTGGTCCAGGAGCTCACTCATTCAGCCAACACCATGGGTCCTCTCCTTGGACCCATGAGTTTTCTCCAAGCTCTACATTGGGAACTATTGGATAACATCCCTGTTCCACAGGGAGCAAATTCACTGGAAAAGAAACAATTCTTCCATATTGTCATGTTTCGCTTAGATGTTCTTTCAGCAGTAGAAGTGAAGTGCTATTTTAGTTCAGAGAAAGAAGTTACAGGTATATAAAGGAAAGAACAAACATTTAATGAATACTTCCCATATGCCAAGAACTGTGCTAGACGCTTCCCCAGACCCAATCTCATTGTATTCTCAAACAATCCTGTGAGACAGATATTATTATATTCATTTAACAGATGGGAGAATTGAAACTTGGGGCCAGAGGTACCAGGCCAAGTGGCAGAACTCAGATCCGAACTCAAGTCTGGCTCATTCTTAAAGCCCGGGCTCATCCCTCTCTCTCCACCACGTTAATTCCTACTTGGTCCACTTAGGGGAGCCAGGAAAGTCTTTGGAGAGGAAGCTGACACTTGAGCTGAGCCTTGAAAGATGGGGAAGATTTACCAAAGGCTGAGAAAGGCTGGGGAAGGGCTATGTAGGCTGAGATATTAGCATGGACAATAGCACCGAGTCGGTCCATGTCCCTCCAAAAGGGACAAAACACAATACTCCTGGGTGGCTCAGATGCCAACTTCTTGAAATAAAGAGGGCAGCTGAGATCAAGCTGTGGTACCTGCCTCAGCCCTAGAAAGCGGGACAAGGTTGTTACAAGACTCCCTTGTGTGCTCCCTGTATACAGCTTTGTTCTCTCTGGGTAACTCTAGACTGCCACAGGCACAGTGACAGTCACCAATCCCCCGTTTCACAGGCACAGGGGCCATGAATAGACAATGCACAGCCCCTGGCACTTCAAGATTGTTCAGCAGCATTCTGGGGCAGCCAGGGCACAGAAGCTGTCCTCATACCCACAAGAGAGTTCAGTCAGCTGGCAGAGGCTTGAAAACTTCCATCTACCCGCTCCTCTCTTCTAGTTCCAGTGAGAGGGCATATATATATGCCCCTTACCTCCTGGATCTCAAATTCTCAGACTCTCATGAGGGGCCTTTTTGTTTGGGGGGTGGTAGAGGCCTGAGAGCATACCATGATCCTCACAAACTCCAAGGCAGAGAGCCCGAGAGACTCATTCAATTGGGTTATGGACAGTGGGCGAGACACTGAACTAGTGAGAGGGTTTTAATGAACACAGACGTCCAAACGAATCTCCCAAGTTCTGGAGGTACCTGTGTGAAACATGTTTGGAGCTCTTACATTGCAGGGCTTTCACAGTCCGTTTGTGACCCACCACGCCCCACCCCAGTAAATCTCATTACGTGAAGCCACACCCTGTTTCTTGTTTTTACTTTTTAACCCAAAAGGCACAGTTTCTAACCTGACCACCCACTTACTCGACAATTCAACATCTTGGCTCTGAAAGACTGGGGGGTTTCCAAAACACAAAAAGGATCAGGACTTTCCACTATGAGGATATTCAGGAGAACTTGTTCTTGCTGTACCCTTCAGGGCCTGCCCTATTTTCTCCAGTCTTGAGAAACTCCAAGCCACTCAACACTTATTTAGCATCTGCTCTGTGCTGGGCACGAGGGGCGCAAAAATCAAGACCCCTACTCTCTCCTCTCATATCCACCTGGTTCTACCTCCCAGACGTCTCTCCAATCCTTCCCCGCCCTTCACCGCAGCCCTGGTTCAGGTCTTTGGCTTCTCTTCATTAGCTGGTTCACCCAGGCTCCCCAATGTCTAGAGAACGAAGGCTCCACTGCTTAGCATGGCACTTCTGTGGGGGATTCCATCCTATCCCATCTCTTAGAAGATGTGCACTTTCAGTTATCTCCACCACCCTCTCTTCTCTACTGACTCCTTCCAATGATCACTTAAACAAGTTCCAGTCTTTTCCATTGGAAAAAAACCCAACTCTGGACACCATTTTCTCCTCTAGCTACTACACTTGCTTCCCCCTTCACAGCCACATGTATTAAAAAGTTGTCTGCCCTCATTTCCTCACTTCCCACTTACCTCATACTCCACTGCAAACTGACTTCCACCCCCACCATTTCTCCGAAACCGTCTCACCAAGGTCAACAGTGACCGCTTATTGCTAAATTCAATGGACATGCTTCAGTTAATCTTTCAGCAAATATTTACTGCATGCCAACTACATGTCTAACATCGTGCTGAGGAAAGAGCAGCAAACAAGAGAGAGATTATACATAAAACACGTGTGAATAATAACGTAATTATGTTAATTATAATTGGGGCAAGTGGTATGGAGAGATCAAGTTCATAACCAGGAAAATGGCAGTGGGGTAGAGCAAACACGTATTCCTTAAGGAAGTAATTTTCAAACACGTATTCCTTAAGGAAGTAAATTTCAAACAAAGGGAGTTCTGAAGGATGAACATAAATTAACCAGGCAAAAAGGAGGAGGGAAGGATCACTGGAGACTGGGATGGGGGGAGAGACATATGCAAAGGTCCTGTGGCAGGAGTGAAAACTCCTCATGCTATTAAAGTTGGCTATTATCAGTTCCAAACGACTAGTGGACCCAAGACTGGTCCCTGGCCCTCCTCAAAGTGGCCCCAACGAACCTTTACATCTCATCACCCCTTACAAGGGGATGCTCTAGTCACATCTTGATCTATTTTCTATTCTTGCCACACACGTTCATGTTCTCAAGCTATTCTGTGTTTAGAATATTTTACCCACCTTTTGCCCCAATCAAACTTCTATCCTTCCTTGACGGTCCCCCAAAGGCAGGCAGTGTTTGTTTCACTTTGTCTATACGTGGTTTATATGACTTGCTCTGTAATTACAGTTCATTGTATTTCTGTCTCCCTCGGTCCCTCCTTCTCTGCCCTCCCACCTGCCCCCAGCTCTAAGGGTCAAAGATTGCATCTTGGAAATCTTCAGATCTCCAGGGCCTAGTATAATGCCTGGTGCAGAATAAACACGCCTTTGTGCAGTGACTCCAACTGAAAAGTTGTAGCCAACTGCCAGTAATTTCCAAAGATAAGCTCCAACGGTCGGCAGGGATGATTCCACGAGAAGTGTTCTGGTTCCCAGGTGACCACCTACAGGTAATGTCACATGTAGATCCACAGGCCTCATCTATCATGTTGCACCCGAGCAAACATATTTACCCAGAGCTTTCAGCCTCCCAAGCCCGGACACTCTTCAAAAGAATACTCTTGGTCTCTTCAACTCTCTCATAGCCCCGAAAGTTGATGATCCGAGCTCTTACAACTTTCATTCTAGAAATGTAAGATAAATATAATACAAAGTCTATGGAGATTCCTGGGAGGTCTAGTGGAAGACCTATCTTACACAGAGTCCAGCCCAGTCTGCCTGGGACATTCTTCCTCTAGGAAAATATCTCATTGTACCAAGCTGTTTACCCTCTCCCTCTACTGTGTTTTTCTCTCATATTTGCAGACTTATCAACAGTGGCTACTGACTGTCAGAGTCCAGAAAGGGAGCTTGATTAAGTAAATGTCCCCAGCAGCCTCAAACAATAAGGGGCCTTTATTAGGTGTTTAATAATCAGAAAATTATGCCTTCATTATGGGAACTTGCTTTTAAGTGGGAAGTATGCAATGCAAACAAGGTAAGACTTGTAACAAATGGCTCATTACAAAGGTTCTCACCTGCAGGATCTTTTGGATACTGGTATAAAATACGTTCAGTTTATATACACTTCTTTCTCCCAACTTAATAATTGATGATGTGATCCACAGCCAATCTGTGAATCACTGGGCAGGCACAAGAATGGCAGGATGGTAAGGTTGGAAGGGCCTTTAAAAAATCATCTACTCTCATCCAACCCTTTCATTTTTCTGGAAGAAAAATGGGCTTGGAGAAGGAGAATCAAGTTTTCTAACCATGAGAAAGAGGGTCTGGAAGGGGGTCAAACCCTAGTTCTGAGACTACCCCCTCAGTTGCATTTCTATTACCCAATGCAGCTTCAGTGCATTTCCCACAAGACACTACCATTCACCTTAATCTTGGTCTGAGAGCTGGGTTTCTGCAAACTAGTCCTTTTCAGACTTCAAAGTTGTGAGAAATCCCCAAGGGCTGACAGCTCATGAGACCATAAAGCCTAGACTGAACCAACATGCACAGATCCTATCCTTTCATTTAAGAAAAATCTTTGGTGCTTCTCATGTTCCACTAGACAATGAGAACCAGGCACAAAACCCAGCCAATTCAGTGTAGCACAAAACAACAAGCATATTAACCGCTGGGCCTCTTGGGAACTGGCAGGTCAGGTGTATAAATCCCACTTGTTCCAGGATAAAGCAGGAAGCAGAGGGCAGGGCAGCAACGGGCGGGAAACAGCCAAGAGAGAAAAGATCACATTTTAATGAAGTGACTATCAACAAAACTAATAGTAACGACTAGTGTTCCTCCAGATACTCTCCCCTGTATCCCAAAGGGTTTTCCTCTTCACTAGCTTACCAAATATTACCAAAGGGAGTGTCTAAGGAAAAAAGATTAGATGATTTTTTTTTTTTTAAGGAGGGCGCAGCTCACAGTGGCCCATGCGGGGATCAAATCCGCAACCTTGGTGCTACCAGCACCATGCTCTAACCAACTGAGCTAACAGGCCGTCCCGTAGCTAATTGTTAAAGGAGCTTCTGGACTTCTCTGGACCTTAGATTTTTCCTTTATAAAAGGAGGGATCAAATTATTCCTTGTAGCTCTGAGAGTCTGTGACACCAAACCAGGGCCTCTCATTTTTCAGGTTAAGGAACAGACAGAGGCATTTCAGAAGGTTTCATCCTGGCTGTTGTTTTCTTCTGCACTTTAATTTATTAGGAAAAATCTATAAGGGTCAAGCAGAAGAACTGAAGTTAGACTTGGGTTTGAAACCTGCCTCTGTGTCCTTAGGCAAATTATTTAACCTCTCTGAGCTTGTGCCTTAATCTTTAATAAGAGGATAATACCACTTCCTTACAGGATTACCAAGAGGATTAGAGAAATAATGTAATATACGTGAAAATACATCCCACGATGCCTGGCACTTAGAATTGTGAGTAGCTTTTCTTCTGTCTTTCATGTATATCTAGGGGGTTGGCCGGGGAAAAGGCTGAGCTGAGTACACTAACCTTTAAAATCTGAGGAGAACCTTTTCAAAACAAATTCGGCAAATGTTTTCTATGTGCCCATGTGCAAGACACAGAGTAGGTCGCCCGCGAACTGCTGGAGTCCTTGGTGAGAACTCCTGGGGTGTGAGGTCAAGGATATGCACAGAGATATCAGCGAGGGATAAATCAGGTGTTGGGGGCAGGGCAAACCTGGTAGAGTAATAAGATACTTGGTAGGAAAACAAAAAGACAGATGGTTCCTGTGGCTTTAGGGCACTCCGGTTTTCCTTTCCAACAATAAGTTGACTTAGCTGTGAATAAGTTCGCAATTTCTTATCGAGAGGAAGGCCTACAAAGAATCTCTTTATCAGAAAACTGGTTAACCAATTCATATATCCCAGACAGCAGTTCTCTACCCATTGTCAATGACAGAGAAAAAAAACACTGAACTACTTTGAGTCCTTATTATGTGCCAGGCAGTGTCCTAAGCACTATGCAAGCATGAATTAATCAAATATAAAGATCCCGTGAGGTAAGGACTAGTATTGAAGGACTATTATTGTTCCCATTTCACTGAAGAGGAACATGAAATGCTCAACTAACAAGTGGCCGAGCTGGGATTAGACCACAGGTCCGTTAACTCCAAAGCCTATGTCTTCAAATACATTTTAGACTTTCTTTCCTGGAAAAATAAATTACAGGCAGAAAGAGCTGACCAAATAGAATCCCAGGGTGGACGCTCAAGGTATACAAACCAAGCAACGGTTTCATGATCTAGCTACTGTTGGATGTAAATTAACAGGTAAAAGAGCGTAATTCTTGCTACTGGATAAAGAAAGGTCTAGAGTCAGAGAGAAGATAGACTTGCAAGAGACGGGTACAGCTCCAGGTCTTCTCACTGAAAGGCTAGTGATGCCTCACCCCTCCCTATGCCCCCTCCCGGTTGTACTGACCAGAAGCTAGCCCTAGGCTGGGAATCAACCCAGCCGCCAAAAGATGCAGAAATCCCATCAGGAATGTAGAAAGCTTAATACAGCCTCTTGAACTTGATGGGTTTCTAGTCAGCTTTAAACCTTATGGTCCTCTTGGACCCTTACCTTGATACCTCATCCTATATCCAGGGCTATCCAAGTCACCCTGCCCTGCCCATGACAGTCTCTACTGCAGACTGGAAAATTCCACACGCCTAGCATGAAGCCCTCCAGTGTGGCTTCACCCACCCTCGGCCTTACCTTCCACTTCCCACAACTCTCCCACCTTCCAGTCCCTATCTCTACCATACGTATCAATTCAACATCCCTGGCGAAGACCTTGAAACTTGCCCAGCTTTGAATTCCACTCCCAGTTTCTTCCCTAGAAAGATATCATGCCCTCCATCCTTTTTTTAACCGACCTAAGACTTTTCAAATCTTACCTCCTTCAAGCAGCATTCCCTGATCAAATCTGGTAGCCAGCCTGGACACCTTGCTGTTCCTAAATATGCCACTCACATTCCTGGCTCAGAGCCTTTGTTCATTCTTTTATTCTAAAATGTTCTTCACCCAGACATCCAAATGGCTCAATCCCTTGCTTGAATTCTCTGCTCAGATGTCATTAACCAGAGAAGCTTCCTTGACATCTCATTGCTCCCGTGCCTTTATTTTATTTCTCTTCAGAGCATTTATCCCTAATGTATGATATTCATATATTTAATCATCGCCTACCTCTCCACACCAGAACATAATTCCTATGAGGGAAGCGATTTGGTCTACTTTGTTCCCTGATGTATTCTCCAGGGCCTAAAAGTGCTTGGCTCATAGTAGGAACTCAATATAGACGTGTAGAATGAGTGTATGAATAGAGTTCTCCCTCACCTTTGAAATTCCATAATATTACCACATGCAGACTTTATATAGCTTGTCTTGATTTATCCTTTTTTCTTAATTACTCTAAGCAGACAGTGAATTTCTCGAAGGCACAAACCATGTATTATTCATTTCCATATGTACTTATTAAGGGCTTATTGTGTGGCAGACCTTGTATGCCTCAAGCAGCCTGGAATATTAGAAAGAGCACTGGAGAACGGAATTCTCTCAACAAGACATACAAACAGCTAACAGATATATGAAAAAATGTTCAACTTCACTGTTAGGGAACTGCAAATCAAAACCACAATGAGATATCACCTCACCCCAGTTAGAATGGCTATCATCAACAAGGCAAATATGTAGTAACAAGTGTTGGAGAGGCTGTGGAGAAAAAGGAACCCTCAGACACTGTTGGTGGGAATGCAGACTGGTGCAGCTGCTATGGAAGGAAATGTGGCGGTTCCGCAAAAAATTACGAATAGAATTACCATATGACCCAGCAATCCCTCTCCTGGGTATCTTCATTACAGCATTATTCACTGTGGCCAAGACCTGGAAACAACCAGTGTCCTTCGACAGATAATCGGATAAAGAAGATGTGGTATATATACACAATGGAATACTACTCTGCCATAAGAAAAGATGAAATATTTCATTTGCAACAACATGGATGGATCTTGAGATTATTATGCTAAGTGAGGTAAGTCAGACAGAAAAAGTCGGGAACCAACTGACTTCACTCATATGCGGTTCATAAAACTGAAGGCAGCAAAGGAACAAGACAAACAAAGAAACAAAAACTCATAGACACAGACAACAGTTTAGTGGTTACCAGCGGGTAAAGGGGGAGTGGGAATGGTAGAAGACGCTAAGGGGGTCAAATACCAAAGGTGCCAAAAAAATGAATACACATTTTAAGCAATGTTATCTATGTATTACTTTTCGAAGCTGAACTGAATTACGGCAGCAGTGTAGTATGACATTCGCTCAAAAGATGGCGTCAATCAAATGAATGCTAGCATCACCATGCAACAGGCAGGACAGTCAAGGAAAATGGCAGAAGCACAGTTGTAGTTGGAGGAGCACAAGACCATTTTGAAGTGGTAATTGAAACTCGAGAACGCTGTGGATGCCTGACAATGGAGGCGTGGGTATGCAACAGAAGCTCCAACACGCCTACCAACTGCACGCATTCGTGATAAGTCTGAGATGCATGGTACCGTGTGTGATGTGCACAAGGGAAGATCCTGAGGCCTCGCACAGCAACAAGTCAAGCAGTAGTTCGCCGTCATCAGAAGGGTCTGGACGCTGATGGTCACCACTGTGAGCACCTCTCGTCATTGCTGAAGTCAAATGTGACCTGTGTTCATCTTTTGTTATCGGTATATATTGAGTATTACAATCTTAACAGTTCTTTACTTTCTTAAAATGTGTATACATTTTTTGGCACCCGCTGTATATGGCGATGGAAGAACTGACTCTGGGTGGTGAACACATAATGCAATATATAGATGATGTATTATAGAATTGTACACTTGAACCCTATGTAGTTTTGTTGACCACCGCCACCTCAATACATTTTAATTCAAAAAAGTTTTAAAAATGTTAGAAAAGAAAAGAAAGCGCTGGAGAAGTCCTAGGTTAATCCTGGCTCTACCACTCGTTGAATGATCCTGCACAAATTCATTTTCCTCCCTGGGCCTCAGTTTCTTCATCTGTAAAATGAGGAGAGTTACATTATCTCAAGTGTCTCCTGGTGCTAGCAGCTGTTAAAAGAGGTAAAACCTGTCTCAACCCAATGTCTTAGACATCACAGGCACTCAGTAAATATTTGATTTCTTTGTTGTTGATTCTCCTGTTACACAGAAATCGGAGTTGTCTTGGAACGGTTTGACCAGAACAAGTAAAAGTTTAAGTCCCACTTTCTTCTCTGATTCCAAAGGCAACCTCATTCTGCTGTTTGTGACACAGAGAGGATGAAGCACTGAATTTGAAGTTAGAAAAGATGAACTCTGACCACTGCCATTTATTTGGCTATGGAACCTTGAACAATGATTTCTGAGCCTTAGCCTCCTCCCCATACCGGCTTTCTCTCAGCTCTTCAAAGGTGCTACATGCTTTCCTACATCAGGGTCTCCCCTCAACCTGGAATGTTCTTTGCCCTTTCTTTGCTGGACTAATTTCTACTTAGCCTTAGGGGTCAGCATAAAAAGTATGCTTTTTAAAGGAAAGTATTCCCTATTCACTTTCCTCACCCCTAGGGCACTCTTATAACACTTACTTCAATTGTTTAATTATTATAGCATTTATCTCATTTGTTACCTCAATTACCTACCGTCCATCTCTAGGACTACAAGCACCACAAAGGCAAACGGCACTGTCTGTTTTGTTCATCACTATATTCCTCAGTGCTTGGCTAAATACATGGCGCAGAAGTAGCCAACAAATATTCGTATGGAAGAATGCATCAACTGATGGACCTGCCTCTGGCCAGCCTTTGGTTCACTCAGAGAAAACCTAATCCACACTCCTGCAATCTTAAGATCTTTTACAAGTTTCTGAGGATCGAGGTTCAAGACAGGGAACCTATGTTACACACAGGTTAGAAAGTCATCAGAAATCATTTCAGCTGAAGAATTCTGGAAGCTAAAAAAACAAAAGGAAGGAACAGGATACAGTTCTACCCCTAGCCCTCCAAGAATAAGGAGAAAATCCCACACTCCCATGGTGAGGAAGTGACCCACTCGTGGCCTGGTCCTTGTATTCAGGATGGAGGAAGTGACTGTCTAAAGGCTGAAAGCCAGGAAGTGGGGGCACATATCCAGGACAGCCTCCCTCCTCCACTGTTCCCTCCTGCCACCTCTAGAAAGCTTCTGGACGCTGACCCTGGTCACCTAGAGGCTGGGCCACTCACACAGGTGGCTGGGAAACACAGGCAACAAATAGTCCTTGTTGCTGGGAGACAGCGGAGGAGGGCAGGAAGCTGCAGGGTGATGTGGGAGGTGACTGGGAGAGGACGGCAGGTCCAGCTAAGCTAACCCCGAAGCTACCCTTGCGCCCTTGGAACACTCTTCCAGGAGGTGTTTGGTCACATTCGTCTCCTGTCTGACAGAGGACAAGGGAGGACCCAGCTCCCATGCGAGGCCCATAATCCCAAGGGGTCTACCTTCCCCAAGAAGAGCCCACATTCACCTATTTCCTGCAAAGAGCCCCAAGACCCAGGGGACCACTGGCACCAAGATATCTGCGAGACATCTTGGACCCTGTCAGGAGGTGATACTCTCCTCCATTTTGCACCGCAAATTCAGAAGCCGGGGTAACTCGCCATCCCCTCACAATTGTCTCGAACGCTGAGGATCCCGTAATCCCTAAACTCCAAAACACCAAAACTTCACGTGAACCCACCCCCCTCAGCTTCCTGGGAAAGGGTTTTCTTTTTATTATTATTATTTTTTTCTTTTTAAGAATTGTTATGCGAGCGTGAGACAAGCTGATGACATATGCTGGGAAGCAAGCTCCCAAATGCTGTCCTTAGAAAGGGTTTTAATTTGGGAACCTGCCAGGTCGCCGCCAGGTCCACAAAAAAAGCTGCCCCCCCCGCTCCCCCCCCCCCCCCGGCAGAGCCAGCATCCCTTCCTCCCGGGGACCTCAACTCGCGGGAAGCCGCCCCACGTCGGAGTCTCTAACTTGCCACTTGGAGTCTGTTAACTTCGGCTCCCCAATTTCCGGAGCCCCACGGCCTCCGAGGCTCCGCGGTGCTCACCCCCCAAATTCTCCTCCTAAGGACCCGGGACCCATGGGGGTTCACTCAACCCGAACGTCCCCGAGGCCGCCGGCTCTCTTCTGGGCCCCGGCTTCCGAGGTAACGGCGGGACAAGATAGCGCGGCCCCTCCTTACCGGCTTGCGCGGCCATGGTCCCGGGGGCGCGGAAATGGGGAGGAGAAGGCGGGGACCGCAGCAGTTCCTCTCAGCTCCCGCGGTCGCCTCGGGCGCCGGAGAACCTCAGCCCCGGGCACCAGCGGGATGCGCCGCCTACGGGACCCGGGTAGGACCAAACCGCACCTGGCACCAGGGCCCGCCCGCCGACGCCCCACCCTGCCGACGTCCCGCCCCGGGGACCCGAACCGCCCTTCGCTTGGGCTTCGCGGTGGCCCTGGCGCCCCCTAGTGCGAGCTCTGCCTCCGTGGGTGCCAGAGCTGGTAAGGATGATTCTGCGCAGGCCGGAGGCCTCAGCACAGAGGACCCTCAACCCATTTTACAGATGGGGACAGCTGAGGGCCAGAGAGGACAAGTTCAATTATTTCAAAATGGCAAAGCTCATTAGAAGCTGAGCTGGGATGGAAAGGTCTCCTGACTCCCAGTCTAAAGCTCTTTAAAGTAGAATGTTTGGAATCAAGAATATGAATATGGAAAAACAAGGTCTACCCCACAAAATAGCTTTGGGGGGGGGTTGAGGGTGGACTTTTCTTAAAAGCTTCCAGTTCAGAGATGCCACTTCTCTGCGCCATTAAGATGTCACCAGTAGGTAATTTCTAAGTCAAAGATGGCACGGAGGTGGTGCAGCCACCATACCATGGCAGTTCCTTAGCCAGGCCAAGTAGGTATATAAATGAACTCAGCACATCAGATCTTCCAGTTTTTCAAAACAAGCCCCAAATTAGATATTTAGGTGAAATTTCCCACTTTTAAAAATGTTGGTAACATGCAAAAAGTCTAAAAATGCCATGTAGGCCAAAGGAAACACACTTCTGGACAGGATTTGCCCTGTGGGCTCCTCTTTATAGAGGGAGCACTGGACGAGGAGTTAGGACAGCACACTGGTTTCTGGAAGCTGCTAGCTGGCTGAGGGGCCCTGAGAACCATTTCCCCCCCATGGGCTTGGCAGGGAATTGGGGTTCTCCATGTGATGAAGGGTTGGCCACATCATCTGGTCCCTGAGGTCCCTCCCATCTGATTCTCTTATGCTGGATCTTTGGGAACTCATTTCCTTAGATCAGATTTAGGTCATGGGAAAAGTGATCAAATGACCAGGAAGGGACAGGGATGGGGCCCAAGGAAATAGATCATGACGCCTCCACCAAGGACATAGGTCAACCCAGCTGCCTCTGGTCCCAGCACTGAAATAAGCAAATATGAGTGCAATTCTCTTTCTTCCTACCCTGACCATTTAGTCCAAACCGGATGCAGGTCAGATTTTTCTCCTCTGGGTGTGGCAGGTGGCTCCCGATGTCCTGAGCATGCAGAAAATGCTGGGGGTGGGGATGGGGGTGGGGAAAAAGGGCAGCGGCGGTGGTGGGGGCAGTGTGCCTGACTTCTATTAATTCCTGGGAACCCTCTTCAGCAGTTGGCTTTAGTTTCTGAGGAAATCTCTGCTATGATTATAAATAGTAACCGTAAGATTGTGTACTGAATTAAAGTGACGGGGACCCAGGGAACTCTTCTGCCAAGCCACCTCATGGCTAGCATGTTATTTACATGTAAAGAGGTTACATTGTATTTTCCCAGACACCCAGGCACTGGCCTCCTTGGAACCAAGACCCCTAGCTGTCTTCCCTCTCCCTCTGCACCCACGTCTATCTCTTCTGCGTTTTCACTCTCTCTCATCCCACTTCTTTCCCTCCAGCCTCATGGTCTTCACCAGGAGGGTGTGCCTCCACTAAGTTCCTCCCAAGAAAGTTCAGGTAACTCTGAGAAATGCAAATTGAAATGTAAAGGAAGAGCACAGCAGTGAAGAAATGATATAACCAAGAGATATCTTTTCAATATGGACCCCCAAACATTCCAAAATCACTTGTGAACTTGAGGGAGACTTCTGGAGGACAGAAAAGGCCTGGGCAGGAAAAAGACCTACTGGGTTTCTAACACCCAAGTCCATTGTCCAGTTTACCTGACCATGGCTTGAGACCAGATCCTCGACTGACTCACAATCAACTTTCTGGAAATAGAACCTGAACCCTGACCACCACCTTCAAGTTCAGGATCTGCCATCCTGAGATCTGGTCTACTGGTCCCCAGCCAGACCTCAGTGCCACTACCGCTTGCTTCAAATTTAGCCAGTCTTTGGCCTCTAGTCTCTCTCCCCTCCCTGAATCATCCCACCTAAGATGGACTGATAAATTTTCCCGAATTATGTTTCTGTCACCTCTCTGCTCAAAACTTTCAATAGCTCCATTCTCTACGAAATAAAGGCCAAACCTGGCCCTCATGAGCCCTACATCTCACTCTGTGGTATCTCTCTCTACTCCATTCACCCCAGGACTCTTTTTCCTGAACACATTCTGCCCTCTTACCATTCTGTCATTCCTATAACCACCTGCAAGTACGCCCATGTTCTCTGTAATTTTGTTGTCCCATTCTGCCCAGAAGTGCAGTCTTGTTTTAAAACTTAGCATTGTTATTTTCAATTATACCATGTTGCAACCCCTATGAATTAATCTCAATCTGCACTGTCCAATGCCATAGCCATTAGCCACATGTAGCCACATTTAAATAGAAATATTCAGCTCCTCAGCTCACTAGCCACGCTGCATGTGCTTGATGGCAACATGTGGGTGGTGGCTGAGTTGGACAGTACAGATAGAGAATATCATCATGGCAGAAAATTCAATTGGACAGTAGTGAGTGCTGTTTTAGAAACTGATCAGTAAGGGCTGCTAACGACACAAAGAGGGACTACCAGACATTATGTGTCTCCTGATACAATGCAACAAGAAGTATACACTGCCATTTAGGACATACGCTTCTTACCCACCCCCCCAAAAAAAAATCAAGCGTGAATCTGGTCAAGCCTCTAGATCTAACAACCAATTTACAGGAAATACAAGAGTATGAGGAGCTTGTTAACACATACAGTGATGCAAATAGCAAAACTGAAGCTGTGGCAAACTCAACAGGACAAATGAACTGGTGTCTTTAACAGATAAACTGCAAGGGAAAGGAAAGAGATGGAAATGGAACTTATGGATGTAAGAGACTTAAGAGACATCTAATAGCAATGTATACATCTGATGTGGGTCTCAATTCAAACTATACAAAAAAGGGTATAGACAACTAGGAAATTTTGAACGACTGGATATATGACATTAAAGAATTATCGTTGATTTTTTAAGGTAGATAGAATGGTATTTTGGTTTTTTTTTAAAATCCTTATTGAGATGCATATTGAAATACTTTATAGATGACATATGACTAGAATTTGCCTCAAAACAGTCCAGGTAGGGGAGAGGCAGCAGTGTGAGCATGGGGAGGAAAGAGGATTGGACATGAGCTGATTATTGGAGTTGGGCAATTGGTCTGTGGAGGCTTTATTGTCCTATTCTGCTTCTATGTGTTTTGTTTTGCATTGGAAACAAAAACCCTGTTCTTTGGGCTTGAGTTCCTGGAGTTCCCTTACCTTTGCATTTCCTACTATATCTTGGCAGTAATCAACTTGGTAATTATTAGGTCAAAGTGTAAGAGGGGAATAAAGAGCTCCTTTCAGAGGGATGACCTGGAGCTCTGGTGTACTGAGGAGCCTGTGGCTGGGCCAGATTTGTAAGCTCACCATCTTCTATCTCACACTCTGCTCCTGACGAGCCTCATGGAGAAGCACACCCCTGCCAAGGGCCCACCTGCCCTGTCACGGAACATGGTGGAGACGCTGACAGTGAATGACCTGTGACTGTCTTCAAGGCTCTGATCGGCCACAAGCTAAGCTCCACTGGGCAGCCTGCAAGCTCAGGAATTCCACATACTTGTCAGGACTGGGGCTGCCTGTCAGACAGGTCACACGCTGGGCAGAGCTACGTACGAGGCCAGGCCTCCAGCCTACACCTCTCACCTCTAATTATCAATGGCTGTTTGAAGACTTTCATCCTAGTGTGACATTTCCACAGACACACAGGTGCTTCCCAGAGGCCAGACCAGTGTGACTACTCCCCAACCCATCCCTCTGACCTATGACACAAACAAGAAGTCCACAGCTCACAGTAATGTAAAACCATTTAATTCTAAGTCAAATCACTTTCACAACAGTGAAAATTAGTGACTGGTTAAGGTAGTGCCACTGTATATGGTGACATTTTTTGACTGTGGTTGGGACCTGGTCCTAATCCACAAAAGTGGCAGGAGCGGGGTGGAGGCCAAGAACATAAAAAACACACACAAAAGAAAGGCAAACTGCCTTGGCAGAGGGGCGAGGTGGTGAGCCTGCAGAGGGCTAGTGAGAAGTGGGCTCCGTATCGGAGCTGGGCCAGCAATCCCAAGTTGGTTCTCTTGCTCCAGCTCCTGGCAGAGGATGAGTCAAGACCTGTAAGGTTCAAAATCAAAGGGCATATGGCCAACATGACTTTGCCAACAGCTTCCTGGGATGCCTTGGCTGGTGGAGCTCTCCTGGACTCACTTCACTTTAGAGTCCAAGTGATTTGTCTTCCTACCCACAACCCTTCTTTTAATCTACAAACCCATTTCTGTTGGGCCCATCTGACTGAAGTCTTCTCTCCCACCACTAGGTGGAGCCACTGCACTGAGGGATCCCGCCAATCCTCTCAAGCTGACAACCTTCAGGGACCCCTCAAACTTTGGGGATTTCCAGGTGATAAAAAGAGCACTCTTGAATGGGTGCCCCCAAGGGTGTTTAAAATCCATTAGGCATACTATAAAGCTGGTGGCTTATTCCTACCAAATCGATTCGGCAAACAAACCACCTACTCAATACTTAATATTTTGTCTGTTCAAACACTGAACTCTGGCATTGACAGGTACAAGGGGAGAAGGATAAGGGCTGTGGAGAGGGGCTTCCCTCATCTTGGACAATAACGCCTTGGTTTCCACACGCTATGCAGAGCCATATCTGGAAAGGAACATGAGGTGGGGCTTTCTACCACTTGCTGGCTTATTGCTGGGGGTAAGCCAGAAACAGTGTGGACTAGTGAAATGACAGGCCCCATAGGAAGTCCATCTCCTCCCACTCTCAGGTCTCTGAGAAGAGGCTGGATTTCTAGGAAAAGGCCTGACAGGCAGAGCACGAGCCATTCCACCAAGTGAACTGTCCTCCTGCCTGGCACCACGCTCCCTCAGTCAGATCTGGAGAAGAAGCTTATGAAATCAATGAACAAATTGATTGTATCTTGGGAAGAATGATTTCCACAGGAAGACCCAATCATATCACCGTGCTGAGGCTCCCCAGGCCCACTGCCTGGCTTTATAAATCGTCAGGGGTTGCCTGCTCTGGAGTCACATCTTCCTTGGTTTTAGCACACACACAAGTTTTCAGGGGAGCCCATCAAGCCACATCAAAATTAGGGTCTTCCCCCTTTCCTGCCTCCTCATTGAGGACAACTTGGCTTCTGAGGAAGGTGGTTTTCAACATGCAGCTGGACTGCTTTGACAAAGCCCCCCATTTCCTTTTGGTGGGTCTTGGAGAAGATGGACGCAGAGCTTCTGCAGCCTTGGGGACAGGGATGCTTGTGCAGTTATTCCCGCATCAGAGCTCTGAATCCTACCAGAGTCCCGAATGCAGGGCTTTCCTAATGCGCAGCAGTCAGTCCCGGCTTCAGCAGTAGTCTAGGCTGTGTGCCCTCCAGCAGAGAGGAAGATATGCATAGTTTTGGGGGAAAACTGATGGAAAATCTGTGAACAAAGCCACATGTATCCAGAGATCATCTATGCCAGGAAACAAGGAGGTCATTCAAGCCACTCTCTGGGGCCAAAGACACTGAGTGCAGCCCAGAGCCAATAAAAGATCTTTGGGTCTCTGGTGAATTCATGAAGCGACTCCAGCTTCAGCTGCTGCAATTATCATCTTTATAGGACAGCAATTTCTTGCGTCTCTGTTGAGGAGAAGGAGGAGGAGGAGGAGGAAGACAGAGAGGAGGGGGAGGAGGGGAAGAGGAAGGGGAAGAAATAGGACAGAGCAGCACTGGGATCTGGAAGAAGAACCTCTCTGCATGAGGAGCCCCACTCACTTCGCAGGCCGCTTACCAAGGGGTATTTCAAGAGATGAAAGAAGGTTACAGTAAGTACCAGTTGGTTCATCCCTTTGTTTTTGTAAGATTAAACTCAGGTGAAATTGTACCGACAGTTTCTCTCTTCTTGCCTCTTTGTGCAGAGTCAGGATCTGCTGAGCTGGCTGGAATAGGATTTCATGGTGTAACCATGAGATGACTCAATGCCAAGGTCTAAGGTTATAGCAAGGTGTTTACGGCAATGGCCGTACTCCAGGGTCCTAGACAGCTGGTCTTGAGCCCCAAAGCTCAGATGGAGAAGCAAGACTCCTTGATGTGTTACTGACCCCACTGATTCCATGGGTCAGAATTAGCCAGGAAACCGAACATCACGAGTGGGGATGGTGTGTCACCAGTCCAGAGGTCCTGCCTTGGACGTAGGCCGGAGACCGGGAGCCCAGTATTAGGCAATTAGGAGCCAGAACATGATCACCAGGGCCACAAACAGGAAGAGGCGTGACAGGAACTGCTCGTCCACGTACTGGGGCGTTCCAGGGACAGCTGGAGACACGGGGAGAAAAGAGGCTGTCAGAATGCTGCAGCTATGTACAGTGCCCGTTCGGGCCAGACATCAAGAGCACCAACCTTCATCTCTTTACAACAGAATCTTTCACACTAAAAAGATTTCCAAACCGCAGATAATATCAGGCAAAATAAAACTGGAATTATGAAAACATGTGGAATAATATAACAATGAGGACAAGGTCTCCAATTTATCCTAAGGGGGTTGGGCCTGCAGGTACAAATAAAGTATAAAACTCTCAGAGGGAAAAATAAAAGCTACTGTTTGTTAAGCGCCTGCTGTGTGCTAAGTGTTTTGTACACACATTATTGTTTGGTGGGTATTATCATTCCCAGTTTCTGTAAGGAGAAACTGAAGTGCAGGTCTGAGGTGATCACCAGATGCTGCAGTTCAGAACTGGTCGCAAAGCCCCACAGTTGTCCTCTCCGCTTCTCTGCACAGACTTCTGAGGCACAGAGTCTCTAGATTCTGGCACTAGGAGTGGTCTCAGAGAGCCACGATGGAGGGCCTTCCTTTGCCAGAGGACAGAACCGTGGCCCAGACAGGAAAAATGTCCTATCTCGCTCACTCCCTAGCAAACTGGGGGCAGCAGTGGGCTGAGAACCTGGGTCTCCACGCCTCTCTGCTCTGAGAAAAGCCACCATATAGAGCTCCCTGTCCTGACTACCAGGGAAGGAGAGTTAAGAGAATAGAATCTACATCCTGCTGGGCAAATTGTACCAAACACAACAGGGTAAAATTGTGACTGTAGCAAGAGGATAAAGTGATCCAGAGTCCAGCCTGGTTGTGGAACTGTTTACCTGGGCAACCCAAGGTGAGCCTTGGACCTGGTTGGAAGGAAGCAAGCTACCAGGCAGCTTCCTGCTGCCTCCGTGGGGCCCTGTCCCTCCTTCACAGCAGAGCATGCCCTGCCCTTTGGGGTCTCCTTCCTCAGAGAAAACATGTGAACAGAGGAGAAACCTTTGAGGCAGATGAGGTTAAGCAAGGGTATTTCCGAGATCTCCTGGTGTTATACTACTCCCCAGTTAGGTGCTCTGATGCTTCATGCAGGCAGGCAGTCAACAAAGACTTACTGATTGCCTGCTATGTGCCAAGCACCAGGGTGGGGGCAGGGGACAACTAGGATGGCCCAGGAGTGGGTTACTGTCCCTAGAGCATAAGCTCCTGGCCAAGAACCATGCACTGGTGGTCCTTACTGCGCTAGCAGATAGAGGTTCCAGTGGCTGCAAGCAGAGCTCAGCCGCCCACGGCAGCCTGCACGCTCCATGGTAAGCGTCCTGGGTGTCAGACTGTGATGAGAGGACAGGGTACCCAGCTCACTGCCCTGCTCTACACCAAATGCAGCCAGCACTCTCAAGCTGGTAGGGGCAGAAAGGTAGCAGCAGGTGGCAGGCTTAGGCAGAGTTTCCAAAGGGCTAAGGTTTGGGACCAGCCACATGTGTGTCCTGAGGGAAGCTGGACAGAGATGCCAGAGAATTCAGAGGTCCTGACTCCTTGTGGGTCACCTTGCCCCTCTGGTCCCCAAGGGTCAAAGTGGGGGGTACATGTGCAGGACTAGGCTTTTCCTCAGCTGGGTACGGTTTACACTTTTTCATTTTATGGGTCTGGGGTATGTCTTGGGAAACATTACTGAGCATTTTCTGATTTGCAAAGCAGAGCTAACACGTCTGTCCCATAGGCTTATCATGAGGACCCTGAGTTTGTAAGAGAAAGCCCTCTCAACATTATCATCAACATGACTATCTGCACTCGGAAAAGTTTGCTAGCATATTTTTAAAAGGCTGATTATCTATGTAGTAACAATTATTTGAAACCTATACATGCCAGATTCCAAGGAGCCTTCAAGGAGGATTACCAAGGGAACAGGATCTTACCTGGAGGAGGCCGCCCATCGTTTATGTTAAATGCCGTGGCAAATATCCCAAAGGGAAATGCCCCAATTCCAAAAGACATCTGGAAGCCACCATCTCCAAATCCAAATCCTTGAAATCCCTGTGTAGAAAAAAATGCCATTAAGTAGAACAAGCAGGTTTCTCCTGCACCTGTTAAACACGTCACTTTACATGTGGTATCCACCTCTCCTTCCTACCCTCTGCCACCTGTTTCCAAAGGGGAACATCTTTTCCTCCCATTTAGACTCCAACACAGAGAAATCCTGCTGGATGCCCTGCCCTTCTAGCCTCCAAGGGTCCCAGCTAAGGAGTTATGAATGCCAGAAGGAACTGGCTCTGACCAAAAGTAATACACTCTGTTGATGCAAGTCAGGCTTCTTAGAGCTCCAGGTTCTTTCCCAGAGTCCCAAAATTTACTAGCCAGTATATTTTTCTACATGCTTTATAACAGCAAAATTAGCAATACCTCTTATACCAAATTACAAAGGCACATCAGTACAAGCTACACATTATTGGTGATAGCAAAAAAACTGCAACTCTAATTAATTAGCCAACAAGGGCGGTCATGATGCAAATCTTGATCCATGCTCTCTAAAGACCATTACACGGACTCTGCAGCAACACAGAAGAACTCTGGGACCAACTTATCAGATGAAATTGTTTGAACACCACGGTGACAAGCACATGACAAGACACTATATAGGTATGTGGACAAGAGATGGGTAAGTCTTTTCCCTTAAAATTTTCTTTTAATACTGTTACAGAGAATTTTAAAAGTTCAAAACACCTTTTTTCTGATTATAAAAGCGATACACGTTGTTATAAGAAATTCACACACTACAGGAATAACTGACAGAAAGTTAGCGGTCTGCTCACGCACCCTCCATTTCACAGCCCCTCCCCTCCAACAGCCACTGTGGGCAGCTTGGTGTGCCATCCTGAGCTTTCCCCTATACATGTTCTCTCACATGAAAAGACGCCATGGGCCTCGTGATATTGTGCATAAGTAACTCCCATTTTCTAAGTGCTAACTCTGCCCGGCACCATGCGAAGCAGTAGGACACAGAAGTCACAATTCGTACACTAGCATCACCCACGTTTGACAGATGACTATACTGAGACTCAGAGAGGTGAACTAACTTGACCAAAGTAGTAGCGCGCAGAGGTTAGATCTAAAACTAAGTCAGTGTGACTTAATTATTGTGCACATCTTACAAAGTACTTCTCTCCCCTCACAGGCCTCGGTAGATCTTTAGAACACATTATTAAAAAATAACAAAAAGAAGAAAAATGACTGGGCCAACTGCTCTCCGCAAACAGCCTTCATCTGTGAGTCCTTCACAAGTCATGCAAGTGACTGCTCCCTACTTCGTACAGAGCAGCCGGGCATCCAGCTCCAAACTTCTTGCTGCGCGGCACTACCTACTACAAAGATGCACGGGCAGTTTAATAAGAGGGTAAACCTACACGAAGGAAAACAACCAGTTTCCATCTCGATGGAGAAATGCCTCCTACTCAGAGCCAGCATGGCTGAGAGTCTGAGGCTCCTGGGACTAAGGCTGCCTTACCCAGAACGGTGCAACCATTTCATCAGGAACCACTACTTCATTCAGTGCAATCCCCACGGCTGACCCCCAGGCGTCCGTTTTAGCAATGTCTATACAATCCTGCAAGTCCTCACATTTGGTGGGTTTATGTTCCTGGGGCAGAGTAGGCAAAAAGCATCACTGGTGGCTGCAGGTGCTTATAAATGCTAGAGGTACGCACAGCATTTATCAAGGCCCGGGCTTCTGACTTCCTGGGGCCTCTGATTCCTGGGTTAAGAGCTAATGCTCCATTGGGAACCAGAGCCTGTGAAGGGTAAACTGCTATTGCCTCGTCATCAAAAGCAGGGATTTCAATACCAGCCAGATGTGCGTTTCAGCCCTGTCTGTGAGGTCCTGGACAAGTCACTTCACCTACTAGGTCTCAGTATGCTCTTCTGTTAAATGGCTGATGTGAAGCTTATACGAGATTGTGCATATTAAACCCTGTATATATATAGTTATTCTCATATAATAATCATTTGACAACTGTTCATTGACATTTTTATTGAGGGTAATCTGGAGATCAGACCCTTAATTTCTATCAAGATCCCTGACTCAATAATCCTATCCCTGGGAATCCTAAGGAAATGCCATAATTCAAAGGAGAAAAAAAAATATGTGCAAAGATGGTCACTGTAGCATTATTTACAATAGCACAATCTGGAAGTAAATACAAGGTCCTTTGATATAGAAAACCTACATTATAAAGCATCGATAGTCAGTGGATTGTGGCTTTCAAAAATAATAAAGAGGACACTACAGAGCATCATGGAAAATATTGCCAAAATTAAAATTTAAAGCAGCAAAAAACAAATGGTGATGGATACATAAAAATATATATACACAGGCATACAGATGAAGAGAAGATGGGGAAATAAAGAGATACTTGTGGGATTCTAGTAGTGTAAATAAATATTTTGCTTTTAAAATTTCTTTAATTTTTTTTTTTTAAGGAGGTCACAGCTCACCATGGCCCATGGGGGGAATCAAACCGGCAACCTTGGTGTTATCAGCACCTCTCTTTAACCAACTGAGCTAACCAGCCACCCAAAATTTCTTTAATATCTTAACAAGAAATTTTTTTAAAGACTAACGTCTGATTTAAATGTGCAAATTTTTGGAGCCAGCAATTCTACTTCTAAGAATTTATCCCAGTGAAAAAAAAGGATAAAAACAGCTAAATGTCCAACAGTAGATTAAATAAATTATATGAAGTCTATACATTGGACATTAAACAGACACATAAAATATGACTGACGTGCTGAACATCTCCCTCTCTCTGACAACGTAAACTCCATAAAGGCAGAATCTTTGCTGCTGTGTTCACTAGTGCCTAGAATGGCAGCCAGACACACAGAAGGCACTTATATAGAAAATGAATAAAATTTTAAGAGTTACAAAACAGGAGCCAAATATTGTAAAAACTAAATAAAGATGTGTATTATACATATTTATCTATAAAATACACATACATAAATAGATCTATAAAATTTCTATGTGTGTATAGATAATTATAGAAAAATACGAAGGAAAATAGACTAAAATGTTTCTATTTCCCCCCTCTTTTCCATACTTTACAATTTTCCCTTTAGTTTTATAATCAAGGAGGAAAACATAGGGCCAAGAGAGAAATTTCTAAAGCCATGGGCTCATTTCTAAAAGCTTCTCTGAGAATTTTCCTCACCCCTCTGTTTTCCGGCTCTGGCCTCTGTCCTTGAGGACGGGGAGGGGTCTTCTCTCTGAAACAGAAACAGTGTAAAATAGGTTTATGACAAAATGCTTTGAGTTGCTCCCCAAGTAGAGTGGGGATTCTTCACCAGGGCCATGCCCCCTTTCCTGCCCAGCTCATGAACCTATGCCAAAATAGACCAGATACTAAATAACTCTTTGCTCTGCCTACAATTGGTTTTTCCTACCCATGGAAAACCAAGCAGAAAATCAGTTTGTTACAAGATGCTCATCAGATTGCATTCAGCCTACTCCTCTCAGAGAGCCCCACTCGGACTGGTTATGAATGCCAGCCAGACACCTTTCCCTGGACCTGTGTCATACAGGGGTCATGGATATAAAAAATAAAAACCCCAAATCCCAACTGAAACAGAGGATGGCCTGTCAGCAGAGGGGGCTGAGATTTAGGGCCTCTCTGATCTGGCCCAACTAACTTCAGCTTTATCGCCCAGTCCTCTTGGGCAAGCATCCACACTATTCTTTTTGACTCTGGGTCCTGGTCCTTTCCCTCATTCATCCCACAAATATTGGACTGAGGGCTCATTACCCAGCATGCACAAGGCAGGATGACACTAATACTAAGACTGATAACAGACTACGCTTGAGGTGTTCATGGTTTAAAGGAAGCTACAACCAATCAAAGCTACAACCTTTCCCACAGTGTGGGAAAGGAGTTCTTTAATAGAATTTAGTATGAACTAAAAGGGATGGGAGCATGGGTGAGAGCAACTAATGTGGGGAAGAAGGGCCACTTCAAGGAGAAGGTAACTTTAGGGTTGCTCAGTAAAGATGAGGAGAAGTTTGAGGAGGTGGTGGGAAGAGCTGGGGAGGGCAGAAGAGGCAGAAGGAAAACAAGTACAAAGAAAGGCTCATGAATGTGAAAGGGTAAGTCCCTTTAAGAGAAGTCCAATATGTCTGGGCCCAGGGTAGGGTGGGAGTAGGTCTGAGACAGTGCTGGGGAGTTTATGGGGTGGGATAGGGTACGTGTGTGTGTGACACACCAGGAAGGGCTCTCAGTACTTGTGTTTGTGTCAGAATGTTAGACCCACCCACACCTCCATTTCCAGAAATCTCAAACTCCACAAAGCCTCACAACCCCCGTCCCCTCCTCCCCTCATACTTTATACATCATTGTTGCAATAACCCCTCCTTGCAGACTCTCCTGCTAGACAACTGCTTCCCAGACTGCTCTTTACAGTACTTCACACGCGTGGCACTGTGATGCCTTGTGTGCTGCCATGCCCAGCACATTGCCTGCCCACTGGCAGATGCTCAGTGGAGATCTGCACTACGCTCAGCAAGCGGCAATCTGGCTCCCCTCCCCTCCTGACTGGCTCCCATCTGGATCCCAACTGCCTCAGAACTGAGGGTCTACAAGCACTAAGTAAAGGGAGGGGTGAGTCAGTGCTGAATGGGAGTGAATTCATGTCCAAGGGGAGGAGTGGGTGTGGGAGGTTCCCCAAGGCCTTACCTGGGGTCCTGCTGCCCAGTGCTGCCCCTGCCGTAGAGGGGGATGACCTTATCTCGGCTGATCCCAGCTTTGCAAACTGGACACACCTGTCTGTTAGGTCTGGTCTCCAACCACTGCAAGCAAGAGAGAAAAACTCAGGAAGGGTGCAAGCCCACCACAGAGCAGTCAGAGCCAGCAGAACACGGACCAGAGGCCTGAAATTGGAAACACCAGCACCAGCACGGAGTACCTCAAGGAACCCGACTCTCTGACTCCTGCTCCTGCCACTCAATCAATATTTACTAGTAGTGAAATCAAAATTGCCTTTAAATACCATCATAATTAAAAGCTTCTTCATGCTTCGTTCTCTCTAGGGGCTCCCAGCAATACAGTAGAAAGCAACTGCAAGCCTGGAGCTACGTCAAAGGGTCTGACAAACCCAGCCTCAGGGTTTAGGCTGTGGGTGTAGGTATAACGGACTTTAAATCTCCACCTTCTCCGATGGACCAGTTTTATTACCCTGGCAGTCGGATACTTATTTTGGTGTTTTCTCATTTGCACAGCATTTCCTCAACAACTTTGTGTCCCAGACAGTAGCATCTGGACGTAAGCTGACCATTTTCCAGTGATTTACAATGTGCTAAAGTATAGATTTTGCTCATTACCTAAATCTGCTTAGCGTTTTTTATGTGCTTTCACTGATTTTTGCATCCTACTACTTCTTCCAATATTAAAAACACCAGAATCCTGGGTTGGATTTCTCAGGCTCTTTCACTAGTTACATTAAAAACATTTTGTTTAACTTTCTTAAAAACAAAATAAAAATGATAAAACATGTTACCTGTAGTGTCTCTGTAGACATTAAATAATTTAATATACATATTCTCAACATTTATCTTAGAATATAAATTTCATTTTTAGACCTAATGATACAAAGATTATTATATAAATGTGTATCGAGGACTTCGGGGCCAAGAAGAAGGAAGCATTTAATGATTTTACATCCTATTTCCTTTATGTTACTGTCAAAAGCTCCCAAACTTCTATGTCATGTGCTCTTCATAAATTTACAGCAGATATGTTCCACCAGGTTCCACTGGGGTTAGCGTGCACAGCCCCAAATGTAGCAGGAACCCCTCTAATTTCCCCCATTTTCTCCCATCCAGATTCTGAGGCTCTACTGGTCCGGAACGTCATTCCTAAACCACCTACTATGTGGGGCTCTACTGCCAACAACCGTGGTGACAGCCAGCTCTGTGATTATTCACAGCCAGTTATAAATGCCAGGCCCCGCTATCTCACCAAAGAGCAGCTGAGTCTTGGTGATACTTAACTGTTTTTTATAATAATCTAAAACTGAGAAAACAGACACCCCCATCCTCACAAAAGCTCTCTGTTGAGACCAAAAAAGTTTCCCTCTTAACATTTTCAAGACCTTTAAGGGTATTATTGATATGATAGGCGGTACTTTTTATAGAGGCACAATCCCAAAACTAAGAACCTAACATCCTATCAAATCCAATCCAATTACAAATAAGTAACTGAGACCCAGAGATGGAATGGCCTGCCAAGGCCACAAAGGCCATAGGTAGCAGTCAGGGCCATCCTGGTATTACGCTGACCCCTTGTTTCATCAAGTGCTGTCAGTGAACAGGTTTGAAATGGGGGTGGGAGGGTAAGCCAGCAAATGAGCCCACAAGCAGGGGAGATTGCAGTTTCTGACTATAGTCTCCTGAGACCAGGGGTCTCTTGTGCAACCATAGCTGATGAAAGACAAAGTAAAATGAAATGCGTCTTACCTGATGTAAACACGGCCAACTGTCAGAGTCCCCAGGGCAACCCGTCATCCAGGAGAAAAAGAAAGGGGGAAAGGAAGAAAAATGCTTTCATTAGTAGAAACACTGAGGTGGGGGCATAAAAGTGGGAAAACAGGATCAAACTGTGAGGCACTGGCACCCCACTGAGGATCTGAGGGGACCATTGGTGCCAGAAATTAGAAAAGACTGGGCTAAAGTCACAGGAAAAATGAGGCCACGGAGATAAGATGCCAATCTCCAGCCCTGAGATCCCACTGCTTGTGAAGACCCTCAGGTTGCAGGCCATTTGAGACCCAGCTGCTTTACAAGTCAACCTCTGAAAGAATCCAACGAAAGCTAAGGACGCTCGGTGCAGAAAAACTCATGGGGGCATTCTCATGCTCTCGTCCACGCATGCAGGCACACACACAGACTATTTTAGGGTCAATTTCAGTGGGTTCATCGCCTCTACGGACTCACAAGGAACGTGTGGATATAGATCCAGTTTAATAAAATCTTCAGGCTGTCCGCAGCCTTGAGAGCTTGGCTGGCAGTAATAGCTTCCAAGTTCAGATATACTGTAAGAACACCTGTAAGTAACAGGAAACTTAGGGGTGCTGCTTGGCAGAAGGGGCTACCTTCAGCGGAGTGAGTTACACTGCAGAGGTTGGGACTCAATCTCTCATTTTTCAAACGAGGAAACCAAGCTCAGAAACATGAAATGATTTTCCTGTGACATCAGGACTGAAAAATAAGTCTCCTGACTTACAGTTTACTGTCCCTTCTATCACTGGGTGCAAAAAAAAAAAAAAAAATTTACAGAATTGAAGGAAAAGTCACTCTAATGCCAGATTTTGAACTTCTGTCTCTCAATTCATTTATTTTACTAACAAATACCTACTGCACACCTACTTAACGTGCCAGGACAGTGGAAAATGTGGATATGGTTTTTGTCCCTCAAACAACATGTCTCCTCTAGCTGAATAAAATTTGGACTCAGAGGATAATTCCTTTCCCAATGCCTGACCACAGTTTAGCCTCACAATCTAGATACACAATCTCCCTGGACATACAGATACCTGACATCTGACTCCAATACTAACCTTGCCATGCCGTTCCAAACGGAGCCAGGACACCCTAAATCATGGCTACTTCCCTCAAAGGCAGTCGGGGCGGGAGGGTGGGGCGAGGCGCGGAGAAGTAGAGGTAATTTTTCCTCTGAGAAAACTTCAGGATTATAACAATAATGATGATCAATCCATTTATTAAGCAATTATTGTATGCCAGGCTGTGACTGAATAGATTTACTTTTGTTTATGTCATTGGATAGTCACACTAACCTTTGAGGAAGTGCAATTTTACAGATAAGAAAACTGGGGAACAGCGACAATAGCAGATTTGCCGCTCCAATTAGAAGCATCTGTTTCATTTTAGAATCTGTATTCTTTCCATTGATACCCTGACTTAATTCTTAATTTTGTCACTCATTTCAAGTCCTGGTTTTATAATACCTCAATCATAAAACTGGAGTATCTCCAATTTCTAGGAGAGGGCTGATGACAACAGTTTCTGCATAAAACTTAATAATTAGGGCAAGAGCCTCCAGGTCAAAAATCTCTGCCCCACTCTATTCATTCACCAATAAACTTGTCATTTCCACTGTTGCCCAGTTAAACTCCTCTAAATATTGCTCAAACGATCCTTTCTTCACACCACTTACTACCCAATAGTTCTGGGTCCTACTCAGTCAAATCTGCGTTCGAGAGTCTGGCCTAACCCTCCCTTAACCATCTAACACCCCCCAGCCCACAGCACTCACTCAGGGAGTTAGCTGAGGTACAGAGTAGCCTCAGGGTCTCAAAGGAACCCAACAGTGCTTGTCCCCAGAAATTGACTGCCTTGGGGTGGCACACACTCTTTGCCTTACCTGGCATTCTCACCCTCCTATTACCCCAATTCACCCTTCAAGGTCCAGCTCAAAACTAAGAGAAAAATAAATAAGATCTCAACATTCCCTCAGATTCTCAAGAGCCAGGAGGGGCTTCTGTAACCACTGAGGCTGGAATGGACTCTGACTCTGCCACTTCATTTTGATCTACTATATAAAATGTGGTAGCAATTATTAGGATCAGAGCTAACACAATATTTACCAAGTGCTCTTCTAAGCCTCATATTTCAAGTCATTTAATGCTCACAAACAACCTATAAAATGAGGCAGAGTGTGTACAAGTACCTTGCCCAAGGTCATCCAGTAGGAAGGGGCAGAGTCGGGATTGATAACAAGGCAGTCTGGCTCTAGTCCTCGCTCATATGCATTGTGCTCCACTGCCGCTCGGCTCAGCGCAGTAAGTGGCACATAGTAAGTGCTCACTAAATAGTGAGTGTCATTACTTTAGAGATGGGGATACGGAGCCCAGGGTGGGGACGGGATTTGCCCAAGGTCACTCAGCTCAGCAGCAGCAGAGCTGGGATGAGGACCCAGGTTGCCTGCCCTTGGGCCCGAGTGTATCAGGACCCAAAGGGGTAGGAAACCTCCAAAGCTGGCCAGGGCTACGAGCTTTCGAAACGTGGCATTATGCCATTTGGGGAGGCAGCAGGGGTACTGACCAGAAGAGGTGGCCGCACAGGCTGATGACGGCGTCCTTGGCTGTGTCCAGGCAGATGTTGCACTCGAAGGTGCTGTCTTGCCCTCCACTCTCACCAGCACCATTGCTGCTGCCGCTGGGCCCTCCTGCACTGGAGTTCTCAGGGGATGCAGAGGCCGAGGGCCCCTTGCTTGCCATCTTTGGCTGTCAGCAAACTCTTGAGTGAAGATTCTCCCCAGGAAAAATCCTGAAAGGCAGAGAACCCTTGACTGCCCATTTCTGCAGCCCACTGCCCCCGGCTTCCATGCCAATACCCCCATCTTCTCTCAGCTCTAGAAGTTCAGATTATGACTGAACTCGAGTAGACGTCCCAGGAGCTGCAGAGGATGACAGTCGTGGGGCATTACCCAGAGAGCAATGACTCAGAAACTTCCCACGGACACAGCCCAGAATGTACCACACAAATACACAAAGCAGCCTCCAGACTATTCCAAACAGGACTGGGACCCTGTGTCACTGTCTTTCCATTCTCCCAGATAACCAGCCGAGGTGACAAATACATTCACAGGCTGTCGTCTAACGTTGGACAGCCTCTCTACTGCCAGGTGACCCTGCTCAGGCCACAAAGTTTATGACTAGTATATGCGGGAATATAAAGAAAACCCTGTGACTCTGCAAGGTTTGGAAGCTAGGAAGGACCAGAAAAGTCATCTGGTCAAATGTGTTCCACACTGAAATCTGTTACATTCCGCCTTCTGCCAGGTCAGAATACCTCCTGTCTTATTTTGTCTAAATCTATCAACTTTTTAGCCTCAATACCTTTAAAGAGGAGACTTTTGACACTGCTGAAAATAGAAAACCAGTGTTACTTACCGTAAGTGAAAGATAAATATACATGTAATGAAGGAAAGTCTCTTATCCTCATACCACCTGAAACCATCTGGCACATTCATACGAGGCTATGGGCAAACTTGATCTGGTCCAATCCCCTTAAGAAACTGGCTACCTGACTAATGTGGAGCTGAGACTGGGACCCACGACACCTGGTCTGTATTTAAGCCACTGTGCCAGCCACCAATGTTGTTGTTCACTACCACCTCCAAACCAAAGAACCTACCAGGCGCCGAACAATGAGAACTAGACCAACACCAAAGGCTACTCAGAAATCCTGGGTGCAGATTAAGAATCTGTCAAGAGCCTGATCTGACCACCGTCACCTCTCAGAAATTCCAAGTAGGGAATGCTGGCTGGTTACCCGTCAGAGAACTGGAGGCTTGGATGCTGGTCCCAGCCGATAGGAGTTTTTGGGAACCTCCCTCCCTTCTCTCTGGGCCACACTCTTCTCATCTATAAACTGCGGCACTGGACTATATGGTCTCCTAGGTGCCCTTTCCAGCTCTGAAACTGTGTCTCTCCAGGTCACCTCACCCACTCTCTCCAAAGCAGGTAGCCCCCCCCAAGTCTGGGACTCACCAGGGGAGCACCCGACCACCACCCTGACTTCAGCTTCCAAAGTACGAGGCAAGGACCCCAAATCCACAGTCCTCTTAGACCAAGAAGCCTTCCCACCAACTCAGGACTCTGGGCTCACGAACACCCCTCACCACGACAGCAGCTCAGTGACAGGAGGGAGAGGAGGGCGGCTCACTGCCACCTTTTCATGCAGTTACATCATTTTACGTAATGTCCCAGAAGGACGGCTGGCTGCCAACAGCACTGTGCCTTGCTGGCCTCGGCTCCAGGACCTTCCCCAGGACCCTGTGCTTCCTCCTCTCCATACACATCTGCTCTCTTCCTCAGGATGGAGGCTGCCTCAGTGTGGCCTGTCTTTGTTCTTCTAGCTCAAGTACCCAACACGTTTGTCGTAAAAAAAAAAAAAAAAAAAAAAAAAAAAAATCTTTTAAAACGAAGGACTGAGTGTACAGATGTGGAAAGAGAACCATACAGTCGGGTTCAAGGACCGATCTTGACAATCCTGACACAGCACCAACAGTGAAGCATTCCTGCCTTAAAACTAAAACAGACTCTGACCAAGCCTCTAAAATGAATTACCCATTTAGAGAAAATAGGAGGCATAGCTGCATGTGTTAACTCCAGGAGGATGCCATCAGCAACTCCACCATGTGGGACTTTTCCTAGGACAAATAATCCAAGTTCTCTAAAAATTAAATGGCATGGGTGGGGCATGGAGCTATACACTGCGACTTGAGACATACCAACTGGCAGTGTGAGGGTCTCCCAGGAACCAGATTCAAACCAACCAACTATAAAAAGTCATTTGTGAGATGACTGACAAAAATTAGATTTAGCCTGGATGTTAGTTGATACTAATAAATTATTGTTAACTTTGCTGAGTATGATAATGGTATTGTGCAATGTTTTTGAAAAATTCTCATCTGCTAGAAATACACACTTAAGTATTAGTGAAGGAATAAGATGTTAGGAATTTGTTTTAAAACACTCCAGGGGGAAAAGTGAAAGTGGAGAGAAAAGATGAAATAACAGGAAAGTTGATGGAGCTGATGGTTGTTGGAGCTGGAGGACAAATGGGGATTCACTGTATTCCTTTATTTTTGTGTGTGCTTGTAAAATTCCATAATAAAAGGTATTATTTCTAAAAGTCACGTTGCAAAAGAGTAGGTATATGAATGAATAAAAACAAAGTATATAAATGAATGTACACACATACATACGCAAAGAAAATGTCTGGAAGGCACACACTGAGCTATCAACAGTTCTTTCTGGGATTATAAGGGCTGGGGAACTTTGAATTTTATATTCTTACTCCGTTTTGGTATTTAATGACAAGCAGGTACTTTTATAATAACATTTTTAGAAAGGGAAATTGTAAAATGTATGTATAATATTACATTTATTACAATAATGAGTATAAATATTATTGAATGTCTTTAAAAATGTGGAAGAACATACCAAACTGTTATCTCTGTATTGGTGGGAGCTTAGAGGTAGTGACATACTTTCTAAGTCCTCCCCATTCATAAAACTGACATTATTACATGCATTAATTTTGAAATCAGACAGAACAGTGACAGTACATGTTTTAAAAATTTCTCCAATCCTGGGCCGGCCGGGTGGCGCAGGCGGTTAGAGCTCTGTGCTCCTAACTCCGAAGGCTGCCGGTTCGATTCCCACATGGGCCAGTGGGCTCTCAACCAAAAAAAATTTCTCCAATCCTGAAAAACTCTGAGTTCAAGTTTTGGCTCCACCACAAAGTAGGCATGTGGCTTAGGGTAAATACCTTGATGGCTTCAATTGGTTTTCTCACCTGAAAAGTCAGGTTCTCATGCCTTCTACAAGGCTGCTACTGCGGCCTTATGAGGTACTGTGTTTCCCTGAAAATAAGACCTAGCCGGACAATCAGTTCAAATGCATCTTTTGGAGCAAAAATTAATATAAGACCTGGTCTTATTTTACTATAAGACATGGTCAATATAATATGATATGATGTAATATAATATAATATAATATCATATAATATCATATAATATAATATAATACCGGGTCTTATGTTAACTTTTGCTCCACAAGACGCACTAGAGCTGACTGTCCAGCTAGGGCTTATTGTCGGGGAGACACGGTAACACAGTGACTGAAGCGCACACCACGGTGGGTGGCGGCTGCTGCTGGGGAGAGGCACATATATGCCACTTGTCCTGGTCGGCTGTCTCTCCACTCCCTGGACCCAACAAGGCTCTGCATGGTGCATACTCCTATTCACAGGCATAAGAGGACAGTCAGGTTATGGCCACAGCCTCGTGGGCCCAGCAGGACTGGGACAGTGGCTCGGAGGAGAGAGGACCCTGGTCGGCTCAGGAACTGGAAAGAGGAAAGCAGGCCCTGACCATGCCTGAGAAGCCATCCTACTAAAATTTTTTCCTGGTCCCTGTAGAGCCTAAGGATTTGGTAGGCAGCAGGTGGGAGTGGCCAGGGGACAGTAACGAGTCAGCTCCCAGTTTACAGGGAGCAGCAGCCTTGCAGCAAGCCAGGCGTTGGGACAGACCTGCCTGCATGTCCCAGCTGCAGGCAGATCACAGCACTCTCATTCTAATTCTTAGCAGACTAACCACGTGGTCCCCACTTGGGTTCTAGAGCCTCATCCTGGTAGGCACGCAAACATTTGCTGAGTGGGTGCAGGCACGCATGACTGAGTCTTGGTCAACTCCCAGGCCAGCTGTTCACAAACCTCTCTCTGCAATACATCCCGGGCCCCAGAGCTACACACCCATCCCTGGAGCCTCCTCTCCTCCCCTCCTCCCTACCTTCAAGCACAGGAACCTTTCCACACCAGAAATGAGCAGCCTTCCCTGGGGACTTTCTACTGAGCACTTGTAGAACAATGAAATGTGGCCACAGCCTCATGGGCCCAGCAGGACTGGGACAGTGGCTCGGAAGACAGAGGACCCTGGTGGGCTCAGGAAATGGACAGAGGGAAGCAGGCCCTGAGCAAGCATGAGAAGCCATCCTACTAAAATTTCTTCCTGGTCCCTGTAGAACCTGAAGATTTGGACCTGACCAAATAGCAACCGTATGGCTGGTTCTGTGCCAGTCCTTCCCCTGACTATTCTTCACTCCTGATTTGAATCTACTCTGTACTTTTCAAAACATTCACATCTATTACCACTTTTGACGCCACTTTACAGAGGAGGACATCAGGCCAGGAAGGTTAGAGGATTTGCCCAAGGCCAGGCCCTCTGCAGTGCCAAATCCAGACTTCCCAACACAACACCAGCACTCTTTTCACTCTTACAGGTTACCCCTTTAACAGGCAGCTTTACAAAATTAAACACCTGGTCTTTGTTTTCCTTCAAATTCATTGTGCAATGCTGTAACTTTTGTGTTCTCTGAAGTGAGTGCAAAGCAAACTCACCACTCATCCATTTATGTATTCAAACAACAGAGCTCCAGTACCAACTCTATTCAAGGCCAAGGGGAGGGGCTGGTCACAGAGAACAGCAAGGCCAAGCTGAAGCTCTGGAGTCTAGAACGGGAGCTAAGGAAGACATATGGATTCTTAGCAAGGGACTCCATCAAACTTGCCTGTTTTTTCTAAACAAGGAGCCTTCCCCGGTATCTGGTTCCTAGACTCTCTCAGGGATTTAAATAGAATCTAGACCTGGACAGGGTCCAATAACTGGTATCTTTAAATAAGTGTCTCCCACCTTCCATTGGAAACCCAGCTCTCAAACAGGGGAGAACACTACCAAAAGCACAAAGCAATACAACACAGCACAGAGCTTGGTAGGCAGTAACCCCAGGGCCTGTACTTCAGAATACACAACCCCCAGCTGCAGTCCACAGGGCCTACGGAGAGGTCAGACAAACTTGGGAGGTGAGGAACAAGTCGACTGACTCTCAGATCAGCCATCACCTGGTCCATCCAGGAAAGAGCTTACCATTTATGAAACAAGTTTCCACCTAGTTTCAAAAAACATTCCTAAATTTGAGATGTCCAGGGTGGCACATGTGGTTCTGGGACTAAGGCAGATGCTTAATGATGAATGCAATGCTTAACGACCCCTTCGGAGTACAGAGCCTGGAAGCTAAAGTGAACTGACCCAACACCCTTCCTCCTATTACGTTGCCAGAGCTGGCCTGTCCCACCTCACAGGAACTGGGCAAGGGAAAGAACGCGAGAGTTCCATATCCCTACAGGAACCACCGGGGAACTTGACCTCATGAAGAAATCTTTAGGTTCTAGAGATCTGCAGGTATTCATAATCTGCCTTCTCTTCTCCTTTAACTCTAAGAATTCCTGGACCGGGGTGTACAGAGGCATCAAAAAATGTTAATCCTAGTTGTGAAGATTACAAATTTGGGTGATAAATAACCGGCAGGATCCGAGACGGGACCCAGCAGAGGTCTTGTTCCGTTGGGCACATGCTTATTCATACACGCCAAAAACCGGCGTGTGCCTGCACCTGTCTGTGCTGCTCATTCAGCTGCTACTGGGCCACACGTAGATGGGACATGCATTCCAAGAATGTCTACATCACACTCACAGAAGGTTGCGGTGGGGAGAAATCTGAGTAAGTCGATTGGAACTTGGAACACACAGAAATGAGGCTCTGCATGTGTAGCCTCTGTGGAGTTCAGGTCCCTAGACTAGCTCACAGAGGCCTGGCCCTCAACTACAGGACCAAGGGCAGGAATGGCCTTCCAGGCCCAGCAGGACAGAGCAGGTTGAGAAGACGGGCCTCTTTTCCTGGGGGCTACACTGGTCCTTTTCTCTGGTACTCTCTAACCTCCCTATCTGTTCAACCAACCCCTTTCCTACGTTCAAGGATTAAAGATCGTATTGGCCAGGGATTCAGGATACAGAGCACAGGATTCAGGTCTAAAGGGGACACAGACAAGTAAATGAGCAAAACAGCCCAGTGTGCTAGCTGCTGACAGAGGCGCGTGGAGTGTGTGCGGGTCGAGCATGCGGGGGAGGACACAGACGCGGCACACGGGACAAGTGGACAATTCAGTGTGTCAAGTTCAGTGTGGCTGGAGCCCAGGGCACACATGGGGGCAGCAGGGCAGAAAGGGCTGCGACTGAGACAGGGAGAAAGGCCTAGTACCCTTCATGTTCGTGAGGGAATTCCAGGGTCAGCTGTGCCTACTTATTCACATTTTCTTCCACCATTTCTGAAAGGGTTTTTTGCTTGTTTTAAGTTGCAGTGCTTTCTCTTAAAGCTTAACAGATTTCATAAGAAAGGGGCAAAGAGGATTTGGATTGCCCTGGCACAGCTTTTAAGAGTCATCCAAGAGGCTGCCTTTTGTCATTCCTATATCATTGTCTTCAAAATGTTCCTTAACTTTCTACTTAGGACTTTTGTCCTTAAAAACTAGCATGGCACAGAAGAATTGGATGGTTTTGGTTTCTAATCTCAGCTCTGCTCCTTGCTGACTCTGTGACTTCAGACATTCTTTTCTCTCTGAGCCCTTGCTTTACTCACAGGACAGCTGTAAGGATTAGAGAGAGAGAACAGTAAGGGATTGGCACAGTACCTGGCACACAGTGAAGTGCTCAAGAACTGTTAATACCCCGTCCCCTGTAAGGTCTCTTCTTTACATGCCCCACAGAGCTATGACATCAGCTGGGATTTGGTGAATGTGCTGAATGAATGAGTCACGACTTCCCTTTCTGAATGAGCATCGTTCCTTGAAGGCATAGTAGGTGAGCCATCAGAACCATGTATGAGGAAATCCGGAATGGGACACATTTAGCTTGAGCCAGGCAAATCAGATTTCCCCCCCAAGTGTTAAAATCCAGAAGCACCTGTTTTTTTTTTATCTCTGTCAATAACATCAACACTCTCAGCCCTCCACATGAATTATTTCATTTAATCTTTACAGCCCGCCTTTGAGGTAAACCTACAATACCATTGTTCGCCAAACCTGGCTCAGAGTGGTTAGGTCACTGGCCCCTGGTCCCAGAGCCAGTCAGAGGCAAAGCTTCCCAACTCCCAAGCCAATGTGCTTAACAAACAGGACCTCAGTGACCTGCTCATGTGTCTGTCTCCTCAATCTCAGACCCACCTTCCAGGTGCCTTACTCAACAGGGCCAGGCACCTCAAGAGTATCTCATAAATGTAGGTGGGTTGATGGATCTGATGCCCAGGAGTACTTACAACTGTACAACTCAATGTGAATCAATTTAGCCAACTGAAGTGGTGGAAAATCAGTATCTGAAAAGAACAAGATATTCTTCAGTGATGTTTTTCAGAACTGGAAATGTTACATAACTGTTTTAGAATAATTTTTTAAAAAGTAAGTATTGCCTCAAACTCTTAAGCAAATGAAAGGAAAAAAAAAAAAGAGATCAGGGATCTGCAACCAGAAAAAGGTTGCGTTTTCCCAAATTGGTACCCACCTCTATTAGATGATGCTACTCACACAGAGGATAAATTATTCACTAAAGTCACTTACACTAGTTAGACACCTACTAGAGCCACATGCGCAATGCCTAACAAAGTAAATGTTCGATAAATGTACGTGAATGATGGGGATTTGCCAATTATAATTCAAACCAACATAACTGGGTAAAACACTGTATTAAAGAAAAGATCTTCAGACTGGACAGATCCCAGCTAAGAGCTGTGGATTTCTAGTATAATACAGCGCAAGGAACAATCAGAGCACCTAGCGTGACACTCAGTTCGGCCACTCGCTAAGGCAGGATCTTCACCTGCAGATGGGTAATTGTTAATTGTGTCTGCCCTTCCTCTGTTATCAGAAAAGTTTTCAAAATGAGTTTCGTTTTTGTATTCACAGTCAGTTAAATCCTTATTTATTCAGATTCAATAAAATCTCATTACAGATTTTATCTGAGGTTGAGCTAAAGACCTCTAAAATACTCTGGAAGGTACAGTATAAAAAGAAAAGGAATAAGGTTGACAAGATTTAACTAATGAAGGAGAAAACGTTTCAGAGTTTAATAACATCCAGCATTACTTGACAAAACAATGACCTCACTTCTCCTTCCAACAGGAGGTCCAGAGGAGGACCATCAGGATGTATAAGATGGACCAACCAAGGGCAAAAATAATGAAACCAAAAAGACACCATTTTAAATAATTTTTAATATTGACTTTAACAAATCAAAATCAGGCTGGTGTCCCAGGCCACCTGACGTTAGTGCAGTCTGGAAAACATTTAAAGAATGCCAAGAACTAGGCTCAATAAGGAAAATAAATCAGACGAGGCTCTGGTTCCTGCCCTCAAGGAGCCCATGGTCTAACTGGAATTTAACTGCTATTTTTAAAAAAGTACCTCACACTGAAAAATGGCTTTGCAGAGATGATATTGTTAAGAAAAAACAAGTTTCCTGGGCTTTTGCCCACAATCTACTCCCATGTTCACAGAGCTATCCATCTTTAAAAAAGACGCCACATGCCTACACCACAAGGTGCTTCTGACGAATAACTGTGAGTGTGGATATTAAACAGTCAGGTGCTATAGAGACTACCACAGGGGTCAACATAGGGACTGGTCCCAGGGCAGAATGGCGCCTAGTCCATTTCACAGAGGCAGGCCTGGCCTGCTGCTTCGGATCTCTGCATGTGCTTAGGCCACCTGGGGTATAAGGGCACCCCCACTCAGTGGTGCTTTGCCCCCACTAATAAATGAAATAAAGAGACAGATCCATGTCATCCCCAGCTGATGTGAAGAATAGAGAAATTGGGTCCACGTGAGCCATGCAGCAATTTAGGGCCACCTCTGAGAACCTTAAGTCAGAAGCCACTTCCCGACTTTATAAACTACATTTCTGGCAATGGTTTCTTGGATAAGACATGATAAGGCACAGGCAACAAGTGAAAAAATAGACAAAACAGACTTCATGAAAATTATAAATTTTGCGCATCAAAAGACACTATAAAAAGGCAACTCACAGAATAGAAGAAAATATTTACAAATCATGTAGCTGAGGGTTCAATATCCAGAATATATAGATAGATAACTCCTACAATTCAACAACAACAAACCCAAATAATCTGATTCAAAGATGGGCAAAGGAGTTAAACATTTCTCCAAAGATATACAAATGGCCAAAAACAACATGAAAAGATGCTGCTCAACATCACTAATTAGCAAAACGCCAATCAAAACTGAAATACCACCCACACCCATTATGATGGCTACTGATAGGCTTCCCGGACCCAATTCTAATGTGGAGGCAGGTCCCTCCACACCAACAAACAATTTCTGGACACTACCAGGGTGTCCAAGAATTCAACTCAATTCTGACACTACACGGAGACAGCATCAGATGCCATTTAGTGAAGGGTTCAGTCCTACAAGACTGCTCCCCCCTCGCGCCACCCCCCCACACTTCAGACGCCTGCCACAAGCCCAGGATTTAACCTGCACTTATGACCAACAAACTAAATCACAAGTTCTAATGACCCCCTCCTTGGGATCAATGAATTTGCTAGACCAACTCACAGAACTCAAGAAAACCGTTTACTCACTAGATTACTATCTATTACAAAGTATATTAAAGTATACAAATCAACAGCCAGATGAAGAGATACGTAGGGCAAGGTCCCAAACAAAGGAATTTCTGTCCTCGTGGAGCTTGGGGCCTGGTTTGAGATCCCCACACAATGGCACACAGAGTTCTGGTTCCAAAATGTGGAAGCTCTCTAAAAAAGGACCAACAAGCTGTCTTCCTGGGTTTTCATGGAAGCTTCATTAATCATGATTGACCAAGTCACTGGCCATTGGCAACTGAACTCAATCTTCATCCCCTTCTTCTCCCCAGGTTGAGGGTGGGACTGAAAGTTCCAACCCTGTAATCACATGGTTGGCTCCACTGGCAATCAGCTCCCATCCTGAGGTGCTTTCCTAGTCACATCATTAGCATAACAAAAGACACCCCATCCCATATTAGGAAATCCCAAGAGTTTTCTAAGCTGTGAGCCAGGAACTGTGGATGAAGACCAAATATCTTATAAATCACAATATCGCAGCTACTATTAAGAGAAAAAATAACAACAACCACCCCAGAAAAATAACAAGTGTTGGTGAGGAGGTGGAGAAATTGGAAACCTTACGCATTTTTGGCAGAAACGTAAAATGGTGCAGCTGCTGTGGAAAACAGTATGGCGATTCCTCAAAAAATCAAAAATAGAATCACCATATGATCTAGCAATTCCACTTCTGGGTATATACCCAAAAGAATTGAAAGTGGAGTCTCGAGGAGATATTTGCACACCCCTTTCATATCTGCATTATTCACAATATCTAAAATGTGGAAGCAACCCAGTGTCCATCAACAAATGAATGGATACGTAAAATGTGGTATCTACATACAATAGAGTAAAATTCGGCCTTAAAAGGAAAGAAAATTCTACAGAATGTGGTAGCATTCTGACATGCTACAACATAAATGAACCTTGAGGACATTATGCTAAGTGAAATAAGCCACTCACAAAAAGACAAATACAATAGGATTCCACTTACGTGAAGTACTCAGAGTAGTCAAGAGGAGACAGAAAATAGAATTGTGATTGCCAGGGGTTGAGGGGGAGAAAGTAATGGCGGGTTGTTATTTTATGGGTATAGAGTTTCAGTTTTGCAAAAAGAGTTCTGGAGATGGATGGTGGTAATGGCTGCACAACAATACGAATGTACTTAGTAACACTGAATTGTGTACATTTAAAAATGGCTAAGATAGGAAATTTTATGTTATGTGTACTTTACCATAATAAGAAAAATTGGGGGGAAAATCCCTACACTTCCACAAAAGGTCATCTATTATACAATTTCCTTACAGGAAATATTTACAATAGACAAACTCAGAGACAGAAAGTGGATTAGAGGTTACCAGGAGCTAGGGTAAGGGGAGAATAGGGAGTTATTTCCTAAAGGGTACACAGTTTCTCTTTGGGGTGATGAAAAATCTTAGAAACAGAATAGTGGCAATGGTTCACAACATTGTGAATGTACTTAGTGCCACTGAATTGAAACTTAAAAATGGTAAATGGTAAATTCTGTTAGGTATACTTTACCACAAGTTTTTTTTAATCTGTGCTATTAAAAAAGAAAAATTAGATTTCCATCAAGAACATGCTGAGTGCTTATTATGTACTTATATCTACATAATAAGATTTAAGGAATAAGTGAATGGTTAAGTAAATGTATTAGATGATTTACAAAAGAGGCTGGCAAAAACATGGAAACATTAACATCAAAATGTTAACAGAAAAAAGCAAGCTCTAGATCTATGTATAGTGAATGATTTCAACCATTAAAAATGTACCCAGTGGGGGAGAAACAAGAAGGAAATAAAGCAACTATAATAAAGGCTTTCTTTAGCAATTGGAGGTAGAGGTGACGGATGGGAAGAAACAGGAGCTTTTCTGCATTTCCCAAAATGTTTAAAACGAACATAACTTGCTTTCACAGTTAAAATTACTATTCTTTGGGGCCAGCCCGGTGGCTCAGGCGGTTAGAACTCCATGCTCCTAACTCCGAAGGCTGCCGGTTTGGTTCCCACATGGGCCAGTGGGCTCTCAACCACAAGGTTGTCAGTTCAATTCCTTGAGTCCTGCAAGGGATGGTGGACTCTGCCCCCTGCAACTAAGACTGAACAGGGCACCTTGAGCTGAGCTGCCACTGAGCTCCCGGATGGCTCAGTTGGTTGGAGCGCGTCCTCTCAACCACAAGGTTGCCGGTTTGACTCCCACAAGGGATGGTGGGCTGCGCCCCCTGCAACTAGCAACGGCCACTGGACCTGGAGCTGAGCTGTGCCCTCCACAACTAAGATTGAAAGGACAACAACTTGACTTGGAAAAAAGGCCTGGAAGTACACACTGTTCCCCAATAAAGTCCTGTTCCCCTTCTCCAATAAAAAAATCTTTAAAAAAAATTACGATTCTTTTTTTTTTTTTAAGTATATGCTCAAGATGGTCTGGTTATAGCTAAATGCTGAGGTCGAGACAGGCATAGGTACACTCACTGGTAGCTCTGCCAACCACAAGCACTGCCCAAGGCGATCGCAGGTTCTGAATGTTCCGAATGTTCCAAACCACCTCTGACTCTTCTACTCCCTGCTCTGACCAAGCACCAGAGTAGCTCCCAAACAGCAGGATCCTATATTGGTCTTACCACATCTTGAATGATGCTGTAGAACCTTTTTCACTTGACCACGGCCACCCCAGCTCTGTACGGTCAGCAGTGGTTGGGGTTGAGCCAAGCTCTGCACGGTCAGCAGTTTCAAAGGGACAACTTACTCTGCTTTAGCATGTTCAAACCCAATTCCATTCAGATCAGGGGATCTGCAAACTCTTTAAACAGCTACATGCAAAAATGTGCATGATGACAAATAATTCAATTACAAAATGGGCAAAGGTTTTGAATAGACATTTCTCCAAAGAAGATATATAGATGGCCAATATGCATATGAAAAGATGTTCAACATCATCAGTCATTAGGAAAATGCAAATAAAAACTACGAGATACTGCTTCACATCCACTAAGGTGAATGTAATAATAATTTTTTAAAAGGGCAATAACTGCTGAATAGGATGTGGAAAAAATGGAACCCTTATATATTTCTATGTGTAAATTGGTGTTACTGCTGTCAAAAACAGTTTGGAAGGTCCTCAAAAAGGTAAACATAGAGTTGCCATATGACCCAGCAATTCTACTCCTAGGTATATACATCCAAGAGAACTGAAAATATGTTCAAACAAAAACTTTGTATGGGATCAGAGCAGCACTATTCAGAATCTCCAAACAGCCATCAAATGATGAATGGATAAACAAATGGTCTATCCATACTAATGGAATATTATTTAGCCCTAAAAAGGAATGAAGCACTGATATACGAGTATGCTAAAACATGGATGAACCTTGAAAACACGTTTAATGAAAAAAGCCAGACACAAAAAGCCATACACTGTATGATTCTAGATTAGTGGATAGGAAGAGAGGAGCATAGGAAGTGGCTGCTAATGTGCACAGGGTTTCTTTTTGAGGTGATGAAAGTGTTCTGGAATTAAGACAGTGGTGATACTTGCACAACCTTGTGAACATACTAAAAACCACTGAATCGTACGCTTTAAAATAGTGAATTTCATGATATGTAAATTCCATCTAAAAAAATTTGAGACATTCTACAAAATAATTGCCCAGTCCTCTTCAAAAGTTTACAGTCATGGGGGCCGGCCGGGTGGCTCAGGCGGTTAGAGCTCCATGCTCCTAACTCCGAAAGCTGCCGGTTCGATTCCCACATGGGCCAGTGGGCTCTCAACCACAAGGTTGCCAGTTCAATTCCTTGAGTCCTGCAAAGGATGGTGGGCTCTGCTGCCTGCAACTAAAATTGAACTCGGCACCTTGAGTTGAGCTGCCGCTGAGCTCCCTGATGGCTCAGTTGGTTGGAGCACGTCCTCTCAACCACAAGGTTGCCCGTTCGACTCCTGCAAGGGATGGTGGGCTGCATCCCCCGCAACTAGCAATGGCAACTGGACCTGGAGCTGAGCTGTGCCCTCAATAACTAAGATTGAAAGGACAATAACTTGACTGGAGAAAGTCCTGGAAGTACACACTGTTCCCCAATAAAGTCCTGTTCCCCTTCCCCAATAAAATCTTTAAAAAAAAAAAAAGTTCACAGTCATGAAAAATAAAAAAGACCAAGGAACAATCTCAGGTTGAAGGCGACTAAGGGGGCCAGCCCAGTGGCTCAGGCAGTTAGAGCTCCATGCTCCTAACTCCGAAGGCTGCCGGTTGGATTCCCACATGGGCCAGTGGGCTCTCAACCACAAGGTTGCCAGGTCAATTCCTCGAGTCCCGCAAGGGATGGTGGGCTGTGCCCCCTGCAACTAGTAAAGGCAACTGGACCTGGAGCTGAGCTGCGCCCTCCACAACTAAAACTGAAAGGACAACAACTTGAAGCTGAACGGCACCCTCCACAATTAAAATTGAAGGGACAACAACTTGACTTGGAGAAAAGTCCTGGAAGTACACACTTGTTCCCCAATAAAGTCCTGTTCCCCTTCCCCAATAAAATCTTTAAAAAAAAAAAAAGAAAAAGAAAGTGACTAAGGAAACTTGACAACTAAATGCAATATGGGAAACTGGTCTGGATCCTGGAACAGAAAAGGGACATTAGTGGAAAAAGTGGCAAAACGTGAATATAGTCTAGTTAGTATAGCATTAATGTTAAATTTCTTGTTTAGGTAATTTTAATATGGTTGTGTAAAATGTCAACATTAGGGAAAGTTGGGTGAACAGTATACAGGAAGTCTGTATATTCATTTTGCTAGTCTAAAATTATTTTAAAATAACAAGTTTAAAAACATATGTGATGCAGGTCAGAGGCTGACAAATTTTTCTGTAAAGCACCATATAGTAAAAACTTTAGACACGTGGACTATACATGATCTTTGGGGCAATGGCTCAACTCTGCTGCCAAAGACAACATGTAAATTAACGAGTATGGATCTTACTTTCCGACCCTGGAATTTGTATTCCAATAAAACCTTATTTATGGAATTATAGGAATTGGATTTTCCTATAATTTCCATATATCACAAAATATTATTCTTCTCTTGATGTATTCCCCACCATTAAAAACTGTAAAAAACAGTTCCAGCTCACAGGCCACGCAAAAACAGTAAGTGAGGCCAGATTTGGACCACAGGCCAAATTTTGTGGACTCCTGCTCTAGGTCAGAATTTGCCAATGTGTGCTTCAGTTAAAAAAAAAAAAAAAGTGCTTCACATCAATTAAGTTTGGCAACACCAGATTAAACAAGGTTAGGCACATTTCTTTATTGCAGATGTCTCAGAGACTTTAATGTGATACTATACACTGAGAAGTTCCAAAAAGGGATAATGGCATATAGCTTTTACAAACTTATTATTACCATAAAACACTTTTTTTTGGAGGCGTCTCTTCAGATTAGCGCCTGAAGAATGCACTATGTAAATACCTGTACAGGTACTTTCTTAAAAAGAAATTTTCAGATTGAGACGTTTTAAAAACACCATCAAATTAAAATCATTTTACCTAGCACCTGGATGATACCTGAATAAGAATTTCGCAATTTATTTTTTTTAAATCGTAGGAAACACAAACAAGGCAGGAATATAAACACTGACAGAAAGTCTTGGCTGAAACCCAACCTTTTGGGGGGTAGGAAGCATGTCAGCAGAACTGGGTCATAATATGGAATCTTTGCTCCATAGGGCAACGTAAGCATCCTAACAGGTTTTGAAGTAGCAATCTGCTTGGAGTTTTATAAATCACAAAATAGGAGTTTCGATGTTTGATTAGAAAACTAAAGATATAGGATATATAGAAGCTTTGCCTGAAGATAACCCATAAATGGGATCAACTGACATGTCAACTCCATAAAAGGACTGGTTTTAAATGCTGGATGGAATGTTAGACCATAGATTGAAGAAATCCCCTTGGTAGACACAACATCTATACAACACACTGCTGGAGAGAGGATTAAAGGGAGACTTATGTCCCAGGGAAGAAAACCTGGCCTAAACAACCTCAAGGGACCCTCTGACTGTGATCCAATTCTGTGATCCAAAGAGTTCACTGGCTTCTCCTGATCAAATACAAAGTCTTCCTTCAGAGGCATTTCCAAGTTGTTCTAAGAAAATAAGCTATAAACGGATGGTATGAGGACCCTACTTGGTTATTCATTCAGCAATGATTTTAAGGCATCTTTATCAGATGGGCCATTCCAAAGTCCTTGAAAAGAATGGTTCACAAGACAGTCAGGAAGAGATTACAAAAGATACATTACATTCAGACCCACCGCCTTACTTCTAGAAGATGTAGGCTGAGAGAATGGAGGTGCCAAGAAAAAAGGGCAGAAAAAAAGTCAGCTCCAGAAAGAGTCAAAATAATTCGAATCAGAAGCTTTCAAATTGGAAAGGACGGCCATCTAATACCTGTATACCTCATTTAGCAGGAAGCTCACTACCCTTGGAGGCAACCCATTCCACTGCTGGTCACCTCTGACCAGCATTAAGTTCTATTAAATCAAAATCTTGTCTTCCCGTAGAATCCATCTATTAGTCCTAGTTCTGCCTTTTTCAACCCCAAAGATGAAGTGGAAGCCTTCTTCACCGTAACAATTTTTTTTCAGTTTTTAAAGACAGTTCCCTTCCATTGCTCTCTTTCCTGGGATAAACGCCCAGTTCTTTCAAAGATCCTGAACAGGCTCCAGCTGCCTCAAAGCAAAGAATGGATATCTCGTACTTACAGCAGGAAAACACTTTAAGATCAGTGGGCTTCAGACATCAGCGAGCTTCAAACATCAGCCTGTACAGGACACCCGAGCCATACGTTCAAAACGCAGTTTCCCAAGTTCCGACCCAGACTCCAAATCAGAGCTCTTATTTGAGTCCCCCATGGGAAAGTATGCACCCATATGGCATTCCAAAGCCGAAGGTGTGAGACGGTGTTTTGAGAAGCACTGCCCTGTTTTACAGATGAGGAAACTGAGGCGCAGCAGAAGAAGGATTTGGCCCAGAACGCACAACTGGCTGTTGGCGGCGAAGTCTCTAACCCGGGTCTCTTAGGCCCAAAGCCCAACTCTGTTCACCACGCTTACCGGCCTCGGCTTGTCCACTCGGGGCAAACTTATTAAAAACACATCCACATGAGAGAAATGGCCTCGAGCGGGGGACAGAAAGAGAGTTATAGGGAGTCCCTGCCTGGAAAGGAGAGCTCGTAAGGAGCCTTTTCCCTTCTCGGGGCCTCAGTTTCCCCAAACTGTAATCACTGGACGGAAGACCACATGCCGGCCCGACCTCTCCTCTGGGGCGGAGCCAGGCTTGTTGTCTCTGCGCCCCTGGATCAGGAGTCGCAGCCCGTGGCCGGGTGAAGGCGGGACCCGGTCCCCCGCCCGTGTCCCTCAACCTCGACTGCCCCTAGCTGCTCCCCCCACCAGCCCCTCAGGTACCTGCCGCTGCTCAGCTAACGCCGCCGCGGCTGCCCCAGCTTCCCCGTCAGTCGGCTGCTCCGCGGGTCTGTCCGTCCAGTCAGTGGATCGGCCTGGACCTCGGATCACTCCTACGCGAACTCCAGTCACCTGACACAGAGTCGCCCCTCTCCGAGACTTCCGGCCGCAACCGGAAAAGGTTGGTCCGCTGAGCTGTTTTCCGGCCCACGCCCGAGACTCTAAGGTTCCGCCTGCGGATAGGAAACGGAGGAACTTAGGAGCTGTTTGGCAACTTTTCAAAGATCCTTGGTCAGGACAGGGAAAGTACCAGACAAGCTTGGAACATCTTGTTGCACCAGAATGTAAAGATGATGGGCATCCGAATAATGGGAATATATGAAAGGACAGAGGAGCTTCCTTAAAGGATATCCCACTGGTCAAATTGGAACATTTTTGAGCATCAAAATACATAATGATAGTAACAGAGTATAACTAACTGAATGAAATGCTAACCCATGAGTCTTTACTAATATAAATAACGTGGATAAATAAATAAGGGAGAAGGCAAAATTCTTCCTTTTAATAGAAGCCAACTAACAAACATGATGGAGTTAGAAAATCAATGAGTGGTAAAACTAGAGGAACAGGATGTTTACACAGTAAAATTGTCTCCCATAAATTGCTTATTGATGACAAAGGGAAAATAGTATTTTTACAAAGGTATAACCTCACAGAACAAGAGAATCAAAGTAATCAAAGTTAATGTCACCAGTTACAGGTCAAGTAGAGATCATGTGCCTCCCAATAAGATGCACTGAGAAGGACGCATCTCTTCTGTGATATTTATATCCAAAATGCATAATCCAAATCTCATGAGCAAGCATGAAATACACTGAAATCGAGGGACATTACAAAATAAGTGTCAATATCACGAAAGACATTTAAAGACTGAGGAACTCTTCCCGTTTAAATGCAATTAAAGAGACATAACAAAATACGGTGTATGATTCTAAATTGGATCTTGGACTGGGGGGGAGGGAAGGTAGAATAGGTATAATGGACAATATTGGGACAAGTGATGAAATTTGAATATCGATTGTGGATTAGCATATTGTATCAATGTTAAATTTTTTAAAATTGATCATTGTATTGTGGTTAAGAGGAAATATTTCTCTTGTTCTTAGGAAATATTCAGGGGAGTACTTAGGGGTAAAAGGGCACAATGTCTCCAACTTAATTTCAAATGATTCAGAAATATATATATATATATATATATATTATACGAATGATTAAGCAAATTAGGAAAAATGTAAACAAGTGGTAAGTCTAGGTTAAGGGTATATGGGAGTTCCTTACATAATTTTTGCAACTTTTCTTTAAGTTTGAAAAGATATAAAAATTAATATTTACCCTCTAAATAGGGAAAGTGCCTGGGTCCTAGCCTGTTTACTTATTTATCTATTAAATATTCATTTATGTGCTAGGTACTGGTTATGTGATAAGAGACAAGCTCTTTGCTTTCATGCCTAGTGGGAAAAATGTTAAACATGCAATCACAGAACTAATGGATTACTTATCTTGAAAATAATAATAGTTAACATTTACTGAGCTTAACTAGCACACTCTACACAATGGTTCGTTTTCATTTAATCCTCATAGCAGCCCTATGAATGGTTTTGGTGGTTGTCTCCATTTCACAAATGGGTAAAAGAAAACTTTTAAAAGGTTACGCAATTTTGTCAAAAAGTTTTCAAATCACATATCATTTAATTAAAAGGTGGTGGAGCTGCAATTTGCACCCAGGAAGTTGTTCTCTAGAGTTCTTGACACCCATCTTCATTGTTTCATTAATTCAACAAACATTAAGTGTCTACAGTGATCCCAGGGACTGTATTTGGGCTTGGGTCTAAGTAGGGGGTGAAGGCAATAGATGAAATAAACTTATAGATGAAATTCCTCATCTCCCAACCCTCTTCTCAGTCAGGTTCCTGTGGACAGGGAGTAACACAAGATACGTTTCCAGTCACAACTGGATTTGAGTCCAGCTTCTCATAAAAAGAAAAAGAGCCTCTGATATCCCGGAGCTGGCCTGGCATTCACAGGTCGGCCTTGGTGTTCAGTTGAACATAAAAATGTCACAGAACATCAACATCAGATAAGGCCACTCTGTGACTGTGATAGATCAAGACAATAACAAGACCTCTCCATAATCATATCTGAACGAGATAAAACATGAGCATTATCCAAACCACAAAAATGACCAAACATTTCCCTATCCTGGCTCATATAGAGATTGCTGCTTCTTTACCAATTACAGCTTTAGTCTCAGTCTAGTTTTCCTGTCTTCTCAATAGGATTTATCAAGATACCCAAATCATAGACAGTATCCAATCCAGATCAAAACCCTGCTGCTTCCTTAACCCTCCCCCAAATTAAATTCTAAATGTCATTTCTAACACTCTGTTACTGAGACGCCTCATCATTCCTTGTGGTTCATATCTCCCACCCCTCGCTGTAACAAGTAATAAACCCAACTTGTTCAACCACAAGTGTGTTCCTGTAGGTCTTTCAGTGGCGGGCATCTGTCGCGTCCAGCGCAACACAGGCAGTGAGCGAACAAGAAGGTGTGGCGAAGGGTTAAGAAAGAAAAAGAAATCAAGAAAGTTATGAAACCCAGGCCCAATGGTCTCACAGCATCAAAGGACTGAGAGCCCCGAATCGGGCCATATTGTGGCTTTTATTGATGTACACATAAGGAAGTAGCATTGCTTTTTCCACGGTCTGTGAGTCTCATACATCATATTAGAAAACTGATTCAAACCAATCACCCTTGCCTGTAAACAGCCAGAATCGAAAGTCCCATGATGTCTTAACAATTACGGTATGTGCCTCCCCAGGGACAAAACCTTTATGCTGAAACTTATTGATAAGAATAGAAGGAGAACTGATGTTATCACATTACTGACTCCCTTTCCAAGCAGGTTGTGGGAAGGAATATGGCCACATAGGCAGAGGCTCTCCTTAGCTGGGGGAAGGTGGGGGGCTGTGCCCACCTCTATCGACCCCGTGAGTTCTTCTGGTGGTCCCCACGCAGCTGCACCTGGCTTGGGTTGTTCCCCCCATGGGGAATCTTACCCATCATTGGCTGACCAGCCATCTTTTGGGGCCAAACAGAGACATAAGGTGTAAACACAAAGGTGAAGCAAAGTCCCTGAAAGAATCAGTCTCACAGACTCTTCTTTCTTTAGGGATAGGCATGAGGGGACAGACGATTAGGCTGCTGTGTGACAACAGGCATCGAAAATGCCTATGCTCACTAGCTATGTGACTTTAGACAGCAGTTTCACTTATAGAAGACTCTTTCCTCATCTGGTGAAATGAAGAGATTTATTCCTACCTCAGAAGGTCGTTGTGAGGATACAGAACAGGCTTAGCACTGAGTTAGCTCTCAGTATACTTTTTAAAATTTCTGCTTGCATTATGACCTCCTTCAAAATATTCAGAGTACCGTCATTATGAAAAGGCATTGAAGCCATGAGCTTCAATTAAGACAAATTTGTTCATTATACTCCCCTTTGCTCTTTTTGTTGGGCAGACAAAATGTGAGAGTTCAACTTTTCCTTTGTCAGAAATGAGGTCATTCTCGTGGTCTCTTCTGGAAAGCAACAACCAAACTGAAATTTGAATGTTAGGGAACAAGCACTGTTTATTGCTTCATGTTCTTATTATTGAACATATTTCCAAGAAATAACAGGATTGGAACTACCAAAGTTGGAAGAACTTCAGTTTCAAAAGTGTATCAAGTAATAGCTTCTCTGCTTTAGCACACTAAGGTACTTATAGACCCCAGAAGCCCTGTTGGTGATATTTTCATTTATCCTGCTAGGGTCCAGCATGGATTTCATATTATTTGATGCCTACAATAAGTTGTGCTAAATAAAAAAGTATTCATACCAGTTTTTGTTTTTGGTATTCTGGTATTCCGATAAAAATACCAGAATACAAATATTTGGTATTTTGGTATTCTTTACCAGTGGTAAAAAATAAAATAACTGGAAATGTTCTGGTTTCTTTCTCTGCTTGCTCTGAGTATTCCAAGGGTTCTCATTTTAATAGTCTTAACTTCCTTCTGCCCCACCTCCTCTTATTCCTCTACTACTAATACTAATAATGGCAGCTAATACTTATTGAGTGTTTTATTAATATGCCACACACTGTGCTAAGGGCTTTATGCAATTTAATCCTTGTTCCAAATTGTGAAACAAGTATTATTACAGATGAGGAGCTAGAGGCCAAGAGAAGTAAAGCAACACACCCAAGGCTGCACAGCTGGTAAGAATCAGGCTAAAGATTGGAATCTGCCTTCAACACCTGCTCCTGTTGAAATGGTGCCTCACCACCCTGAGCGAGAGAGTGGGGTCTGTGAAAGAATGGAGAGGGGGGCTGGAAAGGAAGGAAAAGGCTGGGGCAGGAGGGTGTGGGAGTCTATGTAGAGGCATTCAGATCTGCAAAGTGCAGAGGGTTGGAGATTAGAAACACAAAACAAGTAGGTGGCCATTGCAGAGCCTCAGAAGGAACAGGGACCTGAGTCAAGTGTATGAGAGGCCAGGAATCTTCCGAGTACTGAGTCAGATGGACCCTATTCCTGGGAGTTATGCTCTTCCCAGAGGATTCTGGGATATTCTCAACACCTCAATACCCTCTCAGGTCTTGGGGAGAAGGCCCAGGCACCAAGGCCAATTGCTGCCTGCCACCTGCTGCCTGGCCAGGAGTGGGTAGCTGAGGTATGCACAGCTTCTGATCCAGTGACTGGAAACTTTCCCAGGGCCTGAGGGCAAGGAAGACCTAATGGGACAAAGATCCTCAGATTCCCCCCCATCCTGCACCCCATCTGTTCAGCTTCAACCTCTCCCACTGCGGGAAATTTCCCCACCCTTTGTCCATCTGTTTTCAAACCAGAAACCTGGAAATTACTTTTTTCTCAAGACCAAATATAATTTTCATATAAAGAAGGTCAAAATCTTGACTGTTGAGCTCTACGAATTTTTACATACTCATCCATGTAACCACTACACAGATCAAAACACAGAGCTGCATTGCCTAATTCAATGGACTTTATCCTCATGTGACTACTGAGTGCTTGAAATGTGGCATCCAAATTGAGATATGCGGTAAGTATAAAACACTCTCTAGATTTCAAACACTTAGTATGAAAAACAGAATGTAAAAGAGCTCATTAATAATTTAAGAACATTAATTACATGTTGAATTAATATTTTATACATGGATTACATTAAATGTATTATTAAAATTAATTTCACCTGTTTCTTTTATTTTTTAAACTGTGGCTAGGAAAGGTAAAATTACATTTGTGACTCGCATTAGAGTTCTTTTGTTCAGGGCTGGAATAGACAGAATCTGATTTCTTCACCTGTAAAATAAAGACTCAGAGGCTTGGAATTGTTGGCTGATGTTTACACTGCCCAAACCATGGCAGAGTTGGATGGGGAATCAGGTCAGTTTGAATCCTGAGCCCATGGCTCCCCACAGTGCCCCCCAAGCTTCCTGGCCTGAATAGACTGCCATTGGACCTCTTCCAAGGTCATATCCCATTTGAGACTTCCGTCAATCCTCATTGGGGACCTAAAGTACGCTCGCCCATCCTGGGTTGGGAGCATCAGAGAGGATGGCTTCCTGTAGAGGGTGATGTAACTGACATTTAAAGTAGGAACAAGCCTAGTGAAGGAGAGGGAAGAGTGTTTTAGGTAAAGGGAACAACATATGCAGAGACCCTAAGAGGGCCTGGTAATTCAGGAAATAAAAGTAGCTCTGTGTGGCTGCAGCAGAGAAGTGGGAAGCTGGTAGGTCAGCCAGGCTCAAATCCTGCAGAACATGCCAGGGCCAGGTCAGGGGACAGACCAGGCCGGGCTTGTGTTTTTGAAAGATCAGGCCTGCTGCCGTTTGTAGAACCCTTATTATAAGAGAGAAAAGTGAGATCCAGAGAGGCAAAGGGCTTGTCAGGGTCATACAGCAAGTCAGAGGGAAGAGCCCAGAGGAGAAGGACCAAGCAGATTGAAGAAGAGACTGGAAAGGTGCAAAGAGCTTTCCTTGTTCAGGAGTTTCTCTAGGAGGTGCTGGCTTTGGATGCCCATTAGGTGGCAGCAGAGGCTGGACCAAACTCTGAGGGCTTTGGTCAGGGCCCACCCTGTTGTCCCACAGGCCATTTTGCTGCCACCTCCCTGGTCTGGGGATGAGGGGGCTGGCTGCTCCCTGGGCCTTCTTGTCCAGACCCCAGAGCAGCAAGGAGAGCCCTGGGTGTTAAGGGTCTCAAGGTCTGGTCCTGGGTCCCACTCCTCTCTACTGTTGACCTTGGGCAAATTCACAGATAAAACTGTGCTTGAGAACTTGAGTTCTTGGCTATAGAAATGGGAGAGTTATTATTTAGTCGGCCAGGAACCAAATGCTGCAGTCAAAGCTTCCTCTGAGCTTCTGGATCCTTCTTTTATGCTTCCCACCCATACTCTTCATCTTGTTGAGTATGTTAGACTCCCAGGGCTTCTCAAGGGCTCCAAGAGCCAAGGCAAACTTAAGAGGGAAAAAGAGGATGTGAGCTAAATTCTCTGAGTTGGAGCCAACAAACAGCTCAGGTTTCAACCTCAGCCAAAGATCTCTGTGTGGAATGAAAGGGTGGATAAGCAGAGCTTTGGGCAAGTCTGATCTCCGACCTGTGCCTTTCCTGTGAAGTGGGGTGAAGAGTTGCTGCTCGTCCTCACCTTACCCCCACTTGCCAAACGTAGCAAAAACACAGGGCACCAGTTAAATTAGAATTTCAGATAACCAAAAAATAATTGCAATATTTGGGGTATTCACTTGCAGTAAAAATTATTCATTGTTTTCTAAAATGCAAATTTAACTGGGCATCTATATTTTATCGGGTAACCCTACCACTTGGGTGTGGTGAGAGTATTAATGACAAGTGCCGTCTGAACAGGAGGAGTGTGAAACTTGTACTCAGTATCATTCTATCCCATATCCCAAGTCCCTTTGTGGCCTACATGTCCTGCTAGGCAGAGCTCTCAGTGCCCATTCTGCTCCCTTGTTCCTGTTGGGTTTCCCTACAGTTCTGGGGGTGGGGGTCTCATCCCACATGAAGGATTCATGTGGGCTATTCATGGCCTAATGTGGGGTTTTTCCCCTCCGTGAGCTCCCTTTTCATCTTCTGATCCTCACTGCACCCCCAGGAAATAAAAAAGGTAAGCACGGGCATCCCAAACAGTAGATTACATCATGGGGATTCAGCCAAGTTGAGTGATTTGCCCAAGGCTGCATAGTGACGGGAAGTGAAGCCAGGGATTGATCCCAGGGTATGGATAAGGATCTGCTGAGCCTCTTAGGACTCTATTAGTGGGATGGAGTTATCAGGGGAATGGAAGGAGCCCAGATTCTACAGCCTAGGAAACTGGGCACCAAATCAGGGACATTGCAGTCCTGCCTGAGTCCTGTCTTCAAATCCCCTCCTCAGTGGAGATCTCATTGACATACAGTAGACGAAGGCTGTTCATGCCAGTCACTGAATCACTTTACATACTCACATTAATCCTCATGGATATGTACTATTCTTTTCTCCATTTTACCAATGAGGCTCAAAGAAGCAAAATGACTTGCCCAAGATCACACAGAAAGTAAGGGAAAAGCTAGAACTCAAATCTGGGTCTGTCGTTCCACTGCACTTCTTGTCCCATCCCAGGTATTGGATATACCTGGAGTTCCTAGGTAGAAAAATCAGTCTACAAACAATGACAGTGTTTTTTTCTTCCTTCCAAACTTGACAATTTCCATGATGTGTTTCTGAATGCTTCTGCATTGGTTACTTATTACTGTGTAATAAATATCTCAAAACATTTGTATGAAAACAACAAACATTTATTATCTCACATAATTTCTGAAGGTTAGGAATTCAAGCGTAGCTTATTTGAGTTGTTCTGTCTCAGGGTCTCACGAGGTTACAGTAAAGATGTCTGCCAGATTTCTTCAATGAAAATTTGCAAATGGCCAGTAAGCATATGAAAAGATGCTCAACGTCATTAGCCAACAAAGAAACACAAAGAAAAACCACAATGAGATGCCACTTCACACTCACTAAGATGGCTGTAAGACAGACAATAACAAATATTGGCAAGGATGTGGAGAAACAGAATTCTCATGTACTGTTGGTGAGAATATAAAATGAAGCAGCACTTTGGAAATAGTCTGGCAGTTCCTCAAATGGGGAAAGATAGAGGTACCACATGACTCGGCATGACACAGCAATTCCACTCCTAGGCATTTGACCAAGAGAAATAAAAAAATATGTCCACACAAAAACTTTTACATGAATGTTCATAGAAGAATTATTTGTGATAGCCAAAAAGTGGAAACAATCCACACATTCATCAGTGATGAATGGATAAACAAATGTGGTATACCCATACAATGGAATATTATCCAGTCATGAAAAAGGAATGAAGTAGTGATGCATGCTACCACACAGATGAACCTTGAAAACATTATGCTGAGTGAAAGAAATTAGTCACAAAAGACATATATTGTATGATTTCATTTGTATGAAATGTACAGAATAGGCAACTCTATGGAAACATAAAGTCGATAAGTGGCTACTCAGGGCTAGGGATGAGGGAGGAAGGCAGAATGACTGTTACTGGTTACAGGATTTCTTTTTGGAATGAAAATGTTCTGAAATTAGGTAGCGGTGATGGTTGTACAACTATGAATATACCTTAAAACCACTAAATTGTACACATTAAATGGGTGAAAGTTTGTAGATGCCTGACCACTGAGCTATACACCTGAAGTTGAAGTTGAATAATATTGAATGTCAACTACAATTATATATATACATATAAATATATATATATATATATTCTTTCTTTCTTTTCTTTCTTTCTTTCCTTTCTTTCTTTTCTTTCTTCCTTTCTTCCTTCCTTCCTTCCTTCCTTCCTTCCTTCCTTCCTTCCTTCCTTCCTTCCTTCTCTTTTTTGTTTAATTGGGGAATTTTGGGGAACAGTGTGTCTCTCCAGGGCCCATCAGCTCCAAGTTGTTGTCCTTCAATCTAGTTGTGGAGGATGCAGCTCAGTTCTAAGTCCAGTCTCTGTTTTCAATCTTATTTGCAGAGGGCACAGCCCACCATCCCACGTGGGAATTGAACCGGCAACCTTGTTGTTAAGAGCTTGTGCTCTAACCAACTGAGCCATCCAGCCGCCCCACACAACGCTTTTCATTACTTAGTCTCAGAAGTTATGTCACTTCCGCCACATTTTATTTGTTAGAAGCAAGTGTCTAAGTGCAGCTCACACTAAGGAGGACTAACCACCACCATTTGAAAGAAGTCACATCAAAGAATTTGTACACATCTTTAAACCACCAGAGCTTCTAATATTTCTCTATTAGGTAGAATGGGTTCTCTCTCTCTCTCTGTCTCTTTCTTCTATTCCTGGTTTTAATACGCTGTTGAATTAAATCTAATGTTTCTATCTACTGAGATGTCTAGTTTTAGATACAGTTGGATTTCCTTGTTTGTTCCCTCACACTCGGGTCTGGGCTTTGTTTATGCCAGTGTGATAGAGGCTCAACTCCCATCTGGAAATCTTGTGGTGATGGTCGTGTACCCACAGATTCCTACTCCTTAGTCCTGGCATCTCCTGGAAAAAGACTGCTTCTGGGCTTTTTCCCTAGATGTCAGACCCCATCTACCCCATTGTGTTTTCCCTCCTGGTCTGCAGGGGGTGCTGCCCCAGCCAAATGGGTGGGTAAGTTCCCAGGTGTGGCAGCCATCAACATCTGCAGCAGCATGGAGTAGGTGTCACTCACTGTCTTCCTGGGCAGTCACCAACAAATGACTGGGCTCAGCCGGGTCACTAGGGCCTGATCTTTTCTGCCCACTAGGGCTCTTCTATGGGCAGTGTTTGCACTAGCTCTCCCTGTTGACTGGCTGAGACTTTCTCAGAGTAGCACTGCATCGTGAGCCTCTTCTTACCCAGCCCTCCTTCCCTTCTCTCTCCCGGGAGATGTCAGACCTGCAACACATTCTGAAGGCTTTCCCTGCCCATTTCCGTTCCCTCCCTCTTTATCTTTCACAGGCATTTCCTCCAACAAATCTCTTCCACTTCTAACTCAGTCTTTGTGGAGGCTTCCTAGAAGACCCAACTGACACCCAGGCCCTGGCTCCACTGGGCTATTAGACCTCTTACTCCCAGGGGATGAGTTCTCCCTCCAGCCCTCATCTTGAGCATGCTCTGTCCCTTATCCCCTCCTCTCTCTGTCTATGGCCTTGCCCTGTGCCTGGCACATAATAGACAGTAACTATTTGGTTTTGAATGAATGCAGAATGTTCTGGAGCTAGGCACTGCCTGCACTGTTCTCCTAGCACAGAGAGCCCTTCAAGTAGGGCTGGGAGGGCCGGCTCCAAGAGGCAGAGGGAGGGCACCCTCCAGGCAGTGGGGAGGAAGGCCCTGGGGTAGGGAGTCTGTTGGGGAGCTGAGAGTTTCCCTGGGGGCCGGGGAGGCCTTCCCTACACACAAGAGCAAGTCTGAGCTGGTTTCTCTCTTGGTCTGTTCTGTGACCCCGGCAAGTCACTTCTCTTCTAGGGCCTCATTCCATCCATCTGGACAACTGAATGAGAAGCCCTGCCCTGCCTATCTCCCCAGCGAGGGGCAGGGATTGTGAGCAACAGATGAGGTCATGGCTGTGAAAATGTGAACAGGAAAATGTGAACAGGAAAGGTCCTGGGCCTGGGGTCAGTGTATGGAAGGGGAGAGCATACCTACAAAGGAGAGAGAAGAATTAGAAGAAGGGCACGCGCGTGCGCATACACACACACACACACACACACACACACACACACACACACACCCAGAGAAAAACATGAGAGATAAAGAGGGAATGGGAGAGAGAGAGATTGAGCAAAAGAGAGAAACCAAAAGACACAAAGAAACAGAAAGAGAGAAAACTGAGAGGGAGAGAAGATGAGGGAGGAGGGAGGGAGAAAAATTAAGAGAGAAATAGGAAAAAAAGAATGGGGAGAAAGCATAGGGAGATACTCACAGAGATAGAAGGGCAGAAAAAATGAAAGGTAAGGAGAGAGTCATAGAGAGATAGAGAATGAAACAGAGGGAGGGGTGGTAAAAAAAGTGTAAAGAATGAAGAGTGGAAGAGAAAAATAGGAAAGACACGTAGAGAGAAAATAAGATGGTGAGCAAGAGTCAGAGAGAGAAAGGTGGAGAAAGGGCAGGATGGGGGAGATAGAAAGAAATTATGAAAATCAGAGTCAGAGAGGGGAAGAGACCAAGAGACAAAGAGGGGTGAGAAAGAAGCCAGAGGGTGACGAAGAGTGATGGGGACTGAGGGAGGGAGACAGGGATAAACAGTCAGACAGGGAGGGAGGGCGGAAGCACCTGTTCCCACAGACCCCCTACCCCTCACTCTCTACTGGCCTCCACTGTGCACTCTGCCCCACCCCAGACAGGGGTACCCAGAGTAAAGCCTTCCCCCCACTTCTGTCTTCAGGGCCCAGCCTGTCCTGTCCTGTCGTGCTGATTGGGCTCCTATCATCCTCTGCCCTAAGGCTTCTCAGGGGCACTCTGGTGGAAGGCAGGGCTTCAGAGCTTGTCCTGTACGTTGACTGACGTGGCCTCTGAGAGGAATCTGAAGGGAAAACTCAGTGACACCCTCCCTCGAGGCCTGGGCAGACCCCAGCCTTCCTCCCTTTGGGGCCTGGACAGGAAGAGACCTCAAAGGTCAACTCCACTGTACCCCTCATTGAACAGAGGAGGAAACTGAGGCCCAGAGAGGAGCAAGGACAAACCCAAAGTCACATAAACCAAACAGTGGCCTTGCAGGACTAGCTATCATGGAGGTTGTGGCCCAAAAACTTTGGGACTTGCTTTCTCCTGGGTAAACTGCTTTCTGACCAGGGGTGTCCTGAGGCTTTAATGATAGGGTTTTGGATGACGGTTACTGTACTGAGAGTCTTTCCCCACGTCCCGTAAAGTGACTACTGTGATTCTGCCCATCACACAGATGAGGAAATAGAGGCTCAGAGAAGTTCAGACTCCTAAGCCTAAATCACACAGTGTCAGGACCCAAGCTAGGTCTGTCTGACTTTGAAAGTTGGGTTCCTGCCATGGTACCTCCCAGCCTCTTCGGGTGATAGGCAGGGAAGGGCTCTATACTATGGAAAAGGGAGGCAGGGTGGCAATTCCTACAACTGGGAAAAGGTACCAGAATGATGCTTTCCAAACATTGAAATTCTTCTCAGAGGGATCCACCTTTGTTTAGTTATTTCCCTGCCTTTGGGAACACCAGGTCTCCCGCCCCTCCCCAGTACCACTTGCTGTACCCCAGTACCACTTGCTGTACTCCACACCCTCTTACCCAACTTCTGGAGAGAAGGAGCTTGGCTGCTGGACTACTCCCATCTTTCTTCCCTTCTCTTCACTGTTCTCAGCTGTGATCTTTTGGGCCATAGGCCCAGGCTGGTTCTGAAACCACAGAGATGGCCTGTATACCGTGCAGCCCTCTTCTCCCTCCTCTACCTGGTAAACTCCCCTTCTTTAGCTCTGTCCCTGGCTCGGCCTCACTAGGGCTCATCCTCCTAGAAGGGACTTGGATAGACATTGGTGGGGATGTTGGTGTCACTGTCCCATCTGGTCCTGATCTCCCAGCAAAGCCCCTTAAGGGGCTTTAACCCCTCCCCAACTGGGGCCTGACTATCACCTGAGGTTTCCATACCCTCACTGAGCCTTAGTTTCTTCATCTGTACTATGGGTGGAAGCACCCCAGCTTCCCCGAATGGTTGTGTTACCAGAGAGGGGCCCCTTCTTGGAGAGGGGGCCCTTCTCGGCGAGATGTCCTGGCGTGGCTGTCACACCAGGGGTTGAACCCAGAGGAGTCTGGGCGGAGTCTAGGCTACTTTCCACACTGGATTTGGAACCCACGCCTTGGAGAGGAAAACTGGGAAACTTAGCCACTCCGTTACCAGAGGATGGGCCCTCCTCAGTGCAGTGTCCAGGTTCTTGCCATCTCAAGCAAAGAATTGAACGAGACACAGAGGTAAAGTGGTGAAAAAGTTTATTAGAAGAGATAGTACACTCCAAAGAGTTTGGAGCGGGCCCCAAGCAAAAGCGAGGCTCAAAAGAGGGGCTCAAGGTTCAATGCTCAAGAGGGCAGCGGCTCCTGGGAGCCTGGGGGTTTCATCTTTTTTTCTCTGGGATGGGCTGTTCCCCTCCAGATGTGGGGACCACTTGATTGACACCTGTGATTGATGAGTGCTATTATGTCATCCTCTTAGACTGTGCATGTCTCTTCCCAGAGTTCAGTCTGTTATAATATTAATGAACTTCTGTGCACATACATATATATATTATAATGATGGTATAATGAGGCTAGGGTAAGAGGGAGGTTGTGGTGGCCTTTACCATAGTGGTTAATGCGTAGGGTAGGTAAGTGAAAAATTTGAGAAGTCTCTAGGTGATGCTTCCCATAGATTGTGTTGGACGTGCAGGAATGCAGAGACCCGATTACCTATTTCTAACTTCCTGCCTTGTTTTCCCTGAAAGACGTGACCCCATAAATCTCTGTGGGGAGTTGAGGGACGGGAGGTCTCTTTTTTCTGTATCTGCTTCAAGCTGAGAAAGGAGAGTAGAGCTGTCCCTACCTAATAGAGATTTTATGAAACTCTCGCCCTATCTGATCTTAAATAATAAAAAGGGGATGTCTTTTTCCTTGGTCAGGGTGCACTGGGAGCCTCGCTGAAGGCCCCTTGATGAGGAGTGACAGATGTTAATAAATTAAAGTGCTGACTCCAAAAATAGGATTCGAAGCCCAATCATCTTCACTTTACCCAGGGGTTAGGTATGGACTGGCCTGGAGGGGTGTTAAAACCCATTTGGTCTCTGGGATGGTGTTTATTTATCCAAGAGTTAGGTCTGGAATGGCTTGGGGGAATGTTGGGCTACAATGATAATAGCTCACAGGCTTTTAAGTAGTTATTAGGCAGGGGTGAGAGATTCTGTGGCTTAAGCTAGGAGCAATCTTTAGGATTTAGAAACTGATTAGAAGAGTGATTAAAACCAGGGGCTAAGGAGCTAAGGAAGTATGGAAAAGGAGACTTAAAATTTCTATAGTGAGGGAACTTAAATTATTATTTTTTTCATTTTGGAAAAATTTTTTAATTCTTTTATTATTCTTTTTTAACAAACAGCCCCAGGGATGGGGGACCAGGGGAGGGGAGGGGAAGCAAGGCCCCAGCCCTACAACCCCTCCCTACCCACCCTTAAATTTTTTTTTTAACAGGACTTCTTTATTGGGGAACAGTGTGCACTTCCAGGACTTTTTTCCAAGTCTTGTCCTTTGAATCTTAGTTGTGGAGGGTGCCGTTCAGCTTCAAGTTGTCCTTTCAGTCTTAGTTGTGGAGGACGCAGCTCAGCTCCAGGTCCAGCTGCCGTTACTAGTTGCCGTGGGCACAGCCCACCATCCCTTGTGGGACTCGAGGAATTGAACCGGCAACCTTGTGGTTGAGAGCCCACTGGCCCATGTGGGAATCGAACCGGCAGCCTTCAGAGTTAGGAGCATGGAGCTCTAACCGCCTGAGCCAGTGGGCCGGCCCGGGAACTTAAAATTTAATAGTGAGGGAGGCTTAAAACTTTTATAGTGAGGGAGCTCTCCCATATCAGCTGGATGCTGAATGATACATTCAATGGCTTTGGGACTTAGGAACATGTACAGGGGATAGCCCCTTCCTGATGGATAGACCGTCTCTCAGGGGAGATGACGCCTGCTATGTCCCCCAGGTGGCTATAGTCCAAGGATGGAAGTGGCTACAGATCTAGCCTCCTAGGCCACCGTTTGCTCCTCTGGGAACCATAGTATCAGCCCTGCTCTATGTTGCTCTAGAGGCCTGCTCTGATTGTGTCTCCACCCACCGTCTATCAGACCCGGAGGGTGACTGCTGAGCTAGGCCTGTGCTTGGAGTCCCAGGGTGTGGGGAGTCTGAGGTATCATCCCCTGAGTAAACCAAGAGCCTGTCTAAGAACCAGGACTTGGGGGGAGCACCATAGGTGGCCAGGGGATAGTTGCCCCCCTTCCCAGAAACCCTCCCTCTCCCAGAAGCTCCTGGGGGCGTGGCCACAGCGCCCTAGCCCGGCCCTCACCTCCCTCACCCAATCCTGGCAGAGGCCTATGGCCCCCAGCCAGTTTCATGGAGGGGGATGTGGCTGCCACCACTGGGGTGTACTAATGAGGACAAATTCTAGGAGCCTCTCTAAGCCTCTGAATCCTCTTCCTTTCCCAGGAAAATACAGACCCCTCCTGGCCCCTACCGCCAGGGCCCAGGGCTTTGGCTTTCACAGTCTCCATCCAGGCGAGGCTGGCCGCAGATGACTGGATGTCATGATGAGAAAGGCAGGGTGAGTGGGGGCGAGGGCTCTGGCAAGTGCATCCTCAGCCAATCAGCGGCCTGCCCAGCCGGTGGATTGAGTTACAAGCCAGAGATCGCTTTATACTCCAGTCTCTTTCCTACTCCTCCCAAAACTCCATTCATTGGCCCTGCTGAACTGGGTCTGCTGGGCACGGTTTCCGCTCACCTTCTGAGCTGCTGCCTCGTGGGGTAGGTGTCCCCAAGGTGTCTGACGGGGCTGGGCCAGGGCAGAATGAGGGTTCTGGGGGTGCTGTGCTTCCTGGGGTTGGCTCTAGGGGGCTTTCATGCCCTTCACTGGGATAGCACCTCCTGCCACTTGGCCAGGCCTGTCCCTGGCAGCCACTTGGAGTCCCTGAGCTTCCTGGGCAATGATGCCCAGGGACTAGCCCTGTTCCATGCCCACTGGGATGGGCATGGGAGGCTGCAGGCATGTAGCCAGCAGAGTGAACCAGAGCTCACCGCAGCCTTCAGTGCCCTCTGTGCTGGTGAGATCACCCGGGACTCCTTCATCCATACCCCTGGACCTGAGCTGCAGAGAGCCCTGGTCACCCTTCAGAGTCAGTGGGAGGCCTGCCGAGGGCCTGATGAGAGTCCAGCAGGGGCAAGGGAGAAGCGAGCAGCAGGGCAGAGTGGAGCCCCCGGCATGGGGCACAAGCGGGGGAAGAGAGGCTGGACCCTGCCTGGCACGCTGTGGTGTGGATTTGGGGACTCTGCTGGGAACTCCTCAGAACTAGGTGAGCCATTCAGGTGGGGGCTGGGCGGGGGAAGTGCTGGTTTTTGCCCTGGCCTCCACTTTCCTAGGCTGTGTGTCCTTGGGAGGGGGACTTAGCCACTCTGAACCTTGATGTCCTCATCTGTAAAATGTGGGTTACCATAAGTCTCATCATGGGACACTTAAATAAGGTCATACATGGGAAAGATCCTACTCACTCCTGGTAGTCCTCATTAATCATCATCCGAGGGAGGGGGCAGGCTGGGGTGGATCCAGGGTTGGCTGAGGCAAAAAGCTATTACCCAAGAGCTGGCTTTATGGGTACAGAGTGCTCATGAAGTGCATGCCAAGACCCAAAGGTCTGGGTTCAAACACCCAGTTTATCATATCCAAGCTCTCTGAACCTGTTTACCAGGACAATGAAAATGACACCTCCCTTGCTGCTGTGAGCTTGGGTGTGGGAATGCCAGGCACTTGGAAAATGCTCAGTAAAAGGCTCTATTGCTCAGATGGTGAAAAGCACGGATGGCTTTTTTGCACTCTCAGCACAGCAGTCTGTGCATATGCGTGGAGGGCTGGGGGAGGACTTGGCACCCGAGTTGGAGCAGGTTGACATCCTGACAACGCCTCATCATGTCAGAGAGAAAGGTTGCACCCTGCCTGTTTGCCATGCCATTCCATACACATTTATGACCTCAGAGTTGTATTTGCGTGAGAGCTTGAGTCTGCCTCCAGAGCTCCTCTCAGTAAGACATTTCCATGGTCAAGGACCCCTGGGCAGGCTGCCCGGCACTTGAAGTTGCCAACAGAGTCTGTGCCTGGGTGCTCTCTCTAAGCTTTAAAACTGTGAGAGTCCCACAGAGGGAGTCTCACAGAGGGAGCCTGACTGGCCTGAGGCCACCCAGGGCATTTGTGTGAGGACTGGGTGAGAACCAGGTCTCTGCTCCCAACCTCAGGTGGGCATAGCTGGTGTGTGGTGCTCAGGACCCTGCTGAGCTGGTGCCCCCTCCGCTCCCTGCAGGGATCTTCCAGGGCGCTGATCTCTGCTGCCGGGAACATGACCTCTGTCCACAGAACATCTCACCTTTCCAGTACGACTATGGCATCCGAAACTACCGATTCCACACCATTTCCCACTGTGACTGTGATGCCAGGTTGGCAGTGAGCAGGGGGGTTGCAGGTGAAGGGGTGGGGCAGAGCTACCCAGTTTCTTGGTGCAGAGACTGAGCTTCCAAAGAATCCTAAAGAATAAGCCAGCTTGGAGCCCACTGGGTAGGTGGGAAAGCTGAAGCCTGAGAGGAGAAGGGACCATTAGACCCCAAACCACCTGGCTGGTAGTGATTGGGTGGGCTTGGGGAGGAGCCAGATGGCCCTCTGTGGTCCAACGACCTGAGTGCTGGGTCTGGGGCAGGTTCCAGCAATGCCTGCAGAACCAACGGGACTCCATCTCCGACATTGTGGGTGTGGCCTTCTTCAACGTGCTGGAGATTCCCTGCTTCGTGCTGGAGGAGCAAGAGGCGTGTGTGTCGTGGTACTGGTGGGGCGGGTATGTAGCTGCCCTCTTGGAGCCCTTTCCCTGTCAGAGGGGGAGCCCAGGCTCCAAGCCCAGAGAGGCAGACTTATCTGTATGTCTGTCCTCCAGGGAATAAAACCCCATCTTTCCTGTCCTCTTCTCTCCTGTGGGGCACCCAGGATGCAGAACCTTCCCAGGTGCCCCACAGCCCCGTGGGATGAGGGATAGGACTGACAGAGCCTTGGTCGCCATGGAGATGAACCCAGGGAAGAAAGGCTTCTGGGTGGGGGGATTTTGGGTTACCAGTTGCCACCAATTGCCACCTTCCAGGTGTAGAACGTACGGCTCCATACCCCTCGCCCGCTTCCAGCCTAAGACTCTCTACAATGCCTCCTGGAGCTTTGGGGCCACCCCGGTGACATCCAGCCCCTGGAGCCCAGCCTCCAGCAAGCTGAGCCAGAAGCAGCACCCCCAGAAGTGGTCACCACAGATGAAAGGGTCCCAGCACCCCAGAAAATCCAAAGTCACAGCCCTCCAGGCCCCTGTGACCTCCCCCACGCCTGATATGGCCCCCACAGCCCAGCTGGAGGTCACTGTTACAGGCCTCCAGGGGCCACGGGGTGGCCTAAAACATCAAGGTGCGTTCAGAACCTAACTTTGGAAGTTCCTGATGTGAGAAGATTTCTCTGTCTCTCTGCATGTGGTGGGTGGGGGTCCTGTGTTGCTTTCTTTCCAACTCCAAACTCCTCCCAGGGTCTTCCAACCTCTCCCATCAAATTATGCTGCAGCCAGAGGGAGTATTGTAAACCCCAAACTTGACCATGTCACTCCCCTCAGAACCCCCACCATAGCTCCTCTTACATCAGCTGATGATGTCCCAACACCCAGGGGTCCTCAGGCACTGGTCCCACAAACTCTACTCCCCAGTTGAAACTCTAGTTTCATAAACTTCATTGGTTCCTCAAAAGCAACTTGTTCTCTCCCACCTCTGGGCCTTTGCACATGTTCCTTCTTCTTGGAGCACTCTCCCCTCTTCTTCCTCTCTCCCAGCTCCAGCTTAGCAGCCTCTGCCTCCAGGAAGCCTTTCCTGACCACCCTCAGCATTCTGGACCTCCACTACTGTAGCACTGCTGTGTGTGTTTCTGTGTGTGTGTGTTTCTGTGTGTGTGTGTGTGTCATGTGTGTGGCATTCTGAAGGAACAAAGGCATGATGAAATGGAAGGAGTATCTATGTGTGTGTGGTGGAGCACATGTGCTACTGTTTCTTCCGGATGGCAGTGGGCATCAGTGGGGCCTCCCTGGGGGACTGGGCTCCCCTCACCACCACATCCGCCCCCAGGAGCTCACGAGGCCTGCCACAGCTTCCACCACCTAGACCAGTGTGAGCACAAGATTGAACCCCAGGAGACCAAATTCCAGCTGCTCAATAGTGCCCGACAGCCCCTCTTCCACTGCAACTGCACACGTCGGTGAGGCCTGCTTGGAGCCTTGGGGGTGGGCTGCTTGCTACCAGGCACTAAAAAGGGGCACCTAGTTGGCGAGGCCCTTTCCCAGCCTAAGCCTGCCTCTGCCCTCAGACTGGCACACTTCTTGAAGCTCCACAGCCCACCTGTGGGTGCCAACATGCTTTGGGAGCTGCTGGGTATGACCTGCTTCAAGCTGGCCCCTTCACTGGACTGTGCTGAGCCCCAAGGGTAAGTGATGGCAGAGCCAGAAGGACTAGAGGATTTTCCCAAGGGGTGGGCTATCTATACCACACCCCCTCCTTTGTGGGCCTGGGCCGAGCAGATGGGGGCAGGGATCAGGGACCTCTGAGCTTCATTGTCATCTCCCTACCCGATGGTGCCCTGGGTTTAGTTGGCCCATGTGAGTTGCATCTTGACTCTGTCATTTACTTCCTATGTGACCTCACAAGTTGAGTCATCTCTCTAAGCCTCTATTTCCTTACCTGTAAAATGGTTGTAGAAGCCAAGGAAATGGCATGTGTGACACACACAGCTCAAGGCCTGTGGGCATGTAGTAAAATGCTTGCTTACCTCACAATCTCATTTCAATTTTGAGTCTCAAAGCCAGCCCCTTGTTACTTTTCCTATTTCACAGGCGAGGAAACAGGCCCAGACTGCCCCATTTTTGTAGGCAGCCAGCCAGTGGCAGAACCTGGGCCTCTGGGTGTCAGCCCATTTTTATTCTGTCTCCTCCTAGGTGTAACCACCCTTGCCCAGCCCCAGCCCTGTTCCTTTCTGGGCCTCCATCCCTGTCTGCAGAGTAGGGTGGGATCCTTGGCAGCCATGACCACCTGCCCTATTTCTCTCCCCACAGCTGTTCTAGGGGCCCTAGGGCTATCAAGATGCCAGCTAAGCACTTGCAGCGACTTCAGCAGAGGAGACTCCAGCTCTGGGGTATAGGCACAGATGAGGAGAAGGCATGGCTTTCAGAGCACCCAAGAACCCCCGTGTCATTCTACGACTGGTGCCTGCAGCTGACCCAGGCAGCCCAAGGACGCAAAGAGCAGCAGAAATCCTGGAACCAGTGACCTCAGTTCCAGCTTTTCTGGATACCAGATGGGACTTTGCCCCTGGCTTTGCTAGGCCCTGGGGTCTCGGCCTCTTTTCCTTGTGTTAGACTGAAGCTTTTGTGAACAGCCTGGAGGCTGGATTGGGGCGAGGAGGAACAAGGCCCATGCTAGACCACGTCTCCTGCTGTGCTGGGTGATCTTGGGCTGGTGACATACTCCTCTGTGCTTACATGTGGTGTTTAGGAGGCTCATTCTGATGCCCTGGGCTTGGACCTTGTCAGGGAACTTCACTCCAGATGGGAACGGGAAAGGGGTAATTGATTGCAGCAGCCCCAGGAGGTACCAAGAGGTGCATGTAAATCCATGTTGCAGAAGTGAATACATGTCTGAAGGTCCTCCCCAAGGGAGCCCAAGCACCTGCCTGCGGAGACCTGGGGCAGCAGGTAGGGAATGCTTAATACCACAGAAGTGCCTATGTCTGAATCCAGGCCGGGGGACAATAGAGAGTGACTTCCCAACTCTTTTCCTCCCCAGGAGATCCCTTCTCTTAACAGCTGCTATGACCTTCCTGGCCCAGCCCTGGGCTACTTTCTGCCCTAAACCTAAATGCACATCTTCCCTGTACCCTTGAGCAAGAGACATTACTCCCCAACTCTGACCCTTTGTTTCCTCCTTAAAAAGGGGGAGTGTAAACAGCACCTACCTCATAGAGTTGTTGAGGATTAAGTGAACCAATGCTTAGGACCTAGTAAGTATTCCCTCCTTCCAACACATAGCCAAACAACTCAGGTGTCTGGTTTTGAAAGGCTCACACAACTCTGGGGGCCTTAGTTTGCTTACCTGTGAAATGGGGCTAAGAACCACACTGAACTCAGCACCACAATTCAGTGTGTGCAAATTAAAGGAGATATATAATGTATATTGCTGGTGCCTGGTAATTGTCAGGTCTGTTGTACTGTCCTTTAGTCCCCCTTTCTGACTACTCCCACCCCCAGACTGCTAACAAGTTAAGAAGGAGTCGGGAGTGAGGCTTGAGAATTTAATTCCTAATTGTTACCTCCAGGATTGTTTCTCCCCATCCCAGATGGGAGCTAGCTAGAGCTTTGCTGATTGTCACAGTTGAGATGCCAGGACCGAGTTTGGGGGACCCAAGTTGGCCACCCCTGGCCAGAACAGAGTGGCAGGTGCGGATAAAGCTGGAGCAGCAACAGAAGGGAGGCAGGCAGGTTTGCAGAAGATTGGGGCAGAGTGAGAGCCACCTGGGCCCACCTTCCCACCTCACTTTCAGGGACCTAGGCCCCCTTCCTCCAGCTTCTGTTGGCCTTGGGGGCTGGGAGACAGGCTGTCAGTGGTTGGAACGTGTTGATCAGGTCCCCAGGAGCTGCCACCTCCAGGATCTACGGTCTCCAGGCGCAAGGAAGGTAGCAAGCCCAGGCTTTGAGGCACAGATGGTTGGAAGGCCCAGGAGCCAGGCAGCCCAGAGGTCCCCTCACTACTGCTCTGGCTGCCACCATCATTGCACCTGCTGGGGGCCACGTGGGCCAGGCTGCGGCTCTGGGGTGAGGGGCTGCGGCTGGTGCCTCGGCGTTCACGAGAGGTGGGCCGCAGGGCAAGGCCTGGGAAGCGGGCCAGGCCCGGACTGCGGCTACGATGCCGCTTGGACTTGCCAGGGCTGGGGCTGCGGGACTTGGGTGCGAGCAGCTCCAGGGTGCTGTCATCCTCGTCCTCCGAGCTGGCACCTGTACTGTTTGTGCTGCTACTGGCCAACTCTGAGTTAGGCAGCGAGATCTGGGGAGAAGGTTGTCATTGGAGTGCTCCGTTTCCCAGCTGGCCACTGGGGCCTCTTGGAATCACTCCAACACTCCTCCTTGGCAGACCCAGGGAGTTCAGGCTACTTGCAGGAGGTTACAGAGCAGAACGTAGAGGCTGTGGCACTTGAATAGGATTTTTTGGCAACCCTGACCCTGCAGTCTGGTCTACTCACCTGGAAGGGTTCAGTGACTCCGATCAGGATGCTATGGGTGTGGCTGTAATAGCCCAGGATGAAGTCTCCATGGCCCTTGGGCAGTGATTCCTCACTGAATGTCACCTGGTGGGCCCAGGGGTATAGGCTCAGGTTGGGTTCAAGGAGGCAGCCACAGAATCCCCTAAGCTGAGTCCTGAGGCCCCAAGAGCAACGGAGACTTTCTCCCTTCCATCCCTCTTTGAGTACCTGGTAGATGTTCCTGTCCACATCCTCGTGTTTGGCCCAGACATAAGCCACATAGTCCTTGCAGTGACGGAAACCCACCTGGGGTGAGAAGAATCAGGTCTGTGACCCCTGTGGCCTGACCTCAGCAGCTTTCCGGTGTGGCATTGAATTCTGGAGAAGCCCATGGTCCCACCTGGGTACCGGGCTGTTCCTCCAGACCCTTCCTTCCCCAAGTCGCTGACCATCCCCTCCTTCTCACCCGGTACAAGCCGATCCAGTCCCAGGAGCTACGGGCGAACACCATTTCCATGCGGTATCTCACCACCGCCTGCTCTGGCCGCACCCACTCATCTGCCACCTCCAGCCGCACCAGGGGCACATCGTCCCTGAAGGCAAACTGCCCAGGGGCAAGGGGACAACATCAGGGGAAACCCTCTAGTATTTCATGCACCTAGGGCCCTTGGGCCTGAGTCAGCACAAAGAGGCTGAGATAAGGGCCTTTGCAGTCACTGCAGAGACAGGGAAACTGAGGCAGAACAGGTCTAGGATAAATGCCAGGCTTCCTACCTTTTTGCCCAGGGCTCTTTCTGCCCATAGCCTCCTTAGGGAGTGAGAACATAGCTTTGAAGCTAGTAGACCATGGGTTTGGCCCTGGCTCTGCCATTGACAGGCTGAGTGACACTTGGGTGAGTTTCTCAACTTCTCTGAATGCCAGGTCTTCTGGCTGTAAACTCGGATGATCTTATTTAACTCTTGGGGTTGTCCGGCAGATTCAATGAAATACCATTTGTAAAGTATCCCACAAACTTCCCAGTACACAGTAGGTGCTTAATAAATGATTTGCCTATATGCTAGCAAGGGAAACATGATGTACTGGATATTCTAGAGCAAGCTGAACATCTCTGAGTGGGCAAGAAGAGCCCTGAGTAGAAGGTTAGAGATCTCAGTCCATTTCTAGGCTGTAACTAACTTGCTGTGTGACCTCAGGTAAGTCCTTAACTCAGTTTCCCCACCTGTATTAAGGAGTGATTATGAACTTGTCATCAGTCTGTGAAGACAAATTATAACCATGGATACGCTCCTCCCACGGTCACCCACGTGGGTGTATTGCTGGGGTGACAGGTGGCCAGGGTGTTGGCTCCACCTCTGTCCCTCAGAGGACTCAGGTGATGCCAGCCTCAGGCTTTTGTCTTTTCCCTATTTATCTGGTCTCAGGTTTCCCTCCCTCAGCTTCTGGGCCAAGCTGCTCCAGAAAAGCCAGCACATCTTCTCCCTGCCCCTGGGTTCCTAACAACGGGTCTGGCCAAGATGGGCTCTTGGAAATGCTCTCCAGGGCCTTGCAGGGTCAAAACTCCTCCTGAGCCCCATTCTGATTGTGTTGCTTTGGGTAAGAGACTTGAGATTTCTGAGCCTCAGTTTCCCTCACCAGTAAAACTGGGAGGAGAATTTGGACATCTCAGGGCCTACTAAGGCATTCAAACGGATGACATATATAAAGTACCGCACACAGGGTGTGGCAATTAGTAGGTGCTCAACAGGTAACATTTTATAAGGGACAGAGTCCTGGATGAAGAGGGAATGGTCAGGGCAGGGTGCCCAAAGGGAGTAGTTCTCAAGGTGAGGGTTAAACCTCATGCCCAAGCCTTTTAACAAAGGTCACAGGAAGCCAGACATAGGCAGATTTCCTTTCCCAGCTGAAGATATTGGCCAATGTCCCAATGACTGACCACATGACAAACTCACCAGGGAAAACATTCTCTGGTCGGCTGGGCTCCCTCTTATCAAGAGAATCGGAGAGCCTAGAGTTGGGTTTCAAGGCTAGAAAGATGGACTCTACCCCGCTTTGTGGCTGAGCCTGTGTGTGACGTGAGGGCACATGCCTGCTCCACTAGGGGCCTCAGTTTCTCCATAGAAAAAGAGTTGGACTTAGTTTCTCAGGTCCAGTTTTGACATTCTGACATTCTTGCATCCCCCCTTTTTTGGGGCAGATAGGGATCTCAATCCTACACACGGTGCTAAATTATAGTAACTATTTAGAGTTTAGCTTTGTATTTTTTATATCTCCACTTCCCCTCCACATTACTACCTTGCTCTTATAGTACCTGTCATCTGGTAAGATGGTAAATAAATAGTGAATGAATGTGAATGAGTGCTGCATGGGGTAAACATTTTGAGTTTGCTGATATTATTATATATGTGAATTTTAACATAAGTTGCCCTAAATTTTTCTTGGAAGAAGGCAGTTAGAGCTCAGCGGAAAAGGCATGGGCTCTGGTATCAGACTAACCTGGGTTCAATTCCTAATTCTTCCCTTTACAGGCTGTGTGACCCTGGGCAATAGATGTTGTGTCTCTGAGCCTCAGTTTCCTCTTCTGGAAACGGAGATCATAACCCACTCCCACTCTGCCATGACAAATGGGTGCTGCTGAGGGCAGGTGCAAGGGGTGGGCTGTGGAATAATGAAGTGGGCTTGGGGATGTCACGAGGGGAGGATGAAGCCAAAACTCACATGTAGGACGAACTGGGCAGCCACAGGCTTGTGGTCACTGACTGTGTATTCCATGTGGCTGCGGTAGCTGTGCTGGGTCACCTGGAGTCGGTGGCTCTCCTGTCCTGAGGGGCTGCAGCCTCCACCTGGAGCCTTGACCTTCCACAAGATACGGTCTGTCCAGGCTGGCTTGCGCTTCTTGGCACTGCGGTGGGCAGGCATAGCCCAAGCGCGTCAAGGCACAGCCCCCAGACTTACCTTTTGCCCCTCTTCCCTGTCTTATCCAGAAGACCTCAGCCCACATCCCAACCTCATCCCAGTGCTGAACTCACCTGGTATCATATTTGTTAGTACCCACATCAAACTTGAAAGTGGGTGCAAAGTTGAGGGGCCCCTCCTGGAAGCCCTTCAGGATGGGCCAGGTGTTCTTGGCCATGTTGAGCTGTGAGGGTCCAAAAGGGCAGAATTGGACAACAGCTTGGGCAGGGCAGGTGAAAACAAGGACCATAGCCTAGGGTACAGATGTCCTGAGGCACGCTCTGTGTGCTTGGGGGCTTAGGGGTTGTAGGCTGGGATTCTGCACCTGGTCCTTCTCCCAGAGCTGGTGGAGCTTGTCATTGTCAATGGCAAACTTGACGAAGTGGAGGTCGTAGCTCTCGATGCGGAAGTTTAGGTCTCCGAACCAGAACACGATGCTGTTCGAGGATGAAGGTCGGTGGGGTTCATGGGATGGAACACCCCAACCCTGATCTTTCTCCACACCCACCCAGCCCGACAACACTGGATGTCCCTAGCGATGATGCAGTGGGTGGGTGGGTGGCAGCAGAGCCCCAGCCGGTCAAGGAGCAGCAGTGAGGTGTGAGCAGATTTAGAGGAAAGTTAGGTTCAGACCCTCAGTAAGGCCCTGCCCCTCACCTAAGCTCCACCCTGCAGGCTCCGCCCTCATCAAACTTACCCAGCATAGTGTTCCCAGATGTAGTTTGGCCCTGCCTCTCTCCGCAAGGTCCACCCAGGCGGTCAGGTTCCTTCTCGCAAGTTGGCAGACACTCGCCTCTGAGGCCCACCCCTCCTTCACTAGCCCCGCCCAAGCTCCACGTGGCCCCGCCCTGGCCCGTACTCGTGATCCAGGATGCCTTGTGCCCCGGGCCCCTGGAACTGCTGGAGGTTGAGGATGGTTTGGAAGTTGTCCTTGCGCTGCTCCGCCTTATCCATGTGCGCCGGCAGGTGGCAGTTCAGGAAGCAGAGCATGTGCCCGAAGGCCGCCAGTCGCACACTCACTCCACCCTTGTTGCCCTTGAGAGGGAAGATTGGGGGGGGTTATGGGCCGGGCTCAGGCCAGGAGGTGCGGTGAGAAGCAGGGTGTACTGAGGGGCGGGGCCAGCCAACCCATAGAGGTGGCTTGGAGCAGAGCGTGTTCTAAGGCGAGGGGCAGAGCACTAAACTCCGCCAGGACGGAAGGGGGCGGGGTCTAGAAAACGGAATGGGGTGGTGGGTGGGGTTCGGGAGAGGCAGGCCTCAGAATAAGGGGTGGAGTATGGGGAGGGGACCTTGCGGGTGCTGGGCTTCTGTGGACTAATCTATGGCTCCTTTGGGCTCTGTCCCCTTCCTGCCACTCCCGCGCTCACCCAATAGCCACCTAGGCCAGTGCGCGTGCAATCGGTCTGTACGTCCCGCAGGAACGGCAGATGGTAGTACTTGGCGAACAGCAGCAGGATGACGCCCTGCATCCGCACAGTACTCACCTGCGGCGGGAGGCGACCGGGCTGAGGGGCGGGACCCAACCCCAGCTTCCCGGCCTTCGCCATTTCCGGCTCTTAAGGGCTCCTGCAACCTCCCATTTTACAGACCCGGCAACAGAGGCCGAGCAGACCCCACAATGAGTTATGTCAGATCTAGGAATCCAGGGGTCTCCGCCCGTGACGGAGGCGTTACCAGCACGAAGTTGAAAGGTGCCAGCGCGTCCATGAAGAGCTCGCTCCACTGGTCTGTGAAGAACGCGTCCTTGAGCCTCTTGTTGATCATGGAGTTCACTTCCTGCAACCTGGGGGGTGGGATGAGGCTGCCAGGGGTTGGAGGGCGCTCTAGAAGCCCCTCCCATGGGCAAGGGTTTGGAAGGCAGGAGAGGCTGGGGAGGGGTGTCCACACCCCCTGCCCCCTCACCCTATGGCGATCATGTCTGCTCTGTCACTGTCATCGCCGCCACAGCCCAGGTGGAGGAGAGACGTGACGTCGTCAGGGGGCATGGCGGTGCCCACGTTCCACGTGACCACAGTGATCCTGGGGGTGTCATATCGGAGGGGTTACTGCTGGGCACCATTCCCTCATCCTCAGTCTCCCTCCCACGGGGCTCTTTCTAGGGAAATAAACTGAGGCAGGAGTGGGCGTAAGCCTTCAGAAGGAACCACCGTGGGCCCAGTATCACTCTTACCAGACTCCCAGGGGAGATCAATTGAGGCAGGGGTGGGCAAGTCCCTTAGGAGGGGATGCTTACTTCTGAGGGTCCCAAGGGCCCAGCACCCCCAAGGACTCTTCCTTAGAGAGGTAAACTTGAGCAGGGTAGGGCAAGCCACTTGGAAGGATGGCTAGTCTCAGAGATGAAGCCCCAACAATCTTGCTTGGGAGTGCCCCCTCACCAGAAGCCAGGGTCGCTCTTGAAGGTAGGCTGAGCTGACCAAGAGGAGGATGATGACGAGGTCCGTGTAGAAGGAGAGGTGGTGACTGGGGCTGGGATTTCTTGGGGCTGAAGGCTGGGGCTTAGGCACCCACCAGGCCCTGCACCCTGGGTGCCAGGCTTGGGGAAGGCCATCTCAGGGGCTGGGGGTGTACAGGGGGACCGGTTGGGAGAGCGGCTCGGGGAGCGGCTAGGAGACCGGGGTGGCTTAGGTAGAGGTGGGGGCATGGTCTGGGCTGAGGGGGCTCCTGGCCTAAAGGTGGGGGACAGAAGTCCTGGGGAGCGGATGCCAGGCTCTGGAGGGCCTTGGCCCACATCCAGGGGCAGGGTCTGGGGTGGATGGGGCACAACAGGATTCTCAGGGCTGCTTCGGGGGACTTCAGGCCGGGCTCTGAAGGAAGGGGAGATCCAGGGGTCTGGTGGAGTTTGGATCAAGGATGGGGAGCCCACAGGACTGGATGCCTGAGCTGGAGGCTGGAGATGCCCTTCAGAAGTGGGGAGAGGTCTAGGGACTAGGGCATCCCTCAGTTTAGCTGGTGTCCGTCCCACAGAAGCCGGGGCTGATGTCATGGATGCTGGAGCCAGGGTCTGTTCCTGAGAGGACAACAGAACTGGACTGGGCACTGGAGAAGAGTTGGTGGGGGGCTGTGGGGACTGCTCCTCAGATGTCAGGGCCAGGTTCAGACCTGAAGTGGCCAGTGCTGGCTTGGGTCCCATGGAGGCAGGTGGCACCTGCTTCTGGTCTCTGGACATTGGAGCCAGCCTGGGCCCCAGGGTGGCTGTGGGCGGCCTTGGCCTGACTGAGGCAGACATCACCAGCTGCTCCAGGGATGTTGGAGCCAGAACTGAGCCTGAAGTTGCTGGAGGAAGCTTCGGCCCAGCAGAGGCAGACATCACCAACTGGCCCACAGATGTTGGAGCCAGGCTGGAGCTACGACTGGCAGGAGTTGTTTTCTGCCCTCCAGAGGTGGACAGTGGAGCCAGGATGGATTGAGAAGACGCCAGGGCCAGCCTTGGCCCCTCTGAGGAAGGTGGCAGAATGGCTCGTGGCCCCATAGGTGCCAGAGCCAGCCTTGGTTCCAAGGGTACTGGGGTTGCATTCTCCTTGGCTGGGAGCTGTAAACTTGAGTCCACCTTGTAGAGGACAAATTAAAGACACAGGGTAACCCTAACCAGAGGCTTGGGCCTCAACTTCTGTATAGACACCAGCAGATTCTATCTAGCTAAGAAAGGTACATCTATCCAAGGAAGTTCTTCCTAATTTCTCATCTCAATCACTCCTGTGCAAATCAGCTTCTCTTTCAGAGGATACAGGACACAGAACCTATCCCCTACCTCAAGTCTGACATCTTTTTCAGAGATGGAGAAACTAAGACCCCAAATCAAATGAGGCAGAGTGTGAGCCTGAACCTTCCTGGCTGGCACCCACTTCCTGGCCAGCCTGGAGTATTGGGTGTATGGAGCCAGCTTCCCTGGGCAAGCTTCCTGCAGTCCCCGCTGCTCCCCTGGTCAAGGGCCATTGACCTGACACTCCATATGTGCCCACTGGCCACGCTATCCAGCCTGTTCAATACACCTCCCTTCCTCCACAGTTCCCAGGAACCCTCAGGTTTCCTCCACCAAACACTTCAAACCTTGGTCATAGCCCTCTCTGTCCTCCTCACCCATTCCTAGAGCTCCACGCAGGAGCAAGAGCTTGGGGCTGAGAATTCCAATTCCAGCTCTGTGTGACCTTCGGCAAGCACCCCTCTACCCAGGGCCTCAATTTCCCTGTCTGTAAAACAAAGGAACCTGGTGAAGAGTCCCTGGCCACACCTGGTTCCTGGGAAAACTCAATCTCATATTTTTTGCATTTATGAGCCCAACATTTGCTAGGATTCCATCTGAATCCTGTGGAATAGTCCATCCTCACCAAGTGTGATTCTAACATTCAGAGCAAGTCCAAAGGCATCACACCTCTCTGTGCCCAGTTTGTACCCTCTTACCCTCTTCACCCTCTCCCCAACCTGTAAGGAGAGGTAAGCAGATATCCTCTTTTTGTCCAGCAGGTAGAGTGAAGGCATGGGGCACTGTAGGGACCTCCTCTCCCTTCCCCATCTGTCCTGTTTCTGATGCCCCTGTCTCCAGAAAACAAGATAAAATGTCCTTTCCTAGGGAGGGCAAAAGAAGGTTTATACTTACTCTGGGATAGTCCCATCCCGGCCTCCAGAGATGCAGTCTGTCTGCATCCTGTGTCCTTCTCGGTTCAGAGAAACTGAAACTCTGCCTCCATCTCCCTCCCCAAACTCAGCTCTTTAAGGTTACATTTTGAGTATTCTCCTTGGCTCCAAGTGTCCCACTCTGCATTCCCCTCCACCACCAACTACCACACGGCCTCCAGCACTAACTTAGACATCCCAGATGTCACAATTTTAGTCTTCAGAGACAAGCCTCCTCATTTTGCATTGGCTCAGAGAGGACAAGCAACTTGTCCAAGGTCACACAGCAAAGCTGGAGCACAGCTAGGTCCCCTAACACCCAGTCCAGTGCTCTCCTGGGGGCTCCTGGAGATAGCTAACTCCGTTTCTCTCTGGGTGTTCCATCACTGCTCCTCAAGCCCCAGGGTGCCCTTTTCACCCAGCCCTGCTCGATGGGCAGAGAAGAGTACCAGCCCCTCAACCAGGGGCACCAGGGTGCCTGCAGTGAGTGGGGGTGTGTGGGACCAAAGATCAGGAATGGGGAGGCTGGGTTTTAGGGCTCTTACCTTGATGGGTGCTCCAGTTTGGGAAACCCCATGTGGCATGGGTAGGGGGCCCAGGCCAGCCTGGGTCCCTGGCCTCCTGCTGCCACTGCTGCTGTGGCCCTCCATGTCTGCAGCCCTCGGCAGCCCGGGCTCCCTCAGGCTCTGGCTCCAGCTCCTCCGCTCCTGGGGACCAGTGATGTCATCAGCCGTTTCAACCTGCTGAGAATTTAAAGGCACAGGCACCCACTTCCCAAACCAGAGGTGGGCAGGGCAAGGTAGCCTACACCCTGGAAACTCTTCAAGCTGGCTGCTGAGGCTGGAATGGCCATGGGGGTGTGAGGAAGTGTGTCCATTGGCTTGGCTTGGATCCTAACTGGCAGCGTGGAAGAAGCTGTCTGTCTGCAAACTCCCCTCCCACCCCCCTCTGGCTGGCCCTTGCTCAAGGGAGGGGCACTGACACACCTGAGGGTAAGGTAGAGACAAGTAGCTGGGAGGTCAGTACTCTCTTTATGGCCTCAGGAACACCTGAGTCCCTGCCCCGATCCTGTGACCTTCCTGACGCCCTGCCAGCTAAGGACCTGCCTTGGCCCCCACCCTTGCCCCATTTTCAGGTCTTAGTGCCCGCCCCCTGCCTGGCTCTATCCTTCCCAAACCGAAGCCAGACACTCAGGCTCCAGCCACTGGAGTCCTTTCCCATCTCAGTCTCAGCACTGGCCCCTCCTCTTCTGCAGACACCTCCCTGCCTGCCCTAGGATGTCCCCACAGCAAGGCTCATCTCAGCCCAGCTCCTCTCCACTTTTCTCTCTCCTATACTCAGTGGGTGTGGTTTGGGACAGGGACATATTCAAGGTCACTTGGTAAGCTAGGGCAGTTTCCTGAGTTTCAGTGAGGAAAGGGAGTGCCCTCAGCAACTTCCTATGAGCCAATGGGCTGTCTGGAGGAAGGGAACTTGAGTGGAGAAGGGCCAGCAGTAGGGGAACGGACTGGAAGGAGGGTCAAAAACAGGCCTGGGAGCTCCTTTGGCCAGGACCCAGCACAGGACCTTGTCTCCAACAGGCCTAGCGAAGTGTTTGTTGAATGAATGAATGAATGAATGAATGAATGAATGAATGAATGAATGAAAAGACTGAGTGAGTAACAAGATTCAGGGATGGCTATGGGCTCTCTACTTCTGCATTCTTATTCTCACTCTTTTCAGCTAAGCTGTCCCTGAAATCCCAATTCCTCCTGAATTGCTGGATTGCTTAGAGTGATCTTACTCAGTTTAGGCAGAAAATGTTTAGAGTTTTGTGCCCAGAGCTCCTTGCTAGTCAACAGTCATCTCTGCATCTTCATAGGCCTGTGTGGTCCCCTACATGAAAATGATGTGGACAGATGCCACATTCACTTCCCCTGGATGGGCTTCTCACCTCTGCTTGACTGTCTCTGGGCCTAGTCTATGTTTCTAGGCCAGCAAGTCTGTAAGGCTGGAATTTGCAGAGGGGAAGACCCAGATCATATCAGGGCCCTGGGGTAGAAAGGTTTTTGGACGGTGATGGTGGAGGTGATTGTAGTAGTAGAGATGATGATGTACGTAATTATGATGATAGAAGTGCAGGGCTGGCAATGATGGGGGAGGTATTGCAGGTGATGGTGATGGCCATGGAGGAGGTGATAACAAAGGTACAGAAGTTGGAGGTGGTGGAGATAGAATGAAGGGGTGGTAGTAATGTCAATGAGGGTGATAGTAAAAGTGGAGGAGAGATGGGTGCAGAAGAGGTGGTGGGGTGTTACATTGATGGACGAAGAGGTGGTGGAGGAGTTGGAGGTGAAGGTGGGGGTGGCGGTGAGGGAGGAGGTGAGAGTAGACATGGTAGTAGCACACAGGCCACCAGAGAGGGAAGGAAAATTTGAATTTACCTTGTCCAGCCCTCTGACCTCTATTTTACAGATGAGAAAACCGAGACTCCTAAGAATACTAGGCTTCTGATGCAATCCTGGGAGAGATGGGGGGCAGATCCAGGTCCCTGGGACCAGTCCTAAGCCTCAGCCATTGGGGCCGGTATAAGGGCATCAATGCCCTTTGAAAGCCAGGCAAATGTCATGCAAATGACTGTGCAGAGGGCTCCTATGCCCCAGAGAGTCAGCCCAGGATTTTCTATCATCTCCCCTCGCTGAGCTCAGACCCTGCAGGGAACTTTGTTTCTAGCCCTGTCACTGACTTACTTCAGAAGGTCACTCAGATTCCTGATTTGTGTAAGGGAACTAAAAACAGTAGATACAAATCTCCTAAGGTTGCTGTGAAGATTCAATAAGATAATACATATGGAGTGTTTAGCACAGAGCCTGGCACAAGTAAGTTCTCAGTAAGGGCAACTGCCCTGGCGTTCTCATCAATATCATCATCTTCATCATCATCATCATCTCTAACCTGCCCATTGGGTAGATGCTGAAACTGAGGCCCAATATTATTGTGTTCCTGGGGGGAAGGGTCTCTGGAACCTAGACGTGGCCTTACCAGGGAAAGGGAGTGGTGGGGGGCGGACCCTGGTTGAGAAGGGAGCAGGATAAGAGCTATATTTGAGCGCCTGGTGTGATGACTAAGGAGGTAGATAACAGGCTCTGGGGCTCAGGGTGGCAGGCCGGGGGCAGCTGCCAGGGAGCACCGCCTCCCTGTGCAGACGGCTGGCTCCCTCCCTTCCTTCACGCCAGGGGTTGGTGTGTACCGAGGCTCAGGGTACAGCTTGTCCAGCCCCCTTACGGAAATGCTTAGTGCTACCCTTCAGGCTGTTTGGGTCAGGAATAGGAAAGCATTGGCGGATTATCCTCAGTTACTCTTCATAGAACCCTGGGAGGTTGGTAATAAGATCCCCATTTGACAGAGGAAGAAACTGAGGACTAGGAATTACACAGTAAGGGACAGAACATGGAGCTCCCAAGGAGATAGTGGATAATTCTCCCCCACAGAGGTGACTGTTGAACCCCTTCTTTGAAGGGGAGTCTTCCAAGACAAATGGAATACAAATTCCATTTGGTATTGCCAAATGGAAAAGAGGAGAAATGCCCTGGGAAGCAGAGGGAGCAACAGGGGCAAGATTGTGGAGTGTGGAAGGTTCTGGCTGTGAAAGGGTGCAAAATTTGGACATAAGGCCTCACAGCCCTTTGGCTCAGAGTAAATATACCATGAGCGGGTATATACACCTTTCTCTATCTTCCTCCTCTTCTGTGATCCACCTCCCAAGGGCTCCTGTGAATGATACGTAATGGCACACAAGGATCTGTCCTTCCTTTCACTCGCGAGCCACTCTGACCCAGGCCCATGGTGAGGGAGGTCATCCTGTGGCCACTATTTGAGAAATGTCTTAAGATGTAAAGAGTGCTACAGGTATTAGGGAAGGTGGAAAGGCAAGGGTTAGGGAGGGCTTCCCAGAGGAGAAAACATACAGGACATGGGCGAGCATTTCTCTTTCTAAGACTTAACTCCAGGGTTCCTTACTGGTACCAAGTGCCACATGTTGTGTCTCTGTCCCCTTGTTCTCACCTACTGCGGCAGGTGTCATCTTTACCTTTTGTTTTGACCCTCAGGAAATGGGCTCAAGGAGGAGTGACTTTCTCAAAGTTACACAGCTGGGGCTGAGCTCAGGCATCCCCCCTCCCTGTCCTCAGCAACCCCTCCTCCCAGGCAGCCGGGCACCCGCTGTCAGCTGCTCTGAAGCGAGCGGCTATTTTTATTCTGGTGCGAGGGGATCTCAGGCAGCAGAGCCATGTAGGTTAGAAGGCTCTAGGACACCTGGCTTCAGCAAGAAAGGAGAGGCTTACTACAGGGACATAGCTTGCCTAGGGAATCTCAATTCTTGCAGGCCAACCTGCCCTGGGTTCCCATATCTTCAGAAACTTTTTTACTGGAGCTCAGAACAGAGCATACAGCCAGACTAGCCCTGGCACTGATCCCAGGTCCAACTTGAGCCCAAATCTAGGTGTTAACCGAGCCCCAATCCCATGCCAAGACACTCTCTACCTCTGCTCTAGATTGAGCTCATGGCCTGAGATTGAGCTCTGGCTCTAGTCATATACTGAGCCTGATTCAAGCCTGACCAAGGCTGATCCCAACTTGAGACTTCAATTCGGGACCCAGATTGAGCCCCAATCTAAGCCTAAGCCTGAGCCATAGTCACAGACTGAAGTCTAAACCTTGTCTAGACTAACCATGATTTTAGACTGAGCCCCAACTCCAAGTTTAGACAGCTCCAATCTAGTCATTAACTAAACCCTGAATCTGGTGGCAGACTGAGCCCTGATCTTGTTTATAGACTAAGTCCTGAGCCTAATCCATTGATTGAACCCTGATTTCAAACTGAACTCTGACTCTGGGTCTCACAACTCTGGTCACACACTAACCCCTCAGCTCAGACTGTGCACTGAACCTGGTCAAAGACTGAGCCCTGAGTATAGTCACAAACTGAGCCTTGATCCTGGTCAGAGACTGAGGCCTCAGCCCAATCATTAACAGAGCCCTGACTCCAGCCCCAGACTCAGTTCTAAACCTGGCCTTAGGCTAAAGGCTGACCCTGACCCTGTCGGAGCCTGAACCCATCACAGATTAAACCCCAAACCCAGCTCCACCTGAGGAAGGCCGCTGGCCTAGATTATAAACTGCCACATAAGGGAATGGATTATGAGCAGAGATCCTAAGCCTCCCTTGGCTGCTGATGCCAGAATGTTCCTGGTAGTATTGTAGCCAATGTCTCTACCACTGATTCCACTGGCTGGCTAGTCAACCCTCAGCAGCCAGGCTGTGGCCTCTCCAAGCTGTAGCGTCCAGGTTAATGTAACGAGAGTGGTTTGGTGGCATCTATCCAGTGAACAATGTGGACCCATAGGGCATTGAGGTTTTGTTCTGTCAGCAAAAACACCACAGGTTCCATGGGGCCTCTGGCTTCAACTACTCTAAGGCCTTTGCTGGGGTGTGGGATGGGGTAGAGGGAGCCCATAGCACGTGCCCCATTGTTTTTGTAAACAAAGCTTACTATTTGTGTGTAAGTAATAGATATTTATTATAGAAAATACAGAAAAAAGTGTAAGGGAGAAATAAATTTACCTATAATTTCATCTACCAAGAAATGACCTTTTGACTTTTTGAGTTGTTTCCTTCTAGATTTGGTTTTTGGTCTGGACATATATATTGACATATACATATTTTATAAAATCAGTTGGTTACTCTTGCTGCCGTAACATCCATTGCAGCCCATATATTTGTTAGCCTTCAGGAATGAGTTCCAGTTGGTTAAGCCAATGAGTAATTCCCTTTCCTCCAGCCACACGACTGGTTCATGAATGGACAAGTGAGATATAGGAGGCTTCTGCTGAGGGCTTTTGGAAAAGAAAGCTTGTTTTCTTTCCCGAGGAAGTAACCCCAAAAGATGATTTCCGCTTGGTTAGATGTGAATGAAGAAGTCTGCGGTCCTGGTTAGTGCTGGCGGCCATCTTGACACCGTGTAGGTAACCGGCCTAATGATAAGCTACCACTATGGAAAGAAAATGGAGAGTTTAGGTGACTTTATCAATTGGATCAAACCTTGCCTGAAGCCCTCCCTGCAATTAGACTTTTTTGTTATTTGAGCCAACAGATTCTCTTTATTGTTTAAATCAGTTTAACTTGGGGTTTCTGTGGTTTGAAGCCCAGCACATCACAACTCCCAACTGATATTACTATTTCATAGTATTTTTTTTGTATTGTATACCATAACGATGAACATTCTCCATGTCATTCAACACTATGCTATGTCACTTTAAACAATTGCATTGTTTTCTATCCTATGGAGGTATCATCATTTATTTAACTCATTCCCTGCTGTGACATGCTTAAATTGTATCTCCAGGTTTTCACTATAATAAACAGTGGTTTGATAAACAAGCTTTACCTAACAACGGGTCCCCTCTCTGATGATTAGTTTGGGTGAAGTTCTGAGAATAGGAATGACTGGGTTGAAGAAATGTTTTTAGGGTTTTGATGTGTTGAGTCAAACTGCTCTTCAGAGAGCTTGCATGAATTCACTCCCACAGCAATAAATAGAATGTTAGACATAGCCTACCAAGTCAATAGTCTGGACAGAACTAATTATATTTAACAGTGTCTTCATCTATTTATAAAGAATGATATTAAAATTAAAAAGTAATAATAGGCTCTAAACCTATTACATCTTTACAATCAAGTCAGTTAATGGAAGGTAGAGGGTATGAGCAAAGGGCTCAGTGCAGACCCAACATCCATTAGGCTCAGTGTCTAGGGCTCACAATACTTTTAGGGGTCCATGAAAATGTTCTAATTTCTTTTAAAATAAGAAGAAAAATATATAATAATGAATCCAACCTGGATTATATTCTTTTGGTCAAAGCAGTTGTAAAATCTAACATTTAATATGTTTTCTTAATGGAGAAAGGGGCCCAGAAAGGCAAAAATGCCTAGGGTCCATGAAAGTCATAATGCAGCCTTGGTTTGATATTGAGAAGGATTCTGAGTCCTAATCTAGATTCAGTGATCAATTTGCTTTGTCTGCCTTAGGCTTGAAGAGGGGAAGTGGCATCCCGATCTTGTCATCTTTGGTTTGGTGAGATGAGCACAGAGACGTTTCAGGTTCAAATTCTAGATCCACAACTTAATCATTTTTTACCTTCTGAGCCTGTTTCCTAACTTGAAAAATGGAGTTCGTAGGGCCTTTAGGAAGTAAGGAATGAAATAATGAAAACTAACGCTGTGCCAGGTACTGTTCTAATACACTTTACGGGTATTAACCCTTTTATTCTCCCAGCTCCTACAGAATACATAATATTCCTATTGCCACAATGTCTGTTCCAGAGAACTGAAACCTTAATCGGAATTTCATCTAGAGAGATTAAAAAAACAAACACGGATTCCTCAGGCTGACTCAGTTTCCCCGACTTGAAGTTGAGTGTCTGGCCCAGAAACTCTCCTGTTCGTCCGCATCCCTCCCGCGCCCCCTACAGGCCTGAGGTAGCACTGTCTGGCCTCACCCAGCCGGAGCGTCCACGCTCCGGCAGGGGAAGCGTGTACACTCTCGGGACTGGGAAAGTAAACGTCTGAGGGCCAGAGCGGGCCCTGGGGCGGAGACCCGGAGCTGGGGGAGTGGTTCACCGCGGAGCCGGGCCTCGCGCGGGGGCGGGGGTGGGGCCAACCCGCTGGGCCAGACGTGGCGCAGCAGCCGGGTGGTTCTCTGGTTTGCGGGTCTGCTTCGTCCAGGTTCCAATGCGCATTCCGCTGCCTCCGCCGCCCCTGCTGCTGCTTCTGGCGGCACTGGCGGCCGCCGCCACCACCTTCCGGCCCGATTGGAATCGTCTGCACGGCCTGGCCCGAGCCCGAGTAGAGGTGAGTGCGCCGGCCCCTAGCCCGGGATCACCGCCCCCGACGCTTGCGACCCCTTAGCCTAGTAACCACCGCCCGCTCTGGTTCCAAGACTCTCCCGACTCCCAAGTCCCCATTGGCTCTGGGGCCATCCCTCTCAGGCTCCAGCCGCAGCACGCCCCAGCACCCACCGTGGAAGCGGGAGACACTCGATCTTGCGGCCTGGAAATCCGAACCCCCAGATACATTTATCACGTCCCCTAACTCTTCTGGCCTAGGACTCTCCCAAACCTTCCCTCTGGAGTACAACTTCCCATCCCCCCATCGCTCCACTTTTTTCGGGAATTTCTTCCCCACCCCAGTTCCAGATGGTCTCTCTCCCGTTTCCTGGGGGAGGGAACACTTTCTGGGCGCCACCCCCACCATACAGGAGCCAGGGATGGAGGCTGGGAATTGCTTACCATACTCCGCAGCAGCCTCCCACCGCGAGGAAATTCCCCGTTAGAGTCCCTGTCTTGCTGTGTGACTTGGCTCATCACAGACCCTCTCTGGGCCTTAGCCCGCTGTCTGACAAAAGGGAGGCAGGAGGAGGAGGGAGGACTAGAATAGGTGGTTCTGGGGTCTGGGAAGTGCCCCTCTTCCCTCAGGGAGTGCACGGAAGGTCCCTCCCATCCTCCCAAGCCCGTGAAGCAACCAGATGGTCTGTAGGGCTGGGCCACATGTGGCAGGGAGGGTCAGCTCTGCGTGGGTAGGGTAGGGACCAGATGGCAGGTGCTCTGAGGGTGCCAGGGCAGTTCTGAGCTGTTTCCTTCTGGTCAGCCCCACCCTGAGGTTCTAGGGACCAAAGGCGAGGCCCAGGTGAGGAGTAGGGTGATCGTTTCTCTTGGGCATTAGGAGTTAACAGTAAGGTGTGCAGGGAAGAGCCCCAAGGCCTGTAAGTGCCCTTCAGGTCTTTGGCCTTGCTCTTTTCACTTGGGATACCTAGGTCTGTTTCCCCATCTGTACAGAATTACCCCTTTTGCCCACCAGGGGCCTTCATCTCCACATTTTGGTTACTGCTGTTCTGGAATTACCACAACCTGACCCAACTCAGAGATGAGGGTGAAATGGCCTTGGAGATGTGGCTGGGGCTGGTGTGGGGGACTCCTGACCTCTCCCATTTTGTCCCCCTACAGACCTGTGGGGGATGACAGCTGAATCGCCTGAAGGAGGTGAGTTTGAAGAATGGGGTCCCCAGCTCTATCCCCCCCCCCCCCCGACAATTGGGGGGTGGGCAACATGGTCCCAATGATTGGGTGTGGGAGGATCTCTGGGCTGGAAGGCAGGAGCTTGCACCTCACTCGCTGTGTGACCTCAGTGGGCACATCGGTACCCAGAGGGGTTTGGGGTCTAATGCTCTGGTTTCTCCCTAGGTGAAGGCCTTTGTCACCCAGGACATCCCATTGTAGTATCCTTCTTCAGTTCTGGGGGAGGGAGGATGAAGAGGGAATCTGCAGTATCTCCTCCCACTTAACTTCACAGATAGGATGACAAATAGTTTTCATCTGACAAGTGAAATTGATTGGTAGTGGCTGCCCACAGAATTCCAAGGTGGTCTCCAAGTTGGGTAGGCAAATGAAATTGTCTAGTGAGGACTGCCAGATACGGGAATGGAGGAGGGCCCTTTACTTCTTTGGATCCTAACTTCCTCACGTGTAAATGGGGATACCTGCCCTACCTCGGTAAACGAGGCTGTGCTGTTCAACATCAGCAAGTCCCCAGGAGCCCTCACCTGCCCACTGCTACTCACCTTGACACCGTCTTCAGCCACAACCTGGTAATGAAACACCTCCCAGGGGCCGACCCAGAGCTTGTGCTGCTGGGCCACCGCTCCGAGGAGCTGGAGGTGAGGCTTTGGGAGGCGGGAGGGGGCCGGGGTGGTAGGCGGGACCCCGCGCGCTGACTTAGCCCCTCCAATGCAGCGAATCCCACTCAGCGAAATGACCCGCGAGGAGATCAACGCGCTGGTTCAGGAGCTCGGCTTCTACCGCAAGGCGGCGCCCGATGAGCCTGTGCCCCTTGAGTACCTGCGGGCGCCCGCTAGGCCCGCAGAAAGCGCTCCGGCCCGTGCAGACCTGTAGGTCCTGGAGTGCGGCACCCCCTGCCTAAGCCCTGGGGACAGAATGAAGCGCTCAGCGTCCCGGGATCACCTCCCTCGCTAAGGGCCGACGCCCCGTCCCCTAGCAGGCAGGGATGGAGTTGGGGGCTCTTCTCAATTCCCCTTTATTACCCACCCCCCAGCTTCACTAAATTCCCTTACGTCTTAAATGAGAGTCGACTCCTTTCTTGCGGGTAGGGAATAGGAGCCCCCCCCCCCAGTACTGCCGGCTCCCCAAATGCCTGGATGCTGGAGGGAGCACCTGGGCACACCTTGCCAAGCTGCCCTCCACTCAACACCCCAAGAGTGGCAGAGAAGAGTCAAGGTCGTTGAAAACCAATAATTTATCAAAACTCTGCGTGTGTGTGTGCGCGCGCGCGAGCGCGCGAGGGTGTCGCGACAGACAGGGCAGCGGTGGGCAAGCGCACAGGGAGGGGAGCGTGTCTGGATGGTGGGGGCAGTTGCCGCGGGCGGGCCATGCGGGCGGGGAGGCTAGACATTCTTCCCGCGCAGGCGCAGCTCATGGCGCCGCAGGTGGTTGTAGAGCGACTGCACATAGGTGAAGACGCACTTGGGGTCAGGCTTCTTGCCCATGATCATCATGTCTTCCACCTCCACCAGGGGCACGCAGTCCACCAGCATCCTGCGGGGGAGGGAGGGGGTACGGGGGTGACTGTCAGCGCCGGCCCCGCCTTTTGCTGCGTCTCTCTACCCGGAGGTCTTTTCACTGCCGAAGCCCGCTGGTCTCCATAAATTCCATACTCTCAAGGGAGGTATATGTGTGTGTGTGTGTAGTGGGGAGCCTTCCAGGAAGGCAGGAAGCCCCAAGCTTCACCCATCCAAGCCTGGAGGCACCTTTGTAGGGAGCAAGGCCAGGCAGGTAGAGGTGGAGATGAAGGAAGAGAAGATCTGTGCCTCATTCCGGTCAGGGTAGGGTACTGGTCTCTACCCCTAGCACTGGGGGGGTTCTGACTCCAGACCCTGCCCACTTCTCTCTGGACAGGCACCACCTGCTCACCCTCAATGGTACACTGCAGCTGGCACAAGACTGTCAGTTGGGCCATTGCACCCAAGGGGACTTACCCTGGCAAATCTTTCCCTGCAGCCAGGACCTGCCCCAGTGACCTTCTGGGCCCCAGATTATCTGTCGCTCCCTGGCCTGGTACATCCTGCAGATTCCCTCCTCCCCCTCACTTCAGGTGACAGCTCTACTGTGTGAGATGGCCAGGGAGGGGTGTGGATAAGGGGAAGAGGTAGTTCTTTAACGCTCATTACTAGCCCCCTTGGATAGAGCAGGGGAAGCAGATGGGGCCATTTACATCACTCTCCGGTGGGACCACCCTTCTGTCCATTCTCCAGAGTGCTAGATACACTTTACAGGCAGGGAAACTAAGTCACAGAGGACTCATTTGTTTCAAGCCCCACAGCTTATTACATGCAGGTCTGGGTATGATGGGGCCCAGTCCCCAAGCCTTGAGTGTTGGCACCTGCCTGGAGCCCTCTCTCCACTCTGGGGTAAGTGGGATGCAGCTACCAAGCAACTTCAGACCCAGAACTCTAAAGCTGGAGTTTGCTCCCTGGTTCCATTTCCCCTCCTCTCCCAAAGCAAGTCCTCTTCGGCATGCTCCCTCCCATCTGCCATGCCTGGCATATAGTAAGTAGTCAGTATTGTTGAGTTTCCTTTGGCAGGGAAGGCATAAGGACAAGAATTGCTCCCGTTCCCAAGACACCCAAGGGCCCCAGGTCTACCTCCCATCTTGTGCCTTCAAGGTCAAACCTGGGATCATGGTAGGGCTGGGGCTTACTCCCAGCTCAATGGACTCCTTCAGGGAAGACGCCTGGAAGACCTCTGTTTCAGTTCAGACTCTATCCCTGCCAAGCTGTAGATGCTAGATAAAGCCCTCCCCTGTGACTCAGTTTCCCCATCTTTATAGCAACAGTATAGTTCTTTTCTGCCTCATTTAAGACGTTAGAAGCACTTAGGATGATTAAGGGGTTCCTGACTCTGTTGCTGTTGTGCTATGTGCCCTTGGAGTCGTCCCTGCCCCAGACTGGGCTTGTTTTCCCAGCTGTACTACGGTGGAGAGGCTGCCTCTCTCTTCAGCTCCTTCCAGCAGTGACTATCTCCCCAGGGATCCCAGCCTCCCTCCCCCAGTGTGGAACTCCCTTCCAACCCTGGTGTCTTCCCTGGAGACCTTATAAAGCCATTGTTTACACTGGGGCTCACAGCTCAGGGCTCCAGCTGCCCCAGTGAAAGGCCAAACACCAGGCAATTCGAGCAACAGCACAGCTGAGTCACACTTTCCAACTGGATCAGGGCCCCTCTCCCTTCAGGCTGGCCTGCTGGGCAGCAGCTCCTAAGTCCATATATGACCGGGAGACAACACCAAGCCCATTCTCCCCTCACCTGGGTATATGTGTGCACATGTAAGCTGCCCCCCACAATGGCTCCAGGCCCCAAGGGGCATCTGAGTGCACCTCTACCTCTGTCCCTGATTCACATTACTTTAGTCAATCCCCTCGCTCCCTCTGGGCCTGTCTTTTCTTCTCTTTACAACATGGGTGTGAAAAGTGATAGGGCAAGGAAAAGAGCCACTATGGGGGATCTAGAGTTCTAGTTTCTGGCCCTGGCTCTGACCTAACCCCCCTGGGACATCTGAGCCCACCTCTCTTCTCTGCTGAGCTCCTTGTCTGGAACGGGCAGTTAGCTCAGGATCTAAATTCTCTACCTTGGCCCTGAGGTGAGGTGACTAGAGAGGAAATGCCACACCTGGCTAGGGGATCCAGGATCCCAATCAGAAACATCTTCCTGTTAAACTCCCCAGCACAGAGTATGGCACCACCAACTCCTCAGTGCCCAAATTTGAGGCCTGGGAGGCTTCCTTGATCCTCCTCCCCCGTATCCCCCCCGAACTGGATCCATGAGGAAGCCTGTCCTTCTACTTCTTATTAAGCTTCTCCAGCTATTTAGTCCACCCCCTCGCTCCCCATTCCTCATCCCAGGATTGTTCTAGAATGCTAACCAGACCACATACATCCCTCCTCTGTTTGGAAACATTTTATGACTCTTTTCCTCAGGAGGACGTTTAAACTCTTGACTGTGGCCCCCGCCTCCTCCTCACCCCCAGACTAAACTTGCTTCCCTTCCTGCGGTTGCCATGCTCTCCATCTCCTGCCTCTAGTCCTGGCCACAGGCTCATCCCTCTGCCCGGAACTACCTCTCCCTCCTTTATCCTGAACCTTGTCATTCACATCTCAGCTTAGTTTGCACTTTTTTCAGCTTAGCTGTCCTAGACCTACAGGCGGGGTCAGGCACCTCCCCAGAGTCCTCCTGGGCTTCTTCCATCTCAGTCCTCGGTCATCATTTAGGAGAATGGCCTTGCCTGCTAGGCCCTGAACTACCAGAGAACAGGACCATGTCTGGCTCCTGGCTCTTCTCAGGGTCCCCCTGCTTCCCCCCGCCCCCCAGGCCTCTCCCTGTGCCCCGCTGAGCAGATTCCAGTGTACAGGGCAGGCAGGCGAGGAGGCGTTTCTCACCGTGGGGCCCCGAGCAGGGGTTAGGACTTTTTGGTTTTTACCAGCCCCTTCTGGACCAGACAGCGGTAGAACTCCTGGATGTACGTGTACACGCACTTCCAGTCAGGCTCTCGAAGCCGCACCATGTCCTCTGTGTCCAGGAGCTGCGGGCAGTCCGCATGGGTCCTGGTGAGGGGAGGGGGCCGGGAAGGGGCAGGGAGGCGGGGCCCAGGCAGGGAAAAGGGGGAAGAGGCAGAGAAGAGAGAGGGGAGGAGAACAGAGAGACACACACATACACACACACAGAGACATGAGTTCAGTTACACTCTTAGTGCTGCAGTCTGCCAGCCCCCCGCATGCCCCCTCCCCATTGTGGACGTGCCGCTCACTACCCGTCACTAATGGTGTGCAATGCAGACAGGGTGGGGGGCCAGACCAGTCACAGGTGCAGAGAACTCTTGGGGCAAGCGGGAATGGGGGGTGGGGAGGGGGGCAATGGCGTTGGCACCCAGGTTGGAGGAGGGCTGTGCCCCGGGTGGGGGGGTGAGGGAGGCGTGAGAGGAGGTGGAGGGAGGAAGAAGAGGAAAAAATCTGGGAGGAACCAGGAAGAGAAAGGCAGTGAAGGAAGACAGAGGGAAGAGGGTGCTGAGGGTGAGGTGAGCAGACGGGGCAACGATTCCAAAGTGGAGGGCTTGCTGATGTCCTATATAAGCCTCTGGCAACACCTATATAGGCTGGACGGGCACGGTGCCCGGGCCAGGAGCCTCCTTTTGGAATCTCCAGCCGGGATCCCGTGGGAGCAGGAAGCTCTGGTGATAGTGGGAGGAGAGCAGGACAGAGAAAGGGAGAGAGAGGGAGGGAGAAGGGGGCAGAGGGAGGATGGAGGGAATATGGACAGGGCCACCTGGTGGGCCTTAGCCCGGGCTGGTAGGCGGGCCTGTGGCTCCTTCGATCCGGCGGGCACCTGGCACACTCAGCATCGGGTGGGCAGGATGGAGGAGGACAGGGGCTTTCTAGGGAAGGGGGTCTCAGCCACTGTCTGACAGTGCAGCTGGCCAGCTCCAGGGGGCCTTGGGGCAGCTGAGCCTGGCCCAGATGCCCAGCCCCAGATGCCCAGCCGACACCAGCAGGCCTGGAGCCCACACTTACTCGGCAGAGGAGAAAGCCACTTCGAAGTTCTGGCGCCGGTTCTGTGGGCTGAGCTGCCCATAGTCAAAGGCTTCGGGGAAGAAGTTGTGCACCAGGGCACAGAAGGCCATCCCATCACTCCAACTTGAGGAGAAGTTCTGGATGTCCACGTGCTATGGATGGTGGGAAGACTGGTCAGCTCCCCCATGCTTTTTATCCCCTCTTTCCCCAGCATTCTGGTATTCCAGACCTAGGGCAATTGGGCTCAGAGAGGCCCTACAGCTTGCCCAAGGCTGCACAGCGGGCGAGCAATAAGAACATGAGCCTCCTCCAACTCAGTCTGTCAACTCCCATGTCTGCAACTTACAGGGACAGAGCAACCAAGAGGCCCAGTACCACCCAGCTTACTTACAGAAATTAACCCCGTGTCCCTAACAGCAATGAAGGAGGAACTCCTTGGGTGGGGTCTGTCCCAGAAACATGCCCCCCATCCAAGAGACCCTCATTAGTCCCGGACACTTAATCACGTATTCTGGAATCTAGGGCATGTTAAATGTCCTCTTTAAGCCTGTTTCATCGTCCCATTAGAGGGCTTCCAATCTTCCCTGCAAGGCATGGTGGCTGTGAAGGGTACAGGGTAGTGAGAAAGAGTTCTGCCGAGAGGGAGGTGCTGAGCAGCCTAGCTTCATAGAGCTTACCTCGTAGCCACGTGTCTTGGCACGGCACCAGTCCAGCAACATTTGCTTGATGCTGTTGGCATTGGGGACCCCGAAGCTGGTGGAGCGCTGTACTGCTGTGCGGGGTCCGCCAGGGCTGCTGCGAGGGTGTTATTGGGTACCGGGTCACAACACTATAGGGGGCACCACTTTGGTAGGTCCATTCAGTGGGCCTCAGCACTGCTTTCCAGGACTTTCCCACCACAGCTCCAGCTGCACTTCCCGTTTCTGACCCCTCCCGTCGCTGCCCATACCCCGCCCCTTGCTATGATTAGGCCCCGCCCAGGCAGCTCACCCAGCTGCGCCCTCCTTTTCCAGCTTTTCAATCATGGCCTTGCGCGCCTGGGAGGCCGAGGTCTTGGGCAGGCTTTGCGCCTTCATCAGCTCTTTCTTCTTTTCCGCCTGGCGTTTCTCCAGCGCCGCCAGGCTGCCGGCCCGCGGGCTGGCTTCGTCCTCGCGGTCGAAGATACTGGGGGTTGGGGAACGGCAGTTAGGCAGCTCCTGGGCCTCAGGCCCCACTCACCAAGGGAGGCGACCTGTCACGGTCCACACCCTACTCTTTCAATATCTCCTCTGGCATCTCCAGCCTTCAAGGGAGGCTTCCTCACCACACCCATTTTATAAAGGAGTGCACTGAGGCGCAAAGAAAAGACTTGACCTCTAGGGAGTTTTCTGAGAAGGCTCATTGTATTGTCAAGTTACAGGTGCATTCAGAATTTGGGTGCTATCAACTAATGATGATAATAATAATAATAATAATAATAGCTCATGTCTATTGAGCCTTTCCTGTGTGCCATTTAAAACTTCACAAGAAAAACAAAAACAAAAACGTCACAGGAGGGAGGGACCCTTATCATTCACACTGAAGATGAGGAAACTGAAGCCCCCCGTCCTCAGAGTTCAGAGGGAATGGGGAGCAATGCAGGAACTTGAACACAGGTCTCTGACTTCAGAGTCCCTGGATCCTTCTGGTTCCTAGCCTGAATTGTGATCCTGTCCCTGCTTTCTACCAGCCCGACATCTGTGTAATATAGAGGGATGTACCCTTTCTTAGGGGTCTAAGGTATAAAGGTGCTGTGTGATGTGGGCCAGGTCTGCAGACATGGGGAAGTAGCAGTGCCACCAGGCAGTTCAGTGTGACAGACAGGCCTCTGTAAGGGTTTAATATTGTTGCTACTTGGAGCTGTGAAACCCTGAGCAAACTTTCCGGCCTCCCCTGTGGTGCTGTTGAGGGTTAGGTGAGATCACACAGCCAGCAGGAGAGGTCTGACTCTCCCTGCCCCTCCTTGACTGTGTCTCATCTCCCAGCCTCTGTCTATATCCCTCTGTAGAATGGGTGTGCAGTGAGTTCCTCTGTGGCACTGACTCCTCTGTGGTCTGACGGTGGGCTGTACTCACCTGCCCATCTTCTTGGATGATGATGAGGAGGAGAAGGTCTTAGTTTGCACCACGGTGCTGCCACTACCATCTACAAGAAAGGGGAAGAGGAGCAGGGTGAGAGCCTGGGCGGGACATCAGGAGATGAGATGGGAGCTATGGGGAGGTAGAGTCGTAGCCACAGGCAGAGAAAAGTGACAACTGAACAGAGAAACAGACAGATGAAAGTACGGAGAGTTCGAGGAAGAGCCTGAGGAGGCGGGCAGGCAAGTAGGCACAGGGCGACACCAGGCAGCCTTACTCTCCGAGCGCCTCACGAAACTTGATTCCACTGTAGTGGTGCGGGCCGTCCTTGTGCCATCATCTGGAGGGGCAGAGGATGGGAGGAAGGGTGTGAGAGAGGCATAGGGGCCAGCAGGGTGCACATGTCCCTTCCCTGAGCCCTGAGCCCTGCTTGGCCCCTTACTGGAATGGACGAGCCGCTCAGTCTTGGTGACAGTGCTGACAGCTGAGCCGTCGGCTGCCCGCTGGCTGTGCTGTGTGGTGGTCTCGGTGGCCATGTTGCCACGGCCCTCCCCTGGCCGGGCCCGTGCCTCTTGCAGCCGCCGTTCCCGTTCCTTTTCCCGCTGGTCTGGGCGGGGGATGCCCCATGCATGCCCGGAAGGGCCACCCATCACCCACACAGCACATATGCACGGGCACACAGGGCACAAAAGATGGGGTGGAGGGCAACTTGTTAGAATACTGAAAACATCGGGTAAAAGGGCTCTCTAGGAGTAGCTGAGGGTGAGGGGGTAACCATAACCTGGCAGGGAATGGGGGTGTGTGATGGACTCAAAAAGAAACAAGGGAATATGAAATAGCTAAACTCAAAGGGGGAGTATTTGGATCCAGAAAAGGATTTTCTATGGGAATGAGTAGCTGAGCCTGGAGGGAGTACGTAGATAGAGGGAGGAAGTACCAGAGTCCAGGGAAGAAGTTGAGAAGTTTAGGGGGAAAGAAGAGCCCCTACAGGGAGAAATATCTAGATTCGGGGAGGAAGAAATTGGAGGTACCTGAGAAGCAATATGATCCAGGGAAAGAATAGTTGGGAGAGAAGATGGCAAAAGGCAGGCCTAAAGAAGAAGTAAGTGGGTGGAGATAGAGGCTGGGTGGCCATCAGTGGGCTCTAGAGGAAGCAGCTAGATTCAGAGAGGTAATAATTGAAAATATATCTGGAGAAGCAAAGAATCTAGAATCTAAGGGGAAAAATAGCTGGGTTCATAGAGGAAGTAGCTGTGCCCAGGGAAGGGGAAGGTGGATGGGGGCAGAAATTAAGGTGGTCATCAATGGACCTCAAGGAGAGAGAAGTAGCTGGGAAAAGGAGTATCTAGATTCAGGGAAGCAGTGTTTGAAGGGCTTGAAAAAGCAACTGGATCCAAGGAGGAGTAGCTGGGAGAGAGAGAGAGCATCTGGGTCTAACAAGGAGAAGACAAGCTGGTTGGGGACAATAACTGGGGTCGCCAGGGGAGAGAAGCAGCTAGGGAAGGGAGCAGTTGGAACCAGGGGGAAGGAAGCAAGGGAACAGCTGGGGCTAGAGGAGAAGCTGGGTAGGGCAGTTACTAAGCTGGTGTGTCTACGAATGGACCCCAGAGTGAGGGGAGCAGCTGGATCTAGGGTGGGGCAACTGGCTCGCTACCTCTCTTCCTTTGTCGGAGCTCACGTAGTGCAGCCCGAATGAGCTTCCGCTCCTCGAAGTCCGTAGTCTGGTCCAGCTGCAGATAAGAGTCCCTGTCATTGCCCACCTGATGCCTGTTGGTCCCTGCCCCTGCCAACTCCTAGCCCACCAGATTCAGCTATACCATCTTGTCCAGGATGCTCTCATCCTCGATGGCCATCAGCTCCTCGGTGCTCAGTGGACTCTGCCTCTCTGGTGCTTTGTCCACCCGGGTCTGCTCAGTGCCATTGGCCACTTCCACTGCTGCAGAGGGGGACTCTGCTGGCTCTGGTTCCATCTGTGGGGTGGGAAGAGGGCATGGACTTTAAGTAGGAGTCTAGATGAAACCAACCATGCCCCCAATTAACAGGGCAGTAGGCCCTGGAGCTGCACAGCCTTGGAAATTACTAGACAGCCAGACTGCCTGCCCAAGGATGGCTATGTTCATGTCAGGCTCAGGGAAGAGGCACTGAGAGCCCTGTTATAGGGTTTCCCACATACCCAGGATTGTGTTTATACAATTAATAGTCGCAATAACAGTGACTGCCATTTAGTAGTAATCCCTGTATAAGCACTGGGGATTTTACTGTCCCTATTTAACAGAAGGCAAAACTGAGACTCAGGACTGCTGAATGACTTGCCCACAGTCCTCTTTTAAGTGTGATGCAGTCCTGGGTCTGAGCTGAAGGTAGCCTAACTCCTGAACCTGAGTTCTTTCTAGTGCTTTATTCCCAGCCCTCTCCCTGGCAGACTGTGCTCTGTCTTTCCAGTTCCCAAGGCCTGGGTCCTCTTAGGCGAGTGCCCAGGCAGCACATGCCCCCCCCACCCCCACTCACCTCCCACCACACACGGAGGAGGCTGGACAAGGGCCCACAGGCTCCTGACCAGGTGTCTGACTGGGGCTGCCCAGAGCCAAGTTCTCTCTGAAGCTCACTCCTACTTCCCACACTCCACTGAGAACTACCCTCTAAGGGACCTCCAGCCCCAACCTAGCCCCGTTAGGGTATCTCCCAGCCCTTTGCACACAAGCCCCCAGCCTAACTTTCACAGCCCCTCTCCTCCTGGCAGGGCCTCTCTGTCTGCTGTAAGGGTAAGGAGAGCCGAGGTGGCAGCTGCTTCAGGGAGGCTCAGCCTGGCTGGGGTAGGGGGTGGGGGTGGGGCTGGGGACTGGGCCTTAGCCAGGGGCTGCCAGGGCAGCCGCCACACACATCTCAGGGGCAAGAGCCTGGTACCCTCTGGCCGTAGTCTTGGAGCATTAGTGCCCCAGTCCCTTGTACAGATAGGTAAACTGAGGCTCAGAGAGATGGTGGCACACCTAAGGTCACAGCAGAGGCAGAGCCTGGCTTAGAACCACCCCTTCCCCCCAGACCATAGGGACTTACAAGACTGCTGCTGCGGGCAAGGCCGGCAGAGGAGCGGCGGCGGGTGCTGAAGGCAGGCGGGTGGGCTACGGGGGTCCCGGCATCCTCGGCCGCCTGGAAGAGGGCCTCGGGGTCGGCGGCAGCCAGGAGCAGCTCACTGGGCTCCAACTCAGGCTCAAGGTCAGGCACAAGTGGGACCCCCAGCCGCAAGCTCAGAACCTCCACCTGCCTGCCCAGTGCATCCAGCCGCCGGCTCAGTGCTGCTGTCTCCGCCCGCAGCTCTTCAGTTGCTTGGGCCACTGGCTCCACGGCCGAGGCAGCTGCCTCCGCTGCCTGTGTCACTGCCACCCGGCCGGCCTCAGCCACAGCCCGCAGCTCTTCCAATGCCTGGCCCAGTCGCTCCTCAAGGGCTGTGGCCAGCTCAGACCCAAGCCCTGGTACCCCCGGCATGGTGCTGGCAGGGGCTCTATGGTCGGGTGACGATGGGGACAGTGGTAGGGATTGCTGCCTCTGGTTGGTAATGTCAGAGTCTTTGCAGCTGGCCTGAGGGCGAAGGCAAGGGCAGTGGGCCTGCCCCGCCCCTGCTGGCTTCCCAGCCCGCTACCCGCCAGCTGGGGCTGCAGCCCAAATAGAAACCTATTCTGGGCTCCCCGTGGAGGGGACCATGGGGGAGGGGCGGCCTGCCCAAGCAGGCAGACTGCCAGGCCTGGCCCTGGCCCTGCAGAGATCACAGACCCGAAGCACAGCAGGGCTGCAAAGGTTTGGAAGGATTACGGAGGCCAGGGCCCCATGCCTCTTAGGTGGGGAAACTGAGGCAGGGAGAAAGGAATGGGCCTGCCTGAGTCACCATGTGCATTAGCTGTGAGGATCCATTCTGCCAGACTCCAGAGCCTGCACGCCTTTGCTCTCATGCCATGCTATTTTAGAAAACCTTGAACACATGGGGGAAATGAGGCACAGAGAGGTGGGACGTTAAGCAACCTATGTAACAAGTGTCTTGTCCCTGAGGTAAATATCCTCTGGCCTGTCTAAGGTTCCAACCAGACTTTGAGCAAGTACATTATAGGCACATCATCTGCTTCCTCTTGGTTCTAGATGGGTAAACTAAGGCGAGTTGGTAGTATCAGACCCAGGACTCCTGTGACACTTCCCACCCACCCTCAAGGGCCTCAGCCACCACTCCTGCTCCCTTCGTAGAGAGTAGTTAGGGTCCAGCTCTGTCGGGGGAAGGCTGCTTTCTTGCCCCCACCCTCTCCCTATCACCCCTGAGAAGGCCCAAAGCTGGCTCTAGCCATCTCACCTCAGCCAAAGTCCCATTCAGTCCCTGGTGTGCACAGAGGGCATTACCTGGGCAGCCTGGCAGCCCACTGGGGATCCCTGCCCCAGCTGAGCTCCCAGCCAGCTGATCCAGAGCTTGGGAATGAATAATGGAAGGGTGCGGCGTATTCAGTTCCCGTGGCACCTGCTATGCTGCTGCCTCACCTGACTGGCGCCCCCCTGCCTGTCTGTCCCCCATCAGTGCTTCTGCCCAGCACGCCCCACCCTCCAAGACACAGATGCTAATCACTAATCTCCAATCTTCTAATGGGCCAGGCTGATCTTGGATGAGCAGACGATCAGCTCTGCACCTTGGAGCTGAGGTCCAGCGTGGAGTAGAAGTAGGGCCACTGGGGCTGCTGCCACAGGAAGAGGAGGGCAAGCCCTTACCATCCTGAGCCTCAGTTTTCCCATCTATTTATTAGGAATAAACCAACTAATTTTGGAGGAAAGATCAGAGATCAGCATATGGAAAGCTTAGGCTAATACAGAGGAAAATTTCTGACATGTCTAGCAGCTGATAGGCTGATAGGGTCTGGTCTTAGCTCTGCCACCAACTGGCTGTGGACTGTGGGCAGCCACCTTCTCTCTGGGCCTGTTTCCCGTGTGTGCAGTGGGGGAGTAATAAGAGCAGAGGAGCCCTGCCAGCTCAATACCCTGAAGCAGTCCATGTGAGGTGGATGGTGAGGTTGGTGGGGTGAGGAGGGGCTCACCTTAATGCTGCAGCCTCCTCGGCCACCAGAGGAGGCATGGCTGAAGCTGGTAATGTGAGTGACACTGCCCAGCCGGACCGGTGTCCCAGAGCCGCTGATATGGGTGATGGTGCTCTTGCCCCCACTGCTGGTGCTGAGAAGGGTGGGGGGTGCCCGCAGCCCCAGCATCAGTTCTGGAAGGATAGAGAGGCTACTGTCAAGATCAGGTGGGGCGAGGACGGTGCCAACCAAAGAGGATGATACCCGGAGCTCCCAGCACACCCTTTGGAGATACACGGAGCCCTGGCCACAACACCTGTCCTGTGTGCAGAGCTGGGCAGCTACAAGCACTCATCTCCAGCAGCAGGGAGGCCTACCTGCCCTTTGGTTGCCTGTGGGCAGCAGCACCCGGCCTGTGGAGGCCTGCCCACGGCCATCCTTGATCTCAATGGTGAATGTGGTCTTCATATTGGCCCCTGGCTCGGCAGCGCTGACAGCCACGGGCAGCAGGGCACTGGGCTCCTCTGAGCGGGCTGCGGCCCCCCCTGCTCCGTTTTCAAGGGGCCTGGCAGCCAAGCCCCGCCTCCCGGGGCCCTCCTCCCGGGGACAACTCTGAAGTTGGGCCAGGGGCCGGGCTGTTCCGTGTTGTTCCTTGCTGAACCGGGAGGAGGTGTCACAGGAGCCCCGTGAGGAGTGGCTGGAGGAAGAGGCAGGGTTGGTGCTGACGTGGGAGGGGCCCAGGAGCCTTGCAGGGGTCGAGGGACCTAGGACCGCTCGGAGTGGGTTGTCCTGGAGCCCAGCAGCCATAGGAGAATCAGATGTGAACTTGCGCACGCGGTCCAGTACAGAGCCAGCCCGCTGGAACGGGGAAGGTCCACTGGCAAGGGGAGTGGGCTCTAGAAGGGAGAGAAGGGCTGTCAGTGACTGGGTAGGATAGTGACTGCCCAGAGCCAGGGGTAGTGGGAACAGGCAGTACCTTGATTCTGGGCTGGCTGGCGGGGGCTGAGCATTGACAGGGGACGTTGGCAGGGACGGGGTCCAGCTAGGTCTGGCAATATGGGGAGGTGGTAGCAGCCATGTAGTGGAAGAGAAAGAAGAGTGGATGGGGGTCCACTTCTCACAGTCCTATCCTCCACCCTTCCTCAGCCTCCCAAACCTTCTTGCACCCCAATCTCCTCAGCCTCCTCAGCCCATCCCACAGCTTCTGGCCTCCCCACTCAGTTGCATCTTCCTTACAGGCTCCTCCTTCCCCTCCTGACCTGACCCTAGGATGACTTGGACACTCCTGGGGGCTGTGGCTAGGCTTGGGCTGGAGGAAGGGTGCCCAGATCCTCCCTACTGATGGGGATGGGGGACACTCCCCTGGCCAGCACTGCCCACAGCTCCAACTGGGAGATGGGCGCACTCCCTTATTGGGGAAAAGAATGTGCCTGAGGCCCGTTGCCTTTCAAGGCTGCGGGGAGGCCTCTGGCCATGGGTGGGGGTGGGGGGCGGGGACACCTCAGGGGCAGTAGGAGGAGTGTCAGAGACTGCCTGGACCTGAGGAGGCTGGAGCTGTCTAGGCACAAGAGCCCATTTTCTAGGCAGGGAAAGGAAGGCTGGGTAGAGGAAGGCAGATGCCTGTAGCTATCCTTGCTGGGACCCTCACCTGCTCTCTTTGTGTTGGAGGGACCTTTGGTGGCATCTTGGGCAGCAGGGGGCTCTGTGGGGCCAGGCAGGAGCTGCAGGGGAGACACAGCATGGGCAGGGGCTGACTCCCACACTAAGGAGCTCACCTGCCTGGTATACCTCGCCGTCGTCCAGACTCACCTTGTTGACCTCCTGCCCCTCAGTGCTGGGGGGTGCTGGAGGCTCCTGGGGCTCAGGGCTGGCAGCCCTGGTTGGGCTGGGGGGTGGCTTAGGGCTGCCCAGAGACTCGGCAGCAGGGCACTGGGTCTGGGTAGGCTCCAGTGGAGGTTCAGGAGAGGCAGTTGTGGGTGAACTGTCAGGTGAGGCAGGTAAGCTGGATGTGCCCCTAGGTGGGGCCTGCAACAGGAGTGTCACTCTGGTCACATCACGGCTGGTGACCTCAAGATTTGGGGTTGGCTTTGGGACTTGTGCCTGCTGCTCCTGTTTCTCTGGCTCCGGCACCTGCGGGGGACCCATGGATTGTGGCCAAGGCTCCCCAGGCTGGCAGATAGATGCTCAGGGCAGGGCATGCAAAGCAGAGGGGCTGGGCATGCTTCCTGCAGGCACACCTGCTGAGCATGGGCACTGGTACGCTACTGGCAGTCTTTGATCCTCACTTCGTGGTACTGCCTAGTCAAGGGCAGTTCAGAGTGGACCATATCCTAATGACAGGGGTTGGGGACAGCTGGAGACCTGCTGCAGACTCCTAGACTTAATAAATCCCTAAAGCGGAGACCCTTGATCCCTGGCCTCAGCCTGGCTGATCAGGGGTGAGGTTGGTTGTCCTGCCAGGGACTCAGCGGCCTCTGCTGGCCACGTAGGGGACCTGCATGGCCTGACCTCTCACCCACACTCCCTGGAGAACAGAGTCCACTCTGTGAACACTGCTCCACGAGTCAGTTGGGGCCTGACACACAGGCCCTGTAAGCCAAGGTAAGGATGTGGGCTCTCTGGAGGGGGAGGGGCAGCTGCAGGATGGGTTTTAGCCAGATTTGCATTTCAGGGAGATGCCCGTCTGCTGAGTAGAAGCTGGATGACTGGTGTGGAGGTGGAAAGTAGGCGTGGATGTGGGGAAGCCAGCAGGGAGGTCAGCAAGGGTGGTAATGGGAGATGGATAGGAACCTGGACACAGTGTAGACAGACTAGTTTTGAGGGGAAAGCCTGGGTATAGACAACTCAGAAGTGGGGGACGTGGTCAGAGGTTGCCTGGGAGAGTGAGCAGAAGCCTGAGATAGAGTCCTTGTGTCCTCCAAACACTAAGAGGCCCTTCTCAGTCAAGCACCAATTTAGCAAAGGCACAGGTGCTCTGAGCAGCTGGCATCCATGGGCAGAGGATATTGGGCCACCCTCCCACCTTTCCCACACTTCTTACCTCACATCGTTCCAGCCTGTGTGCTGCACGCCCCTTGCTGTCCTCTCTTGAGCCACTGTTGGGATGCCCACTGCACAACCTCCCAGCTAAGGTGGCAGCTGGAAGGGAAAAGTGTCAGGTGAGTGGCTGGGAGGTGCTATGGGCAGCATGGGCAGGGCTGGGGCCAGGGCAGGGCACGTACCCTCAATCTCCTGGGCCCGTACTCGGCGGATGGCGGCCCGGATCAGCTTACGTTCCTCATACTCACCAGCACCTCGCAGCTGTGGGTGAAAGGCAGGCCACCGGTACTGTGCTGTGGAGTCCAGGTCTTCACCTGCCCTGCCCCCACCCCCTGCCCTGGCCTGGGCCTCACCAGCGAGGTCAGCTCCTCCACATCACTCATGGACTCCAGCCGCCCCGCCAGCCGCGCCAGAGCAGCCTGCTGCTCGGCCTCCCGTTGCTGAGAGCTGCAGGGACATCATGCCTATAACCCCCACTGCCATGGCCATGTGGGTTGAGAGCGAGGGCCAGGACGGGGTACCCAGAACCTTGGCAGAGAGGCATGCAGCTGTGCACACCCTCTGGTTACATGCTGGCACATGCATGCTTGTGGACGTGAACACTAATACCACACGCTCAGACATGCTGTCTACATGGGCGTGGCCAGAACACCAGGAATGGCAATGTGGTCCATGCCCACAAACATCCCTGTGTATCCCAAAAGTGTGCCTGTACTGCCATTTGCACACCAGACGGGCTGCAGACACCAGTGCTTGTGCCTGCCTGAACAGCACAAGCTGAGCCCTGGTACTTATCCCCCCCACCTGCATGTCCAAACCCCACCCCAACACACACTCACTGAAGCCAGTTCTCCTTGTTGTCCTGCCGCTCAGCACGGAAGCGCTTGGATGCCAGGGCCTCCTCCTCTCGCTCCAGCTCCTGCCGCTGCAACTCCCGGATGGCCGAGCGGATACGCCGCCGCTCTGCCAGATCCGCTGTAACCTCCAACTATGGGGTAGGCAGGGTGGAGGGACAGGTCATTTTGGCTGCCAGGGGCAGAGGGCGGGCACCAGCTGCCCACGGCCTGGCATGTGTCACAATGAGTGGTCTGTCTCCACTCTCCCTGCCCCACGCTCATCACGTGCCTGCCTGCCCACCCACCTAGTGTCTCGGGAAGACCCAGCTCATGCAGCCACGGCTTCTGGACAGCCCAATGTGGTTCACAGAGTGAGCACCAACCGCCCACGTATGCCAGGTACTAAGCCAGGTATTCCTTCGATTTGAATCCTGCTTCTCTGGGCCCTTCATCAAACCCCTGAGAGCCAAGGAATCATGGAAGGCGGAAGAAGAGGAAGGCCATCCTATGGGTCGCTAAGTGTCCTCGGGGATGGAAGGGTGATTTGGGCAGCTGGAATCCACCCTGTGAGCAAGGGAAACTTCAATGGTCTAGCCCCAAAGCACCACAGCCCTGCTGGGGATGGCAGCCTTACCCACATTGGACAGGTGGGGACTCTGAGGCAGGGGCAGGTGCTCAGGAGGCTTAGCCCCCTCCTAGCTGGAGGCCATTGTTTTCCCGGCACTGGCCCAGCCTTAGCCACCATCGAAGGGGCAAAGGGGCCAGGGCCCAGAGTGGAAGAGCCAATCCCCCAGAATTATAAGGCAGCTACACTAGGGTTCATCCAGGGTGTCCATGGGGGACATGTGCTCCCACAGACTTCTTAGCCCCTCAGTTTCTGAGAAATTGGGGGTGGCTGGTCTAACTAGGTCCAGGAAAGGACATCTTCTCTGGGCAATCAGCCAATCCTGATGTCTCTCCTACTTCTCCACACCCCCATAGCACCTCTATGGTTCATGGGAGAGAGGACTATCCTAGGAACCCCAGAAAGATAATGGTAGAAATAAGCCTCCAGTGTGGGTCTGAGCCAGGTGGGAGCAAGTATAGGCAAGGTGATTCCCTCTGTCCCTAGCCCCTAAGTCATTTAGTGGTAAGGCCCAGGAACCCTCTACCCCTTTCCTTTTTAGTCTCCTCCACATCATGCCTTCCTGCTCCAAGCAGGAGTCTAGTGGGGGGTGGGGGATAAGTTTCAGCAGGGAGTGTGAGCTGGCCCAACTCCGCCAGGAGCTCACTTGTCCCAGTCTGAAGAGAGCAGGGAAAGTCCTGGGCGACAGAGTCGCTTCAGGTCCCTTCAGGCTCCACATTCCTGGAGAGCTCTGTATGGGTGGGTAAGTCCAGAACCCCCAGCCCCCCAGCCGGCTCTAGCCACAGACTAGTCCTGGGTGATCAGGAGCATGTCCTTAATTTCTCCCTGTCTTGGTTTTCTCATTTGCCAGATGGGACAATGGCCCCCACCTCAGGGCAGTGAGTAGAGATAGGGGCAGTAACTTGGGTGTCATCCCCCTTCCCTCCGGCTGCATAGCTGTGGCTACAGTAAGTATCACCCCCCTGTTTGGTTCCAGCCACTCAGGAGGAGGGGGAGAGAAGTGAGGGCAAATGAGTACCAAGGCTTCAGTAACATTTATTGAGAATTGGTATGCCAGATCCCGTGCTTAGTCCCCCACTTGTCCTAACCTCACAGAAACTCTGGCACTTTATTACTCCCATTTGACAGAGGAGAAAACGGAGGCTCAGGGAAGAGAAGTGATTTACTCATGGTGAAATAACCTGAGCCAGGATGTGATCCCAGGTAGGGTCTGCCCCCGTCTGAGGATAGCTCTGTTGCTGCGGAGGGTACCTCGAAGACCTTGGTATACTGTGTTGGGGGCCCCCTCTAGCCTGGACTAGCGATACCTATAAAAGGCCTAACGGGGGGACGTATTATAACAGAGGGAGGAAGAATGAGGCTCATCTTCCCACCTCCCAGTCTTGGCCTTGCCTCAGGCCCAGAGTCCTCTGTGATACACTTGGAGATTGAGGGCCTGGGGGGACAGCTGGTCCAGCCCTCCCTAAGAACAGGTAAAGAGGCTCAGAGATGTAATGACTAGCCCTTTGCCTTCTGGGTCACGCTTCCCAATACCCTGGGCTCCAGAGATGAAGTCCTTGTCCCTGAAAAAATAGGCTGATGTGGGAACTTGGCCACCTCTGCAATCCCTGGGAGCCTCAGTGTCCCAATGTGGAAAATGGGAACCTCTGTCTGATTCCCCCCAAGTGGAGGGGGTAGGGCTGGGGAATAGACAACCTCATTCCACTGGTCACCCTCCAACATGACCCTTCCTTTGGGCCTGGAGGCAAAGATCCACCCACAGTGTCCCTGCTGTGTGTGCTGTGTTCCCCCCCACCGTAGTGTGGAGGGGGCTGTTGGAGGGAGGGAAGGAAGTACAAAGCGCTATTGTCCACCAGGGGGAAGGGGAAAGGGCTGGGGCAGTTTCCGAAACTGACAAGTGAAATTCTCCCCAGAGGAAAGTGGGCACTTCCGCCTCCTGGGGGTCCGGGACTTCGGTTACTTTGGCCAAAGCTGCTGGGGGCGTCTGACATGCACTGGCTTCTTTCTGGGACTCAGTCTCCCCACCAATGCAACAGAGGAGACTTTCCAGGCTTTCGCTCAGTCCCAGCAACTCCAGCTACGCATGGGGGACTGTCTGGCAGTGGAGCGAAGACTCGCCAGGGGGCGCTGAAGGCCCGCAGGCTCCGGAACCACCAACCGTCCCAAGGTCCCACCCACGTCTCGTCCACGCAACCCGGCACTAGGCGCCCAGAGGGGAGTCAGAGGGGGAGTCCCCGGGTACGTCCTGCTTTAATAGCCCTGGCTACAGGGAGGAAACACAGGTTCACAGAACTGAAGCAGCTCCCCTAGATCACCGAGTTAGTCAGTGTTGGGAGTCTGAACTCGAACCCGGGACCGAGGCGGCCTGCATGTCCCCAAGTGCCCCATCCCACGCAGCCCCCGCCCGGTCCTCAGGAATGTGCAGCAGCCGAGGCCGGAAGCGGCTACCCAGCTCCCCGAATCGGCCGGACGCTGGGGCGCCGGCCAGCTTTCCCTTATAAGGCTCGGCCATGCGGGGAGGAGCCCGATTCGGGACGCCCCCGTTCCTGCCACGAGGCCGGGCCGGCGCGCGGGGCGGGACCCTCAGCAGCGCCGGGGCGAAGTAATGGCGGGCGCCGGCGGTGGAGGAACCGGACCATGGTGGGAAAGACCTCGGGCAGCCTCATATCCTGGGATGAGGGGCGGGGTCTCGTCAGTCCTTTCTCAGGGAGGGGGACGGCGGGTAGGCCAACTACAACCACTGCTCGGGCTCCTCTGAAACCCTTTTCCAGTGCCCAAATCCCGCATGGGGTTAGGGGTGGCTACTGGAGAACCCTGAGCCTCAAAGGGAATTCCTAAAGATGGGGATGCGTGGAGACCTGACTTTCTCTCTGGACCGCTCTGCCTCTACTACCTCCATTATGATTCTGACTTCCTGAGCGGAGGTCTGCTGACCTGTGGAAACCCAACCCATCCCTTCCAGGCTGCACGCGGCCAGCTGTGGTGGAGGCAGACACCCAGAGAGTCTAAGGAGCCGGTCTGAGGACACATAGCCCTAGTGACGTGTAGGTCATGGCAACGGCTCGGCTGGGCTGGCTCCAGCACCTGCTTCCAGAGGAATGGTGAGGGGGTTGGGTGGGTCACTTGCCCTCCCCTAGGGAGGGTAAATTTTTAATCCCCCCTCCCCCTGGACAAGGGTCAAGGGCTGGTTCTTCATCTAGTTCAGATGCTCCCTGCCCTTGCTGGTGGGCACATGCCTGTCCTGTGTGTTGTTCCACAGCCTCTTTGAGAATGGGGAAGGAGGGCAGGTGTTAGGGCACTTAAGAAGAAGCTGGCTAAAGACGATAGAGTGGGCCCATCCTTCCTCAAGATCTGGGCCCATGCCTATTCCATCCCCATGCCAACTCTAGGACCTAGATACTAGGTTCACACACATTCCCCCCTTCCATTTTACAGTAAAGCAACTGAGGGGCTCAGAGTGGAAAAATGACAGACTAGAAGTTACAGAACTCACGAGGGCTCTTCCGGCTTTGACTTACTCAGGAATCTTGGTTCCCCATGTCTCCCTTTGGGGTTGATTTGGATCCTGGCACACCCTCTTCTTAGTCTGTTAATTTCACCTATCTGAGGCACAGTGTCCTCCTGGCTGTTGGGAGTGGCTGTGACCATTCTGTGAGATGATGTGCCCAGCACCCAGCCTTCCCCCTGCTGTTCCCTGGTATTATTAATCATTGCCACTACTGTTATCATTGGGCCACCCCATAGGGGTGGGCTGCAGTTACTGTTTAATCAGGTGGTGGCAGTGGGGGGCTGGGAGGGACCAGCCCTCAGCACCTGGCACGGACAGGCATGTGCCACTGGGACCTGTGTCAGCCATCTGGAACAGGCCTAACCCTGTTCCCCTGAGCTCTCCTCCTGTCCCCTCCCCCATCACTTCCTTTTGTCAGCTGAGAGGTCATCTGAAAGGCCCTGCCTCTCTGGCCTGGCTTGCCAGTCCTCACAGTGGGGATGATGGGGATACTTACCAGCTTCCGCAAGGCTCCCTCATCCAGCCCAGCTAAGGACTCGTCCGCCATCTTGCTGGCCCCTAGCTCTGTCCGTCCCCTCCAGGTGAGATTCCCAGTGTCTGTGGCAGCGGGACACTGCTCAGGGATTCCAGCTCAGGGAATTCTACAGGGAACAGACATGAGTCAGGTCTTCTGGGGTCTCTAGAAACTACTGGCACTTGGGCTCTGTGCCTCAGTTTCCCCCTCTAACCCATGATCATCCTTGCTACCTATGATGTGGCTCCTGACTGGGAGTTGCCCTCAACCCTAGGGTAGTGTGCTAGAAAACGCAACAAACCAAGAATCCTGGTTCTAGCCTAGCCAACTCAACTGCCAGCTTGCTGTGTGGCCTAGCTGGGCCCTCACTCTGTGTAAGCATCAAACTGGGAGAGTAGGGGACCTGGACTCCAGCAAGGAGAAGTAGGAGAAGCTGGGCTCCAGCAAGGCCTACCCAGGCTGTGCTCACCACCAGGGGGTGCACACCAGACTCCATAGTTTCTTGCCCCACCCACCAATCACTAGGGCCTGCCCAGCCTAACCTACCCTGAAAGCTCAGCCTTTGGCTGTAGGCTGAGCCCAAATCCAAGTCCCAGCTGCCACTGCCACTGTCATTCCCCCAGGTGACAGAAGTCTTGGAGGTAACCCCATCTTTCAGTACTTGAGAACAGCCATCTGTACACACCTCTCTCCTTCCTTTCTGCCCTCCCCCTGATGTCAACTGCCCTGACCTCATGAAGCAAGGTGTCCAGGCACTCAGCTCCTTTTGCCAATTCACATACTTAGAAATCAATTCCCCAGCTGGAAGGGCCGTCAGAAGCTGAACCGTCCAACTTGTGGACTTAGACAAACTGAGGATTGGAGAGGACCAGGGATTTTTCACAGGGGGAAGGAGGAATCCAAAGACCCAGAGGGCAGGGATGGATTTAATAAAAATTTTGGCCACCTCTAACTTCTGAAGCCCCCTTCCAAAATGCTTCTAGAGGCTCAGGACAGTCCCTCTTGTGCCATCAATACCCATCAAAATGGCCCCCTCAGTCCTGGCTCAGTTTCCTAGCGCGGCTCCTTCCTCCTGCAGACCTAATGTCTTTCTGGAATTTGAGGGCCCACAGCCTGACATACCATAGGTGCTAAATTAATGTATGGTGATTGAAATGGCCCCAGGATTGCCCCCTTCTTGTTGATTCATCCTTCAGTCATCCCTTCCCCCTCTCCAGAACAGTCACTTGTTGAGTCACCCAATCCAGTGAATGGGTCTGGGGGAGTCCTAATCCACACTTGGGGTTCATTGGACCCTGCTTGTTCAAGTTGCTGCTTGCTTTTCCCATCCCTGTAGGCTCGGACAGATGTCAACCTCCCAATCTCCCTTTGTTGGGGTTCTTATCTACCTACTTTGGGGTAACCACCCCCAAGAGTGTCACTCAGTGATCACCAGACTTAGGTTCTGTGGACACACTGAGTTCCCCCATGTCTTCTTAGGGCAAGGGGTCCCTACTCCATAATCTAGGACCTCCATGGGACTGTAGGAAGTCTCTTTTCCCCCAGGTATTCCTGCTGCTGCCCTACTTCAGTCCTACGTCTCCTTGTCATACAGTCTTGGGTTCCCCGAGATTGCGGGAGGTCTCAGAGGAATGTGGGAAGTTCCCCCAGGTGTCTCCCCCAACAAACTAGCACCCCTGAAGGTTGTGGAGCGTCTTGATCTCAGAACCTCATCCCATGTTTTAGAGCCCCCGTGGATGGGTGGAGGCTCCCAGATCTGAGAGCCCCAGAACCCTTGCCCAAATATCCGGATTCCACCTCCGGACCCGTCAGGGGTCCTGGTGCCGCCTGGAGGCTCGCACACCCACCTCTCAGTCCGTCGCGCGCGGGCTCAGGTTAGGTCGCTCGGGATTCGACCGAAGCACTAGGAACAGTAAGGCGGAAGGCGCGGGGACTGGGATCCCAGAGCCGCTCAGCAACCGTCTCTGGGATTCTGGAAGCACCGCCTGTCCAGCCGCGCCAGCAGCCCTGCCGGCCTCGCCCCTCACCGTCACGCCAGCCAATCCTTGGGAGGGTCCCTCCCACCCTCGTGCCCCATTGGGGAAATTCAATTTGACGGCCACGCCCCTAGCGGGCCTGGGTTTTAGGGGATTGTAGTCGTGGGACTACTGCCGCGACGGTCTTGGCTCTTCGGGTGGGCGTCGGCAGGAGGATGCAGCTTTGCGCCAAAGTCCGGGAGGGCGCCCAAAGCCGGGGTAAGTGGCCAGGGGTCGTCGAAGTCCTGTAGTCTTCAGGACAGCCCCTTTCCGCCCTCCTCTTTGTTCGTGAGACCATGTCCCCTCCCTCGACTCCGCCCCCTCCTCGCCTCAGTGGCGGGTTTGGTGGCAGTCCCCAGGTTGCCTTCGGGATACCGGGTCGGGGCCACCTCACAGTAGCGACTACGTGACCGGACTACCCTGACCCTATGTTGGAGCATCTCAGGAACTATTTCAGATGGAGCAGCATCAGTCACCCAGAACCTCTTCCGTAGCCGACACACATTTGCACAGACATTGCCCTATCTGCCTTTCTTCTCCCTTCCAAGCCCTTCAGGTATGCCTCTTGGAGCGCTGGAATCTTAAATTGGGAATAAAGAGTTCAGACTCTCATTCAACAAACGGAGGAAGTTGAGGCCCAGAGAGAGCCAACATGCCCAAGACAACACAAGGAGTCAGCCAGGGGACCCAAAGAGTTCAGTAGACTCACTAGAGAAAACCACTCCATCTCCCGCAGCTGGGGAGCCTCCTACAGGTCTCCATGGAAACCAAAGGGCGTTGGAGCCTGGGAGGTGGGGTCTGAAGTCCTGTCTGTCAAATAAAAACAATATCAAGTCATTTATTTTGTACTTGCCAGGTCCCAGGTATATAATCCCTGTGACGACCATTTGAGCCCAGGGTTACTGTTTCATTTTACCGTTGAGGACAACAGCTGATTAGTGGAAATGATTCATACCAGCACCTTTTGAGTCCAGAATCTGTGCTTTTAACCACTGTGATGTGGGGTTGTGGTTTCAGCCTGTTACCCTCCAGCAGAACTCCTCAGCCACACTCTCCATATCCTTTGTGACTACCAACCAACCCTATCTCACCCCCATTTAGAGAGAGGGCCACTACCCACTCGAGACTCTTTTAAAGGTATCGTCTTATTTCATCCCCACATCCTTATGAGGTGGTCCCATTTTACACATGGGAAAACCAAGGCGCAGAGAGGGAAGAGACTTGTTGAGGTCTCACGGGAGGAGGAGCAAATAGAGCCCAATTTGGGGGCTATACTTCGAGGTCCCCTTTTCCTGGGTAGGCCCCATCTAGGCCCTCTATACTAGAGCTAGATGTCATCTCCTTCAGAAAGAGAGTCAGCGCCCTCCAAGGTCAACTCTCTCCTATTTCAAATCTCGCGCACCTTTGGAACAGCCCGTTGGGGCGAGGCACACCTACCCTCCTGGGAGGCCCTCTCAGGGCCTGCCTGAGTGGCGGCTTCCATCTCCAATGAATGGCCTGCTTTATGCGAGCTCCGCCCCACACAGGTGAGTCCGTGCTTGCGGACGTTACGCATGCGCGTTCAAGAGTTCTTGGCTGTACTCGAGATGCGTGGGTCCCTCCCCGCCGCAAGCCCTCAGGGCTGGGGGCCTACCTGCCTGCCTCTTTCCCTTCCTCCCTGCACGGGTTGGGGCGGGATGGTGGTGGTGGCGAGGACGCCAAGATCAAAGGGCAGCTCGGTGTGCTGCTGGGGAAGCTTGTAGCCACAGCCCAGGAATGTGTAAACATGCCGTGAGGAGGGTCCTGGCGTTTACTGAGCACCTGTTACCTGTCAGACACAGGGTTTGCCCTATTGCAAGTTGATCACTGTGCAAGGTAAGTATTACCGGGATTTTACAGAGGAGGAAGCTGAAGCCCTGGGAGGTGAAGGCACCTTGGGCTGGCAATGACATTCAAACTTAAGTGGAATTCTGTCCATGTCAAAGTCCCTTTCCTCTACCTTGTTGCCTCTAGCATGGGGGAAATCCTGGAAGACTCCTCAGAGGAGGTGACCTACAAATTAATCCTTGAGGAAGGGTGCAAAGGAATCCACCCAACAGAATAGAGGAGGAAAAGCATCGGAGGGCATTTGTGGCAGAGGACCACATATGATTAGAGTCCGGGAAGTTTGTAAATGAGAAAAACAGGAGAAATAGGCTGTGGATGGAGCAGGAAATGGAGATGGGAGTGGTCCCATCTGTGAAGTGCACTGAATGCCAGGTGAACAGGGGGAACATATCTTGCGGGCACTGTGGAGGCCTGGGACTCATTTGTCCATCTGTAAAATGAGGGGATTGGACTGGCCCACTTCAGGCTTTCCCAGAGCAAAGGGGCTGTAACAGGAAGGGTCCAGATTCCTCCAGGTCCAACCCTGGACTTGGCAGAGTGGGGAGAGGCTGGAGCAGCTCAGGGGCCAAGGGTAATATTTTGCTCCAGTGCCTGAGTCTGAGAATAAATATTGTACCAAGTTGGCAGTGCCAGATCCCTGAATCACCCTGCTTCCCATCCCCCATCCAGGATCCTGCAGAGAAAGCCCAGGCATGAGGTCAGGATGCAAGAGGGGTGAGGGGTCTTAGCCTTGGCTCCACTCCAGGCAAAATTTTGATCCACTTGGAACCTTGGTTTCCTTATATGCACAATGGGGGAATTGTGTCCTGAGCTCTCTAAGCTCTCTCCCCCGAGACTAGACAACGTAAAATTCCATGACTGTCAGGGAGACGCCACCTAAGGATGTGCTCACAAGTGTCTGTGAGGCCAACCAAGGCCAATATCTTGTGCTTATGAAGGAGTCCAGGGGCTGCTGGGCACTGGGAGGGATGGAGGGGTTAGCAGGGGTGTCCAAACTGCGGCCCGCGGGCCAACTGCATCCCGCAATCTATTTTTTATTGACCCGCAACAAATTCCAAAAATATATTTAGTTTACTTAAATAAACCAGGTGAGGCAATACGTACTTCACCTCGAGTGAGTGGCCCAGCTGTTTGTGTATTTTACCGCATATGGCCCTTGGTGAAAAATGTTGGAAAAAGTTTGGACAGCCCTGGGTTAGAGATTGGTTTGAGTTGGGTCTGCTGTTGGGGGTCTCAGCCTAGTGGGAGTAGGGGGAGAGACAGTGTCTGGTCTCAAATTTGTCGAGAACAAAGCCCTCACTTGCTGTTTGGCATGCTGAGGGGATGGGGAAAGGCAGTCTGGAGAAGGGAACAGCATGAGCAAAGGAAGGGAGGTAGGACTGTGAAGACTTTGTTGGGAAAAAGTCAGATAGGTGAGGCTGGAGCATGGGGTCTCGAGAGGAGGAGAGCTGGTTCTTGTTGGGGTTGGCTGGATCCATGGGCTGTGACCCTCATCGTGGGCAGAACTAAGGTTATGGCCAGCAGCTCCAGGAGTGGGGCTGGGGACCTGTTTGGAAAAACCAGTTTGGCAAGGTTCTCTCCGTGATATCATCCAGCTGCTGTGTTCTCTGAATGACAGTGCCAGATAAACTTCCGGAGTGGCGTTGGAGGAGAAGAAGGGGGCCCGGCCCCTGGTGCTGAAGGGCGTGAATATAGGAAACTTGGAGGAAAGTGAACCCCAAGAAGGAGATATTAGGGGGCCTGAGATACCCACTGAGTTGTAATGAACCCCAGGAGACTAGCCTCATGGATAAAGGACAGGATTCTGGATGGGCTGGCCTGGATCTCTTGTGACTTCCAGTGGTTCCCTGGTGCCTGACCTCATCTAGGCTCATGGCAGGGCCCTGTGTAATTGCTGCCCGATGGGTTGGATGGAGCCTGGCTCCAGATCACCCTTATAATACACAAGAGGCAATTTTGTTATTGTGACCCGCACAGCTTGAACCTTGTGAGTTAGAATCATCACTATACAGACGTGGAGAAAAGCTCAGCGAGACCAAGCCATGCCAGCACCTCATACAAGATTTGAACCTAGAACCCTTGGTCTTAACCATGGTACCCTGCCATCTGCCATTTGGGATCTCTGCCCACATGGGACCTTGTTTTATTTCTTAACTATTTTTGTGTAGCAGGAGCTATATCTTTTCATCATAAAGTCCTAGATGCCCACTTCATAGGCATCCAAATAGGTAATCTGAGTCCCAGAGAGGGCAAGGGACAGGCTTTAGGTCACATAGCAAGCTGGGGGTGGAGCCACTCTGTACCCCAGATCCTCAGTTTCCCGCATCCCTTGTTTCCCCCTCAGGGCCCGGCACACTCAAGCACAAAGTGACAGTAACTGGAACTTACTGAGTGCCTACTATGTGCCATTCACCCATTTAATCATCACCATAGTTCTGTGAGGTTGGTGCTAAGATTATATCCATTTTATAGATAAAGAAACAGGCTCAGAGAGGGGAAGTCACTTGTCCACGTTGACATATGTTGGTGGTAGAACTGGGACTTGAACCCAGTTGTGTGGACCCTTTTCCCTTGCTAGGCCCAGTAGGTCTCATCGGAGGTATGAAGACCTCTAGACAAGAGAGTGCATGGCCCCTTGCAGGTTCCAGAGACAAGCAGTATCCAGTTCATAGTTTCCACGCATGCCTGGCCTCTCTGGGGCAGGAAGAAAAGTACTGAGGCTGTGGAAACGCTCTGAGCCTTCCCAGAGGAGGCAGCCACGGTGGGAGGGAGTGCTCTGTGCAGACCTCAGAGCCAAGTGTAGACGTGGCGGTTTGGACCCACTGCAGTAGAGGGAGGGCAGGCAGGGTGGGGCCCAAATCCAAAGGGGCCTCCCAGCCGTGTTCCCAGCCATCCTCCAGCCAGGCCCAGCCCTGCCTGCCCCTCTAGCTCCCCATCTGGATTTAAGATGAAGACGCGGTGCCTAATAATAGCTGAATGGCAGCAAAGGCAATGCCTGGAGCTACAGCCAGTGGTGGGGCAGGGGTCCCCCATCATCTTATACTGGCCTGGGACAGGTTTCAGAACTTTAAAAATAATAGCAAGTGCTTATGAAGTGCGTACATGTGCTAAGTGCAGGCACTGTTTGAAGTCTTAGTCCACAGTAATGCTTTTATTCCTCGTGACCACCCCAATGAGATTAGCCCTGTTATTAGCCCTATTTGATGGACAGAGAAACTGAGGCACAGAGAGTTAAGCAATTCACGCCTAATGATTATGGCTCAGGACAGATCTGGATTTGGACAGATCTGGTTGCAAATCTCAGCTCTGCCCCTTCCTTACTGTGTGTGACATTAGATAAGTTACTCAGTTCCTCTGGGCTTCAGTTTTCTCATCCACAAAATGGGGAGAGGAATAATTCCAACCTCTTAGGGATGGAGTGAGCTTGTGGGTGTCAAGAGGGTATATGAGACTAATAAATGTGAGCTACCTGGGTAGACATGATTCTATTTCTGATCTTACTTTGTCAGGGTCAACAAATTTATGTTTTGTGCAAATCCTTTCGATTCCCCCTACCTCTTGTAGTGTGAATGGTTATATTTACTTGGTTAAAAGAAGAAAAATTTTCCCTGGTTGGATATAGTTACTCAACAAAGCTTTATAAGCACAAAGTCCCAAAACACCCATGGCCGTTCTGCTGACAGAGGTCTGAAATGCCTCCATTGTTGCTTCCTTTAGATTAAAGTGTGGCTCTGTGAAATACACCCGCTTCCCAACACACCTCTAGGATTTTTCCATTACTGGGAAGAGGGCAGGGCAAGAGGGTCTGGAGCTAATGGGCTCCAGCTGGGGAAAGGCCAGGGCCAAAGCAGACCCCGCTGGGTGTGTGGTCTGGGCATTCTGAAAATTTCTGCCCACTGTGAAGGTCCCAGGTGGGTGAGAGGTGGCTCCCCCTCCTTTATCCCTCATTTAACCCATCTCTTAGCTTCCCCTTGCAGCCAGACAGACAGAGGTTTGTGCTCATCCGCCGACTCTTGGTAGGTCTCATGGGGCTCAGTTTGAGGGGGAGACAAACTCAGCAAACAGAGCCCCATGTAAGTTATCATTACAGATTAGGGTGAGCTCTGTGAAGGAGAAGCCACCTGGCACTATAAGAACATGTACTGAGGGCCTACTTTAAATTACTTTTAACGTTTTACTTTGAATAGATAATCCTGGGAGGTCAGAGAAAGTGTCTCTCACGAGATAATTATGCTCAGATATGTAGGATAAGAAGAAATTTGCTGAACAGAGAACTGAGTTGGTCTTGGGATGAGGAGTGGTGTTCCAGGCAGGGGAACAGGCCGTGCAAATGCCCTGAGGCAGGGACAACCTCCAAAAACTGATGGAGGACCAGTGAGACTAGAAGTTGAAAGGTGAGGGAGGAGCAGGGTGCAAATGAGAAGTGAAAGGGGAGCAGGGGCCAGACCAAAGGGTCCCTGTGGGCAGGACTGGATACATACTTTGGGGAGCCTGGTGCAAAATGAAAACATGAGGCCCCTTGTTCAAAAATTATGAATTTCAAGATGGCAACAATAGATGGCAACCAAGCGTGGGGCCCTGTGCACAGGTTGTACACCCATGAAGGTGGTCCTGTCCATGGATTTCTCTGTGAGGGCTGCAGGGAGCCACGGAGAGCTTTTGGGGTAGTGCTGATAAGGTCTGATTTGCATAAGTCTTAGTTGCTGTCTCACTATCCCACACCTGGATGTAAGTGGGCCTCTCCTCTCTGCGCAGCTGGTGGCTTGACTCATTTTCCTAAAATACTTTACTCAGAATGTCACTCCCCTGATCGAGAACCTGAATTGGCTTCTACCCCCCAATCAGATCCAGCCCAAGCTCCCTACCCAGACCCTCAAGGCCCTTCATAATCTGCCCCCACTCTATTTAGTTAACCTGATGTCAACATAGGCTGTGTGCTAAATCCCAGAGATGATGAACTAACCCAAGAACACACAACAATTACAGGGGGGCAAGCCGGGACTGGAACTTCAGTCTCCTGCAGTCGGCCCCCCCCATGCCCTGGAGGAGGGTGCCGCTTCATAGTATGCTTCATATCTACCAACCTAGCACAGAACCTTGTATACAGTAGGTGCTCAATATGTCCCTATGGCAGTGAATTCCTCCTGGGGCACATCTTTGCTAGGGCAAGGTATTCGAATCCAGGATGTAGTTAATGTCCTTCCTGATTCCTCTCCATCACCCCTACCTCTAGACATTCCCCAAGCCCTACCACACCCCAGGGTGCCTCGTGGGCCAGGTCTTGCCCATAGACATGTTGTGTCTGGCCTGCACAGCTTTTAAAAAGTTTTTTGAATTCGTCATTTACATTTAAAAATCAGAAAATTTCACACCACTATCCGTATTTTTATTTCTTTGCCGTCTCAAGCCTGGGGATTCCACTGGGGCAGCCATTCCCTCTGACGTGGACCCTCCAAGGGATTCTGCCCTAAGTCCCCAGGAAGACCGAGGAGTTTGGGGTCTTGAAGAAAGAGCATCTTAATTACCACCAAGGACCAATCAGGATCCTGGAATCTAACCAATCAGATGAATAACTCCTTCTTCTGAAGGCTATGGCAGGAGGAGTAAACCCCACTCCTAGTCTCTGCCAACATGGGGCAGGCGGGATGTTTTGCTTCAGTTCTTACAACCAACCTGATGACTGACTCCTGAATCCCTGGACTCACAAAAGATCTTTCCCTGGAGGATACACATGACAGCCTTTGTGGGTGGGATCTGGTAATTGGTCAGCCAGTTCACAACTAAGGAGCAATTAGTCAGCTAATTGATGCCCAAGACAGCTGAGGAGCTGGGAGGAGAACAAGGGACTGACACTCAGAAAGGAGCCTCAGGTCTCTTTCTCAGGAAATATTGAGAAAGGGCAATGAGGAATCCCCAGGATAACATTTGAAAACCTCTTCTGTGTTGTTGAAGGAGATTAAAATGATCAGAAGCCCACCCCCAGCTCCAAAGGGACGTGGTCCCCTTAAAAAGCAGGTGAGTCTAACTAGGCTATGATGGCTAGGTCTGGAAGAAATGGCCTGAAAAATAAGAGGTGGGACTGAGGAAGAATCACCTTTTCCTACTTTTGGGGGCAAAATACTTTTGGGTATTAAGAAAGATGGCAAATACTAGAAACCTCCCTGGATTACCCTGAGCAAAGAGGGACTTTATTGGAAAGCCATCAGAAATGGTATCAAGATTATAAAAATTTCAAGGTAGAAAGAGAGAGCCCTCAAACTCCTTGTAGTTTTAGTTCATTCAAAATTGTATTCTGGTTTCCACACCTCCTCTGACCAGCCTGTTGCTTAGAACCTTGCATTTGAAGCATGGTCTGCAGACCAGGGTCTCCGGCATTCCCTAGGAGCTTGTTGGAAATGCGGTGTCTCAGACTTCACCCCAGACTTACGGAATTAGGATTTGCATTTTAGTAAGGTTTTTGGAGGATTCATGTACACAATATAGTTTGGGTTTATGGCCACAAGAATCAACTGGGTGATAGGAGGATGGTGTCACTTACACCTAAAGGTTCCTAGACCTTCCAGGAGTGCTGCTGCTGTGGTGGTCTCCAGGGGATGGGTATTTCCTAGGGTCCAATAAAACTGGCAAATAATCTTGCTGACACCAATTCTTGCTCAGGTGCTAGCAGAGCAGGTGTCACATCCCAAGCAACAAGGGCAGTGAGGAGGCGAGAAAGGGCGGTTTGGGTTAACTCTTTAAGCAAGAAACAACCAGAGGCTTAATGCAGTTAAATCTCTCCGAAGGCCAGGGGTCTCTCAGTCTCAGAGGGCTGGAGCCCAGAATAAAGCTGGCTGGAGGTTTTTATTGAGAGGTCTACAACTACAAGAAAGCAGCATTGTTTCTTACACGGTCTGTGAGGCTCAGACTTCCTAACAGAAAAATGTTTATTCCAATTACCCTTTGTCTGTTAACAGCGGAAGCACAAGGTCCCAGGATGTTTTTACCTAAAGTATGTACCTTCTCAAGATCAAGTCCTTCACATTGTAACAACTCTGTTGAGAAAAGTGGAACCAGGTGCAAGGGAAAAGCCAGAGCCGGCAATAGACTTTCCCAAGCAGGGAGAAGGGGAGGCAAGACCCCTTCCCATACCTGTCCAAGGCAACTCATTTGGGGTCACCACTCGATTTCGCCTGGCTTAGGTTGTATCTCCCGTGAGATATCTTACCCGTCTTTGGCTGCAAACCATCTTTTGGGGACCAGACAGAGAGACATAAGGTATAAACAAAGGATGGAACAGAGTCCCAGAAAGGCACAATTTCACAAACTCTTCTTTCCTTAAGGAAAGACATGAAGAGACATTTGGCTAGGCTGTTGTGCGACAACAGGCAGGAGTCCAGCTTACAGCCACCTGTTGCTCAGGTAGGAGATGGGCCTGAGAAACCCAGGCCTGTGACTTGCCACGGAGGAAACTGCTCGGGACCCTGGAGGGAATGCCCTGTAGCTTCTGGGTCTCTACTCAGGGGGCTCTATTTTGAGGAGCTCATCTGCTTGGCTGAAGGAAGGCAGAGGAAGGCCTGGGCTGATGTCAGAGCTGGGAACCTTCAACCTGCCTGCTTTGCTCTGGATAAGCATTTCCCAAAAACTGCCCTCAGAGTAGCAGATGGGATCAGTAATATAGACTTGGCCCTGTAGGAGTTCCAAAGTGCCATCACCCGTTATCGTATTTGATCTCCTTAACAATCTCCTACAATGGATCAAAAAGAAACAGCCAAGCACAGAAGGCTCTTGCCTTTAAGAAGGGTTGAATTCAACCCCAGGAGTTATGATTAGTGAGAGCTGCTACTTGTTCCTCTCTTTTGGTCCATTAAAATCTTGTTCTCAGAAGTGCTGTTGAGTTAGGAAGTTGGGTCAGGGGTGAGCTCATCCTTTCATATTTTGAAGTTGTTAATTTAAAGTGTGCCCATGTTAGATCTCTCAGTATGACGCAAGTATCCATCCAGGTTTGTTCCATACTCTCTGGGGTTCAAGAGTTTCCTTTCTAGGGCCAAAGCATTATTGGAGGAAGGCAGTTCCTACTTATCCCACTTAGTTCTGCTATAGGAGAAAGGATCTCCTGCCACCACGCACAGGTGCCAGGCACACTTGGCCCCTTGAGGCAGCTACCAAAATTGCAAACATAGGCTCCAGAAGGAAACTGTCAGTCTCTACAGAGCTTGCCTTGTGTCTCCCACACTTATTCAATGACATCACCAGTAAGGCTTGGCAAATAGGATGAGTGAGTCTGGCCAGTGAGGACAGACAGAAGCCTACAGGCATAGATGAGGCAGGACGGAAATGAGACTGCCAATAGATGAAGGTGAGTACAGAACTGAGTGCCACAGAAGGACAACAAACAGCCCAGTTAGCATTACAGGAGACTTTCAGAAGCATGGTCCTCTTTTAACCTCAGCAACCCTGAGTGGTCAGATATAATTATACCCATATTACCGAGCCATACATCTTAGACCTGTGCTTGGTATGGAGTGGGTGAACAGTTGATGTCTGTGGACTAAAAGCACAAAGTGCATTTGATACCAATTTTTTTTTTAATTTATTTATTGGGGTGACAATTGTTAATGAAATTACATAAATTCAGGTGTACAATTCCGTATTACATCATCAATAAATCCCATTGTGTACCAATTTTTAAAAGAACTGTAAATGATGAGAAATTTGCATTTTTGCGCAGTCCTAAGTATCTTCCCACAAAATACTAATCACAAAATAATGACTGACACTTTACAGCAGAGTAACCTAACCAAGTGATTAATGTTAACATTACCAGTAATAAATCATATTGACAGAATGTAGCCCCTGTATGATGCCCAACATCATTGCTGTGATATTCTTGTCCCAAATGCATAACCTTGATCTAATTATGAGAAAACATCAGACATCCACATTGAGAGATATTCTCTAAAATTACTGATTAGCACTCTTCAATGTCAAGGTCATAAGAGAAAAGACTGAGAAACTGTCACAGCTTGGAGGAGACTAAGAAGACACAAGAACTAAATGCAACGTGGGATCCTAGATTCGATCAAAAGAAAAACTGGCAACATTCAAATACGGTCTGTAGATTAGTTAACAGTGCTACATTAGTGTTGATTTCCTGGTTCTGATACTTGTACTAAGATTAGGTAGGATGTTGATATAGAGGAAGCTAGGTGAGTGGTCTAGGAGGTGAAGAGTTTAGGAGAACCCTCTGAACTATTTTGCAACTTTTCTGTAAGCCTCAAATTATTTCAGAATTAAACTTTTTTTTAAACTATAAAATAAAATTTATGACATGTGAATTATATCTCAATTTAAAAAAAACTATACAAAGCTTGACAAAGGCATTAAAAAGTAGGTAGTGGATTACCACCACCAGCGCTTATTTTTCTCTTCTAATTTAAGATGGCATTTAGACTATCTGTATGTTCCAGACATTCTCAGCTCAAAAGCCATGTCTTCCAAGAAGCTCTCCTTGATCTCCACAGCTAGCAGCGGGCCTTCCTCCCCTGAACTCCTGTGATATTTTATCTGTACCTCTATTAGGTCATTTGTCATCTCCATAGTGGACGTCTCTGGTATTGTCCATAGATAGTCTATAAAAGTTCTCCCAGGAACTGCTACGTTGTTACAGACCCTATCCCAAGCCACAGTTGATTTGCCCAGGGATAGACATCTGACCCATTTGGGCCAATCAGACACCTTCACCCCCTTCTTTTCCCCCCCCCCCACACTGGAACTGAGAAATTAATTGGTCTGCCTCTGATTGCTGGAGCTATGAGATGTGAAACATGGAAGATGTTCGCCACCATGCTCTCTGCCACAAGGAGGAACCCTGTCTGCCATTAGAGAGAGAAAATAGCTGAGACAGAGAGAGAGCACCATTTATTCTGAAAGTTTTTTTGTCCTTGCCAGGAGTGGTTGGTTTGTTGACTCCACTGTCTACTACATAATCCCCCAGTATCCAATCTCCCAGTAAAATCTTCCAATAAATCTTTCTTTATTGAGGTAGCCAGAATAATTTTATGTGTCTCTCAACACAAAGACACTCAATGAATAAAACTCGGTTATTTGCATAAGTGTTTTATCTCTCCCACTCATCTGGGGATTGCCAAATGCTTATTTTAGATACAGTTCTCATTGGCCAGGGGCTAGGGAGGAAACTAGGACAATGTGGTGAGTTACTTATAAAGGTAATTTTTAAAAATTGGTAAATTCTGATATTAGCCCTTATTAAATTTTACGATGATAGTAGGAAGTAGTGCTTTATTTTCCTTTTCTTGAATATACTTTGACAAATTACAAAATGTTGGCAATGTGTGTCCCACTTGGAAAGAACACTTTACTGGGATGTGAAATCCCAGAGTCTGGGAAGTGCTGGCCAGGTAATGATTCCTCTGGGAAAGAGCCCTGGCCGCCTGGCTCCCCACACAGGTCCTGGCTCTTGGTAGGGCAGGAGGTATTTCCGAAATGAGTGAGATGAGCTAATGAGTTTAGAGAGCTGTTCTGGTCTCCTGCCTGTCACGTGGAGATGATCTGATTTAGCACTGTTAACAGCTTGTTTAATCACTTTATTCTTTTATGATTTTCAAAGGAGGCCTAATTTCTTTCTTTGCAGAATGCCCCACTAGTCCTGCCTATGTCCACCTTCAAGTGGACCTTAGATGAATTTTCTCTTTTATCCTCACATCTGTCTAGGGATGGCTTGGCTGGGAGAGAGGTGAAGTCTCTCCTCTCAGAACATGGAGGGTCAGCTTGTTGTAGTGGGGAGAGAACACTGGAATGGGAGTCAGACAGCACTGCTGTCCAACTCTGGCTTCCCCTCTAGCTGATTGCAAGGTCTCAGGCAACTTGCTTCATTTCTCTGAGCTTCAGTTTCCCCATATGTGAAATGGGAATGATATCTAGCCTACCTTCACAGGGCTGTTATAAGGGGCTGAATAAGGCTTGGGAGCAATTTTGAAACTGGAAGGGGGCAGGGACAGGTGCCAGGTATTGTTTTACAGGGGCTGCTGAGGATATTTGAGGTGGAAATGATTAAATTATAGAAATGGGAAAGTACGGAAGTGTAGGGAAGTTGCAACGTACTTCCTAGCTATTCCTAGCTCTGTCTCTTACTTCCATATGACCTCACTTCTCTGTGCCTCAAGCTCCTCATCTGGAAATCTAGGTCCCACAGTCAGGATTTAACTCTTCCTGGTGTCTCTCACTAGGTACTGAAGTATGCTTAGAATTGGTTAGAGAGAGCAAACCACTCTAGATGGAGGGGACTGACTGCATGAGCCAAAGCTTGGAGTTAGGAATTACTGCGGCATGGATGAGCAACGCTGGTTTGTTTAATGGGGACAATGACAATATTTCTCTATCGGGATGAGAATTAAATAAGATAATGCAGGTAGAGTGTTTAGCTCAGACTGACACATAGTAAACTCAGTAATGGTGCTTGTCCTTACTACTTTTATATGCAGGTAAAGAAAATGGAACCTCTGAGAGGTGATGCGACTGGCCCAGTCACACAGTTATCAGTAGTCGAGCAGGATTTGAACCCTTACCTTATTGACTCTAGAGGCCAGGCTCTGAACAACTGTATTATAATCACCCCATTGTGGAGCCTCTGCTCCTGACCCCAGCTGCCTGCCTGACTCAGCAACTGTGGGTGGCCTCACTCCTGTGCGTGGGCAGCAGGGCCGGCAAGAAGCCTCCCGTTTCCTTGAAAACCGAATATGGCCAGACTAGGCCTTCTGAGGCCCGACCCCCAGGCTGGGCTTGCTCATGCCTGCTCATCTGGGCTTGGGGCCCTATTCCCTACACAACCTTCTGGCCCTGTCCCAGATGACCCTGGGAGAGGCTCCATTTAGATCCCCCACCTCATAGAATCTTGTTGAACAAGTTACTGAAAGAGAACATGTGAGATCAGTGTCTATCCATACCACAACAATTCCTAACTCTAGCCTTTGCTCATGTGGTCCTGTCTACCTGGAGTGCCCCTCCCTCTCTAACCAGCTCTTACACATCCTTCAGTACCCATTGTGAGGTATCAGGCAAAGTTATTCCTGACTCTGTGACCTGGAATAAGTCACTCATTCATTCCATCCATCCATCCACCTACCCATCCATATATTCATTCATTTATCTATTATCCATCCATCCATCCATCCACCTACCCATCCATATATTCATTCATTTATCTACCATCCATCCATCCATCCTTCCATCCTTCCATCTATCCAGTGAGCACTTACCTGTGCCAGGCACTTTATATACAGTCCCTCCTCCAGATGCGAACCCCCTTGAGGATTGCAGATCAGGTGCCAGAAGATAATTTTCAATCAATATCCATGGGCCATGGCTTGTCCTTACTACAGTGCCGGTGAGGCTTTTGCCATTATCACCTCCATTTTACAGTTGGAAAGACCGACACTCAGAGAAGGGAGATCCAAAGGACACACACAAGAGATGAGTGGAGCTGAGACTTGAACCTTGGTCTGTCAGACTCTGGAGGCCTAGTTCTTAACCACTCGTCATGGCTGTCCAACTCCTAATTTAGGAAGGGACCATGATGAGGGTCAGGTCCTTGGGGAGAACTGGGACTACTCCTCATTCAGTTATTGGCTTCTGAGTAATCCCTTTAACCCAGAGACTTTCCAGTTCTGAGGCAGCTGTACCTCGCTCCCTTCTCTACCCCGACCCTTCTGTGACTGGAGCTAGTCTGACACTTTACAGCGTGGCTGGGAAAGGATCAATTCTTTCTCTCGCCTCCCCTGACTGAGACTTTCAGAGCGCCTGTCCCATCTCAGAGTCTACAAAGTCCTTTTCAAGGTCACCAGCATCCTCACCTTATCCCCATGGGCTCCCCAGGGCAGGGAGGATCTTCCCTGTGGTTCAGATGGGGAAACTGAGGCTTTTGCACTGGTCATATGCCACATCTAGGGGTAGTCCAGCGGGGCCTGGGATCTCTTGTTTCAAGGAACTGAGCAGGAATTGGATGCCAGATCTTTCATGAAGCCATGGCTGTAGGTCCTTGGAATCAGGCAGATCCCAGTCCTGCCACTCACTAGCTGTGCAGCCTTGGGAGAGTCACTTCACCTCTCTGAACCTCAGTCTCCTCCAAAAAAATGGGGACAGTGCTTATATCCATTTGAGAGATGTTGGGAGGATCAAATAATAAAATACTTGTGAAGAACTTAATATAGTGCTTAGAACATAGTGGGTGCTCAGACGATGAGGTGGTTATACTAAGTACCTAACACAGAACATCAGATTAGGAGGGTTGTCCAGGCCAAGGGTAATTGTATCTAACATTCCTTTATATCTAGTATGTGACAGTCACGTTCCTCAGGACAACTCAGGGCCATTTTGCAGATGAGGTAACTCAGGCTCAGAGAGGGAAAGTGACTTTCCCTAACTCCCTGCCTAGTCAGAGGAAGAGTCTGGCCTTGGACTTCAGTCTGCTGTCCATAACCTCAGCTCTGCTCCTCTGTGCTGTATTCTCCAACCCTATCATGCTAAGACCCAGAGGGGGAAAGGGAGTTACTAGGGGCCCCACAGCAGTTGGGGAGTAGGTCAGACCACCCTGGAGGCCTTTGCCATCCTGGCAGCTCTGCACCGGTTTAGATAATTCTCTGGCTCTAGGTTTAAGGCAGGGCTTGATTGACACATTCACAGTCCTCAAAAGGGTCCTGGAATCTGGTCCACAGTCTCAGGCCAGAGCAGATCCCATCTTTCCCAGATACCCCTCAGCCCAGACTCTTACCCTGTGACCACCCCTTTCCCACCCTCGGCTTTCTGCATGCCCCCCCTTTTAATCAGCTGAGCCTTCTGCCAAGGAAAACTCGGTGATGCCCACAAACCAGTCAGCCGGGAAGGAAGCTGCCCTGGGATGCCGGAGGGGGGTCACCAGGCTGTTTGTGAGCAGGCCAGCAGAGAAATGTGAGCAGCTACCATTTTTGGGGAAAGTCAGAACTCCCTCTCTGGGAAAGGACCCAGGGCAGGCCAGTTCAGAAGCTCGGGCCTTAGTTTCCCCATAATCACCACCACAGCATTTATAGGGTATGAATAACCAGCTGTCAATTCAACCACTATTTGTTGGGTACCTGCTGTGTGCCAGGCACTGAGCTGACTGCTTGGGACACAGCAGGGACAGAGCTAAGCCCTGTCCTTGGGGACTGACTTTCCAGCAGAAAACAGTTTCTCAGTAAGTCTCCCAATGAGCTAGAGGCAGGTGCTTCAGCCCCACTACCCTTGATCAGCTCTCTGTGGCTGGATGGGACATCTATGCCCACCCATCTCCAATCAAACATATGATTATTGCTGTGGTGGGAAATGTGAGTATTGCCTGTAAGTGGGATAAGGGTTCTACATGGACGGCCTCAGTCTATTCAGGTCAGGTTTTGCCTCCAAATGTTTTTTTTTCTTGATGTATATAGGAAAGCCCTCGATTGTCTAGGCTTTCTGGACTGTGGATGTGAAGATAAAGGTTTGAGGACCTGGTCCTTTTCCCCATTGGACAGATGAGAAAACTAAGACTCAGGACAGAGAAGGTCCTAGAGCAAGCAAAAAGTGCAGGTGGGTGGGAATGCAGGTCTCAGTGACTCCAAATTCAGGAGCCCTAGAGAAGGGAGGGCCTGGCCTGAGGTCACACAGCAAGGCTCCAAGTTCCCACACTCTTTATGAGAGAATTGCGTTAACAATCTAATGCAGTTCAACTCTGTGTAATTAGTAGATAATTCAATAAAACAGGGGTCATCAGTCAGCCTTATCTCCTAGGAATCTTCCCAGTGTCTATGTACCTTATTACTACTGGGAGGTGAAACCAGCATACTTTTCTTTTTTTTGACCTAGATCTCACTCTTACATGAGGGTTGTTTTGTTTGTTTATGTCCCCAGTTTTTGTTCCTGACTGAAAGTGTTATCCTGCATTCTGCCACCAAGGACCCTACCTGGGAGAGAAGCAGGGGCTGGGTAAAGAAGGCTCCTTGGCTAAACCTTGGTGGCCCACCAGCCAGTTCTGTCAGGAAGGAGTTAAGCGCAAGCTGGGTCCTGGCCAGGCCTCGCAGGGCCTGCCTGTCTGGGGCCTGTTTACCAGGCTGTGCTTGCATCACCAGCTTCAACGTGTAGTGCAAACACACTCACATTCTTGGGTCATGAGAAATACACAATTGTGGTGACATCATGCCCAGAGAGGAGGTTTTCGCCAGCCTCCCTCCTGCCCACAGTTAAAGCTGTTTAATTAGCAGCCTTAACTGGAACTCTTGTCTTCTTGTAAAAAACAACTGGAAAAACTCTTACTGGTGGGGGTGATGGGAGTTGGACTGTGCATGTGTCTTAAGGGATAAAAATAGCCCATCCGGGATTCCTTTTGGGGTATTTGTGAGTATTAATGCACCACTGTTTATATTAAATCTATGTTACACTGGACATTTTTGTAGAGTTTGGCTTAGAGACGGAACAAGAGAAACCACCCATGCCTTTTTGTTCTCGCTAGTTTTTCCTTTTGGGAGGGAGACACGTAGGCCAAGTAAAAGTGCCCTTGGAGACATTTTAGACCAACCCCTCATTATATAGCCAAGGAATGGGAGGCCCAGTGAGGGGACGGTCTTGTCTGAGGTCACACAGTGAGGCTCCAAGTTCCAACACCCCTCACATGCATTTTGCAGTACTGCCCTCAGCTCCCACTTAGGCTTTGTGGGTTGGTTTTTTCCTCTTTTGGAAAGAGAGATGCTTCTGGCTATAGCCTACTGGCTGTGTTTTGTAATCAGAGTGGAGGTGATGGTGGTGGTGGACTTGGGGTGGGAGCAGAGAAGAGCAATCGGGACCATAAGAGACCTCAACCTCACCCACCTCACTCTCCAAAAAAGCCTACCCTAGGCTTTGAAAAAACTTTTTTCTCCTCCAGACAACCCCAGGCCTCATTTTGCTCACCCTTCCCAAGAAGTCCCACCCTCTCACTGGCCTCCTTCCATGACTATTGAAGACTATTTTCCACTGAGGGGTGCTAGATTTGTAGCAAGTGAAAATAGAAGACACTCTGTTAAATGTGACTTTCAGATAAACCACAAATGTTTTAGTATAAATATATCCCATGCAATAAGGGGCCATAGAGTTATCTGGCAGACCTATTCTCCGTCATCTTCATCATCGTCATTGTAGCAGTCACTCCCGACTGCTTTCCCTTCAACCTTGCCTCTCCTTCCTCGTTAATTGAACCCTGATTTTGTCTGGGGTGGCCTTGTGTCCCATGTGATGTTTCATGATTAATCTAAGCTAGTCATGACGATCCTGTTCTTCTTTGCTTTCACCAGACTCCCTTGCAGTCAGGGGTGGGTGAGCTGGTGCTTTTAAAATATGTCTGCCAGTTGTTTTGATGCTCTGCTTTTCAAAGGGTGGAAATTCATCCCCGGCCCTTGAATGTAGGCTGGACTTCCTGACTCATTTCAAAGAGTGACTTCTGAGGCTAGGTCATAAAAATCATTGTTGCGTATGTCTTACTCTCTTGTGTGACTCACTCTGGGGGAAGTTAGCTGCCATGTTGTAAACGTGCTCAACAGCCCTGTGGAGAGGCCCACATGGGAGGAAGTGAGTCTTCCTCCCCGATAACCAGCCAGGCATGTGGGTGAGCCACTTTGGAGGTGGCTCCAGCCCCAGTCAAGCCTTAGGATGACCGCAGCCTGAGCCAGAGAAATGCTTGTATTAATCATATTTCTTAGATTCTGTATTTGATGATGTTATACCATCTTTGGGGAGGCTTTGTGGCTGGGAAAAGACTACCCTCTTAGAGCTAGCTAACTCCTAGACACAGAAAACAACTTGTCAGTGAGCCTGCCTTTCAGGTACAAACCAACCCGTCTTGAGTCCATACCCCCTACCCCCTCCTTATCTAACTGGAACACACCAGGCCAATATTTCCATTGCCATAAATCAACCTAGAGCCAGGTATTGAACAACCAGGGACAGCCCCTAAATCCCAAAGCCTACTGGAATGATTCAAAGTAACCCATCCTAAGCTGTTTATCATGCTTTACCTGCCTTTCTATTAGAAACCCCAATAAAAGTTGTGGCCTTGGCTTTCTCTTGCTTCTTTCTGACTCCTAATCAACACTGGTGCTTTCTCCTGTGGCCCTGCATGGCCTGCGGTGCCTCTTGTTTCTAGGGGAACTATGAGTAACATTAAACTTTTCTTTCAATGACATTGACCTCTCCAAATTGTCACACAGTCGCCTTTATAAATTAAGACTCAGGCACAGATCACCCCTGAAATATTTTGATCCCGAACCCCCTAACTAAGCCATTCCTGGACACTTGACTCACAGAAGCTTTGAGAGACAGTAAATGTTTATTGCAGCAAATAATTTGTTTTATAGCAATGGATAACTAATTCAGATGGTCACGTGATCTAGTTCTGGCTGATAAGACATAAAGGAAAGTATGCTGGGGTGCTTCTAGAAAGCTTTCCTGATAAAAGAATCAGAAAGGAGGGGAGAGTTCAGGGGTATCACCCTATTTGAACAAGGATGATACGTACAGAAGTGACAGCCATCTTGGGACTATGAGGCACTGAAATATAAGGACAGAGGAGTGAAAAAGTAGGAAGAACCTGTGTGTTTTATAACACTGTTAAGCTGGTGGAGCATTAAGCTGGTGGAGCAACTCTGTGACTACCTGCACCCATATTTGTAGACCAACAAACAATGAATGTCTTTATGCTTTAAGTCGCTGTATCCTGCAACTTGCGGCTTAATCAACACACAATAGCATCTCACTTCAATGGAGTGAGTATGCAATAATTTCACTATTCTGGAATGAAGCTAAAAGGGCAATTGAGCCCAAACCCACAATGTCTGTACCAAGCTTTCCTGGTCTTCACTTACAGCCTTTTTACTTTGACTTTAGACAGAACTCTAACAAGCTTTTCTAGGGCCTCTTCCCAGGCCACAGTAACTTGGAATTGAAATTCAATGATCAATCATCAGCTATATGCAAAGTACTATGGGAGGCCCTGCGGGGCACCAGGTATCCATAGATGAGTTTTAAGCAGGAGAGCAGCATAATTTGATTGGCCAGGTAACTTGAGCTGCAGTGTAGAGATTGGAGCAAGCCTGGAAGAAAAGAGAACAAGTGGCTAGTAAGTGCCAATTTATTAAGAAAATATTTAAAATGATTTTTTTCCATGGAAAATTCCATCTACAGGACAAACCACTCTAACTCTTCTTAATGGTTGCTAATATTGGCTTCCAAAATACCCCAAATACTTATCTGCTTTGACTTCCCAAATCCTTTAAAAGTTTTCACAAGTGAAACAGTGTGCCAGGCCTGGATCTGAGTTCTGAGGAGAAAGAAAGCGTAGCAATTCTAAGATATCCCGAAGCACAATTATTCTACCTCTATACTTCATGGATGGGATCTAAGGCCCAGGGGAGGGAGAAGGAATAGCCTGAGTGACACAGTAACCTTGTGGCAGAGTGAGGACTCGAACCCAGAACTCTGAACTTTCCCTTTCTCCAGGCAGTGAGGAAAGCAAGCCGATTCCCTCAAATAACCCAAGCATTTCTTCTTGTGAGGAGGAGAGTCTTGACCCAGTGCTATGAACAACCCCTCCTTCCCACCCCAACCCCCAATCAGGAAGCTCTGCCTGCCCAGGACTTCCTGTTTGCGGGAAAGAAACAGGATGAGCAGATAAATCTCCCAAGGCTTATTTTCAAGTGTGTGAGGCCTTCTCCTTGGTAAGTCTGCAGCAGTCCTGGCCAAGACGACCAATCCGTTAACATATGTTTTTTGTGTTTCTAAAAGTAATCAAAAGGATGGCTGTGCACCCATGAAGCCCGAGGTAGGGGAGAGGAGCATGGGTCATTGTAGGGAGCTGCTTTGTTTTAGGTCCTCCCAGAAGCAGACCCTAAGACCAGTATTTAAATGCAAATAATCTACCTGGGAGGTGATCACAGGCACAGGGAATCCCTGCAGGGGAGCTGGGAAGTGAGAGAAAGAAGGAAAAGCAGCCAGTAAAGCATTATCAAGGCAGTTGCCATGGTGGGATAACAGAGCTCAACCCTACTCCGGAACTCTCAGGGACAATGTAGCCTCCATCATCCCAACCAAGGTCTGAGGGAGCTGGGTATCTATCTACCGATTCTCCATTTTGTTGGTTGAGAACTGCTTCTGGAGGCACCAATTCATGGCCCTTCCTGCTTGCCTGCATGTAGGCACGGGCTACTCCTGAGGCCAGGACAATGCTGTCAGGCAGTTACAGCCATTTGCAGTAAGCAGCCTTTGGTGGGTAGAGGTGATTGTCAGGGGGTATGGGCGGTGCCTGCTCCAGGGACTGACCACTAATTGGTTTTACATTCACAGGAAAAGGTGGACACAGGCCCAGGAGACATAGCTTCCCCTCCCTGGGTGGGGATATGGACAGTGTGTGCAGTTCAATAGCTTGGCTTTTGCCTGTCCTGGCCCCATCACCCTTTTCATGTTGGGAAATCATGTTGCTATACTGTGGCAGAGTCAGCTAGTATGCACCAATATCCATGTCTTCCTCTTTAACACTCAAGTAGACCACATTTCCCAGCCTCCCTTGCAGTTAGGAGAGGGCATGGGAGTGATTTCAGCCAATGAAATATGAACAGAGGGAATGTGTGCCTCTTCCAGACTTGAGTCACAAAAATCTCCCACTCTCTGTCCTTTTTCTCTTTTTCCCTTTCCCTAGTGACCCGGAGGCCACTTGTTGCAGATGGTGGAATGGCTTCAAAGGTGTGGAGGAAAATAGCATTACAAAAATTACTACACGAATCACTACCATTATTTGCAGTTATCTCTAAGAAGGAAAAGGTTAAGGTGACATGAGTACTTTGCCTTGTGATCCAGGTGGAGGGCACAGCATAGGCAAAGGTCCTGAGGCAGGAAGGAGGAACTCAAAGCAAGCCAGAGTGACTGCTGAAGGTAATGAGCAAGGGTGAGTGGCATGAGAGGAAGGTGCATGATCCTGATACAGGATTTGTGGGAGGAATTTGATGAGTATGGGCTACACACTGCCCTAGCACCCCATTCCTCTCCTCAAAGGCAGAGCACAAGTTTAAGAAACCAGATTGTAACCAGGAGGGCCTGAGCTCAGAGACTCAGAAATTGTGTGTGTGTGGCTTGGATAGTTGTGGAGTTCATTGCCTCCCCCCCACCCCATCCCTGGAGTTCCCTGCCTCAGAGTTAGGGCCCCCTGCCCTTGTCTTTCGTAGGGGAGGGGCTTTTCTGTTTTCCAGTCATAGCCCAGCCTCACCTCAAAGGATCATTCCCAGGTAACCTGATCTGACTTTGGTGAATCATGAAATCAGGTGACACAGGCTCTGTTTTGGGTTGGGTTCCTCTCATCCTAGACAGATGATTCTCCAATATCAGTGCTATAGGCTCTTATTGCGGGCTAGCCTGGGAACCTCACCACATTGTTTTGTTAAAACTCAAGTAACTGAATTGTTGGGTCAGAGCTGCTTGCCTGACCTCTGGGGCTGCCTTTCGCCTGCTTCACCCTCACCCCCCCCCAGCACCATCCCCCGCCCCCCCATCCCCCCGCCCCCAGCAGTGTCCTCTTGGGAAAAGCAGCAGACCCAGCTGCATCCGTGGGAAGTCCTGGCCCCCACACCTCACCCTCCTGGCCCTGCTGAGGCCACAGGAAATGACCCTCTTAGCAGCCATGAGCTGCCATCCAGAGGACAATGACAGAGAGACGGAAGCCCCTTTGTCCTAGCTAACTTGTCCCTTTGGGTGTATGCCAGTTTCTGGAAACATAAAACTGAAGATTCAGTGGGAAAATATATTTTTTAAAAAACAAACAATCCTGTGGGCTTTAGCCAACTTCTGAGGCTCCGAGAGACTTTGTTTTCTTTATCTGTGTGTGTGTGTGTGTGTGTATGTGTGTGTGTTTAAAACATAGACAAGGCGCAGAAAATCAAAGAATCTAAGGTTTGAAAGGTCAGCTGTCCCACCCAAGCAGCAGGCTCCCCTGTGGCATCTGTCTTCATGTGGCTGGGCCCCACCTCTCCACACCACTGTTAATGATTGTCACTTGGCTCTGGCCACTGTTTCTACCCCACTTAGAAGCAGGAGAGCTCTTCTCAAACCCAAATCAAGTCACCCTTTCTGGAGTTCTGTAGGCCAGTTCTGTCATTCTTCAGATCTCAGCTCAAATGCCACTTCCGCCAAGGGGTTTTCACTCTGTATGAAACAGCACCTCTCAATCGTCCTCTCTTATAGCAGTCAACGAGCTTCATCCCATCTGGAATGATCTGGTTTGTTCACATGTGCCTCACGCATAGTAAGTGCTCAATAAATGTTTGTCGACTGAATGTTTTTCAGTGGTTGTGACATTCAGATCAGAGTTGGATCAAAGAATCCAGATTTCATTGTATTTCAAACATGATTGGCTACAAACTGTGCACCAGGGCTGGGAGGCAAATCAACCAGGAATTTTACTCATTTGGACGGTAGAGCCCGGAGTAGATAGTGACTCAGTCTGGCAGAGCAGAGACCCAAAAAAGCTTGTGAGGAGGGAATTTGAGGTGGGATTTGTATCAAAAGAGAAGCCCGGTAGGGTTGAGAAAGACTGTTCAGCATGAGGGAACTGCCTGAGTAAAGGTTTGGAAATGTGACGGTGAATGTGTTTGGAAAAGGAAGAGAAGTGTAGAGTGTGGAACTTAATTGATTCCCACTTTGCACCCCCAGGGAAGGCGGAGACCTGGTTTTACTTGGGCCTGCAGGGAGGATACTCCACCTTGTTTGCTGTAGCAATGGAAGGATGGATGTGAATGGCTGAGGTGGGGAGGAAGCTCTTCTGTTGCCTTGGAGGCCTTGAGTGCCGTGCGAAGCAGTCTGGATTTTTAACTATAGGTAAGAGAATCAAATAAAAAATAAAGATTTTGAGAAATCTGTTTTAAGAGAGCTTGGATGTCACTGACTCCTGAACTCCCGTTCTCTAGTGATGCAGACTGCCCCAGATGCTTCTGGAAAATACAGTTGCCTGGGAAGAGTCTGATTCTTTCTCAGTTCGAGTTGGTGCCTGGTCATCTGCCTTTTCACAACCTTTCCACATTCTCATCATTTACTGGGTTTGGTGACTACAGAGGCTCAGAGAGGTGAAGGTATATGCCCAAGGTCATAGCCATACCGTTGCAAAGCGGGCATTTGGACCTGGTCCATCTGGTTTACCGACTTCATCTGCAGCCTCTCTCTGGACTAGCTCCTTTCTCCAGTTTTATCTTCCCCTAGATGCAAGAATCTGGGATATGGTTGGGTCTGCCCGCCCTGTCCTCCCTTTCCCTCCCCTTCCCCAGCCTCAAAGGTCAGGTACCTCCCAGCTTCTTTCAGGCATGTCCATTTATGGCTCTGTTGTTCCAAAATGTGGCCAAATTTATAAACTCCCCTTTCCCGGAGACACGAAACAATTTGTGCAGAGTGCAGTGTGGGGGCAGAGCTGGGAGCTTTGTCCGAGGCCTGGACTGCAGCCCGGGCCCAGGCCCAGTGAGCTCCAGTGTTGGACTGGCCCCAGATCCTCCCTGGGCCTCAGTTTCTCCACCTACAGAGCAAAGGAACTGGACTAAATCATTTCTTAAGTCACTCCCAAGTCTAGATACATCTAGTTTACTGCTTACAAATGCCACAGGCACAGTGATTGTAAAAGAAGGTGCTAGAGGATGGACTACAGTCTCTAGCCTGTCTCCTTTGCATGATTTTCTTTTTCTTTTCATTCTTTTCTTTCCTTCTCTCTCTCTCTCTCTCTCTCTCTCTCTCTCTCTCTCTCTCTCTCTCTCTCTCTCTCTCTCTCTCCCCCTCTCTCACTTTCCCCCTCTTCCTCTCCCTCTCTCTCTCCTTCCTTCTTTCCTCTTTTATTCTTTCTCTCTCTCTCTTTCTTTATTGCTTGATTTTTTTTTTTAAATTAAAAATCTTACCCAAGGAATCCACTTGCACTGTAAAATAAGAGGCCCTCTCTCCAGGCCCCCATTCCTACTCTCCTCCCTAGAAGAATTGATTGTCAAAAGTTTAAGTGGAGCTTTCAGGATAGGATTCTCTGCATATATTTATACATGTATTCATGTTCATACGGGACAGTTTTTATTTCACTTAATAAAATTGTATATTTTGTTTGGCATCTTACTTTTTTAACTTAATGTTTTATCCCTTTTTCCATATCAACCTCATCTTTAAAAAAAGGCTTGACTGAGGTAAAATTTACATAGTATAAAATTCACCCACTGTGAACTTCCAACAAGTGCCCTTTTGCCCGTTTTCAAGTCAATCCACGCTCTCACTTTCAGCTCCAGGCAACCACTGACCTTTCTATCTCTATAAACTTGCCTTTTCTGGACATTTCATATAAATGGAATCATACAATGTGTGGTCTTTTGCATCTGTCTTTATTTATTAGCATAACTATTTGAGGGTTCATCCATAGGGCGTCATTCTTTTTATTGCTAATATTCATTCCATCGTACAGATTTACTACATTTTGTTTATCCATTTAGCAGTTGATAGACACTTGGAGTGTTTCCAGTTTGGAGCTATTATGAATAATATTGCTATAAACACTTGCATATAATCTTTGGCATGTGTTCACATTTCTCTTGGATAGACACCTTAGTCCTCACCTTTTAAACTGCTCTGGAATCCTGCATTGGAAGGACAAACTGATGTCATCATCCATGGACTGTAATAGTTTCTAAGGTTTCACTCTCACAAACCCTGCCTGCTCTAAGTTTCTTCACGCATTCGTCTTTGGGCTTGTGTGCAAGGAGAGAGATGGCTGGGTCACAGAGTATTTACATTTTACATTTGTTGCCAAATGACAACATGACAGTCTTGCCTCCTCTTTAAAGGAACAGAGAATGGTGAGAAAATGCGAGAGAGAGAGAGAGAGAGAGAGAGAGAGAGAGAGAGAGAGAGAGACAGAGACAGATAGAGAGAGAGACAGAGAGAGAGACAGAGAGAGAGAGAGAGAGACAGAGAGAGAGAGAGAGAGAATCCATTGTAAAGATGTCACCATCACCCCACCCCATCCTCTGAGCTTGAGGGACTGGACAAGGAAGAGAAAGACTGTTTCTGGGGCAAAATCCCCAGGGTGCAGGGTGGAGGTAGTCACAGGATGGTTGAGGCCAAACAGAAAAAAGGAGTAGGGACTAGAATCCTTCCTTCCAAGCTTCTGCTTTGCAAGCCTGTTAGATAATGAGCTCTCTGTCACTGCAGATATGTAAGTAGAGGCTGGTCAGCCATTTGGCAGGGGCTGTAAAGGAGCTCTTAGAATCTCATAGAAAACTGAGATACATGACCTCCAAGGCAGCAATGTGGCTGAGGAATTAAGAACATGGGCTTCACTGACAGGGGCCCTTGGTTCAAACCCCAGCTCTGCCATTTCCTAGCTTTGTGATACTGGAAGAGTAAATTTAGCACCCCTAGCCTCAATTCTCTCAGCTGTAAGGATGTGACTCTACCTCCCATAGACTCTGGGTGGGGGAGGGGCAATGACTTCATGTGGGTGGGGCTCAATTGTAGACCTGTGATTATGATGCCCTTAATCCTGTGACATGGGCTGTGCGGTGTGGGGACTGAGAGGACAGTGACGTGTGCCCAGTGGTCTCTAGGGAAGGAAGGCTCTCAAGAACCCTTATAGCCTGGGATTTACATCCAGGCTCTCCCTATTTCTAGTCATGTGACCTTGGGTAATGATTTAATCTGGGACTCAATGTCCTCACCTGTAAGTAAGAATAACAACCTCATATGGCTTATTGGGCAGGGAGAGTAGGTTAAACTTCATGTGACAGAAAAAAAAACAAAATAACCTAGAAGAGTCATTTATTTCTCTCACATAAGTCTAGAGGTGAGCAGGAGAGGAGTCCAGGGCTGGTGTAACAGCTCCATGGAATAGTTAGGGATGTAGTTCTCAGCTCTTCCAACCTTAGTGTGTGGCCCTAACCCTCATGATCCAATACGGCTGTCGAGATCCAGCCATCACATTTGTATTCAGAGAGCAAGATGGAGAAAGAGGGGAAAAGGGGTCAAAGAGCATGAACCCGTCCTTATAAGGTTTCCCCAACTGTCACCTGATAGTTCCACTTAGGTCTCATTGACTAGAATTTTATCAAGTGGCTATACTAGCTGCAAGGGGAAGGGGAGAACAGATAATGGAGAGACAGGGAACAACTTTTGTCTGTTCCTTCCAGCCCCCAGGTAACCACTATTCTGACGCCTATCACCATAGATTCATCTTGCCTGTTCTAGAACTTCATACACAGAACATTCTCTTGTACCTGGCTTATTTCATTCAACATTATGTTAATAAATTCCTGAGTTTTTTTTGTTTGTTTGTTTGTTTTGTTTTGTTTTAATTTCCCTTCATCTAGAAGGAGACATTCAGCAACATTTGCTCTTTTGTTAATTTCTTCCATCATTGAGTCACTCATTCAAAAAATATTTCTTGAGCTCCTACTATGTGGGGAGGGCTGGCCTAATGCAGTCACCCATGGCAAGGACTGATGAACTCTGGGTCTCCCCAGATGTTTTCTGATCCAAAACTATTTTGTCTCCAAATTACGATGGAAACAGCCCTTTTCTTAACTTCCTCAGCATCAGGTAGAATTCCTAGTAGACTGAGGCCACACAGCCCAGTGGTGAGGAGCTCAGGCTCTGGCATCCAGAGATGGGTGCTTAGTAGCTGTTTAGTAATCAGTGGCTGTGGCTATTTTCTTTGGTACAGGATCACTGTAAGGAGTACAGCCCTAGTCTTTTCTAATCCTTCACTGGTCCTATAGAGTAGGTACCATTACAATCTACAGTTTACCAATGAGGGAAAGAAAGTGAGGTAACTCCCCTGAGATTATCTGGCTGAGCAGGGATTCAAGCCAAGACCTGTTGAGTATCAAGGCTGAGCTTTCACTTCTTTGCTCTGGGGAATCAGCTTACGACTCCTTGCCCTTCCTTTAAGCCTGACCCACTCAAGGAAGACCCCAGAATCACCATGGACAAAGGCTGCACATTTTGCTTTGCCATATCTTGTTGTCTTTCTCCCACTTTGGGGCGGGGAGTCAACCCCAGGATGTTTTCCTGAATTTGAATCTTGTCTGTTTCAGCTTAAAATCTTATTGGAGGGGGTGGGAGAGGCATAACTCTCTAGCAGCGCCACTTGCCCCTGTCCAGTGCTCTGGGCCTGGGTTCTAGATGGTGTCACTGCAATTTGTCCCCCTCCATCCTGTTTCCTAAAGACTATCCACCTCAGGGCTCTTCTTGGACCTCGCTCCAAGCTTCTATCAAGTGACCTCAAACAGCAGCATTTTCCTAAATGATGGGCATGAGCCTATACATCTGAGCCAGTTGTTACCAATGCCCTGACTCATCCAGCTCATTCCTGTGAGTGAATGAGCTTTTCATTTTAACTACTGGCTTTTAAAGGGCCCGTGCATCTGTTCTTCTGATCATAAAATCTATTAGAGAGGGAAACATGTGGTTCAAAGAAATAGTTAACTTTTCTTCCTGGGAGCAAATTTTGTAGGGAAGAAAATATGTCGACCTTAGGATATAATTGAGTAACTTTCAAAAACTATTTTTTTCAGCACATGAACCTTTTGCAGAGGCTACTTAAGCTGAAGCTCAGTGTACAAACAGTAAAAGTGGAACTTCTGCTATGGAAGGAGGAGGGGTGGGGTTGCCAAGTGACCTGGCTTCCCTCTCACTCCCTAGCCACCCTCTCCTCTATGAAACCTGCCACAAGTGTGGAACCCAGTTTGAGAACCTTTGAGAACACCCTGGCCCAGGTCTCAGAACCCTGGGCATAAGTGCCACAGTCATCCTTTCCTAGTGGGTGACCTCAGGAAAGGAAGTGCTCAGTTTTCCCATGTGGGAAATGGCATGGGTGTCCTGAATATTTCCTAAGCTTCTTTCCAATTCTAAGATTCTGTGTTACTGGGGAACATTCAGTCTGAAGTGGTGACCTGTTGGAAATATAGACTTTTTGAAGAGAGAGACAGAATTTTCTTGTTTGAGGAGATCCAGTAACAAACCAATTGCTATAAAAGTGTTTTCCAAGTAGAGGTGCTATGGGCCTCCCTGCAGAAATTGATAGACAATGGCCAACAGTTTCATTTACTTCATTATTAGAGAGTAGGTTAAGTCAAATCACTATTCTGTATGCCTTAAACTTGTATGCTGTATGTCAATTGAATCTCAATAAAACTGGAAAAAAATTAAAATGTAAAAAAGAAAACATTACAAGAAATATTACTTCCATAAATCAATGCAAAAGAGTCACTAATGTATTACCGTATCTGGCAAGGGGAAAACGCCAGAAAAAAGAAAGGAAGTAGGCTAAAGATGTCTCCTGCTATCCCATCTGTGTAATTAATTCATTGGTAATCCCTCCATCATGCTCAGCATCTGAAATGTACTAAGTAATGAGAAGTACTTAGTAATGAAAAGTCAAACTGAACATTAATATGGACAGTTTTTAAAAATCAAACATACACATACAGCTAGAATAATCAATTGTTCCACTTTGCTCAGACTGAGAGGTTTCTTGGGACACTGGACTTCCAGTACTAACACCAGGAAGCCGCAGGCAAACCAGCATGAGTTGGTCACCCACCCTTCATACAGCTATTACAATGTGCCAGACACTGTTCCAAACATTTTTCACATATTAACTCTTTTAATCTGCATCACAACCTTATAAGGGAGGTACTATTATTATCTCCATTTTACAAGCCCTCAGGGGACACTAAAGCTTAGGTTAAATGGCTTTTCCAAGGCCACACAGTTGGCTGGAGGCAGAGCCAGGATGAAAACCCACCCGATATGGCTCTGGTGCTTGTAATTGCTGCATCACACCATCTTACTCCTAAACTGTCTTTGGCAAACTACGGAGCTGTGACCAGTTTGTGACCAAGGCCAGCTGGGCACTCAGGAGACCCAGGCCTGGCTCTTTGTATGGTATTGAAAGGCCCCCAGTTTCTCTGGATCCTGGCTTCCAGCTCGGTGAAAGGAGGGGGCTTGTCTGGAACGGTGGTTCCCCTAGTTGTTTTGAACAGATCTGTTGAGACAGTTGGGATCTCTATATGTAAAACAGATCACAGTCACAAAGTTTCTGTCTTCAGCATTTAGCTACAAATTCTTCATGGTGTACAGAGTTTCTGAATCTCACAGCCTGAGGTTCCCAGAAGCAGAGTGTGAAAACTTGTGGTTTAATTGCCCTCTAAGGACCTTTTGGGCCTTAAAATTTAATCCAACTTTTAATTTGCACATTTTATTCGTTCATGTTATAAAAATGTTGGAGCTGCGTAAGATTTGCCAAGCTCTGGTTCAGACACGAGCCTCAGAGATGAACTAGACCAGGGTTTCTCCACCGTGGCACGATGGTCATTTGGGGCTGGAAAATTCTTTGTTTTGTCCTGTGCTTTGTAGTGTTAGGAGCAACGCTGCCATCTACTCACTAGGTGCCAGTAGCACCTACCCAGTTGTGACAGCTCAGAATGTCTCTACATGTTGCCAAATGTCCCCTGGGGATAAAAATCAACCCTGGTTAAGAATTACTGAGCTAAACTAATGAAGATTTCTCATCTGATGACCTTATGTTCCCTGGGGAGAGGCAGAGAACAAACATATCAAAAACAAACAAACAAAAAAGAAATTATCAGAGAATGATTATAAAACGGGGTGATGAGACGTATTACTGGGGGGCTTCTTTAGGTTGGATGGGCAGAGGTGTATCTGAGGATGTCTGGTGGGAAGGAGTCAGTCATGCAAAGAACAGAAGGAAGAGTGCCTCAGTCAGAGGAAGCAGTGAGAGCAAAGACTGAGAGGTTGGATGAAACTTGACTTGATTCCAGAACAGAATGAAGGCCCGTGCACCTGGATCATTGAGGATGAGGAGCTGAGGAAGGATAGATGAGCTGAGAGGGGAGAGGAATGGAGGTAGAAATGGGAGATTAGATCACTGAGGGCTTCATAGGCCAGGGAAAAAAGGTTTGATTTTATTTTTAAATACAAAAATCTGCTATGTGAATAATATATTAAAAGACAAAGATAGGAACTACATAATAATAAAGGGATCGATTCAACAGGAGGACATAACCCTCGTAAACATCTATGCACCCAACATAGGAGCACCTAAATATGTAAAACAGATATTGACTGACATAAAGACAGAGATCAACAGTAACACTATCATAGTAGGGGACTTCAACACACTACTGACAACAAGGGACAGGTCCTCCAGACGGAAAATAAATATGGAAACAGCGGCCTTAAATGACACATTGGACCAGTTGGATTTAATCAATATTTTCAGAACATTTCACCCCAAAGCTGCAGAATACACACTCACAGGCACAAGCCCAGGCCCTGGGGCCACACACCTGCAGCCTTGCTGCTGCTTTGAGCTCCATCTGGAAAGCAGGCAACAGAGCTTTCTTTTCCCCTCCGAAAATCACTCTACTGCCTTTTACTGCTCCTGTAACTGTCCTCCCTCATGTCCTCCTGTTCAGGGACTCCAGTGAGGGGATGTAGTGGGACGAGGAGCCCTGGTATTTGGCATGTTCTCTGCTACAAATCCTTTTGGTTCCTCTAACGGCCTAATATTTGCAACTGAAGAAGTGGAATAAAACACACCCTCCCTCCCCCATCCACTACCCCTCTGACATCGCACACAGCTCTTACATTTCCACTGCCTCTATTCCTAATACCGTCCTGTGGTGTTTTATTATAGCCGCTCGGCAAACCATTACACTAGCTCACTGCTTTGGCTCATAAATAGATGTCTGTGAATTTACGGAATTAGGAAGAAAAAATACCATACAGTGCTTTAACTCCTTCATTTCATAAGTGCCTACCACGTGTTGGGCCTGGGCAGGCAGAGATGGCAAGAGGCGTGTGACCAGGTGATTATGACACATCAGTGTGACAGGTAGGGCAGGGGATGAGAACACAGTGAGGTCACCCGAAGGAAGGGGGGCTACTCAGTCTGGGTTCTACCTGGAAGATTCACAAGGAGGTAAACTTGTGCTGTTTTCTGTCAACTAAGGAGAGATTGTGGATGATCTGAGAGCTATGGAATTCTGGGTTGAAATGCTATAAAGCTTTTTCTGACTACCAAAAAAAATCTAAAATCCTTAGTATGGCTTAAAAGACTCTCAATTCTTTAGCCCCTGCCTTCGACTACTCTCATATCTTCTAGATCCTGGCACTTGGAAGCCCATCCTGCAGCACTGTTGGACTGTGTCCAGTTTGTCAGACACCCCAGGATGTCCCATGCAGTGGCCCTTGGGGATAATTCCTCTACAGCTGAAGTCCTTGTGACCCAACTCTCTAATGAGTAGCTCCTCAGCCCCTTGAGATACCACTCAAGGGTCTCCTTGTCTAAAGCATCTTTCCAGATATTCCTAAATGGAACAAACTGCTCCCTTTTTGGCACACATGATAGTGTATGCAGACAATTATTTGTTGCCCATATGACACTGTATTTCTGACTGATTTATATATCTGACTCCCCTTTACTATATTCCAAGCCTCTTAATAAGAACAGCCACGATTTACTGCTGCTGGTATACCCAGCATGCTTATTAGGTGCTTAGTACACGTTTGTTGGCTGAATCCATATATAAAGACACCAGTGCTTCACGGAAGAGTGTGCATAAAAGGTAGCCACTCGCTCAGTGTGGACGGTGTTCTGAGAGTTTGGAGTCAAGAGTTAAGAACTGAAGCTCAGAAAGTAGGCTGTCCTCTTTTGTAGGGTTGCCAAACACAGCAAATACAAATATAGGAGACCCAGCTCAATTTGAATTTCAGGTAAATAGTCATAAAATATCTTCTAAGTATGAGGTGCCCCATGCAATATTGGGGACATATTTACATTAAAAAGTCATCTTTTTGCCTAAAACTCAAATTCAACTTGGTGTCCTCTATTTTATCTGACAAGCCTAATCATCTGTCATGCTAGGACACTTCCACAGCTAACTGCATGTAATCCAGACGAAGAGTTTATCATGTGGTTTGGATCACGGCCCTTTCCCACGTGATAGGTCAGGCAAAGCCATTGTTCCTTCTGTGTCGGTGTCCTTAATTCTTTAATCACCACTTGAGTCAGATAAGCTACAAACCATGCCTGAGACTGATTCTGCTGTCATACAAGCACAAATGCTATACAATGGAGAAAAGAGAGGCGAGGGAGGAGGAGAGTTAAAAAACCAGCCAGTATGCTCGTGGCCTTCATCAGCTTCACACAGCTTTGGGGATATATTTCCAAAGCTGAAACTTTAAGGGAAATCACATGGACATCATGCCACCCTCCTCAGAATTTTAAGCCGAGGCCAAATGCATGATTCCCCAGAATCCCCAGAAAGTCAGTGGCAACTCTTGACGTTCACATCGGTCTCATGGTGCCTGCCTCCACCAAATGCTAGTGTTGAACATTCCTTAGTGTTTCTAAACTGGAATTCGCTCACTGCTACCAGCCAGGAGCAGATGCAACAGCGAGGACCAGTCTGAAAGTGGGTGGCTTATTATGAACAACTTAGGGTCTATAAAAAAAAAAAAATCTCAACAAGAGCTAAAAGAAAAAAAATCAAAATACTGCCAGAAGCACTAAAAAGTCTCTTCACAAGGGAACAGAATAGTTACCTGGAGGTTCTGCAAATATGTAAAGGAAACTTCTTTTAGCACTGTCTTGCTGTTCACTATAATTTCTTAAAAGTTACCTCACAGAATTGAGTCACTGCCTGCCCTACCATAAGGACTTCATAAGGCCAGTAAAGAGGCCTCAGCATCAGCCTAACTGAAGTGCCCCATGTCGACAGATGCCCCCAGGAAATGCACACAGCTGTCATTTGCTTGGTTCTAACTATGCAGTGGCGTGGTGACAGGACAGTTCCTCCTACTGTCATTGTTTTTGTAAATTCGTTCCCCACATTCATTCCATATGATGGAGCTTCTAGTCTCTATTGTCCAATATGGCAGCCAAGAGATACATACCATGTCTCCCCGAAAATAAGCCCTAGGCGGACAATCAGCTCTAATGCATCTATTGGAGCAAAAATTAATATGAGACCCTGTTTTATATTACATTACATTACATAAGATCTGGTATTATGTTATGTTATGTTATGTTATGTTATGTTATATTATATTATATTATATTATATTATATTATATTATATTATATTATATTATATTATATACTGGGTCTTATATTAATTTTTGCCCCAAAAGACACATTAGAGCTGATTGTCTCGCTAGGTCTTATTTCAGGGAAACATAATAGGGCCACTGAGCACTAGAAATGTGTGGCTAGTTTGAACTGAGAAGAACCAGCTGTACATATAAAACAACAAAACCAACTGTGAAGACATAATTAGAAGAAAATATATGAGATCACTGATTTTTATATTGGCTACGTGTAAAAATAATGTTTGGGATAAATTTGGTTAATAAAACATACTATGAAAATTAACTTTATCTGTCTCTTTAAAAAAATTTGTTTTAATTTAAAATTTTAACTACAAAATAAAAAGTTTTGGCTCATCTGTGTGGCTCCCCTTAAAACCTAAGGCACAGGCATATTTTAATCAAAGAATAACAATTGTCTTAACTCAGTGAAGACACTGTGTGATACACAGTTCCTGGTCACTCACTCGCTCAGCTTCGCTGCTTGACTGAATGAAAACAATTCCATCTTTCAGCCCTTTCTCACTGTGTGCCATCCCCACTCAGCAGAAGGCAAGGCTGTGTCTGCTCTGAGGCCCTGGGACAGGTAAGTAATAGCACCAGACTTCAGTATCACTAGCTCCTCGATGATGAGAATCTCGGTTCTCCCCAGAGTGTGTACAAGTGAGGCTCCCATATTTCCCCGTCAGCACTATGTCGGGAGGCCTGAGAGTGATGCGGGCTGAAGGTGATTTGCTGCAGGTGACAGAGGTTTCTGTTGGTGCACTTGTGAAGACCATGTCTGCAGGATCCATAGTGGAGATCCGAGATACTGAGATGAACACATGAATAATTATTTTGATACTATTAAGCAGGCATGTGTGACGAAGCTTTGCAGCATCTGCTGTCAACAACAGAGAAAAGAAGGCTTTACGGTTGTGAGTTTCTGCTTTCAGGTACCATGTTAGGTGTCCAATTGGGTACCTGTGCAGGTATCAATTAGAACAGAAGTATTTTTCAGAATATCTCAGTATTGATGAGTGCCCCTATAAATCCCGAGTGTGTGGGGAGATGGGGAAGGGCATTCCGTAGGACCCAAAACACCACCGAGAAGAGCATCAAAGGCTTGCGACACATCAAAGACCAAAGGAAGAGGTGCATCAGAGTTCACCAATGGAAAGATAATGGCATCAGGGAGCTGGTGAGGAAGACAAAACTGAAGGAATGAATTTTAAGAAAAAAACACACTTGGCACAAAACATATGGAATAAATAAGTTATCCAAAAGCATTGAATTATAATAATTCCAAGATGTTTCTTTCATTCCATTTTGTGTGCTGCTAATGGAGAAAGATGGGAGGTATAGTCTGAAGGGGTGAATGGTTTAGTTTTAAAATGTTTCAGCTATGTCTGGAGCTTCAGTACAGTGGATCAGGCAGAGCTTAAAGAAAAAAAGTATCTCTTCAAGAAAGCTGAGATCAGATCCAATATACTCAGTAAATATTCATGATTTTCCCATGATTTGAAACAGATTATTTTAAACTGATACAAAAATTGACAAAAAAAATCTGTTCTAAACAATGTATTGAACATTGTTCAATGATGAACATTGAACATCATAAGTCAGTACATATGATAATTTACTAATTAGAGAAAAATAGGCAACACTTACTTCTGGAAATTGTGAAACTGAAATTGTGCAATTAACTGGATTGAATCAATGGTGAAAATTTTTAGACTTTGTGTCCTTAGCATTATTTCAATCTGACTCCCCTGAACCCAGCCAATTTTATGTCTATGAAGTAGCCACTTTTGGAAGCAAATTCACTTTTAACAGGGTTCCTTTTATTTAAAAACAAAACAAACAAGCAAACAAACAAAAACCTGAAGGTATCCCAAATGAATACACACCTGAAAGTATTTTCTGAGGGAACTACTCAGCTAAGCTATGGTTTTAATAAGCACAAGGTAGTTTTAAAGAACAATTGCTTGTAGGTACCTTTTAAATGAACATTTTACATAAGAGTTACTTTATTATACACCCAAGTAGTGCTTCTCAAAGGGCAGCACCATTTCTTGGCTGAAGGAATGGAAACAAATCATCTTAGGGGCTTTTAAAAATGCAACACTATCCACCCCTGGAAAAACATTTTAATTCAAGTCTTTTTCTTTTTTTTTAAAGTATCCTACAGACTTCAAATTCTAATTAAGTAAATATCAGTCTTTAATAACCCACATAAACAAAAATTTCTTTGGGGGTTCCCCCTTTTTTCAGAGTCAAGGGGTCTTGAAACCCAAAACTGAGAAAACCACTGTGGCTTATCCTTAGTCATAGATGGTCAGTTTCTGGCTCTGACCTCATAAGGCACCAGTGTGAGGGAATGACCCCAAGCTGCTATATAAGGCCCTGGCTGGGCTGAGCTTTCTGTCCGTTATAGCCCAGGAAGCTGATTTGTGGTGACCTGTTGGACTTGGACCTTTTAGCGTGTTTGCTCCTTGTTCCCTTAGTATCTATAGTCAGTGTAGTTAGTATAGTTATTGTTGTTTATTAGCACCGTAATATTGTAGATAGTTAGTATATTTAGTCAGCATAGTAGCGTAGTGACTGTTTGCACAGAGCATCGTTAGTATTGTCAGTGAGCGTAGTTAGTGGGTCACCATGGCAAGTGACACCACATACATCCGCGTTGACCAGGAGCCCATCAGTGCCCATTACGTACTCCATGAAATCATCGGAGTGGGCACCTTTGGCAAGGTCATGTTGGGTGAGCACATTCTCACGAAGACGAAGGTGGCTGTGAAAATCATCACAAACTGGGCCTGCAAGAAACTACACAGATTTATCCTGCACGAAGTCCGCTGCATGGCAAACTTGCACCATCCTAACATCGTCCAACTATTCCACGTGATCAGCTCGTTGGAATCCTTCTCCCTAGTCATGGAGTTCGTGGCTGGAGGCGACATGCTGGACTACCTGAGTGACTTTGGCTGCATGTCAGAGGGCAGGGCCCGCCACGTCTTCCGGCAGCTGGTGTCAGCGGTGCACTACTGCCACGAGAAGGGCATTGCTCATAGGGACCTGAAGCCACAAAACGTGCTGTTAGACTCTCACATGAACGCTAAACTTATAGACTTTGGACTTGGAGCTCCCTCCAATGTCCATCAACTCAGCACGTTTTGTGGCACTGCCCTTTATACAGCTCCAGAAGTGTTCCTGAACAATACATACGATGGCTGTGCCGTGGACATCTGGAGCCTGGGAGTGCTGCTGTACCAGATGCTTACCAACACCATCCCTTTTGTGGATATCGGCGTGAAAGAGCTGCTGGAGAGATTAGGCCGTGAGCAATATGATATGCCATCTTATCTATCCTTCGAAGTAGAAAACCTCCTCAAAAAAATGCTAACACCCAAACCTGAGCAGAGAGACAATCTGAAGAACATCATGCCAGATCCATGGCTAAACATGGACCAAAAGGAAGAATTGAAGCCGTATGTTGAGCCACCCAGGGATGTCATAGATCCCTGGGTAATAGAACAGATGGTGAATCTGGGCTTTAATCAGGAAGACATCAAGGACACACTGTCAAGCAACACATACAATAACATCATGGCCACGTATTATATCTTACACACCCAAAGACCAAAATATCGTACTATCAAGGTAAAGCCCTTTCATCCTCCTGAGCTCCAGAGCCGCAGCCCCTCCCCAACCCAGGAATTTCAACCAGAGTCGTCCGGTTCCCAGAAGGCAGAGCAGCAGCCTGTGGACCACAAGCCAGGTCAGGAGGCCCAAGAGTCTGGCGGTCCTTCAGCCTTCCTGGAGTCCAGCACCGCCATTACTGAGTCCAGGACCATCATCCCCCCATCCAGCACAGGAGCCAAGACTGGCAGTCCTGAGCGCAGCTGGGGGCCCAGGAACGCCACTCTCGAGCTCCCCCCTCCCCGGTACTGCTGGGGCTCCAGGACCTCCACGCCCGAGCACAGACCAGGCTCCAGGACCTCCACGCCCGAGCACAGACCAGGCTCCAGGACCTCCACACCCGAGCACAGACCAGACTCCAGGACCTCCACGCCCGAGCACAGACCAGGCTCCAGGACCTCCACGCCCGAGCACAGACCAGGCTCCAGGACCTCCACGCCCGAGCACAGACCAGGCTCCAGGACCTCCACGCCCGAGCACAGACCAGGCTCCAGGACCTCCACGCCCGAGCACAGACCAGGCTCCAGGACCTCCACGCCCGAGCACAGACCAGGCTCCAGGACCTCCACGCCCGAGCACAGACCAGGCTCCAGGACCTCCACGCCTGAGCACAGACCAGGCTCCAGGACCTCCACGCCTGAGCACAGACCAGGGTTCAAGACTGCCATTCCCGAGCTCAGCCCTGGTTCCAGCATCATCATCCTTAGTTCAGCACCCCAGTGTCACCCTGGGAACTCTCTCTCCAGCCACAGTACCACCAGCAGCAGTGGAAAACCAGAAGAAAATAAACAGGGCCGGTGGCGCGTGGCTAGGAGGTGCTTGAACTTTTTTAGGAAGATCTTCTGCCTACCACCCAAAAAGGGGCACTGTAAACGCAGTCACATAAAGCCCCTTTAGATTCTGGTAGGAAAAGGCAGGGCTAGAACAAGACTCACCACCTTGGAGGATGGCCTGGAGCCTCCTGGCAGACAAGAGGAGCGACCACCCTTGCTGCAGGTCTACCACTTCGGCTCCCAGCTGGGTACAACTTCAGAGACAACGGTTTTTCCTTGGGCCCTTCTTCCCTCCCCTGCTCTGTGGGAAGGGGATGGATGGTTCTTATGAAAGTGTTTGCTTTTCTAAACCTTTCAATAAATGTCTTGCTTCAGAAAGATGTATTGGGTACTCTTGTTTTGCATCTTCCAGTCTGAGGAGTGTGGAGTGATGTAATACTTGAACTTAATTGGCACAACTCTGCACCTTTGCATGGTGTACCCTCTTGGTCTTCTGTTCCCTTGGCTTTGAACCCTCAGCTCCCTTGTCCATTTCTCCTTTGTGGCAGGATGGTGGTGCTTGCTCACATAGCACACATGCTGCCTTCTTCCTGTGGATGCTCAATTGGAAGGAATCACAGTTGGTCCAAGTCGGTTATGGCAACCACTCCCCTCCCCCAAGCCCCTGCTAGCGACTGGATGAGGCAAGGACTCATGACACCGTTTTGGCCAATGAGATATTACAGGAAGTCCACAGGGGCTTCTGTGAGAGATTCTCCTTCCTGGGCACTCAGTGATGTCAACAGGAATCATCTCCCCTGACCTGTTGGCTTTGCCTCCTTCCCTCTGTGCTGGCGTCATTCTCAAGTGGTCTTTCCCTTTATGAAAGCAAGATGCCCGCCAACCGCGACCGGATTAAGTCATATTCTGTCAGCCAACGGAAATAGAGCATCTCTTCCCCCATGATTCCAGCACTGTCTAAAGATGTGTATCTCTAAAGTGACATTAGCTGCCAACCGCCCTGCATCCCATTCTTCTTAGAGGTCAGAGCATGGTTGGGTCACCATCATTGGTGAGAATGGAACATTTCTCTGAAGTGCATTGGAGCACAGAGCAGGAATAAACCCAATAGTTTAACACTCCATTCAGCACAATTCGTAAAGCACTAGATTCTACCACCAGCTCAGCTGAATCAAAGAATGGAGTCTAGAGGAATGGCGGCAGCGATGTAGTCTTCTTGAGTTCTCCTCTGGAACTAACCACAAAGGACTCTCTGCTCATCACACAGAATAGCTAAGAGGCTCATACAAGGATTACTCAAAAGTGGGAAACTAGGAGAGCAGGGGAAGAGGGAAGGGAGCAGAGTGGAGACGGGGACTGCATCCGTGGCTGCGGAGACGTGGGGGCCTGAGGACACAGAACAGAGATTACAAGAGCCAGGAGGTGGGCTCTTTCTCTAGTCCGACAGCTGATCTCTCCTACAGAGACAGTAGCTTATCCCATGTTTGAGGCAGTAACCTCATCGGAGATCTCCAGCTGGGCCCTAGGTCAAACAAAAAAGCAAAAGCCATACCTGGGCCCCTTCCCTCACTCTCCCACAGCAATCCTAGCCCCGCCCTTCCAGAGTCTCTAGCTGGTCCCTGTACTGAGGAGTATGTCAGATGACAGAGGAGCCGTAGTGCTCAGGACCTGGAAAAAGCCACTTTGCAACTATCACCTAGGGAAGAGGCTGGGAAGAGTGTGACACTGCTGGGCTGAAAGATGGCAGACACCTCCCTTCCCAGCCCCCCCCTTTTCTGGGCTGCTGCTGCGGCAAGACAATTATAGCTGCAGAGACACATGCAGGGGTTAACAGCTGGGGGCAGAGGCAGCTCTGGGCTTTCAGTGGCTCAGAAATCTCAAGCCCTCCACACCCCTGACGGAAGAAGTGCCCTAAGACTCAGGAGACCTGTGCACAGAGAAGAAGCCCACCTCCCAGTGGCTGGTTGTGGTGCTCTCAGTGCTCGTATGTGCAGGCGAGAGCAGAAAGTGCACTGACTTTGTAGAAACTACCAACCACACCTCATAGTCCCACTCATCTAGAACTGCAGTGCCAGGGTCACTCACTCTGGGCGCCAGATGTCCAGATCTGCCTGCACAAGACGCAGAGGACTCTTTGTACAACAGAGGACAACCTGGAGATTGTTTGGTGGGCTTAAGGCAAAAAGTTTTGTTTTTTTGTATGACTATCATTTTTAGCATATATTATATGTACATATACATACATTTCCCCCTCTTTCTCTCTTCTTTTTTCTCTTCCCTGCCCTACTTTTCCACCCTCTTTCCATTTTTCTGTATTGATTTGTGTGTGTGTGTGTGTGTGTGTGTGTATGTATTTTTGATATTTTTGCCTGTGTTGAGTGTGCATTGTGAATTCTTTTTACATGTGAGTGTATTTGTTTTTTTCTTTGCTGTTGTTGTTGTTGTGCTTGTTGATTTGTTTTGTTCTGAAATTGCCCTACACCAGGGCCTTACAACATATCCAGAGACCAACTACAGACCAAACCAGAGTATTACCGGGTTTGACCTACAAGTGACACACCCAGAGGGAATTCTCTACAGGCACAGGAGCCCAGAGGGCTAAGTCTCATCTGGGCCGTCAACCCTCATACAGCGGCTCATCCATGGAGGGCAGAAACAATTTTCACAACTAGACAGCCTAAAAGTCAATCCCACCTACTCACAAGCCAAAAGCAATTAAAGCTCAACTTTAACAGGAGAACAAACACAACACAAGGGTCACCTTTAGAGCACACGCACAGGATAATAGGGAAGTGGTACAAGTCAAATATAAAGGACACATACTACATAAGACCACCCAGCAAAGACTGAGAACCCTAGGGGATCTACCAAATACATCAAAGCAAACACAGAGAGTCAGACAGAATGAGGAAACAAAGAAAAATGTCCCAAATAAAAGAACAGAAGAAACCTCCAGAACTGGAACCAAATGAAATAGAGGTAACCAACCTATCAGAGACAGAGTTCAGACCATTGATGATAAGAATGTTTAAGAAGTTTAGTAATGACATAAGGAAGGATAAAGAGATCATAAATAAAAACCAGTTGAAACTAAAGAGTACAGTAACTGAAATAAAGAACACAGAACACACTTGAAGGAATTGCCAGCCGGTTAAATGAGGCAGAGGATCGAATCAGAGATCACCCAAGAGGAACAACAAAAAGAAAAGAGAATAAAAAACAATGAAGAGGGTTTAAGAGACCTCTGGGAAAACATCAAGCACAACAACATGCGCACCATAGGAATACCAGAAAGTGAAGAGAGGGAACAAGGGATCGAGAACATATTTGAACTAATAATGACCGAAAACTTCCCTAACCTGGTGAAGGAAACCGACATACAAGCCTAGTAAGTGCAGAGAGTTCCAACCAAGATGAACCCAAACAGGCCCGTACCAAGACACATTATAGTTAAAATGGCAAAGGTTAAAGACAAAGAATCCTAATGGCAGCAAGAGAAAGACAGCGGGTTACATACAAGGGAACTCCTAGACTATTAAATGACTTTTCCACAGAAACTTTGCAGGCCAGACAGGAGTGGCAGGAGGTACTCAAAGTGATGGAACACAAAGGCCTACAACCGAGATTGCTTTATCCAGCAAGGCTATCATTTAAAATTGAAGGAGAGATGAAGAGCTTCCCAGCAAAGAATAAGCTAAAGGAATTCATTACCACCAAGCCAGCAATGCAGAAAATGTTAAAAGGGCTTCTGTAAACAGAAGAAAGATGAAGACAATCTAACTAATGAAGACCAGAAATACAAATAACAAAATGGCAATAACTATGTACCTATCAAGAATCACTGTAAATGTAAGTGGATTAAATGCTCCAATCAAGAGACATAGGGTGGCTGAGTGGATAAGAAAAGAAGACCCTTGCATATGCTGTATACAAGAGACTCATCTCAGATCAAAAGACACACACAGGCTGAAAGTGAAGGAATGGAGTTAAGATATTTCATGCAAATGGAAATGAGAAAAAAAGCTGGAGCAGTAATACATCTGACAAAATAGATTTTAAAATGAATAATATATTAAAAGATAAAGATGGGCACTACATGATAATAAAGGGATCGATTCAACAAGAGGACATAACCCTAGTAAACATCTATGCACCCAACATACCAGCACCTACATATATAAAACAGATATTGACTGACATAAAGACAGAGATCAAAAGACAGAGATAACAGTATCATAGTAAGAGACTTCAACACACCTCTGACAACAAGGGACAGGTCCTCCAGACGGAAAATAAATAAGGAAACAGTGGCCTTAAATGGCACATTGGACCAGTTGGATTTAATTGACATTTTCAGAGCATTTTTACCCCAAAGCTGCAGAATACGCATTCTTCTTAAGCACACATGGAACATTTTCCAAGATAGACCACATGTTATGCCACAAAACAAATCTCAAAAAAGTTTAAGAAAATTTAAATCATACCAAGTGTCTTCTCTGACCACAGTGCTATGAAATTAGAAATCAACTCCAGGAAAAAAACTGGAAGACACACAAATACATCGAGGCTGAATAACATACTACTAAGTAATGAATGGGTCAACAATGAGACTAAGGAAGAACTCAAAAGATATCTTGAGATAAACGAAAATGAAAACATAATGACCCAAAATCTATGGGATGCAGTGAAAGCAGTCGTAAGAGGGAAATTCATAACAATGCAGGCCTACCTAAAGAAACAAGAAAAATCACAAATCAACATTTTATCCTTACACTTAAGGGATCTGGAAAAAGAACAGCAAAGTAAGCCCAAAGGGAGCACAAGGAAGGAGATAATAAAGATCAGAGTGGAAGTAAATGAAAAAGATACCAAAAAAAAAAAAAAACAAAAAAAAAAAACCCACAAAAAACAAAACATCAATGAATCCAAGAGCTGGTTTTTCGAGAAGACAAACAAATTTGACAAACCTTTAGCCAGACTCATCAAAACAAAGAGGGAGAGGACTCAAATTAATAAAATCAGAAATGAAAGAGGAGAAGTGACAACAGACATCACAGAAATACAAAAGATTTTAAGAAATTACTATGAGCAACTATATGCCAACAAATTAGACAATATGGAAGAAATGGACAATTTTCTAGAAGCATACAACCTTCCAAGGCTGGCTCAAGAAGAAACGGAAAACCTGAATAGACTGATTACTACCAAGGAAATTGAATCAGTAATCAACAAGCTCCCAACAAACAAAAGCCCTGGACCAAATGGCTTTACAGGTGAATTTTACAAAACATTCAAAAAAGAATTATCAACTATTCTCCTCAAACGATTCCAAACAATCCAGAAGGGGGGATGGCTCCCAAACCCTTTTTACGAGGCCACTATCACCCTGATCCCAAACACAGACAAAGATATTACAAAAAAGAAAACTACAGGCCAACATCCCTAATGAACATAGATGCAAAATCCTCAACAAAATATTAGCAAACAGAATTCAGCAACACATTAAAAAGATCATACACCATAATCAAGTGGGATTCATTCCTGGTATGGAAAGTTGGTTCAACATCCACAAAATCAATTAATGTGACACATCACATTGACAAAATGAAAAATAGAAATCATATGATCATATCAATAGATGCAGAAAAAGCATTTGACAAAATCCAGCAGCACTTATGATAAAAACTCTTAAGAGGGACCACATCTCAACATAATAAAGGCCATATATGATAAACCCAGAGCTACCATCATACTCAATAGGGAAAAGCTAAATTCCCCTTTCCCATTCCCCTTAGGATCAGGAACAAGGCAAGGTTGCCCACTTTCTCCACTTCTATTCAACGTAGTTCTAGAAGTTCTAGCCACAGCAATGAGACCAGAAAAAGAAATCAAAGGCATACAAATTGGTAAGGAGGAAGTAAAATAGTCATTACATACCGATGACATGATACTATATATAGAGAACCCCAAAGGGTCCACCAAAAGCTATTAGAACTGATACATGAATTTAGTAAAGTAGCAGGATACAAAATTAATATTCAGAAATCAGTTGCATTTGTATATACCAATAATAAAATACCAGAAGGAGAAATTAAGAAAACAGTCCCGTTTACAATTGCTTCAAAGACTATAAGATACCTAGGAATAAATTTAACCAAAGAAGTAAAAGACCTGTGCTCAGAAAATTATAAGACACTGAAGAGAAAAATTAGAGAAGATACCAATACATGGAAACACATACCATGCTCATGGATAGGAAGAATTTATATTGTTAAAATGTCTATATTGCCTAAGACAATATACAGATACAATGCAATTCCTGTCAAACTTCCGAGAACATTTTTCACAGAAATAGAACATATAATGCTAAAATTTATATGGAATCATAAAAGACCCTGGAAAGCCTTGGAAATCTTGAGATATAAGAATAAAGTGGGAGGTATCATGATACCTGACATCAAATTATACTACAATGCTATAGTAATCAAAACAGCATGATACTGGCATAAAAATAGACACATAGATCAATGGAACAGAATAGACAGCCCAGAAATAAATCAATGCCTATATGGTCATTTAATGGAAGCAAGAATTTATGTTGGGATAAAGACAGTCTGTTCAATAAATGGTGCTGGGAAAGCTGGACAGGCACATGCAAAAAAATGAAGCTGGACCACCTCCTTACACCATATATAAGAATAAATTCAAAATGGATTAAAGACTTAAATATAAGATCTGAAACCATAAAACTCCTAGAAGAAAATATAGGAAGAAAGTTTAGAGACATTACCCGGAGTAATATTTTTACTGCTATATCCCCTAGGGCAAGGGAAGTAATAGAAAAAAATAAACATACGTGATTACGTCAAACTAAATGTTTTTTCCCAGCAAAGGAAACCATCAATAAAACAGAAAGGGATCCTACTGAATGGGAGAAAATAATTGTCAATGACATAGCTGATAAGGGGTTAATATCCAAAATTTATTTAAAAAACTCATTCAACTCAACTCCAAAAAACAAACAACCCAATAAAAAAAATGAGCAGAGGACATGAAGAGACATTTTTCTAAAGAGGACATACAGAGGGCAAACGGACATATGAAAAAATGCTCAATAATCATTAAAGAGATGCAGCCTCAACAATCATTAAAGAGATGCAAATAAAAACCACAATGAGATACCACCGCACCTCAGTTAAAATGGCTATCATCAATAAATCAACAAACAATCGCTGGTGAGGATGTGAAGAAAAGGGATCCTTCGTGAACTGCTGGTGGGATTGCAGATTGGTGCAGCCACTACGGAAAACAGTATGGAGGTATCTGAAAAAATTGAAATGGAACTACTGTTTGACCCAGCAATTCCACTCTTGGGTATCTATCCAGAGGATTCCAAAATACTAATTTGAAAAAAATCTATGCACCCCTATGTTTATTGCACCACTATTCACAATAGCCAAGACATGGAAACAACCAAAATGCCCATCGGTAGATGACTGGATTAAGAAACTGTGGTACATTTATACAACGGAGCTTTATGCAGTCATAAAGAAGAACGAAATCTTACCATTTGTAATGATATGGATGGACCTAGAGAACAGTATGCTAAGTGAAATAAGTCAGACAGAGAAAGACAAATACTATATGATCTCACTTATATGTGCAATCTAAAGAATAGAATAAATGAACAAACTAATCAGAAACAGTCTCAGAGACATAGAGGAAAAACCGAGGGTTGCTAGATGCAAGGGGGGGTGGGGATAAGAGGGGAAGGTGAAGGGATTAGAAAGCACAATTAGTAACCACAAGATTGTCATGGGGATACGAAAGTCAATTTGGGGAACATAATCAATAATGTTGTAAAGATTTTGTAGGGTATCCAATGGACACTTGTCTTATTAGGGAGACCACTTCAGGGATGCTATAGATCCCTGATCACTGCACTGTACATCTGAGGCTGAAGCTGAATAATAATGAATGTCAACTATAATTTTATACATATATATATATATATATATATATATATATATATATATATATACACACATATATATGTATATATATTCACAAAGAGTGGAGTACAGCATAAGGAATAGAGACAGTGGAAATGTAATGGCTGTAGGTGATGTCAGAGGGACAGTAGATTGGGGGAGGGAGGTTATCACTTTGTGAGGGGTATAAATGATAAATGTCTAACAATTACAGTGTTTTGTACACATGAAACTAATAAAAAAATGAAAAAAACTTAAAAAGGATGGAAAAAGATTTATCATGCAAACATTAATTTAAAACAGGAATAGCTATATTAATAGTAGATAGATAAAGTAGACTTTAGAGCAAAGAAAATTACTAGAGACAAAGAGGGACAACACATAATGATAAAAGGATTAATCCACCAAGATAATATAGCAATCTAAATGTATGTGCACCAAACATCAGAGCTTCAAAACATGTAAGCAAAACTCACAGAAATAAAAGGAGAAACAGACAAGTCCACAATTATTGTTGGGAGTTTTAACATATAATTCTCAGCAATTGATAGAACTACAGGGCAGAAAATCAGAAAAGATATAGAAGAATTGAACAAAACCACCAACCAAGAGGATTTAAAGGACCTTTATAGAAAACTCCATCTAAGAACAGAATATATATACTTTTCTAGTGTCTAGGGTAAAGCATATTCTGGGTCATAAAGTAAACCTTAACAGATCTGAAGTCTCCATCAACCTAACACCATATATTTGCTCCACCCTGGTGACTGATTACCTGAGACCCTACCCAACACAAGTTTTAGGTACTTCCAATCCCTTTCCAGTGGCTTTTATGTACAAACACCCGGTCTTGGCTCATGATGCTGACTTCCCTAAAATCTCTCAAAGGTTCACAAAACCCAAACAAGAAGCATCTGGCTTCGCCATGTCCCGTACCTCTTACTGAGTAGGCCTAAGCCCAGCACTAGTGGCATCCACCTTAGTTTGTGGCTTGGCCTCTCAAGGCATCTCCAAGCCCAGTGCAGGTGTCACCCATCAGTGGATTACTCTGTGCTTCATGCCAGGTGGCCCCAGGCACAGCACAGCCTGTGGCTGAACTTGGCCTGCAGTGGGTCCCCACCCAGGAGGCCTGGGGTTTGCATGCCCAGTGACCAGCTTCAGACCGAGCCAGAGCATCACCTGGTCACCTCCAAGGATGACACACCAAAAGGGTAGGCACCAGTGCCCTGCTAAAGCAAATCCTGCTCCATAGGGTCAGTCCCTGCACCACAGCTCTTCCACTGTAGTCACGGCCAGTCCTCACAAACATTCAGCCCACAGGTCCATCCCTCCTACTGATGTGCAAACGGCAACGAAGTCTCAACTACAACAGGAGGGCACACAAGGGACATACCTGGAGCACCCAGCTCAGGTGATCAGGGAGACTTCACCACTAGGCAGTCACCCTATCTTTTGATTGGAACATTTAATCCATTTACATTTAAAGTATGTGTTGGTAGATATGTAGCTATCTACATATAAGCTTAGTGCCAGGCTTAGCCTGCTCAGCCAGAGGTATGGGACAAACCAAAGCCAGATGCTGGTTTGTGAACCTTTGAGAGATTTTAGGAAAGTCCATAGCATGAGCCAAGACAGATGGTTTGTATGGAAAAGCCACTGGAAGTGTCTTGAGAGTACCTGCAATTTGGGTGGTGTGGAGTCTCAGGGACTCTCCAGGGTGGGGAGAACTAAGGGTGTTAGCTAGGTTGATGGAGATGCAGATACGGTGGCTGCCTGTGTATGCATGCTGGGATGGGGGAGGGCTCAGCAAAGAAACAATGGCTTCCTCCAGCTTCTCTGTCCAAGAGAAAGCTACCTCTTCAACCCTCACACTGAAGCCAGACAACTCAGTTCCTCCCTGTATATCCCTGGTGTCTTTTGAGCTGCTGCCCCAGCACTGGAGCTCAGAGCACGTGAGTCCATCAGCTCGTAAGTCCGTGCGTGGGCCCTTTAAGAGGAGCACCTAGGACTGCAGACACCGTCTCACTCAGCCACAATATCCACTGTTTTCACAGTCAGAGTTATGGGAACTTCTTTCACCAGCACTAGAACCCTGGGATAGGGAGCCTGGTGTGGGGCTGGGACCTCGCGTTCCTCCAGGGAGGGGAAATCTCTGCACCTGCAAAATCCCTCACAATTTTTAATGGTCACATGCAAATGTGGGACCAGCCCATTCTGTATCTCTGCCCCTCCTACCTAGTCTTGAGGTAGCTTCTTTTGTATGTCCTCAGTTGTTGGTCTTTGGGTCAGTTAGACTTCAGGTGATTCTCATGATGGTTGTCCTGTAATTTAGTTGTAATTTCGACGTGGTCGTGAGAGGAGGTAAGCTCAGCATTTACCTACTCAGCCATCTTGACCAGTAGACTTTGAAGTAGACTTTAAAACAAAGGCTATAACAAGAGACAAAGAAGGACTCAGTAATCCCAATTCTGGGTATTTATCCAAAGAAGCCCAAAATGCTACTTTGAGGGGACGTGTGCATCCATGTTCATTGCAGCACTGTTTATAGGACCAAGATGTGGAGGCGGTCTAGGTGTTCATCGATAATGGAGTATTGCTTGGCTATGTAAGGGAATGGGCTCTTGCCACTTGCAGCAGGATATTGTGCTGAGTGGAGTATGTTAGAAAGAGAAAGACAGATGCAATGTGATTTAGCTTACATGTGGAATTGAAAGAACAAAATCAATAAACAAAAAAACCAGAATCAAACTCATAGACACAGACAACAATTTGATGCTTGCAAGGTAAGAGGGGAGTTAAGGGTGCGTGAAAAAGTGGAAGCCATTAAGAAGTATAAATTGGTGTTACAAAGTAGTCATGGGGATGTAGGGTATAGCATAAGGAATATAGTCAGTAATATTGTAATAACTATATATGGTGTCATATGAGTACTAGATTTATCAGGGTGATAGATGGGAGAGGTTTGGGGGCAGGGTGAAAAAGGTGAAGGGATTAAGAGGTACAAATTGGTAGTTACAAAATAGTCATGGGATATAAAGTAAATCATACGGAATATAGTCAGTAATATGGTAATAACTATGTCTAGTGCTACGTGGGACTTGACTAGTCAGGGGGATCACTTCTTAAATAACATAAATGTCTAACTACTATGTTGTACACCTGAAATTAATATAGAATAATACTGAATATCAAATGTTCTTAAAATGGGGGGGAAAGGTGAAGGGTAATAAGAGGTTCAAATTTCCAGACATAAAACAAATTAGTCATGTAATGTACAGCATAGATAATATAATCAATAATATTGTGATAGTGTGATATGGTATCAGATGGTTGCTGGACTTATTATGGTGATCACTTCTTTAGGTATATAAATGCTGAATAACCATGGTGCACACCTGAAACTAATATAATATTGTATGTTAGCTATATTTTAATAAAAAACCTTAAGAAAAATCAAATCTTAACACATAAAAATAATTGAAGTCATATAGTATATGTATTCTCACCAGAATGTAATAAAACTAGAAACTAATAACAGAAAGATGGCAGGAAAATCTCCAAACTCTTGGAAACAAAATAATGTACAAGCCTCTTCAATAAATGGTGCTGGCAGAATTGGATAGCTACGTGCAAAAGAATGAAACTGGACTGCTATCTGTCACCATGTACCAAAATTAATTCAAAATGGATCAAAGACTTAAGCATAAGACCTGACACAATAAACTGCATAGAAGAAAACATAGGTACTAAATTTATGGACCTTGGGTTCAAAGAGCATTTTATGAATTTGACTCCAAAGGCAATGGAAGTAAAAACTAAAATAAACGAATGGGATTATATGAAACTGAAAAGCTTCTGCACAGCAAAAGAAACTATTGACAAAATAATGAGGCAACCAACTGAATGGGAGAAGATTTTCGCAAACAGTTCCTCTGATAAGGGGCTAATATCCAAAATATACAAGGAACTCATGAAACTCAACAACAAAAAAACAAACAACCCAATTGAAAAATGGACAGAGGACCTGAAGAGACATTTCTCCAAAGAGGATATACAAATGGCAAATAGACATATGAAAAAATGCTCAACATCGCTAATCATCAGAGAAATGCAGATGAAAACCACAATGAGATATCACCTCACCCCAGTCAGAATGGCTTTCATCAACAAAACAAATAGTAACAAGTGTTGGAGAGGCTGTGGAGAAAAAGGAACTCTCACACACTGTTGGTGGGAATGCAGACTGGTGCAGCCGCTATGGAAGGCAGTGTGGAGGTTCCTCAAAAAATTACGAATAGAATTACCATATGACCCAGCAATCGCTCTCCTGGGTATCTACCCCCAAAATATAAAAGCATTTCTCTATAGAGACACGTGTACGCCAATGTTCATTGCAGCTTTGTTTACGGTGGCCAAGACATGGAAACAACCAAAATGTCCTTCGATAGATGAATGGATAAAGAAGTTGTGGTACATATACACAATGGAATACTATTCGGCGTTAAGGAAAGATGATATAGGAGCATTTGTGACAACATGGATGGATCTTGAAAGTATAATGCTAAGTGAAATAAGTCAGACAGAAAAAGCAGAGAACCCTATGATTTCACTGATATGTGGTATATAAACCAAAAAGAACAAGACAAACAAATGAGAAACAAAAACTCATAGACACAGACAATAATTTAGTGGTTACCAGAGGGTAAGGGGGTGGGGGGTGGGTGATGAGGGTAAAGGGGATCAAATATATGGTGATGGAAGGAGAACTGACTCTGGGTGGTGAACACACAATGGGATTTATAGACGATGTAATACAGAATTGTACACCTGAAATCTATGTAAATTTACTAACAATTGTCACCCCAATAAATTTAATTAAAAAAAAAGAAAAGAAAAAAAAATAACGTACAAGAACTTTAAAATAATCCATGGATAAAAGAATAAATATCAAAGGAAATTTTAACAATCTACAAATGAATGAAAACGAAAAATACAACATATCAAAATTTGAGAGATGCAGTTAAAGCAGTGCCGAGAGGGAAATTTATAGCACTAAATGTTTACATTAGAAAATAGGAAAGATTAATAATCTAAGTTCCCACCTCAAGAAACTAGAACAATAAAAATAAACCTAAAGCAAAAAGAATTTAAGAAATAAAGCTAAGAGCACAGATCAATGAAATTAAAAGAGAGAGAGAAAATTACTGAAACAAAAAGCTGTTTCTTTGGATAAAAATCAATAATTTGACAAAACTCTAGCAAGACTGACAAAACATCGAAATTACAATATTAGGATTAAATGGGGATATCACAACAGATCATGCAGCTATTAAAAGGATAATAAGGGAATACTACAAACAACTTTACACTACTGGAGTTAGAAGAAATGGACCAATGTTTTGAAAATCACAAACTACCAAACCTCAGCCAAGGTGAAGTAGATAACCTTAATAATCTTATAACTAATAAAGAATTTGAATTTGTAATTTAAAATCCCTCAAAAAAAATCTCCCTAATGGTTTCACTGGAGAATTTTACCTAACATTAAAAAAATCAACACAATCTCTTTTAGAATATGAAAGAGAAAGGTTTACTTCCTAACTCATTTAATGAGGCTAGTATTATTCTCATACCAAATACAAAGACAGCTCAGAAAAAAAATCTACAGATCAATATCTCATGAATTTAGACACTAGAACTCTCAAATTTTTTTTAGCAAATCAAATCCAACAATGTATAAAAAGAATAATATACCATGACCAAGTGGAATTTATTCAAGGTATGCAGGACTGGTTCATTATTTGAAAATCAATTAATGTAATCAATTATTGTATTTTAAAAATATATACTTAGGTATAAGTCTAGCAAAATATGAATAGAATCTATCTAATGAAAATTACAAAATTGTGAGGAAATAAATTTAAAAAGCCCTAAACGCGGGAGCTAGGTACCTAGGGTAGGTAGGTGGGCCGGGTTGAGCCGGCTCTGGTCCCGACCTCGCTTCCTTCTCCTATTGCGCCTCGGGGCCCACGATGCGGCAATACCAGACCTGGGAGGAGTTCAGTCGAGCGGCCGAGAAACTCTACCTCGCCGACCCTATGAAGGCAAGTATGGTTCTCAAAAATAGACATGCTGATGGGAGTTTGTGTATGAAACTAACAGATGATTTAGTTTGTTTGGTGTATAGAACAGACCAAGCTCAAGAAGTAAAGAAGATGGAGAAATTCCACAGTCAACTAATGTGACTTTTGGTAGCCAAGGAATCCCACAGTGTTGCCATGGAAACAGACTGACGGGTTTGAAATGAAAACTGTTTGCCATGTTCTTAGAAGTAAATGTCTTTTGACTTTGAGACAGAAAATACTTTATGTAACTAAGTGGGTTATTCAGAAGACCTGAGATCATTTTTTTGTACTTTTTTTTGTTTGTCTTTGTTTTTGTTTTCTTCCTTTTTTTTCTTTTTGTATTTAAAAAAAATATATTTATTTTAGAGAGCTAGGAATGTAAATGCTTTCAGTTAGAAAGCCTTTATTTATTTTTGGAAATGGAACAAGAAATGCATCTATCTCGGAAGCTTTTCAGATTATTTGATGCAAGGCAAAACATATAATTATTTCTTTTGGTAAATTTGTATCAGTAATTGAAATTGAGATGTCAAGAAAAGCATATCACATTCTTCCTTAAATTTGGTATATCCATCTTTAAAAAACATTAAATGTAACCATTTTTGCTGGATTAATAGATTTCTTTTAGAGCATAAAATTTGTGCTGTTGATGTACAGAATTAACTGTACAGCAGTATAGTGATTATGTACAGTGGTGTCTCGATTGTACCCCAAAGTACTTAGGAAAACAGCTATGCTTTACCTTAAACTTTCCAAATTTAAACAATGTTTTTGAATATAAAGTATTCATAGTATTATCTTGTTGAGCAGACTTACTTTGAATCTAGTTTTCAGCGCTCAAAACATCGAACAGTTCCTTTAAATGCATGAACAGAACGATCACTGATGGACTGAAAGCACCATATTACAGAAACATTTGCCATATATTTCCAGTTTCTCAGAAGGGCTATGGATTATGTAAACTGTTAAATCTTTGCATACCTCTCACCTCCCAGCTCATTTCTCTCTTTGTTTAACCAAGGTGTTAAGCATGACTGGCACAATTTATATTTTCCATTAAACCAAAAGTATGATATTATTTGATATTTATCTTATATCTGTAACCTGAATGTAATGTTCACATGTTGATTTGTACATTAAAATATTTTTTGTTAGGAATTTGTCGTGTTGAACAACATTTTAATATGGAAAGTTCCATTAGCCGTTACAAATTTTGACATGTTTCAGAGAGGTCAGTAAATATTATGTGACTATAAAAAAAAAGAAGCCTAAATATATGGATAAACATACTATGTTCATGGATTAGAAGACTCAACATAGTAAAAATGTTAATTTTCTCTAAATTCATCTGTAGGTTTAACAGAATTCATGTCAAAATCTCATGAAATTTTCTTGTAGACAGAGGCAAGCAATTGGAAAACCAGCTTTGAAGGTTCCCTGAGAGGAGAAACCAGTTTAGTCATTAATTTAACTTAATTACCAAACACTGTGAAAACACTGCTTTTTGACTATATAAACTGCTTTGTAATAGTACACTCCTGAGCCTCATTTCCATGTTTTGGTTCCAGTGCTCCAGGTTTGCAAAACTGTTTTTTTGTTTTTTTTTTTGGTACGTGCACAATATATTTTTATCAATTACTACTTCAGTGATTAATTGGTTTTACATTGGCTATTTCTGAACTTTGGATATTTCATGGTGCCCAACATGGAGCCCAAAGAAGACAAACCCCTGCAACCCCTGGGCCAGTGAGCAAACCAGGTGCCAGTATCCACAGAGCCTTTTGTACTCACTGCTTTTGCACCGACCTTGGAATTCTTGGGCAGTCTCTCTTGAATCCGAGCAGACTCTTCTTGCTCTGAAATATGAGAAGGTTGCAGACTTCCTGTCCGAACAGGCAGGACCAGAATGCTTCATCCAGAACCTGTGTCCAGACAGGCCAGAGGCTCCAGAGCAAAAGTTTACCAGCAAAAGCAGCAGCCTTCTGCTTCTGCCTCCACAATGAATTTACCAGGAGGAGCTGGGAGATAACAGTGAAGTAACACTGGCGTTGGGATCACCTTTTTTTCTTTTATGTGACCACAGAGCTGACCCTTGGTCATGAGATGGGTGATGAAAACGCCTACAGGTGCCAAGATGCTAACATAAATCAGAGAAGCCCATTGGGGAGATATATACATATACATATATATACACACACACACACATATATATATATATACACAAACATATATATATGTGTATATATGTATATATCAGTGAAAATAAAGAATGAAATTCACAGGATCATCTTAATAGATACAGAAAAAAGTTTTGATAAAATTCAACATCCAGTCATGATAAAAAAAATTCTCATTAAACTTGGAATAGAAGGTTATTTCCTTAATTAGATGAAAAACCTACAGCTCACACCCTACTTAATGGTAAAAGACTGAAATGCCTTTCTGCTAAGATCAGAAGTAGGCTAGGCTGTCTACTTTTGCCACTTGTGTTCAACCTTGTACTGGATGTTTTAGACAGGCAAAAAATGAAATGAAATTAAAGGCACCTGTTTGGGAATAAAGAAGTAAAACTGTCTTTATTCACAGATAACATGATCATGTATGTAGAAAATCCTAAGGAATCTGCCCCCATCACACACACAAACTGCTAGAATAATAAATGAGTTCAGTAAAGTCATAGGACACAAGGTCAATATAAAGTTCTTTATCAAATACATGGTTTGGAAATTTTTCCCCTGGCCTGTAATTTGTCTTTTTATCTTCTTATAAATGTGTCTTTCACAAAACAAAGGTTTTTCATTTTGTTGAAGACCAATTTATCATTTTTTTTTTCTTTTGTGGTTCATCGTTTTAGTGTCGTAGCTAAGAACTCTTTGCCTAACCCAAGATCACACAGGCTTTTTCTTGTGTTTTTTTCTAGGAATTTTAAGTTGTAGTTCTTAAAATCAATTGTATTTCTCCACACTAGCAACAAATAATATCAAAAATGGAATTATGAAAATAATTTCATTCATAGTAACATTAAAAAGAATAAAATACTTAGGAAGAAATTTATCAAAAGGCATGTAAGACTTATACACTGAAAATTACAAAACATTGCTGAAATTTAAGAAAATCTAAATATATAGACGTATATGTTCATAGACTCATTATTGTTAAGATGGCAATTCTCCCTAAATTGTTCTGTAGATTCAATACAATTCCTATAAAAATCCTAGAAGGATTTTTGTAGAAATTGTTAAACTGATCCTAAAATTCATGTGAAAATGCAAAGACCAAAAATAGACAAAAGAATTTGGAAAATAAAGGATAGTTGGAGGACTTACACTACCCATCTTCATACTGGCAAAAGGCTAAATATAGATCAGTGGAACAGAATCAAGAGTCCATTGACCCTCGCACTTATGGTCAATTTATTTTTGACTAAGTGTCAAGATAATTTGATAAGGAAAAAGAAGTTTTTTCAACAAATGGTTCTGGTACAATTGGGTATCAACATGCAAAAGGATGAATTTACAACCTTACCTCACACCATATAGGAAGATGAACTGAAAATGGATGACAGGCAAAAATTTAAGAACTACAACTTAAAACTTCTAGGAGAAAACACAGGAGAAAGCCTGTGTGATCTTGCGTTAGGCAAAGAGTTCTTAGCTACGACACTAAAACGATGAACCACAAAAGAAAAAAAAAAGATAAATTGGGCTTCAACAAAATGAAAAACCTTTGTTTTGTGAAAGACATATTTATAAGAAGATAAAAAGACAAATTACAGGCTGGGAACAAATTTCCAAACCATATATTTGATAAAGAACTTATAAATAATTTATAAATAATGATATATAAATAATTCTTACAACTCAATAATAAGAAGACAGTATAATTTTAAAAAATACACTAGAATCCAACAACATGTAATAAGAATTATAAACCATGACCAAGAAGGATTTACTCCAGGAATACGAGGTTGTTTAGCATCCACAAATTAATTAATGTAATATACAATAGCAATAGAATAAAGAACAAAAAAATATATACATAATTACCTCTATAGCTACGGAAAAAGCATTTGAGAAAATCCCAACACCCTTTCATCATAAAAATACTCAACAAAGTAAGAATAGAAAGAAACTTCGTCAACCTGATAAAACATATCTATAAAAAGCCTACAACTAAATAGTGCTTAATGCTGAAAGTATAGATGCATTCCCCCTAAGATCAGAAACAAGAAAAGATGTCCATTCTTGCCACTTGTATTCAATATTTCATTAGAGGTTCTCACCAGGGAAGTTAGGCAAGGAAAAGAATTGAACTGGAAAGGAAAAAGTAAACCAGTATTTGCAGATGACGTAATTTGTATACAGAAAACCTTAAGGAATACACACACACACAAAATTAACAGTACTAATAAATGAGTTCAGCAATGTTGTAGGATACAAGATAAATATGCAAAATTATCAATTGTATTTCTATTCAATTGCAATGAACAATCTTAAAATGAAATTTAAAAAAATTCTATTTATAATATCACCAAAAAGAATAAAATACTTAGGAATCATTTAACAAAAGATGTCTAAAGCATACTCTGGGGCCGGCCTGGTGGCTCAGGCGGTTGGAGTTCGGTGCTCCTAATGCTGAAGGCTGCTGGTTCGATTCCCACATGGGCCAGTGGGCTCTTAACCACAAGGTTGCTGGTTGGACTCCTCGAATCCCGCAAGGGATGGTGGGCTCTGCCCCCTGCAACTAACAACAGCAACTGGATCTGGAGCTGAGCTGCGCCCTCCACAACTATGTTTGAAAGTTCAACAACTTGACTTGGAAAAAATCCTGGAAGCACACACTGTTCCCCAATAAAGTCCTGTTCCCCTTCCCCAATAAAATCTTTAAAACAAACAAACAAACAAACAAACAAAAACAACAACAAAAAAACACTCTGAAAACTACAAAACATGTGAAAGAAATAAAGGAAGACCTAAATATATGGGAAAAGATGTTCCGTTCATGGACTGGAAGACTTAATATTGTTAAATAATGATACTCTCCAAATTAATCTACAGATTCAATACAATCTCTATCAGAATCCCAGCTGGCTTCTTTGTAGAAATTGACAAGTTGATTCTAGATTTCACATGGAATTGGAAAGAACTGAGAATAACCAAAGAATCTTGAAAAAGAACAAAATTAGAGGACTCACACTTGCCAATTTCAAAACTTACTACCAAGCAACAATAATCAAGACTATGTTATTGGCATAAAGAAGAACATATAGCTCAATGAAATAGAATTTAGAGTCCAGAAGTAAGCATACATGTCTATGGTCAACTGAGTTTTGACAAGGGTGCCAGTTTATTCCATGGGAAAATAACAGTCTTCAATAAACAGTTCTGGGAAAACTGGATAGCCACAGGCAAGATAAGTTTGGACCCTTATCTCACACCATATATAAAAATTAGTGAAAAAGATATCAAAGGCCTAAATGTAAGAGTTAAAAGTATAACACTTTAGAAGAAAAATGTAGGGTTAAATCTTCATGATCTCAGATTTGGCAATGGTTCCTTAGCTATGACATCAAAAGAATGAGAAACAAAAATAATTAGATAAATAAGACTTCATTAAAATGAATTTGTGCTTCAAAGGACACTCTCAAGAAAATAAAATGACAACCCAGAGAATGGGTGAAAATATCAGCAAATCTTATATCTGATAAGGGACTGGTATCTAGAATTATATAGAACTTTTATAACTCAATAATAAAAACCAAAAATCCAATTAAAAATTGAGCAAAGGACTTGAATAGGCATTTCTTCAAAGAAGATATACAAATAGTCAATAAACTGCTCAAATGTATTAGTCATTAGGAAAATGCAAATCAAAATAATGAGATACAACATTATATCCACTAGAGTGGCTATAATCAAAAAGTCAAATAATAACAAGTGATGGTGAAGATGTGAAGAAATCAGAACCTTCATACACTGCTGACAGGAGTGTAAAAGAAAGAGTCCCTTTGGAAAACAGTAAGCACAAAATATAAAATGACCACATGACTCAGCAATTACCCTCCTAGTTATAGACCCAACGTACAAGGTCTGACAATTAGGTTTGTGAACTCATCCTAGAAAAAGTGCTACATACCTCATTATTGAATATCACTACGGTCACCTAAGAAGTACTCCCCTTGGGAAGCTATGCACCGACGCCAGCGCCTAGTCCACCCTTCAAAGCAATTTTGGAATTCTTTTTCTGGAATGGCCATCACAGCTGTCGTCGTATTACCCTTGATGTCCTAACTGTCATCAAAATGTCTTCCTTTCACTATTTCCTTTATCTTCAGGTAAAGAAAGAAGTCACTGGGGGCCAGAGCAGGTGAGTAGGGAGGGTGTTCCAATGCAGTTATTTGTTTACTGGCTAAAAACTCCCTCATAGACAGTGCCGTGTGCGCTGGTGCGTTGTCATGATGCAAGAGCCATGAATTGTTGGCGAAAAGTTCAGGTCGTCTAACTTTTTCACTCAGCCTTTTCAGCACTTCCAAATAGTAAACTTGGTGAACTGTTTGTCCAGTTGGTACAAATTCACCATGAATAATCCCTCTGATATGAAAAAAGGTGAGCATCTTGGTTGCAACAAATTTGCGAACTTAATTGTCACACCCGGTAAATGAAAACATGTTCACACACAAATTTGTACATAAATGTTCATAGCAGCATTATACATAATAGCTCCAAACTGGAAACAATCCCAATGGATAAACAAATATGGTAACAATGGAATATTATTCATCATGAAATATTATTTATTGATAAAAAGTAATAAAGTCCTGATATAAGCTATAACATGGATGAACCTTGAAAATGTTATAAGTGAAAGTAGCCAGATAAAAATGTTTACTCACGAAATGTCCAGAAAAGACATTTTTATAGAGATAGAAAACAGGTCAGTGTTTTCCTGGGGCTGAGGTTGGGAGTGGTGATGACTGCGAATGGTCACAGGGAAACTTGTTAGAATATGGAAATATTCTAAAATAATTGTGGTGAGGGTTGCATAACTCTATAAAGTGACTAAAAATCATTGAATTGTATGCTTATCATTGGTGAATTTTATGGTATAAATATCTCAATAAAGCTGAGAAGAAAACAATAACTAGCAAATGGCAGTGGGTGTAAGGCACAGATGAAATAAGTTTGGCAATATATAAATAACTATTGAAGCTAAGTGATGGATACTGGGGATTTGTAGTGTGTTGAATTGCGTCCCCTAAAAAGGTATGTTAAAGTCCTAACCTCTAATACTTACCATTGTGACCTTATTTGGAAATAGGGTTTTTGGAGATGTAACCAAATTAAAATGAAGTCATAAAAGGAGAGGGAGATTTGGAGACACAGAGACACAAAAGGAGAAAACATCTGGTGAAGACGGAGGCAGAGATTGGAGTTATACTGCCACAAACCAAAACACCAAGGATTGCTGGGATTCACCTGATGCTAGGAAGGAGCAAGGAAAGATACTTCCCTAGAGTCTTCAGAAGGAGCAAGGCCTTGCTGACATCTTGACTTTGGACTTCTAGCCTCCAGAACTGTGAAGAATAAATTTTTGTTGTTTCAAGCAATCCAATCTGTGGTAATTTGTCATGGCAACCCTAAGAAATGAATACAGGGTTTTTTTTATACTATTCTACTTTTCTGTATGTTTAAAATTTTTCGTAGTAAAATGTTTTCGTTTTTGTTTTTTTAAAAAAACATTACAAGCCAACTCAGTGGCCTTTTTGTTAGAGAACACTGGGGAGTGGTGGAGACTGTGGCAGGTGCCTACAGAGGGACACATGCCCTGTCTAAAGGGGATCTCTCAGTTCCAGTGATTGTGGCACTGTGGAATAAGCACCCGTTGGCCAGTGATGCCAAGGTTTCCAATTTGTCAAAAGAAACTGGGAGAACATATTTTTCTGTGCAACCTCCTGAATTTGAAATGTTTGAAAATTTTAAAAACTTGTGAGGGTGTGTGTGTGTGTGTGTGTATTTTAATTCTTTAAATCCCTTCATAAAAGTAAAATAGAGTAGGATAACACAAATAACACTACTCCCTTCCCCTCCCCCACAGTCCGTGTTTGGGCCAACTATTTCTGCTGGTTGGATCTGATCCTCACTTAACACTGGGAATACAGGTTTCTTAAGTGCCTACAATGTATCAAACGCTAAGGAGGCATTTTATAGGCTGTATTTCACATAGTCATCATGAGGTAGATATTCACGAGGAATTTTTTTTTACACAGGAGAAAACTGAGGCAAAAGAGTTTGCATGTGCTCTCTCTATTCCACCATAAGCGATGAATTGTTTTGAAAGGTCTGTATCAACTGGTCAAAAGAATGAACTCTGGAATCAGATCTGGACTCAAGACTCAGCTCTTAAGTTAAACACTGTATGACTGTGGACAAGATATTTAAACTCTTCGAGTCTTAGTCTCCTCATGTGTAAAACGGGGATGATATCAATGCTTAATTTGGGGCTATTGAAGGATTAAATGAGACAGTGTATGTAAAGTGTTTAGCCTGGGTCCTGAAAATACAACTAGAAACTAGTAGATGCAAGCTATCATTAGTGTTTTTAAATACTATTGCTAGGTGCAATGATTTGTTTCCTTAATATAACTTCCCCCTAGCACATTCAAAATTACTGATTATAAAAACCCAACCCAAAAATGCTCAACCTCACTAATCATTAGAGAAATGCAAGTAAAAATCACAATGAGATATCACCTTACTCCAGTCAGAATGGCTATCATCGATAAATCAACAAACAACAAGTGCTGGTGAGGATGTGGAGAAAAGGGAACCCTCGTGCACTGCTGATGGGATTGCAAATTGGTACAGCCACTATGGAAGTCAGTATGGAAGTATCTCAAAAAACTGGAAACAGAACTACCTTATGACCCAGCAATTCCACTCTTAGGTATCTAGCCAGAGAAATCCAAAACACTAATTCTAAAAAATTTATGAATCTCCATGCTTATTGCAGTGTTATTCACAATAGCCAAGACATGGAAACAACCAAAATGCCCATCGGTAGATGACTGGATTAAGAAACTGGTACATTTATACAATGGAGTATTACTCAGCTACAAAGAAGAATGAAATCTTACCATTTGCAACAATATGGATGGACCTAGAGAACATTATGCTATGTGAAATAAGTCAGAGAGAGAAAGACAAATACCATGATCTCACTTATACGTGGAATCTAAAGAACAGAATAAATGAACAAACTAATCAGAAACAGTCTCAGATATAGAGAAAAAACTGAGGGTTGCTAGATGGGAGAGGGGGTGGGGATAAGGGGGAAGGTGAGGGGATTAGAAAGCACAAATTGGTAACTGCAATATTGCCACAGGGATATGAAAGACAGTTTGGGGAATATAATCAATATTGTTATAAAAATTTTGTAGGGTGTCAGATGGGCACATGTCTTAGTAGGAAGACCACTTCACGGATGATGTAGATGCCTGACCACGGCACTGTACACCTGAAGCTGAAGCTGAACAATAATGAATGTCAACTATAATTATATATATGGTCACAGGATGTGGAGCACAGGATAGGAAATAGAGTCAGTGGAATTGTAACAGCTATGTATGAGTCAGAGGGGTAGTAGATGGGGGAGAAGGTTTATCACTTTGTGAGGGGTATAAATGCGTAACTATTACATTGTTTTGTATAGCTGAAACTAAAAAAATTAAAAAATTAAAAAATGCAACCAATACCTAACTTTGTAGAAAACCCGTGAAGGAATCATTTGGTTTTCTTTAAAAGCAAATGGGTTCTAACCGTTGTTTGGCATGTATACAAATGACCCATGTATTTTATAAAATGCCATGTTGTCTTTACTGGGGAGCATTTGTTGCCAGTCTCAGTGTTCCCTCCCTTCCACCCTATGCTGAAGCAGGCACCGTCTGTCCAAAGACTCCTATTCTTGTGACTGTTTCTTCCTGCCTGTCCAGCACATGGCAGCAGATGCCCATTGGGGTTTTAATTTTCCTTCCAGTTCATCGCAGCAGAGCTGACTGTTGAAGGAATAAACAAATTCTAGGACAGAATCTGATTGGCTCAGCTGGAACTTAATGTCCATCCCTGGGGCAATCAGCTGTTGTCGGGGAGGGTCGTCTAAGGAGGAGGCTCTTGAACACTGACAGAATCAGGGGCATGGGTCCCAAGTGGCTGACAGGGCCATCTTGTTCATTAAGCCAGACAAGAGTTGCTGGGATGTACCTGGCATTTCAGGTTGATGCCCGAGATAACAACCATGGCCCACTGGGGCACGTCACTGGGAGATGTTGTTAATGATTTTCTTTAATTTTATTAATGGTTACCTCTGGGGAATTAGGACTTTAGGACAGAAGAGAAGGAGCTTTACTTTCTATACTCTTGTATTGTTTAATTTTTTTGTTTTATTTTGTTAGAAACTATTAGATTTATAGAAAAATTGAGAAGTAGTATAAAGAGTTCCTCTATACCTGACATCCAACTTCCCTATTAACATATTAGTATGTGTTAAAATATAAAGCAAATGGAAGACCAGCCTTGAAGGTTCCCCGAGAGGACAAACCAGTTTAGTCATTAACTTAATTACCAAACACTGTGAAAACACTGCTTTCTCACAACATAAGCTGCTTTGTAATGGTACACTCCTAAGCCTCATTCCATGTTTTGGTTCCAGTGGCTCCAGGTTTATAAAACTGTCCTTTTGGTATGTGCACAATAAATTTTTATTAATTACTACTTTAGTCATTCATTGGTTTTACTTTGGCTATTTCTGAACTTTTGACATTTTATGGTGCCCAACATGGAGCCCAAAGAAGACAAACCCCTGCAACCCCTGGGCTGGGGAGCAAACCAGGTGCCAGCATCCGCAGAGTCTTTTGTACTCACTGCTTTTGTGCTGACCTTGGAATTCTGGGCAGTCTCTCTTGAATCTGAGTTCTACTCTCTTTGCATTCTGAGCTCTCCAACTTTATTGGGCACACTTGCTTTCTGGTTCTGTTTTGTGTTTCCGGTATGAATTTCTGTTTGTTGCAGCTTCTTGGTGAGTTACCCATTCTATTCAAAAGAGGGGAAAAACATGATCCCCAGTGTTTTGAACAGCTGTTAGAAAACAGGGCTCCTAATAGTTAAGGCATTATGGAAATCCAAAGGCAAGATAAGACACACCTGGTCTTTGGACCAGGCTCTTGTGCCTTTTTGGAAAAATGGATGAACTTTTGGATAATTTAGAATTGTAATGGCCATTCTGGGGAAACTTTCTTTTAGATAGGTCCACCTTAAGGGGCATCCTTGAAAAGAGGATCTCAAACCTCTTGGAGATAGTGGAAAGCATTCTTTGATTGGTACGCAAAAGCTTCTTAAAGAAAAAAAAAAAGACTGCTAAACAGCTCTAAAAAGGACCTTTACAAACAAAAAATCTTTAGTAAAAGACTTTGTCCATCTGAATAGGTAACCTTAACTTAGTCCATCTGACAGAAACACAATTTAGATCCAACTATTCTTTTGAGTTTTGTATGTGATACATGGCTAAAATTTTAAAAAGATCTCTGTGTCTGTAGGCATATTTATGTATGTTTATAGATATGTGGTATTGTCATGCAGGGACTCTAGTCCTTCTCCTCACACAAGAACACAGGATATGGTGAGGCCAAAAAGGAACACCCACGGAGCCACAGATAGGGGAGTCATACATTATATTCTTACTGGCAGGGCGAGACACAGGAAGTAGGATCAGTACGATCCACAATCTGCTGTCCGCTTCTCTGCCAACCAACCCACCCCTTGCGTAGCCATGGAAGTTATATTAATGTCTAATGGCTAACTGGTAACAGTTGATGGCCAACTAGTCACAGCTGATGGCTATCTACTACCCGAGCCAGCACCTTTCTACGTGAGACCAGGAGCCTGGAAACTACTCTCTGGGACTCTGTCCCCACAGGTATTTTTCTACCTCCGGATGGTATTACCAAAATTAATTTGTAAACTGCTCTATTCATTTGGCTTAACAACAAACAAGCACTATATAAATTGAGTATACTCTCAGACGTACAGCAAGCTCATATGATCTGGGATAATCTTTGATAAATAAAAGCTAGTTTAAGTTTGTTGGTTTAATAAAAACAAGCATGTCTTCAGAGTTGTCCATATTTAATGTAATGCAAACATACAACTTTTCTATCTGGTATTACAAATTTTTACTGATATTACTGATTTTACAAATTTTGCCAACAAGAAAAATAACTGGAGATGATGGTTACCTGTTAAATGTCTCACCTAGGCATGGTTGTAGAGAACACGTAATTTAAATTAGTATAAATAAGATTTAAAAATTTTAATAAGTTAAACTGAATAATGGATATTCATTGAATAGCTAAATCATTTCCAAATATCTATTTTTGGCTTTTAAATCTTTTTACAGACAGACAAAAGATATTCGGGTCTATTGATAAACATGTTTATTGACATATTAAAAGTTTTTACTATAATATATTTATAAATTTGCTAATCTACTACAAAATGCTAATATATGATTAGCATTTTACAGTTGCCTGCTTCCTAGTTTTTACTGGAAAGCCAAATTACAAATAATTTTGGGGCGGCTGGATGGTTCAGTTGGTTGGAGCTCGAGCTCTCAACAAGGTTGTCAGTTCGCATGGGATGGTGACCCCTGTAAATGAAGATTGGGGACGGTGACTTGAGGCTGGTGGGCCCTGGAGAGGCACCCTGTTCCCCAATAAAATAAAATAAAAATACAAATAATTTTCAAAGGTTAGAAGAAGAGCTGAGATTAGAGAAGAACATATGATTGTCTCCTACTCTGCTAGTTTTGGGGCTGGCAGACAAGGTAGGAAAACAAGATAATAAGTTAGAGACCTTAACATGCCATTTTGCAAAGCTAGGAAGGCATGTCATGCCACGGCTTAAGATCCAGGTGCTTAAGACAAAGCCTGATTAGGATGCTAAAAGGTTTGGAATCTCTGGGAAGGTAATAAGAATGAAGAGAAGGATATTGTGGTAACTGATGATGATGGGGATAAAGGAAAGTGACTATATATGAAAAGTAGGATGCTTTTGGCAAAAGAAGGTATGAAGAATGGAGATATGTTTTTTTGTTGTTGTTGTTTTTTGTAAAAGGGAAAAGAAAGAAATTTGTCCTAAAGTAAAATGATTGTTACCTTTTAAGAAATCTGCCTGGAGAACAACAATTTTGTGTCTTGTCAGGTAATTTCCTGTTTCACATTAGGTTTTTGCTTACTTAAGAAGCCTGGGTTTTCTCTATTAAAAGAGTTAAGGTTTTTTATTTTTTCAACTATGTAATTTTCTGTATTTGCCTGTGAAGTCTTTTCATCTTAAGCCGGGCTGGGCAGGCACACCTGTGAAGTCTTTGATTGTCACTTTACTTAAATAGATAACTGAGTATTGTTTCACAGTGACCTATGATCCTATTTGACCAAGTGTCCAAATCTTTTGCTATTTTTGACAAACTTTCCCAAATCGAATTCAATGACATGGAAAGCATTGTCAAATAAGAAGCAATGCTAAAATAAGCTTTATTTATGTTATGTCTGTATAGGTATACGTTATACGTGTTCCAGAAATTATATACAATTCCTGGAAATCTGATATGTCCTAATACAATGTTAATTTTGACAAGTAGAGTTTTCTGATAACTTTAAGATCATAAAACTGAACTGGGTAAGACTTTCCAGAACTAATGGAAAAACTGGATTCCAACCGAACAAGAATAACATGGGACTAAATGAACTGATAAGGATGATTATAATTTTTATGAATTTTGTTTAAAACATTGTTGGTTCTTTAATCTTTTGTGTTCCAGATATAAGGAAACCTTTCCTCCTAAGCTAACTATGATTTAGCAATCTGGTAATTTATACCTTTGTAAGCAGACTTAAAAGAATTACTTTTTCTCCTTACCTGATCCCTCCAGAATTTGGAAACTTGGTGAATATTCTTTATGGCAATATAGTTACTTGCGTAAGTTCAATAAGAATCTGTTCTTGTAATAGGACACAATTGGAAACGTCGGTTATATTACCAGGACTGACTGGAATATCCCATGCCTGCAGCGCCTGGCTGAAACCTCTCCCCATTCTAACTCTATCTCTGAGAACAGGGAGACCCATGGTCAGTAGATAAGAACTTGTCAAGGCTAGCTGAAACCAGTTGAATCCAAGATGACTGTCCAAATGACCTCCAAAAGATTTTGAAGCTCATTATAATATAACCTCCATGCTAAATAACACATCTACCAGCGCCATGACAGTTGACAATCACCATGACAACAGCCTGAAGAGAATGTAAATGAGCAGAAAGGGTGACCCCTGATCCTGAGAAAGCCCACCACCCTTTTGCCAGAAAACTGATGAATATTCCTCCTACATATTTACCTAAACCTCCCCTTCATTCCTACTGTCTTATTTAGGCCCCCTCTCAACTGCTAAGGGACAAGAAGTTGATTTGAGAGCTGTGCTCCTGCTTCTCCAGTTCTCTGGCCACAGAATAAAAGCTTGCACTGTTAATGCTCATTTTCTGTCTCGTAATTGGCTTCGTGACACTGAACAGGAAAAGAACTCCACTTGGGGTCCTGGAAAAGAGGACTTTTTTCCCTTGGTAGCAATATTTGAGAGATATCTACATAGACTCAGATATGAACAAACAATTTTAAGAAACAAAGGTTGAATTTATCACATAAAGCCCCTTGGAAATACTGGCCTGGTATCTTGCTTACAGGGTTACCAGGTGAGTAAAGAAGGTGACTTCTTGGTAAGCTCAGGTATGTCAGGACCTATTTTGGGGATCTTGAGAAGAATTCACCCAAATGTATATATATTGCAGGCAAAGTCTGATGGCAAGTCCTTGGCTTGGCTTTCTTGCCTCCAGAGGCTTTTGAAAGTTCAAGCTGAGGTCAAGGTGTCAGCAGGGCCATGTACCCTATGAAAGGTTTGAGGAGAATCCTTTCTTGCCTCTTCTAGCTTCTGGTGCCCCAGGCATTACTTGGCTTATGACAGCATTATTCCAATCTCTGCCTCAATCTTCACATGACCTTCTTTTCTGTGTATATGTTATTTTACTAACCATGTATATATTTAAACACATCTATAAATTTTCTATATGTAATCTATATCTATGTTAAGCTGAACATGAGCTCAAACTGATGTATCCAATTCTAACTCATGACCACTTGGATCATTCCAGCCTCCTCCCCTTGCTTATCTGTGAACTCTCATTCTAACAGTGAAAAACCTGGCTTCGACTATCTGGCCTCCATTTACTCATTTTTTCCATTACAATATACATATATAGCTGTATCAGAATTGTTTACCCACATAGGAAACAACGTTATCAACTAGAGTACAGTGCTTCTGTGCAGTTCCTTTTGCCTTTAGTCTTATAGACCCCACTTATTCCAAAGATTTACTTAGATTAGCACCTCCATCTCCTTCAGTGAAGTTGTTTCATACATTCACACATTCATATAATTAAATTCTCTCATCACAGTCTGCATTCCTTTCTAGGATCTCCCAATCTCCTAAATGGTTTTTAAAATTTTGCATACCTTAAAGTTCACTCTTTGTGCCGTACAGTTCTATGAATTTTGAGAAATGCTGACATCACATATCCATCTCCAGGTGGGAGAGAAATTTTTGTCTTTGTGGACACCCTCTCCAAAAGTGCATGGCGTGAAGCTGCTGGTTTTCTACAGCTCATCTTACTCAGCAAACCAGGAATGAGGGAGTCCTAGGGAAGCATTTTCTACTTACTTTTCACGTCCTGTCATTTGCTATGACCTCAGCGGTAGAGTACACAGCATTTGTCAAAGCAGCAGAGACAACCTGTCCGGGGAACTTTTATTCAGGTTGTTTTCTAATTTGGGATGGCAACAAGCTGTAGGAATAGCTCTGTCAAGGGGGGAGGAACAGAAAACCAGGTACTGCTCTACTTTTGTAGCCATATTATTTCTGATGATGCTGAATAATATTAAGAGAATTAATACTTTGAAGTCAAACTATACCTATACCACGCTTATAATATCATACAGAACTTTATTGCCTGAAAATCCTTTGTGCTTCACTATTCATCCCTCTCCCTGGACCCCTAGTCTAATGTGCTTTTTCCAACACCACTGAGCAATTAACTAAATTCTGATACTATTTTCATAGAGACAGCATCAGATCCCACAAGGTGAGAGATCTTAATCAGTCCTACAAGACTGCCCCCTGAAGATGCCAATCACAAGTTTAGGATGTCACCTGTGCATGTAAACAAGTTTAGGATGTCACCTGTGCATTTGATCTAAGCGGCTACAGATCAGAGGTTCCCATGACCCCATTTCAGCTTCACTTGATTTGCTAGAACGTCTCACAGAACTCAGAGAAATATTTTACCTACTAGTTCACTGGCTTATTATAAAAGGATATAACTAATGAACAGTCAGATGGGAGAGATGAATAGGGCAAGGTATATGGGAAAGTGACCAGAGCTTCTGTGTCCCCTGGGTGCTCCAATCTTCCTGCATTTCTACGTGTTCACCAACCTGGAAAGCTCTCCAAACCCTGTCCTTTTGGGGTTCTCTGGAAAATTCATTGCATAGGTATGACTGATTAAATCATTGGCCATGGTGATTGAATTCATTTTCCAGCCCCTCTCACCGCCCCAGAGGTAGGGGTGGGATGGGCTGAAAGTTTCAACCCTCTAATCACATCGTTGGTTCCCTTGACAACCAGTCCTCCATTCTTAGGTTACTTAAGGGCTTTCCAAAAATCACCTATTAACGTAAGACACGGTTTATCCTCTCCTCACTTGGGAAATTCCGAGGGTTTTAGCTCTGTGCCAGGACAGGGGTGAAGACCAAATATATAATTCTTAATATAAATCACAATATTGCACCTGGCATCCACTGATTATTTTACTGTCTGTATAGTTTTGTGTTTTCCAGTTGGAATTGTGGGGGAGGAAGGAACATTCTTCTACCATTCTAGTTTCTTTCGGCTGATCTAATACTTAAATATACATGAGACAGATTAGGTTAATAAGAGAAAATAACCAAATTTAATCACATACATACATATGGGAACTCCACATACGTGGGAGGTTCAGAGATAGAATGTTAAAATGAGTTATACTTGTATAATGCATTCTGAACTAAGGATGAGCTAAGGCATCTTGGGGCTTCAGTGGGGAGGTCATTCACAGGATGATAAAAAGAACAGAGGTTCAGTAATTATTATAGATATTTTCTCTGCCCTGTAGGACATAAAAAGTTATCTCTGGTAATAATTCTTATTATGGAAAAGGCCCCAAGTTTAAATTCCTTAAGGGAGAGAGAACAATTTCTCGTGAGCCCGTAGGGTTTCCATTGTCTTCAGCTCAAAATAATTCACATGCCAGTATGACGTATCTTGGCGAGGCCTGTTCTGAACCCCTTCAGAATTTATATGACATATAACCTTTTCAAACTGGCTTCTTTCATTTTGCAATATGCATTTAAGAATCTTCATGTCCTTTCATGCCTTGATAGCTCATTTCTTTATATTGCTGAACAATAGTCCATTGTATGAATGTATCATATTTTATTTCTTCATTTATCTACTGAAAGACATTTGGTTGCTTTCAGTTTGGGGCAATTATGAATAAAGTTGCTATAAACATTTCCATTCAGGTTTTTGTGTGAGATGGATGTAGTTGATAATTTGGGGAGCCTTGAAATACTGGTTTTGGTTCCTGATGATCCACCTTCTCGGGTGTAGTATGAAAAACATCATTCACAGGTTTGTGGCTTTATAGTGGTGGTTCTGAGGTTTGAAGAGAGACTATCCCTCTGGCTTGGCTGTGACTGCCCAACACTAATGCCCTACTGCTCCCTACTCCACCTCCAATGTGAATCTCAAACTGAACTCATTACCTTCTCCTCAAACCTGCACTAGGTTCTTTATTCACCCATTTGATGGGGACACCCCTCCAGCTCTACTTCCCCCCACATCCAGTCAGTTATTCAGCCTGTAGATTCACCCTCTTCTGAGGTCTCTTCCTCTTCTGTTCCATCACCATCATTCCTCCTGAGGGGAGATCTTTCTAGTCTTCCCCCAACTTTCGAACTTGGTGCTTCAGACAAACCAGACCATTTCATGACTCTGCACGTTTCATGAGCTGTTCCCTTTGCTGTGTATCTTGCCCCTTATTAACTGTCTGGAGAATTCATATTCATCTTTCAGAACTCTGCTCAGGCATCTGGAAAGCTTTGTTTATCTTCTATTTATACTCTTGCTACTTAAAGTGTGGTTTGCAAATGACCAAACTTTTGGCATCCCCTGGGAACTGGTAGAAACGCAGAATTCCAGGTTCTGTCTCAGATCTATTGAATCAAGATCTGCATTTCGAAAGGTCCCTAGCTGATTCGTGTGCACATTATAGTTTAACAAGTGTTCCATTCCACTTCTGACACTGCACTTCCACTGTGACATGAGTTGCGTTGCTTTATAATTATTCATGTCTGTTTTCCCCTCAAGAGCGTGAGTTCCATGAGATCAGGGTCAGTGTCCACGCCCCATTCAGGGGCCAGTCTAGGCTGTGACAACTGAAATGGAGCCCAGATGTTTGTTTAATCATCAGGATTCTTCAGACTCAGGTCCGAGCCCAGTGCCAAGAAGAGACATTATAGAAGTGAGTTTCTTTTCAAACATAATTTTACTTTATCCTTACAAAGATATTGTTAAATGATGCATAACCCCCTTTTTCCCCCTTAGGGTAAATTCATAGGATAATCAAATGGAAAAATGAACAAGGGTTTATGTACAAGAATATTTATAATGATAAAAATTTAGAAAAGACTTACCTGTCCAACTATATACAGTCATTAAAAATACTGTTATATGAACAGAAAAATACAGAAAGATAATAGGCATCATATAAAGACTTCTGAATTTTGATAATTTTTTTAAATTATAAATTATGTATCAATTTAACAAATCTAAACAATATAGGACTGTATGTGAGTAAGCTTTAAAAGCAACAGTCTGCCCCCCAAGCAACTGTTAACTGATAGACTTTCATCCTTCTAGAATTTCTGGACCACGTATAAAGAGTGAAGTAATGTCTTATGTGGTGTGAGGTGATGGCTTCTAAAGTCAGCTCAAAATGTAAAATTTTATTATTGTCAAGATTACCCTTAAAATATTTCACGTTTCATACAGTTCAATATATATGGTCTTAATATATACTATACTTTAAAAAAATTAATTTAATTTTAATATATACTATACTTTCTTTAATAAATTCACCCAGTTTTCCTACATCAGGAAACAGATCACCTTTGTTCAGTAAAGTATCAGTTTGTATTTAGGGGTCAAGTTGAAATATATATACACATATGTATACACACATACCTCTCTCTCTGTATCTCTCTGTTTCTCACTCTTATCCTCAATCCCTGTGAGTTACATTTGGGTAATTTTTAAAAATTAAAAAAAAAAAATTTTAAGGAGGGCGCAGCTCATGTGGTCCAGGCGGAGATCGAACAGGCAACACTGGTGGCATCAGCACCATGCTCTAACCAACTAAGCTTACCAACCACCCCTATATTTGGGCAATTTAAATTGAACTCTACCCATCCCTCCCCCCAAACGAGAACATATTTTTCTGCAATTTGCTTTCCTTCATATTTTTCCACGTCCCTTCATATAAGACTACCTTAGTCTTTTCCAAAGTTCATTGTTTTGGGGGTACTATAATTAAACTACTTAATTTCCTTGATGACAGACATTTCAGTTTTTGCCATTTTTTGTTATTATGAACAGTGTTGTCATAAGTATCCTTTTACATACATATTTGGCTTTTTTATAAAAACTTCTTATGGTTAAAAAATGCATATTTGTGGTTAAATCTTTAAAGAAAATTACAGAAAAGCATAATGCATCATGATGAAAATTAAAAATCATTCTTAATTTTATCACTGTGACCTACTGAGTCTCAGTTTTTCAAAATATTTATTTTACTGTAATTTAAAAGAAAAAGAACTGACGTGAAACAAGTCTTCCTTCACCTCAAAAAAGTCTTCTGTATTTAAAAAGAGATTGTGAAATAGTAAGAGAGTGGAAATACTGTGTTTTTGGTTAAACTTTGTTTTTCTTAATAGTATACCTATTTTAAATTTCTATGTAATAAAACCTGCCAAATGAACATCAGAAGACAACAATGATGGCTAAATGGACAATAAATACACACACACAGATTTTTTAAATTAATTGAAAGGAACAAAGTTTAAAACCTGAATCCACTAGAAAAAAGTAATTGAGAGAGTCTGATCTCCAAGAAAATATCCAATGAAAGTGACAAATTGCTTGTAGGGGGGAAAAAAGACATCCTGGGAAAACACACCTGCTATTCATTACAAACACTAAAAAATGAATTACTCCTCCCTCAATTTTTTTTGTCCAATAGGGGTTGGGCATTGTTTCATACTTGTTTAAACAAAAATGCCTTGCTAAGCTTTGAACACGTATATTCAAGCACTTCTGCTGAATGACCTGGCCCAATGGAATCTTTCATAATGTCTTGGACTTGCTTGAAATCAGGTTTGTGTCAGTGACGTAGAACTTAAAGGTGACCACTAGCAAAGATGACTTAGCACTCTGCTTTGTGAGCCAACTAGAGACATTCAGAATTTTGCCTTTTTTGGTACACTGCCCTCTCTCCCCTACCCCACATTTATCTATTTACTTTAATTTTCGCTCTGAGAGACTTGTGGAATGTGTCTGAGTGACATGGCTCTCCCTTGTCACTAAATAGGCAATAAATTCAACTTTGTTTCAGACTGCTATTTGGTGGTGTTTCTTACTGTTTAAATCACTATCAGTTGTCCCAAATGATGTGAATTTTAGCTTGACCATGATTTTCCAGCACAGCTGATCTGCCCCTAGAGTTTCTAACCACACTCTTTCCATTTGGTAGTCAAAGAGTTTTTTTGTCTTCACTTTATATTTAAGAACGTCCAGATTTTCATTTAGTCAATTTGTGCAATGACATCTATTTTATTCTTGACGTTTTTGTCCCAGAGACCTCTAACTTCCAATTCTAGTTTTAACAGATTGTATTTTAGGTCTGTTGCATAGCGATGAGGTTGGGAGTTTTTGAAATCTTCTCTTTAGTTCCAGTTTCTTGTTTCTCAAGTGTTTTCCCTGGACTCCTTCATCAGTTTGTTGGAATACATCCTCAGGTAATTTTTTTTCAGAGAAGGTACACAAGAGAAAGTTTCAGGGTCCCTGAGTGTCATCAGTATTTTCTTTTGCTCTCACATTTGCTTGACAGTTTGGCTGGGTATGGACTTTTTATTCAGAATCATTTTCTCTATACAAATCTTTATGTAAAAAAAAGAGAAATTTCATTATTTAACAACTGGCACCAGAATTCATTTAAGGGAGGGGACGATAAGAGACATGAAAAATATATTGGTAAGCTCTTACGGGTAAAAGATAAGGGTAGGAGTGTTTGGGAGAGATCAGAAGAAAAGGGAACCAGCTATACTGCTCCCTGAGACAAGGGCATGGAACTTATATTGGTTCCGAGAGCAGAGAACTGGAGGGGTATCTAAGGCCCTATGTGAGATCAAATATGTTGCTGTTATGGTGCTTTGGAAAAAATATGTCCACAAATTCTTTGATACTCCTCTCTTCAAGAGATAGAGCTAATTCCCCATCTCCTGAGTGTTGGCTAGACATAGTGACCTGCTTCTAATGACTAGAATAAAGCAGAAGTAACGGTGTGTGACTTTGGAGACTAGTACATAGAAAGGCACTGTGGCTTCTGTCTTGTCTTGAACAGAATTGGCAGTTTTCACTTCCTCTTTTTTGGAATGCTTGCTCTGGGGGAAGCCAGCTGATGTGTAGAAGCCTGACTATCCTGAGACTGCCATACTGAGAGGAAGCACAAGCTGGCCGTGTGGAAAACCAGCATTACAGAAAGATGCCCAGCCTACTTCCTCCTCTCCAACTCTTCCCATCCGAGGTACCAAACGTGGAAGTGAAGGAGCCGTCTTGGACATAACATAATGAAGAACTTCTCAGAAGACACATCATGGAGGAAAACAGGTCCTAGACGATATGGCCTGGGTTGAGCTGTCTGAGACATCTTCAGCCATCCTAGGCACTCCAGCTGATGTCCTAGATACCTGAGCACGGAGATGAGCCATTCATACTGAGCTCTGCCCAATTCCAACCCACAGAATCATGAGTATATAAAATGATTGTGGTTTTATGCTACAAAGTTTTGTGGTAGTTTGTTATGTAACAATAAACAACTGGAATAATCACACAGTATATAAACGTTAAACTAATTCAGGAATTCTTTTAAAATATCTTTACTAAACATTGTTTTTTCATTGTAAAAGTAACACCTGATCGTTGTATCACATTCAAATATGTAAGTGTTGTTTAGCAATGCGACCTTGTTGTACTTATCTCCATAGCTCCAGTACCTAGCATAGGGCCTGGGCTTCTAGAAGCTTGATAACGCTTACTGAATGATTCCTGTCTTAATTTTCCCATCTCCTTCTTTTCTACCATGTTTCCCTGAAAATAAGACCTAACTGGAAAATAAGCCTTAGCATGATTTTTCAGGATGACATCCCCTGAACATAAGCCCCAATGTGTCTTTTGGAGCAAAAATTAATATAAGACTTGGTCTTATTTTCAGGGAAACGGTACCTTCCCACTCACATTAAAAGGAGGTCAAACCCTACAAGTTCTGGAATGGTGCTCAGGAGTTGAATTTCAGCTGCTCTAGGGGCCAGGGGAGAATCAGGCTTCATGGATGTTAGTGGGTTGGTCAGGTCTCAGGCAGAGGGGTACAAGCTTCCTCCTATTTCAAGTCCCTCTGAACAACCCTCTTGATTGGGGGAGGCTGTGGTTTTCAGGAACTGAACTCTGACAATAATTCCAAGGGTAACTGCTTTGGGGATATAGCAGTTCAACTATAATGTTTTGAGGAGTTTGGAGGGGGAGAAATTTCTGGATGACGACAAACTATCTGGCTTTGGGTATGTCTTCCCTTCTCTGGCCTTAGTTTCCTCGTTATGACTCTCCTTTGGCATAGCCCATCCTGGGAAAAAATCTGAAGTCATTAAAAATGGGGTCTGGCAACATCCCCAAATGCCAGGAACAAATTCACCACTCTGATGCTTCAAATACTTTAGAAAATATGGGCTGACATGTGGAGAGGGCAAGTTACAAAACAGTCCGTACAGAGCGTTCTCTGTTTGTAATTTTATCTAGCCTCTCTGCACAGAACCAAGTTGGGGAAGGCTATTTGCCAATGTGTTATCTGTGGTTATTTGAGGGGGTGGGAGGAGATTATTCCTGGTAACTTTAATTTTCTTTTTGGTGTGCCTCCAAATTTTCTACAATGACCATCTATTACTTTTCACAATTAAGAAATTAAAAAAAATGTAAAGCAGGCAGTTTGGCACAGGCCCTTTATCATGCTCGGTTAAGTACACAACTTGCTTCTAGATAGAAATAAAAAAAAGAGGGGAATCATCCATGCAGCCTTGTAAGTGGAGCTTGTGGGGTTTTCTAATATATTAGTTTTCCATTGTTGTGTAACAAATGACCACTGACTTGCTGGCTTAGAGCAGCACATATTTATTATCTCAGCTTCTGTGGGTTGAGAGTCCAGGTGTGGCTTAGCTGAGTCCTCTTTGCAGAGACTCACAAGACTACAATCAAGATGTTGGCCAGGCTACATTCTCATCTGGAGTCATGAATGGGGAAGAACCTGTTTTTAAGGTCATTTGGGTTGTTGGCAGAATTCAGTTCCTTGTGGCCATAGGACTGAAGGCTCCAGCTTCTTGCTGACCTTTGGTTGGGAGCCACTCTCAGCTCCTAGAGGCTGCCCACCAGTTCTTGCCATGTGGACTTTCCCAACACGGCCACTTATTTCAGCAAACCAGCAAGGAGAACCTCTAGAGCAATTTTTGAGAGGAAGATGGAGTTTTACGTAGTGTGACAGAGTGACATCCCATCACCTTTGCTGGAGGCTATTGGTTAAAAGCAAATCACATGTACCACTCAGGAGGAAGTCCAACTCAAGGAGAAAGGATTATGGATCAATGTTTTTGTCTACCCCCATCCAGCTCCCCCAAATTCATGTTAAAGCCCTGACCTCTAATGTGGCTGTAGTTGGAGATGGGACCTCTAAGGAAGTAATTACCATTAAATGAGGTCATGAAGGTGGGGCCCTGATATGATAGGATTAGTGTCCTTATAAGAAGAGACACCGGAGAGCTCTCTCTCTCCCCTCATACATGCACTGAGGAACGGCCAAGAAGGTAGCCATCTGCAAACCAGAAAAAGAGCCGTTATTAGAAACCAATCAACTGGTCACCCTGATCTTGGACTTCCAGCTCTAGAACTGTGAGACAATAAATTGCTGTTGTTTGAGTCATCCAGTCTGTGGTATTCTGATATGGCAGGCTGAGCTAAGACAGGTGTGAATGCCAGGAGGCATTGACCATGGTGGGGACCCCTTAGAGTCTATCTGTCACTCTTAATATCGTGAGGTTGGCTGGAATTCCAAATAGAAATTCCACATAGAAATTCCAGAAGCTCCTAGGAAACGTAGAATATTAAAAAATACAGATTCTCTCCAGTGATTTTCATTCTATCAGACAGTGTGTGACCTGGGAAGTTTCAATGAGCTCTCCCGAGGTGATTCTGTTACCAAGGAGCAAATATCCATCCTCTTTTCGAGGACCCCAAGTGGGGTTCTTTTCCTGTTTGGTGTCACGAAGCCAATTATGAGACAGAAAATGAGCACTAACAGTGCAAACTTTTATTCTATGGTCAGATAATGGAGAAGCAGGAGAGCAGCTCTCAAATAAACTTCTTGTCCCTTAGCAGTTGAGAGGGGGCCTAAATAGGATAGTAGCAATGAAGGGGTGGTTCAGGTAAATAGGTAAGAGGAATACTCATGAGTTTTCTGGCAATAGGGGTGGTGGGCTTTCTCAGGATCAGGATTCTGCCCTCTGTTTGCTCATTTATGTTCTCTTCAGGCCATTGTTATGGTGATTGTCAACTGTCAATCGTAGGTGTGTTACTTAGCACGGAGATTATAATAAGCTTTAAAACCTTTTGGAGGTCATTTAGAAAGTCATCTTATTTTTGACTGGCTTCAGCTACTCTTGACAATTTCTTAGCTGCTGATCACGGGCTTCCCTGTTCTCAGAGATAGAGTTAGCACTGGGGAGAGGTTCAGTCAGGCCTCTTAGACCTTTAGGCCGGCCCTGCAGTCCTGTCATGGGGTAACAATTCCAATGCTGGAGCAGGTGGCCCACGTTTGAGGTTTTAAAGTCTGACAACTTCAAATTCCAGCCACTTCCGAGCTACAGGATCTTAGATCAGGGACTCCTCCTTCCAGCCAAAGTTTCTTCATCTGATGTAGCCTGGCAAGTTACTAAAAAATAAAAAATAAAAAAACACCCTCTGGTGTTAGTAGCTCCTCTCTCCAGCCAAGTTGCAGCAAAAGGAGGCTGGGACACCTGCCTCATATCCCTACCTCCATGCCCTTACTGTTTGGTGTTTCAAGGTCATGGAAAAGTTTGAAATCAGAAAGGTGTTTGGGGGATGTTTAAACATGGAGGCGACCTGGGTTTTGCTGAAATATACCACTGAGGGCTGGAGAAAGTGAGGGCCCACGTGTAGATCTGAGGTCAGGTCAGATTTGAAGAAAGAGCCAGTGTCCCTGGACACCAGAAGGAAAAGCAGTCCTTGGCCATAGAGTCCACAGGTCAGCCTCCACGTGGTGACGGTCGTGGAAGTGCCTCAGTTTTCTGGCATCACAAACAGTGCATGGCTGGGTAGGCAGGAGGCTGTGTTTGAGCAAGTTGACTCAGGGAAGTGGTAAATAACCTATAAAGTATGTGATACTTCTTGCGTTACGGCTATGGAATAAAATTCACAGCTGAAACGTGTCAAATGATGCATATAAATCACAGAGCACAGTGTTTGGCACATACTAAGTGTTTGCTGTTCCAAAGTTATTTTTTTATTATATCAAAATCTCCTAGTTTGAGTGTGTATAATGCCTTTGTTCTTATTTACCCACCATCATGAATCCCATTGTTTTTCAGGCTGAAAGAGATCCATGGTTTGGATATGCGGTTTTGGTGAGAAACCTGGGTAGACCACCACCTACAAGCTGAGGCACCCTGGTTTTCCTCCTCTATAATAACTGGAGTATTATTCCTCCAGTCCTAGCCCTAGTAAGTGATAGTTATTACGTGTTATAGTGATGCTCAATGCTGGCCAGGACTGGGAGACTGGGTGGCATGGACGTTTTAGATTGTTAATTAAAGGGCATTTGAGTGAAATACACCACCAGGGCCAGATTCTTGGGTATGAGACCTGTGCAGTCACAAAGAGCCCCATGCTTAGAAGGGCCATGTGATCAGAAGATGTGTTGTCGCCATCTTGAAATTCTCAATTTTGAACAAGGTCCCCTGAATTTTCATTTTGCAACGGACTCCACAAATTATGTAGCTGGCCCTGTACCATATTTCCCCGAAAATAAGACCGGGTCTTATATTAATTTTGCTCCAAAAGACGCATTAGGGCGTATTTTCAGGGAAGTTTTTTTTTTCATGTACAACAATCTACATTTAGTCAAATACAGTCATGTCATCTTCTTCTGGAACATCATCATCACGTACTGAATGTGTTCATCTGGCTGATGATCTTAACTGGAGCTTATTTTCGGGGAAACATGGTAATACCACATCTTGACTATTCTCAGTAGCAATCTACATTCAAGTATCCACATTTCTTTTAGCCCTTTATCTTGTATGAGTCTTGATATATCTGGAGTGCCTTCCTCCATGTGAAATTTCACAAGGCAGGGGTAGGAGATGAATACTATAGAATTAGAAAAAGGAAGACCCAGAGTTGGAGAGTGTATGAGGATCCCCGCCATGCAGACCTAGTACCCACAGGGGTGTAAAAGGAAGTGGATTCCTGTAAGGCCTATATGTGAGGCACACGGAAGAACAAGATTTCTTAGTGGAGAAAGACCAGGGAATGAGAAGTAAGGAAGGAGGAGAACAAGCAGGTTCTGCCTCTTGGGCTGTTAGGTTCAAGGACAAGCACAGAAAGTGAAGCCAAGAATATCCAATTATCATAAAACAGGTCCACAAAGGCAAGGTCAGGCTCTGGGAGACAGAAAGCTATTAAAGCAGGGCTCATTGCCTTAAAAAAGGAAAACTGGGAGAGGTATCCAGGCAAAGAGCCATAAACACAGCCTGAGCCCTTGTTCCCTTTTTGGGTGCCCCAGGCATGGGGAAACAGCAATCCAATTGGCAAGGTGCTAAGAACAACTTTGTATCAATTTGCTTTTCCACCAATGCCAAGGAAGCCAGCTATTATAGGCTTGAAGTTTCTTAAAACTTCCACATTCACTTTTGATTGCTGCAAGTTTTCCATCCTTTTAGATTGAAACATCTCAAAGTGATGGTGGTCATGGGTGGGTGGGGGGAGCGCTTGCTTTGGGCCAGGAAGTTATGGCAAGAACTCAGTTCCTCGGTAGGACCCTGGAGGAGGTCTGATTCTTCTCCTGCCACAGGCTGCCTTTCATGGAGATCTCAGCTAGGCCCTGCCTCTGGGGCCAGCTTCCTGGACTGTCCCAGCTCAGCAGTGGTGGCAACAGGTGTGTGTGTGTGTGTGTGTGTGTGTGTGTGTGTGTGTGTGTAGCCCTGGACTCTTGATTTCATGCTCGCTTTATCATATACTCTCCAAAATTTGTGGTGTAACTTCAATTACATTGGGAAACTAATATTGTAAAGTATACACAGAATATACTACAGTATAATTGTGCTGGCCTCAAGAGAACCAAAGGATTTATTTAAAAATGTTATAGTAATTCATAGTGCAATACATGCCGTATATTCTGAAGATGGGACATAAGTTGAATGCTGTTTTGAGGACTGTGGCTATTGTCTTTTAAGCATGTCAGCCATTCTCTGTGACCAGAATGAAGTCTAGGATCACTGGTCCTCCTTGTTCTCCCCACTCCCTGCCCCACATCCTATTCCCATCTCAACTCTGAAGGCTTTGAAACCTTGATCTGTGTATGCCTTCTTGAGTCCCGAACCACTTAAAATAGCGTCTGTACTTGAATGCTTTCTCTGGGCAAACTATCTTCTTCTCAACTCCAAAGAGTCCCAGGCATCTTCTGAACTTGAGAAATCAGAGGTCTTGTCCACAGAGACCAGTTATTGTCTTTCAAGTGTGACTGTTATGTTTGTGTTCCATTGCTGTTGCCTCTGGAGAATGACAAGGATGAGCCTAGGGCTCCACAAGGCCCTCGGTACTTGCCACCTGATGAAATCTTGTCTTCAGCCAATTTCCCTGACCTAACGACTGGGTCTGATTTCACTACTTTCTGTAAGTCTTGAAGGCCAGACAGTTCTAGGATGGCAACCTGGTATAAAGTCATAAGGTCTTCTGGGATATTCAAAATTACATGAAAAAAAAAATCTTTTGTTCTTGTTGATATGAAGGACCAGGATTCTTAGCTCTGACTTGAACCTGTGGTTTTTAAAACAAGAAGCATTTGGTTATGCCGGGCCTCGATCCGAAGCAGTGATGAGGTGAGCCGTACATCAGTCTAGAGCGTGCCCAGTCTCCTAGACTGGCTGCCTGCTCTGATCCAGATGGGGAAGGACATATTTCTATCAACAGGAATTGGATCTTCTTAACCCAGGCCTTTTACCACATTTGCTAATAGGCCAACTGGCACGAGTAGTGCCCAAGGACCTCAGCCCACAAGAGAAATAGAATGTGAAGTTTTGCTGCCACCAGCACTTCTGATGGAGATGGGGCAAATAAAGAATTGGTATTCCTTATAAAAGAGATAGTATCATTGACACTGGCAAGTTGAGGTTAAAAAGATGGCTGGCTGGTTGGCTGAACAGCTTCCAGGGTATTGTCACTGCAATAACATTATTACTAACAACTGCCATTTACTGATGGCTTTACTAGGTGCCATGCGGTGTTCAGCACTGCGTGTTCATCATCTCTTCTAATCCTCACAATCTTTGAGGCAGGGACTTGCTACTTCTCTTTTTAGGAATAAAGAAACAGGCTCAGATGGGTTAAGTGCTTGCCAGCGTCCCAGCGTTGCCAGTGCAGAAACTTCTGTGGTTCAGTCTATTGGAGTTAACAGGGTCTAAGTTTCTATCTCTTACAAAATTACCTCATAGTATTTCCTAAACACTAATAATGTATCAGGTGCTGGTAATAAGTTGAAATGGGATGGTTTACTCAGGACACTGTCCATTTCATGGAAAGAGAAGACAACTCAAGACGAATAAGTAAAAAATTGGATATACTGGCTTACAAAAAATGTACAGGTTTAATTTAACTTCAGGCATGCCTGGATCCAGGGGATATCTTTAGGATTCTCTTTCTTAGTCCCCTGTGTAGGTTCCATTCTCAGACAGGCAATTTTGTGGTGGTGAGATGGTTGTCAGCAGTGCCTACTACCCTGACCAAGGGGCTGCAGGGCTCTGGTCTGGGCTATTTGCTCACCCTGGAGACAGGGGTAACTATCATATGGACAAAAAGTGGATGGCTGGAACCCCAAAGGGCAACTGATGTGCAGTTATCAAAAGAAGTGGGGATGGATATTGGGAGGACAAAAGCAACAGATGTCTATAGCAGTGGGGGTTCTAGGAGCACCTAGCTAATAAAGCAAAATGCCAATTTATTAATTTATGATAGGAGATATACGCCTGGCTCATGACCCAACCAGTCATCTACCCAGGGCACTGCCCTCTTGTCAGTGAGTCCAGCTTAGGTGCAGGCTGCGTCAGTAGTATAAAATTAGAACACGTGGAATTAGATGGTGCTCAGAAATATTTCCATCAAACTATTTGTGGGCAACTTAGGTTCACTTGTGAGGGAGAAAAAACTTCATATGCCAATTATTTAAAGAGGATAGACATTTATCTTGTAAATGAAGTCCAGAGGTAAATGATTCAGGCATGGTATGGTGATTCCACATGCATCATGAACCTCAGCTGCTTCTCATTGTTGCTCCATCACCATTCACACACAGCTCCTTTTCCTTCATGGTCCAAGTGAAGGAAAGTTCCAGCTTTATGCTCAAGTTTCAGCTATCAAGCCCACGTTCTAGCCAGCAGAATGGATGGAGATGGGGACACATTTTTTTTAAGGACAAGTCCCAGAAGTTGCTCATACCCCACTGGCTAAAATTTAGTCACTGGGTTATACCTACCTGTAAGGTAGGTTGGGAAATGTGGCATTTATTCTGGGAACAACATACAGGGAGACAACCAGTCCTGTCAGAATGTGGCACCCTAATAGACAGCCCTTTTTCTGCTATAGAATGGCCTATCTAAAGTTTGAGGACCAGACATCTGGAAACCAAGCACCTTCAAAAGGCAACCCTAAATGTATAACTGTTAGTCTTTGTTATCTTCTTTTTTGATCATCGCTCTTCTATTAGCACATTCTAATTTGAAAATGTCCAGTTACAGTTTTTTGTTTTTTTAAAGATTTTATTGGGGAAGGGGAACAGGACTTTATTGGGGAACAGTGTGTACTTCCAGGACTTTTTCCAAGTCAAGTTGTTGTCCTTTCAATCTTAGTTGTGGAGGGCGCAGCTCAGCTCTAGGTCCAGTTGCCATTGTTAGTTGCAGGGGCGCAGCCACCATCCCTTGCAGCTCCTGGCAACCTTGTGGTTGAGAGGACACACTCCAACCAACTGAGCCATCCGGGAGTTCAGCAGCAGCTCAGCTCAAGGTGCTGTGTTCAATCTTAGTTGTAGGGGGCGGAGCCTACCATCCCTTGCTGGAATTGAGGAATCAAACCGGCAACCTTGTGGTTGAGAGCCCATTGGCCCATGTAGGAATCGAACCGGCAGTCTTTGGAGTTAGGAGCATGGAGCTCCAACCGCCTAAACCACCGGGCCGGCCCCCTGTCCAGTTACAATTTAATATCTTCTTTAAAAAATATTTTTCTTAGAAATGAGTAAGCTTTCTCTTTAAAAAAAGGCATATGCTTCCCATAAGTAGTCAGACAATGCCAATATGCATAAAGTACTAAGTTTCTCCAAACTCCTCAATTGAAACTGTAATAGCCTGCTGTGAATCCTACATTTCATCACATTTGTAGGTTTTGTTTGTTTTCACACAAATGTGTTCTCAAAATGAACATTACTATGTACTTTCTCTTTTTGCTTAAATACATCACGGATGTGCTACAAGTTAAAAGCTAGAGCTCTGACTCATTCTTTTAAACAGTTGTATAAGACTCCAGCTGTTCTGTAACTGATTCAACCATTCTCCTTTGATGGACTCAAGTCATTTCCATTTTTCTGCTACCACAGGCCATGCTGCAGTAAATTTCTCGTACTGAGGTCCTTATATCTCAGTATTTTTAGTTCTTTGAGAGAGTCTTTGATGTAGGACTACTGGGTTAAAAGGTGCATTTAAAATTTTTAATTGATAGTGCCAGATTACTTTAGAAAAAGACTGGAACAATCCACATTCCTACCAACAATATACAAAAGTTTTCATTTACCCTAAAACTTACCAGCACTGGAGGTTATTGCTTTTAAATTTAGCCATCTGATTGATAGATGACCAATGGTACTTTGTTGCTTTGATTTACATATTACTTGACTCTCTTTCATATGCTTATTGTAATGCAGAACATAATGGGTCTTTGGACTCTAGAGTCGGACTACCTGAGTTTGATTCATAGCTCAAGGTGTGTGACCACCTATTGTATGACTTGGGCAAGTTACTTTATTTCTCTGAGCCTGTTTTCTTGGATGTGATAGGGATATTACTTTTCTCACGGTAAATTGTGAGGATTAAATGAAATAAAGTTCCTGAGACAACAATAAATAAATGGTTAGTTATCTTTTAGATTTAGTTACTGTTATCTTTTAGATTTCTTCTGAGTTACGTACTGGGTTTTCTGTACTGAGGTGATTGTTTTGTAGTGATCAATTTGTAGGAACTCTTTGTATATTAGGGATATTAATCCTCAATCTGTCATTTATGTTAGAAATAATTTCTCTAGTCTATCACATATCATCTGTTTTCCCCCAAATTTGTTTATGTAGTCAAATATGTTTATAATTTCCTTTAGGGCTTGTAGGTTGCCTGTTTTGCTTATGATCTCCAATCATACAATTATAAAAGGCCTCCTAAAAATTCTTCCAATATTTATTTATTTATTTATTTATTTATTTTTTCCAATATTTAACATTTAAGTCCTTCTGGTATTTTTTGTGTATGTTGTGAGGTAGGGATTTGGTTGCTCCCTAGGCACCTTACTGTAGCTTTATTTATGTAGCAGTTACACATATCAGATATAATTTAGAAACTTAATAGAAAGAGAAATTTGTAATACAATAAGTTATAGTGTTAATTGGGTAGTTCTGAACATCAATAGGTTTTGATTTTTTTCTTTTAGTGGAAACTTCCCCTTCTTTTAAAAAATGGGGAATCTTTTTTCCAACTGAAATGTTATAGTAAATTTCAATATGCAAAACTGAGCTGTTATGTCTGAAGTGGTGAAAGATAAGGCTTGAGGTGTAAGAAATGAAGAACCTTGTAAACAAGGATAAAGTTTCAGAATAAAAGTTTAGATTTTATTCTGAAACAACGGGGGAACTATTAAAGGGTTTTAGGCATGAGAGTGTCACAATTAGATCCGTGTATTAAAGATTACTTTAGCTGCTCTGCAAATAAATAGTAGGAGTAGAAGCAGTGGCACCACTAGATGGAATTATAATAGTCCTAGCAGGGTAACAGAAGTGAAGATGGTTTTGAGGTATATTTACCAAGAGAATTTAATGATTAATAGGGATGTCTGGGGTAGGAAAGAAGGTAGGGAAGCATCCAGAATAATGGCTATTATGGAGATGGTAAGTACAGCATAGGGAATATAGTCAATAATATTGTAATAACTATGTACAGTGCCAGGTGGGTACTAGACTAATTGGGAGGATCACTTCATAAATTATATTTAACCATTATGGTGTACATCTGAAACTAATATAACAATGTCAACTGTAAATGAAGTGCAAAATTTTACCTGTGATTAAATAATTACTCTTTTTTTTGTCTTCTACAAGCTTACCCTTTAATTTCTCAAATTGCACAGAAAATTTCTTATAATTACTGGTAGACCAAACAAAAAGCCATGCTATATGTCAATGGTCTATTTAGGAATATAAAGATAGGATAAAAGTAGCAGCAAAGGAGAAAATATTTTGTACATATTTTAAGAATCAGCCTTGTATTTCCCTCTTATGTATAGCAGCCCAAAGACGTACAAAAAACCAAAAGATAACAACCATGTTCTGGTTTGAGAAACAGGATGAAGGGTGGCAGCATGTATCAAGGGAACACTGAAGAACAGATTTTGAGGGAAAAGTGAGGGGTGAGTGTGAGGTATCTACCGTGTTTCCCCCAAAATAAGACCTAACCGGAAAATAAGCCCTAGTATGATTTTTCAGGAGGAAAACATAAAGCCCTAATCCCCTGAACATAAGCTCTAATGCGTCTTTTGGAGCAAAATTTAATATAAGACCCAGTCTTATTTTTGGGGAAACACAGTATGCATTAATCAAGCAGGGTGATATCTAGGGGACATTTAGATCTGGAACTCAGGAAATATATCTGGGCTGAAGATAGGAATCTAGAAGTTATTAATATATAGTTGGATACCAAAGCAATGGGAATGGATGAGATTTTTCAGAGTCCCTGGGACAAGAAGACCTATGACATTGGAGGGACACTGATTCTGACTGTAAGCAATAAAAATCAACCCTGGCTACAGGGCCTCTGCATATAGTTGTACAGGGGATACCTTGTGCAGCCATATGTAGCAGCCTGCCCAGCCAATGTAATTTATTGGAAGGATATGAGGTAGGTCACAAAAATTAGAGAAGCTTAACATTCAAGAAAATCAGGAATCTGGGCAACTAAGGTAATCTCAGCAATAGGAACTCATAAGCCTCTTACATATTATTTTCTGGTAGCATAGGAGAGGGGTAACTTCCCAAAGGAAAGATGAGTTGTTGCTCTCAGAGGAGAGGGGAAAAAGACCTGGGTAGGCAAATGCAGTTGTCCACTAGGTTCTATCCCTTGGCTCTCCAGTACATGCGTTCTTTGACATGAACAATTTTATAAATGCCGCCATTCAACGTACTGTAGAAAATGGATTCATCTTCTCCCCAAGGGAGATAACCTAATTTCCAGTTATCACATCCAGTGTCAAGTCTAAGATTTCTGGGTGATATTCATTCTCTGATTCTTAATGTCATCTGGGTAATCTACAATTTATGGATTTATTAATATATTTAACCATCATCAACACATCACATACATTAGGAAAGGGACATTGCCAGCAGAATGGCTCAGTTCGAGTGGAGGGGAAATCTGATTGGATTAAGTTGGATCATATTCAAACTTCAGCCAGAAGGTGTGAGGAGCAAAGTACTGAAATGGAGAAAGAGGGGGATAAAAAGACAAGGTGAGTTGGGAGATATGGGTAAAGGCTATAGATCTTATTTCTGCAATGTCACAGGGTGGTAGTTGGTACTTATCTCTTCCCCCTTCACTATACACCATTTTTTCTTCAGCCAAGCGTTTTTGACTAATAGGAAGACCCAAACTTTTATTCCTGAGATATATGGTGTTTGGGATTTTCCAAGTGTTTTGAATCCTCCCAGATAAGTCCATCTCTTTTCCAACTAATGCCTTAACTTTCACAAGAGATCTCAGTAAAGATGCAAATTCAACCAGCGTTGTAATTTCACAATTTGTGGAATCAATCTCCAAGTTGTAGTTTTGGAATTATTCACAAAGAGATTCATTCATCTTGGACACAGACTCTGGATTTTATTCTATGCCTACAGACATGTTTCTGGGTTTGAGTTTGTTCTCTCACTTTAAATTATCCAATGTAATCCAAGTAACCATCTTAACTCAATGGTCTTGGCCTTTCTGATCCACTTCCAATTATCCTATTGTCAGTAGCTACCTGGTTATCCAAATTTTGCCTGCAATAGAACAATTCCAACTGACAAGAGAAGTATCTATGCTTACTGTTTGCCACTATAAATTGCTCATCCCCCTGGGGGACATAGAACAAGTATTCTTGCCTTTAGTTCAGTCTCAGTGCAATAATCAATTCGTCTTCCATGTTCCTTGGGGTCTACTACGATTTACCTGTTACCAATTTCTGTAACCAGTCATTTGGTTGCAACAGAAACCCACTTTGGCTTACAAATAAAAAGGGAACATATCATAAGGAGGATAAATGATAGTCTAGATAATAAAAGAAAACCTGGATAACCAGGCCTTGAAAACAGAACTAGGACACTTTTGGGAATGCCCTTGCACCAACTTTTATAAGCTTTTCTTGGGACACTACCATCAGAAAAATTCAGCTCCTATGATTTTGCTTGTGTCCCCTCTTGTAATACTCAAAGTCCTGGTAGGAGGGGAATTTTGATTAGACAAGCTTGAAGCACACTATCAAACTTCAGCCAGGGGGTAACAAGACCAGAATACTGTAATTTAGTTTCACTAACATCATAGAATGGGAGGAAATAACATCCCAAAGGAAAAGTAGGAATCTATCACTAAAGGAAAGGGGAAATGATTTAGGGGAGGCAAAATCAAGGGATGTCCAGTATACCAGTATTTAAATGATGGGGGAGAACTGAAGAACTTACAATGGAGCAATAGCCAGGAAGGTAGGAAGAAAATGTGAAGTGTCTGCAACAAAGGGAAGTATGTCAAGATGCTGGGTGAGGGTTATCCACGCTGCTACAAGTTCAGATAATATGTATATGTAATGCACTTAACAATAAAAAGGTCACTATTGACCTTGATTGCAGTGAGATCAGACTACTCAGATTTCAAAGAAAATAGAACTTTTTCCTCCTCTCCATCTAGTGCGAAAACTGTAATTAATAGAGGTGTGATTAACATCAGTTGAGAACTGAATGAAACTATGAAGTTCTGATATTCCAAATACACTCAGATATTTAAAGAGATATGCTTGAAAAATTAAGGAACAATTACTGAGCTCAGAATTTCTCAAACAAGGTGTCAGTTGGAATAATGGATGATGAATGTTTATAGGAAATATTCACTAAGATAAAGGTGGGTATTTTATTTGATGAAACAGGCTCAAGTGTTAAGTAACTTGCCAAGGTCAAACAGTAAACACTAAACTTAATTTTAAAAATTCTTTATTTTTAAATAAAGTTTAAAAGTAATGTGAGTAGTGTAAAATATTCAAATACAGAAATGTATCAAGTTGAAAGTCTCATGAAATCTACACTGTTCAAAGAAAGCCATTAATAGACTTTTCTATGCATTATAAACATAAACACACACAAATATTAAAATGCGTTCATACTATACATTTTTCTATCAATAGTTTCACTTAATATATCACGTCCATTTTTCCACGTTCATACACAATAAATGTACCTTATTCATTTTAACAAACATGTAGATTTTCTTACATGGCTAAACCATGTGTTATTTAACCAATCCTTTACTGATAAACATTTAGGTTTTCTTCTGTATTTTTCTATCATGTAATTAATTTTTAAGCTTCTGTCTTAAACATTGTCAGTTCCTGTTTCGCTTTGTCTTCCAGTTTCTAAAGTTTAATTTCAGTGTGGTCATGACCTCTAGTTTAATAAATACTTGGATCTGTCAAGTTTCAAAGTTGGTAGATAGTATATTAGAACTCAATTTCAAGCAATAGAAACCCAACTCAAAGTAACTTCAACAAAAAAGGGTATTTATTGGTTCACATAACTGAAAAGTCCAGAGGGTATGCTAGCTTCAGGCACAGGTGGATCCAGGGGCACAAACATTTTCATCAGGACTAGTCTCTCCATCATTTGGCTCCGTTTTCCTCTGCACTAACTTTATTCTCTGACCAGCTCATTTGATATAATGGACTCTGCTGGTTTGAGCTTTTTCATCCTACAAACCTAATCAACCTCAGTAAATAGTTTCTCAGCTTCTCCTCTTCCACAGCTCAGTAAAACTCCCAGGGTTGAATATCACTGAACCAACTTGAATCACATGACCATTCCTGAACAAATCATTATGGTCAAGATGAACTGTGCTAACACATCCACACATGAAACCCAAGGTTAAGTCAGACTGAACCATGCAGACTGAAAACAGGGAGATGTGGCTCGAAGAAATATCACGAAGTTGTTACAGAGATGGAATGAATGCTGGTCAATCAAAAACACCTGATGTCAATGATAAGATCAGACATTGAAAAAGTTTAGTCTCTGCTCATAAAGTTGAATGGTAACAGCTGGCATTTTTGTTACTTTCTTGATAATAAAAGTATTCTGAAAAAACATCATTAGGAGTATGTCCTGTACTCAGAAAGCTCACAATCCATTTGAATGGAATAATCATGTCCAATAGCATACTTTGGATGATACAATAGTTTCAATATAAGTAAACTCAGTGGTCATGAATCTGAGAGCCCAACCGTCCAGCTGACATGAAGCAAGACAACTAGCCTCCACTGGCAAAAAGTTCTGTGAGGTGATTCAAGTCAGTGGTGAATTTAAAGTTCAGTGGAAAACTTTTCTTGTGTTTAAGTCTTTTGCTAAGTTGGACTGGTATGTCTCATTTCTATACTGGTGAATCAGTCACCTCTGTATTACTGTAGAAGAGTAGACAGTGCTTTTGTTCTGCTGTACTCCTTCAGACGTGGTATATGAGGTCCCAGGTGCTGAAAATGATCAAATGTACATAGGCATAGAGGCTTACCCTGCACTTAAAAAAATAAAAGGCTGCCGCTGGTCAGAGAATACAGCATGGTCCTTCTTTCCTGTTGAGAACATTAAGTCTTGGTGGGGTAATGGGTAGGTTGCTTCTGTTTGAAACTCCTTGGTGGAATTAAGTATTAGATAGGCTGAGATCAGCTGTAGTCTTCTTAAGGACAGCAAGTCTGGTTGCAGCACCATGCCAAAAAGGGCAGGCAAGGGCTGAGTCAGGTAAATAGGCAAGTAGGTACACCTTCAGCAGGGCCAGCCGTATCAATAGCCAGGACATGACATGGAAGAACAAGTAGTTTAATATCGAAGCTTTGTAAATTAGTTTTTACTCCGAGTACTCCAGGGTTAATCCATAGTGTTTACTTTGGATACACTTTTCTGATCTTAAATAGCCAGTTATGTACAGCAGCTTTCATTTTCCTGCTCATCTGTCAAATAACTTTCAGCTCAGGAGAAGGCTATATCCTTAATCCAGACTTGAGGTTCTGTTTAGGAGTCTATGCTACATCTGGAAGTGATAGGGTTGGGAGAGCCAGGTTCATCAAAGTTGGCCCTACTTTCTTTGGTAATCAAGTCTCCATCTTCTAACTCAGCCCATCTCTGAGAATCATAAACAAGGCCTCAAATTGGTTGAATGGTACTGTTGGAAAGATTTAGATGAGATCTGAGGCATGGAGGTAAGTAGGTAAGACCCTACATTTGAATTTTAGGCTTTCTGCTTTTTCAACCATTAATTCTTATACAAAGTGTTCATTAGACTCTTGAAAAGATGATCATCCTCTCCTTACGCCCCTCATTTTGACTGAATTTGACAGGATTAAAGGGAATGACTGGCAGTGTAAATCAGTATCTTTTTCTGTATGGAAAGAAAATTGAGCTGATGTTCTGAAGGTAGTATAAAAATTGAGTTTGTAGGTAATTTCTCCTTTACAAATAATAGTTGTATATACAAGCAGGGTAGTAAGCAGATTTTATTTTTATTTTTTGAGGGTAAGCAATTGAGAGTAACCAGGCGTAGGCCTTGTTTGATGATTTGCAGACCAAGTCATGTAATCACATTTAGTATAGAGGATAAGAGACAAAGATATAAAGAAACCATTCCCAACATTTAACCAGTGCATTCATTAAAGTAGTTGAGGTCAGCTGCACCTTAAGTCAACTGTGAAGTAAATGAGACTTTCTTGTGACATAAATTAAAGTCTACTTATTCAACATGATCTGGTCTGGAAGTTTATGAATCGAATCCTTCCTGCAGAAACAGTAAGTTGTCTTAATGCCTGAGAGTATCTCATGGCAAGGAATGAAGTCGCCATTCTGAATCAGTGTAAAACAACAGTATTGAGACAGATGAAATTCCATTAACACATTCACAAGGATAAGGGACTGCGGTCTTGTATATGTGCTGCCGAAGCGAGCACGGGACTGCGGTCTTGTGACATTAGGAAGAAGCAGTAGGAAGCTCTTCAGTCTGATACAATCCATAGTTGCAGGCAGATTTTTTTTTTTCAAGTCAGTCTACATTTCTAGCAAAAAGGTAGATGATATACAATTTGAGATTCCCACTAAGTAAGCGCTCATGGCTTGGTCAGAAGGCTTACCTCCAAATATCCCTAACACCTACAGTTGATAGTACCAGACGTCAAAAGACCATTAAAAAAATCCTCATTGGCTAGAAGAAAAATTTTCAAATAGCCACATTTTAAATCACATAAATGAGAAAAGATATCCAAAGATTGTCTCTTGTGGATCAGGTGTTACATGTAGTTAGAGCTGAGTATTCATAATTTTAGAGCAGAATATGCCAGGCAGATATGCCAGTGATGGAGGTATTGTTTTAGCTTTTTAAAGGATATTAGCTCATTTATGCTGGAAATATCAATTAATGAATAAAAACCAAGCAGCAGCATAACTTTACTGGTTGAGTCATAGTGACTTGTAGTTTGAGAATAAGATGAGTGATAACCAGGTATCCTTTTAGGTAATGTTGCCAGTATTTGAATTCTGCTTTCATAGTTCATGGTTATCCCTTGCACATCAAGTAGAGTACCATGGTGGGAGGTCCAATACACAAATCGGTCTACTATGGCCTCAATGAGGCATCAGCTTCAATACCTGGCGATTGAAGGAGGATCAAGATTTCAAAATCACGTATTTCAAGTACCACTAGAGCATCTGGTGTTTGTAAAAGAACTTGGGTAATGGGGTTTGTCAGTGTAGAGTATATATTAATTACTGTCTATATCCAATTCCAGGAATCACGGGAAGTTCACTTGGGGGCAGTGGGCTGTTAATTGTTAATCTAGGTCCATTTGATACCACTTTGGGCCCATATGACTACTCAGGGGGGCAAAGATGTGCCCATCTTCTTGCACTTTTCTGAGTTTGCCCACAGTAAGTGTTCATAAGAATATTCAGCACCAACTGAACATAGACTGTTGGGTAGAGGTACAGATCAGAATGCTATTCAAGTTCAACATACTGTTATCTACGGCAGTGGTTTCAAACTGTTCTGCAGAACTCTAGGTGTTGTAAAGTCTTCTTAGGTGTCACGAAGGTGGTAAAGATGCTTGTGGCAGATGTCACGACCCCAGTCCTGCTTCATCCAGAGCAGCTTGATTTTTACTTTGGGCTTCCATAGTTCTCATTCAAGGGGCTTCATGGCCACAAAGCCTTTCGAAAACCAATGATCTAAGAATAAGTTGTTCACAAAATGCTGAAATACAAAAAATAGGTCACAGAAACCAGAAACTGTGTGAGCAAAGCCTTTGGTAAACCAAGGTGTTTTCCTATTCATTCTTCCCCTAAGGTGGGCCACATTATAAAATTATGAAAATAACATTCCAGTCTGCTATAAATTCTGATTGCCTGAAATTTGGCTTGTAAATGACTATCAGAGAACAAAGCTATTTGTTTTAAGTGACAATAGCACGGGAGTGTTTGCAGTCAGCATACAGCTGCAAACTACATTAATTTCTTAATACTTTCTAAAGATTATTCAAAGAAGTCCATGGGTGGATGACTTCTCAAGCATTAATAAGATCTCAATGGGCAATAACTCAAATTCTAAATTATCTATGTCTCACCCCTCCTCCCCACTTTCTCCATCCTCTTCCTCTCTTCCCTTCCCAATCTTCTCACCCATCTGAGAACTAGGTTTATAGCACAATTCTAGGGACAGAGAAGCATATTGCTAAATGTCATGGAATTCATCCAATTTGGGGGCAGAATTAACTTTTCCCCATTCCCCTCCCATGTATCCCCACAAATCTTTTAGAGGTTCCTTTGACAGAAAATAAAGGTAATGATCAAGATAAATGACTCTCATGATACATACTAATTCAAAGCAGCTATTGACAAGAAAAAGGGGGGTTTTAAAGATGCAGTTTATTCCTGGGTCTCTAGGGCAATCTGTTGGCATTCAGGAAGCACTGGCTATACTGCTCTGAAGCAGTTTCCCCCTTCCATTAAAAGGAATGCTGCAAAAATAACATTCTGTGCTTTATTAAACTTAGAACATACTGGGCTAAACAGCTAAACAATAGTTTTTTTTGCTGCAAGCCTTCTGAGGTGCTATTTATTACATTGCATTATGGATCAGGGAGGTGGCATTTTTTTACAGTATTTTTACCTTATTGTGCTGTAGAAGCTCTCTATATGATATATATGCATATATCATGTATATAAATACACACATATATGAACAGTACTACTCTTAAAAAAAATGGATGGCTCATTTTGTATAAATATTACTTTGGGGATAAAGGATCATAGATAAGACCTTGGGTGCTCTAGGTTATTAGTAAGACTTTAAAACAACAACAACAAAAAAATCCCACAAGGACATGACATGAACAGGGATTCCCCAATCAATTAGGGCCACCTTTGGGAAGACCACGAAGATGGACAGAGGATCTAAAAGGAGCTTTGTGTTTCATGTTGCGTAGTCTTGTTGTCAGATGAACATGTGCCTTGTTGACTGGATAATCTACCACCATGACAGTCTGCTCCTAAATGTCAGGGGTGTTACCATGGAATTCTGGTCTAGGTGCAGCTATCAAAATACAACATTTATGACGTCTGACTCCCTGAGGGCACCAGATTAGGAAGTTGGAAACCGTTTCTGGGGTTCTCAATCTCTAGTCATTTTAACACTGTGGGTAAAGTAGAGGCTAAATTAATTCCAAGGAGACGACTGGACTGGGAGTCAGAAGGCCTGGCTTCTTCTACTTTGTAGCTGTGTCATCTTGCATAACCTTTCAAATTCCATTTTCTCGTTTGCAAAAAAGGGATTATATCTTGTTATTTTGGTAATTGAGATTAATGCATATAAAAGTGCTTAGAAACTGTAAAGTGCAATATAAACATAAGGGATTACCATATAGGTTCTACCTGGATGTCTCAAGAAGCCTTTTCTGGAATCTGATTGGAGCTTTGTATGATGCTGTAAGGTAAAGGGATTCCTTGGTAAAATTTCTTACATTTGTGTGAAAAGTTCTGGTTCCTGAGTAATCCCAAAGAAGATGCTATGAGGATTTCACTGTGCCTTTGTTTTAATCCCAATGGGTCAGAATATCTGCTTTCTCATTCAGTAGGCTACTACATATAGATTTGAAGTGGAAAAAGAATAGGGTTCAGTGACCTGGATGGGATCCTAGACATTTCATGAACTTCAAACATTTGAGATTGTGAGGTGTGGTCCAACGTCGTTCTCAAAAGGATGCTGCCGTTCTTCAGACAACGTAGATTACTAAAAATCCCCTGGTCCAAATTTATTATCTCTCTCTGAAGGCTTTAACTGAAGAAATAAAATGCACACTCATGGAACAAACTGGTCTTTTGCTGTGATAAAACAGCTCCAGCTATTTGGCTTGAGGAGTTTGACTTGACTATAAGGATGGTGCTCAATCTGGGTAGAGCAGGACAGGAGTGGAGGTGAAGGCCACATCATGATGGCTGAAGGCCTCTTAGGTCACAGTGGTCCACTGGAATAGTGTCTTCTTCAGTAGTAAGGCGATAGGAATCACCATGAGCAAAAATCCAGGTACCAGATCTGTAGGCTGGTGGTACAGTACAAGGAAGGTGGTCGGAAGGTCCAGGCAAACACTCAGCCATCAGGAGGCATAGGACTGGAAGGGACAGGGACAAAACAGGTAAGATAACAAATACATGGAATTACAAACACAGGACTCTTAACATTGAGGTGGGTCTGCTGTCAGCACATCAGCTTGCCTGATGGGCACTAATTCTTGACAAGCCTGGCTGCGAAGGTGACAAATAAAGAAAAAAACAAAAACAAAACAGAAAAAAAACACCTTATGATTCACAATCAGTGATGAGAAGAACAGAAAACGTTCTCTCTGGCAAAGACTTTCCTGACTCTTGAGAACAAACTGTCTCAGAGAATCAGCATACAGGAACCGCCCTAAGTCTCACACTTTGGGGGAGTAATGTGATTGCATTCAGGCTGCTGGGCAGTGGCTGGTGGGGAAGAAAGAAGTGGCTCCGCAGGAGGCACAAGAACTGAATTTAAGTTTACATACCAACACCAAGGCAAAGGAGATATTGCCCTTCTTCCTTTTCTAATGCCTTCCTCAAATAGTCATACACCTTGTACGTTTATAAGCTGTGCTTAACTTTCATTTTAACAAGATTGCATCTTGAATGGGAGAGAATAAGGTACCTAGGGAATAAGGCCCTGGTCCTTGCATCCTTGAGTAATACCCGATGCAATATATCAGTTTCTCTTTATGTTTGAGGGCTCCCTAAATCTTTTTGAATCTACAATTAAAAAAATAATAAAAACATAAAAAATCATTATCCATAACTAATGATTTTTTCCCCTAACCAAGAGTAGCCAATAATCATACAGTGATTAAACAAACACTTACTGAATGCTTATTCTGAGATAACCTGCTTTCTAAATTCCTTTCTATTAAATGAATCATATGCGGCAGTATGTGTGGGCAAAAATTCCTAAGACAAGGCCCTTGCTTTCAAGAGGCTTGTTATCTGCAAGAGAGCAAATTAAAAAAGCATGCAAATAACTACTTTATAAGGTATCATATGCAAAAACAGACAAAAAATATATAACAAAGTTTTTAAAAGATTATTTCTGGTTAAAGTTAAGAGACTCATGGAGAAGAGAGCATCTGAGTTGGATATTGAGAAAATGGCACTTTTAACAGGTGAAGAACCAGAGGAAGGCATTCTAGAGTAGAGAAGTGAACATGAACAGAAATGCAGAGATGGTAAAGAATAAGGCATTTCGGAAAAGGACAAGTACCGTAGTTCACTTTGAATGGAGTGTTGCCAGAGTTTGCACTGAGGGTCTGGAAGAAACTCAGGTCTTTGAATTCCCAGTAACAGCGCTAGTGGCAGTGCTTGATCAGTTGTCGAGTTTGCTTTGAGAAAAGACACAACAGTCCCAAAACTCAAAAATAAAAATATCCAGCTCCAGAGTTCCTGTCACACCCTGATAAGCTCTTCCATGTCCCAGGTCCAGGTCTTGGAAATCTGGAGTCCACACTGTGGCTACACTGAACGGCATCTGCTCCAGCTAGTGCAGAAGATTGTAGTGAAACCCTTTGAACCTCTTTTCCTGGACATCCATGTTTTGTCACAGAATTTCAAGCTTTGAGTTCCAGTTGTTTTTTCCCCCTCCTCTCTGCCGAGGAAAGCATCTTATCACCAGTCTTAAGAGTCTTTTGAGGTACATCCAGATTTAACTATAAAAGACCTAAAAGACCAACACATTTTTCTCTGAAAAAGTCATGTCTACGGAAGTGAGATCATTTGTCGCTGCCCTTTAGGTAAAGGGAACAGTCAACTGATTTTTCCAGATAATTGTATGAAATAGCAGAACCGGGTAACACCTAACCAGACAAAATACACTTCAATGTGTGTGTTCGCTTGCTTAGAGCTGTACCACTGGTAAGCAATACTCCACAAAACGAAAATGTTTGAAATCCAACTGTTCAAACATTTCTATAGTGTTTGCTGGACAATGGCCTGGAATTTGATAACAGCAGCTGACAATTAACAAAGAAGCAAAAACTGGCATTTTGGCCATCTTAGTAACACATTTGCAAGCAAATAGAAAACAAAGCAGTCCAGGAAAAAGTTAAGCTTTGAAACACTTCCAAATCTAATGATTCTGAGATTCAGGAGTTCTAAAAAACTTTTCAGAGAATGTTAACCTTCAATTAATAAAGACAAACCCTCAACATCTTCAGGAATTCCATGCCTAGTTTAGTCTGTGCCAGTGAGCCAGCTTGCTAAAAATCCACCTGCAACACTAATTAGCTAGACTTGGCAGCACCATTTAAAAATAAGCCCGCTCACTACCAACCACACAGACTAGGGATATAAAATAGGACCAAGTAAAAAGTGGCAAACATAGTTGTGGAAAATGGTCAATTAAAAGAGTCAGAAAGGCAGTCAGGCACCAGTATAAACAGCAGAAAACAAAGTTATTGGGCCAACGATTACAAAGGCTTCTCGATGCTAGCGAACACACATACTCCTAGTTTTAGCTGCTTTATATTGGGTGCCATTGTACCATATGCATCAGCCACCCTTCAGACACCCCATAGGGAAAGGAAAGAACTAAGAATAGAAGCCAAGCAGTGGAGCGTTGTTATGCCAAATATCCATTATGCACAGAAACAGCTCACATATCCCAGGGATTCAATCAGCGACTTCAAACTGGTCATGAAGGGTCCCAAATGACATCTAGGCCTCAGTTTCCTCCCTGTGGCATAAAGAAATTGTGGTTCTTAACTCTTGGGGGAGGGGTGACATCTCCCTTTGAAATCTTGCTGGTGGATTCTCATCCCCCTAAAATGTACATTTCTGCATACTATTTCAGGGAGTCTGTGTGGTTCGCCAACTCCAATCCAAGGTTGAAAACCAAGGATTGGGCAATTGCTAAGTTTTCTTACAACTCAAGAAAAAATTACAAACAAAAATCATCCCTTACGTACACTGACGCTTTAGAGTTTACAAAGCGCTTCTAATCCCACAAACACCAATAGGCAGAGGAGGAAACTGAGGCGCAAATTACAGAGTGACTTGCCTAAGGTCACTCGGCCAGCTGGTGGCTAGGCCCGGAAGCAAACCCAGCTCTTCCGACTCCGGGGCTTGTCTTCCCACCCCGGAGCTGCCTTCAGAGCCCCAACCTCTAAGGCGGCATAAGGAGGAAAAGGCAAAGCAGAAAGCCCACGACCAACCATCCCCCAGCCTCCTCCTGTCCCTCCAACTGGGTCCTTGCAGGCCCCGAAGGGTGGCGCCAGGCCTCGAGGCCGGCCCGGGCCACCCCCGCCTCCCCGGCCGCGCCAAATCCCGCCGCTGCCTCCCCGGGAGCGGGACGGAGCAGCTGCCCGCCGCCACCGACCACCCGGACGACTCCTCGACGAATCGCAAACGCATAGGCCGCGGCCCGAGTTCTGCGTACGAGAAGAAAGACGCGGCGCGAGCGCCAACGGCCACCGGGCGCGCGCCGCGGCGGCCGGGCCTGCGCCCCAAGAGCTGGATGCCAGAGCAGGAGAAAGAGCCGCCAACCGATTGCTCGATCGACCGCGCGCCCGCTCCTTCGCCCTACCAGACCGGGGAGGGGGGGAGGGCGCGCCAGGGCTTCTTCGAGTTAGGGGCCTGACTCCCCGGCGACGAGACAAGATGGCTCCTCCGGTCCGCACCGCAGCTACCGTCCCGGCTGCGTCTCTCGGCCCGCCCCCGGTACTGTTTCTTTAAATGGCGGAAAGGGTCAGGAAAGCAGGAAGAGAGGCGCGCTCTCTCACGTGACAGGGGCGGGCCCGGCTAACAAGATCCGGTCACGTGGAGACCCGATGTCCACCTATCAGGAGGCGTCGCACTAGGGTGGGGGCAGGGGGAACTGCGGCTCTGTGATTGGCTGAAGGCGCTGCCGAGGCCTCGGGGGCTTGGGGCGTCGGGGAGTGCGCGAGGCGACCGGGTCGTGTGCACTAGCAGAGACAAAGCAGTGGCTGAGGTGGCTGTAGCGGCTGCGGGAGTGGCAGTGGAGTAGCTCTAAACGCCGATTTTTGTGGTGCTGAGTTCTGTCATCTAATTCAGTGCGACGCACGGGCGGCTGGTGTCGCGGGGGCGGCGGCGGCGGTAGCGGCGGCGGCGGAGGCGGCGGCAGCACATGGTTCCAAGAGCGCGCTGCGGTTGTTTGGTTCCAATTCCGTGGGGAGGGACAAAGGCAGCTGCGCTCGCTGGGCAACGCCCGGTTGGGTGGTGCGTTCGCTACTGCCCTCGATCCCGGGACTTGAAAGCTGGGACTAACTCCTCACCGTGAGGAGGAGGCCACGGGACCGAGTCCCGGAAAGGCCCTGAGGCTGAGGCTGCTGAGGGAAGCGGGGGGAGGGGCGCTGCCCGTCTGAGGTGATTTGGACGGGTTAATTCTGAGCATTTTTGTGGGTCAGTGTGAGGTAATTTGACCCACTACCCTGGGGAAATTGGGGCAGGGCGGCAAGCTAGGTTTGGTCTGGGTTCTAAAAACAGAAATCCGCCATCGCCGTCGGCATCGGCGCTTAAAAGATCTTGAAGTTGGGAGGTGGTGAAGCCGGAACTAACGCCATATACACTCCATCGACATCATGGTCGCCAGTCGGGGGTGTATTTGAGGATCCTGGGATCATTGGTGGTGAAGACATGGGTGATTGTCCATTTTTATGACAGAAGTTGATAAATTTTCGGGTTGGTAAGTTTCCGGATTGGTAAATTTCCTGGAGGAACAGAAAAGGGCTCGAAGAAAATGAAGACAGAGCAATAATAAAACCGCCAACTCCGGTACCGTCTACTTCAAAATCATCCTCATTCGACTCATTGAACTATCGCAACGTACACCGACGCTCCTTAAGACTACAGATTCATGACGTAATTCTTTTCAAAATATTACATCATAGTCTTTGAGAAGATAAATACTCAAAGGAGAAATCAATTATAGTTTTAGGTATTTCTGAATATATTTTGGATAATACGCAGTAACTTTAAGGAGCACACTTATCAAACTTTTGCTGGAAAGAATCCTGGAAAATCTCTTCCTTTTCCCAATTACTGGTTAAAGGACTGAAGCTTACTGCACTCATGGCTTTCACAAATTACAGCAGTCTGAATCGAGCTCAGCTAACCTTTGAATATCTGCACACAAATTCGTAAGTATCCTATAGGTGCCGCTGTGGTCACTGATAACTCATTCCTTGATGTTAGTTTGGAAACCCTTTTCCCAGCAAATTCTGCTTTTTCACTTTTTGGGATGTATCACTCACTGGATGAGTCTTGAGCTCTGTATGGAAGAACTGAGATCAGTGAAATATTTGTTGCTAATGCAGAAGAATACGACCTTCATTTATTACATCAAAATTTATTTGACCAAATGCAAACTAGTTATTTGAGGTCAATGTGTGAGTTGTTTCAATCCAACAAGTACTGTTCTTTGGATCGCCAAAAGTTGGACTAATCTAGTAAATTCTTCTCTTTGGTGACAGCAGACAAAACAGTTGTGTTATAACAAGAGTTTTCTTTTTAACAAGGATAAAGAAGGACGACATTTAAATGACAACTTGTGAGAAGAATTTTTTTCTTTTTTGTAAGCAAACAGTTGGCTTTATCTTCTTGGGGAATTCATCCCCCATCAATATAGTTTTCATATACTAAGCAGAAAATGGCAACTTGTTTAAACCCATGATTTAGATGGCCTTTTCCCAAAGTGTGTGCAAGTCTCACAACACATAGGTATTCATGGTTCTTGAGTCCATGAAGAGATTACCCTCACTCCACGTTGGTCTGGAATGTTTCAGGGTTGTTCCGTATGCTCACTCTTTTGGAAGTAATCCATTAGGCTCATAACTGCTTAGTGTTTTAACATTCATTTGTCAGTTTTGAGATCATGGTAAGTATTCTAACATTTTAATGTATGAAGAGGTGATGAGCAGCTAAATGAATGACCCAGAGACCTGAAGAACCACCTTCAGGGCTGAGAATATCGATTTCTTTATCCAATAGTATAATTTTTAGCCTTTTATGGGAAAGGACGTAGAAATCAAGCCGGAACCCAAACCCTAAATTGCCCGAGATTCTTCTTTGTGATAATGTCTGTAAATTTTTTTTCTTTGTTATAGTTCCTATCAAGTAAATACATTTTGTTTCTACGTGAAATGAAGTGCGAAACTATGAGAGCCTGGTTTTGTTTTTAGGAAGCCTATTACTGAACTAGTGTGTTTTAGATAGGTACTTTAGTGGTTACCTAGGTGAATTCTTATGCTATGGATTATGAATCTGAAATCCAGTTAGGTAAGGTCGCTGACGAAAGGCTAGTCAGCTAGTTTATAACATAGCCTTGGGCAAAACCTTCAGTATCCTTTATATTTGAACTGCCACATTTAGAACAAGCAGTTGAAGGCCACTTAGGTGTTCACAGATGGTTGTGCTTTCTTGTGTCAGTTCTGCATTTTGGGATGGGGCTAAATTTGTAGTGGTAGGACTATTTGATAATACTGGAAGACTGTGAACGGGACTTCAGAAACTGGGTCCTTGTTCCAGCTTCCCCAAAGACTGATTATAAAATAATAACAGTAGTTAATTGCTTTATGCCAATTAAAGTTTTAAACATGGTTGAAAGTAATCTTTATAGCAATACTACTGGAGCAGGGATTATTCCTATTTTGCACTCGAGGAAACTGAGGCTCATTGAGATGTTCTCTGCCAAAGGTTACACAGCCTGCTATAAGATTTATCTGGCCACAGTGGTTAGTGCTTTTAACCATTAGGCAGTACTGACTCTAGTCAGTTTTACCTTGAAGGGCTTCTTGTCTGTACAGCAAGGGTTTACTTTTCACTTTAAAAATCTTCAGTTTTATTTCAGTGAGCATCTAATTTGAAGATCCTGGGATATTTCTCTGCTTATTTGCTTTGCTATTTTATATCTTATTAACAGTAGGTGGACAGAGCCAAGGCAAAGAATTGAATCTTAGTTAAATCACTTGTTTATAATAATATTGGAAAATTTTATGTGAATTGGATATATCAATGTTGAACCGGAACCACCTGCTTGCATGGACATTGAAAGGCTGCATGTACCATTTTGGAAGCTCTGGAATTTCTTATCTGGATCACACTTTTGAATTTGTCTGCTTTTGAATGTGTCCAGTTGTGCCAGATGAAAATATGAATCCTAGAACACCAAGATAAGTTTCTGGTTTGTAACCAATTTCAAGAGATTTCTTTAATGTGATGATGACCTGACTGGAAATTCTAGAGGAAACAAAATTTTCAATTTTCTTAAGATGTGGTTTGTTATCCTTAATGAAGGTAGATGTCTCCTCTGTGTTAAGTGGTGCAGTGTCACCTTCAGAGAAGTGAAAATTTTTCTTACAGCGCCTTCTCCTTTGATTTAATTTTTAAAACAAGATCATTTTATGGTGTCTGACATCTACAATATGGCCTTATTCTGAACTTATGAAAGAAGGGGCCCTTTCCTTACCTTCTATTATATGTAGACTTGGAAACAGAGCCTAGGCTACGAGGGTGGAAATCAGTGTGATGCAGTGGAAAGAGCATGGGCTTGGGAATCTGCCAAACTTGGAGTTGATCGCTTTCTATCTGTGTCCTTGTGCATGTTGATGTCTCTGAGTTTCAATTTCTTCATCTATAAAATGGGGCTGATTTGTTTCTAAGTATTATGTAAAATAAATACATGGTACAAACGTTGAATAGATGGTGATTATTTATAATACTAGCTTATATAAACCAAAAGTTGGTCAGTGTGGTAGCAATTTGCTGTTTGGTGCTAGTCTTTAGGCAGATAAATTATTAGTAAATTCTAGAGCATCTGTTAGAGATAGTAAACATCTGTCTTGAATTAAAAAGCTTTTTTTTGGTTGTATTAGGTCAGTGGTAACTACTGATGGAGCCTTAAGATTTAAAGCAGGCGTAGGAAATTCCCACGATAACATGAAAGTCTGGATGTTGCTGGATGTTGCTAATATAAGATAGTAAAAGTTGGGGTTTTTAAATAAAAAGAGTTTTATGCTGTTATTGCTCTTTTGTGCCAGGTTTTGTGACTGATAGTAAAAAGTTCATGAGCAGTTTAGGTGTGGTGGTAGTGATATTCCTTTGACATAAGATCATATCTTAAGTCACTGTTTGCAGTACTGCTAAGTGGTCTAATAGAGCAGGGTGCTTAAATGTATGATGCCTGCTTTATATGTCTGTTCCTGTTGGTACATTTAATAACTTATCTTGGCCATATGATGTTTTTGGGTTGTTTTCTCATTTGAAATGAATAGAGAAGAACCTGTCAACTCTAGCGACAATATTTCTTAGGACATAATTCTGTTGAAATGTAGGTTCACACTCTAAATCTATTAAAGCCATTCGAATGTAAAATGGTCGCTCTCAAATTTCTCAGCTTTATATTTTCTGGCAATTAGGGAAATTAACTATTGTCAGCATATCCAAGAACTCAGCCGGTTTAAATTCAGGCTGAATATGAATAGGGAGACCATTTTCCTTACTTAGTAGATTTACACGTGAATTTGTTACTGGAAATGCTGAGTGCAAAACTCTTTTGATTGTGGAACAAATGGTATAAAAGCCTCAATCAGAAAGGGAGAGTTTGTTAAAAAATCTGTCTTTTTCCAGATGGTTGGTCTTTCTTGGATCACATGCAAGGAATCTTTAGGTCTGTGAAGAGAAGAATTTCCTTTGTAGTTATCAAATATCTCTGTCTTCAAATATTAGTAACTAGAAATGAGTATCTTTTTGAATATTATATTTGAAAAAAAGAGAGGACTTACGCAGTTGGTATGTTTTTGGTTCTTATTTTAAGGGATACTTGGAACTCTGGTTTTAACATTTGTTAGTAGGATCCATCATTAATCAGTTGGAGGTCTGGAGAAGATTCCAAATGTCTCTGAACTCATCAACAGTTGTCACAAAAGGTTCCTTTTATGATGTGTCTCGGTACAATTCTTCCTCCATTTACTAAGGAAATACCTTAGTTACATTTTAAAGATATCTGTTAATTTATCTGAAATACGTATGTGTGGAACAGTATTGATACTGTGTGGAACAAGGAAGACCATTCGGAATGTTTTCTTCAAAATGTGCAAGGCACATTTCTAAACCTTGTTTAGAAAGTAGTGAAAACTTAGCCAGAGGTGCTTTGTGCTTGCCCTTTTGTGATCTTCCTATTGAATTCTAAATGTCTCATATTTTCATGTGAAGTGATCAGAAATATGTATTGCTGAGAAGGAATTTCTATTTTTTCATTTCTTTGCCCTGATGGCAAAGGGTATCCGAAATAGTTGTCCAGATTATTCATATTCACCATTCTCACCGCCAAAGGCCAGATACTTCATTGTTTAATTTATTCCAAAGATTTCTGCTTACAAGTTGTACTCTCATTCTTATTATGGTTGTGTTCTTGTTTTTTCCTAGGAGCTATATTTCTGAGATTCCTTGACTTAAAGTACAAATTCTTATTTAAATGAAGTATTGCAACAGAATTTATTTTATATTTTTATATAACAATCTTAGAGTTGAAAACTGATTCACTGCAAGTTTCTAAGTCACGTGTAAGTCTGGAAAATGACTGGTTAGCTTGAGAACAAATGTTAAATTTATTTTTAATATATTACCTTCAGCAAATCACCTTAATTTTCTAGCTTATTTCTTCCCCCCTTTTTTTTACTGGAGTAATCTACAGAATACTTTTGTGTTTCAGTTGATAATTTGAAGAATTTAATGATACTATAGACTTAAATATTTTTTAATAATTAAACTTATGGATGTTTTATGCAGATTTTTCTCTTTGAAATTATTTTTTTCCCCATGTAAAATAATTAAGAATTGGATTTTGGTGACAAGAATTTGAGCTCTGTTTTCTAGTTGAATTGAAGAGAAATTTTGTTAAGTTTTTAAAAATTTTTGTTAAAACTTATTTATTGATGCCACCTTTGGATTAGCAACATATATTCACTGATCTCATGGAGAAAAATTCTTCTTAAATTTCCAAGAACTGATAGTTTTCATTCAAAATTTGCATATTTATTTGAGAAAAACCCATGTTCCTGGGCAGTTCAGTTTTGGGTATTTATTTCACAAACATTTTACAGTTTGTTTTAAACAATATAGTAAGTGATCAGAGATCCTAGATACTGGTTATTTAATATTGGTACATTTCATTCTAAATTTTTAGGAATTTTCAGTTTCTTGGCTGAATCAGCTGGAATAATTTGATTATTTTTGAAAACTTGATGGTAATGCATTATGTGGGTTAATGATTTTATATTCTCCTTAATCAAAAGTCAAGGTTTCTAGGTGGTTCTAGGTGGACACCTCTTCTATATCTATTGAAGACAGTTATGGGATATAGCAAAAATTAAAAAGCATGTGAATAGAAAAAGAATTGTAAGGATAAGTCTTATGCATAAATATCACTTTATAGAGTTCTACATAACATGGTAATTGTGTACTTACCCAACCCAAATTTTGAGCATCCTCTCAGACGAGGAGATTACCATTGGGTTAACTTTCACAGGGGCTTTAGGAGACCACACATGGCTCTTGTCTTCCTAGAAAGAATTGTTCAAGAGGGTCTTGGATTCCTTTCTTCAATGTAGAGAAAGTTCTCTTTTTAGCCAGAATCAGAGAAAGGCAAGAAATGAATTATTCTCTCCTCCCCACTTTCAAGTGGAATATTTTTGCTTATAAATTGCACAAAATGAATGGGTTTTTTTCTTTCACCAATAGATGATACCCAGGTATTGGAAAGCAAAATGCTAACAAGCTGTTTATTGAACATGCTCAGAGATATGCAGAAATTGACAGCTAGTTAAGACAATGAAAAATAAAATACAGGCATTTAGGATGAGGAGTGAAAAACACAATATGAGGAGTGAAAAACACTGCTTTAGCAATAGGAATAGGAATCTTAATGCTTTGGAGTGGATTTCTCTACTCAACATAGCAAAGATAAACATATCTGCATAGATAGCAGGACTTGATAGGTTAATGCTAGAGGAGGATTAGTGAGCTAATGGTGAAGTTTCAATTTCAATAGTGTAAATCGACAATGCAAGTGGCAATTTTTAAATTTTTTTCTAAAAACTATTTTATAACCTTGACTTTTTATTAGGAGTCATGGTTCAATTCTATAATTGTTTTGCTGACTCTTAGTATTTATCATTTCAGAACTACACATGAATTTTTGTTTGGTGCTCTTGCAGAACTGGTTGATAATGCAAGGTAGGTAGTCTTTAGGTATACAGTCTGTTTGAAAACTTTTTGGGTTGTTGCAATCTTTGCTCTCTGAGGACTTGGGAGGAAGGCAATTCTGTAACAGCTACAACTCACTCCTAAGAGACCTCTTACCAAAAAAGTATTTTTTTTTTTTAATTTGGGGGTGGGAGGAGAACAGGATTCCATGGGGGGACAGTGTGCACTTCTAGGGAGGGCGCAGGTCAGATCCAGGTCCAGTTGCACGCTGCTAGATGCAGGCGGCGCAGCCCAGCATCCCCCGTGGGACTCCAGGAATTGAACTGGCAACCTTGTGGTTGAGAGCATACTGGCCCATGTGGGAATCGAACCGGCAGCCTTCAGAGTTAGGAGCATGGAGCTCCAACCGCCTGAGCCACCGAGCCGGCCCCAAAAAGTATTTTTAATAGCACATTAGTTGGTATTTCCGCTTAGTTAACTTTAATTCATTCATTGCTCTGTGTTCCAGCCTTAAGATAATGAACTTATAACCTCCAAAGCTACCTTCACTTGTGTATTAGAGCAAGATAATTGTAGTGAAATGCAGGGAATTAAGATAGAAACTTAGGAATCAAATTAATGGACCATCTCTGATTTAATTTGTGTTACCAGGAGAGTACACCATCTACTGTCTTTAAAATTATGCCAGAGTTCTTTGCCAGATGACTGCAGTTGATCAAAGCATCTTCCATTGTTAGCAGCTGTGCTTGGAAGAAATCATTCTTTAGCACTGTTATTATACTGAGTTCTTAGTGATAGAAACCTATAAATGTTACTGTGCAAGACTGAAAAGATTAGGTTGATTCAGATATAAACAAATAGCAAAGTCCAAATCAAGATTCTGTTTATAATTATATTATGAAAATATTGTCTTAGTCTTTTTTTTGAATGCAAACATAAAATCCTGACATTGTTTATTGACCAGGTATTGATGACTAATGAAAAGGCTGAGTTGACAGTAGAAATACTTTCTAAACAGATCCCCAGCTAATGAGCTTGCTGATAATTTTCTATGTCTACCTATGTCTATACTATAAACCTATGCTGTTATGTTTATTGTTATTCACAGGACTATTCATGGAAGTATGCTAGCTTACAAGTTATTTAACTGGAAAACTCCCAGTTTTGTTTCAATCCTGGTTGACTCATAATTTTTATATTTTAAAATGTTGTAGCCTAATGGAACTATGTTTGGACTTGCCACTTACTAGCTTAGTGAGACCATGGTGTGCTGTGGCAGACTGCTTTTTTGTATATCATATGGTGAGCTGGAGGTTCCTGGGAGTATGTATTCCTCCTTCCATGCACATTTTGCCAACCTCTCATATTTGAAATTTTAAAAAAATTTTTGGGAATAGGTACATGTACAGCTATATGGATTTGAGTGGATTTTTTGCATTTGAAACCAATTAAATATTCTGTGCCTCATTTTCCTTGCCTTCAGTTGGCAAAATTGGACTAGGTTACTTCCAGGCCTTTACGGAAGCCTTTGTTGATAACTGAACTTGTATTTTAGCTGGTGGCTAGAGTCTAATGGGGTGCCTCAACTTCCTTTCAAGGTTAGGGAGGATAAGGTTATGGTCTTGTGAATTGGTCTGCTAATTATAGTGTGCATACCATAAGACCTGATTTTTTCATTGACTCTGTGGCAGGTTATTGTTTTTCTTTCTTCTCAATATCTTGGTGAGATGGAAAAATGGACAAGTTATTGGAACATTTTTTGTGATTGTGATCAATTGAGAAAAACACAGATTTAAGTCATTTCTTAGTATCTAAAGGGGAACGTTTTTACTTATCTTTTACATGTTTTTACTATGAAATTTGTATTTAAGAATATATATTCAGGGGTGGCCTTTTAGCTCAGTTGGTTAGAGCATGGTGCTGGTAGCACCAAGGTTGCCGGTTTGATCCTGCATGGGCCACTGTGAGCTGTGCTCTTCTTAAAAAACAAACAAACTGTGCATGTGTGTGTGTGTGTGTTCAGTCCCTATGTCTTATGTGATTATTTTGAATAATTTGGAGCTCCAGAGGAGTTTCACAGACATACAACGGAAATTGTGTTGCCAAGTGTAAAATACAGCTTTAATGTATACAGAATTTCTGTATGACTTCCTGAAAATAGACTCAAAATAGTATCCATTCCACTCAAAATACTATGCATTTTCATAGTTGACATTTCATGTTCTCAATTGGTTCTTGATTTTGTTTCTTTTAATTTTTCAGAGATGCTGATGCCACTAGAATAGATATTTATGCAGGTAAGATAGACATCAGTTCTTTCTTCTATGCCCAATGTATTTTATTGCTATGCCTAAGAAGAAATGAGTGGGAAATAACTGGTTCCTGGAGCCTGGAGAGATGGCATAATTACTCTCAATCTTAGGTAGAAACAAGGCAGACCTGGTTAGGCATTAATAGAAACCGAGAACATTGGTGTAAAGAAACTAACGTGGGGTGCCCAGATTTATAGATCTATTAAAATAGCCACCAGGAGATTTATGGAGATATGAAGTAGAGTAGTAGGGAGTGTGATGATTAGCTATTGGTGATTTTACTGGTTGGAGTTAGCAGGTGACGAGGTTTGTGGTACCTGCAGCCGAAGAGAGATCTTGTTGGAGGCCAGTTTCTCCTTCTGCAACCTTGATGAGGACCAGTCCCAACTTGGATAGATGGTGGTGTGAGTTGCATAAAACAGCTGGGTAACTGGGTTGCTCCTGAGGCCTGCAGAGAAGATATTCTCAGACAGAGGTGTCAGGTAGGAAGAAGGGCTGCTTTGCTTATTTAATTGGCTCTGTTGTTTAGGAGTAAGAGCCTTTTTTTGTTGGTTTGTTCCCCCCTAAAGTGGGTGCAACAGTGGAAGAATTCTTAGTCGTTATCATTGGCCTTTTTTTCTTCTTTTTTTAAATAGTTTGCTTTCTGCCTATTCAATATTTGTACCAGCACGTTTTTTCTTTTTTGGTCATTTGAATGCTAAAAATCTGGAAGCAGAATGGAGGAAGATAGCTTTTAAATTTAATTTGGATGCGTGATCTGTTTTTCTGAGAAACCTTTCTGAAGTATTCTGAAAGGCTTGAGGTAATATTTTGAATAACATTGGCTAGCTTCTGAGAAGACTTGAGTGTTTTTGTGGGAATATACAGTTATCAAATAACCCCTCTTCTTCATAGACCTATTTGATAAATGGAAACAAGCACACAACCAAGAAGTAATTCTCAGAACCTCCAATATCATATAATTATGAAGAATCTCCACAGGTATGATGAATTTCTCCAGAGTTTCTGATATATTCTGGAACAAAGTATATACTGAGAACAGCTAAATGTCAACTGTTAAAGTTAACAGAATTTAATTGCTTAAATTCTGAAAGTCTTCTGTCCAAACGGCTCTGTCAAAGTGGTGAAAATGACTCCTTTTAATTTTAGAAGAAACAGGAAAAAGAGGCATTGCAGAAGATGGTTACTAAACCCTCAGGCCAGATGGAGGTGCCAATGTGTATCTTACATCTCATTGTGCTTTAGTGGGGAGTAATTACAGCTACCTCTGAAAGAAATGGCGGCTATTTTATTCATTGCACGATGGCAAAGCAGAGAATGAGGCTCTCTATTTCCAAGTGACATCAAAAGGACAAATCATCATAGCCAAGTCTATTTGGAAGAAACTTTTAAAAAAAGATCATCTCTGCCCGCTCCTTCCACCTTTAGTGGGTGAATTTCAGCAAGGAAATGTCCTTCACACTCAAATGCGGCCGAACACTTGGATTTCAGTTTAAATAAAAAAAGACCCAGTGTGCATTTATTCAGTGCTCAGTGCTACTCCTATTATGCTTCAGGAGTAAGAGTCCCGAGAAGATGAAATTGGGGCTTTGCTAAATTCTCATTAGAGAACTTAGTGGCTAATTGGAGAGACAATTAGAACTCTACAGATGATTAGAGAACAATAACTCAATCTTGAGGGAACTGTCAAAGCAGTTAAGGATTAAATGGTGTGATAGAATCACTAAGCCCTATATAGCATTTTGGGAAAAGACTTAATTTACTCTAAGACTAGGAATCTGGACTGAGGTGTCATACTTTGTTACCTCAGTGCCTCATTTAACACATTCAACAGGAGGAATAAAAGCAACCTCATCTTACAAGTAAATTAATAGAATTAGTAATATCGCATAGAGGCATATATCTTGATTTATTGCGCTTCACTTGTTGCACTTCACAGATGTTGCGTTTTTTTATAAATTGAAGGCAAGATCCTTCAAAAAGATTACGATTTGCTTTATTCCACCGGTCTGGAAGTGAACTTGCAGTATTTCTGAGATACGCCTGTAATATAAGTTCTTGTTAACACATGGGGGAAAGTAATTTTCTATCTCCCATTCTGAAACAAGATTGATACTGAATTTAGAAATCTTCCCAAGCATCAGATGTAGTTCGAATTCACCACAAAGTCACATTTTTAGAAGATTCTATTAAACCTAAGAAGGGCGAGGAAGAAACCAGACTGTCAACTTGTAGAAGTAGGTGTTCACTTACCCAAAGTATTGCTATCAGATGGGGCCGGATCAAAATGTGCCTGTCAGAAGTAGACTGGAAGATAAGTTGGAGCAAATGTAACTGAAACAAATACTGTTCAAACAGGTTGTAAAATATGATGATGAACTTGGATGTCATTTTATTACAACCTCTGCATTAGGACAGTAGTATTTTATCATCTTTGACTTTTTGACTGATAGCTCTATTTTACATCTCTTCTGCTTCTTTCTTTTTTATGTCTTCTCCCCAGTGAAGAGACAATTAGAACTCTAATGGAGGGATGTCAGGCTAATTTGGAGAGGCCAGACTTATTGGGGGAAGCTTAGGTATGCAGCCTTCCAAACTGGCTCTGATAATCTTCCATAGCTGCTGCCAGGAGTTGAAGCTCAACTCGGAGAAGGCAGTTTGGCTTTGCCCTCCCTGTCTTGTTTCCAACCTGTATGATGGGAGGGGGAGCATACAACCTCCAGCTGCTTAGACTCTCCTCTATTCAGAGCCCCCCCTCCACAAAAATCCTTTCCTGAGAGGCTTCAGATATCACTCTGTTGGCTGATTAAAGTAAATATCAGGTGTTAGGAATGTATTTCTAACTGATGGATTGTCTGGGGAGAAAGTTTTGAGCAGGAGAGCCTTGTACTTGTTCTAGCTCAATGCTTGTCAAAGAGTGGTCCACTGACGGACAGTATTTGGATCACCTGGGAGTATGTTAGAAATGCAAATTCTCAGGTACCACCTCAAACCATACAATCACTATCCAGGGTGGAGCTTATTGAGATAAGCATTGTAGTTAGTAAAAGTGTCACACTGCTGTTTATAAAGATGAAGTTATTGCTCTGTCGGCTAGTGTCTCTTGGCCCTGAAGCAGTGTTGCACATGACCATGGATCTGGATACTACTACTGTGTTTCCCCGAAAATAAGACCGGGTCTTATACCGTATTTCCCCGAAAATAAGACCGGGTCTTATACCGTATTTCCCTGAAAATAAGACCGGGTCTTATATTAATTTTTGCTCCAAAAGACGCATTAGGGCGTATTTTCAGGGGATGTCTTATTTTTTTATTTTTATTTTTTTTAGACGTTCATCATTTATATCCCTCACACTGTGAACCCCCCTCCCCCATCCACTATCCCTCCGACCTCACACTGAGCCATCACATTATATATATAAAATTATAGTTGGCATTCATTAATGTTTAGCTTCTGGTGTACAATGCCATGATCAGGCCTCCACAGTATCTCTGAGGTGGTCTCCCAAATAGGACACATGTCCATCGGATACCCAACAAAATCTTTACAACATTATTGAATACGTTCCCCAAATTAATTTTCAAAAAACCCTGAGGCCATCTTGTGGTTACCAGCTGCTTCCTAATCCCTTAACCTTTCCCCTTATCCCCAGCGACCCCCCCCCCCCGCCCATCTAACAACTCGGTTTTTTCTTTGTGTCCCCAAAACTGTTTCTGATTAGTTCATTCACATATTCTTTTCTTTAGATTCCGCATATAAGTGAGATCATATGGTACTTGTCTTTCTCTTTCTGACTTATTTCACTTAACATAATGTTCTCTAGATCCATCCATGTTGTTGCAAATGATAAGATTTCTTTCTTCTTTATGGCTGCGTAATACTCCATTGTATAAATGTACCACAGCTTCTTAATCCAGTCATCTTATTTTTTGATATACAACAATGTACATTTATTCAAATACAGTCATGTCACCTTCTTCTGGAACATCGTCTTAACGTACTAAAATGCGTCCATCTGGCTGACGATCTATAGGGGGCCTTATATTCGGGGTAGGGCTCATTTTGGGGGAAACACAGTAGCTGCATACAGGCTATTGGTGACTATGTGGCCCGGAGGATCTTTTACAAGTGAAATCTTTGAAATGAAGTGGTTGAGCGAGAACGGGATCTCAGATCCACTGTTAAGTGATGATTTTGTGCTAAAACAGCCTGCAAATCCTGCTCTAAGAGACACAATGGCCTAGCAGTAACTTCCTAGGTAGTGTTCAAGAAATGCCAGTGACCGTTGGGGACTTTTCAGATGCACTTGGCTCAAACCAGTTTCTAGGTCCCAAAGCAGTCTTCATGTACATTTTATGGGTGAAGTAGATAGCAAATGCCTCTTAGCTAGATATAGAACACTTTTCCATGATCTGTACTGACCCAATTTGAGTCTCCATATGATACTTTGCTTCCTGCAGAAGAAACTTGGAAGCCTTTTTGTACTTTTCTTGCACTTGCTCTGGCTTGCTAGATCTCACTTGGGTTCTCCAGACTCTGTTAAGAGGCACTGCCAAAAGGAGAAATTTTCTTATGTACCGATAGTACTTCCAGGAAGGTCCTTGCCCTTGAACTTTCAAGAAGCACTTGTTATTATTTCACCAAAGTTCAGCTTCCTGAACACTGAGTGATACTCAAAAATCTCTGTGGTTTATAGTACTTCTGAAATAGCATTTTAAATTATATTAACTAGTCCATTTAACAGAACATTGTCATGACTCACTTGAATCTTTAGCCTGAGGGGAGGACAAAGCATTTTAAACAGACTCTTCAGCTTAGATAGATGTATAAAGTTGGTAAACTGCAGCTTGGGGAAGACAAAAAAAGTCTTTAATAAGGAAGTAAGATCCCAGGCACCTTGGGTTTGTTACTGTAGTACCTTACAAAGACCTCCTTCCTTTTAGTAGAAATGTTCTCCTGATTACAAGGCCTATGCTGTTCCTCCTTTGCCCACCTAGTCCTCATCATTGGGTCAAAGACACCTCGGAAACTGTGACCCAGAGTACTTTGAGTAACCACTTGTCACTGTAGAAGACAGCTGCAGAAAGAAGTCTCCCACCCCCTGGAATGGCACTCAGTCTGTTGTGTTCCTTCCCTGTTGGCCAAGAAGCCCTGCCGTAGCTGCTCTGTAACTTAGTGTCAAAGGACTATTCCTCCTTGCAGTCAAGCCTATCCAACTGGGAACCAGACAGCTTTCACTGCACCGTCTCACTTCTGGACTGGGGAGCCATTTCAGGGACCCAAAGTGTACAGGGGGTGTGATGAAGAAGACAGATAGCTCAGAAACTGCAGTTAGCCTGGGGATAGTGACACAGCGACTCAGTAATTCATCTTCTAGATAGCAACTGCTGCCACTGTGCCCATAGCATGCCTGGCTTGATCACTTTGTACTTAACCCACAAAAGGACAAACCTTGTTAGATTTGAGCAGTGTTGATAAGATATAGCATGTAGTAGTTGAAGAATTTTAGTGGCTTGGGTTTCACAGCAGGGGGCAGAGATACAAGTAATCCAGGTGGAGGGATGATTGAGGTATGCGTGAAATACATGTCTATTCAGTGGTCCTGGGTGTGGTTAGATGCTGGGCCAGGTATTAGCTGTCCTCCTTCTAGAGTTTTAAACTTTGTCATGAACTAGAAAGCATTGGAGAAGTTTTGGGAATTCCTACCCTTGAGGGACCTGACATTTAACTAGCTAGGTCTGTTACACAGAGAGGTCAGGTTTGACCTGACCTTCTCAGACTGACCTTCGCATTGATCTACCTTCTGATCATACTCTTGTTGGGTGTGATCTGGTGGTTAATCACCCAGTAATGGAAGCTGCTTTGTTTACAGAAAGGCGAGAGGATCTTCGAGGAGGATTTATGCTTTGCTTTTTGGATGATGGAGCAGGAATGGATCCAAGTAAGTGATGAGATGATTGCTTCTTTTGGGGAGGACATAACCATTTGTATAAAACACTTACCGTGTTAACTTATTTCTCTGTTGCTGCACTATTATAACTAGAAGATCCACCTGGGGAGAGAGGAATCTGTTGCAACATCTCAGGCTTAATTCCACTAATGGATTTGCCGGGTCTTGTCCTAGAATGGGAGATAGGATCTAAATGGCAAACTGAAGTCAGTGAAATTACCCATCTCTTGACATTATATTTATCAGCTTGCACAACATTCTGGAGTCGAATCTACAGCTCCTCCTCCCTGCCCCCGCCCCAAGCCTTATTACTATCTTTGGGTAACAGAACAAGATCATAGTGATGACATCACTGACAGGCCAGTCAGGGATTACCTCCATTTGCCTCATAGTTGTGAATTTCCTTGGACAGAAGTTTTCAGTAGATACACAGCCCTGCTTGGGGTTAACAAGGCTCAAACCTTTGATTTTGAGGAGCTGGGGAAAGAAATGCAAACTTTTCACTTTCTCTTCTGTCTGCCACTTCAGGCGATGCTGCCAGTGTAATCCAGTTTGGGAAGTCAGCCAAGCGAACACCTGAGTCCACCCAGATTGGGCAGTATGGGAATGGGTTAAAGTCGTAAGTATACTAGAAGCCTGTCACAGGACTGAAAACAATCAAACGCCGCTCTCCTGCTTCTCGCCCATGAAAACTTTCCTCCTTCTTGTCCCTCCATCACTGTAATTACGGAACAGAAGGAAAATCAGAAAGGAGGGGTTTGGGGACTTACCAGCTGTTGTCCAGCTTAGTTTACTTCAGAGATGGAAAAGTATGAACATGCAAAACTGGGTGGGGTGGGAGAAGCTATAGGTTTCTCTTGATACTGTTCTCTGGACTGCACCTCTCCTGTTGAAAATTCTTATTTTACCCTGTGGTTGAGGTCTTGGGTGGTAGTTCTGTGGGGTTGGGGTGTGCGAAGTTGGACAATTAAATTCGTGAACTCATCCTAGAAAAAGTGCTGCATACCTCATTGCTGAATATCACCATGGTCACCTGTGAAGTGCTCCCCTTGGGAAGCTATGCACTGACGCCACTGTGTTGTCCTTCCTTCAAAGCAATTTTGGAACTCTTTTTCTGAAATAGCCATCAGAACTGTTGTCGTATTTACCCTTGATGTCCTGAATGTCATAAAAATGTTTTCCTTTCCATGTTTCCTTTATCTTTGGGTAAAGAAAGAAGTCACTGGGGGCCAGATCAGGTGAGTAGGGAGGGTGTTCCAATACAGTGATTTATTTACCGGCTAAAAACTCCCTCACAGACAGTGCCATGTGAGCTGGTGCATTGTCGTGATGCAAGAGCCATGAATTGTTGGTGAAAAGTTCAGGTCGTCTAACTTTTCTATGCAGCCTTTTCAGCACTTCCAAATAGTAAACTTGGTTAACTGTTTGTCTAGTTGGTACAAATTCATAATGAAAAATCTCTCCGATATCAAAAAAGGTTAGCAACATTGTTGCAATAAGTTCGCAAACTTAATTATCAGACCTGTATCTGAGTGAGGGGGTCGCTTTATGGCGTGGCAGTATTTTCTGAGCACCTGCCACATGTCGCACTTCATGCTAGACACTGGGGATCCAGGGTAAGTAAGAGAGACCCAAACCCTCCCTCTCAGTGGATGAGGTCTCCACTCCCATGTCCTGCTAGGTCCTGTAGTAGGGACCTCCCTAATGTCTTCAAAGCCCTTGGGACTTCTTTCTCAGCCCTTGGTTCCCACTTGTTTGGTATTTGGAATGTGTTGTTCTGGTTTTGAGTGAAGCCCCAGGAGAAAGATTTCTATTTCTGAAATGCTCACTTCCAGCTGTACATACCTTTGGATGGAATAAGATTTAGTGGAATGGAGTTTGTACAAATGGAATTCTGAGTCATGTTTCCAGTCTTGCTGTGGAAACGTGTTTTGTTTGAGAGAGAGGGTGATGGTTTGGTCTGTCAACAGCATTGGTTGTCCTCATAAGCAGTGTGTGCTTTGGGTGTGTAAGGAAGAGAGTGTTCCCAAAGACATCAGGGACCCAGTCCCTGGACGTTTTGATTTGTCTCTCAGGACAGAAACCAAATGGTAACAACAGGCACTTTCCCATTTTCCAGACACTGTGCTAAAAACTTTACGTGAATGATCCTCACTATAGTTCTCTGAGGTGTAGGTACTATTCTTAGTTTCAGATTAGGAAATTGAGGTTTATCAATTATTAATTGAAGCGATTTTCCCAAATGTATAAAAGTGCCCAAGTGTGGAGCAGAGATATGAACCAGGCCTTTCTGACTGGAAAGCTGGAGCTGTGTCCATCTCACTTAAGTCAGACAAACTAAAGTTCAGATCTCACCTCAGCCACTTAATTATTCTCTGAGCCTCAGCTTTTCTCCTTTGTAAATTGGGATTATAATATCTACTGAGTTGGTTAAGGATGAAATGTTAACATTGCTACGAGAGCCCTAGCCTGGTTTCTAGCTTTTAAAAAAATTTCTCCTTTTTTTGATCTTTCCATGTCAGACTCCTGACCTGATTGAGTGAGTCTGGGGTAGGCCCTAGGAATCTGCATTTTTCTAGGTTCCCTAGGTGATTCTGGTGTGGTGATCTAACTCCCGTAGAGGCAATGTGATGTAAGAAACCCTGACTTACCATCTGGACTGTACGTCAGCCACCTCCTACCTGTCTTATTAGTTCTGTGGCCTCAGGCAAATCATTTCATCTCTCTGAATGTGTTTCCTAATCTAGAAAATAGGATTCTAATTGCTGACTTTCTCCCTTCCAGAGCAAGTTTTTGGAGCAACTGAAATGTGACTCTGAAAGTGCTTAGAAGACTGGGAAGGAAAGTGTACAGAAGTTGAGAGTGTTATTAGCATATTTTAGTAGAACAATTTTTGTAGGTGATCCATTGAGATGGAGCCATCTGGTGTTCAGAGTGAATTCATTTTGAAACCAATTTAGAAGTAACCCATAGGTGAAAAAGAGTTTCAGGAGGAAGTGATTTGTGGTGAGACTAGGGCTGAGAAACAGCCCTAGTCAGAGAGGTGGCATTTTTGGGTTGTTGCTGTTCAGCCTCCAAGGTCACGTTCAAAGACAGAGGGAAGAAAGAGGCACAAAGCAAAGTTTTTACCAAATTAGGGCAAGAATAAGCTTTGACAGAAGGCAAGATAATGCGCCTCATTTTGCCACCCAAAAGCTTTAGGGAAGAAGGGGGAGGATTGTGAAATTGTCAGGTGAAGGAGGATTGCCAGAAACTCAGGAACTGGAGGAAGAGAAACAGAACTTGACAGTCACCAGGGTGCCAAGTGTCCTGGGCGTTTTCCTCTGCATTTGGGGAAATTGGACATGGCATTCATTTGTGTGCTTGGCATGCCAACCTGGTTTGTATTTGTACATAGATGAGTGTAATAAGGCATTTTACTGCCATTACCTCCTTAGTGTATTATGAAGACTGATGAGATAATAGCCATGAGGCCGCAGAAGCTGCTCAGAAGAAAGGAGCTACACAGCCCCATTGTTCAGTGGGCAGTCCTCCCACTGGTATAGTGCTTCTGCCGGGTAACTGTTCCATGTTGTCTGGAAAGGCTTGTCCTGGCCTGCTGCTTGCATGGCTTAATCTGGCCAAACAGCGGAAGAAGCAGTTGATTGAATTCAGACTTTTGCCTTGTGGAAGTCAGTGTTAAGGCACATTGCCCAGAAACCCAAATCAGGGACCTGCCTGTGTCATAATGAGCTCGAAGTGGCAAAACAATTTTGAGACAGAAGATCGCTGTAGTTAATAGGACCTGAGCCAGTCATAGACCTTCTTGAAAACTATGATCAAGAATTAGATTTTATGTGGTTAGCCCCTACATTTGGCTGAGCCTTGGGATGGTACCGTTCTTTGGAGGATTTGTGAGCATAGGCAGTGGGTCGTTCCCTTGATGGTGCTGTCGTTTGATGAGTGGACAGGAGGGGAGTTTGTATCAATGAAGGAACGACAGGATGGGAATTGGACGTAGTTAGCATGGAAGATGATGTGTTGAAGGTGTTAGTTACTGGAGTGAAATCTGGTGGTGGCACAGTCAGAGGGTATAGCAGCCCTTGTGTGGCTGGGATAAACCCAGAGCATGGGAGGCAGGATTGTTACCATTGTGACAACAGCCACAATGGTGACGTGGGGGTGCCACTAACCTGGGGCTAATGATTGGTGGTGAATGTGCCCTAGAAGGGTGGTGAGAGAGCTCTGCATGGTGGCAAAGTGTGGTTGAGAAGGTTATAAGGACTCAAGTCAATGGAAGAGCAGACAGGAGGTGTGTAAGATGGGAGGAGAAGGAACAAGGGCTATGGAACTCAACTCAGGTCCTGAGACCTTAGCGAGGCCTTTAGGAGAGCCCCCCAAAGGCAGTTCAGTCATGTCCAGAAGGTAGATTGATTTGCTCTTTTTTTCAGATGAGCTTTTGAATCCCTGGGAGAATAACCCATTTCTGCTTCCCTTTCAGGGGTTCAATGCGCATTGGGAAGGATTTTATCCTCTTCACCAAGAAGGAAGACACTATGACCTGCCTCTTCCTGTCTCGTACCTTTCATGAAGAGGAAGGCATTGATGAAGTAGGTCCCATACTCGTGGTATGAGTCACCAGTCCACATTTCCTGGGTCTGCACAGGCTGTTTTCATAGATCATTTGCAATGCTGGGCTCTTTGGGGTTGCAAGATTGCAGCCATGCCCCTGTTAATGGGATTAACTGGGTGGTTGAATTGGTTGAGGGGTTAAGGCAGATACCTTAATGTGAGAGGAAGTAAAAATTCAAAGCTTCACCCAATCAAGTGGCAGGAACCAAGAATTGTGTTTGCAGCTCCCTTAGATCTGCAGCTTGAATTCAGTCTGGCAGGTTGTCACTATGGAGAGTTGTTTTATCGGGGGGAGTATTTTGGGTTTCCGTGAGTATAGGTAGAAACCACAGCTGGAGCAGCACTGTCTTTCCCATATGATGGTGATTTTGTGGAATGTGCTGTGAGCGCATTTTCCTTTTGAGGAAACATGTTGCTCTAAGCATCTGTGTCAGCTGCAAGTCTGATACTTATAGGGCCTGGGCAGGTAGTGAAGCTGGTGAGCATTTGGAAACCATCAGTGTAAATTCTTTGCTAAATGGCAGCTGATACTCAGCCCCAGCTGATTATTGCTATGCTGAAAGTAAGGCCTAATGAATGTATTCTGATTTTGAAACATTTGGTAATTAATTCACTATATGAGCTAAACATGTACTCAGTTGATTCTCTTCATTGCCTGATGACTCTGATATCTGCAAAGCTGTTCTAGTGAGGTGTTTGCCCCCTCATGGATGAATCGGGGAAGGCCTTAGTCTGCCCAGCTTCAGACTGGACTCTTACTTTCTTTCATGTGTGAGAAATGGAGGCCTACAGAGAGAAATCCATAGCTGTCATATCAGCAAATAGGTGAATTCAGTCCAAGTTTTAATCTAAATTCATTTCTATCAATTAGCTATGATTAAATCTGTACTGGCCCTATTTAGATGTGAGCCTAAATCATAGCAAATTAGTTCATGTTGGGAATAGAAGGCTATCTTTTTTCTTACCATCTTTGCTTGGCAAGCCAGTGGATTTGTTTGTCTTTTTGGTAAATGTGTCAGTTCATTCAGCATAGAGTGAGGGAGATGCTGCAGCTGGGAAGAGCAGACTTCAGGAAGAAGGTAGGGCAGGAGAACTTTGCCCAGGCTGGGGTTTTCAGGAATGTTTCCTTACTGACTGAAGGTGGTGGGAGAAGGGTGATTAAATCAATAGAAATAGTCTGTTCACGGCCCTGAGGGCTGGTGAGGCTGTGGGAAGGGACTTGGCAGAGGGGCCACCTGAAGAAAGGTGGTAGCCTTTGAAGAGCAGGGAGGGCCAGGTCAGGCTTGACCTCAGGGCGTTGGTGAGTGTGTAGGACTATTAAAAGCAATCATTAAAGGGAAGTTAAGCAAGGGTGTGGCAGTATCAGGTTGTCTTTAAAAGATTAGTTATTGTGTGGTGATTGGATTGGGAGGATTTGGCTGTTGGAGTGGACCAGTTGAAAGGCCCTGGCTGTGTGTAGCCTGGTGGGACTCAAAGCAGGGAGGTGTGAGAAATAGGAGTCTTCATCTCTTTAGTACATTGGACCCATAGATTTGGTTTTTGATCATTAGAGGAAAGAGGAAAAAGGGGTCATGGATGACTCAGGTTCTGGTATGGCAGCTGGGCATAGTGGGCTGTCTTGAGCTGCAGAAGAATGGAAGAGGCAACTGGGAGGGGAAGGGTGTTTTGTCCTGGGCATGCAAAGTTAAGTCTGGGTCTGGAGTTTGGGGGAGGCCTGAGCTTCAGGATTCTTGGTAGCAGTTGAGGTCACCTGAAGGAGTGTGTCAAGTGAGAAGAGGACCTGGGATCTCAGTCGTGCTGATGTTTAAAGGCTGGGGAGAAGAGAAAGTGGCAGAGGAGTCATGAGTGTCCAGAAGGAGGAAAACCAGGAGAGTGGTGACATTGAAACTAAAGAAATGTTCCAGTGACAGGGATGGGTGCCAGTGGAAGTGAATGCCCATGGTTTAAATAATGCCATTGTCACCTGGGGCTGCTGTGAAGAATGGGAGGTGCAGAGTGAGGTACAAATTCACAGAACACAAATGGAACTCAGTTCCCTGGTGAAAAACGTAGGTTGACATTTTTTCCTTACTTGGTACTAGGTCACTGTTCTGGATTTGTACTCTCATGTGAACTCAGCCAAGATTTCAAAATATCATTTTTGGCTGGATGGGAATGTGTCCATAGCACCTCTAGGGTTGGATTGTATAGACATGAAGCTTCTTAGAAACCAGCAAATGTCTTGAAACTCTTAACAGTTTATTATCCTGGCACTTGCTGAAAAACAGAATTCTTTTTTCCTCACAGTGGGCTATCTCCTTTGAACCTCTGAGGTGCCTGGATTAGTTTGCTTCACAGAGGGAATCCCAGCAGTCAGCCATCCACAGGGCTCCCTGGGCAGCTGTCTGGTTGAAGGGAACAAGCACTCCGAGGCAGGCCTCTGGGGAAGTGGCATTTGAAGTATGGTTTTTGAAGAAGGAGTAGGATTTTTTTCCAGTGTCATTGGGGTGTAATTGACGAGGGTAGGAGTTTTTAAAACATTACTTGGGGGCCGGCCCAGTGGCTCAGGTGGTTGGAGCGCTGTGCTCCTAATGCCGAGGTCCTGGTTTGATTTCCATGACCGACTGCCTCAGCCAGGGGCAGCGCGAGGCTGATAACACCAGCATAGGCCAGGGAGCTGTGTCCTACACAACCAGACTGAGAAACAACGGCTTGAACCGGAGTGGGGTTGGGGGGAGGCGGAAGAAGGGGAAAAAAAAACACATTACTTACCCATAGGGTTAAATTCCATACATATGGAAGAGTGTATTAAAATGTATATACAGTTGAGAGAATATTTATGAAAGGAACACCCGTGTAGCCACCATCATAGACTGAAGGTAGAAGTCACCAGTGTTCTCCTCACTAATCAGATTCCCTATTGCACCTCTGAAGGAATTGCCTTCAGGTGACTTTTGTGATGATCAGTTCCTTGTTTTTCTTTTCAGTTTTGTCACCTGTGTATGCTTTCTTGAATAGTTTAGCTTTGCCTTTTTATGAATATATAAATGGACTCATTGTAGGTTTGTTTGTTTTTGGTATTTTGGTGCTTTCACGTAACATTGTGAGATTCATCCATATTGATACTAGTAGCTATTAGTTTGTTCATGTTTCTCACTGCACAGTATTCCATTGTATAAATATGCTGCAGTTTAATTTATCCACTCTGCAGTGGATATTTTACTGTTCTTATATATTTGCTGATACATATGTACAAAAGTTCTCCTAGGATATATACCTGGGAGGGGAATTGCTGAGTTGTAGGTTATGTTTATGTGTATCTTCAGCTTCACTAGGTAATTGCAAATACATTTTCCTAGTGGAAAGAATAGAATTATTACCAAACTAGGAAAGTAGCCAGAACAGCCCAAGCAAGGAGCTGCCTATGCAGAGACCCCCAGGACATAAGCCAGCATGCCCCTGGGGACCGAAGATGTGAGGCTGAATCTTGGGAGGGGCCACAGCCACAGCGTCTGGCACCAGGCTGCGGAGCTGGGGCCTCTTGCCTCAGACAGTGTGGAGGGGGACAAGATGGATGCACTTTTTTGGGTAAGGCTGTTCTGGGGTCTCCCTCAAAATGTCTGCTTGTGCTTACTCCACAGGTGATAGTCCCACTGCCCACCTGGAATGCTCGATCCCGGGAACCTGTCATAGACAACGTGGAGAAGTTTTCCATCGAGACAGAGCTCATCTACAAGTATTCTCCCTTCCACAGTGAGGAGGAAGTGATGACTCAGTTCATGAAGATTCCCGGGGACAGTGGTAAGTAGGGGATTCTGCATCCCCTAGAATCCAAAGCTGCAGAGCCACGATGATTTGGGAAGGGGCCAGGGGTGCCTGGCGGAACAAAAGGAGGATTTCTGTTCCCCAGGAACACTGGTGATCATCTTCAATCTCAAACTCATGGATAATGGAGAGCCAGAGCTAGACATCATCTCAAATCCAAGAGATATCCAGATGGCAGAGACTTCCCCAGAGGGCACGTGAGTGTGGCTGGGAAGGGCGGGAAGCCTGGAACCGATGTTCATTCTCTCAGCAGGGAAAAGCTCGGGAGGTGACCTTAGGGAGAGAGGGGAGAGCTTAATCTCTGCATTTCCCAGTTTGAGAGTTAATGAAGCTGAAAGCTCCTCGTCTTCTTGCCACAGGGCAGAGGGGTAATGTAGAAGGACAGAAGGTCCTCAGCTAAGCCAAGAGGAAACATAAATGATCCCTTACTCCAGCTCCTTGATTTGACAGAAAGATTGAGCCTAGAGAGTGGAAAGGAATTGCTGGGTCCATGGTGGGGCAGTGGCAGGACAGGTCCAGGTATCTGTGGGGCACCTGTGCTGGGGACATGAGAGGGGGCAAGGTGTGGTGCCAACACTGAGGGAGCACCCCTTCAGGGTGGCAAGAGAAGCCAAGATGCGAGGTGGAAAGGTGGAGGGCCTGCAAAGAGGCTGTCCTGCTGTACCCTTGGTCAGGCTGGTTGTGGGGCGGGTGACAGCACTCTTCTGTTCCTGCCACTTCCAGGAAGCCAGAGCGGCGCTCATTCCGCGCCTATGCCGCGGTGCTCTATATTGATCCCCGGATGAGGATCTTCATCCACGGGCACAAGGTGCAGACCAAGAGGCTCTCCTGCTGCCTGTATAAACCCAGGTAGGGGCCTACCCACCCTGGCCTGCTGGTGCCCTTGGGCTGAGGATGGGGCCTGGCCGTGTTTCTCTGGGGCATTGCAGTGATACCGGATGAGAGACTCTGACAGTGTTCAGTGCATTAGGGTCTTTAAACTGCCTGTGATTTACTGCAGAGAAACTTCTGGGTCTTGAGGGAGGGACAGAGTGGCCAATGGGCTATGGAGGTTGGCTGGCAAAGCTTGTTGAGTGTGAGTACCTTCTGTGACACTGTACTCTGCCTGGTACAGTGAGCTGGCGGAGCCTCTGGGCTTCAGGGCTTCAGGGCCTTTAGACACTACACAGGAAAACAAAGGCCCTGGCCAATTACTGAGGTGTTTTTTGCTGTGGGATTAATGACACACCTGGTGAATAGTGACGCTGCTTATCAAAGCCGGAGCAGGAGGCAGGGGCAAGTGGAATAAGGACTTGAGTCTTTGCTGACATAAGCTTGGCTTTGACTCATCACAAGAGGCCAGGACAGCGCAACTTGGGAGGAGACAGGAAGGCAGGGTGCTTCCTGAGTGGCTCGGGTGGCTGCCCTGTCCCCTGCTGCTCAGGCCCTCAGGTTGCTTTTCCCCCACCCCCGCTCAGGATGTACAAGTACACGTCAAGCCGTTTCAAGACCCGTGCGGAGCAGGAGGTGAAGAAAGCTGAGCACGTAGCACGGATTGGTAATGCACCCCCACCTCACACACACAGGAGGGTTTGGGTGGGGGTGGCCTGGGGGACACTGCTTGTGGCCAAAGCAGGATCCAGGAAAAAGCTCTGTCCAACACCCTGGGATAAGCTGTCCTCTTGAACCACTCATCCAGTTCCTCCTGCACCCCTCGCAGTGCGTGCCAGTCCCCTGTGCAATTTTTCTCCCCAGACTCTACTTTCTCTTCATCAGCCATTTGTCAACTCCTGGGCTTTCCCAGAGTGAAGAATCCCACACTGTCCTATGGCCCAAATATTTGTGAAATTGGTTTTCATGACTCCAGGGCAAAAATCTCAAGGTCTGTCTTGGTAACAGGGCTTTTTTGGAAGCTTAATGGAGAGTGATTGGCTGAGGACTTTGATAACTCTCAGCTCCTGCTGAGGGCTTAACTCTGGTTGCCTTGGGCAGTTTTTGACCTCTTCTGATGATAAAGTTTGAAAAGCAGACTCCGATATAAATAGTGCCTGACTTACTGTCTGTCTATCTGTCTATCTCCCTCTCCCCCCCCCCTTCCCTCTCTCCCCTTTTTGCTTACTCTCACTTCCCCCCACCTGACCCCCCTTTTGCAGCAGACACTGCACTATGGGATCCAGGAAGGCTGACTAAGAGTTTTAAACGTAAATTCCTTATCATGGTTTCTTCTGGGTTTCAGCTGAAGAGAAGGCACGGGAGGCGGAGAGCAAAGCTCGGACATTAGAACTACGCTTAGGTGGAGACCTCACACGGGACTCCAGGGTAAGGCCGCAGACCTCTGCAGCTGTTCTCCAGCATTTCTGGCAGTGGAATCCAAGAGCTGGCCTGGCTCAGCCCCAGAAAAGTCATGAACCCCTTTTCTTAAAGCTGAAAAATGGGATGTTACGGTGTTTCTACAATCATGATGGAACGAACTGTATGGCAAAAGCTTGGCTAATCAAAAACATCCCAACAACCATATGAGGACACTTAGTATTCTCAGTTTATACCACAGTGAAGTGAAGAGTGTCGGCTGCCCCAGTCACACACAGTGATAAGGGTCAGAACAGTTCTCTGCGCTTCCCTGTCTGACACACCTTCGTAGATTATTGATTCAATTGGGGATGTGTCTTCCATGTCAGCAAGCCTGGTCAAGTGAAACTCAGATTTTGAGTTTGTCACCATTTTCTGTAGAAAAGAAAAGAAGTGAATCTCCAGGTGTGGTTTTGCACCCTTGTGATTTAAAATAAGAAGTTTTAGATGTGTTAAAATATTCTCTGCTGTGACCCAGAGCACTTCCTCTCCTTATTTGGTGCCGATGTTCATTTCCAGGTAATGTTGCGGCAGGTCCAGAACACAGCCATTACCTTACGTAGAGAAGCAGATGTCAAGAAGCGGATCAAGGAGGCCAAGCAGCGGTGAGTGCCAGGGCTAGCCTTTGGTCTCTAAAGTATGGAGCTTTTGCACTGATTATTGACAGTGAGCTTGAAGAATACCACCCCACCCCACAAGGTTGCCGTTCCATCACAAAGATTGCTTTGAGAAAGCCATTAATGTTGTGATCCCAAATGCTTGTCAAATGTCCACTGTAGGAGATTGTTATTTTCCCAGCTCAGGTCTTTCCCGAGCTAGGAAAAGGCAAGGCAGGGCCAACACCTTGAGTTGGACACCAAACCCTTCTTACTGGCACCTGTCTATTTGTCTCTCTCTCCTCCCTTTTCTTTCTCTCTCCCCCTCTCTCCTTTCATCCCTTTCCCCCTTCCCTTCCTTCCTTTTTCTTTTTGTTTAAAGGATGTATGAAGTGCTCATTGTATAAAACTTATAAAATATAGAACATTAAAAAAGTTTTTAGGGCCGGCCCAGTGGCCCAGGTGGTTGGAGCTCCATGCTCCTAACGCCTAAGGCTGTCAGTTCGATTCCCACATGGGCCAGTGGGTTCTCAACCACAAGGTTGCCGGTTCGTCTCCCGCAAGGGATGGTGGGCTGCGCCCCCTGCAACTAGCAATGGCCACTGGACCTGGAGCTGAGCTGCGCCCTCCACAACTAAGACTGAAAGGACAACAACTTGAAGCTAAACTTTACCCTCCACAACTAAGATCGAAAGGACAACAACTTGACTTGGAAAAAAAAGTCCTGGAAGTACACAGTTCCCCAATAAAGTCCTGTTCCCCTTCCCCGATAAAAGCTTTAAAAAAAAATAAGTTTTAAACTCCGTTATGCTTCTACCACCTGGATACCTACTCTTAATTTCTTATTTCTGGTTACAATTGTGGAATAATGGTGTAGATTGAGTTTTGGACCTTTTTTATGTAGAATGGGTATTTTCCTGGCTTGTTATCTCCCTGTCCCACCTCCATGTTTGGAGCCTCTCTGGGCTCTGGGCCTTGAATTCCTGGCTGGCTTCTTGTTGGCCTCCTTGTCACAGGTACAGGTTTCAGGTTTCTTCTGTCTGAGTCAGTCCACAGCTTATTCATCTGCTTTTCAGCTTCCCCGATTTTATTGGCATTTATCACATAAAGGTCTCTTCTCTCACATACATCTTCATTGTTCTTGTGAATTTTTGCCTTTTCAAAATTAACTACTATCCATTAATGGAGTAGGTATGCCGAAAACCTTGTGTTTATTCCACTGTAACTTAGAGATTTGCAGCAGCTTCCCAGCATCCCTTTCACACCTAAATCCATCTCTGTTTTGTTACCAAAAGCCAAAATCATATGCTTTCCGTTAGGGCTGCTTAGAGTCAGCGCGTGGTGCCCTTCCCTGTCAAGTCAAGTCTTCACAGGGTCCACATTGAATGAAAATGTAAAGCCTTTTGTTTTTATTTAACATGTCTCCAGTTCAAGTGTAACACCTCTTAAACTCTATGGTATTTGTATGCTAGGGGGTTGATCTCCTGAAATTTTTGTCTTCGCAGAGCACTTAAGGAACCTAAGGAACTGAATTTTGTTTTTGGGGTCAATATTGAACACCGAGACCTGGACGGCATGTTCATCTATAACTGTAGCCGCCTGATCAAGATGTATGAGAAAGTGGGCCCACAGCTGGAAGGGGGCATGTGAGTACTGCCCCGGGGGAGCTTCCCAGCCCAAGGCGGACGGTGGGAGGGTGTTGGCCAGTGGGATGACCGCTGTGTCTTCTTTCTCCCGGCAGGGCATGTGGCGGGGTCGTTGGGGTCGTTGATGTGCCCTACCTGGTCCTGGAGCCTACACACAACAAGCAGGACTTTGCTGATGCCAAGGAGTACCGACACCTGCTGCGAGCAATGGGGGAGCACCTGGCACAGTACTGGAAGGACATTGCCATTGGTAACGCCCTCTCTCTTCACCTCCAGCCTTAGGATCCTCACTGCGTGAGGGGGAGAAATTAGGAAGAGCGAGTGGCTGGCTCCTAACAAGCTGTGTGGGTGTTTGCCTTCTAGCCCAGCGGGGAATCATCAAGTTTTGGGATGAGTTTGGCTACCTCTCTGCCAACTGGAACCAGCCCCCATCCAGTGACCTGCGATACAAACGCCGGAGAGCCATGGAAATCCCAACCACCATCCAGTGTGGTGAGTTGGTGGTCGGGACCTCCGCCTAACTCTTTCCCATCATAGTCCATGACCCTCTTTTCTCTCCATCCTTGTACTGGCCTCCTGATTAGACTGACATTTGTGAGCTTGCAGTCCCATTAGGGATATGAGTCAGTTCGGGGGTGGCCCTGGGAGCTCAGTCTTAGGACTGAGTTCTACCTGTCCCTTCTGATAAAGGCAGGTCATCTAATCTGCTAGGCCTTGTTTCCTTTGGTACCACGTTGGTACTAGTGTGAGTGATGACTGAGCCAGGATCCTACTGGAGGAGGGAGAGGGGCTGGGGGGCACTGAGAGTCCTCAATACAAAGTTTCCATCCTTGTTGGAGTCATTGTCCCTGAGAAGTACTACTCTGGAAGGAAGGCAGAGTTGGCGTCAGAGTGAAGACTTTTGCCTGGAAAGTTGGGGGCATCTTGCCTTGGGCCTGGCTGGGAGGAGCCTGATCTAGATATTGTTTGTAGGAGTTGCTAACTTTGGGCCATGTGTTTTCTGTGTCACAGATTTGTGTCTGAAGTGGCGCACCCTCCCATTTCAGCTGAGTTCTGTGGAAAAAGATTACCCTGACACCTGGGTTTGCACCATGAACCCTGATCCTGAGCAGGACCGGTGAGCACTTTCTCTAACAGGGAGATTGTAGGTACCTCCATCCTCCCACCACGTTTGTTCTCTTCACTCTTTGGATAAATAACTCAGTATGCTCCTAGAGTTCAGTGTTCACATCTTTATATCTATCTTTGCTGCACGTAATAAGTGCCCCGGAAGTAAGCATAGATGAGTTTCCTGCAGTGAGTATTCATTCTTTGTGCGTGGGAACTCGGAGATGGTTGCTCTGGTGAGAGACAGTATGTGTTGGCTGAGGAGGAAGGACCCGGCCCTACCTGGAGCCCTCTTTTGCCACAGTCTCCTTAGTACCTTTTCTTTACAGATGTGAGGCTTCTGAACAGAAGCAGAAGGTTCCCCTGGGGACATTCAGAAAGGATCTGAAGACACAGGAAGAGAAGCAGAAGCAACTGACTGAGAAAATTCGTCAACAGCAGGAGAAGCTGGAGGCCCTGCAGGTGCGTGGTCATGGGAGTGGGCGGAGCCAGCCTGTGTCAGGGGTCTGTCCAGGATAGGACAGGAACCCTCAGTGGCTCCACAAGATCCCTCAGGCTCAGTTTCACACTCCAGTTCTCATGTATGCCCTGAGTATTCTTTTAAAAAGACAAACTATTTTGTTTATATATTATAAAGTGGTCTAATTCATTAAGAATGTTTTAAAACTCTAGAAAATGAATATCCTACCTTAGAGGCAACCACCATTAACTGTATATCCTTCCAACTTTTTATGACTGCCTACGTACACATAAATACATACATATTTTTAATAGAAATATGGAGATCGTGACATCTATGTGTCATATGATATACACACAAACATATTTAGATAGATATTTTTAGTGTATAATTATTTTCTTTGGGATAATTTTCTAGAAGTGAATTTGAAAGGGTAAAAGGGTTTGTAAAATTCTATGGCTTTTAAAAATTATTTCCAAATTACCCTTCAGAAGATGTATTAATTTCTGCTTTTTTTTTTTTACCAGCAGTACATTTATTTTTAAATGTTTTTGCAAATCTGATAGGCAGAGGTATACATCTTATATTAGGTTGGTGCAAAAGTAATTGTGGTTTAAAATGTTTAAAAAATTGCAAAAACTGAAATTACTTTTGCATCAACCTAGTAATTTGAGTTTCATATTTCTAAAATTGGACAATTTTCACATTTGTCTGTTTCTCTTAGAATTGCTTATTTTTCTTATATTGTTTTTTTTTCCTCTCAAATTGATTTGTCAGGTTTTATAGATACATTTGTGGGATCAACCCTTTATCACATATATTACTAAAGCTTTTCACTTTTTACTTCTGTGTCTGTGCAGAAGCTCTCACTAACTCAGATGTTTTATGCATGCCTCCCTGTTTTCTGAATGCTACCTATTCTTTCTGACCATTTTAATCAGGCCTTTCTCGCCTTTTTTGACTTCTTTTATGGGAATTGAGTCTATTAACACTTTTTCAGTCTCAACAATTGCTGGATTAATCATATAGAATCCTGCAATTTGCTGATGGTTTAGTGTCTGTGTTTTTTTTGTCTCCCCAGTGAGAATGAGAGACTTGTAATAGTAGGATTGTGGCCTGGGTTTTTTTTTTACTTGCCCAGTCCTAGACACATAATGGGGATCCAGAAAGAGTTTGCTTGACTGTACCAAGATATGCAAACAATCTCATCATCATTTTCCCTGCAGAAAACCACACCTATCCGCTCCCAAGCCGATCTGAAGAAATTGCCGTTGGAAGTGACCACCAGACCTTCCGCTGAGGTAAAGGCCAAGGGCAGGAGAGGGATTTTTCCTCAGATGTCTCGTGCTAGGATCAATGTTTTCATACTCTTTGGGCCTTTTTTAGGAACCTGCACGTAGACCTCAGCGTCCTCGGTCACCTCCTTTACCTGCTGTGATCAAAAATGCTCCGAGCAGACCCCCTTCCCTGCAAACTCCCAGGCCAGCCCACCAGCCCCGAAAGGCTCCTGTCATCAGCAGCACCCCAAAGCCTCCTCCCCTGGCAGCCCGGGAGGAGGCCTGTACATCCAGGCTGCTCCAGCCACCCGAGGCACCCCGAAAACCTGCTAACACTCCTGTCAGGACTGCGCCCCGGCCTGCCCCTCTGGTGCCACTGTCACCATCTCTGCTGCCCAACTCCAAGAACCCTCGAGAGGTCCCTGCCCCCAGAACCGTCAAGACTCCAGTGGTCAAGAAGCCAGAGCCACCCAGTAAATTTTCCCCGGTGAGATGCTTTTCCTCCTCCAGCCTCCAGCCCACCCTCTGTGGTGTAGGAACGGCATCAGGCACTGTTAGAGCCTCGGTGGAGATTACCTGCTTGCTGCCCCTGAGGAGGAGGGGACTAGATAACTGCAGGGAGGGACTCAGTCAGGGGCCCAGAGTAATGTGGTTCCTTGTCCAGGGAGCTTTTCACTGCTCCCTCTGAGTTTTGGTCTGCTATACGCCTCCATTGGCTTCTCTCACTGTGGGCATAAGCGGGTGGTCTGATGACAGACAACCTTGGTAGGCTGCAGCAGTGGGGGGTGTCTCAGGTAGCTCACAGCAGGCTGGCCAGGCAGGCGAAGGGTGGAGTAAACTGAGAGGCTTCCCCTGTGACAGCTTTGAGCAAAGGTCTTGTGGGTGCGGGGGCTGGAGGTTGCTGTGTACTGAGTAATGTCAGGAGGTGCTCAGCTCTGGTGGGGACTGAGGCATACAAGCTCCTCTCCGAAGCTCCTGTAGGCCAGCTGGAGTCTTCCTGCACTTCAAGGGCTGACATGGCCCCTCGTGTTCCCTCTCTTGCTGTAGCCCACTCCTGGTCGGAAGCGGACTCTTGAGGTCTCTGATGAGGAAGAAACTGAGGAAGAGGCTGAGAGGAGGAAGGAGAGATCCAAGCGGGGCAAAATTGCTGTGAAGGAGGAAAAGAAGGACTTGAATGAGGTAGGTGGTCAAGGTGAGGTTCTCAGACTCCCTCCCCAGCTTCTCTACCCCTACCTGCAATCTGCACCAGCTCCATTTGTGCTCTGTGACATGAGCCTTCCAGAAGCCCAGTTCATCTTTGAAAGACTCTTAGTCACACAGATGATGAAACATGGTGCCAGGTAGGGCCTTGAGTGAGACTGCCTTCTGGCTCCAGTCATAGGCCTGAGATCACATTGACACAGATCAGGGAGGCTTGAAACCCTTGCTTTCTGTGTCTGTGATGTTCTGCCCCTTGCCTGCTATCTTGCTGATAAAGGCAGCAGAAGGTAGGGGATTTACGGTGGGGATTTAAGGAGTGGCTCAACAAGTTATGGTGATTTAACTGATAACGTGAAGGTGACGGCTGATGCCCCTGGGCAGCCAGTCATGCAAAAGTCTGTTCTTTGGGGACATTGGGGATTTCGCTAACAGACCCTGTTCTCCTTGTAGCTCTCAGACAGTGCTGGGGAAGAAGACTCAGCTGACCTCAAGAAGGCTCAGAAAGGTAAGTTCAGGAAGGTATACCTGGCAGCCTGTGGGGGAATTGGGAAGTGGGGTACTTCAGCCAACAGCAGCTTATCCCAGAGGCTTATGGAGGCTTTCCTGGCTCTGGGCTCTCGTGCTACAGTGGTTCAAAGTTTAATTCCAAAAAGAATTCTGAAGAAAGCACACCTTTATGTATATATTTTTAGCACTAATTCCTTGGCATTCACCTCTCGCAGTCACTCATCCTGCTGCTCTTTGGCACCCTCATGACAGATGGGGAAGGAGACCAGAGTGGCTGGGCTCCCTATCCCTGGCATAGTGGGGCGAGCACCTAGGGGTTCTTATCCCAGCAAACTCTGGGATGACCTTCCTAGTGGTGGCCCTGGCTGAATGGGGGACTTCCAATTTTCTGACTCCCATCCCATCCCCATTCTCAGATAAAGGGCTGCACGTGGAGGTGCGTGTGAACAGGGAGTGGTACACAGGCCGTGTCACAGCTGTGGAGGTGGGCAAGCATGTGGTGCGGTGGAAAGTGAAGTTTGACTACGTGCCCACAGACACAACACCAAGGGACCGCTGGTAACGCCCCTTCTGAGAGGCTGGGATGACAGAGTTTGCCAGGGCAGGGGAGGTTCCCATCCTGGGAGGCCAGGATACATGTGACACGAGCACTGTGTCCTCTCTAGGGTGGAAAAAGACAGTGAGGACGTGCGGCTGATGAAGCCCCCTTCCCCGGAGTATCAGAGCCCCGACACGCAGCAGGACGGTGGGCAGGAGGAGGCCTTGCAGGCCCAGCAGGCCATAGCTGTGGCAGAGCCCTCCACTTCTGACTGCGTCCGCATCGAGCCTGACACCACCGCCCCCAGCACCAGCCACGAGACCATCGACCTGCTCGTGCAAATCCTCCGGTGCGTTTGTCCTCCCGCTCCAGGGCCCCAGGACCTCTTGACCTCTCCTTGCCGTTCTGACTTCCGGTCCCCACCTCCTTTCTTGTTTAGGAATTGTTTACGGTACTTCCTGCCTCCAAGTTTCCCTATCTCCAAGAAGGAACTCAGTGCTATGAATTCAGATGAGCTGATATCGTTTCCTCTGGTGAGTCTGGCTTGACCTTTGATTTTGAACTCTGTTTGCCCCCTTGGGACTTAGGGTTGGCAGCCGTCAGCTGTATGCCTCCCATCCAGCTTCTCTTTCTTATGCTGAGGGAGGGAAGGAGGAGACTTTACCTTGTGGAAAAAGAAGCGGCTTAGCTGGTGAACATGACTGATGTCGTCAGACCCTGGACCTGAGGCCTCCCTTAGGGATAGTAGGCCTGGTTTGATATTCTATGATGAGTACATTTCTTTTACTCCCTGGCAGAGGGAGTAAACCTGTTCCATGCAACAGTGAAGAACTTAGGCTCAAAGTGCCTAAGTGACTCTCGGAGGTACAGAGAAGCTTGTGATGAGTGGAAATAGGCAGTGAGTCTTATCTAACCCAGCAAATGTTGATGTGACACCTCCCCTGGGCAGGCCCTCTGCTGGACCCCTTAGTGAGCAGCAAGAGTCCTGCCTCCAAGCGGCTTAAGATTCAGTAGATACCAGGTAGCTGGACGTGAGATACCAGGTAGAGATCAATAAATGCTATGTATGTGGGCAGCGTGGGGGAGGGGAGAGCGCGACTCGGTCTGAGGAAAGCGTGGGTTTTGGCAAGTGTCTGCGTAAGTGATGGAGAGTGTTTAAGGCAGGGGGACTTTTGTGAGCAAAGGCTCAGAGGGCTGAAAGGGCAGATGGGGAGGGCGAGGAGGTCAAGGAAGCAGGTGGGGCTGAGCATTTAGGACAAAGGGCCTGAGGGTAGGCTACAATGTGTCTTGAATGTCCAATCTTAAGCACAGTGGCTTAAACTCTGTATGAAATGGGAGGGCCAGAAAAATGTTTTAAGCTAATAGAATTGTCAGTGTGAACCGTGTCTAGGGCAGGGGTCCACAAGCTTTTCTGTAGAGAGCCAGTTAGTAAATATTTTCACCTTTGTGGGCTACAGTCTCTGGCAACTACTCCACTCCACTGTTACAGCCTGAAAGCTGCCACAGACGATACATAAAGGATGTGGCTGTGTTTCAAGAAAGCTTTATTGACAAAAACAGCAGGCTGGTTTGGCCTATCGTCTCCTGCCCCTGAGAGGGTAGCTCTGGCAGCAGCACGTTTGGGTAGGATGGGTGCGTGGGAGATGCAAATGCACGGAGGCCGGTCCAGTTGTAAAAGGTCAGAGGTGAGGGCATGGGATGGGAGCCAGAGTGGTGGGAGTGGCCAGCAGGTGAGAGGCCTGTGTCAGAGGCACTGACAGACTGCTTACTGACTATGCAGGTGATAGGGGTGGCGGCAGACGCCGCATGCTTCCTTGTGTCTCAGGCCTGTGGGAATGGAGGGTGATGACAAAGCTGCTAACTGGGAGGAAAAATGGCTTTTATCAGGGGAGATGATGAGTTGAGATTTAAATGTGTTGGGCTGGAAGGACTGGCACTACATTTTTGGGGGTGTCCATTGGGCAGATGGAGATTGGGCCCTGGCACTTGGGGGTGGGCAGGCCAGGACTATAGATGAGGATCTGGGAGTCATCCACATCAAGTGGGGTGTTTTTATGGCAGGAAGAGCTAAGTTTTCTAGGGAGGTTTTTCTAGAGAAGAGAACTGGAATCAAAATAACAGGACTAGTGTGTTTCAGATGTCAGGCCCTCGTGTGGCAGCTGTGTTCTTGGTAAGTTTTTCCAGAGAGAAAAATACGGAGTTTTATCTCCATCCCACTTTAAAAGAAATGAGGCTAGGAGTGGAAGACACTAAGTCTCCAAGGATTGAAGAGTCTGTTGTGATAGAGCCCAGAGTTGCACCCAGGCACTCCTTAGGACGAGGGTCTTGCCCTGGTCATGGTGCCATCTCACTTCCCTGCGAGATGAGAGGGCATGGGCCACACTGAGAAAGCTAGAAGGTGGTAGAGCTCAAGACGGCTTCACGGAAAGCTCCACACGTCAGCTCTTGCCCTGCAGATCCCAGGAACAAATACCTGATAGGCTGGCTAGGTAGGCCTCGCATCCTCTTGTTAGTCAGATTTGTTGCTTTTAGCATAAAGTTGTTGTCAAACTCAGAGCAACACCTGGATTCAGTGGGATCTCTGCAGTGGGCTCCACTGCGCCAACCAAAACATAGCAGGAGCATCTGAGCCTAAAGTAGTCTGTTAGCTTATTCTTGTAAAAGGAGGTATATCTCCAGTGCATCAACTTTGTTCTCCTGATTGTAAACCGGAAATAACTCAAACTTTGATTTTTTTAACATCAGGGACACAACAGAGTCTAATGTTCATTATGTCCTGTCAGTCTTAAGTGATTGTCCTTTTTCCCATCATGCTGGACAAGGAGTTCCATGAAGCCCACATATGTCTTGCAAATATTATAGATTCAAATACATATAACTGTACGCAAGTCTATACTTACTTTAAAACAAAAGTTAAAAAAACTTACACAAATCACAGACAGGCGCAAGATTGTATACTGAATTTTAATACTTTGAAGCAGGTTTGAACGTTTATTTTGTGCTGCCGAGGTTATTTTTTGTGCAGAACTTAAAGTTTCTTTTGTCGTCTTGGTTTAATAGGATAATATTCTAGATTGTCAGGTGAATGACACAGTTCAATACTTGGCAGTAACACTTTTTACAAACAGCAGTCAGGAGCCACCCAATGCTGGTAGCTCACACATCTTCATAGAAGTAAATAAATGGTAGAGTTGGAAAGACTGCAGTGGTCACCTAGGACCTGCCGATTGTGAGTTTGTGTTCATCCAAACGGCCTTGTCATTCTCATTGGTGACGTATGAGTAGATCATGATGTTGTAAGTTTGAATTTAGAAAAGAAACAATACCTAAAGAGATATTATTTAAATTGTTTTTCACACTGAGATTCCATGTAAAATTTTATTTGAAACAAATATTCTGCTACCTTTTAAAAGTTTGAAAAGTCTCTCATATGTCTATAGAAACTGCTAGTTAACATTACTACCCCATCCCTTAGAAGTTTCAGGGACTCAGGGAAGATGGTAAAAACTGATGCTGCATAAATATACTGCACGAATGGGGAGCTATCTGATGTTGGTAGTTGCTTGGTAAATATTGGTAGAGGAGAACTTTTGGTTCTGACATTGTGGGGTGTGACTTGGAAGTACATTGCTGAAATGGCTGTTGTAAAGTTAGAAAGGTCTGATGGAACTGGCAGAGTGACTCATCCTTTTGTGCCACTGGAATGGTAAGAACCATCCCTCACGTTTACTCCTGGCTTGCTGTCTGCCAAAGCACTTTGCTAAGTGCATCACATGTGTGATCCCATCTTTGTCCTCATGCCAGCCCCACGAGATGGGCACCAGGGGTTTCCACTCTGGAGCTAGACAGACTGCTTGCCCTTTGTGTTTGACGTTCCTTCAGATCCAGCATCCTTATGCTGAGCCAGTTGGGGAAACCAGTGCTCATCTAGAGGGACTTGGTGAGCTCATGCACCCACCTTCCGGCTTCCCTCCTGACAGAAAGAGTACTTCAAGCAGTATGAAGTGGGGCTCCAGAATCTATGTCATTCCTACCAGAGTCGTGCTGACTCACGGGCCAAGGCCTCCGAGGAGAGCCTGCGCACCTCTGAGAGAAAGCTCCGTGAAACAGAGGAGAAGCTGCAGAAGCTGAGGACCAACATCGTGGCACTCCTACAAAAGGTGCAGGAGGTGAGCCAGGCAGCCCTCTCATTGCAGCTGGACCACCTGGTGTCTAAGGTGGGGAGACCTGGGCACCTCTTGCTCCCTTCTCCCCACTCACAGGAATCTGTGGTTTCAACCCTGGCTGCACAGCATCCTGACCAGGAGGGCTGGAGGTGGTGCGGCTGCCTGGGCCTCATCCCAGCCAGACCCACGGTATCAGACTTTTGCCCTTGTTTAGACATTCTGATGTACCACCTAGTTTGAGAATCCTCCAAGCCATAAAATAGAAGTTCTCACTTTTCTAGATGACGCCCAGATGGGATTGGGTGGCCCAGAAGTGGGAAGTGCCCTGTAGGGTTTCGGTGCTTCATCCAGGCAGTAAACACTAAGGACCTACTTTATGCCTGTCTTGTGGATATCAGGTGAACCAGACAGGCGAGATAAGGTCCCTGCTCTCACAGGCTGACAGTCCAGTGGAGGAGATAGAATTATTGACGGCGGGAAGTGCCAAGAAGTAAATAGAATGAGAGACAGAAAAAGAGGAGGCTTCTTTACTAGAAGAAAACTAGGGTGTTTAGGGGTGGCCTCTCTGATGTTAGAGTGGAACCAATCATGTAAGAGTGGGTGTGCGTGCTCTGGTAGAGAGAACAGCAGGACCCTAGGCCCAAGACAGGGAGTTGAGGGCGGTAGGAGTAGCAGTGGTGCCTGTTTGAGGTAGGAAGTCACCGGAGGAGTGTGGTATCATTTGGTTTGCCATCTAAGACTCTGGTTATAGGAGGGCCTGGAGGGGGATGGAGGTTAGAACTCGGGACTCCAATGAGGAGGTTCCCCAGGTGTCTCGGGTGAGAGATTCTGGTGGCCTGAACTTTGGATGGTGACAGTGAGCAGGGAGGGAAGTGGGCATATCTGTAATATCTGGGAAGAAACAAGGGTGATTTTTGTGGTTTGTCTTGAGCCCCTGCGTGGAGGAAAGGTGGTGGCCTGTAAGTGAGATGGGAACAACTTGGGATGGATGGTACATTTGAGCTGCTTTGGATATATTGAATCTGAGAAGCCTGCAACGCACCTAAGGCAACCTGGAACTTGGGGTAGTCAGGACAGAGGAAGAACATCTGGGCGTCATCTGTGCACAGAGGATTGGGGGTGGGGGACAGGGCTGACAGCCAGGGTGCAGGTGGTAATGGAGGGAGGAGAGGAGGGGACTTTGGGCTCAGGCCCTACAGGCTATAAGAAGGGTGGGGAGGCGGCACCCCCACCTATGGCACCCAGCTGACCCTGCCCTGCTCTATTCCAGGACATAGACATCAATACAGATGACGAGCTGGATGCCTACATCGAGGACCTGATCACCAAGGGGGACTAAGGGGCTGGAGCCAGAGACCAGCTCCCCTGTCCCTCAAGGCAGAACTGGGGGGAGGCAGTTTTCATTCACGGGTTGGTGGACTTACCTTGGTTTGAATCACATGGAACATTTGTGCTGTTGGGGGGAAAGAGACTCTTGATTCTTTGAATCTTCCTCCTTAAGTTTATAAATATTTATTTTTTAAAAGAAACAATATGCTGTGCCTGCTGTGAGACTATACATTTGTGTGTGTGTGTGTGTGTGTGTGTGTGTGTGTGTGAGAGAGAGAGAGAGAGAGAGACACACACTGAGACTCTGGGGCAAAAAGGACAGAGAACCAGGATGTCAAGCTTCAGCTGATTGTCTTGGCTCCTGGCTCCTCAAGATGTGGAAGTTCAGCGCCATCTAGAAGTTGGAGAAGCTCTAGGGGCAGGCCTCGTTTCTCTCCTAGAAGATGAACAATGTTGGGATATGAGAGATAAGGGAGGGAAAGAGACCCCAGGATTGTGCTTCCCCTAGGGTCTCTGATCAAGGGGATCATGGGTCAGGAAGAGGCTTGGCACTGAGGGACTGCTTTCTCAGGTCAGGGATGTGTCAGCCTTAGCAGCTGTCTTCTTGGCTGTGGCTTTGTCCAACCAGCTTGACGAAGAAAGGTCCGCCCAGTCAGCCTTACTCTCCATCCCCCAAATTCTCACTGCTGGAGTGATTTCCTCAGTTAGCCATGGACAGTGAGGGTTCCTGCCTCAGCTTGAGTCCACGTTGAGGAGTAGACAGATTGCACACTGGTCAGACCACTGAACTGGGTAGCACACCAAATGTTTGAATTCCAAAGGACCTTTTAGGAAAGCAACTTGTGTGTGAAAGAGCCCCTGGTGCTGATGTGGGGGTGGCTTCTGGCTGTGGTGTGGCAGGGTCTGAGGGAGCTCGGCTGCCTTGGATGGTGCCCGCCGATCTGGAGGGCCAGCTGCTGCTTTTCCTTTTGCTGCTGCTTCCTCTCTGCCTAGCCCCACCATGCAGTCAAGGACCAAGGACTGTCTGTGGAGCAGGCAGAAGGGGGTCACTGAGCCTCCCGGCCCACAGGCGTGCGAGGTGGGCCGCAGGGACTCCAGAGGCAGCTCTGCAGGAAGCACACCATGCCTTCCATCCTGTCCAGTCACAACCTCATAACAGCTGTGTCCCTCAACTTCTCAGGGTCAAAGACAAAGGCAAGAGTTGCTCAGTTTTCTTTTTAATGGCGATTGGAAAACTTCTGATTTGATTTCCCCAATTCTTCTCTTTATTTGGGGACTTTGTATTTTCTGAAGGTGTAATAACTATGGCCTTGTACCACTGGTCTGTGATTCAAACCCGCATCTACCCCTACCCCCCAGGTCAGCAGTGGCCCACATGCTGCCTTGTAAACTCTGCAAAACACTGGGAAGCACTGGTGAGGGCAGCAGGCCACACTGGATTTGGGAGTCTATCCTCTTGTGCACATGGCCAGAAGCACCTACGGCTTTGTGGGTTTTGGGCTTCCCTAAACCACGTCTCTGGGAAAGGGTTGTTTGGGGAAATACCACTCGAATCTTCTTTCTCTGGAAGATTCTCTAAATAGAATTGGGGTTCTTCTTGGGCTGGTGATTCCTCTCCCGTCCAGCTCTCTCCATCCCAGGCAGCATGTGGTCCACTTTTGTCCCTAAACCTACTGTTTTAATCAAAAGGGAAGCTGTTCTGCATTTTTACCAGAGGGTAATACTCAAGTATTTACACACCTGTAATCAAGATGCATTACTATAAACTTTTACTGGTGAGACTTCTGAACTCAGTCTGTTTTCTTCTCTTAGTAAAATCCATCACCTTCCTCTTCATTCTTTCCACTATGGGAGCTTTAAACTGTCTTCAAATTCTTCATCTCCACCAGCTTCAGTGTTTCCTGTCTTCATCCTCAACACCCACCGAGACAAATACTGAATTTCTTTAATGTTTTAGCTTTCACTTGTGGATGTGCCCACTGTGCTGCCTGCAGCCTGTTTCCCAAGAGAGCTCCTGGCTTTCTTGGTGGGAAGATAAAATGGAGGGGTCCCTCCCTTTTCCCTGTCAGGGAATAGCTGGGCTGCTTTGGAGGAGGGAGATGGTTTGGCTGGTCTGTGGCAAGAAAATCCTTGGTTCAGGGCAGCAAATAGATGAGAGTGCAGCAACCCTTTTTTTTAAGGAGTGGAAGTGGTGGGGACTTCCTTTAATCTTTTAAGTGACACATACACGTGGTAAAAATTCAAACAGTACAAGAAGCTGCAACCATGAAAAGCAAGGTTCCCCTCCATCCCCGAGCCCCATTATCTCCCTGGAGAGAGTATCCATCCTGAGCACACAAATACACATCCATTCTGTTCTGTTTCTGCCTGTTTCCCACTTAGTGTGTTTTAGAACCTGTTTCAGAATAGTGCATATGGGTCTACATTCTTCTGAACACATAGCACTTCAGTTTCTCGGATGTACTGTCATTTAACAGTCTCCTATTTATAAACATTTCAGTTTTTAACATTTATGAAAAATGCCATGATGAGTGTATATGTTTATTCAAGAACTCAACTGTCTGTATATGTGGAAAATTCCAAAGAGAAATGGCTGTCGGATGGTGGATGTATTAAGTGACATTCCAGAAAAGACAATCTCAGCTGCTACCAACTGTATTCCATCCCCGCCCCCAACACGCTTGCCAGCGTTCAGTGTCTTCCATCTTTACTGTTTACTAATCTGAAAAGTTAAAAGTAATGGGTTTTTGAGTTGGTTTGAACTAATTTAAGTGAGATGGAGCGTCTTCATTGGCCATTTGTGTTTCTATTCTAGAATAGGGCTGTGGTTCTGCGTCTTGGGTTAGGGACTCTGTAAGAGTTTACCAAAAAATCAGATGAAAAACAGGGCAAAGTCCTCCAGAAAATGTTCACTTTATATGACCCTCCCCCCTGCCCTTAAATGTCCCATGGATTTAGGATTAAAAACCCCACTTTAGGATTAATTCTGCATTTATCACCAGATTGGGAGGAGGGTTTGACATTTTTGTTTACCAAAGGAAGGCATGGGATAACAGGCCTGGTTCCTCCTTTATATCCGAGTGACTGCTTTTTGATTCCTCTTGTTGGGTCCAGTTCCCTACATCTTATAGTACTTTTTCACACCTGTGGTTCAAGCAGTGTTGGCCAAGAGTTCACAGCTCTAGGACCCATAAATGTTAAGACTGATGAAGCTCAAGCTTATTTGCATTTACATAGAACACAAGGCTTGGCCCAAGTGGGTGGTGCCTCCACTGGCTACTTGTCCCTGTTGGAAAGTCGTTCTTCTGCAGCTGTGCCAGGCTGTTGGGACCTGTTGGTGGTCACTCAGGTGCCTGAAACATCCTCAGAATTCCACTGGAGGGTTCACCCTTTCCTGGAGATGGAACCCCTGAGGCTTTCTTTGGAACCAAGAGGCCACATTGCTGTTGGTTCCACATTGCTCTTGGTTCCCTTGAGCAGGTGAACAGCCAGCTTGGCCATGGAGACAGAGCGCCAAAGGAATATGCTTTCTTTACTGCCATGTTTGAGGCCTCAGACTATCCTCTGCCCATTTTCAGCACCGTTGGGGTCACCATCTCCACAGTACAAGACAGACTGGACAAAGGGCCTGGCAAGGCACGTCCCATTCAACAATGAGCCAAAATGTTGCCAGGCCTGTTTTAGTCTGACTATTTTCATCTGGTAACTTGGAATGTGCCAGGTCCAACTAGGGCTCCTGGTGGGTCCTGCAGAACCTTCCTTTGAGCTCTCAAAACTTCAAATTGCGGCCTATTTCCTCTTTTAAAATAAAGGAGTCAGATGATAGTAGAGGTTTCCTAGCTTATTTAGGCACAGGGCCAGTTCACCCGAAATTTGTCCAGAGGCCCATACAGACTGCCAGTCATCTGGAGGTGCTGTGACTGAAGTTGGAAAGGTGGCCCAAAGCCCCTTGCTGCCCTGACCCCCAATCTTTGCATCCAAGATTCACTGTTCTCCATCTGCTACCCACAGGTCTTTGGCTGCTTACTCAACCCCACAGCCACCTCATGGCCTCTTAAGGACAGTTTCAGTATCCCCTAAGGGTGAGGAGGGTGTGGCTTCCATCCAGCCGACTTCAGGCCTGCACTGCAGGTTGCCTGTACTACTACTCGGGGCTCTTAGCAGCTGCCAGCCAGGGCTCACTTGGATCAGTAAGAGGGGAGGGATCCAGTGGACACATCCTCCTTTCTTGTCCACTGTGGACTCTGCAGAGATGCTTCCATGGGATTTTCTGGGGCCACTTCCTGCCCAAGCAACTGCAGGTTTCTTGGGAACTTGTGGCCAGCTCTAACCCTTCACTCTCAATTTGTCTCTCCTTCCCCACTACTCTTCCTCTATTGAAGCTCTGGGCTCTCATTCCCCTCACCAATGCTCCACCATTTAAACCAATCTGTCACTAGCCGGGTTTGGGATGCTGCGGTGGGAGGACAGCCTCTATTTGTCAGAAGAGAGTTTTGACGTCCTCACGCTAACTCATCAACTATCACAGTACGAGCCTCAGGACCGGCTGCAAAATCTCACCTGGCCAGAGGGAACGGCCAGGAGCCGGCACTCGGCCATCTCTCTCCAGAGGCGTTGGGAATATCCAACGCTTAATCTTACCAGGGTGCAGGTGCTCTCCCAGCCCGCCAACGCTTGTGGTCTGCGGAGAGCACAAGTTCTCTAGGTCCACGAGGCAACTGCACAATGGCGCCCGCCCTGCACTGTCGGGTGTGCTCTGAGCATGCGCCTTGGAAGTATCGTGAGCCCACCGTCGTGGCCTGTGATTGGTGGGCCGACGTCCACGCCCCAACCCGGGCCAAGGGGCACCGCGAGCAAGCTCGGGTGCGCGAGGCCGGGCTTCGGATCCCAGCGGCCCCACTGCGCAGGGCCAGACCGGGGCCAGCCTGGCGGCGGCGGCCGCGGGGCCATCTCCTCACATCCTCGAGCGAGCGCAAGGCCTTGCCGACCTAATGGCCAGCGTACACTCCAAACAGAAAAAGGGGGATTTCCCCCCACCAGTGGCTGCGTATTAATCTCCAACGCAGATGAAACCTGTTTCCTGGGTTGTTTTCCATCTTTTTTGGTCACCACAGAAAGCTTTTTGTATAGATGTCCTTGTGGTGGTGTGCTTTCACGTCTGCAAGATAGAGGACCTGGAAAGGAAGCTGCATGCTTTAAGTTTTAAAATAGCCTTCTCCAGGTAATACTCCTTGAAGGCCCAGAATGCTTGCCAGTTTGTCGGCCTCTCTCAGCACCTGAGGCCTCTTTGCGTTTCATAACTTTGGCTCATTTTCTACTGGTTAGTCCTTGGCTTGGTGTATGGTATTTCTTGAAAGGCAAACATTTTTAGGCTTGGGGGTTTCTTAGCATGCTTAAGAAAATCCTCTCTACCCCCACCCCAAAACATTCTATTAACATTTTGTTGCAATGTTTAAAATTTTTTTTTTAGTCCATCTCCACTCCCTGTGAAATGTATTTTAGTTTAAGCCGTAAGTTTTGTTTTTTATTTTTTTCTCAGATGGAAATTTACTTATGCCTGATCCATTTATTAAATGAACTACCGTAGTCATTGTTTATATTCCACTCTATTTGGTTTTGGACCCGTTGGGTTGGAGATGCCCCTTAGACACGCCAACAGAGTCATCCAGTTAGCAGTTGGATAGGTGGTTCAGATGTGAAGGGTGAGGTCCTAGCTGAAACTAGAATTTGGGCATCATCAGCATCTAGATGGATCAATCTCCCTTACTATTTTTCTTTATAAAATATTTTTCCAGGCTATTCTTAGAATTTCTTCTCTCACATGAAATTTAAAATCACTTTATCCAATTCTCTCCTATCCCTGTCCAAACCAAAAGTTCTATTGGGATTTAAATAATTGAACTAAATTTAGATGTAAGTTTTACGATCCTAAATCTCCCCAGATGATACAAAATGGTTTCCATTTGTTAAACTTCTTTTAAGTCTTCCAATAGGATTTTATGATTTCTTTATACAAGTCCTATAACATTCTTAGTAAATTTATTCCTAAGTATTTTATGGTTTCTGTTACTGGCAATGGGATTTTTCCCCCCATTTCTATTCCTGATTGTTAATATAGAGAAAAGCTAATGACTTAATATAATTTCTATCTTGTGAACCCTGGTAGTTTTAAAAATAAACCTGTTTTATAGATACAATCTACAGATTTGCTAGTATACCAATATAATTTAATTGCCAGTTTGCTTTAGCTAGAACTCTGAAACATTGTTGAATAATTATCCCCTTTTTGTTTCTGATGTGGATGGAAATCACATGTTACCGTTGAGCAGGATGTTGGCTGTTGGTTTTGGCAAATGGCCTTTAAAATGTGGAAGGGGTTTCCTTCTGTTTTTTTTTGTTGTTGTTTTTTCTTCTCTCTCTCTCTCTTTCTTTATTCTCTCTCTCTCTTTCCTTTTTTTTTTTTTAACGTGGAGCCTCTGGGTTGGAGCTGTGGCTGCCAGTCCTTCCAGTTATACCATGAAGATGATATATAACTCTCTTTAGTGCCTTTCAAGAAAGTATTATAATTTTCCCTTTAGAGCTCTTATATGTCCTTTGTTTGTATGTAGCCTAGGTACCAGATGATTTTTGATGCTATTATAAAAATTAAAAAAAAAATTCAATTGTAGTTGACACTCAGTATTATTTTATGTTAGTTTCAGGTATACAGCATAGGGGTTAGACATTTATATAGTTTATGAGATTATCCCCACGATAAGTCTAGTACCCACAGGTGGCACTATACGTAGTTCTCACAATATTATTGACAATATTCCCTTATACTGTACTTTACATTCCTGTGACTGTTTTGTAATTGCCAATTTGTACTTCTTAATCCCTTCACTTTTTTCACCCTGCCCCCCAAATCCCTTCTCGTCTGCTAATCAATCATCAGTTTGTTCTCTGTATCTATGATCTGTTTGTGTATTGTTTATTTTTTCTTTTGTCCTTTAGATTCCATATATAAGTGAGATCATATGGTATTTGTCTCTCTTTGTATGACTTATTTCACTTAGCATAATATCCTCTAGGTCGATCCATGTTGTCAAAAGTGGTAAGATTTCATTTTTTTATGGCTGAGTAATACTTTATTGTATATATGTACCACATATATATGTATATATGTTCTCTATCCAGTCATCTATTGATGGGCATTTTAGTAGCTTCTGTATCTTGGTTATTGTAAACAGCACTGCAGTGAACATAGAGGTCCATATATCTTTTCTAATTAGTGTTTTGGATTCCTTTGGATTAATACCCAGAAGTGGAATTGCTGGATCATAAAGTAGTTCTATTTTTAATTTTTTGAAGAACTTGCAAACTATTTTCCATAGTGGCTACACCAATTTGCAGTTCCACCAATAGTGGATGAGTGTTCCCTTTTCTCCACATTGTCACCAACACTTGTTGTGTTTTGATTTATTGATGATAGCCATTCTGACAGGTGTAAGGCGGTATCTCGTTGTGGTTTTAATTTGCATTTCTCTGATAATTAGTGATGTTGAACAACTTTTCATATGTCTTTTGGCCATCTGCATGTCCTCTTTGGAGAAATGTCTATTCAGGTCCTCTGCCCATTTTTTAATTTGTTTATTTTTTTGGTGTTGAGTTGTATGTGTTTTTTATAAATTTTGGATATCAACTCCTTATCAGATGTATCATTGACAAATATCTTCTCCCATTCAGGAGGATGTCTTTTTGTTTTATTGATGGTTTCCTTAGCTGTGCAAAAAGTTTTTAGTTTGATGTAGTCCCATTTGTTTATTTTTTCTTTTGCTTCCTTTGCACAAGGAGATATATCAGAAAAAATATCACTAAGGGTAGTGTCGCAGAGTTTACTGCCTATGTTTTTTTCTAGGAGTTTTATGGTTTGGGGTCTTACATTTAAGTCTTTAATACATTTTGAGTTTATTCTTGTATATGGTGTAAGAAGTTGGTCCAGTTTCATGTTTTTGTATGTATCTATCCAGTTTTCTCCACACCATTTATTGAATAGACTGTCTTTACCCTATTTTATTTTCTTGCCTCCTTTGTCATAGATTAAATGACCATATATGCATTGGTTTATTTCTGGACATTTTATTCTGTTCCATTGATCTATGTGTTTGTTTTTATGTCAATAACATGTTGTTTTGATTACTGTGGCCTTGCAGTATAGTTTGATACCAGGTAGCATGATGCTTCCAGCTTTGTTCTTCTTTCTCATGATTGCCATGGCTATTCAGGATCTTTTATGGTTTCATATACATTTTAGGATTATTTGTTCTACTTATGTGAAAAATGCCATTGGTATTTTGATAGGGCTTGCATTGAATCTATAGATTGCTTTGGGTAGTATGGGCATTTTAATTGTATTAATCTTCCTATCCATGAGCATGGTATTTGCTTCCATTTATTTGTATCTTCTTCAGTTTCTTTCTTCAATGTTTTATAATTTTCTGAGTACAGGTCTTTTAGCTCCTTGGTTAAATTTATTCCTAGGTATTTTATATTTTTGATGCAATTGTAAATGTGATTGTTTTCTTAACTTCTCTTTTTGATAGCTTGTTGTTGATGTATAAAAATGAGACTGATTTCTGAATATTAATTTTGTATCCTACTTTACTGAATTCATTTATCAGTTCTAATAGTTTTTTGGTGGAATCTTTGCAGTTCTCTCTATATAGTATTCTGCCATCTGCAAATAACAACTCTTACTTTTTCCTTATTCATTTGGATGCCTTTTATTTCTTTTTCTTGTTTGATTGCTGTGGCTGGGACTTCCAGTACTATGTTGAATAAAAATGGTGAAAGTGGGCAACCTTGTCTTGTTCCTGATCTTAAGGAGAATGCTTTTAGTTTTTCCCCATTGAGTATATTATCTGTAGGTTTGTCGTATATGGCCTTTATTATCTTGAGATATGTTCCCTCTATTCCCACTTTGCTGAGTTTTTATCATAAATGGATGCTGGATTTTTTAAAATGCTTTTTCTGTATCTATTGATATGATCATATGATTTATTTTTCACTTTGTTTATGTGTGTATCACATTAATTGATTTGTGGATATTGAACCAACCTTGCATGCCAGGAATAAATACCACTTGATTGTGGTGTATGATCCTTTTAATATATTGCTGACTTCAGTTTGCTAATATTTTTAGTATTTTTACATCTATGTTCATCAGGGATATTGGCCTATAATTTTTTTGTAATGTTTTTATCTGGTTTTGGAATCAGGGTAATGGTGGCCTCATAGAATGATCTTGGGAGCCTTCCCTCCTCTTGAATTTTTTGGAATAGTTTGAGAAGAGTAGGTGTTAATCTTTGAATGTTTGTGGGCTAATCGGGTGGTGCTCTGTTGTGGTCTGAAACCTGCCTCTGGATATGTTGTTTTTGGTGCCTCTTGGGAGGGGCTCCCATGCAGGCCAACTTCAGCCATTCAGCTCCTGCCCGGGGCTACCTGGTAGGAGCTACAAAGCTATATGCAGTTGGTCACTGCCTGTGCTGGACCTGGAGATGTGTGGGAGTGGCCACGCTGAGAACTGAGGCAAGCTGCTACAATATTGGGCCTGGGACAGCTTAGCAAAAGTCCCAGGTCACCCCTAGTCCTATTACCATCTGCTGGCTGCCCGTAAGGCTCAGGTGCTGAAAGAGCTTCCTTAGGTGCTTGTGTCCAGGCTGGTTGCCCAGGTGTCAAAAGTGCCTCCTGTGGTGCTGGGTGAGTTGGGTGGGGCATGGTCCCAGAGAATCACTGGGTGGGGGTGGGTGATGTTCACAAGGTTAATGAAAATTCAATTCTTGGGCCAGTTGTCAACCCTGTGTCCACTCTGCAAAATGCCCAGAGAACACTGAGGCAAGTCAACACTCATCTCAGCCCTTAGGTCCTGGAGAGTTGTCTAAGAAAGGCTGCAGTGTGAGTTGGGTCTGATTGCTCACCACCAAAAGTGTCTCAGACAGCCTCATAAGCCACTGTTTGTTGTTTGCTGCTGGAAAAGCCTCCTGCAGTGTGTGGGGCAGAGCTTGTTGCCCAGATGCTGATAGTGCCTCTGGTGATGTTGTGCAATTTGGGCAGAGTGGGGTCTCAGGCAGTCACTGGGATGGGGCGTGCGGAGTTCACCAAGCCAATGCAATTTCAGATTTGGCCATGTGGGGGGAGGGCTCAACACAGGAAAGTTGGTGTTTACCTGTAGGCTACAGATGGGGTGGGCTACACACAGGAATAAAGGTATCTTTATCCCTCTAGCTCTCATCCTGAAACCACACAACTCAGTCTTACCCTGTATGTCTCTGGTGCCTCTCAATATGCTGTCCCTCCACTGGAGCCCAGGGTGAGTGTCTGCAAGTGAGTGAGTCTGTGCACAAGCCATTTAAGAAGATGTCTGGGTTTCTAGCCACCTTCTGTGTCACCTGAATAGGCAGAATCCTCACTTATTTTCACAGCTAGATGTTATGGAGACTCCTCTTTCTGGAACTAGATCTTCAGGCTGGGGAGCCAGTGTGGGCCTGGCTCAGGGTGACCTCCGCTGCATGATGTCCCTCCCAATGCTCAGCCTCTACCTATGGGTATGGGGCCAACCTGTTTCACATCTCTGCCATTCCTACCAGTCTTAATGTGGCCTGTTCTTTATATCCTTAGTTATGGGGGTTCTGTTCAGCTAGTGTTTAGATAATTCTAATTTAGTTGTAATTTTATGTGGTCATAGAAAGCAGCAGGCACAGTGTTTACCTATTCCACCATCTTCTGTAAATATTTCTAATGCTTTATTTTCTGACGGTTTGTTGCTGGTATATAAAAATGTAATTGATTTTATATATCAATTCTATTTTTTTTAATGGAAAGTTTCGTTTGTTTTTTAAAATGTTTTTTATTGGGGAATATTGGGGAACAGTGCGTTTCTCCAAGGTCCATCAGCTCCAAGTAGTTCTCCTTCAATCTAGTTGTGAAGGGCGCCGCTCAACTCTAAGTCCAGTTGCCGTTTTCAATCTTTAGTTGCAGGGGGCACAGCCCACCATCCCATGTGGGAATTGAATCGGCAACCCTGTTGTTCAGAGCTCATGCTCTAACCAACTGAGCCATCTGGCTGCCCCTTATTATTCTAATTTATCTTTAGATTCTTTTGGATTTGCTATGATATATCATCTGTGAGCAATGCTAATTTTGCCAATTTTCATGTCTTATGTATTTTCCTGCCTTATTGCATTGGCTGCGACTGCCAGTATAATGTCAAATGTAAAGGGTAAAAGTGGGTATCTTTTTTTTTGTTCCCTGTTTCACAGAGAAAGTTGTTGTTGTTTTGTAGATATTCATCCGTTTAAGGAAATTTCCTTCTGTTCCTATTTTTAAGCATTTTTTTTCCGTTTCAATACCATGGATGTTTTATGCATTCATTGAGATGTTTTATCCATCTATTGAGATGACCATATAATGTTCTTTAACATGTGGTGAATTTCATTGGTTAGTTTTTTTAGTGTAAACTAACCTTGCATTTCTGGAATAATAACTATAATTTTTCTAAATTGCTAAATTTATTTGTTAAGATTTTGTTTTGAATTGTACCATCAGTTGAGTGACACTGGTTTGTAATTTTCCTTCATCATTTGTTAGGTCTTGGTGACCAGGTTATACTGTCCTCAAGAAATGAATTGGGGAGTAGTCCCTCTTTTTCTTTACTCTTGGGATAGTTTCTGTAACATTGGTTATTCCTTGGTGATCAGTGTCTGGAGTTTTGTGTGTATATGTGTGAGGGGAGATTTTTAATTTAATTTTTAAAAAATGGTTATAATTCTATTTAGGTTTTTCTGTTTTTGAGTCAGTTATAATTTTCTAGGATTTTATGTCAGTTTTCAAACTTATTGTCACAAAGTTGTTCACAATATCATTAATTTTAAAATGTCTGTAGCATCTATATTTATGTCCTATTTTCATTTCAAATATTGTATTTTTGGTTCATTCATTTCTTCCCTCTTTCTTTCCCTTCCTTGCTTTCTGTCTTCCTAATTATTAAGGTTTGTCAATATTAGTTTTTGTTAAGAATGAACCTCAGCTTTCTTGATCCTCTCTGTTATGTTTATTTTCTCTTTCATTAATTTCTGATCTTTATTTCCTTTTTTGTCCTTTCTTTGAGTTTATCCTGATGTTCATTTTTTTTACTCAAATTGGATATTTAGCTCATTTTTTAACCTTTCTTCTTTTACAGTGTAAACTTTTTTTTTTTACAGTGTAAACTTTTAATGCTATAAATTTCCCTCTAAGTACTCCTTTGCCTGTATCCTTTACGTTTGCTACACAGTATGTTAATTAAATGTATTTTCTGATTTGTTTTCTTCTTTTAGTTATTTAAAAGTACATTTCTTAATATTTAAGCTTTGTTTTTTTAATTATCTTTTTGTTCTTGATTTTGAAATGTCTTCATTGTGATCTGAGAATATGGTCCCTATAGTAGAACTTTTGAAATTTGCTGAGGCTTTATGACTGGCCCAAATATGTAGTTAATATTCATAAATGTTTCATATACATTTCAAAAACATATTCTGCAGTTATGTTTAATGCCCTGAATGTGTCCATTACATCACATTTGTTAATTGTGTTATTTGAAACTTTGCTGATATATTTTTTTTCTATTTGAGCTCTCATTACTAGGAGAAATATATTACAATCTTCCATTATGATTGTGGATTTATCTATTTCTCATTGTGATTGTGCCCATTTTACTTTATTTTGAGATGTTATTGGGTGATAACAATTTTAGAACTTTATGAATTTTACGTTTTTTATTTCTAGGACTTAGCATCTAGTAATATTTTTTTGCCTTAAAGTCTATCTTGTCTATGTACAGGCATACCTCATTTTATTGTCCTTCGCTTTATTGCACTTCACAGATATTGCATTTTCATCAACATTGAGGCAAGACCCTCCACCAGCAAAAAGATTACGACTAGCTGAAGGCCAGATGATGATTAGAATTTTTTAGCAACAAAGTATTTTTTAATTAAGGTATGTACATTTATTTTAGATATAATACTATCACATAGTTAATAGACTGCAGTATAGTGTAAACATAACTTTTATAGACACCGAGAAACCGAAAAATTTGTGATTCACTTTATTGCTATATTTGCTTTATTGCAGTGGTCTGGAACTGAACCTGCAATATCTCCGAGGTATGCCTGTATTTATGTTTTAGGTGTATTATTGTAAATAGCACATAGTGGGATTATGTTTTTGTTTCAGATATTTTTTGTTTTTACCTGCAGCATTTAACTTACTTAAATTTCGTGTAATTGTTGATGCAATGATTGATCTACTTCTATCCTTTTATTTTGTAATTTTTATTCCACATTATCTGCATTCCTTTTTCCTCTCCTTTCCTGCCTTCTTTTAGATTGAAATCTCTCCCCCACATACAGTGTTTTTCCTGTTTTGGAAATTTACTATTCCTATTCCTTTAGTGATTACTCTGAGATATTTTACATAATACTTAACTCATCAAAGTGTTACTACGTAAGATACTATTAATATTGTTAGTAAAAAAGTTTTTGATACTATCTTTATTTTCCTTTGGCTCCTGAAAGATATTTTCACTGGGAATGCTAACATTTTCTCCTCTACTTTGGAAATATCACTTCATCGTCTTCTTTCTTTGGAGGTCTAATGGATGCTCTTTGAATGTAATCTTTTTTTCCTCTCTCTAATCTGACTGCTTTTAAGGTTTTGTTAAACGTCTTGAGCATTTTCACTCTATTATATTTAGCTGTGGATGTCTTTTTATTTACGTGATTAGGATTTTTTTGGGATTTGATCTGTAAATCGGTGTTTCTCATGAGTTCTCAGAATTTTTTTAGCAATTAACTTTTCAAAGATTGCTTCTGCTCCATTTTGATTAGACACATGTGGGAACTTCTCACTTTATCCTCCATGTCTCTTCTCTGTTATATTTTTCACCTTTTTGGGTCTGTGTTGCATTCTGGATACTTTCTTTAGATCTCACTTCCACGTCACTAATACTCTCCTCAGTTGTGTATTCTGTTGTAAAATTATTATTAGTGATTTTTTTTTCCAATTTCTGGAAGTTCTTTAGTATTTTTTGAATATTCTACTCATTTTCAAGCCGCCCTCCTGTTTCTACAAATACATTAACCATGCTTATTTTATATTCTGTCTGATAATTTAACTATACAGAGGAGTTTTATATTTGATTCTGCTGTTATTTCGGCTAGCCTGTTCCTGGGCCAACTTGTGTGTGGTGTTTCCTTGTGTGTTTAGAGATAGTATACTGTGACCTGCTCATTTTCTTGCAACTTTTCTTCTGGGGTTCCCTAACACCTGAGGTGAAGGGAAGATTCTCCACAGGATTTGTTTGCTTCTCTGATGTGACTGGGGACAATATTCTGTGTTAGAGATTTTATTGGATCAACCAAGTGAGAGTCATAATTCTTAGAGGATTATTTTCTGCTCTGCTTGCAACTAACATTTATTAAGATAAGCAATTTATTTTCTTTGTATTTTATATTATTTAAAAAAATTTTTTTATTGGGGAATGTTGGGGAACAGTGTGTTTTTTCCAGGACCCATCAGCTCCAAGTCAAGCCATTGTTTTCAATCTAGTTGTGGAGGGCGCAGCTCACTGGACCATGTGGGAATCGAACCAGCAACCTTGGTGTTAGGAGCACTTCTCTCAACTGAGCCAACCAGCCCCCCCCTGTATTTTATTTTTGATTCATCATTATGTTGAAGGTATAGCTCTCTGGGGGCCCAGCTTTCTGTGGGACATCTCCTATTGGATACTCTACATTAGGATCGTCATTTGAGGCAATGAAACTTACCGTTAGGTTTACTGGGCTCAGTAAATTGCTGTGAGGGTAGAAGCAGACTTCAGAGCTCTTCTTATCTCTCCAGGTTTCCACACCTACTTAATTTTTGGCTTGAGTATTCATTATATTCTTTCCAGCTCATGAATGCATTTAAGGTACTTTAAAATTTTATCCAGCATGTCTAGTTTTCCACAAAGGAGGATTATCCAGGCACCTAGTCTACCATATTGCCAGAAAGAAAAGTCTTCCTTGAACTGGTTGATATGATTTACAACGAAAAGCTTCCTGACATTGATACATTCTTGCATTTCTGTGGTAAACCCAATCTATGTGGGCATAAGTTTACCAATTTGGGGTCTCAATCTTATGTATGTGACTGGATTCTATTTGCCATTGTCATATTTGGATATATGAAAATTCTATTCTTCAGTGAGATTGAACTATATATTTAGTGCTGTCTTTATTGGGCTTTGTTGTCGAAGTTACACTGGCTAGCTTCATAAAAAGAATACATTATCATCTATGGCCCTGTTGTTTCCTGTATTGCACTTTGAAATTTTTCTCTGGTGTCCTCTTCCCTCCACCCGCTTCATGCTGAGCCCCACCCAGCCCTGGAGATGAGGGAGACTTAGGTCAATCTGTCAGGAGCAATGATTTGGACTCCAGAATTTGGGGGAAGCAGGAGTTTTGTGGATCCCTAGGTTCAGCTCTTACCAGGCTGTCTCTGAGCCCCCCCCCACACATACAATGTGAGGCTGCAGCCACACTCCCCAGGGGGTGTCCCCTTGAACCTTTGCTCTAGCTGGGTTTCCTGGCCTGAAATTAATTCATTCAACATCTATTTGCTGAGCACCTACTATGTGCCAGTCACTGGGGATGCTACACTGTATCAGAAAAGATTCCTGCTCTCATGAAGCTCACAGTTCATTGCAAGTCAGGGAGATAGTCAATGAATAAGTATGCCATACATGGTGTGCCAATAGGTGCCAGAGTACAATGGAGAAAAAGGAAGGTATTTATTGGTAGTTTTCTAGTATGTTTAGGTATCTACAGGTCAAGTTCATATTGTCCAGTCCCCCAACTCTCCACCCTGTTCTTCTTTTTAAGAATGACTTCAGCTATTTCTTGTGCAGTTACTCTCCCATATAAATTTCACAATCAACTTGTCAGATTTTTGAAAAATATTAGTAGAATTTTGATTTGGATCATGTTGAATTTGTATATTTGAGAAGAACTGCCATAATTGAGTTCAACCATCCATGAAGATGGCACTTTTCCCTGTTAACTCAAGTCTTCTCTATCATTCAGTAAAGTTTTAAAGTTTATCTATCAAGATGTTTTACATCTTGTCAGATGTATTCTGAGGCTTATGTTCTATGAGGTCGGACAATTAAGTTTGCAAACTTGTTGCAACGATGTTGCTAACCTTTTTTTTTTTAATGCCAAAGTAAGTTTAATGTAAAATGAATTTTTACATGTCTCACTGGAACCATTTAGAAAGCAAGTGCAGCCAAAATATGTATCCGAAAGGAGAATCATTATCCAAAAGGAGAATCATTACCCAAAATGTAAATCCCCCCTCCTGCCCTCCAAAAAATTAGAATTGCAAGTTCAGATGATTTTTGTCAAGTCAGTCCTGGTGTGCTGAAATTTGAAGTTCTACCCCAGTGATCTAGGATTGGCTCATCATTTTATAATCTGAGAGAGGCACCAATGGAATGAAGTGTCCAGAAGGTAGAATCATCAATGGAAACTTAGCTGAGAGTTCTGTCACTTGCAAGTTTCCTCAGTAGTAGCCAGAGGACCAATATCTCCCATAGCAACATGGGCGATAGCCGCTGTATCTGTAACTGCCATAGCCCGCACGGTAGCCACAGCCCAGACCGCCAAGTCTACAGCCCAGACCTCCGTGGTAGTTTTCCTAGTAACAGCTCATGGTGTCAAGAGTTGAGGATTCAGGAGAGAATAACGTGTTTGCTTGCAGAATATCAACTTCTCTGCTTCCATGGGGTCTTTTATATACCTTCTGTAGTGGGTGTGACAAGCAATAAGCAATCTTGCCTTGTGTTTTATTGACTAATTTGTATGGAAACTATGTCATTAACATCATGTTCATTTAGAGGAGAGGCCCTCACACCCATTAATTTTGGAATAACTTTGTGGCTGCCTCTAAATTCTTTAAGGTATCTCATACCTTTAGTAATAAAACAAAATTTATTGCCATACTTGAACTCTGTAATCAAGCTTCATGAGTTTGCATAACTTGAAAGTCACACATATTATTGCTTTGAAATAATAACATCATCCCTCTGCAGACTTAAAGCACAGATGCAGAGACCCCAGGTTTCAATGAGCAGAACTTACAGGTCCTTTAGTGTTAGCCCAACATAATCTTGACTGTAGTTTTGGGAGAGACTCCAAATATTCAGATAAATATTGCTTTTTGTTTGGTTTATTTATTTTTTTAAAATTAGTTTCAAGTGTTAGTTCCTAAGTAACACTTAGGAACACATTAGTTCCTAAGACAAAACAATGAAATAGTTAGGCATTTCACCCCTCATAAAGTGATCACCCCCTCCCCCAATCTATAACCCCTCTGACATTGTATATAGCTGTTACAATTCCATTGACTCTGTTCCCTATGCTGTACTCCATATCCCGTGACCATATATATATGTGTGTGTGTGTATATATATGTGTATATATATGTGTGTGTATATATATATGTGTATACATACACACAAACACACACACACACACACACACACACACATACATATACACATGGTGTTTTCCAGAAAATAAAACCTAGCCGAACAATCAGCTCTAATGTGTCTTTTGGAGCAAAAATTAATATAAGACCCAGTCTTATTTTACTATAAGACTGGGAATATAATATATAATTATAATGTAATATAATATAATATAATAAATAATTAGTATAATATGGGGTCTTATATTAATTTTTGCTCCAAAAGACGCATTAGAGCTGACTGTCTGGCTAGGTCTTATTTTCAGGGAAACATGGTGTGTGTATGCATGTGTGTGTATATATATATATATATATATATATATATATATATATATATATATATATAAAATTATAGTTGACATTCAGTATTACTCAGCTTCAGCTTCAGGTGTACAGGACAGTGGTCAGACATGTACACCGTCCATGAAGTGGTGTCCCTAATAAGACAAGTGCCCATCTAACACCCTACAAAATCTTTACAACATTTTTTATTATATTCCCCAAACAGTCTTTCATATCCCCATGGCAATATTACGAATACCAATTTGTACTTTTTAATCCCCTCACCTTCTCCCTCATCCCCACCTCCCTCCCAACTAGCAACCAACCATCAATTTTTCCTCTATATCTCTGAGACTATTTCTGTTTAGTTTGCTCATTTATTCAGTTCTTTAGATTCCACATATAAGTGAGATCATATGGTATTTGTCTTTCTCCGTGTGACTTATTTCGCTTAGCATAATGTTCTCTAGGTCCATCCATAACGTTGCAAATGGTAAGATTTCATTCTTTATGGCCGAGTAATACTCCATTGTATAAATGTACCACAGCTTCTTAATCTAGTCATCTATTGATGGGCATTTTGGTTGTTTCCATGTCTTGGCTATTGTGAATAGCACTGCAATAAAGAGGGGTGTCAATATTTTTTTGAATTAGCATTTTGGATAGATATTTAAGAGTGGAATTGCTGGGTCATAGGGTAGTTCCATTTCCAGTTTTTTGAGATATCTCCATACTGATTTCCATAGGGGCTGCACCAATCTGCAATCCCACCAACAGTGCACGAGGGTTCCCTTTTCTCCACATCCTCACCAGCACTTGTTGTTTGTTGATTTATTGATGATAGCCATTCTGACTGGAGTGAGGTGGTATCTCATTGTGGTTTTCATTTGCATTTCTCTAACGATTAGTGAGGATGAGCATTTTTTCATGTCTGTTGGCCATCTGTATGTCCTCTTTAGAAAAATGTCTCTTCATGTCCTCTGCCAATTTTTCAATTGGGTTGTTTTTTTCATATTGAGTTGAATGAGTTTTTTAATAAATTTTTGATATTAACCCCTTATCAGATATATCATTGACAAATATCTTCTCCCATTCAGTAGGACGCTTTTTTATTTTGGTTTCTTTTGCTGTGAAAAAACTTTTTAGTTTGATGTAACCCTGTATGTTTATTTTTTCTTTTAGTTCCTTTGCCCAAGGGGATATATTAGTAAAAATATTACTCAGGGTAATGTTTGCAAATTTACTTCCTGTATTTTCTTCTAGGAGTTTTAGGTTTTGGATCACACATTTAAATCTTTAATCCATTTTAATTTGTCCTCGTATATGGCATAAGGAGATGGTCCAGCTTCATTTTTTTGCAGGTGTCAATCCAGTTTTCCCAGCACCATTTATTGAATAGACTGTCTTTACCCCAATGTAAATTCTTGCTTCCATTGTCATAGATTAAATGACCAAATGGGAATGGATTTATTTCTGGGCTCTCTATTCTATTCCATTGATCTGTGTGGCTGTTTATATTCCAGTACCATGCTGTTTTGATTACTATAGCCTTGTAGTATGATTTGATGTCAGGTAGCATACTTCCCACTTTGTTCTTATTTCTGAAGATTGCCATGGCTATTCGGGGTCTTTCATGGTTCCATGTAGGTTTTAGGATTATATGTTCTATTTCTGTGAAAAATGTCATTGGTAGTTTGATAGGAATTGCATTGAATCTATATATTGTCTTAGGTAGTATTGACATTTTAACAGTATTAATTCTTCCTATCCATGAGCATGTATGTGTTTCCATTTATTTGTATCTTCTTTGATTTCTCTCTTCAGTGTCTTATAATTTTCTGAGTACAGGTTTATTACTTTGGTTAAATTTACTCCTAAGTATTTTACTGTTTTTGAAGCAATTGTAAATGGGATTGTTTTCTTGATTTCTCCTTCAGATAATTTATTATTGGTGTGTATACAAATGCAACTGATTTCTGGATATTAATTTTGTGTCCTGCAACTTTACTAAATTCATTTATCAGTTCTAACAGTTTTTTGGTGGCGTCTTAGGGGTTCTCCATATATAGTATCATGTCAACTGCAAATAATGACAGTTTTATATGATTTTTCCCATTTGGATACCTTTTATTTCTTTTTCTTGTCTGATTGCTGTGGCTAGAACTATGTTGAATTGTTGAAAGTTGGCAATCTTGTCTTGTTCCTGATCTTAAGGGGAAAAGTTTTAGCTTTTCCCTATTGAGTATGATGTTAGCTGTGGGTTTATCATATATGGCCTTTATCATGTTGAGAGCTAACGTTTTTTGATATCAGAGGGATTATTCATTATGAATTTGTACCAACTGAACAGTTAACCAAGTTTACGACTGTGTTTCCCCAAAAATAATACCTAGCCAGACCATTAGCTCTAATACGTCTTTTGGAGCAAAAATTAAGATAAGACTGGGTATAATAATATAATACAATATAATATAATTTTTTTTTTACTTTTTTATTTATTGGGGTGACAATTGTTAGTGAAATTACATAGATTTCAGGTGATATATAATATAATTTAATACCAGGTTTTATCTTAATTTTTGCTCCAAAAGACGCATTAGAGCAAATGATCTGGCTAGGTCTTATTTTCGGGGAAACATGGTATTTGGAAGTGTTGAAAAGGCTGCGTCAAAAAGTTAGATCTGAACTTTTCGCCAACAATTCATGGCTCTTACATCACGACAGTGCACCCACTCACACGGCACTGTCTGTGAGGGAGTTTTTAGCCAGTAAATAAATCACTGTATTGGAACACCCTCCCTACTCACCTGATCTGGCCCCAATGTCTTATTTCTTTACTTGAAGATAAAGGAAATATTGAAAGGAAGACATTTTGATGACATTCAGGGCATCAAGGGTAATACAACAACAGCTCAGATAGCCATTCCAGAAAAAGAGTTCCAAAATTGCTTTGAAGGGTGGATTAGGCGCTGGTGTTGGTGCATAGGTTCCCAAGGGGAGTACTCTGAAGGTGACTGTAGTGATATTCAGCAATGAGGTATATAGTACTTTTTCTAGGAATTGTTCACGAACTTAATTGTCCAACCTCATATGTTACAGAATCTTTCCATTACATTTTCTATTCAGTGATGGCTGGTGGCTAGACCACTGAGTGTAGGCCGATCTTGTGTCATGCTGGTCAGTGATTTCTAGAAGGTCAACTTGATTGTCACTCTCTGTTCAGAGCTCTGCCTGGCTCCCCTCCAGGCTGGCTGATTTCTCACTTTGTCTCAGTGGACTGGCCTTTGTCACCGCTGGGCTTTGTGCATACAGCCCATTGCCTCCCCTGGCAGACTCTCTCCACTGCCCCTGGGTCAGGTCCATCCAGGGATTTCCTACATCACCCCTGCCCTTCTATCCAGTGAGAGCTGGCCGTCCAACCACTGTGCCAGGACTCACCACTGTCTGCCTCCACCCAGATGGGAAAGCAAGGCCCTGGGAAGTTGTGTGGGGGTAGCCGTGGATCCCACAACACTGATGTGTCAGGACATCTGGTTAGAGCCTCTATGGTGCCCTGTCCCACTCCATCCTCTCATTTGGAAGCAGGGCAGTGAGAGGAGGACCCACTGGGCCAGACCAGCCATTCTTGGCCATGTCCTGGTAGCTAGTGATCCAGGTTACTTGGCAACCCAGACAACAGAAGTGACTAGGTCATGGTTGTCAAACAACCATGTAACTCACTAGGGCGGGCCTTCCCTTGAGGAAGGTGGTGGGTGCCTTAACTTGGCCCCAGACAGCCCCAGGTAAAGCTGTGACCTCTACCCCTAGGTGCTGACTTAGCCCTTATACGTTTTTCTAAAACACCCCTTTCTGGCCCAGACCCCATCTGATCAGGAGTGAGGTCTTCTAAAACCTTATTCCTCCTCATCCAGACCAACCTTCCACTGCCTGCTTCTGGCACTCAGGAGACTAAAGCTCCACGCTCCTCCCCCGTGCCACCTCGTGGGCTGTCACCTGTTCTCCTGTATCAGCCCTGCTCCACCTAGTCACAGATTCAGGAGCAGAACCATGGAAAACTCCAAATCCAAGGTTTTTATTACCGGTCAGAAGGTGCTCACCACAAACAGTGTTGAGAAGTACATTGCACAGCTCTGCCGCAGACCCAGTGGGGCTGCCTGCCCACCCTGACTCTCTTGAGTGGGCACCCTAAGGCATTTCATACGTTGGTGTTTTCACTTTTTTTCTTATAAAAACAAACCCAGTCCTGGAGTAGAAAGAAAAACCCTGTGATGAATATTCAGGACCAAACCGAAGTGGGAGGGGTTGGAGTAAGGGTAGTAAGGGTCTGGGACAACGGCCATAGTAGCCCAGTCCCCCACTGTTGGCAGAAGCCGTTGGAAGGGTGTCCGAGGAGAGGGTAGGGCATAGCTGACAGGAGGGCGAAACTCAGACAGGAGCGCCCTGTCTTCATCATTTGTTCACTTCCACATACCATAGAAATTTAAGCAAAATAGCTATTTTATATATATTTATATAGTATACATATAAATCAGGCAAATAAAGAGTTCAGGGGGTGCTGAGATGGGGTACACCGGAGGTGCCTGAAGCAACCTTGCCACACTGGGTCTCTGGTGCCCATGGCATGAGCCCAGGCTGAGCTGAGGGTTAGTTCTTATTGCTGATTTGGGGCCTGGTTCTGGGGCGGGAAGCACCTGAGGCCCTGCCCCCAGCTCTTCCTGGCCTCTTTGGAGCTGGGGAGCAGCCCTCCAATCTACGTAGGGGCTCCTCAGTGCCCCTTCCCATGGTGGCTGTAACTCCAGAGACTTGAGTTCTCCTGGGCCCAGTGGCCCCTCCCAGTCCTTTCTCTGTGGGGTCCAGGCTCCTGAGGGGCGGCCTAGCTATGTTCAGCTACAAAATGCTCTGGACTCAAAGGGTCTGTCTGGCTTCCTGATGTCTTAAAAAGAAGGGGCTCTTGCCAGGGCACTTTTCTGGCAAGAAAGCACACTTAGAAAGTTGTCTGCTAAGTGCTGTACTAAAAATATTTACTAAACATCTTGGCTGGAAAGAAATGGAGATCATTTTTCTATAAAAGTCAAAAGTGGCTCCCTAGGAGGGGCCAGTTCCTCCCTAGGTGGGGCTGGTGACCAGGGCAGTCCAAGGTAGGGGGCCAGCCTGCCTGAGTTGTGGTAATTAACTGGAACCGGGGATCTGGATGGGGCCCAAGAGCGGTTACTAAGGGGCGTGAGTGACCCGGGGCACGTGGGGGCTGGGGAGAACCCGGGTCAGCACTTCCTCCTTTCAAGGTGGAAGCCCCAAAAAAGTATTAAAAATAAAATAAAAGGAAAGGCAAAAGGTGGGGTGGGATAGCCGTTAAGTACTAAATTGAGTGCATTCAGTAAAGGTGGCCCGGGCTGTGCAGGCGCCTGTATTTGCATGAGTGAATGACACTCAGAAGATGTTGGGGCACATGTGCCACTCCTGCTTCTCCTTGGCCTCCCAGTAACCGCCCTTGTACACGCAGGCCATCTCCCCCGTCAGCGGGTCCAGCCTCTTCTCGAACCACAGCGGCATGTACGCGTCGGCCTCCTTCTCTGCTGGGTGGGCACAACGGGCAGGTGGGCGGGCTGCTTCCTTCCCCGCCCATGGGAACCCACCCCCAGCTCGCCACCAGCCCGGGGACCCCTCCTCCCTGCCCTTCCTCACCCTCCTCAGAGCCGCAGCCCCGTGAGCAGGCCTCCAGCCTCCGGCGCCGCGACACACGCTGCTTCTCCTCCAGCCGCTGCTTCTCCGTGTTGGCCTCGTCCCAGTGTCCCTTCTCCATCAGCCGCTGGTCGGGCCGCAGGCGGCTGTCGGTGGGCGCCACGCCCTCCTCGTGCTCGTTGAGGGTCAGGGCCAGCTCCGAGAAATAGTACATGTTCTCCGCATTCTCCCTGCGGGGGTCCTGGGGTGAGCCATCCCCCATGCCTGCCCGCCCTGAGACCCCAGGACGCCCTCTGTCCTCGCCCGAACTCCCCTCGCCTAGTGTCCACCCCACCACGAACCCGCAAAACCAGCTGCTTCATCGAACTGCTCTTTCTTCCCCGCTCCTAGCACCTAGTGTGCTCGTTCCACTCACCTGCGTCTATTTTGCTACTTCTCTGGGAATTGGCCCATTTAAGTCCACTTTTTCAAATTTATCAGTGTAAAGTTGTTTCATAATATCCTCATTATTATTGCTGTAATGTTCGTGTATAGCAACGCCACTGTTTGCATCTGGGATGTTGGTGGTATGTGTCTTCTCTGTTGTCAATTGTCAGGTCAGACGTTTGTCCATTTTCTTCATTGGTGGAAGGTGAAGTTTTGTTGATCCTGTTTTAGGTTTTTCTGCTTTATCGATTTTGCTTTTATATTATAGTTTTCCTCCGACTTTGTTAGAGTTTATTTTGCTGTTCTTTGTCTAATTTCTTGAAATGGTGTTTAGCTTCTTTTTCAGCTTTTCTTCTTGGCTAATATGTACATTTTAAGGCTACCTTTCACTCCCAAGTTCTGCATTAGCTGCATCCCACCGTTTTTGATATGTGTTACTTTCATTATCATACAGTTATATTTTCTAATTTTCATTATGTCTTCTTTGACCTATGGATTAGTTGGAAGTAAATTTCTTAAATTTATAAACATATAGGGATTTATCTAATCATCTTTGTTTCTAGCATAATTGCTTTGGAGTCAGACGTGATATCATTTCAGTTCTTTGAAATTTGCTTTTGACCCAGTACATGGTCAATTTTTGCAAATGCTCCATGTAATTGAAGAAAATGGGTTTTCTACGGTTCTTCAGTGCAGTGTTATACAACTGTGGTGGGTTCTACCGTTCAAACTTATCCTCCTGACTTAAAAAATTTTTCTTCTTCTTCTTCTGTCCATTGCTAAGAGAGACATGTTAAAATTTCCCACTTTGGTTGTAAATTAGTCCGTTTTTCCTTATTATATTGTACCAACTTTTGCTGTGTATATTTTGAGGCTATGTTATTAGGTAACAAAGTACAAATTTAAAACTCATCTTCCTGGTGAATTGAACCTTTATCATTATCTTCATTTTTGTTTTAAAGTCTGTTTTGTGATATGAATATGGCTACAGCAGCTTTTATTTGATATTTATATGGAAATATCTTTTCCCATCCTTTTATTCCAATCTGTCTTTGTTTTCTTAAGACGTATCTCTTGTAAACCACATAAAGCTGTATTTTTAAAACTTGTCTGAAATCTTATGCCTATAATGGGAGCACTTAATGTAATTACTGAGATGTTGGATTTAAATCTATCTTTTTTTTTCTTTTGGTTCTATTTTGGACCTCAGATGCACAGTTGTGGATTAATCATAGTCCTTGGTACATGACGCCCTTTCTTTATTGGTCCTGGCATGGCCTGCTTGTATTAGTGCAACCTTGCCACCCTAAGCCACAGGTATAATCCTGATAAAACCTACATTTAACAATATGGAAAATTCACCAATCCTTCTCCTTCTCAGGTAGCCATCAGCAACTGATGGCTGATGACTGGGTCCATCAACTGAGACTGGGTTCATCAGTCCCTTGCTTTCCTTTTAATATAATTTTATTTCATCTTTAAACAGTTCTTAAGTGTGCGTGTGTGTGTATTCATATACATGCATTTTACATACTCAATTTTAATTGTGTTAAAAGAATATCATGATGCATTTAACCTTATATGGGACTTGCTTTTTTTTTAACTTAATTTTATGTTGCGTAAATTTATATTGTTGTATGTTACCATGGTTCATTTGTTTCAACTACTGTATAATATTCTCTCCTGTGAATATACCAGTTACTCATCCAGCAAGTCTGGGTGGTTTTTAAGATTTTGCTGTGGAGTAATCTTATGCATGTTTCCTGTGGTACATTTGCAGAAATTTCTCTTGAATACATACCTAGAAGTGGAGTTTCTGGGTTGTAGAGTCTGTGATGTTCTTTAGGAGGTAAGGCTGACTTGCTTTTCCATGTGGCTGAGCCAATTCACACCCTCACCAGTGATGCATAAGAAATATTGTGGCTCCACATCATCTTCAATATTTGACTTTTTCATTTTTTTGAATCAATGAAGGTAAAATGGTATTTCATTGTGATTTTGATTTGCATTTCCCTGGTTACCAATATGTTGATTATTTTCATATGACGACTGGCCATAGATGTTTCTTCTGTGAAAGTCTTATTAATTAATGACTTGCACTTTTGCCCTGGCTAGATTTTACTTTATTTATTGATTAAATTTCTTTATGTATTCTTTTTTAATTATTTTTTTAAAATTGTGGTAAAATACTTTTTATGTATTTTGATGCTAATCATTTGTCTGGTGTAAGAATTGTGATTACCTTCTCCAACTTTATGTATTTTCTTTTCACTTTTTAAAATCATCTTTTAATGAGAAAAATGTCTTTTAATGAACAAAAGTTTTTTTTTTAATGTAGTTGAATGCATCAATGCTTTTTTGTGTCTTATTTAAGATATATTATTTCCTTAAGGTCTAAAAGATATTCATCTATATTTTCTACTTAAGAGTTTAACTTACTGTTTAACAGCAAGTGAAACAATACTTATTGTAAGATCTTTATTTGGACTCAATTTTTGTTATAATGTAAAGGAGAGATTCAGTTAATCTTTTTCCATATGGATAAACATCTATTCTAGATCCTTTTAGTGAACAGTTCTATCTTTCCACATGATCTGATATGTCACATTTGTTACATACTGAAGATACATACATTCATCCAGGGGTCTATTTCTCACTATTCTGTTTCACTATAGCTTCAAAATAAGTCCCGATATCTAGTAGAGCAAATCCTCTTTTCTCTGCTGTTCTTTAGAAATATCTTCACCCTTTGTTCTTAAATATAAATTTTAAAATCATAATATCAAGTCCCATACAAATCACTACTGGGATTTTTATTTGATCTACTGATTCTTTAGATCATGAAATCTTTATAATACTAAGTCTTCATATCCATGAACATGGTATCTTTCTCCATTTATTTAGCTCTTTGACAGCTCATTAAAGTTTTATAATTTTCTCTATATAGGTCGTGAAAAAAATGTATTATACAATTTATTACAAGGTCCTTGATGTTCTCTGATAGGATTATTGGTGTTTTCTCTTGAATCATATGTTCCAGTTGTTTTCTTTTAGTGTGTAGAAATGCAACTGACTTGCATATGAATCTTATATTGAGGCACCTAAGATGCTTTTTCTGAGTCTCTGGAGATCTGTTATTGTGATGAATTAATTTATGGATTTCTAATGTAAAATCATCTTTGCATACTCAGGATAAACTCAACATGATTGAAGAATGTTATCTTTTTTACACAATAGTGGATTACACAATAGTGGATTTTTTCATGTTTTGTTTTGGAATTTTGCCCATATATTTCTGAGTGAAATTGGGTAGAACTTTTATTTTCCTACTACTCTTTTAGTCTGGTTTGATATCAGGGTTATCCTGGCCTCACAGTATAAGACAGAATATTTCTTCTTTTTTTAGGTAAGATTTTATATAAAATTGGGATATGTTTCTTGAAAATTTGGCAGAATTCATCTATACCATTATTTGGACATTGTGTTTTCCTTGTGGGAATTTTTAAACTACTGCTTCAGTTTTTAAATTATAGGACTATTTATGCTTTTGATTTCTTCTAGACTCAGTTCTTATAAATTATATTTTAACAATTTGTCCTTCCCATTTAGATTTTAATTGTCTCTTTATAGTTTACATGTCATATGAAATTCTTTTCATTAATATTTATTTCTATATTTTTCTTGATCAGTCTTGCCAGTAGTTTCTCAGTTTTTTTTTCCTCTGAATCAACTTTCATCTTTTGAAACTTCTTCACTTTACTTTTTTCTATTTTATTAATCTCTGCTCTTATTTTTAAAATATTTTTTCTTCTTTCACTGGGTTTATATGTGAACTTTCTATAATTTCTTAGAATGGAAACTCAGAAAAAAGCCCTCAAAATCAATGCGCTTATATAGCTATTTAAGGCAATGCATTTCCTTCGCAGCATTGCCTTTGTTATATTCAGCCAGTTTTGTTATCTTTTCATTCTCATTCAGTTCTAGGTATTTTAAAATTTCCATTCTAATTTATTATTTTACCCATGATTTATTTAGCAACTCAATTTCCCCCCTCCCCCAAATATATGGGAACTTTTTGTCATCTTTTTCATAACTTCTAACTGGTATTATCATAGATTGTGATCTGTATGCTACCGTCTGTAAATTTGTTGAGGGTTTCTTTAGGGTATAGTGTACAACTGATTGATTTTTCCATACATTCCATGTGTGCTTGAGTAAAAAGTATGTTCTCTGTTGTAACTACAATTTTGTACATATCCTGTGTTGTTTCAATATCCTTCATATCCTTGCTGTTTGTTTTTCCCCATTTGACCAATCAACATGTGAGGGGGGGTGTATTAAAATCTCTCAGGCTCCCACTGTGGCAAGGGATTTATCAATCTCTCCCTTTAGTACCAATATGTGCTTTGTATATTTTTGAGGCTGTTTCATTATGTGTATAATGTTTAAAACTATTGCATCTTCTTGAAGAACTCAACCTTTTATCATATAGCAATTCTTTCATCCCTAATAATGCTTTTGTCTTAAAGTCTATTTTACTTGATATTAATACAGCTATTATAGCTTTTTTGGTTAGTATTTTCATGATATGTTTATCTTTTACTTTCAGTCTTTGCACATCTTAATGTTCTGGATATCTCTTAGAAGGTGAACGTATCTGGATTTTTAAAAATCTTATCAATCAGTATTTTGCTTTTTAACTGGTGAGTTTCATCTATTTATAGTTATTATTCTTGGACATATTTCTATTGTGTTAGTTTACTGTTTTTATTTGTACTACTCTTTCTTTTTCATCTCTTATTACTATTAAAAAACATCTGTTTTTTATGAATTTAGTATTCCTTCATATCCCTTGGTGTCCTTTATTTCCCCAAGTCCCGTCATGTTAACATTATCTATATACTTAATTCTGGATTATTATGGGAATATTTCCTCTTTTTTTTTTTTTTTTTTTGGTATCTATTGCAGTACCTTCTGGATTTCCCACCTCCCCCTTTTAAAGTACTGTGTCCAATACCGTTTTCACTGTGGGTTTTTGTGTGGCAAACCCTCTGAGGCTGTTCCCTGAGGACGTATTTTTATCATGCCCTCATATTTGAATGATAGCTTGGCTGGATAGAAAGTTTTACCTTCTAATTTAATTTTCTTTATTACTTTGGAAATATTACTCTAACATTGGCTGTTGAAAAATCTGATGTCAATTTTGACTGAAATCTTGCACTCCTCTCTGGGAGCTATTAGAATTTTCTCCTTGGTATTCTTAATTTTCACTATAGTGTAGTCTAGGCAAAAGTTTTTCTTTATCTCTTGTCTCTGTAACTCTACTGGCCCTTTCAACCAGAGTTCTTTCATATTTTTTTATTTTGGGCAGTTCCTCTCCATTATTTCTTTTAACTATTTCCCCTCTCCATTTTTATTTCTTTCCTTTCCTACAGGGACTCCAATTAAACATATTATTCCAGTGGTTACTCTAGGAATTACAACATGCATACTTCATACACTCAAAAGTTAATGTGCATCTTGACCCCTCCTCTTGGGTAACATGAAAGCCTTCAAGAAATTTCCTCCCATTTATCCCTCTTCTGACTTATGTGATCACAGAGTTGCATTTTAGGCTTAGATTTTAAACCCTGCATTATGATTTGTGTTTATTCACTGTTCACTTAGCGTCACATAAGTTTCTGTGCTTCATTCATTAATACATTTTAGATCTTCCATCTGGGATCAGTTTCCTTCTATCAGTGGTATATCCTTTAGTGCAGGTCTGCTTGTGGCAAAATGAGTTTTTGTCTGGAAATGTCTGTTACCTTCACTCTGTAAAGATGTTCTCGATGAGTATGTAATTCTAGGCTGGCAGTTAAGTCTCTCTGCACATGGAAGAGCTCATCTTACTGTCTTCAAGCCCTCATTATTGCCAATGAGGTAACAGCTATCAGTCTGTTGTTCCTTGGGAAGTAATGTCTTTAAAATCTGGCTGCTTAATATTTTCTTTTTGGTTTAGTTTCAACAGTTTCACTGTATAGAGTTAGGTGTGGAAAATTCTCTGGTTTTCTCTTCAGATATAGTCTCTCTCCTTTCAGAGTAGATCCCGCTCTCAAACTGGACATGTGCAGGGGTGCTCAGGGGAGCTGACCAAGGTTCTGGACTTTCCGGCTCCCAGGGCTCCGTCACGCTCTTCAGGGACTCCTCTGGACCCCTAGGGGGTAGGCCTTCCCACGCTAGCTTCTTCTTTTTTCCAGGTTCGGGCTCTTTACCTGAACCTTTTGAATATTTCTTCTGACCTGTATTCGGTTCATGGATTCCATTAAACCTTCCTACGGAGTTCTTGATTTCAGTTATTTTATTTTTCCTTTGTAGAATTTGTTTTGCTGTTGTTAGAATCTGCTATGCCACTTTTTGTAGTTTTCATTTCTTGGTTTTCATTTCTATGGGGACTCTGTCCCATTAGGCTGTTTAAAGTCTCTGTGTAGGACTTGCTACCACCAGCTAATCTCACTTATTTACAGTTGGGTGTCTGGCTCCCACACTGGGATATCAGCTACACAACTCTGCTTTCTGCCCACGTGTAGACCGAACCCTTCTGACCCCCGTGCCTGCTGCTCGCTTCCTGTCTGGTCGGGCAGGGTCCCCTGCCAGTCCACTGCCCACTTGCCTCCTTCTCTTCCTCTCCTTGCCTGTTCCTTGCCCTGCCCTGCTGCTCTCAGAGGCCCCTTGCAGCCCCACTCACGGCAGCGGGTACTTCTTCCAGAGCAGCTTGGCTGGCAGCGTCTGGTACACTGTCTTCTGCTTCCCATCCAAGCTGGGGCTGCTGGGGCTGCTTTGCACAATCTTGGAGCACTCCATCTGTTCATCCCACGAGCCTGACAGCACGTACTGGGCTTTGCCCTGGCCATCACTCACCACGCCTGTCACCTGTGGACATTGGCAGAACCAGCGTAGGCACAGGCCCCCCTCTCTGGGGCCTCCAAGACTCTGCAAGGTGACTTTGCTTACCTTCCGGGCCACCTCTTTGGAGAAGTAGCTGTAGGGCAAGAACTTCAGCTGGCACCGGTCCTTGGTCTTATGATTCACAATCTCAATGTCCCCTGTCTGGTGAGGGAGGGTCCTGATCAGCAGCCTATCCCCGGCCATATGCCCCCCTCCATGAGGGTTCCCCCTGACCTGGTCAATCCAGAGCTTGCCCACGATGATGTTATGCACAGTCGAGGTGCTTTTCCTCCACACATAGTGATTCCCACTGGCCTGGAATTCTAAGTGGATGGCACCTGGAGGCCAGATACAGGTTCAGAGGTCATGGCCCACCATGTTGGCCCCCAGCCAGCCTGCCAGCCCACAGTCCCAGGGTCCTGAGAACCAGAAGCAGCATTCATGCAGATTGAGGAGGGATACAAGGCCAGGGTAGCATCCAGGAAGTCTGGTGGGGGGCAGGGAACATACCTGCAGGGAGACTAATGTCACTCCTGGAGGCCCCAAGTTGGCTTCTGGGTTGACCAAACCCTCCCCCTTATCCAGAAGGTCTGTCTGCCCTAGGATCCCAGCTCACCTAGTGGCATGATGGAGAGGTATTTTCCCCGGAACTTGCTGGAGATGGTGATCTCCTGCCAGAGACTCCAGCCATTTTTGGAGAACACGTAGTGCGCAGCTGCTGGAGGGTGGTGGCTCACCTGAGGCCAAACCCACAGGACATGAGCATCTACTGGACACGGGTCCAGTCCTGCTCCCCAACCATCGGGGGGACAGCCTGCCCTATGCCCAGTATGAAGGGCTCTGTGGCCCTGACAGCAGGCCTGGCTGCTCCTCTGGGGGCTACAGACCCATGGCAGGCCCCAGGAAGGACAGTGCTCCATGTGTAAAAACAAAAGTGTGAGTGGGTGCAGCCTGGGCAGCTGTGCTGGGCCTGCCCCAACCCAGTATGCTTGTGAGACTAGGGCTGGGGCATCGCTATGCCTGACTCTTGGGCTGTGAAAGGGGGGGTGATGACAGAGCCTATGCCTCAAGGGTGTCATGGTACCTGCGACAGGCTGTGCTGAGGGCTGATGAAGTGAGGGTGTTACTCTCTACCAAAGGCTTCCATGCCCATTTTCTAGTTCACCTCCTACTCTCTAGCAAAGGGGCATGTCTACTGTGCCTTGTTACACTGAAGAGGCCCAGAGTGAGGAAGCCATTTTAACCAAGGGGCAGAGTTGGGCCCTGCTTCCTGGCCAGCTTGGCTCTAGTGTGGGAGTCCAGGTCGGTGACCTGCTCCAGGCCCTGCTGGCAGTGCAGTGAGTTCTGCCCACCCCTGTGGCTGCCCCCAGCGCCTCCATCCATCCTCTCACAGCATTGGGCACCCCTGATTGCTGTCTCCCTGCTAGGACACCTCCCATCAACTTTCCCATATCTACTCTTCCTCATTTCTGTGGTTCCTTTGGTCACAGGGTCCTAGGGCTCAGCCTCCTCACTGCACCTCATTTCCATCTCGTGGCATCAGTCAGGCTCCTGCCCAGCCTTGCCCCAGAACCACAGCCATGCCCTCCAGCTGCCCACTAGACACCTCCACTCAGATGGCTTCTCAGACTGACCAGAGCTCCGGATGCCCTCACCCGCATCTCAAATCTCCCATCGCCATAAGCGGCAGCCCCACTTGCTTCCCACATCTCAGAAGCACAGGCCAAACCTGCCACCCGCTCCTGGGTAATGGGTGAATGTTCCTAAGCCTGCCCGTTGCCTATAGCCAGGTCCCCCCCACATGTCCTGCCGGTCGGGACACCCACACCCACTGGCAAACTCAGGGTTGTGACCCCCAGGGTCTGGCCCTGGGGCTCTGCGTCATAGCTTCCTTCTCAGGCAGGTGATCTGGTCTTTCCAGCTGCTCACACCAACTGCTTTGGAGTTAGCCTTGGCCCCTCTTTCTCATGTTCCTAATCGAATCACAAGCAAATCCTGGCTGTTCCTTCTTTAAAATGCATCCAGCATCCACCCCTTCCCTACCTGCCACCTCCCCAGGCCACAGTGGATGGTGCAAAGGCCTCCCTGCTCCACCCTTCTGCTCCTCATTCCACTTTCACCATGGCAGCCAGGGGGACCCCCATAAAATAAGTCAGGGTGTCATGCCTCCTCCACCTGCCAGAGCCCCCGGCTGCCCATCCAGCTTCCTCTCTGCCTTTCCCCCTCTCTCTGCGCCAGCCAAAGCACTCCTTGACCAGTCCCTTTCTAACAGAGCCAGAACCATCTGACATACACAGTGCCTGTCCTCTGTGCCCACCCCGTGAGGACAGCCTGGACAGCACCTGGCACACCACGGGCCTTGGTCAACTCGGCTGGATGAGGAAATGCATTCACTCGGTAGTTCAGGCCAAGAACCTGCGGTCATCCGCGCTGTCTGCCCCTCTCCCCACAGCCAGAGTATCAGCCGATCCCTGGGCTCCACCTGCTACACATGCCAGGCTCCGACCTGCCCTGGTCCGGCCGCCTCCTACGGGTCCACACAGCAGCCAAACACACCTGTGAAACTCACCACCAGATTGTGAACCGTCTGCTTTGGGTTCACCGCCAGGCACACAGGACATGCTCAGCGGCAGCCTGACCTAGAAATTCTATCCTGGGCGCTTCCTGCATACCTGCCTGGGTCCTCCCAGCACCCACGGAGGCACCCAAACAATCACCCCTCTTCATACAAGGATGTGTCTGCTCAGGTTGAGGTGTCATTGCTGAGGCTCGCAGCCTGTGAGGAGACTGTCTTGCCGGGAAAGCATGGAGAGGATAGAGGTGAACTGACCCCATGCCCCAGGGCAGGACCCCCGGAGCGCCTCACAATCCAGGCTTCTACTATTACTGACCAGAGTCCCACGGGGCACAGCTCAGTGGTGACCCCGTGCTCCAGCGCACCCAGAGTCCCGACAGCACCCTGCCAGTGTCCCCCGGCCACTGCTCCACGGCTCCTGGCCGGGAGCAGAGCCCTCGTCTTCCCCACACTGTCCTCACTAGGCTCTCTTCTCAGGGCGCCCTCCCCATGCTCAGGAGGCCCAGGCACCTGACTGGACCTCAGCTTGACCGCCCCTTGGTGTGGGCACATGAGGGGCCCATTCCGACCTGCAGGCCTGGCAGGAGCAGCTTGGCTGGAGTGTGCGCGGGCCTCACCTGCTCGCAGAGGGAACGCAGGCCCATCTCGTCGAGGCGGTCCAGCTCGAAGGTCTCCCCCAGCATGGGGTTGAAGGGCTTGGCGATGCGGTGCACAGTAGTGGAGTAGGAGGACACGGAGAAGGCGGCCACCAGGCACATCTGCTCCACCGAGCTGGCGCAGTGCACGGCCTTGTCCAGCAGATGGTGGTACTCCAGGTCCTCCGTCAGCCGCTGGAGCATGGACAGGGGCTCGTTGAAGTTGACCTGCGGGCAGGCGGGGGGTCAGCTGGGTATCCAGCTGAGACAGCCGCTCCCAGCACGACCGGTCAGCACAGCACCTGCTCTCCTCAGATGTTCAGGACATTGCTGCGCAGAGGACACCTTCGGGGAGGTTCATCTGACAACTGTCTAACGCCACAGCCCCACCTGCTAGCCCTGGGCCAGCCCCCCGCCTCATTTCTCCACAGCCCTCACCACTTCCTCACCTGCGGTGTCTTACACACTCGCATTGCATTTGCTGTCAGTCTCCCCTCCGAGGATGTAAATGCCGGGAAGACCAGGGCTTCTCACTTGAATCATAGGAATTAGTGTGTGAATGAGTGAATAATGGACAAAGTGGGTCTTTCTCATATTCTGAGCTATTATGCAAGTTTTCTGTGGATAGCTTCTCTGGAGGGGCCCCCCCGTCTTGAGCTCAGACAGGGCAGAGTCACCCGTCCCCTGTGGTGCTGGGTTGGGACCCTGGGCCAGCCATCAGGCAGGGTCTTCTCTGTGCGCTCTCTCATTTCATCCTCACAGACACTTTGATGTGGGTGCTGTTATTCTCCCCACTTTGCAGATATGGACACAGAGGCCAGACATGTGAAGGGACTTGTCCTGGGTCACACAGCAAAGATGAGTAAAACCAAGTCTGGCCTGAAGCCCCCGAGCTCTTCCTTCATGGAGATGCCACTGTGGCCTGGCAGCATGAGGACGCCAGCCTGCCGTTAGTCTGCTGTGTGACCTCCCTGGGGAGGGCACAGAGGAGGGCCTCCCTGTTCACACACAGGCCAATCCTGCCACACGCCATCGACAGTCAGACTTCTGGGATATGGTGTGGCCCCATCAGGTGCAGTGGCATCACCGGGGAGACCCTTCCTAGCACCTTCCCTCAGTGCCTGAGGCCTCTGCTCCTGGGGGATTGCCGCAGTGCTGATGAACATGATTCAGCAGTTCATTACACGCTCCTCAGGCTTCATTATGAAAATGACACCTAGGGCTGCTTCTGCTTCACACAGGCCGTTACTTCTCATCCACACATAAGAAAACAGCCCCGCCCAGCACCCACCGGCATGGGAATCTTGGAGAGCTCCCGGCCGATGCAGTTCTTCATGATGCTCCAGAGATTAAGGCTGTAGTTGGGCTTGTCGGGGATGCGGACGCGCCTCTTGACTTTGGGGGGTTCCTTGGGCACAAGTGAGGCGCCATCCAGCACCTGCCAGAGAAGCAGAGTGTGCGCATCAGCAGAGGCCAGAGCACCCTTTGGTCCTCCACCCTTCGCCCTTCTACCCCTCACCCCTCTATCCCTCTCCCTCACCTCTGACCCAGTGAAACCTGAGGACCAGCCAGCCCCTGCACACTGCTGGCAGGAGGCACAGGCTGGCTCTGCCTGAATGGTCACACGAAGGCAGACCAGGGCACGGGGCCTGCCCCAGGGACCCCCGAGCTCAAAGTGCCGGCTTCCCCCCTCAGCCACCCTCAGGGTCTCACTCACATTGTCTGATGAGGTCCAGTCCACAGGGCCTGTGGTCCCACCTTCAGCTTTTCTGGAGGAAACAAAAGGGGAGGCAAGTTATTTACAAATCCCAAAGTCTCCAGAACCTGGCCACCTTCTATCCAGACCCCTCAGTGAGGTGTGAGGGGCAGCCTGCTCCAAATTGCCTTTCCAATAGGGTATCTCCCTATCGGGACATTCAGGTGGGGCTGTGGGACCCGGGCCATGATTTGGAGGCGCTCCCACCCACTGATGCCTTGTGCCAGCAGCTGCTCAGCAAAACCCTCGCCCGAGGTCCCTGCACACAGCCCCCCCTGGGGACTGGCTGACCTAGGACCAGATGAGAAGGGGGTGAGCACCTCCTCTGGGAGGGCCTCCTGGAGCCCCATAAACACCCTCTGTCACAGAAGAGCCCACTGTGTCCACTGTCTGCTGGTCTGAGTCCTGCACTAGATGGTTCCGGAGGGGCAGGACGTGAGTTGTATTCATCTCTGTGCCCATGAGTGCTTGTGGGGAGCCGGTTGGCCAGAGTAGCAGTGGCGCTATGGCTGATGGGCCCAGGTGCTGAGGGAGCCCCAAAGGGCTGACCTAGGCCAGCTGGGGCAGGGAACGGGGACTTGTCAGTCAGGACCTCAGGGGATGGGAAGGATTCAGCCAGATCATTGGGGTAAGTGGGAGGGCACTGCAGATGAGAGGACACACAGGCCGAGGACCTGCTGCTGCCCAGTGTAGCTGCAGCACGAGGGTGGGTCGGCTGTGCCAGGAGCCATGGGGGCCAAAGATGTTTTGAGCAGGCGTCATCTGCCTGCTGGTTGGGACGGGGCTGAGGGACTTGGGGCTCTCGGCCGAGGTGTGGAAGGCTGCTGGGGAGGGGGCATGAAGGAAGTTGAGCCCGGGCCCCTGGGGACTCCAGGGCTGGGAGAGGTGGGAGGGGAGCCGGAGGGAGCCTGAGCAGGGGCCTCCTGGCTGCAGGGCCCAGAGGGTGCTGCTGCTGCCGGGTGACAGAGTAGAAGAAGTTCAGAACAACCAAGCGATGCTCATTTTGAGAGCAATATAAACAGTTTAAAAATATTACTGGGAAATGGAAGATGATTTTCTGAGCTGGAAATACACTACCACTGGGACCGGAAGTCCCTCATTTCGTCACCCCTGAGAGGTAGGAGGGAGCCAAACAGCCCTTTCCCTGGAAGAAACCAGGACAGGGAGGTGGTAAAGCACATAGGTCTAAGGAGGCAAAAAAGGAGAAGCCAGGGGTTTTCACTGGCTTCCTCCCTGCAGACTGGGCTTCAGGGGCCCATGGAAGGCCGGTGGGGTGTGGTGGACAGTGAAACAGACATGGGGAGCAAGGCCGCTGGGAAGCTTGCAGTTCCTCATCCATCTGTGGGCAAACAAGGGACGCTCTGTGGCTGTCACACCCATGGGTGAAGGTGGCAGTGGGTGGCACAGGCTACGGTCAGTTATGTCACTGTCCCAGGACTCTTCCCAGGCCACAGCAGGGGCCCCAGACACCTGTGGAGCTCACTGCCACCTGTGTCCCCCAACCCTGCCATACTCGCCAACCTTTCTATCAGGACCTTGAGCAATTTGATGAGGGTAAAGATCCTAACTAAACTCCCAATTACATTAAATCTATATTCCACCCCGGCGTGCTCCCCTCTGACCACAGCCCTGCCCACCGGGCTAATGCCTTCCCTTCACACATGTCGGGCAGCAGCAGGGTCACCCCCACTGGCACCTCCTGAGGCTCCCAGGGAGTCTGACTACATGGCTTTCAGTGCTAGTCAATGTCCCACTTACAGCTGAGTGTTCTAATGTGTATTTAGAAACATCCTGAAAGAGCAGGCTTTTATGACAAATAAAACAAAGGCTTGGAACTAGAAAATAAAAGATACTTCCTGCGTCTCTCGTCTGTTCTGGAATGCTGACATGGTGGAGGGAACGGTTGAGACCCTGTGCAGCTCTCAGGCACGACTGAGCGAGCTCCAGCCTTCCTGGCCCCAGTCCTTACCCACCCCTAGGGCTGGATCCAGCCAGGGCCCTGTTCTCCAACTCCATTTAAAATGAAATCCTGATACAAACTCGGAGCATTTTTGATTTAGGGAAGAACACAACCAGTCTAAGCAAAAATGCCATCTGGAATGAGACTTAAGACTCCACGAACAAAGAGGAACAGAGGGAGCGCAGGAAGAATGAAGTGTGATCGGCTAACCCGGGCAGGTCCTTCCAGGGCGGCCGCCCTGCCCGGAGAGCCCACCTGTCCTCCTTAGCCTCGGTGATCACGGTGATGAAGGATGTGGAGTCTTCCATGGCGTCGAAGTACTCGGTATCCTCATCTTCGTCACTGTCCTCTCCTTTGGAAGTCAAGAAGCTTCCTAGGGACACATGCAGAGCCGCTGCCTCAGTTTACAACTTCATAAGGGCTTGTCTCCCCTCCGGAGGAAGTCCAGAGCCCGGAGGGCCCTCCCGCCCTGCCCTCTGACACTGACCCCCATCACCCCCAAGCCCCACCCCACTTCATCACCTGGTCCTCATTAACCTGGCTGTGGCTGCTGACACTTGCTTTTCTGGAATGTGCTTTCCTGTCAGTGCCCTGGCTCAGAGGCCTCTTTCCTTTCGGAAGCCTCCCTGATCCCTCAACATGCTGGTCAGTCTGCCTGTGGCCCAGCTATCCTTTCTGAGAGACCCCTTCCCAGGGTCCCCATGACCCCTAGCCTGAGGTGACCACCTGGCAGCCCTGCCACAGAGGGGTCAGCTGGGCTCACTGAACTTGTCTTGAGAATTGGAACCTAGATATAGGGAGACTTGCCAGTTGGTGGCAGGCATGGAAAACAGAAAGCCGTGAAGAGGCCCACATAAGCCCCGACGTGAAGGAATGTGTGTACTGGCGGCCATGTAAGCAGAGCTAGCTGGCCGAGGGGAGGCTGAGGGCGCAGTGGACAGAGTGGCGGCGGCCTTGGCCCACTCACCCTCGCTGAAGCTCTTGGTGGGGTTGGCAGCCCGGCCAGAGGCGCCGCTGCGGAAGGCCCGCTCGAGGCTGTTGTGCTGCTTGGCCAGCTGCTCAATGGTCTCCTCCAGGTGGATGCGCTGCTCTTGCTCATACTGCAGCGCACGCTGCCATTTCCGGCTGTGTGTCTCCGCTAGTTCCAGGAAGTCCCTGCAGGCCTGGGGAGGGAGTGGTGGCCTGTGAGCACAGGGCCTGGGGCGGGGGCCTGTCCACCCCCACCCCCCACATCCCAAAGGGCAGTGAGGAAGACCCTGGGGTGCCGTCTCCTTTCCCTTCCACCGTGTGGTCAGAAACACCTCTGCTTGTCCCCTTTGGCTTCCATGGGGACATGGACACCCTGGCTTTCCCAGAGCCAGCCTAGGGACTGCTCTGGTCAGTGTTCCACAGTCACGAGAAAGCACCATGTGCAGGGTTTCTCTGGCCAAAGCTGCCTCGCCAGCTTTGGGGGTGCTGGCTTTTCATCACAGCTGGGGCCTGAGCTCTCAGCTGCCCCATCCTCACCATGTGCGGGACCTGAGGTGGGTCACGACCCTAACCCTGTTGGGACCCAAAGTACCCCTGGCAGCTTAAGCCAATCCCCGGCTTTGGCACAGAAGAAAGGAGAACCATATTCTGCTAGACTGCCTGGCTCAGAGAGGTAATAGGTCTTGTCTGGCAGAGAACTGGGACTGGAACTTTCTACTAAGTTACCTCAAAGTCTGTATCACATAACTCTGCTTTTAAGGTTCTCTCTTCAAACTTGTGGCCTACTATGACTTCCAGATTCTTTTCAGCTTCCCAGGTCCATAGGTGGTTCCACCACACTCTTAGAAGCAGGGGTTGGTTGTTCTACCCCTATCATCACAGTGGAGAGGAGGGCTGAGACCTCGGCTGTCCCTGGAAGGCAGCGATGTCCAAGCCAGCAGCCTCTGGATGTGCCCTTTCCGGCCTTAACTGGGTAGGAAGGGATACGTTTCCTTGGTCCAGCCTGCATCAGTGGTCCTGGCTGCGACGTCCCAGCAGGCCCTTCCCACTCCTTGTTCCACACATGTCACATGCTGTCTGACCCCGAGGGTTAGAGACATGCTTTCCTGGAGAGAGAGAGAGGCACACGACCTCTCACCCGTGACACAGGGACAATGCAGCACTATCTCGAGGGCTGTTGGGAGAGCCATGGAGGTGCTGTGGAGATTCCACAGACTCTCCTTTGGGGGCCACCACTGGCATTACCGTGGCACCCTGTGCTCATGCCTTCGCCTGCCCTCTACCTCCCGCTGCTCCTCAGACCTCTCAGACCCCTCGCCAGGGAAGGCTCCCAACCTCATTCAGCCAGGCCCCCTCAAACAGTTGCCTCCCCTGAAATTTCATGTCTGCAAGTTAGCTTCTCTAGCAACTGTGCCTGTTTTACTTTGTCCCACGGAATCTCCCAAACTCACAGCTGCTCCAGAATGTTTGCTGGATGAGTGAGCACCCTACCAAGGGGTGGTGTCCTTGCCTCCTCAGGAGAGTGGCTCTGCATTGGGCACCTGGCTGGGCTCGGCTGGCTCTCTCACCTACATGGAGAGCAGAGCCCCGGTGGCCAGCCCGCCTGGCTTAGTGGAAAGGTCCCCAGCCTGCGGCTTGAGAGGGCCGGCTGCCTAGCCACATCACTCCTTTCACAAGCCCTCCTCTGGTTACCTTCCCTCCATCATCTCATCTCAGCCCCCAGCACCCACGTGGAGTGGGCAGGGCCAGGGCTTGTTGCAAAGTGCAGTGGAAAAAGGCACGTTATTGGGGGTGGGAAGGCCTGGGTTCCTGCACGAGCCACTCCACCCCTCCGAGCCGTGTCCTGTCTGGGACACAGAAGAGTAATGTCTGACAGACCCTGTGGTCACAGCTCTGGTCTCAACTCACCCAGCAAAAATTTGAGGTAGGAAGAGTGGGATCATCCCTATCTGACAGATAAGGAAACTGAGGTTCAGTTATTGGCAGCTCCCCCACGCTCACTCCACCTCAAGTTCAGGAGCCTCCCCACCCTCCCTGAAAGGTCACTGTGATGGTCCCTGCCTGACCACACCTAAGCCACCGTAACCTGCCTCTCCAGAAGGGGCAGAGATTTATACTGACAGGTGCCCTGATACAGGTTGTGGGGGAGAGACCTTCTCAAGGAAGGAAAGAAATCTCCTTATGCACTTAACAGGCTCTGGGGACGGAGGAGCCGGTTTCCAGGGCAGTCACAAGTCTGGGCTATTTTGAGTTTGCAAATCATGGAACTGAAGGCTCACCTGCTGGTGGGGAGCCTTACTGTCTACCATGCAATTTGGGGACCCCGAGGTGGGCCTGGGTGGGCCCAAGGAGACCCAGCTCTAGTGCAGACTATACCACTCCCTGGCTTGTGCCCTGGACCCAAGCCTACCACCCTGGGTCCTGCAGTGGCCTCTGCCTCGCCCCCAGTCCTCACCCCTCACTCACCACTGCAGGCCTCAGGGAGGGGCCCTGACAGCAGACACAGTGACCATCTACCCCAGTAGCCTGACTAGAAGGCATCTCTACTGGGTCTGCACCACTGGGTGTAAGAGGTGGTAGCAGGACGGTTGGGGGGGGGCAGAAAATTACTCTGGGCACCTCAGAAATGTTCCAGAACTTATAGAAGTCCTGGCAGATAGCTGGGCAGGGGCCCCAACCCCATTCCATAAATGGTGAAACTGAGGCTCTGAGGTCACACAGCAGGAGGCAGCAGACCCAGACCCAGACCCGGGCCCTGAACCCATAGCTCGGTCCACCCTGAGCAACTACTCCCATGAGACCCGTGTCCCCTGTCATCCTTGCTTTCCCATGGCCCTAACCTCAGCTCCAGGACCCAGTCAAATTCATCTCAGGTCCTGCCACCTGCTTGCTGACCAAGGAAGGGGTCCTAACGCCATGGGGGCTCCAGCTGGCTCTGCCGCTGGCCCAGGCAGCGTGCCAGGCCCTGCCAAGCCAATGTGCAGTGCATGGTAGAAACTTGCCACGAGGCCTGGTGCTGGTGGAGAAGGAGCATCGTCATGTGCCTAGGCAGGCACTGGGCACCGGGCACACCGCTTCAGGGAAGCCCCTTGCCGGGTCCTCCTGTGCCCCCTGAGACTGAGGCCCAGGGAGAAGGGGCTGCCCAGGTCAACAAGGGGCAAGCGGACAGGATCTTGGGCCTGTCTGCCCCAGAGCCATGCTCCTCCCACAGAGCCAGGTCACATCCGCACAAGGCACGGCCCCCTTGCCTGCCTGCCTTGGGGTGAGGGTGCAGACGCCCAGGCTGTGTCACACACGGAGACTTATCACAGGCAAGACGCATGATAGGTGCCTCCTGGTTTTCCAGGCTCTTACCGGTCTGTGGGTGCCCTGCCCAGCGGCACGTCACCTGCCCACCCCAGACTGGCCTGGCAGTTGCACAAGGCCTGTCACCTGTGCTCTTGTTCTCCCTGAGCACCGCTCTGTCATATCTGCCACCATCATTCCCTGCCAACCCTCAACAGCTCCTGCAATCATCCCAATGAGTTTTAACACACATGGGTGCTTTGCTTTCACATAACTTATGGCATTTAAAACAAGACTTGTAGAAGAGCCACCAACAACAGTATAAAATAGTAGCCAAAGGTCACGGTAAATACGGTAAATAATTCCCACGAACTCATGTCAGAGAGGGCTGGTTGTATGGCCACTGGGCTTCCCAGCAGCAAAAGTGAAGAGGGAAAGATGATCGTAGTGTGAAGATGAATTAGGCTACCTACCTCCTACGCCTGATGGTCATGAGCTCTAAATACTTTAGAAATGACCACTTTCTCTTCCCGGGGTAAGTGCAGGTTTGCTGTATTTCCCAGGACAGCTGACAGCTGGCCCCAAATCCTCTCCAGCCTCATTTCCTGGGGTCCCATCCCTCCCCACACCCTCATGTGTGACCTACCAGGTGCCACGTCTTCCTCCCTTTTCCAAATATCGTGTTTCCCTGAAAATAAGACCTAACTGGAAGCTAAGTCATAGCATGATTTTTCAGGATGCTCGTAATATAAAATAAGCCCTAATGTGTCTTTTGGAGCAAAAATTAATATAAGACCCAGTCTTATTTTCGGGGAAATTCGGTAGGGCTTATTTTATATTATGAGCATCCTGAAAAATCATGCTTATTTTCAGGGCTTATTTTCTGGCTAGGTCTTATTTTCGGGGAAACACGGTACCCCTGCTTATTCTAACGCTGACCCCACCTCCCTCATGCCACGCACCTACTCTGGGTCAGGGCTCTCTGGGACACTCTCATAAGCACTAAGGTAGCCGTTCTAATCGCGTGCCAGAGGAGGGAATGGAGGCTCTGGGAGGCCCAGGGGCTTGCCCAGGGCCACAAAGCAGTACGTGGGAGACCCAGGTTCAAGTCCCCATGGCCCCACCTGCAAGTCTCCTAGGGCCTGGGACCAGCACTGTCACGACTTACTCTGCAAAGCTGGATCTTTAGCGCTGTCTGGATGCCCTTTGGGGCACAGGTGGTGTGGATCCCATGGCCTTTCTGGACTGGAGCTGGGCTCCTAGAGATCCTCACTAGCAAGGATGTCAGGGAATCACCCCATTCAAGCTACGGGACCCAGCCTGCCTCAGCCACACCTGCCTCCCAGCACCCGTCCCTGCCATTGAGGACGTCGCCCATGTGGCCAGGGCTGCTGGCTGATAACCTGGCCATGTGTGACCTCACCTTGCTGCCACTGAGGGGCAGGATGGTGTGGAACAGCAGGGGGACAGAAAGTCAAATCCCTGGGACAGCTGTGGCCTCATACTGGCCACACGTGGCTGGGCTGGGTACTCAAAGATCAGAAAGGGTCAGAGCTGCCTGAAGAAGGGGGCAGGGCGGAGGCTGCTGTGCTACAATATCTAGGGGATCATGTGGCTGGACCAAGGCCTTTGCCACTGCCAGTGGGGCTGGGGGGTCACCTGCAGCAGACGAGCTCCCTGGTCACCCTGTGGGCTGTGCAGAGCCCATCTGCCCCTGCACCCCAATTGCACCTACCAGGTGTCCATGCCCAACTCCCAGATTTCCTCTGGCGCTACTGGTCTCCAGGCCCCATACTGGCCATGCATGGAGAGAGGCAGGCGCTGGCCTGGCCCTGCTGCCAGGAATCCTGAGCTGGCGGGTGCATGTGCGCTTGCTAAGCTGGATTAGGTCTGGGGCCCAGCACAGGGGATGGCTGAGGGGCAGCTCCCAGGGCGTCCAGGGAGGCCCTGGCTGGCCCAGGCTCTGAACCCACAGTCACATTTCCCCTGAGGCTCTGCCACAGCTCTCCAAGAGCTATACCCAGCCCTGAGCAGGAGCAGCACCTCAGGTGCCAGGAAGCTCCCTACTTACACTACACTGCTCTTAAATCACGCAATGGATGGGGAGCAGGCAGAACAAGGAGCCCAGCACCGGGCCCCACACCGGCGCTGCCTTGCTGCCCATCCCGGGCAGGTTTGTAACCTCCTGGGCACGGCATTCTCAGGGCATGAACAGAGAGCCGAAACCCAGAACTGCTACAGAGTTCCTGATTCTGTGACCCGTTGGGGTGATTGTCCTCAGGATGGGAACAGGGTTCCAGGCTCCCGGCCCTGCCCCTGCCTCCCGTCTCCAGGGCTACAGAGAGGGTTCCCAAGATGAAGAGGTGTGGGGGTCTGCAGGCAGTGCGGTTCTACCTCTGAGCCTCACAAAGCAGAGTGAAAACCAAGAAGCCCAGGATGGAAAGGCGGTCACACAGGGCGGGCTCTGCTCAGCAATAGGATGGGGGGCGGGGGGCCTGCCCGCCCATGGGCCTCTCCTTTCCCAGAAGCCTGGCCCAGTGAAAGGGGCTGTGAGGGCTGCCCAGCTGGAGGAAACCCCATTGGGGATAAGCCATGTGAGCTCCTCGGGGAGCTCCCTAATGGTGGCCCCATGGGACAGGCCCAGAGTGTCTCTGAGCTGGGAACCTTTGCCCAGCTGTGCCCAGAAGGAAGGAGGACAAACTTGAATGGTTTTTGTAGTTCCTAATCCTAATCCTAATCCTGACAATGACCTCATTGCTCCCCAAATGTGGGCGAGCGAGCAGGGCGTGGGGTCAGCAGGCCTGGGTCCCTTGCCTGTCCTGTGTGTGGCCTGGGGAAGCTTTCAAGTTCTCAGGAAGGTCTGCAGAGCTAGGACCCTGCTCAGGTCTGGCCTCGGTGGCTGCTTGGAAACCATCAGGCAGTGTCCTGCGCTGTCACTGCCCTCCTAGATAGGGGCATGAGGAAGGTGCCAGAGAGCAGCTGGACATTGGGGTGGATGGCCCTGGGACTCACAGAGGAAGTGGGAAATGAGCCAAATGCTCGGAGGTTCCAGGCCGGGCCAATAGGGTACCCTGAGCTTGGTGACTGGCTCCATCTCTAGCCATCAGCACACAGCAAATTCCGGTAACCCCGGACACAGGAGGATGGGAGAAAGGGCATGTTTCCACCTGCAGCCAGCCAGGACCTGCCAGGTGTCTGACTGCCATGTGTCTGGCCTGCAGCGATTCTCAGGATTTGGGGCTCCCAGGTGAGTGGGTGGCCGGACCCTTTGCTCTCTGTTTTGCTGGGGCTAAACCTTCTCACCTGCCACGCCCCCTCCCCAGCACATTGATCCTCACATGGCCAGCATTACCCGCCCCTCACCAGACTGTGGTCCTAAAGGTGGAGAATAGGAGGAAACAGTGCAGAGTCCCGGTCTCCCTGAACCCCTCTGCATGGCCAGAAGCTCCCACCAGGGGATACACGGTGGTCAGCAGGGTCTGTCCCCCTCCCACTGAGGAGCAGCAGGCTAGCCTCCGTGCACACCTCCTGAAGGAAGGCAGGGGGCTTGCTGAGATTCAGGCCAGGGCTGCCTGGCTTGGAGGCTGTCACACCAGAAGACGCACAGCCATTTCAGGCCTCCAAGACCGAGAGTGAGACCTCTGGAGCTGTGATGGGAGTGCTGGGCTCAGATGGGGGGGGTCCCTCTGGGTCAGGGCCAGCCCGGCTGCCATGCTGTGTACCCACCACCTTCCTGGCCCCGTGAGGCGAGCAGCTCCAGGGCTGGGCTGGGCATTTGCCTGTGCCCATTCCTCTCGGAGCCTTAGCGCAGGCCCTTCCCCAGTACCAAGCAGACGAGCACAGCTTCTCCCTAATGTACTCACTCACAGTATCGCGGGGAGGGGGCAGCTTTTCACTTTGATTCAAACTTTAAAATAACCCTTACCACATTCTAAATAGTGCCCCACTTGCACACAGGAACCAGCACCATCTGGCCGAGAGTTTGCCAGCGGATTTTAGACAGTTCTGGGATCTATTTTTATTCATCTCCCCAGGCCCCAAAAGAACAAGCTGTCAGCAGCAGAACAGTGGTCAGCTGGCCAGGAACCTGCCCACGGCCCCGGAAGAACGAGGTGGGGCAGCTCCGGGGCCCTTACCGCTGCTCCACGTGGGTGGGCACAAGATGCCCTGTGGGATCTCCAAATAGGGCCCAGGGAAGCCTCAGACCGTTTGGAGCAGTAAATAGCTCCTGATCTGGGTTTTTATTTCGATGACGCCCCACATCTGAGGCCTTGGCTCTGAGCTGCTGCTGCCGCATCTACATAGCGGCTGCACCTGCCCCTAACCTGTCCCCACCAGTCCCCATCTGTCCCTGCCTGCCCCCGGGCCTGTTTCCCACTTTGGCTGTCTGCACCTCCCTCCGCCCCCCAATCCCTCTGACTCTCCCCAGTACTTTGGTCTGCAACTCCCTTCACCTGCAGTGGGAGCCAACTCCCTCCCAGTCTGACTATACTGGGAGCCCCTCTTTCCCCGGCTTTCCCAAGGCCCTGCGGTCAGGACCCACACCCCATCCTGCCAACCAGTTCTACTGAAGCAACCAAAATGTGTGCCTTCCTTGGTAAACTGAGGGACCCACAGTGCAGTGTCTATGCCATCAGGCCCTGGTGGGCACCCTCCCTCTGTTGGCCAGCACCCCGGCTGCTTTCTGCCCTCATTGGGGGCCTCCATTGTCTTTCATTTCCTGCGGGGTACACTCACCAGTTGGCTATACAAAACCTGATCCTGGGAAAGGCCCCCTGCATCCTGACAGAACCCATGGGACCGACCAGTGGACCCATGTCCAGCATGTGAGGGCCAGGGGTCGGGGGGTCAGACAGCAAGGGCACCCCTATTCTTCTAGTGGCTTAGGCCCACACCTTGCAGTCCTCCCTGGTAGGCCTGTTTTCTCACCCCCACAGCAACTCCACTGGCCCTTCCCTCAACACAGCAGCTACGGCTCTCCCCCAGGGGAAAGCCACCACCCCTCCTTAGGTGACAACAGGGGCCGCCTAAGGGAGCTCCAAGCACCTGCCCCTTCCTCACAACAGCCCATTCTCCACGCAGCAGAGGGCTCGTGCTAAAATGTGGGACAGACCATTATCCTCAGCTGTGCAAGCCTCAGTCAGAGTAGAAGGCCAAGTGCTCTCAGCGACTCTGGAGAAGGTGTCCCGTGACCAGGCTCCGGTCTCCCCAGGCCTCCTTCCCACTGTCACCCCCACCTCCCACTCCCCCCCCCCCCCCCGCCCTCCCCTGCAGCCGGTCTGTGCCCTGACCTCTCTTCCCACCCACCAGCCTGCTGTTTCCTCCCAAGGTCTTTTTGCCTCTGGCATGCTCTATCATCTCCATGGTTACAGCTCCCCGGGCTTTGCCCCCTGTGTGCCCAGGGTCTAGACCATGACCTGGCCGGACCACGGAGGGATCCCGGAAGGCCTCCCGAGCCACCAGCGCTGCATGCTGCCCTGTCGCAGTGCTCAGTGGGGGTGAGCAGGGCTGACCTGAACTCACAGCTCCTAAGGGCCACTGGGGTCACGTGGTTGGAGGGGCCAAGTAATGGGCCCTGCACATGTCACCAGCTCTGAGGAGCCTCTCCCGGCTCAGGTGTGGGGCCATGTCAGGAGCAGGCCCCACCTGCGGGGGCCTAGAGAAGTAGCTGGTGGGAAACAAGCCCACAGGCTGCCAGCCCATCAAGGGGCCCAGCGCTGCAGGGGGAGGCGACCATTAGCACCTGCCACACAGCCGCCAGTGCCTTCTCACTGGGACTATAGCCGCCTCTTCCCCTGGCCAGGGCTGAGAGGAGGAGGAGATAGAGTGTGACCTAAGGAGGTCCTAAGGGCGCAGGGGGCAGGGAAGTGGAAGTGAAAGTCACAGAAGCAGCACTTACTTCCCTAGCCAGGCTTGGCTGCCTGGGCCTGCAGACAGAGCCTGTTTCCACAGGTCAGGAGCGGAGCCTGGCCTGGGGTAGGGGAGGGGGGCAGCCCCACACTAGAATGACCATGCAGGGACCATGAGGCCAAAACACAGGGATCAAGGGCAACCCATGGGGAGCCCAGGTCCCCAAAAAGAGCCCTGGTGTGCTGGGTGGACCTGGTAACAGGTGACACAGGCCCAGCCCTTCTGCACACGCCCAGTGGGCAGCAGCGGGGACAGCCCAGGAACTCACAGCTGTGACTCCAAGAGTTTATGCAGCAGCGGAGCCTGTGACTCTTGGGCTAAATGAGCGCTCTGGGCCCCAGGGTGGCACCTGAATAATACAAATGATGATGCCAAGGAAGCTGTAATGACACCAGCCCCACGTGGCTGTTGTAAGGAGCAAAGATGTGGGAAGAAAGGGGGGTGGGCAGCTGTTGTCACGCCACCACCATCCTGGAGGTCTGTCCTTCAAACCAGGGCACCCTGCTTTACCACAAAGATAAATTTATAGGAAAAACAATAAAACTGGAATTAATGTTTTTCCACTTTATAGAAACTAATACTCAAAGCATGAGAGGGTAATATGTATTAATTCAGTCATTCTCCACCTTAAACCATGGGACTGGTCCAACGCTACAACCCCAGGGGCGTCCTGGTGTCCCGGCCTGGGGTCCCCACACCCAGGCCGGGGGAGCGCCCGTGCATGGGCATGCTGTGATTCAGGCTCAGCCTAAGCACCAAAGTCCTTTCTAGTGCTGTGAGGCCCCACCTAAATGGCAAGCGAATTCACAGTTGCCTAAACAGTAATCCAAGCAGGGAACTGCTGGGCTGCCTTTGATCAGACACAAAATCACCCACTAGGGAATTCTGCCACATACTAAGCGATTCATTCATTTGCTCCTATGTCCTTAATCGACCCGTGACATTCCCGTGAAAAACGCAATCATGATTTAATTCCATAAAATGCTGTTCCTATTTCTTGGTGGCTCGGCTGGGTCATTTCTCTGTAAGGCGGGTGACCAGGGTGGCATGGGGTGGTGACAAGCAGCTCTGAAGCAGAGGACTGAGTGCAGAGCCTTCCCTTTCTCACTGCCCTTATTCAGGTGAGGAAGCAGGACTAGGATGTCTCTGTAAATGGGATCCGCCTACTTACAACATTTTTATTGAGATAGGAGACCAACTATGAAACATCACACACTGGGCACACCCACTGGCTACTGCTGGGGACACAGGTAAGACCTGAGCGTGACCTCAGGGGGCACAAAGCCTGGTGCGGGGGCAGATGTCAAAATAACGGGGTAAACGCTGCATGGCAGATTTGGCACAGCGGTGCCCCAGGGTTCCAGGGTCCTAGCCAGGAGGAACGGCTTCCTGACAGAGAGCTCGGAAAGCCTCCGGCCGTGGTGACATCCCTGTGGGGTTCTGAGGGATGAAAAGGGATCTGTCAGGTATCTGAAGGGTGGGGAAAGGGTGTTCCAGAAAGTACTAGACAGGCAAAGGCCTGGAGGGGTAAAACACTGTGGCACACTATTCAATATGCCCGATCCAGAAACCTCCTGGGTACATCTTGTTCCATCAAACACCTAGGAAGGGGCCATCTTCTACTCAAGGTGAGATCACTGCACGGCTACTGGGGAATGGTGGCACAGGAATGGGCCTCGTCACTAACCATGGTGCCTGGGATCTTGGGAATTGTCCAGAGGGAGCCCTCGCCCTGCCCTGCTGGCAGCGAGGGATCTAAAGGCTTATGATATCTATGCCCTCTCCCAAATTTGAAGGGGGCTTAAAATTGTTCCTTTACTTTTCTTCTGAAGGCTGAACAGCCTCAGATTCTTGGTCATCATGGGGAAAGAGAAGATGAACCAGCATAGGGGAAGGGTGCTGCTTGCCCAGAGCTCTCTGAAGTCCCTGTGGGCTCTAGCTGGCCAGCTGTCCCTCATTTTCCACATTTCCATGACCCAGTCTCAGTCAGAGCCCACGAGGTGGAAAACCCACAGATGTTCAGCATTCTGCCCTGGCCGACTTGCCGGTGGGAATAGAGATTCCCTAACCTCAGGCATGGGGGCTGTTGGGAACTTCCCCACGGAGGGCTCCCATAGGTCGGGCAGGAGCACGGAGGGGTGCTGGTGCTGGGATCCCAACAATGGGGAGAAATAGCTCCCTCCTCTTACAGTGAGACCTGGAGGGACCCACGGGATGATTGGTGCCTTCTGGGGACAGTTGGGGATGGCTTCCTCCCTTCCCAAGTCCCTAGCTTCCCAGGAAGGGCACAGTGGGGCTGCAGCCCAAAAGTAAAAGGCACACCGGGGATTTGTGTCCCTGAGATTGGGGGTTCACCCTGGGCAGATGTGAGGCCAACCCCCTCTGTGTGCTGACCTCGAGTAGGAGGGGCCTCTGCAGCCCTCGGAAGTCTCACCCTCACTGACTTTGAGAGCGAGGGGGCCATCACTGCCCCAGCGGGCCACACAGACTGGGCTTGCACCCCGGCTCAGCCGCTTACTGACTGGGTGACTTCTCTGAGCCTCAGTTTTCACTTTGGCACTAACAATACCTAATTATACTAATAAAGTTTTAGGGAGGGGTAAGTGGTCCTGGGTGTGAATGGGCTCCCACTGGGACTTGGGGGTGGGAGCCATATGGTTGCCTTAGTAACATCCCTGGTCCAATCCCCTCCTCATAACAGAGGTTATGGCCTGTTAACAGGTCAAGGCCTGGCTAGGAGTGGGGATGCTTTGCCTAGGTGTCCCATCTGCACACAATGGGGTTTGGGACATTTGGTGTCTGACAGCTGTGCAAACAGCCCTCTCAGAACTGACGGGGGTCCTGCCAGGTGAGGAACAGCTGTCAGGGAGGGTTCCTGGGACAAACGCGGGCCCTGCACTTGCCTGGGCTACCAGCACGGCCTGTCAGGGCCAGCACCTTACTTCTTTGTGTCCCCTTCCTCCATGGAGGTAGATGGGGGAGAGGCCCTCATTGTCAGGTTCACCTGTCAATCCGGTCTGACTCTCCTGGTGTCAGAATTGCAAACAGACCTCATCATCCGTCCCAGGAGCTGTGCAGCCCATCAAACAATTACGCTCTTAGATGGTGAGCTGTTTTTATGGCTTCGCAAACACAGATGAGCCTCTGATGTCTGATAAAAGACTTTGCTAGAGACGCCAGCTCATTATTTGGGAAAAGCCAAACAAAACTGCTTACTCAATATAAAGCAGCTTTAGTCTCGGCATGCAGGGAGGCAGTGCCAGAGAAGCCACAGGCAGCCGTGGCTTCAGGGACGGATAGGGAAAATGAATGCATCATTATGTCATTAAATGCTGAATATCTGTACCTGTCACTGGAGGAAGTGTAGGGACCTGGGCCCCTAGAGTCTGGGGGCTGTAAGGAGGCCAGTGGGCTGAGAAGGTGAGCACAGGAAAGCGAGAGTTCCTCACCAGACAGAGCGGCCCCAGCGCTGCAGCCAGCAGCCTCTCGGCATGCGGGCACCAACCACACTCCTGAGCACTGTGGACAGAGGTCCACACACTTGCTGAGCTTGAGGCGCAATGTATCCCCCAGTTCTGGAAGAAGGTGCACCTCCTCAGCCTCAGGCCCCAGGATGGAGCTTCCTCCTGCATCCTGGCCGAGCCCCCGTCTGTGGTGGGGGCAGGGCAGGTGGGGTGGTGGGGGTGGTCCACCCACCTTACATCATGCTGCCCACAGACCCCGTGAAGCACGCTTGGGCCAAGTCTCAGATGCCCAGAGTTTTGCCTCGGGATGTTGGCCTGAGGCGGGCTCTGGCCTCCATCTTTCCCTGGCCCTTGGGTTTCCCAGTATTAGCTGGAGAGTCGGTCCCAACTCCTGATCCTGCTATGGTGTCACCCTCTTGCTTTGGAGGACACGTGGGCCTGATGGCCTGCCTGAGCCATGTTCTATGGGCCTGGCCAGCTGCCTCTATAGTGGCCCGCATGTCCCCACACCTCCCCTTTCTGACCCTCTTGCTCCCAGCACGCAACCCCTGGGTAGACCGGCCCCTTCCAGGGGCTGTCCTTGGGAGGAGACTTTGCATTCAGACCTGTGTCTGAAGGTGGGGGCCTGGAGGACCACACACATCTCTGGGGAACACCACCGGGCAGAAAGAGGAAGGTTCTGGAAGCATAGTTAAGCATTTCATTCTGCCGTTATGGAGAGACCATCCGGGCTCTGGGTCACAGCCCAGTGGCTTCCAGAACCCCGTGGAGAGCGGTGACTCCCATGGCTGCGCCTCTCCGTTTACACACTGTGGTTACTTATTTGGCTACTGTCAGGCTGGCCTGACTCAGGGCAGCCTCCGCTCTCAAGCTCTTGGCTACTGGGACCGCCGATGCCACTCCCTACCACACACATGTGCACAAGCCCGTGGTCCCAATCCACAGCATCTGCCTTATATCTGGGGAAAAGCAGTAGCAGCTGTGTGGGCCAACCAGCCAAGGCTCTACTGTGTGGGCCCAGCCAGCTGCTCACCTGGGGGCCCTGGCCTTCCTCAGCCGGGCCAGAACCACCTGCAGCCTCAACCAGATTCCACACCCAACTCCGGTTTCCACCAGACAATTAGAAAGAATGTTCTCGTCCACCAATGGCTGCGTGGATGAGATGTTGTAAAGAATGGATAGTACAGGAAGGAGCTGGCTTTGCGAGGACCTGAAGCCACTGGAAACAGAGCCTTGGTTTGTCAAGCACACAAGCCACTAATCAGGGACCGTGGTGCTGGTGACAGGGAGTCACTTCCCTTTTGGGGGAGCCCCGTGCCAGGACAGGGTGCTGGCGGCCACTTACATTGATCATAGCATTGGACGTAATGCGGAAGAGAGTGGCCCGCTCGTTCACAGCCTTCAGCTTCTCGCTGCTCTCGGACGGGATCCTGAGCCCGTCTAGCTCATTCAGGGAGCGCTGCAGCGCAGCGCCGTGCTTGGCGATGAGGTCATTGCACGTGCTGAGGTCATCTAACTTCAAGGAGAGGTTTTTGATGGTGTTGTGGAGTTCGCTCTTGTCAGCTGGGGAGGCAGTCTCGTCGTCGTCGTCCCCAGAGTCATCTGTGGAGACCAACAGAGGTGCTGTGATTATTACTGACCAGAATGGCATAAAAGGCTTGCCCGGCCTGGGCCCGGGAGGGAGGAGCAGGCAGTGCCACTAGCTGGTGCCAGTTCTTGCTCCTGGCTAGGGTGAGGTGTCTGCCAGCCTTCCCTGAGTGGGCACAGGCCCTCCTGAGCCAGCTTGAGTGACAGGGCCTGACCTGTGCTCTGGAAGAAGGCAGGCCTACCCGCATGCAGGGCACAAGCCCCCTAAAGTGTGACGCGCAGGCAAGGCTGGGCTGTGCTGGGTGAAGAGGTGGAGACTGCTGTGTGGCAGCAGCTCACATCCCAGGCCACCGACCCTGAATCAAGTCTGGCTCCTTTCCCCATATCGCTGGCCCAACCCGAACGGACCCACACTTTCCCACCAACCTCACATTCCTCTCCACTCTATGCCCACCTGGCAGCCACAACAGACTGGATGCTGGAGGCCTTTCCCATTTTGTCCCCGCTGCCTGGAACCTCTTTACCTCACCTCTATTTAACTTGTTTTTAAGCAATACACTTTAGTCAGCAGCTCTTAGGGTCCAAGTTCAGGTCCAGCTGCTGGGGACACCTCCTCCATCTCCTCAGATGTTTCACCCCTCCCCACCCCAACATTCGCACGTCTTCACAGCCTGCCTGAAGACGCCGGAGCCCAAGTCAGGGCTCCCCATCCTGCTTCCACCTCGCCCCATCCTGCTTCGGGTCGTCACCCATCTCCCCTGGGGGAGCAAGGCAACTCTCATTTATCAAAGGCCTTCTGTGTGCAGATACTGGCTGTGACCTCTCAGTGGCTTTGTCAATTTAGGGACTGTCCCATCCCCAAGGGACAGATGAAGTAACTGAGGCTCAGAGAAGCAAAGTCATGCCCTGGCTACCCAGCAAGTCTGCTGCTTCCAGAGCTACTCTCTTCATGCCAGGCTGCTGGGGCCTCTGTGAGCCAGCCAGGTGGGTGCTTCCTCTTCTCCTTCTACCCCCTCTCGCCTCTTGCACAGCTACCCAGGTGCCCTCAGGGAGTGCCTTTCTGCGAGTCTGGGGTACCCTAGATCCCGGCCAACTACCAGCCCAGTCTGTCCAAGAGTCACCGAACTGTGAGGGCCTATGGGGGGTGCAGTGGGCAGTTGGCCTGGGCCCTGCTGCTGCTTTAATGCTGAGCATGGGACCACCAAGAGGCCAACCTTGTCCTGTGAGAGAGAGCCTGTAACTGAGGGGTTTCTGAAACGCCTTGTTTCAGAAATAGTCAGCAAGAAACTTGTTTTTTTTTGTTTTCTTTTTTTCAGATGAAGAAAATCTGTAACCTAAGACACATTTTTTTTGTTTTTTTTGTAAAAAGTGACTATTGTGAGAGAACAGCTTTCTTCTCACAGTGGGCAGGGTGAGTGGGGGTAGCCATGGTTGAGTCACTGCTCTGAGCATGCCCTGAGCCGGTGGCAGTACCAGGCCAGAGAGTGGAGTGGGGCCCACGTATCCACTGCACACGCTGTCCCCGCCAGTCACAGAGGCCTCGGGCAGCGTCGTTCCCCGACAAGCAGCCCAACTCCATTCCTGAAATGGCCCAGCATTTGGAGATCACACGTGCTGGGCCGAGCTCTAGCACCGCTGGCTTTATTACTGTGAACGCTCACGGGGGTTGACAGACCATTGGCTGTTCCTCCAACTCTGCAGGCAAGAAAGTACAGGCTCCGAGAAGGTAAGCCACCTGTGTACGGCCCTGCTCGTAAGGGGGCACAGCTGGCTCTGAACCCAGGTTAGTCTGCACAGAGGCCTTTCCTCTCTCTGGACCACGTTAGAAAGGTTCCAATGGCTGATGTATCTTGCCTTTCTGGGTGCCAAGCCATAGGTGAGGGGCTGCCTCCATTAATGCATGTTGATGACCCAGTGAGGTAGGTTTGGGGGCAGAAAGGTAATTGAAATTGCTCAGGGCCACAAGGCGAGGGAATTCTGGAGCTTCCAGGTCTGTCTGGTTTCAGAGCCCAGGAGCTGAGTTACAAAACAAACCCCTGTCACCTTTCCATGTTCAATACGTCTTACAACTAGAATGGAGAGCCACCAACCAACCAGAATGGCTGCCGCTGAGAAGGCCAGGTGGGGGCATGCTGGCTGTGACCCCTGTGCTCTAAGCAAGAACTGATGAGAGGCAGAACCAGCCTAACGCTGAGTGTCCTCCCACGTGGAGGGCAGAGTGGTTAACCACATTTCTATTTAACTTATCATTAAGCAGTACACTTAGTAAGCAGCTCTTAGGGGCCAAGTTCAGGTCCAGCGGCCAGGGGTGTGGGGATGTGCTTGTTTTGCTCCCAAGTCGCTGGCTATGTCATTATGGGGTGGGATGGAAGGACACCCAGGTCAGTGATTACTGACAAGCAGTCTGTACTCTGCGGATGGGCAGCAAGATGTACCCTCCCAGATGGACAGTGAGATCAGAAGAATGGAGGGGGCCGGCCCAGTGGCTCAGGCGGTTGGAGCTCCGTGCTCCTAACTCCGCAGGCTGCCGGTTCGATTCCCACATGGGCCAGTGCGCTCTCAACCACAAGGTTGCCGGTTCGACTCCTCGAGTCCCGCAAGGGATGGTGGGCAGCGCCCCCTGCAACTAAGATTGAACAGGGCACCTTGAGCTGAGCTGCTGCTGAGCTCCTGGATGTCTCAGTTGGTTGGAGCATGTCCTCTCAACCACAAGGGTGCTAGTTCGACTCCCGCAAACGAATGGTGGGCTGCGCCCCCTACAACTAGCAACAGCAACTGGACCTGGAGCTGAGCTGCGCCCTCCACAACTAAGATTGAAGGGACACAACTTGACTTGGAAAAAAGTCCTGGAAGTACACACTGTTCCCCAATAAAGTTCTGTTCCCCTTCCCCAATAAAATTTTTCCATAAAAAAGAAGAAGAATGGAGGAGGGAGAGAGAGGTGGGGCAAGAGACGGAGTGAGTAGGTGAGTAAATGAATGAATGAATGAATGATCTTACACAGCACAGGAGGCCTCTCCGTGCCCATCAGTTCTCAGTGGCATACACGGGGGTGGTGGGTCAGCACAGGATGGTGGGGTCTGGAGAAGGATGAGCAGTAGGGGTAGGGCACAGAGGAGCTAGCTGGACAGTGGAGACAGTGAAGCACCTCTGGCACAGCCAAGGAGCCTGGGCCTTCATACCTTGGTAAAAGGGAACGTGTGGGCCTTTGAGCAGAGCCCATGGGACAGACAAGACTGGTGGCAAGTGTCATGACAGGCAGATTGGAAGGACAGAGAGACCAGAAACCTGGCAGGGCTGGGGCCAGGGTGGCCACGGGAAGCCAGGGGCTGGACCCATGAACCCCGCCCAAACCTGTGGACAGCAGCACTTACCCAGCTCCAAGGTCATGAACAAGCAGTGATGGCCACACTCCCACAGCCCCCACACCCCACCAGTCCTCAAGGAGGGGGTGCGTGTCACTCAGAGGCTGACATGTGGCCCAGTCCCCCATATTCTTGCAAAGTCTTGGGCTGTTCAGACATGTGCTAAGCACAGCAGTGCGAGCACCCACTCACGCCTGGGAGGAGGCAGAGCTGAACAATGAAGGGGACTCAGCTTCTAAAATGGTGAACTCTGGCCACACTGAGGCTCCGAGTCTCAGTTTGGGGTCAGGGGTCTTGCAAGGAGCAAAACCACACTGGAAAGATAGATGAAACTCAATGTTAGAGATGTAAATAAAGCTACTTAATGTGACATTCCCCAAACTGGAAAAAAGAATGGGTGCTATTAAATTAGCTTATACTTTCTGAAGGAGAAACAGGTGGATTCCCAGTAAGAACCACAAACATGACTTTTCAGTTTCTATCGCCCAGTTCTGCCTCCAACAGGGACTCTACTGGTAGGAGATTGAGTGAGTCCAAAGGAAGGAAAACACTTGTATGTACGAAGCTATTTGGGCCTGCAGTTCTCAAGCTCATGGCCTTGGGGGTTCCCATGGCCTTGGGGGTCCTGTCTGTTCCCACTTCCCACTGGGAATAGAACTCAGGGACAGTGAGCATCTGAGAGAAACAATGGGACAATCCATATCAGCAACAACAGAGCACACACTGAACTATCCAAAGTGATAAAATCCTACAGAACGTTTGCAGCTATGTTAATACAAGAATAGCAGCAACTAAAATCTAGGGCCAAGACAAAGCCACAGGACCCAGCACAAAGGAGTCCCTCGCCGGGCTCAAAGGCCACACAAAGGCCAGGACTTAGCACACAGGGGTGGTATAAAAACTGAGGTGGTCGGAGAGAACAGTCTTGAATGCCTGGGTTCCTGGTTCACGTCGAACTCTGCTGCTTTGTGTGGCCGTCTTCTTTCTCTGAGCCTCAGAGTCCTCCTGTGTATAGCAGGGCACCAACCCCCGCCTCATGGATCTGGGAGGGACACAGGTGCCAGGTGGCCCACCTCAGCTGGGATTATTACCACCAGAGCAGCAGCAATCTGCCCACACCGAGCAGAACTCTGCACAGCTAGCTTGGGAAACAAGCTCTAACACAGGGAGAGGCACACCCTGGTTTTCATGTTCTGGCTGAATTCAATGCCTCTCAATTACCTTCTAGAAAATGCTAGTCCTCTAAAGAAACAACAGAAGCAGGAAGTCTACCGGAACACTAGGAGGATAAAATGTTTCATCAGCCAGGACCCACTGCATGCTGGGGCCTTGCCCCAGCCACGTTTCAGTGGAGACTGGGAAGGAGCCAGCAGATCCCTCATAGGTGACACCTCTGCATAAAGCCCAGGAGGGAAGCGAGGAGTCGGGAGCTGGGAAAGAGGTGCTGTTGAAGTGCTGAGGTCTAAAGGGAGGTCGGCTGGAGTGGGGAGACGGCCCCAGGCTCAGAGCGGTGGTGCCCCATCAGTCTCCCCTGCCTGTCCCTCAGGGTTGCCATGGAGGACATCTGAAAGTGTCCCCTGGCCACTCCTGGCTCCCCAGCTCTCCATGGAATGAGCATATGGGTGCAAGGGAGGCCCACGCTGACGTGAAGCCAAGGCCATCGTTCCCCAGAAGTGGAGATGACGGCCTCCCTGTCCCTGGGCCTCACAGGGGGGCTGGGAAGCTGTCTTAGTCTCTCCCCATTCTGCCTCAAGGTCTCTGGTGGCTCTGGGAGGTAGGGAGCAGCTGCAGTCCTTCTTGGTGATCTCTACAAATCCCAGAAAGAGGAAGGCATGGGCTGCCTCGTGACCACGCCCCACCATGGCTGCTGTTCAGATTCCGAGTCACTCAGACTCCTGCCCAGGAGTTGAAGGTTGGGGTTTCCTGACCTTGCAGTCCTTAATTTTCTGGGCCTCTCCTTCTTTAGTTGTTGCTTTGTCTCTGTTCAGAACAACTGATGGTTTTGCAGGGAGGCAGACTCTGGCCCTCAGGTAAAGGACAAGTGTCTACCAGTGAGGTAGCCCAACAAGACCAGGGTGTGTTGATGGAGCAGCTGGAGTCTCCTGTGCAGCCTGGCTCCCAGCCACCGTCTTCTGCTCCACTTGCTTCTCCTACTTCCTTCACTGTCGGTGATACAAGGTGGCAAGAGCATTCCTGGCTGCCTCCCGGGCTGTCAGGCGACACCACTCACAGAATGACCAGGCTAAACACAGGGGGGCAGACTGGCTCGGGCATGAACAACGTAGGTCATGCCCATTTCATCCAGGCCCATGCCTTTGTTTTCCAATGGGAAAACCGAGGCCCAGAAGGGGGAGAGGAGCTTGGCCAAGGTCAGACATGAAACCTTGGACAGGCCTCTTCCCACGTGGCTACAACATATCTTCTGAGGGTTTGGAGCCTGGGTCCCTTGTGGATGATCCCAGGGTCTGGTCCACTTTCCTGGAAGGTGAGTAAGCGGGGTCACCACTCCATGTTTCTGCTGTCAGAGTCCCTCCCCAGGCGGGAGGGAGGCTGCTGGCCTCTGCTCACAAGCCGGGCACCCACTGCTGACATTGGGAGCCTGCTGCTTGGGTGTGTGGGGCACTCAGGTCTGCAGGAACAGACAGTGAGCTCCCTCCCAGCAGGGGACCAGGGTGGGGGAAGGCAGGAGCCAAGGGAAGACCACCCACCTTTGCTGGCAGTGTGTGTGAGCCAGGGGCCAGTCAGAGGAGCTCAAAGTACATATGGCACCTGACCTCTTCCTGGTGAGGATCCATCTGCCCATCCTTCCTGTCAAATCTCTACCCCTGCACCCTGGGCTCATCCCCTTTCCTTTTCTCTCCAGGACACACACTGTCCTGCTGGCCCCGCGGCGACCCTCACCACCCATCTCCACTGAGCTCCCTGCTGTCAGTTGCTCCCTCACTCATTTTGGCCCCTTGCTGGCTCTGCACTCAGCTGGTACACCCAGGAGATGCTCTGTGAATCACACCCAGACCCACCCTGGGTCTCAGCAGCTTAGGAAGCAAGTTCTGGAAGAGGCTGCTTCCCACTGGTCAGCAATGAAGCAGCCAGGAGGGACGGCAGCATTGTGCAGCACATGACGTTGACTATGGCAGCGCAGCTGAGGCTCACACAAGTGCCGGAACTGCTGAAAATGCTGGGCAAACAACTCATTTCATTCTTCCACCCTTCGCATCCTCCCTTTACAAGTGAGCAAACTGAGGTTCAGAGCGGGATGGGCCCTACTGTGAGCCTCCCCCCAGCTATGCCAGCCCCTTCCTGTCTCTCAGTGCAGGCCACACTGAGGGGCTCTCTGTGCCTCTGGCCTGCGAAACCAGCTGTAACGCTGGGGAGAGGCACACTTTCATTTTCCTGAGACTGCAGTGACTTCCTGTCAGCCCCAACTCTTACCATGCACAGTGATTATTTTACGGGATTTACGTGAGCATTTCATCTTGCCCTCTCCCTGCTGGCCTACGTTGTCTCCCCCACCCCCACCACCACTGTTAGTCTCGCCAGGAAGAGAGAAGAACCAAAACATTTGCACTGGAGGGGCCTGCAGACCCCACCACCCGTGCCCTCATTTTAGCAGGAGGGCTGCACCTCAGAGCCGAGGGCCAAGACCATTGGGCAGCCAGAGAGGAGGAAAGTCAGGGTGGGAGCCCACATCCCCACACTGCCAGCCTCCAAGGACACAGCCCACAGAGGACAGTGACCCCGAACTGGAGGGACTGTGATGGAGAAAGGACTGGAGAGCTGGGGGGGCAGAGCTCGGGGCGGGAGGCAGGGCACCGCTGCCTTCTCATCCTCCTGCATTGCCGGCCCCTGCTGGGCAGAGGACCCATCATTTCCCCGCTGTGCCTCCCAGCAAGGCTGCCAGGAGGACCATCTTTCTGAACTCCCACAAGCTTCTCCATGCCTTACTCTGTCTGTGTGTGTGCTCGTGGTCCCAGTGTGCTTCTAACGTTCGGATCCAATCTCCACAGAAAGACCAAGCAGGAGCCCAGTGAGTTGTCTCCCATCTGCAAGGCTGCGGCTTCGGAAACAAGAACCCCGGGCACAAAGGATGGAGAAGCTACCCTGCTCTTCCCCTTCCCCAGAGACAACTCAGGGCCGCAGGGGCCTGCACCTTCTACTGAAAATGACTTCTCAGTAACAGCTGGGGAACTCAGGTCTGACATTCCTCCACATTGGTGCTCCCAAGCCTCCCTAGAGAAAGTGGCAAAAGTAAACAGCAGCTCCAGACTATGGAGCACGGAAAGACTTGTTCCGGCCTCCTCCGAGGCAGGCGCCAAGCTCGAGATAAGGTGAAGGTAGCCCCGGGGACAGTGGGATCACGTGGAGCAAACGACTGTGGAATGAACGCTCAAGCCTATTCTCAGACTTGACCATTTTTAGAAAAGCAGCAATTCCTAAAATACACATCAATTTTCACCAGCTACATGCAAGAATGAATTCTCCTCTTTTGTTAGAAGACAATAAATCTATAAAACTCAGGTCACTAATGTGTTACAAGGCAGCAGTCACAAGTTCTCTGTCCACCCTGGCCAGGCCAGCAGCACGTGGCAGTGGCCTGTCATCTGCAGAAAGCTTCCCAAGGGTATTGAGTTTCCAACCCTTAGTCGCTGTGCTGGGTTGGTTACTGTTCCCCCAAGTTGTTGTCCTTCCTGGAACTTTGAACGTGACCTTATTTGTAAGGGTTGATGAAGACGTAATCAGTTAAGATGAGGTCATGTTGGAATAGGACGTGTCCTTAATCCAATGTGACTGATGTCCTTATAAGAAGAGGAGAAAAGACATAGAAATACATGTGATAATAGAGAGACTGGAATGATACATCTACAAGCCAAGGAAGGCCAAGGATGGCCGACAATACCAGAAGCTGACAAAGGCTGGGAACAGACTGTCCCTGGACTGTCAGACAGCATGGCCGTGTTGGCACCTTGATTCCGGACTTCCGGCCTCCAGAACTGGGAGGGAGTAAACTTTGGTGGGTTCAAGCCACTGTGGCGTGGTAATTTGTTATGGCAGCCAGTGGAAAACTCATACTGTGGCTTAAAACAATACACACACATTATCTGACAACTGCGGAGGTCACAAATCCTAAAATCAAGGCATCAGCAGGGCTGCGTTCCTTCTGGAGGTCCCAGGGGAGAACCTCTTTGCTTTTTCGAGCTTGTGGAGGCTGCCGCACTCCTTGCCTTGTGGCCCCTTCCTCCATCCTCAAAGCCGGCAGGGTAGCTAGCATCTTCCAATCTTCCTCTCTGATTCTGACCCACCTGCCTTCCTCTTATAAGGACTCATGATTATATTGGGCCCTCACGGATAATCCAGGATCATCTCCTCATCTCAAGATCTTTAACTTAATCACACCTGTAAGGTCCCTTTACCATATGAGCTAACATTGTCACAGGTTCTGGGATTTAGGACATGGGTATCATTGGGGGCCATTATTCACCATTGAGTATCTGTGGCTGAGCTGAATACTGGGCTGTGTTCTCACTCTGTCATTGATCACTACATTTGATTTACTGTCCTGAGCCATGGTCCCTGGGTGCCCTCGAGTTAATCACTGAGACTCCTACCTGGGCACAACTCTTCTCTGTGCTCCCCTCAAAGTCTGACACATACACCTCCTGACTGGTCAGGGCAGAGGTGGTTCTGGGCCAGGCAGACCTGCTTCGACCCCATGAGGCCTTCGTTAACACATTGGGGATATTTATACCTCCTCTGGACAAGGACATTTAGCACCTAGCCCACAGCCAGTGCAGAGCTGGGACTTACTGGCCCCAGCCCACCCATATTCCCGTCACCTTCATCAGCACAGTTCCTTTTGCATATAACTGGTCTTGAATTTACTTCAAACCATAGAAGTTTGGAATCAGAGGGAGCCCCTGTGTGTTTGCTGTGCCCCCACCCCTGCTCCCCACTCGAGGTTCTCCCTGAACCCTGAACAGCCCGCTCTGACTGAGAAGCCCACGGGCACCCGTGCCAGGACCCTCTTTCACCGTCTTTCATGGAGGGACTCCTGGGAACAGTGGGTTGCCATGGAAACAGCCAGCTCAGCGAGCCAGGTGAGCTATTTTTAGAAGTGGAGCTTTTTTTTTACCTTGAGGAAAATGGATCAAGTTTCTGGATGGGAAGTCCTGTCAGGAGGGCACCTTTTTGAAACTGAGAAACCAAAAGGCTGCAAAGACTGGTTTTGGATGGGGGCAGGGCAGTGACATGTTGGTGGGAGCCAGAGCCCTGTGAACACCCTGTTTTGCACTGCCTCATGCTTGGTTCTCTGGGGGAACCTGGCTTCACCCTCACCTGCCCATGAGCTCTTCAGGGTCAAGACACGGACGACCAGGGGGCCCCTCCCCTCACACACCAAGGTTGGAGGTGAGTGAGAACAGCCTTGGCTGATAGGGGGAAAGCAGGGCAGATGAGGTTAAGGCCAGCGTTCACCCCTCCCTCTACACCAACACCCAGTGCTGGGCTGGGCAAGTTTTGGGGGGCGGTGGCACTGAGATGGGTCCTAACAGAGGGACAGGACTACAACAGAAGGGGACAGGCCTATTGGGGAGGAGAGACAAGTGCAAGGGCCCCAGCAGGGTCCTTGTCCCTCCTGAGCAAGGAGGGACATTCAGATGGCTCATCCACCTCTGGCTGCCAAGAAGGCAGGGACCCCCTGCCCTGTGCCCAGCAAAGCCTGCCAGCATCCATCTCCTATCTCCTCCTTCGCTCTTAGGTCCTCCAGTGCTTTCCCACTTTACGTCATCCCTGGATTTCTTTCCTCCTTTCCTCTGTCTGGCAGATGGCTGCTCCCTCGAGGCCCAGTACTGGTCACTTCAACTGAGCAGCTGCCCAGAGCCCTCAGGCTCCCTCCTTTGGGCTCCCCAGCCTCCACCCAACTGGAGTCACAACAAAACATGTAAAAAGAACATGGTTGCTTGGAGGACAAGGGTCATAGCCTGCTCATCTCGCAGGCCCAGCAGCAAGCCGGGCACCGGCCCACAGGGCCCTGGGAAGGAAAAGAGAGAAGCCTTGACCCACTGTCTGGGAGTAGGGTGAGGAGGCAGCCATAAGAGGGGACCCAAACAACCACCCGCAGGGCAGGTGGCACAGGCGGGTGGAGGCCCGTAGGTAGCCAAGGAGTGCCACTTGCTGGTGGCGGGGAAGGGGATAAGGGACACACAGTGTCTGAATGCCTGTGTGTCCTTGCTCACACTGGCCCTGTCCTGGCCCTCCTGCCACTCCGCAGAAGAGAGGACACACAGAAGGTGGTGAAAGACAACCTGCAAGGCAGGGAGCCTGTGGGCTCCGCTGCACTGGGGCTGCGACCCAACTGTCCAACGGTGGCTGATGGGCACGTAAGTCACCAGCAGGACTGACCTTGACCCACCCAGGGGCGCTCCCTCGAGCCAGCAGCATTGGTCGTGGGGACAGACATTGCTTCCTTCCCTCTCTGCTGAGTCTAAGTATGCAGGAGGAGACAAGGCCTAATCCCTGAGGCCGAGCAGCTTTCCAGCTGGTGATCTCAGTCTCTGCGTGACCACTCCTCCCTGAGGTTCCCAGATGCCCCATGGGGGTTTCATCCCGTCCTGAGCCCTGAGGACACTGAGCAGGGAGGGCATCCTATTTTTCTTGCAGTCTGGCTATGCAGAGAGACACCCCACTGCAGGGTCTCTGAGGAGACACACATGCAGCCCGTGCCAGTTTCAAGTGAGAACCGTGGGGACGCTGCACTCTTGGCAAGAAACAGGCATTTCCAATTTGCAAGGTTAGCACCTTCAACATTCAATTACAGCAGGTTTGGTGATTTCTATTTAGATTTCAGGAGGTTTGTTAAGCTGCCTGAATTTGATCGCAGAATGCAATCAACCGGATGCTGAGAACAGACAGAACTAGGCCTCAAGGCAGGTCCACGGGATGTCAAATGACTTCAGTGAGTCTGAGAGCGTACTCTGCTCAGTGACTGCCTACTCTGCGCTCACACATGTTGTGCCATTCCCATGTATGACGCGGTATGCTGTAAGAACCACACACAGAAGAGGGAAGAGCAGCGTGGAGGGTTAAAGATGGTGCCCAAGACCTAAGGCTCCTAAATGGCAGAGCTGGGATTGGCGGCGAGGTCTTTACAGAGAGCCTGGTGGCACCTGTCACCTTTATGTCCCTGGACGTCAGTGCCCACAGTAGCTCCCCCATACCCAGCCCTGAGATGAAGCCCATGCCAGCGGTGCCCTCCAACCTGACCTGGTTTGGATGGGTGGGAAGGGAAGCCCTGCCTGGGGGGTGGCGTTGGGCCTCTGGTCCCCTGCCCCAGAAGAGGACCTGCCAGTGCTCTGCCCGACTCAGGCAACGGGGAGAGGGAGGCTGAGCAGTGTTCTGGGAGCTTCGAGAGAACAGGAGCCCCAGGGTGGGGATGTTGGAGAGATGACTTCAGGCTGGGGTGGGGCCCTGAGAGGCCTTTGGAAGGAGGCGGTGGCCTTAAAGATGTACTGTGGGAAGGTGATGCGATGTCGGGGGCACAGGAGGAGGTGCCACTCCAGGGCGAGGAGGAGCAGAGCGCCAGGCCAGAGCACTGAGTGCGAGCGGCCCTGAGGTGCAGTGCCTCAGGCAGGTGGGGGGCCTCGTGCTGGAGCAGAGCACAGGGACAGGTCAGACTTGACAGGCAGCCACCGAGGGCCCCTGGGAACAGGAGGGGCTCCCCTGAGCCACAGCCAACCCTTCCTGACTGGGGGACCCAGAAGAAAGCAGGCCTGCCTTCCCCAGACTAGGTCCTGGGTGACATTAGTCCTGCAGGAGGTGCTGCAAAACAGGAATCAGTGATGAGAACAAAACAAAAAACTTCGGAAAACAGGATGACGTCCCTTCCCCCCAAGGAGGTAGGGGACTGAAGACTGAGAAGCTTGGCTTTGGGGACCCTGGAAGGCACGTCAGGATCTAATCTGATGGAAAATCAGATAATAATAAATAATAAATTGTGAAACCCTGGCAGGCAGACGGAAAACACAAGCCAGAGCACGAGCGTCCTCTTGACCTTCGTGGCTCCTGGGGCCCATCTCCCCTCCTCTCTCACGGGATCAGCATAGGTGTGTTGAGAGCATCGGGGACCCAATGCCACCACACAGGGCTCTCCTGGCAACTGCCCCAGGAGAGCGGTACGGGAGTTGTACCCTCACCAGGACAGCTATAGGGATGGGCGACCCAGGCAGACGTAGAACCTGGGTTTGGCTTCCATTCTACCAGAGTTGCAGGGGCAGAACCCTCACCCCACAAACACCACAGATCTGTAGGCTAGTATCTGTGGTGGCTGAATCTCTGGTCTTCCCAGGGAAAAACAGTCCCCAGGATTCTGGCTGACAAGAGAGGCCAGCAAGCAATGGAAGGCTGGGCAACAGTTTTGGAGGGCAAAGGAATGCACCTCCTCCTTTCACCAGAGGGGGCTGGGGCGCAGGGTCAAAGCCATGAAAAATAAATGCATGCAGATGACCACAGAACCTGGTGCCTCTCTCTCAGAAGAAGGCTATGAGCCCGCAGCCTCAGGGCGACCTCAGGATGACGAAAAAACACTCTAGGAGCAGGGCTTACCCCCCTCCAGGGAGACAAACCTTGGCACCGAGATGGAGCATAAAAATAGAGGCCCGTGCTCCAATTATGGCATCTGCTGCGATGCTGAAGATAACCTACCACCCACAGCCTCCTCCAGCTGGCAGAGCGCCCAGCCCAATAGCTTCCACCCTAACTGGGGCTTTCATAGCGGCTTTTTGCGGGTGGGGGGGGTTGTTGGCGGGAGGTGTCTGTCTCAGGTCCAGCACTACACCTGCCCAGTCTAGGCTTGAGTTTCGACCCCCAGCTCCCAAGGTGGAGAGGCGGGCTGCTCCCCAGCCAATCTGAAGCCGGTGCAGGAGGGCCGACCCTCATGCCAGCTGGGTGTGGGCGGAGATAGAGCAGCCCACTCCCCTGGTGTGACCTGATTGGGTGGGGGAGGTGCTGCTGCTGAGCCCTCATTTGGTGGGCATGGGAGGGGCTGGGAGCTGGAGCACACAGTTCCCTTTCCTCTGACCTGCTGACATCAAGACCAGCTACTCTCTCTCTCCCTTGCCCCGGGCCGCCTTCTGGGTAACCAAAGAAAAGGGGGGGAAATTCTCTCTGTATCCTGACAGTTCAGGAAATTAAATGATTTCCTTGTTTCTACGTTGAAGTCTAGCTTTCATCCATATAATGCAAATTTAGTTTTGTGTGTTACTTTCTCACCTAGTAGTCCATAAACCTTTTCCCCCGGTCTCTATGACGTGGTTACTTGCATGTAACAGTCCCATGGCCCATCGGATTATGAGCTGTGGCCTCCCCATGGCACTGGCTGTTGGGGCCACTGTGTGAATGCAGCAGGAAGGTTTCTTTCTGCCCTTGTTGGCACTCGGGAGGCACCGCCTTTGGCCCAACTCTGAGCACACCTCCTCAGAAAGCACTGACCCCACCTCACACGTCTTCCATCAAGTCACCAGGCACCACTGAGACCTGATCACTTGGCTGACCGTGTAGGGCCAGCGATCCCTGATCAGTGACAGGACCCTTTAATGCATAAGGGGCCCCACCTGTGTGTTTCATTTTGCTCGGCACAAACATCTGTCTCAAGGCCAGAGCAAGTGGAACTATACAGCAAGGTCTGGCAACCCACAAGTGAGAAGCCACTGATCTGTCCCAGATGGCGCCAGCACTGGTGAGCAGGTCACTGGAAACTGCTAGCTTACATTTTCCTGGCCTGAGTACAGCCACAGCTGCTTATCCTTGGAAATCATCTGATGCCCACATAATCACGCTAACGAGCTTTCCACGTGCAGCTGCCTGTAGGTGTCAATGACAGAGTGAGCTGAGGCAGGGGGCCTGGGGCAGGAGAGGGCCCCCACCACCTAGAAACCATGGGGCTCTGAAAGGTCAGGGGCTGTGTCTGCCTGGTTGATCGGCGCATCCTGGAGCCGGGCATGCAGCAGGTGCTAACTAAAAACCTGCTAAATGAACGGATGACAGGAAAGAAAGGGATAGAAAAGTGTTCTGTGAACCGCAAGGCAGCGTGCAGGTGTGAACGGTAAGGAAGATGATGGTGCTTTGGGGTATAAGCAAAGTCTGGGTTCAGGGTTTGCTCTGTGCCACCCCTGGCTCTTGAGCTAATACAGGAATCCAAAGTGAAGTGGCTCACAACCTGATCGCCTTGTGACCCCCACCTCCCCCCCCCCGCCCGCCCCTTCCCGGAACAGTCCCTGCAAGGATCCTCTTTTCGCCCCATAGACCTTCTCTAGGTGCCCTCCAACCTCTTCTGGCTGCAGCACGGTGGGTGGGGGCCCGGCCCTGGGCTGAGCTCGGTGGGGAGGGCGAGGAAGACACCCACAGTCCATACCGAGGTGGACTGTAGGGGATAACGCAGCCTCTTGCGTTTGACTGACCAACTTAGAGACGCTCTCCCCTTTTATGAGTCAAGAAGTCCCACTGTGCTATTTATCACGACCTTGCACAGTCACTTCACATGAACCTCCAGTTCTTCATCTGTACAATGGATTCATATGTCTGTAAAGTGCATAACACAGTGCCTGGCCGACAGCCAGGCCACACACATCAGCCATTATTACCTGGCTATGAAAATGATCCCATGCTAAAGGTAGAAAAATCGGAAAGCTCTATGGAGAAAAGCCAAAAGTAGCAAAGAAACAATCAGCAGCGGCCCTCCTCAAGATAACCTCATCGATCTGTCTGATGCCAGTGGCAAGTCTTCCTCTTCCCTGCCCACTCGAACCTGCTGCCCAGAGTGGAGACTGCCTGGGGACCAAGAACACCCAAATGAGAAACCTTTCCGGGGCCAGGAGGGCAGCCGGGAACTCTGGTCACTTGAAAGGCAGGTGCCCCACCATCCAGGTATACCCGGAGCCAGGTGAACACGTCTACCTGCTCCCTGCCAGTCTGGGTCCCGGGAGTCAGTTCCTGAGCCCTGACCAGCCAGGCCTGCCGAGCTGAGGACCAGGCTGGCAGAGGCGGCCATCTGAAGCCACCACCTAGGGAAGGCCTGACTCTAACGGCAACACCAGAAAAGTAAACTTGGCAGAACGTGTTTAAAGTGAACAGGCTCAGAGTGAGGCTCTGAGGAAGGGACAGGGGAGAGGGTTCTTTGTGGAAGCTGTGGTGGCTCCTCCAAAGCCCCTTTTATTCTTCTCCTAGTTCTGGGTCACTGTACGCAGCTGGGAGCCTGGCACATGCTGGTATTTGCAGGCATCTGAACACTCTTCCTGGAGGACACCGAGGGCGGGGGCAGTCTTCCCTTATGACCCACCATCCTTGGGAAGGCAAAGTGCCCTGAAGCTGCTGGGGGCTGTGAGCTCCGATCCAGAGCGGAGTGGGAGAGGTCGATGATGAGGGTCAGTGAGGTGAGGAGAGCATTCCTGCTGCTGGAAGACTGTAGGCCTTTCCAATTCCCAGTCTAGTCCTTTGGTTTCTATGTTCCCAGGCCTTTAGGGAGACGGCCAGGGGGGCAGGTCCTCAGCCTAAATGTTGTTTCAGCCACCAACAGGCAGATCCCCTCCTTCTCTGGGCCTTGGTGTTTGCTCCTGTCAAAGAAAGGGCCTCTACCAAGCAGAATCACACTCCACTGCAGACAAGGTCCACCAGCTATAGTTAACATGGGCACACACTCAACCTTGGCCCCTGGGCCCTGGAGCTCCTTAGCTAGTCGCACTCTGAGAAGGGGAGGAAGAGGAAATGACCCTGCAAATCATGTAAAGACCTCCCTCCCCCCCCCGATATGACAATTTAGCAGAACTGGTCATTTATGGGGAAGCCTTGGCAGCCAGGCCAGAGGCCAGTGTCCATGGGACACTGTGAGACAGAGCAGAAAGCTAACGGTGAGAGTAACTGTCATCAGCCAGGCAGGCAGAGCCCAGATCTGACACCTGAGAATTAGGACCCGGCACTCAGACCCAGAAGAGGGAGAAGGAAAAGGGGCCGAGGAAAGTCTGCAGTGCAAAAGCCTTGAGGGAGTCATTCTCCAGTGCTTCTCCCTCTGCACTGTTCCTTCCTCTGTTAGTCAGTGTGGAAGCAGCACCTAGGGAGGCTGAGGCCCCACCGGGCCCACCGTCATCTCCCTGGCCCTGTCTCCTCCATACCTGTGACGGCCAACCTGCAGTCACTGCCCACAGCTTAGGGGCTACCAGCAGGACCAGTGCAAACACCACTGTGAGCAGATGGCTCCCGAGGCTTGGGGAAAAGCTACCTAAGCCGTGCTGCTAAGGAAATAAATCTGAAAAGAATGAAGCCCCAGAAAAGTCCACATTTGGGAAGAAAGCTGCTTAAGACGAGCTTGGCCAAAGACAAACGAGGCAGGGTTGAGCCGGCCCTTTCCTCGAGAGGGTGAGAGTGAAGGCCATTGCCCAGCCTCCCTACAGTCCCTGGCTCTAACCAGCTGTGAGCCCAGCCTCCTTTAGAGAACTGCTTTCTACGGGGCCAGCCAGCTTCATTCTCAGGTGCTCGGCAGTTACATTTCTTACTGTAAATTACTGAATTGGTTTTTTATTCTCTAAAAGAAATGGAAAGGAGAAATTCCAACATGTGATCGTATTTGTCAAGACACTGAAGGTGATTGTTTCTAAAAACGGAAGGGAGCTATTTCCAACTGCCAAGCCCTGGAGACTGGGAACTGGTGCCTGGTCAGGAAATACTGCCTCAGGGAACCTTGGTGTGAGGCTGGGGGGAGAACAGTGGGCCTCGATCGAGGGAGATGGAAGTGGGAGGGTAAGAACGAAAAAGGAAGAGGCTTACCTCAGAGCAAAGCCTGAGAGGAGGGCCACTTGCCCCCTGGGGCTGTGCCAGTCGGCTTTCTGCCCCAGTTCTGGGGACGTCAGGCTCAGCACCTGTTCTCTGAGTCCACAGAGTGAGCTGCTCATAGCCTGAGGAGCAACACCAGGTCCCCAGAGCCTGGATGGGACCCTCCGCTCACCTGCGGAGCCACTTCGGGCCCAGGGAGTTCTCACACGAGCCACAGGGCTGAAGAAGAAACCTGAACGCACCCAAAGACTCACATGCCACGCAGCCTGTGAGAATGTTGGAACACGATCCGGCAAAATCCGAAACCCCACAGTCAGGCGGGCTTAAATTACAACCAGACAGTCTGCAGAGGTCCAACATCTTTGGGCCAAGTTTCCACCCAAGGCCCATTTCAGGTTGGTTCCACAGCAGCTTGGCGGAGCTCCCCTTAAATAGGTCATCCTGTGGCTGAGAACTTTCTAGTGTCTTTGTACCAGGTTCATCCATGCTGGAAGGGGGTGGGACTAACTTGAGCATGTAGTGTGTGTGTGTGGGGGGGGGGGTGCTGTAAGGCCACTGGGGGGCTGTGCTGAGGAATAGCAAAGGCCATTTAGTATTAGAGGGCCTTGAGGACCTTGGAATGGCTGTTTCCCACAAAGGTCTCCTTTTCCGGAGTAGGTGAGCCTGAGGCAAAGACCTAGGTAAAAGCAGCAGCCACTGCCTGCTGACAGCACAAAGTCACTCTGTCGTTCATTAAGCATCCCTTAGAGTCATCACACCCCTGTGCTGTGCACTCCACTTCTGGCCCCCTTAAATGTGTGGGGAGCCCGGGTTCCATGAGGTGAGGTGCCTGACCACAGTCATCTGGTGGGCAGCTTTGGCTACTGGGGCCCCGAGAAGGGATGTGGGAGTGATAGGCATGGAAGCCAGAAGACAAAAGAATAGCTTCTTTACAGTGCTGAAAGAAAACAAAACAAAACAAAACAAAACTAGAATTATATAGTTCATAAAAATGCCCTTCAAAAATAAAGGTGAAATAAAGAAATGTTTGGGCAAATAAAATCTGAGGGAATTGTGTGGCTAGCTGATCTACTCTACAAGAGGTGTTAAAGGAAGTTCTTCAAGCTGAAAGAAAATGATGCCAAAAGGAAACTCAGATCCAGATAAAGGAGTGCTAGAAAAGATAACTATGTGAGTAAATATAAAAGATGCTGGTTTTCTCATTTTTATGTTTCATTTAAAGAGAACTGACTATGTAAGGTAAAGCAAGAAGAAAATAGGGTTTATATCATCCTCAAAAGTAAAACAGGACACAACAGAAAAGGTGGGGGCAATGAAAGTACATCATTGTAAGGTTCTTACATTACAGCTGAAACAGTATGATTTGAAGGAAGACTGTGATAAGTTAAAGATGTGTAATGTAAACCCCAGAGCAACCACTAAGAAAAGAGAGATGTCTGGTTATGCACTAATAAAGAACATTAACTACTAAAAATAATATTACAGATGGCAGGAAAAGAGAAAAACACACACAAAAACACATTAGACCAAACTAATAGAAAAATGGTAGACTTAAACCCAATCATATCACCAATTACATTAACTTAAAATGGTCTCAGCACTCTAATGAAAAGTCAGAGACTATCGAACGAGATAAAAAGTAACATTCATTATACGCTAACTATAACAATATCCTTTTAAATATAAAAGCATAGATAAAATAACCAACCATGTGCTTTGTACAAGAAACACACTTTAAATATAAAGATACCAATGGGTTAAAAGTAAAAGATGGAAAAAGAAACATGGAGGCAATTACAAGAAAGCTGTACTGGACTCATTAACATCCAAAAAGAGGCCTGAGGACAAAGATAAAGAGGGAAATTCATAATGACAAAAGAAGTCCATTCATCAAAATGACACAAACTCCTGAATGTGCATACATGTCATGGCAGAACTTGAAAGTACATGAAGCAAAAACAGAAATGGAGAAAGAGAAGTCCACAATTATAGTTAGAGATTTCAATACTCTTTTAGCAATTGATAGAAGAAGTAGACAAAACAAGTATTTAGAAGATGTGAATCTTCAAGTAGCCTTTATCAGTTAATTGACATTTATAGAACACTACACTTAACAATAGAAGAATACACACTCTTTTCAACAATACATGAAGCGTTCACAAAGACAGAGTATTTGCTGGGCCATAAACCAAATCTCAAATTTAAATGATAAAATGTACATTCTCTGGCTACTACAGAATTAAATCAGAAAGCAATGACAAAAAGATGTCTGGAAAATACCCAAATATATGGAAATTAAACCACATATTTCTAATTAGCTAATGGGTCAAATAATAAATCACATGGGAAATTAGAAAATATTTTGAAATAAATGATAAAGAAAATGCAACATATCAAAATTTGTGGGATGCAGCTAAAGCAGTGTATGGAGGGAAATACATAGCTTTAAATGCTTATTTTAGATAAGAAGAAGGGTTTAATTAATGATCTAAGCTTCCATCTTAAGATGCCAGAAAAAGAGAGCAAATTGTACTTGAAATGAGAAGGAATAAAATGATAAAGAACAGTAATCAATGAAATAGAAAATAATAACAATGGAAAAAAATGAACTAAAAGTTTTTCTTTAAAAAGATTGATAAAATTGATAAGTCTCTGACTACAACAATCAAGAAATAAAGAAAATACAAATTACCGATAACGGGAATGAAAGGACTACTACTACTGAGCCTATTGACATTAAAGGGATATTAGAAGAACATTATGAAAAACTATTCTAATAAGTTTGACAGCTTGATGAAATGGAAGATTCCCTGAAAGAAGACATTGCCAAAAATTGCACAAGAAGAAAAAGAAAAGCAGATAAGCCCTTTATAAAGAAACTGAATTTAAAATTAAAAACCTAAGAAAACTTAGGTCCAAATGGCTGCACTGGTGAATTCTACCAAAAATTTAGAGAAGAAATAACACAATTCATATACAAACTGTCAGAAAATAGAAGAGGGGGGAAATAATTTGCAATCATCTTATGAGGCAGTATTACTGCATCTTATAAGGAACCAGGCTTACACTGACCAAAAGCTGACAAAGACTTTATAAGAAAACTACAGCCCAAGATCCCTCATAAATATAGATGTAAAATTCCTTGACAAAATATTAGCAAATAGAATTCAGCTAAAAAGGATACTTCATCAATAACTGGGGTTTATCTCAAGAATGCAATGTTTACTATTTGAAATTAATACAATACATATTGACAGTATAAAAATATAATCAACTCAATAAATACTGAAAAAGCATTTGATAAAACTCAACACTAACTCAGAATAAAAACTCGGAAAACTTGGAAGAAAAAGAAACTTTCTCATCATTATAAAAGGCATCTATAAAAATCCTACAGCTATCATTATACTTGATGATAAAAAGTTGAAACTTTCTCCCTAAGATCAGGAATGAGGTATGTCTGCTCTCACCACTTCTATTCAATATTACACTGGAGGTCCTAGCCAGTGCAATAATGGCAAGAAAAAGAAATCAAAAGCACACAAGTTAAAAAGGAAGAAGTAAAAATGCCTTTAGTTATAGATAACATGATTACATATACAGAAAATTCTAAGGAATCTAAAGAAAAACTAGAACTAACAAGTGAATTTATCAAGATAGTAGAATAAAAGGTCACGTACCATAATCAATTGTAGTTCTATAAGACTAGCAATGAATGACTGGAAAATAAAACTTTAAAACTAATACCATTTATAATAGTATCAAAACCAGTAAATACTGACAGGTAAATTTAACAAAATATGTGCAAGAAGACACATAGCTTAGATAGATAGTTAGATAGACAGACAGACAGATACCATGTTCATGGATTAGAAACTTCAATATTGATATCAATTCTTCTCAAATTGATCTATAGATTCAATGCAATCCTGACCAATATCCCAGCAGCCTTTTCAAGGAATTGACAAGTCAATTCTAAAATTTTTATAGGAAAGCAAGGACCAAGAATAGCCAAAACAGTTTTGGAAAAGAAGAACAAAACTGGAGGACTTATACTACTTGATTATCATGCTTTATTACACAGCTATAACAATCAAGACAGTATAGTGTTGGCTTAAGTACAGACTTGTAATGGAATACAATAGAGAGTTCAGAAACAGACTTGTACATGTGTGATCAAGAGATTCTCAACAAAGGTGTCAAGGGAAGTCAATGAGGGAAACACTTTACTTTAAAAAACAAAAAGTGCCTGAACAACTGAACATCCACATGGAAACATCCACATTGACAATTACCTCCACACTGACAACTACCTCACACCATATATAAAATTATTGAGAATGGGTCTTAAACTGAAATGTAAAAGCTAAAACTATAAAACACCTAGAAGAAAACAGCACTATCTGGAGTTAGGCAAACATTTTTTAGAACGTAAAAAGCACTAAACATAAAAGAACTGATAAATAGATATAAGCAAAATTTAAATCTTATGCCCTTAGAAAGATACCATTAAAAATGAAAAGGTAAATCACAGATTAAGAGAACTTTTTTTTCAATAAATATTCCTGAAAAATAACTTGTATTTGGAATATATAAAGAATACTTGAAACTCAATAAGGCAAACAACACCCCCCACCCCCAGGCCAGCACATAGCCAAAAGATTTGAAAGGCTCTTTAAAAAAGAATATATACAAATGGCTAATAAGTATGAGTACATGAAAAGATGCTCAACATGTAGTAATTAGAGAAATATTAATTAAATGTAAATGTAATCAATTAATATAAATTAAAACTACAATGAGATACCACTAAATGCCCACCAGAACAGCTGAATTTTAAAAGACTAACAATAGCGAGTGTTGGCAGGATGTGGGGCAACTGAACTCTCATACATTGCTGGTGGAGATTTTATATGGTATAAACACTTTGGAAAACATTTTGGCAGTTTTTTATAAAAATAGACATACACTTACAATATGACCCACAGTTCCACTTATAGCTATATCTAAGAGAAATAAAAACTATGTCCACAAAATACATGCATTTTAAATGTTCATAGCATTATGAACATTTATGACTCATAGCAAACCCCAAATGGAAATAACCTGAATGTCCATTAACAGGTAAATAAATAACTGTGGTATATACACACTATGGAAAATTAGTCAGCAATAAAAAGGAACAAATTATGTATTCACACAAGGATGAATACCTCAAAAACAGGCTGAATGAAAGAAGCCACACATACTATTATTTGATTCCATTATATGAAATTCTAGAAAAAATAAAACTATACTGCAAAAAAAAGATCAGTGGTTGTCTGCGGCTAGGTATGGTGGGCATTAGACTGCAAAGAGACATAAAGAAACTTCTTTGGATGATAAAAATGTTCTATATCTTATTTGGAGTGGTGGCTATACAGGTTTATACATTTGTTAAAACTCACAGAACAGTTACAATCAGTTAGTTTTATCATTTTAAAATTATACAGGGCCTGCCCAGTGGCTCAGGTGGTTGGAGCTCCATGCTCCTAATGCCGGATGCTGTTGGTTCAATTCCCACATGGGCCAGTGGGCTCTCAACCACAAGGTTGCTGGTTCAATTCCTCGACTCCCGCAAGGGGTTGTGCAACTAAGATTGAACCTTGAGCTGAGCTGCTGCTGAGCTCCCGGATGGCTCAGTTGGTTGGAGCGCGTCCTCTCAACTATAAGGTTGCTGGTTTGACTCCCTCAAGGGATGGTGGGCTGTGCCCCCTGCAACTAACAACGGCAACTGGACCTGGAGCTGAGTTGCGCCCTCCACAACTATGACTGAAAGGACAACAACTTGACTTGGAAAAAATCCTGAAAGTACACACTGTTCCCCAATAAAGTCCTGTTCCCCTTTCCCAATAAAACCTTAAAAAATATATACAGCAGTAAAGTTGATTTTAAAAGAAAAAAAGAGGATAACCACCTAGTGATCCAGTTCTAGTAATGTATCCTACAGACATGCAGATACACAGGCAGATATGTGACCAAAGACTGATGTATAATAAATGCACATTTTAGCATTGTTTGCAATAGCAAAAAGTCTAAAAACATCCTAAATGCCCTTTAAAAGGGACTGGTTATTAAACTATGATACATGCATATAACAGAATATTAGATAGCTGTTAAAGAGAATCTATGGACTTCTATGTGATAAAAAAAACTTTAAGACATAGTCAATGAAAAAGATCAAGGTGCAGAACAGTATGTACAGTATGATTCCATTTGCCTTTTAAAGGGTATCTATAGTATATATGTTTTAAAGAGCATATAAGAAAAACAGTAGATAAAGTGAATAAAGCCAAAATCTGATTCTTTGAAAAAATATATAAAAAAATCTATACACCTCTAGTTAGATTAAGGGGGAAAAATATATATATATATAACCAATTGCCAATATTAGCAATGAAAGAAGGGACATCACTACAGATCTTATAGACATTAAAGGATAATAAGGAGATATCATTAACAATTTTGTGCCCATAAATTTGAAAAATTAGATGAAATAAACAAATCCTTGAAGTACAAAAATACTAAAACTCACTCAGTAAAATAATAATCTGAGTAGTCTATTAAAGAAATTGACTTTGTAGTTAAAAATCTTACAACAAAGAAAATTCAGGGCTCAGAAGTCTTCGCTGACAAATTCTACCAAACATTTAAGGAAGAAACAAAACCAATTCTACACAGACTCTGCAAGAAAATTAAAGAGGAGAGAATACTTCCCAGTTCTTTTTATGATGCTGGTATTACCTGATACCAGAACCAGACAGGACATTACAAAATAAACAAAACTATAGACCAATGTCTCTCATGAAGAAAGACATAAAAATCCTCAGAAAAGTTCTAACAAATATAATCTAGCAATACATAAAAAGTAATACATCTTGATTAAGTGAAGATTTCCAGAAATACAAAGTTGGCTCAACATTCAAATATCAGTGAAAGACAACCCAATTTAAAAATTGGATTTGAGAAATTCATAGACACAGACAACAGTACGGTGGTAATCGGAGAGAATGCGGATGCAAAGAGGTGGGCTCTCCCTCACCTCTCAGTTCACCTGTCATCAAGTGAGAATCTCAGTGTGTCTAGTTTCCTCATCCCTAAAATAAGAATAGTAATACCTACCTCAAGGGTTGAAAAGAAATGAAAGGAGACCATGTACCTAAAGAGCACTGCACAGTGTTTGGCACAAAGGAAGTACTCACTTGCTAAAATGATGAGGCTATGCCCTTTCACAAGTCACATATAAGTTTTGAGAAGTTAAGACCCTCGTTATTCTAAAGAGGGTTCCCATGTCCAATCAATGTGTGAGAGGTGAGACTTGAGCGCCATAGAGGAAGGAACCAGGACAACATTGGCACCAAGGTTTAGCTCCAGTGACTATGGATCGTGTTGCTTCTGTCACACCCTGGGCATCATTCCCATGCTGAACCTGCCAAAAACCACATCACAACCTCAGCCTCTCTGGATGAGTGCAACGTGAGTGAACAGCTGGCAAACAAGGGCATAGCCCAGAACCATACATACCCAGGGAGTTATAGGGTGACCCAGATTCCAGAACATGCCATCTGGAATGGCAAGGTACCCCATTCCTTCTGAGACGGGCACTAGGGAAAAGTAGAGACATCTTTCCCTGCAAGTTTCTGCTTCACACAGTGCACACTGATAATGAGTATATGGTTTCTTTTAGGAGGGACAAAAATGTTCTATAATTAGATTGTGATGAAGGTTGCACACCCTGTGAATATACTAAAAAACATCAAATTGTACCCTTTATATGAGGAACTTTTATAGCATATAAATTATATTTCAATAAAACTATTTTTAAATAGCTTTATTATGTTCATCATAACATGTTGAACATAATATGTTCATCATAAGACATCATAAGTAAAATGATATGAAAATACAAACTAAAGGCTTATAACTGACAATGGTAGTTATCTAGATCATATAAAAAGCTCCAACAAATATAGAAGAAAAAGACAAAGCATCCAACAGAAAAGTGCATTTCACGTAAGAAACATACCAATGAAATGCTCTTCTATTTTGATATCAGGGAAATGCAAATTAAGATCATGGAGAAATACAACTTTAGTGCCATTAGACTTACAAGAACATATGTTACAATACCAAGTGTTGAAGAGAATGATAATCAAAGTGAACTCACCCACTGCCAACGGGAGGGTAAATCGGTACAAACACTTTGGAAAACAATGTGGTATTATTTTTCAAAACTCATCATTCTCTACCCCACCACTAGAAATGGCCCTCCTAGATAAACCCTTTGCAAACTTCTGTACATGTATGCCTGAAGATGTGTACAAAAATGTTCAGAGAAGCAAAGTTCATTACTGCTAACCCTCAGAAACATATCTGACGTCCACCAACAGAGAAGGGTAAATTAACTGTTCATAGGCACACAAAATATTAGAAGCAGTGGAAATTAACGAACAACAACTACATCTAGCAACATGGATAATCTTAGAAATACAACATTGAAAGAAAAAAAAGCAAGTTCTAAAAAATGCATGTAGTCTGATTTTTATTTGAGCTAAAAGGAAAAAAAACACCTATATAACATATCCTCCAAACAATATGACAGTGATAAAACAATATTTTAAAGAAAGTAATCATATGACAAACACCAAATTTAGGACAATGATTTATGGGGGGAGGAAGAAAAGTATAGAGGATAGGTAAGGGATAAACATAGATTTACGCAGGTAAGTGGTAATATTCTAGCTAATTCTTGAGTTGGGAGGCGGGTTCAGAGATGTTTATTATTTTTACACTCTGTACATATTTGTTAAACACACATAGTCTTTCTCTTGCATGTGTCCTCTCCTACTGACACATGAGGATGGTGCACTCATGCTGAATGCTTTTCTACATTCAGTACTCTCTCATGATATTTCTCCTGTTCAGCAAAGTATATGTCCTTTTTAAAGATTTGTCAATATTTTAAGCCTCAAAACACATGTCAAACTCAAATGAATCTTCCCACATTATGGTTCAACAAAACTACAATCAAGTCCCACTTTCTCAGCTTTGTAAAATAATATTAAAGATTATCTGGAGGAAAAAAACCCAGATTATTTCATAGTAAAAAAAAAAATAAAGGCTTAAAAAATAACAGGTAAGAATAGCTTTGATATTTAATAGAGTGACAAATCATAATGAGATACCACTACACATCCCTCAGAAAAATCAAAAAAGACTGACAACAGCAAACGTTGATGAGGATGGGGAGCAGCCGGAACTCTCCTGCAGTGTTGGTGGGAGTATAAAACTATAAAATCACTTTGGGGAACTGTTTAGGTTTCTTATATAAGAAAACATAACACATCTGCTTTAACCTAGTATTTCTACTCTTAGGTATTTATCAAGAGAAATGAAAGCAAATGTCAGCAAAAAGACTTGCACAAGAATGGCCACAGCAGCTTTATTTGTAATAGCTCCCAAACTGGAAATAGCCTAGGTGGCCATCAACAGAATGGATAAACTATGGTATATTCATTCATATAGTGAAATAATGTATGTACGAAATACTGTATGAAAAAAAGAACAAATTTATGATACATGCAAAAACATGGATGACCCAACATAACATTATGCTACATGAAGAAAGACTTGCACAAGAGAGCACATGTTGCATGATTCCATTTATGTGAAGTACTATAACAGGCAAAATGAATACATGGTGAAATAAATCAGAACAACAGAAATGTCTGGGGTTGGGGGATGGACTGCCTGGGAAGGGACCTGAAGAAACCCTGGGGTCACAGACATGTTTTGACAGGGTCTGGGTTATACAGGTGTACATACTTACCAATATTCAAATGATGGTATACATAAGATTAGTGTAATCCGTGATATAAAAGTTTCACAAATTTTTTTAACTTAAACAGTTTAATTTTGAATTTAATTTAATTTTAAATTAAACAGTTCTCCAAATTTGTTTACAAAAAAGTAAACAGATATTGAACTCTGGTTAATGATATACAATGCTGAAGTGTTTGGGAAGGTACCGATGCTGATGATGAAGTGTTTGAAAGGTACCGATGTGTGCAATTTGCTGTGAAAAACATTTAAAAAACCAAGATGGACTGATGGATGGGTAGAGGGATGGATAGAAGAATAAATAGGTGATGGATAAAGTAAATATAATAAAATGTTAATGGTAGAACTATGTAGGTGGATTACAGGTGTTAATTGTCAACTTTCTGTTGCAATTTTTCATGATAAAGTGTTGGAGAAAAAAACACCACTGATAAGCAGATTTGTCCTACCACAGAAAACATACTTTCCAACTACAATAATCATATCTTTGTGGTTTAGATGCAACATTAGATAAAACCAGCAAATAGCAAAGAAGTTACAGGCCTGCAAGAGGCTAATAAATAGATTTAAAAAATTCAACTCCATTAGGGATCAAAGATAGGCCCATTAAATAATGAGATACTATTTTCAACTCTCGCCACATTTCAAAACGCTACTAAATGCTGTTGCAGGTGAATGGAGATTAGTGGCTAGGTTTTGGGCCTATTTATTAAGGTTATGCCCACCAAATTCTGTCTGTCTCTGAGTCTCAGCTCCCATGCTTGCGACATGAGGTAGGGGACCTCAAACCACGTGGGGCTCAGGGTGAAAGAGATCAAAGGGATTGACAGATCCATCATACACATAGGCTTATGGCACAGGTTTCAAAGTGCAGTAGCTATTATTTGTGGTTATAATAGAATTATAGGTACTTTTAATTCTATCTACAATAGAATTATAGGTACTTTTAATTTTCTTCTAAATGCTTTTTCTTTACTAAATTTTCTACAGTGAGCACAAATTATCTTTGTAGTCTAGAAAAACAATGTCAAATTATTTTACTAGCCAAATGCCAATGGTTCGTAATTGTGTCCTTGGATTTCTGTCTCAGCAGTAGACAGCTGGTCTGTGGCTTCCCACTGTACCACTGTGTGTTTCCAAGCCTCAGTTTCCTTGTCTGTATCGTAGGGGTTGGGTAAATCATCTCCAAGATCCCATGTAACTGTGACAGCCTGGGATTCTATGACCACATGATAGTCCTTCCTGCGGATGACTAAACCAATCTCAGCTCAACGTGAGAACTCTCACGTCAACACTTTCCTAATTCAAACTTTGAAAAATATGGGGGGAAAACCACAAGTGTAAGGCCACATTCCCCATGAGAATAAGAGCTAAGTCGAGCCAAGGGCCATTTGAGAAAGCTCCAAACTCTATGCAATTCACGGGAGAAGATGCTGGAACGCAGCTCCCTCTGCTGTAGCCGATGGGCAGTCAGCCCCAGGTCCCCCGCAGAAAGACACCACCCAGAACCCATACCAGGGGTCATCACCCCTCCTTCTATGGAAACCCATCTAGTTCATTCAGAATGCCATCATGTTTCAGAGCCCACTAAAAAGTTAACAGCCCCCCCACCCCGAGGAACCTCTGCTGTTTGGGAAGAGGTGGGACAGTGACCAGAGAGACAGCCTGGCATTTCCAATTAACAGCAAGTGCAACCAGCCCTTACTGATTATCAGCAGCGATCTGTAGCCACTTGGGTCTCCCAGCTGCTCACAAGCAACAGCTCCCCCTGGCCCCCCGGCTGGCAAGGAGAAGGCTTGGGAGGGGCGAGAGAAAGGTGGGCAAAGGTGAAAGCTCGCATGGGAATAAACAGTGCAGAATGTGAAATACTGGGGGCAGTGAGATACTCCCTGTTCTGCCCGGCCCAAGCAGGCAAAGAGGAGCAGAAGGGCCAGCTCTCCCCCAGAAAGAGCCACTAGGATCATGGTGGGGAACAAGTGGGTAAGACACGGCCATGGAGAAAAAGGCAACTAACTCCAGGGCTGAGAACACCAGGCAGGCTACACATCCAACGTCGGTCATGGGCAGGAGCTCGGGCGACTGGTGGGCACCAGCCAGTGGCTCCGCATCAGAAGCCGGCCCAGGCCTGGATGCAGAGGGGCCCTTGGGAAAGCTCAAAGGTGGATTCAGCACAGGCAAGCAACACTTCTAAACTCTGTCTACTTCCAACTAGATGACTCCAGGGGACGGGGGCACGGGGGCCATCACAGGCATGTGACCCAAGCAGTCACACAGGGCCAAAGGACCCCACGCTTGGTTTAATACTCAGCTGTCTCTGTCTTGAAACCCTTAATAATGTTTGAACCAGGGGCCCCACAAGTTATGCAGTGGATCCTGCTAGGGAACGACAGTTCCAGGGACCACTTCTCTGAACCCCCCGCCCCCCCCCCCACCAGGCAAAGTGGAGTGGTGCCAGCATCCCAAGAAGTCCTGTCTGGCTTGAGTTCCAGCCATGTCTGACATAAACCAGTTCCATTCAGAATGCTTCCCTTTGGGTTTCCACACAAGGGTAGGAGAACACGGGCCATGGAAGGGTAACCACAAATAATGACCAAACTGGCGGGAAAAATTCCTCCTTTTGGGTGAGTCAAATGCAACGTAAACACTAACAAGGCACAGTTTTAAGCCTGCTCCAAAAACCCTCTCAGGATGATGGAAGCCTGATGCAGGGGAGATGGCCACACCCAGCCCTGAGAGCATCGCGGACAGAATACTTCTCGATGGGTGCCACAGGGAAGCAGTCACACCCTTTGCCTCAGCAATCACACTCTTGGGAATTTGTCCTCGAAAGAAACGCCAGAGAAAAATTTTACGTGCCAAAGATGCTCAGGCAGCAGTTTGGCTCTGACAATCTGGGAAGAACCAAAATGTCTAACAGAAGGAAAAGGCATTCCACCGCCATTTAACGGATATATATTAAGCCTGTGATAATGTGGGAAAGTGCTTATTATGTACAGTTAAGTGACAATGGTAAAAAAAAAGTTGTGTTTTTTTTTTTTTTGTATTTCAATGATATAAAAAGGATGATCACATAAAGGAAAAATACTAACTAAAAATACAGACCTAAAAACAGTGACACGAGGGGTAATGGAGCTATGGAAACACCATGGTCTGGAACATCTGGAATTGTAGCCTTGACAGTAAGTAATCCTTAAAAGTAATGCATGTATACAGGGCAGAAGATTGGCCCAGATAAACCTGAGTTTGGCCAAGGACAAAACGTGTGTGTGTGTGTGTGTGTGTGTGTGTGTGTGTGTGTGTGTGTGTGTTGGCGGGAGTTGAGGAGTGGGTTTGGGGAGCAGCTGCCAAATGATGAATGAGCTCAGAGTCATGGTCCAGGGGCCACACCCCCTACAAACTGCTCTGCTGCGGATGTAAAAATATCCTGGGAGGAGGGATGTACCCGGGGGCTTGGTCAGCTGTCAGTTCTGGACTCTCAGGAAAAACATTTGTCCTCTCACCAGCTCCCAACTACTGTCACAAGGACACTGGACATGCCAGGTCTCAGAGGACGCCCAAGGGCACTGCCCAGGTGGGGTTCAGTTTCCCGAGTCTGTGGCCTCCTTCTGCCTCACCACACTGCCCAGCTTACTATTTTTGAGCAGCTACTATTTTTGAAGATGTGCGTCAGGCGTCATTATTCAACACATACGTCAGAGGGAAGCAAAACATAAAAGGAAATTTATCTTTGGCAGCCTGAAGCCCATCATTTCATCTTTATTCATATTGTTTGTCGATTTGATCAGATGCTGCTGCTGGTCTGAGCTGACTGGCGCTTTGCAGGAAAACCAGGTGTCAGGGGAAGGACTCATGTCCACAGAAGGTGGTGCTACGTGCTGTATGACATTCCCTGAGGAAGTCAGAGGAAGAAGTACGTAGAACAAGCCTCTTAGTCCTGGGCAGGAGGGGCCTTGGGGCTCCAGCCTGACTTTATACGGCCAGACTCAGGCTGGCCCTTTCTTCACAGTTGCTCAGAAGGCCCTCTCTCCATTTTGCTGGCTGCCCTGGGGCCTCCCCACCCAGCTTCCGAGGGCCCCTCTCGGTCCTGCTCAGACTTGGGCCTGTGCCAGGCCCCTTGCAGGGTCACTTCTCTTGGCTTGGCCCCTGGGCAGCCCTTTCTTTCTTTGCCTGGAGATAATGGAGGTCACTGTGTCATCCTCAGGACCCACCAAACATTGTTCCTGATAAATGTTTATATTAACAGGGCTGTTGCATACTGTTAAGCAGGTTGCACACTGCCCAACCCTAGGGGGCACCTTTTGCAACAGACTCTGTAGATTTGTGTTTATTATAACACGTGTCCAGCAAATGGAAGAAAAGAATATTGCTCTGACCAAGTCAGTCTGTTACAACAGTTTCAGGGTAAGTGGAAGTAAAGGGTCTTGAGGAAGGAGTGCCCTTTTCTAAAGACAGGCACTATGTGGGCCCACTGCAGCCCTGCACACCAACCTGTGACAAGTGAACCAGCTCCCTACAGAGCGCACTACATTCTCCAGGTTCCTCGGGGCCACCAGTGGCAACAGAACCTTGGCTGAGGCAGCTCAGGGCCCGTCACAGCCTCGTTACCCCCACACCGCCAATACCCTCCTCACTGGCACGCTGCTGCTTGAGAGAACAGCCCTACGTTCGTGACTGGCTCCTATTCTCTGCTGCCTCTGAGGCAGAGGTCATTCCTGGTCATGACCCCCTTTCCTCTCTGAGCACTCACTCGCCACCCAGGAGCTCAGTGGGTGCAGACACAAGCCTGTTTGCCTAGGCGAGCTTCCACACTGTTAATCCAAAGCACTGGGGAGGCCTTCTCTGCCGACTTTTCCCTCACCTCCTACCCTCTTCCTGCCTTTAGCTCTCCATTCTTCCTACTGTCGGCCTGCCCCCAACACACAGTGACACCCACATCCATGTATGTGTGCGTTTCTCCTTGGCGCCTCCGGCATGCTGCTCCCTCAACCTGGGACAAACCTTGCACGTAGCCCACCCAACCCACCCCGTTAGGTACCTGCTCACAGAGGGCCCTCTGAGCTGGACTCCCTGCCTACCTCTCTGCCCCCTGGCAGCACCTTTCCTCAAGAGCTCATGGACTCTTGCGCACCTCAGACTGTGTGTACATGGTCAAATCTTCTCTCCAAGGCATGACCAGAACCTCCTGGCTCTGAGTTTGGCCAGCCAGGGCCATGCCCCATCATCTGTTGCTTCCCAGGTGAAGCACTGGCATGGGGGATTAGAAGGATGCTGTCCAGGCTCTAGCCCTTCTGGGTTCCTGTCACCTGGCTGTGGACACTGTGTGCCCCATACCGCTGCTGGGACAATTCTTAGCACAGAGTGAATGCCCAGATTTTCTACTAAACAGGAAACACAAATTCTTCTGTCTTCTTTTACCATTTACTGCTCTTCATTCTGACTCAAAAGCATCGAAACATTTGAAACTTCCTCCTGGCATTTAGTCTCTTTCAACAAGAAATCCTCCCCCCGCCCCCCGAATCACCATACTTGCTATTTCCCCAGGTTCCGCCCCAGAAATCGAGCCCTCAGCCCCACTCCCTGTGGCCTCCACTCAGGCCAGACCCCTTGAGAGTCCAGCAGGTTCTCGGTCTATGGCGTTCCCTGCCCCTTGACCCTCCATTCCACCATCATGTGATGACTGATGGCAGAGTGAACAGGCTCTGGTCCCACTTCTGCCTGTGTGAGCTTGGGAAAGTCCCCTTTCCCCCCTTACCCTCAGTTTCCCCATCTGTAGAAGGACATGGCTAATAATCCTTTTACTTGCTACTACTGATAAAGCTCCCTCACGTGTGCCAAGGGCTTCCCATGTCCCCTCTTATTTCATGCTCCATGGCAGCCTCATTCCATCAGATGAGGAGGATGGAGTGGTCTCTCCTGCATCACCCTTGGGTTTCATCTGGCCCCAAAGTCTGGACGTGATCCAGGTACAAGATCCCACAGTTGCCTCGGAAGGCTGGCTCACTGAAAATGCCTTTCTCAGCCTCTGTGAAAACTGTAGCAGTAAACATTGCTCCCCCAGTGGGTATCTATTTGTAAAATAATGTGCATGCATACAAGTAGCCATACTCACAGTGGGAGAGATCCGAGGAGTAATAATAATAATGAGCAGCTACCATGTACCAGGAAGGGGTTGCGGGGTGGCTCTCCATATATATTACTGCCATCTGGTGCTGTTACCACCCCCATTCTACAGGTGAGCAGACAGAGGCTCCGCCGGTGACATGTCTATAAGAGAATAACCTGCTTCCATGCCTCACACCAAGTAACAGTGACCTCTCATGATGCCAGATATCCTTCCCCTTCCTGGGTGCAGGAAGGACATAAATGAGGTAGGTGCTACCCTAAAGCCGTAAGACATATACATACCACCACCAGAATGGGCAGAGCTCATGCCCCTTCCTGCCCACCTGTCCTTTCTGATCCATCCTACCAATGGGGCCCACTCCCACCTCACCTGTTATGAGGCCCTGGTGCCTCTCAAACCTAACTGAGCACCCACCTGTCCCCATCCTCTACCTGCCCACTCATCCTTATTCTCCAACCCAACTGGGTGTCACCTCCTCCAGGAAGCTCTCCATGATGCCCCAGTTTCACCTAAAAGCCTCCCCTCCCCCACATCTCTGAGCTTCCCCAGTTATTCCAGGGGAGCCATAACAATAGTGGTACCAGAAAGTGGGAGGCAGGACAGGCTCTGCCCACTGCTCCAGTCCTGAGTCTGGAGAGTCTCGGTGAACCAGGAGAAACCCCAGAGGAAAAACAGGAGGCTAAGGAACCCAGCTGGAAGGGAAAACACCAGCCAAGCGCGTACATTGCCACATGGCCTCAGATGGCCCTCCCCTCCATTCACGTTGGTTATCGAACAGCAATTATACAAAAGTGCTGAGTGCTGGGGATGGCGGGAGGGGCACAGCACAGACACAGGTGCGGCCCAGCCTCCTCCTTTAGGAGCTTACAGCCTCAGAGGAGGGAGAACTTGCATTCAAACAACTCGGGGCTACTGCAAAAGGGAGCCTCAGGAGAGGTCTGAGGGGAGGGGCACCTCCGCCCTTGGGAGGTAAAGTGGGAAGCTTCAGAAGGCACTGGAATGGGCACTGGGCCAGCGAGGATGAATACTATTAAAATGTGAGGGATGGGCAAGGGCCGTTCAGCTCAGTGGGCAGAGCACAGTGAGGCTGTCCAGGGCTGTGACGCCAGGCCCAGTGAGGTGGCAGGTGCACACACGTGGAAAGTGATTAGAACGGAGAGCCAGGCCCTCCCTTTAAAACTTCGGCCTTCCTCCCAAGGAGCCCAGCGGATGCCAAAAGCCGGGAACGCAATAGCACTCACCTTGGCAAGCCACCCTCCAAAGGACCCTAGCTGTGACTTTTTGAAGGACGCTACACCCTATGGCAAGTCTCAGCTGACGTTCTGTCCTGTGACGCTTCTTCTCTGAGAATGGTACCTGTCCTAGGCCTCAAAGACGCAAAAACCTTATCAAAACAACAGGCCCTGAGAACCTTCAAGCCCCTGGCACTCACATCCCTGAGCCCCCTCCTGTTTCCCTGATACATCAGCCCGTCTTTGCCGAGCGCAGTTCAGCAGTCTACACGGCAAAAAGTGTGGCCACTCAGAAGTGGAGGCTGGCTGGTGGGCTCGCGGGGGCTCTCTGAGGTCCCAAATGAGAAAGGGGAGACCTTAGCAGTGTCTGCTAAGTCTATCTATTTTCTGCAACTTCAGAGCTTTACATTCTGACCAGAAAAGATGCAGAAGTCCTACACAAATCTGTGCACGCACATGCATGTATACACACAAAGGCAACTGAGAGAGCTGCCAAGGGCTGGATTCCGAACTTACAAGAGACCCTAAAGGGGCACTTCCCCATTTGTGGTGCCTGGCTCTGTGGGAAGCACAATGAGAGACAGAAATAAATAGATAGATTGATTAATTAGTAGGCATACGTCTGGATACACATGTTACCTCATTTCAACCTCCCAGCCAGGTACATAGGCTTCATGCCAACTTTTAGATGAGGAAATTGAGACTCAGAAAGGCTAAGTAAGAACTAGCTGACGGTTAGGCAAGTGGTGAAGGAGCCATCTGAACGTGCCATTGCCCGCTGTCACTAGACTCCTTCCCACGTGCCCAGGTCCAAGAGCAGGGTGGAGCCCTTCTCAACCCACCCCTCCCCTCATTTACAGAGGTGGGGGCAACTGAGGCCCACAGAGGGGTGGGGACTTGCCCCTGGTCACACAGCCCAGCAGCAGAGTCAGGACAAGAACCCAGGTCCCCCGACAACCCAGCTACACTAGGGGACCTCCAGAGTAACAGCCCGTGGGATGAATCTCCATAAGCCCTGATTGTCCTGCCACTGAAATGGTCACTGGCTGGACCCCAGTCCCTAGTCCCCCATGGCAGGCTGTAAGCCCAGCTCCCCTTCCACCTGCACAAAGAAGGGCTCAGGGATATGAGGCACCTTCACTGGGACCTTGTTCTAAGGGGAAATTTGTCTGGAGTGACCTCTCATTTCAGTACCGTTCTGGAAAGAGGAGGCCAGGCTCACCCTGTTTGATGTTGGGGATGAGTGCCTCAGACCCATGCCTGCCACACCCCCAATACGGGGAGGCTCCCACCCCTCAAAGCTGATAGCTAGTTAGGCTTCCCGAAGCCCCCATCTCTGCCTCTCTCATTCCCCTCTCTTTAGGCAGCAAGGTTCATAGGCGTTGCCCTGACTGAGTTTTAAAAAGGTTTGGGGCCAATATTCAAAAACTGAGCGATTTCCAGTTTCTCCCGGAAATTCCTCCATTTTGGCCTTTCAAGGCCCACCTTCGCACAAGGCACCCAAGAGACACACTCTAGTTTGTCGCTGGGGCTTCTGACACTGAGGCTGAATCCTTGCTACTACTGACCTTTGCGCTGGCTCTGGGGCCTCTTCCTGCCAGCACAGCAAGCTCTGCTCCAAGCCCTGTTGGAAGCACCATGCCAGACACACCACTTCCTGAAGCCCTCATCCCCAGACCCACCACTCAGAGTGGGACAGTGACACGTGGGGTAGGAAAGAAGTCTGGCAATCAACTGGTTACTCTGTCCCCACTCTTGAGGTGCGGCTGCTTTGGTCACACGTGAGCTTCCAGACAAAGGTGAGCTTTCCCCCAACTGGAAAGCAAGTGGATACCAGGCCCAATGCTCCCTGGTAGCAGAAAATCTTTCTAGAGAATGGCAACCAAGAAAATCATCAGGCAGGCCAATAGAAGAAAAACAATTTAACGTCTAACTGATGCATACTTGCTTTTCTTTTCCTTTTTTTTTTTCTAACTCCAAAATTCACCCTCAGAATAAACCCACCCAAACTGGTAAGAGGAACATCACTTACACCTTGCATAAAGAACATAACTGCATTAGAAATGATACTATATCCAACATGAAAACTGAAAATTAAGACCAATCGTCTAAAACCAGAAGACATACTTTGAACAAAATTCACTTGCAAGTTTCTTTAAAGGATTCTTAAGATAGAGCCATATTATCAGTTCCCCATGAAAGACATTTCAAATGTTTATAATCACAAACACCCTAAGACTTCAGATGTTTTCAGGAGAATTTGCATGGTCAAACCTGACTCCAGGGCTGAGGCTTGGAGTCTGCAATTTCAAAGATGCCTGCCCTGGGCCCGGGCCTTACGAAACCGTTAGTATGACCGGTCAGTAGGCAAAGTTAATTACAAGGTTTATTACAGATCAGAGGGCATTAATTTCTAAAAGGAGCTGTTTCAAATAAATTAATTAGTGGTAAGTGAAATTAACTGCCTCTATGTCTTTTAGGTCTACAGGGTCAAAGAATCCCAATATTTTCCCCAGTTTCAAATTATAATAGAAACACCGATTAAGGTCAACACAGCAAGTTTCACTCATGCAAAATCTCCAGTAATGAAGGTTTCAAGCCATCAGGAATTGCAAGCAGGGGCTTAATGAGTTTGCTTTAACCATAAAACAGCTAAGGGTTTCCACTCAGTGCTGACAAAGGGCTCTTAGGCAATCGTGCCTGCACACGGTGGGGTGGGGGTGGGGGGGCAGAACCACCATTCAGGATTGTTCAAACCCTGGTGGCCACTTACAGTGACCCTCCTGATCTGTCGCAGCTTGCTCAAAGGGTAAAGGGGCGGGGGTTAGGTCATGCACTGGGCACACCGGACACCTCGGTGGCCCCCAGCACGAAGCCCTTGTGGGAAAAGCAACAATTCTGCCCAGGCTCCAGGGCCTGCGGGCCCCAAGCAGACACTGGGGAAGGAAGGGTAGGTGGGTGGATTAAACACGGACCGCCGCTTCCCCCTTCTTGCCAGAAAGCTCTGGATTATATTTCGGCTCCTTTTTTGCAGAGGTTAATCAGATGTACAGGTCTCTCGCCGCAGCCCCCTCTCCAAAATGCCCCGCGAATCCGGAGCGCACGCCGGAGATGTACCGGGACAGGGGTTTCCCTGAGGTTCCCCGCGCCGCGAGGGAGTGACATCAGAGGCTCGCGTGGATTGATCATGCAGCAAGCCCGGCGCCGGGCGTGCGTGCGTGGGGACCCGGGCCTCCGGGCAGAAGGCTGGCAGCACTAACCCTTCTTAAATTTATTCAGGCAGCGGGAGCTGCAGAAGGAGCGCACGGAGGCCGTCTCCCAGCAGCCGCGTCCCTTCATCCCCGCGGCTGGGCGGCCTCCGAGCAGCCGGGCGCTACATGGCGCCGGGCCCGGGGACTCGCACAGACGCACGCACAGCTAGCTCGGCGGGCCGCCCGGCGGAGGCGGCGGGCGCTCGCGGGTCCTGGCGCCGCGTTACCACAATGCACCACTGCCGCCCGCCCGCCCGCCACCCAGTGCACGAGCCGGTTAACCCCGTCGGCGCCGCGGGAGCTGAGAGGAGCACGAGCCGCACCGCGGCAGCCCCCTCTTCCTCCCCCGAGGGCGCAGCCTCCGCCCGCGTGTAGCCTGCTCTCCCGTGCGACCCCCGGGGCACTCGGGACCTCGGTGTCAGGCGGGCTCCCTATTTGAATGTCACATTCGAACGCGAAAATCCGAGCGAAAGTGCTGCTGCCCCTCTGCAGCAGCAGGTTTGGAGTTGCTGTATTTCAAAGGGAAAGTTGCCTTTGAGAGCCGAGGGGCAGGCGGTAAATAGAGATGGCTGGGTCCCTGACGGTGACTTCAGGAAATCCGGGTCACCTCTGATTCTGCTGCGGTGGCTGGTGCACCTGTGTCCAGCCACCTGCAGCTACCTGTCCACTGTCCCTCAGGAAGGCAACAGGCGGGGCCCCAGGGAAGCGGCCTCCCTTGGCGCTGCTGCCACAGAGCTGCAGGCATCTGGGGACAAATGTCAGTCTCTGCCCAGACCTCTCTGAACACAACTCGCCTGCCCAGCTGCTCCTTGCGATGTCTGATGGACATCACAAGCCCAATTGGCCAAATCTGAGCTCCTGATGTGCCCTCGCCCTTCCCCTAGTCCTCTCCACCTCAGCTAGCAGAAGTGCCATCCTCCTACTTGCTCCTGACAGAAACCTTGCAGGCATCCTTGACCCTTTGGTTCCTAAGCCCGACCTCCAGTTGGTCAGCACATCCTGACAGCTCTATCCTTAGAATACATCCAGGATCCCTTCCCTTCTCCCTCGCCCACCCCATCGCTGCTACCTGGGTCTAACACAGTGTCACCTCGCTGGACTGGTCCAGAGCCTCCTGCTTCCACCCTGCCCCCCACCCACAGTCTATACTCAATACAACAGCTCCAGAGACTCTGTTCCATTGCATGTCAGACTCTGTCACTCTTCTCCTTTGCCGTCTCCAAGGCCCCATAAGCAAGCCTACCCTGTTCCCCTCCCTCCCTCTGCTCCAGCCACACTGACATCTTGGCTTCAACACAGTTGCTGCAATGTAGTCCAAGCTGGGGCCGGCCCTGCTTACTGGTCTCAGCCCCCTCCTTACGCTGCGCTGTTTATGTCTTTCCCACTGGACTACAGACTCTGAGCTCTGAGACTGGGTTTTAGCCATTGCTCCATCCCCAACAAAGCAACCCCCCACCCCTCCTCACCCCCCCACCCAGCAACACCACAGCCTCACAGGAGGCTCAGTCAACAGAATTCATCAAATGTAATTTACCGAAACCAAATCAATCAATTTTCACCAATTTGAAGGTTTTCATATATACAACCAAGTGCCTGTGATAACATGTAATAGACCCAGAGAAGGTGTTGCTGGGTCGATACTTCCCTTCGGGGCCTTTGAAGCAACTGAGTAGCCCTTCCACCTAGAGAATTAATCCTTGTGTTCGACTCATTGTCCCAGGGCATATAAGGCTTTTTAGCGACCCTGGGCCTTGTTTTTTGTTTTGTTTTTTTGTTTATTTTTGGCTATAAAATGAAAACCATAATGATGATGGGAATGGCTACCAGTGATGGAGTGCTGACTGAGTGCCAAGCACTGGGCTGTGAGATTAAATGAGGAAATACCCGTATGCTGGTCCCTTAACAGCAAACTGCTCCCTGGGCTCCCATGAAGAAAAATGAGGTGAGACTGGAGCAATATACTCAATGCTTTGGGAAATGTTCAGAAACATAGAGACAAGTTTTACAGGACTTGCATGTGCAAGAATAAATCCAACCCAGCATATTTAACGAGATACTCTGAGTATCATGGAATCTGGAAACTGGAAGAATCTTTCGAATGCACAGCCTTGCCGAGGAAAGGGAGGGCAGAGGAGCTGAGTGCCTCCTGCTGTCCTCACAGCAAGGGAACACTGGAATCGCTGATCCTGCGTCCTTTGTCTACCCACCCTCACCTAGAGCCAGGCCTGCCTGACAGCTGTGTAATAGAGAAGATAGGGAACACCACACAGCTGGGAGGAAACTAAAATAGTAAAGAAAAATATGAAAGAAGATAATGCAGTCCTACTGAGGCAAACATACATGCTATTTCTCCTTTCTGTGTAATCATGTTAAGCTATGAGTCACATCAAACAATGATCAGATTCTGCTCACATGAAATACTTAAAAATCTACAACCTAGTTTAACAGGCACCCAGAAGGTTGCCATTTTGTTCTTAGAGAAGAAAATATATTAGCTGGAAAGTCATAGTTGACCCAGCAGCGAGAAAGCCAAGAGACCGAGCGTATGATGACCAGTGGGTAATTCCAACCATTCTGCTGGCTGCCCTGACCCCTGGACAACTTTCCCTCCCTTCAACATGCAGGTCAGTCTGAACCCCAGCCCCTCTCCCGCCGCCATTCATGCATCAAGGGTGATTTCCGAACAGCTCCCCAACACTCTAACTGTGACCTTTTAAAACCAAATGCACTAACTCTGTGAACTTCCTGAGGTCCACATACCCTAAATACCCTCTTCTGGCAACCCCGGAGGCAGCTGCAACCTTCTTTCTAAGCTATCTCTGACCCCACATCAAGACCAGCTAATTTAGTCACTTCAAAATCTTTGGTTTCCTCTCATGTCTGTGGTGAAGGCTTCCCTTGTCAGGTCCCACCTGGGAGCTGCTGCTGCAATAGCCTCTCTAGAAACCGGCCTCCCCACTTCCACTTGCTGCCAGAACACTGTTACTCAGACTCTGTTTCCAATATCTCCCCTCCTTTGCTCAATAATATGGCACACATACTCCACTAAGATTCATATCATACATATCTGTATGTGTGTTGGAAGGTGGGTGGTGGGTGTATCTGTTGTCCATCCCAGTTCTGGAGGCAACAGAGAAACAAGCCCTGGAAACTTGTGTAAGGCCTGGGGGCCAGGGTGGGGCGGGGGGCACGTGACAGTGTACTAGAAGAACCACAAGCATGTCCATACACTGCAGCCCAGTGTGAACAGTGGGAAAGGAGCACAAGGTTCTGTGTCCAATGTCGTTTGTTGCAAACACCTAAAAGCAACCTAAGAGTCTAACAGTAGGCGAATCTTTATTTCATCAACTTCACAGAATATCACAGAGCCATTCAGACTTATGTAGATGATGGCTCTCTAGAAATAAGAAACTGTGCTTAAAAGCAAAACGCGGAGAGGAAAAAGGCAAATCATGCAATACAGTTATAATTGTGTGAAAACTATGCATTTGAAAATGTTAAAATACTAGGATCAGAGGCAAATTTCCTTGAGTCTGGCTCCCGGAATGCCCTGGGCTTCTTTCTTTCCCAGGACCTAGTGTGCTTTGCTGTAGGTTCTATTTACATGTCTATCTCCCACGCCAGACTGGGAACTCAATGAGGGCAGAGACTGCGGTCTTTTCTCACTATTCTCAGCCTCCAGTGTGGCCCAGCACCTGGTAGGCACTCATTGAATGAATAAATGTGGGAATAAACAGATCAATAAATTGATCAATGAATCGATTGATGAAAACAACTTAACCCCTCATCAGAAGCCCTATTTGGCCCAGCCTACACACGCACACCGCTTCCTTGCCTTCCTAAGCTTTCCATCACTGTCCCCCTCCTGACCCTTTTTGTGCACAACGCCACGCAGCCCCTTCCCCTCTGAACCAGTGCCCTTGACTAGACCACACAGAGGTGAGCACTGGCTGGGGAGTCCCGCAGGGCCAAGCTCTGATGGTGGTTTCCTGACCTGAGTTGGCCACAGCTCTCCATCACTGTGGGAATTAGTGACCTTTGGTACCCCCTCTGAGCCTCAGGCTCATCACTAATGAGGGGTTTGGGTCCACAGAAGAGAGGCGTCAACCTTTTCCATGTTGTCTAATGAATCAAGTTCTCCAAGTGTCTGTCTAGCATACGAGTTTCTTTCGAGGATTTCTTGAGAATGAAGCCCTTTAAAACAGCATTGTTCTAAAAATAGCCATGCAGAGATGCAGAAAGCTATCATCATTAATAAATGATTCTGCACTGAAGCCAAAGAATTAATTTGAGAGCAATTTATGATAATGTGCTGCTAGGCAATTAAAATAAACTTCTGAGGGGGTTTGGAATGGAGGAGGACGCACCATTCACATCAGTCTGAAAAAAAAAGGCAAAAATGAGACAGATTTCATTAGGGGTGGTGCCCTAGGCCTGACTCTGCCCATATGTGCCCTCAGCTGTTAGGGGCAGTTGGAGAGGTGGAAGCCATGTCTCTGAGAGCTGAGCCTGTGGGCTTTCCCCTGGAGGGAGCCAGGAGCTGCACTGCATCCCTGTACGTGCTTTGGGAAGGGGTGGCTTGTCTGAGGACCGGGTTGCCTAGAATACCCTGCAAAGAATAGAGGTCAGGTCCCATCAGGCAGCTCTGAGGACGCTGGTATTTTCTCAGTCTTTCTGTTTCCAGAAGTGGCTGGCCCAGCTGGCCCCATTGAATGGCTTAGATCTGTTGTTGACCAAAAGGCCTTTTGCTTGTTGAAGTCTAAATATTACTTTCACCAACAAATCCCTCAAGAACAAAGAGCTGGGATTCCCAAGGGATTACGATCCATTTGTCCAGTCTTCAAGTATTCCCGCTTTTTTTTTTAAAGAAAGTGACAACAACAAAAATTGGAAACACAAATATATTGCAGAATATTCCTCCATGTTTTTTGGTTATTAAAGAAGCACAAATGAAAGCTGCCTTGAGGTAGGTCCCCTTTTAAGTATGTTAAAATGGTCAACAATGTATTCATACTTAATGCCAGTGAGAGAACAGTGAAGCACGCATGTTCACTCCTCGTTGGTGGCATGGAGTATCGGTATGCTCACTCCATAAAGAGATATTATCGCCCATCAAGGTACCCCAGCGCCGTTGCTGTTAACTCAGAAACCCGACTCTGGGAATTTTCTCTCAGAAAATAATTCAAGAGAAGCAAAAACTTTTCAGTGCGAAGACATTCATTGCACCATTATCTATAAGAATAGCACAAATAGGAAACTCAAATGCTCAACAATTGGAGAATGAGTCAAAACAATAGAGTACATTGAGCCAGCGGACCATTATGCAACCATTAAAATCATCATTATAAAGACAGGGAAAGGCTAAGCTGGACTGTGGGGTGAAAAAGGCAGAGCATGAAGTGCCATGTTTAATATGATGCCAAAGATGTGAAACGCAAGTATCTGCAGAGGGGGGAAGGGAAGGTAACGTGCAAAAGTCAAAAACAGTTTGTCAAGGTGTGGGATTATTGGGGAAGTTTCCTGTATTCCAAACCTCTTTATGTTACTGTGCAGTCTTGCCCACAACGCCAACAACTGAACAAGGTACATTCAATCCACCGAATTATTGTCTGAAACCCTTTCCCAAGGGGACAAAGGAGGTGCAGAAAAGTCAGCTGGAAGTAGGTGTCTTGCTCAAGGGACGTGAGTTACAAGGCCTCAGGATGGCGGGGACACAGGCAGGTGACCAGTGAGCAGGAAGTCAGGGCAGTGGAACCAAAACAGTCTTAACATTAGTCGAGCTGCCTGCGGAGGCCTGGGCTTAGGGGTCACATCTCTGATGGGCCTAAGTTTGGATCTGCGACCTAATCCCTGGGTGACTTGAAGCAAGTGCAGGAGCCTCTCTGAGCCGCCCTTCCCTGATTCGCATCCAGACACGGTGCCGTCTCCCTCTTACGGGCTGCACTACGGCCCCAAAATTCGTATGTTGAAGTCCAAACCTGCATACCTCAGAATGTGAATGTATTTGGAGATGCGGCCTTTTCAGAGGTGATTAAGGTAAAATGAGCTCATATAAGTGGGCCCTAATCCAATATGACTGGAGTCCTTATAAGAAGAGGAGATTAGGGCACAGATTGAGGAGACAGTGAGAAGGCGGCCGTCAACACAACACGGAGAGAGGCCTCAGGAGAATCCAAAGCTGCTGATACCTTGATCTTGGACTTCTAGCCTCCAGAAGTGTGAGAAAATATATTTCGGTGGTTAAGACCACCCAGTCCGTGGTATTTTGTATAGCAGCTTAAGCAAAGTAATACACTTCCCTTTGCAGAGCCATGATATAACATCCCCCGCACAGGCATGCACTCAAAAAACACCTGGGAAAAGTGAACCATGTCAGAGACAGGGCACTGAAGACCCGGAAAGCACTGTCCCGGACAAGATCTGAGCTGGAACAATGGATCTCAATGTCCATCAATGAATCCATGTAACCGTGAAGTTCAGAATGGCTATGAGGCTTTGTCAAAGCTTCTCCCGTGATTCCCGTGGTAGTTGGGGTGAGGTTGAGTAGGATGGACTGATATATCTGGCAACATTGAAGTTCAGTGAAGTTAGGGGGTTTTGTTCAAAGTCAAAGAGCAAGCACAAGACAGAGAAAGGTCAAGAACACAGTATTTTACGCCTCCAAACTCCATTTTTCCCCACTACTCAAAAACAAACCCCTGACTGATAGATTTTACAACATAAATGTGTAGAAACTCCATACCACCACAGCCACCATAAATAGAATCAAAAGATAAGCAACAAAGGGAAAATACTTGCAAAATATATAACTCACAAAGGAGCAATAACCATAACTTAGAATGAGCTCCTACAAATCAAAATAAAAAATACAAATATCTAAACAGTCAAATGGCAATGGGTATAAATATATGAGTCACAAAATGCATGATTGGTCAATAAACAGAGAGAAGTATACTCAGTCTCATTGGCAACAAGAGAAATGCAAAACAGAGCAAGGACATGCCTTTCCATTCACCCATCAGAGTTAACAAAGAGCAAAAAGGATGATGGGAATTCTTTTGACAATTCTTTTGACAAAAAGAATTCTGTTGACAATCCACACTGTTGGGAAGTATAAATTTATGCGTCCTTTTTAGCTGACAATTTGATAGTGCCTGTTGATATTTATCATGGGCATGGCCTTGTAACCTAGCAATTCCACACCTAGGAATCTACGCTGTGGGAAAACTACACACATGCTCAAAGATGCATATTGAAGAAGCTTCACTAGAGCACTGTCTGAAATACTAAAAAAATACAAAGAACCTAACTGTCCATCAATAGGGAAACGATGAAATGAATGATGATACACTACAAAAGTCTATGTAGTAGTTATTTTTAAAATGAGAGGGGTCTATTTGTACTGACATGTAAAGATCTCCAAAAACTACATTGACAAGGGGAAGAGCGAGCTGCTTATCAATATGTACGATTAGACCTCATTTATATATGTGTGTGTGTGCATGGGGGTGTGTACTTACATGGCTTTGTAAATGCGTGGGGAGAGATCTGGGAAAGTACCGCTGTTGACAAATGGGTGTGTGTATCTCTTGGGAGGGGAGTGAATGGAGGGAGGTGATGAAAGATGACTACATTTTATGTTATATATTTTAGAGTCATTTAAATGTTTTACAATCTTCTGTTTCTTAACTAAAGTAATCTCTCAACAAATCACAATTGGAAAGAAAGTGCCAGAATCAACCCCTGCTGACGTTGAAACCTCTGAGACCCTACAAAAGACTCTCTAATGGTAGAAGGTCAGGCATGAAGGGAGGTGCATACTGGGTGAGTTTGGGGGCAGGAGGGCCCAGAAGTCACATCAGAGAAGCCACCACATCAGTGCACACAGACCAACCTGGCAGGCAGCAATCAGAGAGGGGCTGGATCATTTGGCGCACCCGTGGCACAATCCCCATGAGGCAGAGGAGCAGAGCCGTCCATGGTGACGGGCCCTGCAAAGAATGGATACAGCTGCAACCACGTGTGGGGGGCAGGAGGCTCAGGCCCCTGTCATCCGGCCAAGCTGCAGCCTCACCCCACCCTCAGCCACCAGGCTGCTGGCAGATGCTCGCGGCCATGGACACCAGTGATGTTGAGAGTAAGGCTGTGGCACAGGGATGAGGCCCAGGAGAGGCCACTATGCGGGTGTCCAGTCATCCACCTGCGTTCACCTCACCAGGCCTGCTCTGGGCTGCATGGTCCCGAGAGGCATCCGGAGAGGTGCCAGAGAAGGAGAGGGGATGTTGTAGGCAAGTGTAGACGAAGACAGGGAAGGCAAGAAGTTACAGATGTGCTGCTGCTCACAAGAGCCATCCCTGAACGCACAAGCCCGGTCTGATGCCCTCCTTCGGGCCTTTACTACGTAGGCCTGAGTCACACCAACTGCCCCTCTTTGAAGCCCCCTACTTCCCGGTCCTGTTGCCACACAACCATTGTCTTCCAACATCCTCTGTCCTCACTGCCATGCCATGCTGGGCTCATGGGGATGGCCTCCACACCCACGGCTCATTGTCCTGTCTCCCTCCTGGTGTTTCCCCATCTGTGCCATCAATATAGTCCTCTTCTCCAAGCTCCAGATCTCCACGGCCACCTGGATGTCCCCCACACTGAGCGCAACTGAGCCCAGCATCGCCCCTCTGCTCCCTCATGGCAACCTTTCCTTCTCGACAATTCTGCCTTCAGGCACCAGGCTGGAGACCTGAGGGTCAGCTCCTGTGGTTTCTCCCTCTCCTTGGGCCCCTGCATGCAATGAGTCCCTAAGTCCTGATGACATTAAGTTCGAAATAGTTTGCAAATCCATACCCTCTTTTCCACCTGGGGACGAACCATCCCCTGGCTCATTTCAAAGGTCTTAGCTTTTACTTTTATCCCTTCTGGTCCATCCTTCATGCCACCATAGGACAATTTACTGAAACCACCATCTGCTCCCTGTTATTTCCTTTCCATGGTTCCCTGATACCCACAGCAGCAAGTTCAAGTTCAAACTCCTTGGCAAACCACAGGCTACCAAGAGCTGAGCCTGTGGGCCTCAGTAACTGCCCACTCCCTATTCTTCATCTCCACCCGCTGCTCCTCCCTCCCATGCCCTTTCTCACCTGGCCTGGGATCCTATCTTTCTTTCCCTTGGCTGGCTCCTGTCCTTTCTGGACACTGGGGTATGGACCTTCCCTCCCCAGGGGAGCCTTACTTGACAGCTACCACCTCAGAGAGGGGATAGAAGGCTACTCGGAGGAGGGACCTTCCTCAGAGGTCTCATCAAAGCCTAGCACATCCGTTGTTACATTCATTACACTGATTCGTAAGGATCTTGTCCATCTCCCTGCAAGTGGTCAGCACGTCGAGGGCCAGGACTGGGTCGTAGCCATGGTATTAGTTTCCTAGGGCTGCCACAAACTGGGTGGCTTCAAACAACAGAAGTTTATTCTCTCACAATTCTGGAGGCTAGAAGTTCACAGTCGAGGTGTTGGTAGGGGCGTGTTCCCCGCAAAGGCTGTAGAAGAGGATCCTTTCTTGATTCTTCCAGCTTCTGGTGGCCCCAGGTGCTCTCTGGCTTGTGGCAGCATAACTCTAATCCCTGCTTCCATCTTCCCATGGCCTTCCCCTGTATATCTACGTCTTCACATGACCTTCTCCTCTGTGTGTGTGTCTGAGCGCCCGCTTCTTATAAGAACACCAGTTGTTTTGTATTAGGGACCACGCTCTCGACCTCATCTTAACTTGATCACATCTGCAAAGACCCTATTTCCAAATAAAGGTACATTCACAGGTATGGGTGTTAGGACTGCAACATATCTTTTGGGGAGACACAATAGGACCCACAGCACTCACTGGCATTACTGATACCCAGCACTGAACCTGACCTGCAGCAAGGCAAGGCTCAGCTGAGCCCTGTGAATGAATGACTGAGCCAGTGTGCTCTGGGTCCAGGTGGTGTGTGGGGGGCGGGGGGCATCCGAGGAGGAAGTCAGTTTGGAGGAAGCAGTTCTGCAGCTGGGTCTGGAGGATGTGGGAGAGGGAAGGGTCATGTCCGGGCGGTAGGAGGACCACTACATGGGACAGGAGGAAGAGCCAGTCTGCATGAGGCCTTGCCTCTGTGTTTTGCAGTGCAGGGAGCTGGGCCAGCCTGCAGAAAGGCTTTCCAGGCCGGGCTGAGGCATCTGCCCTCAGGCTGGAGGGCAGGGGGCCAGGGAAGGTTGTCAGGAGAGCAATGACCAACGCAGAACCAGTGCTCCTGAAAGAAGATTCTGCCTGAGACATACAAGGGCAAGTCTAAAAGGGGCCCACCAGAGGTCAAAGGATATTGCAAAAAGTCAGCTGATCATGAGGAACTGAACCAGGGCTATGGCAGCACGGCCTGAGGGGAAGGACCGAATCCAGAGAAAATGAAGTAGGAAAATAGACAGGGCATGACCTCATGGGGCAAGGAAAGGAAGGAGCTGAGGCCCACAGGGACTGGGCTTCTAGGCGAGAAACAGAGGATGGGGGCCAGGGAGGCAGCCTGGGGAGAGCAGCACGCCTACGGGAGTGACGATAGGGTTAGTTAGCCTCGTGAAGTGCCGTTCAATTAAAAACCCAAGCTCCTGGGGACACTCATTAAGTAACCACCGAGGTGGAGCATGTGTACCAAGCAGCTATACGAGATCCACACGGTTCATAAATAATTCAAGTTTATGGGCAAGAAGCATGTCTTTTTATATCTATGTCTAGTTCCAAGCTGTTAGCAAAGGCATTTTTGGAGAAAGGTCTCAAACGGAGGGAACTAAAAACTCAACTAAATAACCTTTAAATGACCTCATCACCCCAGGAAATGGAAATCAATGCAGTCTGCAAATGCAACCCTGTGCTAGCAGAGGCTAAATGGAGCTGTTTCCCCAGCAGGGGAGCCAGGGGCAGAGGGCGCTGCAGACCTCGGAGGCATCTGGGATTGGACTTAGGGGAAGCCCTTTTTGGATAGCGCCTCAAGCAACACCTCAGGCTCCTCAGAGAGGCACTTCTGGAGCAGTCCAATAGGAGGGGCTCTTGCCGGGGGGCACAGAATAAAGACCCCCCCCCCACACCACCACCATGGAGGAATCATTCCCTCGCTGGGCCTCAGGCTGTTCTTATCCTGAGAGGTAAGCCTCGTTCATTTGCAAGGGCCCTTCCACCTTCCAGCTCTGCTTACAGCTCTGCTGCTGTCCCTGTGGCCGGATCACAGGTCCCATCCCTGGGTAAGGATGGGATGATCTGACAGGCCTGGAAGGGAGGGTGCTGTCACCGCAGTGTGAGGATGGGGCATGACATTGGAAGCCTGCTGCTTTCTATGCCATCGGCTCATCTGTGAGGCTCTCTCTCCTCGTGCTAGAGAGGCAGCTGGCGCAGTCTGACCTTGGGCACCTGTGATCTAAACCCCTCTGAGCCTCAGTTTCCTCATTTGTGCCACAGGGATGGTAATGGTTCTTATCTCACAGGGGTGTAGTGAGGACTGAGTTACCAAGGGAAAGCCTGGCCTGAAGTAAGCTCCCACCCAGTGTTAGCTGCTGTGACCACGGGCATGTGGGCAATAAACAGAAATCACACATTGTTGGAGGAAAACCCAGTATCAGAAAGAGAATCTCAGGAGGGACAGTGGCAGCCTCTCCCTGCAACGGGACCTCTGCTGCCACAAATCCTTTCCTGGAAGGGGTTTCTCTGAACAGAGGCCCCTCATGGTCTTTGGCATTTAGGCTCCATTCCTTCTGGAGGAAACAGTCCCCTTGTCCTTTTGCCCAAGCACCACTGCTGACCAGCCAAGGTCCCTGGATGACAACAGACCCAAGAACAGTCCCCACCTTGGGAATAACACTTCCAGCAGGACCAGGCTACCCCAAAGCAAACTACTGAGTCCTCTCACGGCCCTGATGGCTTGAGTATAAACATGACTGTGCAAGGATTTTTGTCTTAACACGTTTGTATTCCTCTAAACACCATTACTGATAAGACTACAGCAAGAGGTATTAAGGAGAACACTGGGCAACTACAATTCTGTGCTTAATTTGTATAGCAGGCAAATGTTACTTTTTCTATGTTACGAACGACAAAACTGAGGCCCTGAGAGACTAAGACAGTTACTAAGAGGAAAATGGGAATTTGAACCCAGGTCTTTCAATCTACAAATCTGAGCCTCTTTTCACTCCTTTACACAACACAGCTGTTGCCACCTTCCCTAACACTATTCTACCAACAACCCAAGATCAATTGTTTTCATCAAAATAAAATTTGTTCTCTTGCTCAATATTTATACTGTATCTTTATTTTCTGACTTGGCCTTGGGAAATCCAGTCAGAAAGGTTCTGTTCATATTTTTCATGCACATTTTATAATTGTGCATAGATGAAGGCTTGCACGTGAGGCAACCCAGTGCAGGATGTCTTAACAGAGACTGTGAGATGGATCACTCAGTCAACCCTCAAATGTTATCTTCCTCAGTTACACAGGAGAACTTGATCCCATCTTAATTATTGAGGAGGCTTGAAGTTGCTCAGACAATAATAAAAGTAGGTAGCCTGATTGCATCACAAATGTGGAGCATGCTAAACACACACACACACACACACACACACACACACATACACACACGGTGCTGAAAAATGTATATGCATTTTAAGAAAAAACTGTGTTAAAATTGTAATACTCAATATATGCTGGTAACAAAAGATGAATGCAAGTCATGTGCACACTTTTTTTGGCACCCCTGGTATGTGCCAAAAAAATCACCATGCGTGTGTGTGTGTGTGTGTGTGTGTCCATCCTAACTTGATCTAGTTATAAACTTTTGAGCTGTAAGTGTATTTCCACAAACAACATGCAAAGCTCAAATGCACTGTTTCCCAAGACAAAAGTCATGGCCTGCTGCTTAGCTGGCCTGCCATTACACACTTTGGACTTCACATTTTAATGAAACAAGTCAGTAGGGATGCCAAAGTACAGTTATGAGTCAGTCATCCTTCCAGACAACTACCCTCTAAAGAGATTTATTCATCTGGCCAAAACACAAAGTGTTTACATGGTAGGTAAAGACTTATCTCCCCAAAACAAAATGCTTTTCTCGATCACAATAAAACTGGTCAAGAATCATATAAATCGAGTATATCCGATGTAGAGTTATTATACTTTCCCCTTATGACCTTTCATCTCTACAGAACACTGGCCTGAGACAAATGGCACCTGGGTACCGAGTGGTCTGCTTTAGGCAAGTACTGCTAGCACATTCTTGGCATGCATTTCCATCAGCACTGCAGCACCATTGCAGCTCACACTGACCCTAAACCCAGCACATTAGCTCACACATCTTTTCCATCTCTCTTTCGTTTCATCGGCACTGTCAGGCCGATGAGCTAAGGAAGCTGCCCATCAAAGTCATTCCTGACGCACACAGCTTAGGCTAGACAGGCAGAAAATACAGACCCCAATCCTCCGGCATGAGCCAGTCAAGATTCAGCAGCTTCATTTACATCCATCAGGTTAGAACAGGCACCTCACATAGCTTGGAATCTAGCCCAACTATACCTCTCCAGGGCTCTGGAGGGTGGTCTCTCCACCTCCACCCCCCTTGCTTGCAACCCCTCACCTCCCAACACACCAAAAGTCCTTTGTCGAGGAAGGAAAGCCCCCCAACAGCCTGCCCATCAGGTTCTAGGAGTCAAGAGGTCTAGCTGTCTGACCTTGCCAGGTGATGGAGATGGGAATCGAATGCTGGTGGGATCGAAGACAGAGGTTACTCATCAAGTTTAAACACATCTCCCCCTTTAGCAGATGGCTCAAGGCAAGGGGGAAGCTTTAAGGACCTAGGAAGCCCAAGGTTCCTCAGGCTGGGTAGTTGCCTAGCGTGACCCCAAACTGCTTACTCAGAGGCACAAGCTGGCTGGAGAAGGGCTTTTCCTGTGACAGGCACTACCGGAGTTTAAAATCCCCTTTGCGTGCTAGGAAAACACACACACACACACACTTGCAGGGAATGCCTTCCCACTATCCACTCAAGAGCTCCTCTACCTAAGTCCAGCTCACTTACAACAGCCAAGTGCACTAAAGTGACCCTTGCTCCTGAAGCCATGGTCATGGCAGCTCAGGTACCAAAGGAGACTGGAGGAAGGCAGGGAAAATGCTCTACCACTGGCTTGCAGCCCCAGTGAAGGCTCAAGCCTGCCTTCCCTGCTAAAAGATGGCTGGTCTCTGTCTGGGCTGAATTCCAATGGCTGGGCTGCCTGGGGCCAGCCCCCTGTACAGAGAAGGGAAAGTACTGCCCCTGTGACACCAGTCCAGGCAAAGAGCTATTCCCAGGGCCATGCAGCGGGCTGCAACTCGGGTGGGGAGGAGGCTCTGCTGTGTGACTGTCCTTAGACTTCTGGCTAAGACCTGCCCTCTGTCCCAGGATTGGGGAAGTACCACGGCAAAGATCTGAGCCCTCAGCCCTGTCGGGTGCTCGGGACGAGGACTGGAAGAAATGTACAACAGGGAAGGACAATTTAAAAGCCCAAGAGATCCCATTCCCAGGACCGGTCTGCCCCAACTCACCCCAGGGACAGGCTCCCGGGAATGGAAGTGGGTCCGGCCGTGAGGCCGCGGGGACGCTTGCAGCTGCCGCCGCCGCCGCCTGCCCGCCGTCGCGCTCTCAGTCCATCTCGGTGCCGCGCCGGCTGCCACTGCCGCGCCGAGCCCGGGAGAAGAAGGGCGGTCCCCGGGTTGGGTGCACGCCGCCCCGCGGCCCGGGGCCCGCCTCCCCGCCGCGGCCGCCCCTTCAGCACCGCGGACAGCGGCCAGCCCGCGCGCTCGGAGCGCAGCCCAGCCGAGAGGAGCCGTGCGCCCCGCTCCGCCGCTGGTCCGTCAGCCCGAGCGTGGCAGCGGTGCCGCGCGCCGCGTCCTCATTCCTGCAGCCTCCTCCCCACCCACCCAAGGAGGCCTCCTCCGCCCCCCAGGACCCCGCTCCAAGAGCAAAGCGTGCCGCGAGCGGCCACTTGCCAGTCCCCGGAGGGCAAGACGCGCCTCCTGCAGCCCGGTCCCGAGCAGGGATCAGAGCACTCTTCCCGCCCAGAGCGCTAGACAAAGACGCCCTATCCGTGGCGGGACGCCGGCGGGCAGCCGACAGCACAGCTCAGCCTCTTAAAATGCGTGACCACGGCCCGGAACCCGACCCGGCACTAAGGGCGCTATCGCGGCCCAATCGAGGCCAAAGAGGGTTGGCCCTTCGCCTGGGCCCTGGGCGGGAGGGGCCCTTGGGTGGCCTTTGGCCCAAGCCCTCATTTCTCCACTGTCCTATGCCCTGGGGTTGCAAGCAGTTAACCAGTTAAGAGTCTGTCTCAGGAGCTAGGGGGAGGAAGGCCGTTGGGGTCCCATCCCCACCTGAAATTCAATTCCCTCCCCCACATCCTTAGTGACAGAGTGCCAATCAACTAACAGATGGGACTACTGGAGCCTGGTGACATCATGCAGAACCACTTCCATGTTTTTCCTTTCTGTTCAAATCCCTCCCACTTCTCCTCGCTTCCAGTCAGGAAAGTCCAGGCTGAGAAGGGGTCTGGCTCTGACTTTGCTTCTGCCACAGACCAGAAACGTGACATGGGCTACTCTCACCTCTGCCTTCAGTGAGCTTCAATTTCTCCCCTGGGAGGAGGGGCTGGGCTGGGCTGGGGCCCCCTCTGGTTCCACGTCTGAGACAACTCAGCCTATCCATCAGGTGAGAGGGGAGACCACAGGCTGGCGGATCACCCCAGGCCCTGGCCACTTCATGGCCTCCTTTAGACCTTGCTGAAGTCCAAGATGAGGAGACCCTCCCCTTCACTGGACCAACTGGCAACTCCTGCCTAATTCTTTTTAAAGCAACCATAACTTGAATGACTCACTCATTCAAATCCAAAGACATCTTCACTTTTACCATTTGGTTGAGTCCCCAGTTGAAAGGGGGAAGACCAAATGGAATGAGTCCAAGTTGAGGTTACTAAATGCTGCCCAAGTAGGCAAGAGGGACTCTGCTCAAACATTCATGGATCATGGCTGCTACACAGAGTGCAGAGCTGAAATATCCAGGAAGGGCGCAGTGGGAACAGGAGTGGGCATTAGCAATTCAGGAAACGTGGCAGGCCGGGGACAGAGGCTCCTTCAGTTTTTACACCAAGGAAAAAGAATCACAATCCACATGTGGTGCCTTAAAAAACAAACAAACCATTTCCTCTACAGTCTCTTAACTTAACATTTTTTCCTCCTTTGAAAATTACTTCCAAGAGGGTTGTTGTTTTTGGTTTTTGTTTGTTTTTTGTAGCATACCATCAAAATCCAAAGACAAGAAACAAGTCAGGAGCCAGGAACACCAGGTATGTGGGCTTCCTGCTGCAATGGTCCAAGGCAGCAGGTGGAAGAATGGGGTTCCCAATCACCTTCCAAACACCCAACATTTGCCAAGTGGTCACTTACAAGTAGGGTCTCAAGTCTTTCTTTGTGCATTTCCTCATTTGGAATAGAATTTCTTGAGGATTTGTGACAAAGGATTCCTTCCATTTAATTCCTTTAATTGTCTAACTTACGGGACATTCAGCAATCACCATGTCTGCATCCTCACCTTCCAGGAGACCAGTGAGGGACCCAGTGAAACCCATTTACACACACACACACACACACACACACACACACACTGCTAGCACAAAGTCCAGAATTTCAACTGATGTGATATGCCCACATTTAAGATCTCTAAAGACCCCAAAAGATTCAGGATTTGGAATTAACAGAAATAATCCAAGCCATATAGCAACACATAACTATTCAGTTATTTTCTAGGTTCTGGAAAAGCCTAAACACTGGAACACATTCCACTGATTCTCATCCACAAAGGCAGGAAGACACTTCTGTCCCAGGCCCTCTTCCTGTCTGCTGCCGGGCTCAGGCCTGGCTCTTTGACCTTACTACACACTGTAATCCTGGTGGGCAGACTATGAATGCCGACCTGCTGACGAGGAGTAAACCAGCCCCAACCTGCCTGGAATGTCACCTTTACTACCAATATTGCTGTGAAATCCCTATCAAACCCACCTTCTGCCCTCCAAGCCCAGATGCCACTTCTCTCCCTCTATTATGCCCTGAAAACACGAGCACGTCCCCTCCTCCTCCCTCACAACCAGGTGGCCCCAGGTTCCCCAGAGCTTCCTTAGCCCATTCTGTCCTTCTGATCTGTCTGGGGACCTGGCCCTGGCCCTCTTCCTCACTCCCTGGTCCACCATGGCAGCCTCCTCTCTGGGCCCCTGCCTCCCTCTGGCCACACGATTCTTCCTAAGAACCTGGTATAGCCTGTAACTTCCCCTGTTATGAACTTAAAATGCCATCACTCTGCTTGACCAAGTAAGGTTCAACTTCCAAGCCTAACCCTGTGGGTCCCAGGTAGATATCCCCTCTCGAACCATCTCCCAGGCTCCCCTAGTGACAGCTTTGACCTCTTGCCATGATGTCTCAAGTCTGCCTTGACTGTCCCTTGTCAACTCTGAGCCTCTGCTCCACTATCTGGAATGCAGGTTCCTCGCCCATCCCCCAGGAGTGCTATGAAGTGCTACAGTGGCCACTGCTGGGCCTGGGGCCATGGGGTGCTTGTAAAGAAGTTACCATCCTGGGGCAGGGCTCCTCACCTTGTCCTTTGCCTCCACCTCCATTTCCTTGAGCCCCCAGAACACTGCCCCAGTATCATGCACCAGACAATCATTCCAACCATCTACACTGCTACCTACTTGCTCCATGCCCAGGCAACCTTCCTCTCCACAGAGCCCACAAGAATACCTGTCTTCTGTTTTTGTGGGGGCCTGTCAATTCCCAGCAGAGTGTTCAAAGTACTATTGAGGGGTACGCAATAGTTCTTGAATGAGAAAACCCAGAACAGGTATACCAAGAATGGCGTAATTTTAAACCTGCTTTGGAATTTTATCTAATTCATCTTTTTTTTCCTCCTCACCCTCAGGCCACACCCTGCCAAGCTGACCTTGGGATGGCAGGCAGGGGAGAAAGAGGCTCTAGGCTGCCAGAGAACCCACAGAACAAGTGTGCCTTGCTAGTGGACGCTAAACACAAGGCTGAGAAGGTATTCTGCAGTATGTTATTAACATGGCTATATTCAGGTCCCTTCAAATAATTCTAAAAACCAAATGATAGGGCAAGTCAGAACCCACTGAACAGGGTAAGTGGCCTATTCTCACCATAGTAATGCCTCAGACACACAGCTGCTGCCAGGGACTGCTCCACAGCAGTGGTGAGGGGAGGAGTAAGCCACAAGTCATTTTCTGCCTAACAGAAAATGTATTTGCCACTTCCATCAAAGTAGTAACTGGCATAACTGCGCTAGGAACAAAGCAGACTAGCAACCAGTTTTTAAAAAGCAATAGACATAAAGTCAGACCAGGGATGTCACACACTAGCTATGAGATCTAGGACGAGTTGCCTTCTCACTTTGGGCCTCAGTTTCCTTATGTGTAATAAGGTGGTATTGGATTAATTCCTGCAGTCTTTTTTAGCTCTAAAAACCCAAAGGTTTTTCAGAAACAAGCCCTAGCACATACAGTCAAAAGTGTTTTGACAAGGGTGCCAAGACCATTCAGTGGAGAAAGGACAGTCTTTTCAACATCTAATGTTCGGAAAAATGGAGATCCACATGCGAAAGACTGAAGTTGGACCCTACCTTATACCATATACAAAAATTAACTCCAAATGGACCCAAGACCTAAATGTAAGACCTAACACAATTAAGCTCTTAGAGCAAAGCATGGGACAAAAGCTGCACAACATTGGATTTGGAGATGATTCCTTAGCTATGACACCAAAGGCATGGGCAGCAAAAGAAAAAAATACTTAATGAAAATTAAAAACCTTTGTGCATGAAAGGACACTCTCAGAATAAAAAGGCAGTCTTCAGATTGGGAGGAAATGTTTTCAAATCATGGATCTGATAAGGAATTAATAACCAGAATGTATCAACAACTCCACATGTATCTAAATGTACCTAAAACTCAACAACGCAAAACCTGATCTAAAAATGGGCAAAGGTCTTGAACGGACAGTTCTCCAAAGAAGGTATACAAATGGGCAATAAACACATGAAAAGATGTTCAACATCTTACTAATTAGAGAAATGCAAATCAAGACCATGGCAACTATTTAAAAAACAAAACATAAGTGTTGATGAGAATGTGGAGAAATTGGGACCCCTGTGCACTGCTGGTGGAAATATAAAATGGTGCAGCTGCTATGGAAAACAGTATGGCAGTTCCTCAAAAAAAATTAAAAGTAAAATTATCATGCAGTCAAGCAATTTCACTTCTGGGTATTAAAAGTAGAAAATACTACAGAAGAGAAATGTAAACTTTCAAAAATTCAGATGGCTGAAATGTCAAGAGCCAGTTAGAGGAGCCACTTAGCATATCTAGCATGTAAGCACCTACTGGCAAGAAGCTAACTTCAAAATAACTATGATTAATAAGTTAAAAAAAAAAGAAAAAATGACAAAATGGAACTATAGATGGAGCGTTCAACAGAACTGTAAATCTACAAAAATCGTCAAATGGACATTCTATTATATGATTTAAAAATACAATATCTGAAATTAAGAGTTCATTGAATAGGTTTCACAGAAGAATGGGTAAAGCAGAAAGCAGGATTGAACTCAAAGCGTGGTTATAAAACTATCCAGAGAGAAAAAAGATGGAAAAGACAGAACAGAGTATAAAAGATGTGTGGAAGATAGTCAAAAGGTCTAATATATGTTTAATTCGAGTCCAACAAGAGGGAAAGAAAAGAGAGAATAGATTAGGAAGCAGTCCTGGAGGAAATAATGGCTGAGAATTTCCCCAGAGCTGGTGCAAGACATTAGCTCACAGATTCAAAAAGCTCAGTGAGCCCCAAGAAGAAGAAATACAAAACAAACCTTATCTAGGCACATCACAGTCAGTCCTAACAATCAAATACAGAGAACAAAACTCTTAAAAGCAGGTGGAGGATTAAAAGGAAATATTATTTTAAAGGAGCGATAAGAATGGTTGTCTTTTCAATATAAAATATGAAAAGGAGACAATAGGATCTTTAAAGCTTAAAAAAGGGAGAAAAGGAAAGTGGGAAGGAAGGAAGGGAGGGAGGGAGGGAGAGAGGGAGGAAAAACTGCTAATTTAGAATTCTATACACACAGCAAAGATCCTTCAAAAATTAATGTGAAATAAAGATGTTTTCAGGCATAATTTTAAAAAGCAAAGAATTCACTGTGAGCAGATATGCATCACAAAAAATACTACAGAAGTTCTTTAGACCATTTTGGTCTCAGATAGAAGCAAAAAAAATGAAGAAAGCCATGAAGAACATCAAGACTTTTAAAAAAAAGTAGTTAAATATCAATAAATATTGTATAAAACAACAACAATTATAATGCTTTGTGGAATTTATTACATACATGAGTAAAAAATATAACAACAATAATGTGAAGAATGAAATTTAACTTGTGAGAATGAAATTTAACTTGTGAGGTTGTTAAATTGGGAAGTGGTAAAAGTACTAATTTAAAGTAGACTATAATATATCAAAGATTTATATTATAATCTCTTTTATTAAAAGAATCAAATGAGGTACAAATAAGAATGAAGAGAGGGGGAAATGAAGTCATTAAAAATACTTGATTAACAATAAAAAAAGAAAGAGAAGGAACATCCATGTTGTAGCATGTATGAGAATTTCCTTTTACAATTTTTATTTATTTACTTCTTATGGTTATTTTATTTTTTATAGTTTTTAATTATTATAGTTTTTTATAATATTGTAGTTAGTTATTATAGTTATTATTTTTATAGCTTTCATTATAAGTTTCAGGTGTATAAAACAACATAATCAGACATTTACACACTTCACAAAGTGATAACCCCAAGAAGTCTACTACCCATCCGACACCATACATAGCAATTACAATATATTCCTTTTGCTATACTTTACATCCCGTGAAAGGGGGAAACATACATATATACACACATATCAATTATAGTTGACATTCAATATTATTTTATATTAGTTTCAGGTGTACAGCACAATGTTGACGAATTTATATAATTAAGTGATATCCCCCCGATAAGTCTAGTACCCATCTGACATCACACAGTTTTTACATTATTGACTATATTCCCCATACTGTATTTCACATCCCTGTGACTATTTTGTGACTACCAATTTGTATTTCTGAATCTCTTCCCCTTTTTCACCCATCCCTCCATCCCCTCTCCCATCTAGCTACCATTAGTTTGTTCTCTGTATCTATGAGTCTATGTATTTCTGTTTTGTTTGTTCATTTATTCTGTTCTGCAGATTCCACATATAAGTGAGATCATGTGGTATTTGTCTTTCTCAGTCTGACTTATTTCACTTATTATAATATCACTTGTTGTTGCAAGTGATAAGGTTTCATTCATTTTTATGGCAGAGTAATACTCCACTGTATAAATGTACCACAATTTCTTTATCCAATTGCCTATTGATGTGCATTTTGGTTGTTTCCATGTCTTGACTATTGTGAATAGCACTGCAGCAAACATAAGGGTGCATATAGTTTTTCAAATTAGTGTTTTGGATTTCTTTGGATAAATACCCAGGAGTGAAATTGTTGGATCATATTGTAATTCTATTATTAACTTTTTGAGGAACCTCCATATTGTTTTCCACAGTGGCTGAAACAATTTACAATCCCACCAACAGTGCATGAGGGTTCCCTTTTCTCCACATCCTCGTCAACACGTTTGTTGATTTATTGATGATAGGCATTCTGACAAGAGTGAGGTGGTATCTCATTGTGGTTTTTATTTGCATTTCTCTGATGATTAGTGATGTTGAGCATCTTTTCATATGTCTATTGGCCGTCTGTATGTCCTCTTTGGAGAAATGTCTATTCAGGTCCTTTGCTTGTTTTAAATTCCTTGTTTGTTTTGTGTGTGTGTGTTGATTTGTATGGGTTCTTTATAAATTTTGGATATTAACCACTTATCAGATGTATCATTGGAAAATATCTTCTCCCTCCCGTTCAGCAGAATGTTTTTTGGTTTTGTTGATGGTTTCCTTTGCTGTGCAAAAACTTTTTAGTTTGATGCAGTCCCATTTGTTTATTTTTTCTTTTGTTTCCCTTGCCCGAGGAGACATATCAGTAAAAATATTACTAAAGGTAATGTCCGAGAGTTTACTTCCTATATTTTCTTCTAAGAGTTTTATGGTTTCAGGTCTTACATTTAAGTCTTTAATCCATTTTGAGTTTATTCTTGTATATGGCATAAAATGATCCAGTTTCATTTTTTTGCATGTATCTGTCCAGTTTTCCTAGCACCATTTATTGAATGGACTGTTGTCACCCCAATGTAAATTCTTCCTACCTTTGTTGTAGATTAAATGGCCATATAGGCATGGATTTATTTCTGGGCTCTCTATTCTATTCTATTGATCTGTGTGTCTGTTTTTATGCCAATACCATGTTGTTTGGATTACTATGGCCTTGTAGTATAATTTGATATCAGGTAGAGTAATACCTCCAGCTTTGTTCTTCTTTCTCAGGATTGCCATGGCTATTCGGGGTCTTTTATGGTTCCACATACACTTTAGGATTATTTGTTCTAGTTCTGTGAAAAATGCCATTGGTATTTTGATAGGGATTGCCTTGAATCTATAGATTGCTTTGGATAGTATGGATATTTTAACTATATTAATTCTTCCTATCCATGAGCATGGTATGTGTTTCCATTTATTTGTATCTTCTTTAATTTCCCTCTTCAAATTTCTCTCTTCAATGTCTTATAATTTTCTGAGTTCAGGTTTTTTACTTCCTTGGTTAAATTTATTCCTAAGTATTTTATTTGATGCAATTGTAAATGAGACTGTTTTCTTAATTTCTCTTTCTGATAGTTTGTTGTTGTATAAAAATGCAACCTATTTCTGAATATTAATTTTGTATCCTGCTACTTTACTGAATTCATTTATCAGTTCTGAAAGGTTTTGGTGGAATCTTTGGGGTTCTCTATATATAGTATCATGTCATCTGCAAATAATGACAGTTTTACTTCTTCTTTCCCATTTGGATGCCTTTTATTTCTTTTTCTTGTCTGATTGCTATGGCTAGGACTTCCACTACTATGTTGAATAAAAATGGTGAAAGTGGGCATCCTTGTCTTGTTCCTGATCTTAAGGAGAATGCTTCTAGCTTTTCCTCATTGAATATGATATTAGCTGAGGGTTTGTCATATATGGCCTTTATTCTGTTGAGATATGTTCCCTCTATTCCCACTTCGCTGAGAGTTTTTATCATAAATGGATGCTGGATTTTTTCAAATTCTTTTTCTGCATCTATTGATATGACCATATGATTTTTCATTTTGTTTATGTGGTGTATCACGTTAATTGATTTGCAAATATTAAACCAACCTTGCATACCAGGGATGAATCCCACTTGATCATAGTGTATGATCTTTTAAATGTATTGCTAAATTTGGTTTGCTGATATTTTGTTGAGCATTTTTGCATCTATGTTCATTAAATATCGGCTTCTAGTTTCCTTTTTTGTAATGTCTTTGTCTGGTTCTGGAATCATGGTAATGGTGGCCTCATAAAAGAAGTTTGGGAGCCTTCCCTTCTCTTAAATTTTGTGGACTAGTTTGAGAACAATAGGTGTTAATTCTTTTTTGAATGTTTGGTAAAACTCACCTGTGAAGCCATCTGGTCCAAGACTTTTGTTTGTTTGGAGCTTGTTGATTACTGATTTGATTTCATTGGTAGTAATTAGTCTGTTCAGATTTTCTGCTTTCTCTTGATTCATCCTTGGAAAAGTGTATGCTTCTAGGAATTTATCCATGTCTTCCAGATTGTCTAATTTGTTGGTGTATAGTTGCTCACAGCATTTTCTTAATTTTTTTTTTCATTTCTGTGGTCGGTTGTCATTTCTCCTTTTTCATTTCTGATTTTATTTATTTGGGTCCTCTCTCTTTTTTTCTTGACAAGGCTGGTTAAAAGTTTGTCAATTTTATATTTTCACAAAACCAGCTTTTGGTTTCATTGACCTTTTGTATTGCTATTTTAGTCTCTATTTTGTTTATTTCTGCTCTGATCTTTATTATTTCCTTCCTTGTACTCACTTTGGGCTTAATTTGCTGTTCTTTTTCCAGTTCTCTTAGGTGTAAAGTTAGACTGTTTATTTGAGATTTTTCTTGTTTCTTTAGATAGGTCCGCACTGCTATGAATTTCCCTCTTAGGACTGTGTCTCATAAATTTTGGGTCATTGTGTTTTCGTTTTTGTTTGTCTCAAAGTATCTTGATTTCTTCCTTGATCTCATTGTTGACCCATTCATTATTTAGTAGCATGTTATTTAGCCTCCATGTGTTTGTGTGTTTTTCAGTTTTTTTTCTTGTAATTGATTTCTAGTTTCATACCATTGTGGTCAGTGATGATGCTTGATATGATTTCAATCTCCTTAAATTTACCGGGACTAGTTTTGTGGCCTAACATGTGGTCTACCTTGGAAAATGTTCCAGGTGTACTTGAAAAGAATGTTTATTCTGCTGCTTTGGGGTGAAATACTCTAAAAATATCAATTAAATCCAACTGGTCTAGTGTGTCATTTAAGGCCAATGTTTCTGTTGAGACCACATTTTGGTGTGCTGCTTGTGGGGTTAACCAGGGAGTGCTGTGTAGCTGATTTTCTGTCTGGAAGATCTGTCCACTGGTGTCAGTGGAGTGTTAAAGTCCCCTAGTATGATTGTGTTACTGTTTATCTCTGCCTTTATATCAATAAATATTTATTTTATATATTTAGGTTCTCCTATGTTTGGTGCATAATGTTCTTTGTCTCTTATTTTAGTGTTCATTTTAAAGTCTATTTTGTCCAATATAAGTATTGTTACCCCAGCTTTTTTCTTATTTCCAATTGTGTGAAATATTGTTTTTCATCCCTTTACTTTCAGTCTATCTGTCTTTTGATCTGAGGTAGGTTTCTTGTAGGCAGCATATGCATGGATCTTGTTTTCTTACCTATTCAGCTACTCTATGTTTTTTGATTGGCATATTTAATCCATTCATATTTAAAGTGATTATTGATAGGTACATAGTTATTGCCATTTTATTATTCATATTTTTTATCTTCATTTGTCTGTTTGTTTTCTCCTTTCTTCTGTGTGAAGAAGTCCTTTTAACATTTCTTGTAATACTGGCTTGGTGGTAATGAATTTCTTTAGCTTTTTTTTTTTTTTTGTCTGAGAAGCACTTTATCTCCCTTTCAATTTTAAATGATCACCTTGCTGGGTAGAGCAGTCTTGGTTGTAGGCCCTTGTTTTTAATCACTTTGAATATTTCCTGCCACTATCTTCTGGCCTGCAAAGTTTCTGTTGAGAAATCAGCTGACAATCTTATGGGAGCTCCCTTGTAAGTAACCAGTCTTTCTCTCCTTATTTTAGGATTCTCTCTTTGTCTTTAACCTTTGTCATTTTAATTACAAAGTTTTGGTGTGGACCTGTTTGGGTTCGTCTTGTTTGGGATTCTCTTTGTCTCCTGGGCTTGTATGTCTATTTCCTTCACCAGGTTAGGGAAGTTTTCAGTCATTATTTCTTCAAACAGGTTCTCGATCCCTTCCTCCCTCTCTTCTTCTGGTACGCCTATGATGCGAATGTTGTTATGCTTGGTGTTGTCCCATAAGTCCCTTAAACCATATTCATTTTCTTTTTCTTTTTGTTGTTCTGATTGGGTGTATCTTGCTACCTTGTCTTCTAAATCACTAATTCAATCCTCTGCTTCATCTAATCTGCTGTTGATTCCTTCTAGTGTATTCTTCATTTCAGTTACTCTATTCTTTATTTCTGACCGGTTCTTTTTTATGGTTTCTATGTCTTTCTTTATGCTTACTATCTCTTTGTTTAAATTCTCATTAAATTCCTTAAGCATTCTTATAACCAGTGTTTTAAACTCTGTCTCTGGTAGGTTGGTTGCCTCCATTTCATTTAGTTCGTTTTCTGAAGGTTTCTCCTGTTCTTTTATTTGGAACATGTTTCTTTATTTCTTCGTTCTGGTTGTCTGTGTTTGCTTCTATGTATTATGTAGACCTCCTATGTCCTCAGTCTTTGCTGGGAGGCCATAGGTAGTATGTATTCTATGTGGTCCAATGGCACAATCTCCCTGATCTCCTGTGCATGTTCCAGGAGTGTCCCTTGAGTGTGTTTTCCTGTTGCTGTTGAGCCTTAATTGCTTTTGGTCTGTCAGTAGGTGGGATTGACTCCCAGGCTGACTGAGTGTGAGGATTGGCTATGCCCACAGTATATGAGCTGCTGTGTGGGAGGTGGCCCCTCAAAGGGGGATTCGCCTCTCCAGTTTCTTATGCCTGTTGAGACGACCCTTTGGGTGTGCCGCTTGTGGGGTTAACCAGGTAGTACTGTGTGGTCTGAAACTGGCCTCTGGGCATGGTGTTTCTTGGGACAGTCACCCATGCAGGCCAATTTCAGCCTTGCCTGTGACTGGCTTGCGGCTACCTGATAGGAACTACAAAGCCATATGTGGTTGGCTGCTGCTGCTGTGCTGGACCTGGAGGCATGTCAGGGAGGCCAGCTGCCATCAGTACTGGGCCTGGAGCAGCTTAGCAAAAGGCCCAGGGCCCCTAGGCCTACTGCCACCTTCTACCTGCCTATAAGGCTCAGCTGTTGAAAGAGCCTCTTTAGGTGGCAGGGTGCCTTTGGTGATGCAGCACTAGCTGGACAGAGTGGGGTGTCAGGGAGTCACGAGGCATGGCTGGTGGTTTTTACAAAGTTAATACAAATTCAGTTCTTGTGCCAGTGCCTGGCCTGTGACCACTTCACAAAATGCCCTGAGAATATTGCAGCCAACCACTGCTCACCTCAGGCTCACAGATCCCCAAGAATTGCCTAAGAGAGACTGTGGCACAAGTTATGGCTCACTGCCCACCATCAAAAGTTCTACGGGCAGCTGTGGGCTGTCTGCCCACAGCTGTAAAAGGCTCCCTAAGGCTTGTGGGGTGGGGCCTGTCATGTAGGTGCCAAGAGTGACCCCGGCAATGCACTTCCGTTTAGCAGGGCAGAGTTCCAGGGAGGTATGGGGTGTGGGCTTGGTTTTGACAAAGGTAATGCAGTTTCTGTTCTTGCGTGGCTGCGGGGCCTGTGACCATTTCACAAAAAAGCCCTGAGAACACTGGCCAGCCACTGCTCACCTTAGGCCTGCAGGTCCCCAAAAGCCATCCAAGATATGCTACAGCACAGATTGTGGCTCACTATCCACTACCAAAAGTTTTCCAGGCCTCTGTGGGCCATCTGCTGCTGTAAAAGGTTTCCACAGCTTGTGGGGCAGGGCCGGCCACTCAATCACAGAGTGTCCTGGGCAATGCAGTACTAGTTGTGCAGGGCAGGGACCCAGGACATCACCAAGGGGTGCACACGCATGGATTTTACCAGACTAATGCAGTCTCAGATTTTTCCCTTTGGGGGAGGGTTCAACATAGAAAAGATGGCACCCTCCTAAAGGCTACATGAGAGACAGGCTTCATACTGGAGCAATAGCTGCTGTCCCTCCAGCCCTCGGCCTGCAGCCACACAACTCAGTTTTTTTCCTCATATGTCTCTGGCACCTCTCAAGTTGCTGCCCCTTCACTAGAGAACAGGTGTTTGCAAGTGAGTGAATCTGTGTGTGGGGACTTTAAGAGGGTGTCTGGGTTTCCAGCCACTTTCAGTCTCACTGGGATGGGCAGACAGAGTCCTCACTGATTTTTACTGCCAGATGTTGTGGGAACTCCTCTTCCTGGCAGAGGACTTCTGTGCTGGGGTGTCCAGTGTGGGGCTGGGAACTGTGCCTCTTCCAGGGGGGCCTTCACCCTGGAGATGTCCCTCAGCTGTTCAACCAGTATCTGTGCATTTGGGGTCAGCCCGTTTCACATCTCCAACCCTCCTACCAGTCTTGATGTGGCCTCTTCTTTATAGCCTTAGTTTTAGGGGTTCTGTTCAGCTAGTCTTCGGATTATTCTTGAGGTTGATTGTTCTATAATTTATTTTATTTATTTATTTTTTAATAATTATTGCTTGTTTTAATTTATATTATATTTACATATTAAGGGCCCATACCCTTTAAAAAATGTGTAGTAAAATACACATAACATAAAAGTTACCATTCTAGCCATTTTAAAATGTAACGTTCAGGGCGTTAAGGTCATTCGGATTGTTGTGCAACCATCACCATGACCATCTCAGCCCTTCTTCGTCTTTCCCATTAAACACTAACTCCCAATTCCCTCCTTCCCCCTGCTCCCAGAAACCACTATTCCACTTTCTGTCACTAAGCATCTGACAACTCTAGGAACCTCATATAAGTGCAAGCATACAGTAGTGATCCTTTTGTGTCAGGCTTATTTCACTTAGCATGATCTCTTCAATGTTCATCCATATGGTAGCATGGGTCAGAATTTCCTTCCTTTTTAAGGGGCTCATGCTGTTTATAGCAGCTAAAACAACTAAGCTTAGTAAAAATGTTTAGTTAAAATTGAAGTGGTTTCCTCAAGTGAATGGCGATGGTCAGCTGAGTATTGGCTGGACAATCTGCTGCTGTGAAGGACAATGCTGACCCTGCCATGGCAGGGCAGCCCTCATGCCCGCTCCACTCTTATAGAGGTGCTCTCTCTTCTCGGGTCCTCCCCTGCAGGGCTCCACTAACCTCCAGCCTAGCAATGCCCCCTCCTTTGTTACTTTCCACCCCCACACACACACACACAGGTTGTCCATCTGAAATGTTCAGTCTAGTCCTGTTACTCTGTTCTTCTTTCATTTCTAATCTGTTTTTTTTTCATTTCCTCAATTATTATTTAATCTTTTTTTTTACTTTTTTTAAATTAGTTTCAGGTGCACAAGACAAAGTAATACTTAGACGTTTATCATTTATATCCCTCACACTGTGTGAACCCCCTTCCCCTCATCCACTATCCCTCTGACATCACACAGAGCCATTACACTTCCATATAATTTATTTTGAATTTTGGTGTGATCCTGGGATGCAGGAGTCATACTGTTTACCTAATCTGCCATCTTGGACCAAATTCAGAATTTCCTTTCTTTTTAAGGCTGAATAATATTCCATTGTACTCATCCACCACATTTTGTTTATCCATTCATCTGTCGGTAGACACTTGGGTTGCTTCCACCTTCTGGCTATCATGAATAAATACTTCTAGGAATAGTGGTGTACAACCTAAATCACATTTTAAATCAATCTTTTAGCTGAATATAACCTTTGTCACTCTTACATTCAGTTTTCAGGCAATGTGGTAGGCAGAATGGAGCAGAGAACTTGAACTCAAATAGATCTGGGTTCAAAGCCAGGCTCGGTCACTTACTAGCCCAGTGACTGAGGGTGAGTTACTTGGAGGATTACACATAAAGCATGTAAAATTGCCAAGCACACAGCAGTGATTATTACTATTACTCTCATGAGCTCAGAGCACCTCCCTGATGTCAGGAGGGCTGGAGAGGGACAGAGACTCTAGGCCCTCAAAGTGCCAGTACAGAAGATACCTGAGGCTTGTGCTTTTCTCATTGTTCCCCTTCTTCCCAACAGAAAACAAGACAACCCAAAACTTACAAGAGCTGCCAATCAACTTTTATCTATATAAAACATGTTGTCAACCAATGATAATTGGCCAAAGAGTATTTTACATTTTGCTTGAAAATATTGTTTCTATTCATCTGACTTTAACTGCCAAGTGCTGGTGGCAAACCCAGATTATGAATGATTCATGCATAGATACAATGACTAATTAAACTCAAAAAAGACTATTCATTAAGAAATATAAATGCAAACTTTTTACCCATGGGCTTGCAAAGAGATGTCTGCAGGAAGCATTTGCAGGAAGATTTATAACCTCATTTTCTTCAGTAAACAATAGTGTAGATGGTTGATGAAAAAAATATTTACATTCATAAACTATTTCTTATCATGCAAACCATGGTGGTTAAAGCTTCTGTACGTGGTTTCTGAATACTTCGTTTTTTGCTGTTTTGATAAATGCTTATGGATTTTTAAATTATGGGCCCTCTGATTCTATTGCTGTATTTTAGTGATATTTAACTATTTACCTATTGATTTGGGGAAAAGATTGGTGGCTAGCTGGGTTCTTAAACTATTTACTGCAAAGGCTTTTGAAACAGCCACTGGCTTGGACCCAACCCTGGGAAGATAACTGTGACTGTCTCGGTCTTGATACTCTATACTAGCTAAGGTACTCTGCCATTCTATAATTCATTTTTCTCTATCCACAAAGTGGAACTAATCAAGATTGACAAAGTATTTCACAAGACTGGCACAGATACGGTAAAGAGACAGGATGATCATATCTAGAATCCCTCAATAGATGTAAGCTCTTGCAAATTGAAAAAGGGCAGTGTTTGAAACAGGGATCCCATTGACCTTGACTGTCAAAGTCCTTCCAAACAATGGAACTTAAAAACCAATTAAAAAGATCCCATTCCCCTTGGTTTGAGGGCAGCCATGTGATACAATGAGGCAAGCATAGAGATAATGGAAGAAACATCCTTTAACTGATTTGAAATTGTTGATCCAAGCGCTTATCATCTTGAAATGGTCCTTAAGCACATTTGCCAGTGGATTCTCAGCAAATTACCACATCTCAAACAACAAAAAAATTTAACTTATAAAGCATTCCACATACCCACACCCCACCCCTCTATAAATATAATTGCTACATCCGGGTGGGGTTGTTTTTTACATTTTTCTTAGGGTCTTAGAGTCTTTCTGAAATATTGCCTGAAAGCTGTGGGTATCCAGGTTATGAGAGCAAACAGCAGTAGAAAATCTCTCTCTCTCTCTCTCTCTCTCTCTCTCTCGCTCTCTCTCTCTCTCTCGTCTTCAAATCCAGTCCCCAAACTAAGATCACCTTGAATTCTCAACAGTAATACTGAGCCTCTTGCTTTGTCCCTTTTCTGTCATGGATCACATGTGTGGAAACTAGACAAGCAGCCAAAACCACTACAAAATGGGTGATGCAGTTTTAAGTTGTCAGATCTTTTCTATCCCCCCCCCCCAAAAAAAAAAGGGATCAACAGCAATGCCATATGTTTTCATGGGGTGGCATATCCAAAGTCTTGAGGGTGAAACTTGAGAAGACACTGAGACGAAGCCCCACATGCCATCCAGCCAACCACTATCTCCAAGGAACCCATCCTAATGGGCCATTGCAACAAAACTACATGTCTGCCAACCCGAGGAGCCCATGTCCTCCTCCTGCAGCCCAGTCACCTTACAGACTAGAGAGAGAGTCACTCAACCTTTCTGATGACAGACATTGTCACATGTATAAAGAGGTGCACAAGAAACAGCACGTGTTCTCACTGAGATTCACATTGCTCCTATCCCCAAATAACATGGTACAAAATAAAATGAAGCTGCACTCTAAAATGGGAACAGAGTTTCCACACTGGAGGAGGAGGCAAAGCTGTTACAGAGAAAGAGATCTCAAGAGCAGAAACTGTTCTTAGGAAAATTGCACTCTGCCTGTGCTCTTGAGGCGAGAACTAAAGTCTGTCCACCTCTGGTCATTGGTGCTGCCTTCTGGAAAGGTTGCACCCCAACCATCTCCATTCAAACCATTTGTCTTTCCTTAGGGTCCTCCAGCAGACTTGGGAGCCTAAGCAAATGCTTACTGGATGTGGTGAACCCCACAGAGGGGCACTGGGTTGTCCTGGGGCCCTTCCAGGTTATTTTCTGATTTTCATGTGCTCTGTAAGTTATTTTTTCTCTCTGCAAGTATCTGAGCTGCATTTGTAGGGTAAATGGAGAGGAAACCTCACTGACTTGTGTTAGCTACTGGCTCTGAGAAACAGCGGAAGATATGCAGTCTGGACAGGAGGACCAGACCCTCTCTCTAAGAGGAGGCCGATTTTACTGCCCTGAAATCCTGGCTTCTGAATGAGCAGAGGATGTGCCCCTGGTAAGACAGCTTACCAGACTTGGGCTCTCTCTCTCTGGTCAGGGTTGGACTTCCTTCCAGAGCCACTCTCCGCAACCTCTAGGATGCGTCTCAGAGACAGCACAGTAAACCCTCTAAGAACCTCCTTTTAAGCTTAAAAATAGTGCAGTGCTTTCCAAGAGGATGCAGCAATCAAAAGCTGACACTTCCACCATTCGACACCAGAAGCAAACATTTCATGTTCATCTTTTCCTCTGTGGCACAATCCCTGAGATGGCCAACAGATAATTCAGGAATACCCATAAATGGGCTAATGCCCAGCCATTTTCTTGCCCTTTCACGCTATCGCATGTGGATTTGTCCAAAACTATTAAAAAATAATTATTCACCTCCAAAGAAGGCCTAAAATAAAGTCAACATTTACAACTTATTAATTAAAACAGTTCCTGGCATTAGAAGCTCATTATACTAGGGCTACAGTACTAATCTAATTTTACATGAAAAGAGACATGTAATTGTGAATACTCTGCAAGTCTGAGCTGTAGCAAAATCATTTTGAACCTGTCAGATTAAATTTTACAAAGGGACTTGGCTGGTTTGTCAGCTACCCACCCCAGAGCACATTTGGCCCTTTGACTGAGCGCTCTGGGGGAAAGGGGAGGAAGACAGGGAAGAGGCCAGGGCCTGGCTCTGTGCACAACATCCATCACCGGCTCTCCACGCTACAAAGGGGCTGGGGTCTCTTTACCTCCAAGGGCTCTCCTTGGAGGAAAATCTTCCATGGGAGTTGTGGGATTCTGTGCCCAGTGCCTCGGCAGCAATTTCTGTGCCCAGTGCCTCGGCAGCAATTTCAGAGTGATTAACACAGCAATGAGGAAACAGTAGATAAAAGGAGATGGTATCACCCCCTTTTCCCACGCAGACAAAGAGGACATTTTGCAACTGATCACACTGTCCTCACCCACCATCATCATCACTTCCACTTTTATTGATGCCAAAGGGGCCAGGCGCAAGGCTGACCCCTTACACGTCCTCACAATAGCCCAGTTCTTCACATAAAGGAACTGAGACTGGGGAAGTGAGGGGTTAGGATAGATCATTTGTCCAAGTCATGCAGCTGGAAATTCACACAACTGAGATCCCTGTTTGGTTGGGCTACATGATTGCAGACACGACAAAGAGCAAACTAGATCAACTAGATCAAAGCTTGACTTTGCCCCTGAATCTCTCTCAAATCCCAGTGCTTCTCTCCTTCCCCCCGCCCTTCCACGACCCCCAGCCAACACCACCTGTCACCAGGATCCACTGGCCGCTCAGCCACCTCCTTGCCTCTCTCTGATACGTTTTCTACCCCACAACCAGAGCAGTAAAGCTGAGAGTACCAAGCTCCAACTGGCAGCCCTTGGGATCCAGTAGAGAATCTCGCTGGGAAGGCCTTTCATGGTTTATAAGCTGCCCCCTGCTGGTCTCTCCAGCCTCATCATGGGACATCCCCATCCCACTCTATCCCTCCCTGCTACTGCTACCCTTGAACTGCCTTTAGCTCTCTAGACCGCCAGGCTCTCTCCCCTACCTCTGGGCCTCACATTCACTGTACTCCACTCACATTTACCATGCTAATTCCTCATTGCCCTTTAGGTCTCAGCTTGTGCTGTACCTCCTCCAGGCAGCCTTCCATGATTCCTCCAAACTGGACTAGGTGCCTCTCCTTGTGTTTCCTTTGCCAGAGAGAAGCATCAGACACACTCCACTATGATTTTTCTGTTGATTTGTCTGCCTCCCCACAGCAGGCAGTGAGGTCCCTGGCAGCAGAGACTGGTTTGGCTTTCCATTGAATCTTTACCTCTTAGCACTGTCAGACACAGAGAGACAATAAATACTGTGCACTACATATTTATTGTATACTGACTTAAAATATACTAACCTCTATAAAATGTAGCAAGAAAGTGTGTTTTCTAACTCAGAAACATCAGCACTAGTGTGTGCAAGAAACTGGCTGTTCCAGATCTGTGATTAAAATTATTCAAAGAACAAAACATGGTTCCACGTGTTATACAGTTAGAGAGGAAAAAACTCATCCACAATTAAATGCAACCCAAAACAAAATCCTAATGGGATATATTAAATGAAACCTAAGGTGATGAAATTACAAAACAATGAGGAAGGATTTATTCTACCAGCTGTCAAACCATATCGTAATGCTACAGTGATCAAACTGTGGGATACACGTGCAGGAATTGATAGAGATCACTGGAGAGTGGAGTGTTCAAAACAGAATAAACTCTGTTGGGAAAATTAGATATACTTTGCGGAAACATAAAATGAGATGCCTACTTCATATCTTGCTCAAAAACCAACTCCACAAGGATATAATTTAAAACACATTTGTTAATGGTCCCTTCTTTCCCAAGTGATCTGAATGGCACCTTTTTCACTCAGTGAATTCCCATAAATGCAAAAATCTGTTTCTAGAGATGCCATTCTGATTTTTAAAAATGAACACCAAGGATTTTTCACCCATAGCATTTTACCAGGCATCTACACATGGCTGGACCCATGTGAAACTACCCACTCTGAACTGGACCACAGATGCCTTATGTCAACTCTGAAAACGCTGTCACTGCTTCTGAAGCTCCCCCATGGGACAAACAGTCATCCTGCAGATACACACTGAAAACAACTTTCAGTTAGCGTGGCACCGAGTGATGATGGTGGACATCTCTGAGACTCAAGCTCTCCTCTCGGCCACCTGCCTGCCTGACCCAGCTAGGCATGGCTCTGGGAAGACTCCAGGCCCTAGGGACAATGTTAGTGATGAACACTAGGTTGAAAAAAGGCCCATTTTATGCCAAGGTGCCATAGTTTTCCTATTTCCAAAATAAGGGCTCGCTATGAGTTGCATTCTTATGCAAACATTCCCCAAGGCCAATATTTCACATGACCAGTCAGATTTGGGGAACAATAGTATCAGCAATACTACAGAGTTCTTTGTTTACCTTTAGACAGAAATATGTTCTTGGAACAGGCCTCCCTGCCTCTGAAATGTGGTATTTCATGTCCCGGGGAAATGAAAACAGGCAGAACCTGTGTCTGCAGTGAGCTGCCTTTACCAATTCGCAGGGTTCCAATGAATAGGTCCATATGTACACAAGGTCCCTACTCTTTGTAACAAAGAGGGCATGTGACACACTGTAAATTGGATGAGAAAACATACAATCATTTTTCAAACAGCAAAATGAGTACTTGCTTATCAGGAAAACTTTTGTTGAACACTTCCTGAGGTTGTTCTGGGGACCCCAGTGATCCCATACACTGCTGGTGGCCATGTAATATGGTACAACCACTTTGGAAGACAGCGTGGCAGTTTATTTAAAAGTTAAGACATATATCTATCCTATGACCCAGCCATTCCACTCCTAAGAATTTATCTAAGGGATCAGAAAGCGTATGTCCATGCGAAGTCTTGGACACAGACTTTCATGGCAGCTCTATCTGGAAACAACCCAAATGCCCATCAATAGGGAATGGATACAGCGGGGTGCATCCAACAATGGAATACCACTTGATAATGGAAAGGAACTGGTGATACGTGTAACAACATGAATGAATTTAAAAATAGTTGGGTAAAAAATGCAGGGTAAAAGAAGCCAAATACAAAGAATATATATTATACGATTATAGAAAATGCAAACTAATCTATTATGCCAGAAAGCAGTTTAGGGGTTGCCTGCGGAGGCGGGAGGGGCTACAGAGGAATTACAAAGGGGCATGGGGAGACTTTGGGGGTGATGGTTTATGTCCATTTCTTGATTGTGGTGATGGTTTCACAGGTGCACACATGTGTCAATACTTATCAAATTGTACACTTTAAATATAGGTAGTTTATTGTGTGTCAATTATACTTCAACAAAGATTTTTCTTTCAAAAAGATGCATTGAAGACAAAAAAAGAGTGAGTGGCTGCCTATCAAGAAACTCTACTCTACCCATCCTCTATCTGGGACAGCTGGGCGAGTCCCTGAGACCACGAGTCATGCACTGTCCTGTGGTCAGACTTCCCACCTCCTTCTGACAGCCCCACCGTCTCCCAGCTCTGTCAGACTGCTGGTCCCCACCTTCCCTCACTGGGCAGAGCCTGCTCCCCAGTTAGCCTAAGGGCCAGTGCATAGTCCATAGTCCAAGCAGGGCCACCATTCATTCCCTGAGGAATCCCCCCCACACCTGGCGAGGACCTTTGCAGGGGGGCAGAGGTGTTCTTCTGACAGAATTCAATTTGTGACTTCAGATCACCTTCTCCAGCTGCTTTTAGGCAGAAGGACACTAGTGCCAAAGCTAAAAAAAATCCAGCTCACATGCTTTATTTCCATCTCTCTGAGGTTCAATGTAATAAAACAGCTGCCATGCTAAGAAAGCAGGAGAGCACCTGGACTCTTGGGAAGCTGCATTAACTCTTTCAAGCAATGGCCTAGAGAGCTCCAGGGGCTACCTTCTAAGCAAATCCCCCTGTTCCTGGGTGTCCTCTATAAGTAACAAACAAAACAACCCTTACCTGTTCTTGCCCTTCACTGTGTTCTCATCCAGGGGCTGCAGCAAGGCACAGTTTGAACCAGGCATTTCCTGGACATTTCCTGAGCATGTCACATATGGCAGACGCTACACTCGGCACGTTCTCAGAGCCGACAGTCTAGCTGAGCAGACACACGTGATGATAGCATCACTACTTCCTAACTGGGATCTTGGACAAGGCACTGAGGTCCTCCTCTGTGAACAGGGGTACTGCTCCCACCCTCTCAGTGGGATTACTCTGCTCATCGAGAAGGTTCCCCAGACGTGCCCTGCACAGAACCCAGCACTGCCCTGGGTGCAGGGAAAGGACATGGGTTATGGCCCTTCATGGGTCTCCTTCCCTCCAAACAGCCCAAAGTCAGAATACTTCCACCCACCACTTCAGAGGCATTTTACACAAATACACACACAAAAATCAGCATGTCTCAGGGAAGTGTAGCCACCAATGGAGAGGTGGACAGGTGGACAGTGGGCGCTCTGGCCAAGAGAAGGCTAGGCCTTTGCAGTGACCTCTCCACATCCACAACTCAAGTCGGGGCCTGAGCCAAGGGACAAATGACTCGGTGTGTGGTGGCAACCACTGAGTTAGCCAAATGCAGGAACATCTGTCTCTCAGAGCAGGACGGAAGGAGGGGAAATGGGGGGAGTGAGACTGCTGCTTTTAACTATTAACACTGCTTTCACTCCTATGTTGTATGTATTAGTGGGATGAAAGAAACATTTTGAATATTAAAACAAAATTAGTACATGGCATTTCTTTGGGGGTTGCTTGAGACGACGTGACTTGACAGAAGTTAGATCCACAAAGGCCAAAGGGATTAAATTAAAACAGTTGAAGGGTATCTGGGTGGCCGGGGGGCATCACAGCGGAATGTGGAAAATGCCAGCCACAACCCTGTGGCATTTGTCCCCATCTCACAAGTGTCAGGTTGTTGCACGTAGCAGGGGCAGAGGAAAATTCACTGATGAGATTTTTCAGCCGCTATGCCACTCACTGGTAGCTGAATGTGCCCTCAGGAGCACATATCACTTTGGATAATCACTTTGCCGTAGTTTGAGAGACGAGGGATCATTGTGGCATATTTACTGCAAAAGCATTGACACTGGGATCCAGAAAATGATCCTGGAGGATGCGCAGTTTTTAAATAACACTAAGTAACGGGGCCTTTTCGCTCACCTGGGGCTGTGAGCCCCTCAGGGCGGAATGCTCAGCCTGGATGGTTCATTCCATTCAGGCATTTTCATTGGGTTTTAAATAGACGACAAAGAGATTAAGCGTTTTTGCTTCATACTGAATGAGAATCTGACTGGCATACGTGAAATACATGTCTAAAAAAATAAGAGCAAAGGAATACAGATGAGCATGAAGTAAGCCTGAGGAATGGGGATCAGCTGGATTTCCGTGTAACAGAGGAGCTGGGAGAGAATGTGGGGGACAGAGGAGCAGCAGTGGGTAGAAATGCAAAGGTGGGCCCGGGCAAGCAGCTTGGCCAGCCACGTGGGGGAAAAGCGCACCCAACCACCACAGGGGCCATCGTTTTTCCGTTTCGCTCCCCACCACTCAAGCACAAGACTGAATTCCTCCTTTGTCCCCTCGGCTCTATTTCTATTTCATTCTGGGAATACTTTCAAGGAAAAAAAAGTGCTTCCTTTCTTTCTGGAGCTCTCCCAGGGAAGGCAGGATGTTGGTTTCTGTTACTTGGAGGCACTTCTGTCCAGTTCCCGAAGCGACAAGTGAACCCCAGGAAGCACAGGGAGGCCAAGGCAGGAAGGCACTGGTTTCCTGAGTATGCCCCGTCCATCCATTCAGCAGCATGCCAGGTGGCCGTGCTGCCCAGGACCGCCTTTTGGAAGCATTTGCCAAACGCCTGTGGGATGCCACTCTGTGTTGGGTGCTGGGCACAGAGGGTAACTGGAAGATGGTGCTGCTCCTCAAAGAACTCACAAGTCAGATGTCCAAACTGTTAGGATTATGTACACAATCCAAAAAAAAGCTTGATCATGCGCCACAATATGTGACTAATTATTCCTAGATTAGACACATTTTGTACCACTTGCCTTATGCTTTATGATACTCATCCCCTTCTTGAAAACACTAAGCTGGGGGACAGTGGAATGAAGACCTATAATAGCGTTCATACCCCCTAGCCAACACAACACTTCCTAGGAATGTGTCAGAGGAGACAGAGGGGAGAGCTACACATATGGACATGTTCAGTGGGACGTTATATTTATAAGAGGCCATAAATGGAAGCTGCTCACATATCCAACTAGAGAACAGCAGGGTAAGAAAACTGGGACTTGACTCTCGATAGGACAGAAGCATAAAGCGGAACACAAAAACTGACAACCAAGGCTGCAGAACAGCAATGCTGTAAAGCGCGTGAAAAGAGAAGGCAATGGTGGTCACACGATTTCAGACGTGTGTGGGGGCATGTGCAGCAGGAGTGGGGCCCCAAAGAAACGGCAATGGCTGGCATCATGGCAGCGGTTTCATTCCTTTTAAATCTCCTTTAATGTCACTATAATGTTTTTCATGGCATAGGAAATCAAGTTTAAGTGAATAGCGGAGGATGATTTTTCTCACCAGTTCCTGCTCCTCCCTTTCTTCCAAAAGACAGAGTATCGATTTCCTCCCACCAGCTTCCCTGGCTTCCAGACTGATGAGTGTGTCTGCGAACCAGCCTGGTTCCACTAATAGGGCCTTCTGTCTTCTGCTTTCCGAGGCTGCCGCCATCACTCTCCCCGACAGCTCTGTGCCCTCCCTCGGCTGAAGGGCCCCGCGGGCTGCCACTGGGGGAGCTATGGCATTTTTCTCCCGCATTCGATTATCAATTTTCTTGGCCTTGATCTGCAGTCGCATCCAGGAGACCCTGAACCCAGTGCGACAAGCATTTCTGTACAAATGGAACAGTGGTTGTACGTTTACATGAGCTATGGGAAAGGATTAACATGCGGATATTTCCAGGAAGTACCTTCCTTTAACCAGGCCACACATTTTCCACTAAGGGGAGTATAAACTGGAACAAATTTTACGGAGCACAACTTGGAAACCATATCAAAAGGGGAAGCAGTACTTGACTCAGTAATTCCTTTTCTAAGAATTCACCCTTAGGAAATAATCACACCAGTGGGGTTGGGGGGGAAGCAAGCACAGACATGCTTGTCCCATTGCTTTTTTTTTTTTTTTTTTTTAATTGCAGGGAAATGCTGCAAACAACCTGATGGTTTTAAAATGTTTAATCAAATTATGCTATGAACATTCAATGGAATATCATGCACCATTAAAAATGACATTTTAATTAGATATTTGAATAGGTGATGACATGGAAGAATTGTTATTTCAGGTGTGATAGTGGTTTTGAAGTTATGCTTTAAGAATCCTTGTTTTTGAAAAAAAAAAAAAAAAAGAATCCTTGTTTTTTTTTGGGGGGGGTTATCACTTTGTGATAGGTGTAAATGTCTAACTATTACATTGTTTTGTACACCTGAAACTAATAAAAAAAGAATAATAATCATTTTTTTAAAAAGAATACACACTAAAATGTTTGCAGGTGGGGTTGCTTTAAAATAATAGAGGGCAAAGCAGATCAATGGGTGTGGGGCTTCCTTTGGGGGTGATGAAAAGGTTCTAGAACTAGACACAGGTGATGGTTGTACAACATTGTGAATGTACTAAATGTCGCTTATAGTGAATTTTATATCGTGTGTATTTACCACCACAAAAATAATAACAATGGGGAAGAACAGAATATGGGGCTGAGATGAAATAAGACTGAATATAAATCGTTAATTGTTGAAAGGTGACTGATGAGAACAAGGGACTCTACATCTGTATGTGTATATATACATGTATGCCATTTATTAGGAAGTTTCCACAATAAAAAGTTACAAAAAGTGATGTCACAAATGTCTATATATTGGCATGGAATGTCCACAACATATTTCTGAGTTTAATGAGTCAGTTACAAAACTGAATATTGCGAATTTTCCCACTGATGTGAAATTATATGCCTAATGTGAATCTATATATCTGTATAAAGAAATGATTGGGATGCTGTTCAGTAAAGATTTTACATTTCAGGGTGAGCAGGTTTGAGAAGTTTCTCCCTTTTATGTATTTTTCAGTATGGTTTGCACTTTTCTTTTTCTGTTCAAGTACTTTTACAAAACACTAACGCTTTTCTCTTAAAAGGAAGAAATGCTCGGGAATGCCCTTTTCACCTCTAGCATTCTGACCGAATGGTCTTGGGTAACGGCGCATTCCTAACAAAAGCCACCTGGCTAGCTTGACACCTGGCACTTCCTCCAATGACAGTGCTCTCCACGATGGCCATCACACCCCAGAGGGCCTGACGAGAGCCCAACTCTATTGTTGGACACCCTTGCCCATGACCACAACCTCAACAGCAACCCTGGCAACTCTTTCTCCAGCACATGCGCTTCCAGCCTCACAGCCTGTGATGTCAGCTGGGTCAGGACTGGGACGGTCCCTATCGCAGAGATGAGGGAACTGATCACAGCTGAGTAGTCCAGGCAGGACCCAGCCCCACAGGGACTCTTTTTTATCCCAGGAGCCACCTCTCATTGGTGGTCAGGTCCCTGCTGGTGGGAGCTGGGGCTGGCCCTCCGTTCAGGAGATGAGGACCACTGCGTGGCGATTGTGCACAGATGCAAAACTCAGACACCTATACACAGCCAAGCGTCTCCAGCCCCCACTGCATTTCATGTGAACAGCAGCAGCTGAAGGGCTAAATATAGCAACTGCCGCTGGACCACCCATTACTAAGGACACCACTGCTCCCACCACGATCTCTCCAGCTCAGCTACTTGGAGTCACCTTGGAGTCCCTCCTGGCCTCCCACACTCCCTGTGATGCCCTTCGGAAGAACTTGCTCTCCAAACTTGGCTCTATGAGGACCCCCACGCAACTTATCTACATGGCCTGAAGGCTCTGCACCCAGAGGGCATGGACCAAAGGAACCACTGCATGGCCAAATGTCATGCAGGGTGTCATGTAGGGTCTCAGCTCCCGCTCCCCACATAAGAACGCAGGACATGGTGAGGCCAAAAAGGAACACCCACGGAGCCATAGATAGGGGAGTCATACCACTATATTCTCGCTGGCAGCTGGGTTGGAGACACAGGAAGCAGGAGCCACACAGTCTGCAACCTGCTGTCCACTTCTTTCTGCCAACCAACCCCACTTGCTAACTGCAATCCGTTCTTCCTAGCTCAGCCACCATCATCTTACTAGCCTCCATTTCCATTTTTTCTGCTAGCGTAGCCACAGCCGTTATATTAGTGGCCAATGGCTCACTGGTTACAACTGACGGCCAACTAGCCACAGCTGATGGCCATCCAATCACAGTTGATGGCCATTTACTACCTGAGCCAGCACCTTTCCACGTGAGGCCGAGAGCCTGGAAACTGCACTCCTGGCTCTGTCCCCACAGTAATCATCACAGTTGTGGTGAGGGCTATGAAGAGGGGTACCATGGGTCTGGAGAGCACCCACTGGGAGTAGGAAGTAGACCTGGCCTGGGGAGAAAGGCGGGAGAACACTCGTGATATAAGACCAGCCATCGTGTGTGTGTGTGTGTGTGTGTGTGTGTGTGTGTGTGAGAGAGAGAGAGAGAGAGAGAGAGAGAGAGAGAGAGAGGACAGACTGCAGCACACAGGGCTCGTGCCAGCTGTCTAACTGCCTGATGGTTCTCACTGTTTCCCTTCTGCAGACAGGAACCTGAAGCCCGGAGATGCAAGGTCAACAGAACACGGTGCTCAGCTGAGGAGAGGGAAAGTCAGGCCTCCCGATGGCCTCAATGCCAGGCCTAAGCAGTCACAGGCTTGCCTAGAGCCGGTAGAGATGCCGCCAGGGTGGCTGGGACCAAGGGCTTCTGTGGTCAGGCCCTGAAGGTGACACTTCTGGCTGAGCTCACAAAACATCTATCAATAGGAGCTCTCTACAAACGCAGAGCCGCCTCATCAGTGACAAAATGTCCCATGGGCCCGTCTGGCCTCCCCACTTCTGATACTTAACAAAGAGGAGGAAAGACGGGCTTGCTGTAGCAGCATTTCTTCTAAGGCAGGCATGGGGCCATGACTCAAGAGCTTCATTAAAATGGAAATCCCATTCCTCAAGAGAAGCTACCCTATCGCTGAGCAGCAGAGTGTATCCGACTGTCTTTGAATGAGAAATGTAAGGTGGATGCTGGGGGGGGCGTGGAGGAAAACCATCACTCAGTCATCTCAAACCAGAACCTGTCCACTGGAATCACAACTTGCGGTCTCCATCCTGGTCCCACATAAACCCACTACAACAATTTCCTCTCACTCTGCAGAGGGCAGTGCCCAAGGCTGTAGGAGCTGTCAGTTCCTGCTTAGGTAGCCAGGGCATAATCTGCCCAAGGAGCTGCTTTCAGCCTAGCTCTCTGGGCTTGTGGCTGCCTGCTGGCCCAGCTTCGATCTCCCCTGCTCTCACCTGGGCAAAGGTGGCCTACAAGTGTGTGGCACTGAGCACACCAAACATCTGGGGGCTAGACAGAATGTTCCTTCTGTGTCCAGGCATTGAGGGCCCATGTGTGGGCACAGCTGCTGTCCTTTCCATGGGAGGAGAAAGGACCCCAGATGTGGTGGCGCCTGGAGAGCACTGCCAACTAAACCTGAGCAAGGACAAACCCAGGCCAGGGTCTGTGAAGCCCCTCCCCCAGGAGGAAGCCCCACAGGCTTCCTTTTGTATGTAGAGGGTGGGGGCAGTTTGGGGAACAGGGAGATCATAAAAATGGCCATGCCCTATCCCTTGCCCTAGCTCAAGCCCTTGCTACCCTCAGGCTCAGCCTCAGTTCTGAGAATCAATGTTGATCTCAGGTGAAAGCTCTAGACCGATGGTTTTCAAACCTTTGCAGCGGAACCCATTTTGCAAACAGAGACCCATCATTAGAGGCCACCAGACACAATACAAGGGAAGCTGCTTAGGCTGACAGAGTCGGGGTAGGCCAGCCCTGACCCCACCGGTCGGCACCCTCCCCAGAGGAGGACGGCAGCTTGCACAGGCCCAAGGTGCAGGAATCACACTGAGACCCTAGGCTGTTGGTACCACTGTACCCAGGCGTGCTTCGTGTGGCAGCCAACGAGCTGCCAAGCACCAATCTTCACTGGGCCCAGCTCTTCCTGTGCTCGCAGGCCCTCCCTGGCAGCCCAGCCTACCTGTAAGGGGCCTCTAGAAGCTCTGTCCCTGCCTCCAGGGAGCTTGTCCTTTCCACAATTCGTGGCTGTCGCGCCTGCCTGCTGGACTGGCCAGCCTGCAGAGCTAGATGTGAGTTCGTAACAATTCCCCGGCCTCAGGGCACGGGCAAGGGGCGGTGCAGAGTGTAAGAAGCCCATACAGCCGCTGCCCGCCTTCTTATTCTTCCTTGCTCCTGGCGAAGGCAGTGGGGAACCACGGGGCGGAAGCTGAAGGTGGTTAGGGAAGGGTCTGTAGAAGAGGTAGTATCTCAGAAGGACCCAAAAGGAGAGCAGGATTTCATGCTCCCTCATTTAGACACACTCAGGTCGCCCCTGCTAGCTGTTGGCCATGCCTGGTGGGACTAGGGCTGGGTACCTGCTCCCAGCTGGGCCAAAGCCTCTCATCCACGAATATGAAACTGGGGCACAGAGAGAGCAGCCTGAGGCTGGGCACAGCCAGGGCAGGGCAGGCGCACTGGCAGAACAAAGTTATAGAGGAACAAAGAGGCCAGTCCGCAGAAGGAACAGAGGGGACACGGGAGAGCACCAGAAATGGGAGAGTCAGAGGGAACAGCTGCCAACATATCCTGTCCCTCCAGATGCACCCGCACCCCCTACTTTTACTTACGACAGCTTGAGTGGGTTTTAGTTCCCTGCCACCAACTGACCATGAATAGAAAACCATGACAAAATAATAATAATAATAATAATAATAATAACAATAACAATAATAACAGAAGTAGTAAACAGCTCCCTGTCTATAAAGGTGTTTCCAGTGCAGTTAGGAGACACCCCCGTATGCATGAGACCATCACACATAGGTCTGTCGCTAACTAGGGATTCAGATTGAAGAGCCAGGGGTGACCGGTGGTGGTAACAACGACCGGCACTTGTCAGCTGCACCACAGGGTTCTCTCTCACCTGGAGTTGTTTTGTATTCCTTTATTCTGTTATTATTGTTGTTGTTATTTATCCTCACAATCATCTCATGATACAGACTTGATTCTTCCCTTTGATGAACAAATTGAGGCTTAGAGAGATTGAGGGTTTTGTCCAAAGTCACAAAGGGACCCAGAGCAAAGCCAGGATCCCAAATTCTGCACCCTTTTTACTAAGCCACGCCTCCTCACACCATCAATTGAGACTCATCAACTGCCTGGGAGTGGAGGGAGGGGACAACGGAGCCCAGCCTTTCAGTTCCACAGCCCAAAATATCTAGCCCTGACCTTTCAAAGTTTATCTCCAATCAAAACTCTAACTGGCAAAGTGAAATGCAGGGGGAACCAGGGAGATGTCCCAGCCCAGCTTGCCTTGGGTTTCGATCACGCGTTCTGACCTGGCCCCCGGGGCCCTCTGCCTCGGGAACGAGTGACTTAATGAGCCAACAGCCTCACCTACATCAGAGCCTGGTACGAGTGCCCACAGACCCACAAGCAGGTTACCATCTAAATGGCAAAAAGGCATGAGCTTTTTGCATCTGATAATTACTAAGGAAAGTGCTATTATGCCCTTTAGGTACAAAGGAAGCCGTCGGTCATCAAGGAAATTGTCCTCGCAGGAAAATTATACTTAAACTATCTTAGTGGTAAGAATGTAGCAAATGTATACTGACCGTTTGGTCTGGTTTTCCTTGTCAAATGACTCTGACCTACTGGTCCTACTACTCCTCTGATGAAGGACAACCCCTCCAATAAAAACAAAATCAAAAAACAAAAACCCATTTGAGAATGCCTCTTTCTCTACTGAAATAAGAGGGCCACCTCTGGGCTGGCTCTTGGGCACAGCAGGCAGGCCGAGGGTCCTATGGGAAGAGGCGAGGTCAGAAAAAACACTGCTTATTGCCGTCATTATGAAAATGCCACTCACTTTCTCAGAACGTAACATGAGTCTCCTTGGCTTCTGCACATCCATTCGAACTTCCTGGTGACCCATTTACCCCGAGCCTCTTTCAGCTGGCACTGATTTATATGGGTTCCTCAGGGGTAAGCTGCGGCCATCTGCAAGGGTCATAGGATCACATCTAAATCCAAACTGTCGGCACCTCTTACGGAATAAAACACCATCACTTTGCTAAGTTCCTTACTGGGACATATAGCTCTTGCCTTTGCTGATGTGGATCCTTGAGAATTGGCTCCAACTCATGTCCCAACCTTGACCCTACAGGGTCCCCTTGCAAGGCCAAGCCATCAGACGTGTCCATCCTTGTATGGTCTCCTGCTCCACGCCAAGCCCGGCTTCTTTGGGAAGAATTCTCTACCAGCTGAGGGATGCTAACTTCCTCGGGCTCGGGATGAGCTCAGCCTTCTCTGCTGGAAGCAGATGTGTCTCCCCTTTTCTCAGCCCCTCCATTCCCTTTTCTAGTTCCCTCACACCCTCTAACACACCGGGAAAAGTACTGCTTCATTTAAATAAGCCTCATTCCACTGCATTGTTAATTTCTTAGATGGGCTCATAGTACTTCGGTTATGTTCATTTAAAAAAGGAAGACTTATCTTGTAAAAATACATCCTGAAATATTGACAAATGGAATGCCATGATGTCTGCAATTGGCTTCAAAATGATACGGGACGGGGGAAGAAGGTGGAGGCGTGGAGACAAGATTGAAGTGACAACTGGGTGACAGATATGTGTGGATTCCTGGGATGCTTCTGTCCACATCTGTTCATGGCTTAGATTTTCGATAACAACCAAAAAAGGTTTTTCGAAACACCATCCCTGGGGCGTTCTTGAGTCCAACTGTCCTACCTAAGGCTTCTACCTGCACCTCTTTCAACTGATGTTTATCGAGCAACAACTGTACTGAAGGTTCTGCTCAGACTGCAAGGCAAAAGCGACTGGCCCAGCTTGCAACGAGCCCTAGGGCTGCTATCCCGACCTGCAGAGTCCTGTGCTCTATTTTAACAAAATCCCCACACTGTCATTTCTCAAATTGGGCATTGGTTTTTCTCTCCCCCCAAACCAGGGTGGGCAGTCAGGGACTCCTCATCCTTGGCCATGTGGAGTGAGCCAAGTTTCCTGTCCTGGCATCACTGAGGGGAAATCTTAACTCCCCCTGTTCCTCACTCAGGCTTACTGGATAAGGTGTGAGTCAGGGCAGAGGTGTTTGAGGGGAAGAGAGGCTGACCCATCCACATTTCGGAGGGTTTGGGTGAGGGCAACCCCTCCATCCGCAGCCTGTGGGCCAAGGACCAAGGGCCAGGGCACAGCCAGCCTCCCACCTGCACTAGGCGTGGAAGAAAGCATTGAGACCTCAAAGGCTCCAGGCCTGGACTCCTGGACGCTGGGCACTGCCTAACCCAAAGGACTTCAAACCAGAAACCGACTTCCCCTCCAAACTAGGCACAGATGTATGTGTTTGTTCTGAAGCCTGTGCAGCATTCTCAAGCAAGCCTGAATTCACAGCCAAAGTGGGCAGAGAATACCCACCTGGAACCGCTGACCCATCGATGAGCAGTGGCCCTTCTGGGTACCATTAAATGTCAGTCTTGGGTCCATCACATAAACAAAAGCCAGTCCCTTGGATCAGCAATGCCCTTTACCATGGTCCCATTTCATTGACCTGTAATTCACACCCATATTCCCACTTTCTCAGTTCAGATGAGGACCGTGAAGAGAGAGTCTCTGATGAGTGAAGAGTATAGCACTCCCAATACAGACACAATCCCTCTTTTTAGGTAGAAAAAAAGCTGCACCAACACCTGGAAGACAGGGGCCGAGAATTCAGAAATGAGCACCCGACACCGTCCTTTTTGTCTCCCTGGATCCAGCACATCAAAAACGTAGGTGGTAGTAAAACAGAATTAAACGCCCACTCCAGGAAAAGCACGGTATTTGGAAATGGAGGAAACAAGCCAGATGTGGTCGGTAATCCAGGGAGTCTGGCAGACCACGTTTCTCAAAATGAGACATGGGGGGAGGGGACAGCATGAGCCCTGCATGGAACGCTAGTGAAAAACGGGGGTCCTCGGTACCATCTACGCATCAGATCAGAATCTTGGTGGTCCTTCCCTAAGAATTTTAACGTGCTCACCCCAGGGGACTTTATGCCCACCAAAGTTAGAGGAAAGGTATTCTGTTGTTTAATTGATGCCAGTCAATATTTTACTAACTTAATGAGCTCACAAGAGACCTTATTACACCTTCTGACAAGCTAAGCAGATGGGGCTTCTCCTCCTGGTGACTGAGAGTTAATCGTTTAAATGTGGCTGTTTTTCCTTTGTCCGGAGAAGAATATACCTCTGTCCCCACCCAGCCTCTAGGGAGTGAGGAGGGAGGAGGTGGCCACAGAAGAACTCACCATTGCTCAGTACTTGCAGGCATTCGCCCAGCACTAAGGAACAACTCCCCCCAACAAGGAAGAAACCCCGCATTTCAGGAAGCCATTCCTTCAAAAGGGAAGCCAAGACTGTTGAGCAGAGTAAGGAGAGACCACCATTTTTCCAGGCCATTTGCATCCCCTAGGCACAAAGGCAGCAGGTTTTCAAGGAGCTGTTTACAGAGCCAGAACAACTCCACACTTCCCAGGAATTTATTTCCACTTCAGGGGGCGACGACCAACAGGAACTGGAGGGCAAGCCCTTGAAGTCCTACCTTTCAGATTTTCATTTTGGAGCAATAGGATGGCAGGCTGCCCAGCTGTTCTTTAGGGTCAATCCCCAGGGCCACCAGACCCCCAAACCCCCCGCAGAAACTCTGGCATTGGTTGCTCTAAGGGCAGAATCTGGGCTGCTTGGGATCATTCCAAGCCATGGGCTTTGGTATCAGAATAGGGCTATGACATCAATGTGGGGCCAAGCCAGCCTGGGCGAGCAGGGCAGGAAAGGGAACTCCTTGAGGGGCTGGATTAGCTGAGAGAGAGAGAGAGAGAGAGAGAGAGAGAGAGAGAGAGAGAGAGAGAGAGAGAGAGAGAGAGCTCTGTATTCTTCTTAAAGCCTCCCAGCACCCCCAGGGAGGCAGACCTGAAGATGTTCTGAAAATGATTTTCAAATACTGAGAGTTACATTGCAAGCCAGCCAACCTGCTGGTGCTTCCTCAGATACCAATTTAGGAGCAAAGAAAGCGAACAAACCATCCTCTAGCGCCCCCCTGTGTCAAATGAAAGGATACTCTTATTTTCTGACAGGGAGGTTCATCTTTGGACCCCACCCAGGGAGTCAGGAGCAGAGCCTCCAAGTGGGCTGGGCGTCAACGTCCCCTAGGATATAGTTAAATGCAGGGAGATGTTATAAAATGCTAGATGGCCTTTACATTTGAATTTCAGATACACAATAAATATACTTGAGTATAACGATGTCCCACCTATTGCATGGGACACACTTATACTAAAACATTATTTGTTGTGTATCTGAAATTCAAATTAAACTGGATGGCCTGTGTTTTTATTTGCTAAATCTGGCTGTTTTACACAGGTAGGGTTTTTTGTTTGTTTGTTTGTTTGTTTTGTTTTGTTTTTAGTGCAGGTGCCCGTCAGGGCTGCTCTCCTTCATTCACATTTATCAGGACAGGGGACCTGGGAATCTGTAGTCTGTTTAAGGAGCCACTGCGACTATTATCATTACCTACAACTAACTTTTTTGAGCATTTGCCAAGCCCTGTGTAAGTTCTTTTTATGCATTACCTAGGTTAATCCTCACATCACCTCTAAGAGGTGGTTCTATTATGAAGCCTGTTTTACAGAGGAATGAGGCAAAAGACAGCAAGCAACTCACCCAAGATCACCCAGTCAGGGAGCCATGGTTTGAACCCAGGCAGACTGGCTCTCACTGACTAAGAAATCTTTGAATTGGAAGGACTCTGGGAGGCACATAACCAAAGCCTCCAGGGGACTGACGAATGGAGAATGTGAGCCCATGCTCATGCTCTCTGCTATGCTACCCTGTCCAGGGGGCTACACCAGGTGGCAGAAAGCAAGCATCTGGCCCAGGCAGGGGGCTGGCTCAGGAAGGGTTTCCAGAATGGCCTCTCCCTGAAGGATAAGCAGACATGACGGGAGGCAGGGTGTAGGCAGGGGCTAGGAAGAGGGTTTGCAGGCAAGAGGTTCGGCATGCACAGTGGCCTGGTGGCAAGACAGTGTGCCAATGAGGAGAGGGGAAGCGACCAGGTCTGGAGGGCAGGGGAGAGCCAAAGAAGTCAAAACTGCATTTTACTTTCAAATTAATATACAGTACATTTTACCTTTTAATAGTTCTGTGCATTTTACCACATGTATAGATTCATACCTCCACAATCAGGATATAGAGTTCCATCATCCCTCAAAACACTTTCTCGTACCATAACTTTGTATCGCCACCTCCCTCCACCCCTCACCCCTGGCAACCACTGATCTGTTCTTCATCTCTATTGTTTTTGCCTTTTCCAGAATGTCATATAAAGGGAATCATACAACTGTTTTAAGAACGGTTTATTTAGGTGTACAGTGCAGTGGTCAAGCATCTATACCGTTCATGAAATGCTCTCCCTAATAAGACGTGTGCCCATCTGACACCCTTCAAAATCTTTACAACATTATTGATTATATTCCCCAAACTGTCTTTTATATCCCTGTGGCAATATTGTAGTTACCAATTTGTGCTTTTTAATCCCCTCCCCTTCTCCCTCATCCCCAACTCCCTCCCATTTATTGTTGCATTGTTATTGTTTGCATTTAGCAACCATCAGTTTTTTCTCTATATCTGAGACTGTTTCTGTTTACTTTGCTCATTTATTCAGTTCTTTAGATTCCACATGTAAGTGAGAGAAACTGAATAATATTGTATGTCAACTATAATTATATATATATATATATATATATATATATATATATATACATATATAGTCACGGGATATGGCGTACAGCATAGGGAATAGAGTCAATGGAATTGTAATAGATATATACGATGTCAGAGGGGCAACAGGTTGTGAGAGAGGGGTTATCACTTTGTGAGGGGTGTAAATGTCTAACTATTGCATTGTTTTGTATACCTGAAACTAATTTTTTTTAAAAGAATGGCTTCTTTTACTCAGCATAATGCCTCTGAGATTCATCCAATTGTTCATTCATTGTTATTGTTGAATAGTACTCCATTGTATACTCCATTGTATGGTTTACCAGGGTTTGTTCAGGAGACCCAGAAGAGAGCAGACAGAAAGAGTTCCAGGACAAGCTCTTAGCTAAGGCTTGCTCAACATTTCCCATTGAAGGACACTGGGGTAGTTTCCAATACTTTGCTATTCAAAATAATGCTGTTATGAACATCTGTTTACAGGTTTTTGTGTGAATGTAAATTTCCATTTCTCTGGGATAAATGTGCAGGGGTGTAATTGCTGGGTCATGTGGTAATTGCACATTTAGTTTCGTATAAGAAACTGCCAGAGTGGCTGTACCATTTTATATTTCCACCAGTAACATGATCCTCACCTGCATTTAATACTATCACTATTTTTTATTTTATCTGTTCTAATAAATGTGTAGTGATATCTCATACGGTTCTTAATTTGCATTTCTCTAATAGCTAATGATAATGAATACTTTTTCATGTGCTTATCTATCACCTGTATCTTCTCTTCCATGAAATATCTGGTTTTTTGCATATCTTTTTTTAAATATGATTTTTTTAACTTTCATTTATTTTAAGTGTGTTTTTCCAGGACCAATCAGCTCCAAGTCAAGTAGTTGCTTCAACCTAGTTGTGGAGGGTGCAGCTCACAGTGACCGCTGCAGGGATCTGACAGGCAACCTTGTTGTTAAGAGCACTATGCTCTAATCAACTAAGCTAACTGGTCACCCCTTTTTTTGCATATTTTATAGATTGTCTTTTGAGAATTCTTTATATATTCTAGATACGAGTCCTTTGTCAGACAAGTGGTTTGCAAATATTTTCTTTTAACATATAGATGTTCAATTGTTCCAACATTACTGTTGAAAAGACCATCCTTTTTCAGCTTAATTGCTTTTGCACCTTTGTCAAAATCCAAATGACCATATTTGTCATTGCATCCATTTCTGGACTCTATTCTGTTCTATTAATCTATGTGTCTTGTCTTTTTGCCACCACAATACTGGTTTTTTTTAAAAAAAAAACTTTCTTTTTTTCAAGATTTTTTTTGGGGGGGAGGAGACAGGACTTCATTGGGCAACAGTGTGTACTTCCAGGACTTTTCCAAGTCAAGTTGTTGTCCTTTCGATCTTAGTTGTGGAGGGTGCTGCTCAGCTCCAGGTCCAGTTGCCGGTTGACCAGAAACCTTGTGGTTGAGAGCCCGCACTCCAACCAACTGAGCCATCAGGCAGCTCAGCTCAAGGTGCTGGGTTCAATCTTAGTTGCAGGGGACAGAGCCCACCATCCCTTGTAGAAGTCGAGGAATCGAAATGGCAACCTTGTGGTTGAAAGCCCACCCTCCATCCAACTGAACCATCTGGTCACTCGGGAGCTGAGTGGCAGCTCAATGACTTCATCCTAGTTGCGGAGGGCACAGCTTGCTAGCCCATTTGGGAATCGAACCAGCAGCCCCCTTGCCCAGAGCTCGTGCTTTAACCAACTGAGCCACCCATCCGCCCACACCATACTGTTTTCATGATAGTTTCTTTATAGTCTTAGAACTGAGTAATTACTCCAACTTTATTCCTTTTTCAATATTGCTTCAGCCATTCTAGTTCATTTGTCTTTCAGTATAAATTTATAATAAGTTTTCTATATTAAAAAATGTCTTGATGGGATTTTTATTGGAATTGCATTAACTATTGATCAATTTGAGGAGAACTGATATCTTTACTCTGTTGAATCTTATGATCCATGAGCATCGTACGTGTCTCCAGGTATTCTGGTCTTTTCTTTCATTGGCATTTTATAGTTTTCAGTATAAAAATATTATATATGTTTTGTGATATTTATACCTAAGTATTCCAAGGGAGACATTGTATATATATATATATATATATATATATATATATATATATATATATATATATATATATATATATATGTATGTATATATATATATGTATATATATATATGTGTGTGTGTGTGTGTATATATGTATATATGTGTGTATATATATATGTATATATACATATATATATACACACATATATATATATTTGTTATTTTTTGGTTTTCAATTATTCACTGCTAATACATAGAAATATAATTGATTTTTGTGTACTGATCTTATATCCTGTGACCTTGCAAAACTCACTTATTCTAAGAGTATTTTTGTAGATTTCTTAGGCTTTTCTACACAGCCATCATTATTTGCAAATAGGGGTAGCTTTGTTTATTCCTTGTCACATGAATGCCTTTGATTTCTTTTTCTTGCTTTATTATTTTATACTGGCTAGGACTTCCAGTATGAGGATGAATATGAGTTCTGAGAATGAACTTGTTACTGATCTTAGGGAGAATACATTCAGTCTTTCACCATCAAGCATGATGTCGGTGTTTTGAAGATGCTCTCAATCAGGTGGAAGAATTCCTTCAGGTAGAGGAGTTTCCAGTTTGCTAAGAGTTTTCACCATAAATGATATTAAAATTTTTCAAATGCCTTTTTCTGCATCAGTTGATATTATCATGTAGTTTTTCTTATTTAGACCATTGATATGGTGATTCCATTGATTGATTTTCAAATATTGAACCTACTTTAAACTCCTAGCATGAACCCCACTTGATAATGGTACATTATTCTATTTACAAGCTGTATTCAAATTGCTAATTTTTTGTTGAGGATTTTTTCACCTGCGTTCATGAGAGATATTGGTCTGAAGTTTTATTTTCTTGGGCTACCTTTGTCTGGTTTGGTAACAGGGCAATGTTGTGCTCATAAAATGAGCTGGGAAGTGTTCCCTCCCTTTCTGTTTTCTGGAAGAGATTGTGTGGAAAGGATTTTGTTCCTTTTTCAAATGTTTGGTGGAGTTCAGTGAAATCACGTGGGCCTGGAGATTTCTTTTTTGGAAGGTTTGAAACTATGAAGGCAACTTCTTTAATAATTCTCGGATTATTCAGGTTATATATTTGATATTGGGTGCATTTTAGAGTTTATGACTTTTGAGCAATTAATTTACTTTATCTAAGTTGTCAAATTTGTGGGTAGAGTTGGTTGTAGTATTCCTTTATCCTTTTCTGACTGTGGATCTGTATTGTTAATTGCTTCTTTCATTCCTGATATTGGTAATTTGATATTTTCATTTTAGCAGACAACTGACCTAGTTGGATTCAAGCCACAAGTTCTGACCAGCCTTCTTTGGGTGATGGTTTCACTGTCAGTTCTGTGCTCAAAGGCTTTGCAGTACTATTCTCTCCCTTATGTGTGCCAGCCAGTGGCCACTGAGACCTGGGTGTCCATGAAGCTTTTAGTTCAGCTCTCAAAGTCTTTAATATGCTGTTTGGGATCTGATTCCTGCACATGCAGCTTGCGCGCAAACCCAGGAGTTCATACACAACTTTATGGGTCACTTTCCCAAAGTCGTCTCTCTCTGTGATATCCTGGTATTTTCCAGTTCCCTAAGGGCTTCCTTTTTCAGTCCTCTGGCCTGAGATTTGTGCTTCATTTATCCATCTCTGCTATCTACTTCCCATCACGGCATCCACATCTGGGACAAAGTGGTGCGAAGAGAGAGAGAAAAATGCAACAGGAGTTAGCTTACCCTCTTGGCACCACAGATTTTTCTATTGGAGAGGAGGGGTCCTCAGGGTTTTAGGTATCTGCAGGGCCCCTGCTGCCACTGTCACTGCCAGGAGACCCTTCCTGCTCCTTGAGCCTTAACTAGAGGGCTTGTCCTGCAACTCTTTCTGTCTGCTCACTTCTGGGTCTCCGGAGTCCAGGCTGAAAAATAATAGAAGGAAAAAAAATTGTTCTGAGGAGTGAGAGGGAGGCAAGGTCCTTTGCTGCAGTGGTGGGAGGCTGTGGTGAGGATATGCAGAGGGGAAAGGACTTCGAGAACCACCGGGAGATGGAAGAGGAAGCTGGCAGGGACCCACACCAGGGCGCAGGCCCTGACAGAGGCCCAGCAGAAGTCCTGGGTTTCAGTGGCTGCTGCTCTGAACAGCTGAAAAGGGGGGAGGGGGGCTCAGAACTTGGCTGTGTGGCATGTGTACCTTGGCCCGGTGAAGGGGCCCTACCACCCTACCTGAAGGCAGAAAGTGCAGAACTGAAGGGTCATCACCAAAAGGTCAACAGCCTCACTGCTGCCAACCGAGCAGCCACTGCGCTCCATCACCATGCTGAGCAGTTTGTCACAGAATTTAATTTATTCCTGTGGACAACTCTAAGAGGTCTTTCTCACTAGCCATACTTTAGAGTGAAGAAACTGGGGCACAGAGTGGTCAAGTGTCTTTGCCAAAGCGACGCAGGTAGTAAGTGACTCAGCCGGGATACAAGCCCAGGACTGCCTGGTTCCGGGGCTGCCCCACGGTTAGGTGGAGGACATGTGGGTGTGATGGAAGCTAGACAACCAGGCGAGGAAGGAAGACCCTCCCCAGGAGGGACTGAGCAACAAACATGGGGCCAGGCAAAGCGAGGAAGGATAAGAAAGAAGGCAGCTACTGAAAAGCCAGAGAGGTCTAGAAGGAAACTGGGAGGGCAGCTGCTGGGGTGGCCAGAAAAGTCAGCGTCTGACTTTCAGATCACCGAGCCAGAGCCCCAGGGCGTAGAGGTTGGCTGTGTGGGGGGAGCTGACAGGGCCTGGTGAGGTCAGGCTGTCCCGGGGGCCAGTGCTTCATGTCAAGGCCCGACTGAAGATGCACGCGAGTGCCGACCAGGGGACAAGGCCTAGGGTTTAAGGACCAGCTCCATGGCCAAGGGCCCTGGTGGACCTGGTGGCTAAGACGGGTGGGGAGCAATCCCAGCAGCGGCACCAAGATTCCAAGATTTGGATGAATGAGTGGCATGGGGAGGCAAATGGTGGAGGTGGGCACAGCCCTGGGCCTTGGTCGCTTGTCCCTCGGGGGGGGGGGGGGCTGCCTAGATGAAAGCTCATTCTCCCGATTACATTCTTTCCCCCTGAACATGCCACATTCAGATGAGCCTACATGGATCTTCAAAAGACAGGTGAGTGAGCAAAACGCCTACGGAAGCCAGCCCTACCAGGCCCCGCATGCCCTCAGGAGGCCTCAGTCCAGCCACCAGATGGCAGCTTCAGACACCAGACAAAGCTTTCCAAAGGCAAAGCCCACACACACCTCAGAAGCCACTTCAATAGTAAACCATGCAGTCCTGACCCTTCAGAACATCAGAAAAGTCCACACCCTTCCTCACATGGATGTCTCTAATAACACAAAGAAAGGGCTTGAAAATCCACAAATAAGAAAGAATTGTCTTAAAAGGCTGCTTGGTCCTGTTGTGAGCCAGCAGGAGTCCTCGAGTAGAAGCAGGTCATTCTGCTGTGTGGAGGCGGCGCCACTGACCCACTGTGGTCCGGCCTCCGGAGACAGGCAGGCGGCTTCCGTGCTCTGGACACCGAGCCTGTCCAGCCCTCCCATCCACCAGTAGCTCTGTGCCCCTGGCCAGATGGAGGCCCTATCCCCAGACGGTGCCCAGGCCGCCCCCTCAGCCTTGAGGGAGGAAGCAAGGAGGCTGCCCGCACCAGGCTGGTCTTGAACCTCCCCTGGTGACTGCCAGGCTAGGGACACTGCAGCTCGAATGCATGTGATGCCCTGGGCCATAGAAAACCCCCACACGCCCTGAACACAAATGGTCCTTGGTCTCAGCCTGGATACGTTCCCACTGCCTGGATAATCTTACTTCTTCCTTCCTCACTTCACTGCCATGTTTCAGGCTCCTCTGTCCCTCCAAGCCCAGCTCAGGTCTCACCTACAGCAGCCTTCCGACGTCCTTCTCCTCCCTGCACCCACCCCAGTGGTGACAGCTTCGTACCTTACACGATGCTAATTCACCTGTGAGCCACTCTTACCTCTGTGGGAGCTGCCACGCCTCATTCATGAAGTTTGAGTTGAATGAATAACATTCACTCCCTCTGAAAGGTTAATGTACAGGAACACATATAGCGCAGAGGTCTCCTGGGGTAATTTTTTTATATAACAAAAATTCTTGCGGCTTGGAAATAGGTGTTCTTTCCTTCTGCCCATTTAGGCAACTGGCAAGTTGAGATGACAAATACAAAAACTGGAAAAATCTCAAAAGGCCAAATTTCAGGTGCCCAAGGGGACAGTCACTACAGAAGGCAGCAGAGGAGGATGCGTGCAGCTGAGACGTGGGCTTCAGGAGTGCTACTGGGTCCTGGGCTCCGGGAGGGCCCAGAGGTGGGCAGGGCGGGCAGAGGGAGGGCCACTGTCCCAGCACACAGACTCCTGACTGATACAGACACTCCTTTGGGAGTTGCTCACATGCCCCACCCCCAGGATGACCGTGGCCCATCTCTCTGCACCCACTAGTGGTCTGTCCCTGGCAGGAGAGGAAGGGGTCGCCTTACCAGAGACACAGCCCCCTGGGGCTGCTGCACCACATTTCAGGGAAATATGTGCTGCTGCAGATAGGTCATCCCAAGACAGTGAAAGCTTTTTTTCCCTTCGCCTTTCAAACACCCTGAGTGCTTTAACTCCTGAGCCACCAGCTGCGGTGATTTATGAGCGCCGGGGCACACTCCCCGACAGTCATGCTGGGATGAATGAAATTGGTTGCACCCACAGCGCTACACTCTATCCATGTATTGTCACGCAGTCCTCGTAGCAGCCGAGCGAGAAATGGGAAAGCTGGAGCTCAGAAATGTTCACTGGTTTGACCAAGGCCCAGAGCAGGACGGAAGCTTAGGGAGAAGCCTGACCAACCACTCCTTGTACAGATGAAGAGACTGGGGACCGGAGAGAGATATGGCAACTTGCCAAGGGTCAGATGTGATCCTTGGGCCAGTGACCACAGAACATTCTATCAAATTTGGAAAGCAAACAGCTAAAGAAATACAAAGATATCCTAGAAGGGCAACACCCGAGCCCTGGAAGGATGCTTGAGACCCCGCCCCCAGCCCAGCCCTCCCATCATGGAACCTCCCATCATGTCCCTTATCACGCCCTCCCGCTCTTAGTCCACTTCTCATTTCTCAGACAAAACAGAAATCGGTCTCACCACTTCTGCCGCCTGTTCTCCTTGTGCCTCCCAGTATCAGAAAACTGGTCTGCATCCTCATTCACTGGGCTCTCAAACTTTCAGTATGAGGAGGCTCTGCCTGGTCTTCCTTTCTCCAGACTAAATGTCATGATTCCTTCATCTGCTCTAGCGGTGACCACAGTTCTCCCCTCCAGGGAAGATTCTGGTACTGCCAAGGGTGTCGTGTCCGCTATGCATGCTGGCCCCACAACAGATCCTGACTGGGTACCGACCCCAGGGCCAACCTCAGTGCTGCATTCCACTGTGGTTGGAAAAGGTACTCTGTGCGATTTCAGTCTTTTTAAATTTATTAGACTTGTTTTGTGGCCTAACACATAGTCTATACTGGAGAGTGTTCCACAAGCATTTGAGAAGAATGTGAGTTCTGCTGTTGGGTACAGTGCTCTGTATGTCTGTTCAATCTAGTTGGTGTATAGGACCCAAGAGTTGTAAACACACTTCTCCAAAGAAGATATCCCAACCTTTCCGTAAAATCACAGTACGTGCATGAAAGCTTCTCCTTCACATACATTAATTCATTTGTGCTTTAACAAGCCAAAAGAAGAGAAATCCTACCATTTCTTTCTGACACGAAGTATGTGCTACCTTGAATTGTACCTGAATGTCCTCTATCCTTACCCAGAAGGCTAACCCCTTGGGAACACAAGACATGTACTTAAGGGCGGTCGGATCGCTCAGTTGGTTAGAGCACAAGCCCTGAACAACAGGGTTGCCAGTTCGATTCCCACATGGGCCAGTGAGCTGCACCCTTCACAACTGGATTGAAGACAAACAAGCTGCCGCTGAGCTTCCAGAGGGGTGGCCGGATGGCTCAGTTGGTTAGAGAGCGAGCTCTTAACAACAAGGTTGCCGGTTCAATTCCCACATGGGATGGTGGGCTGCACCCCCTGCAACTGAAGATTGAAAACAGCGACTGGACCTGGAGCTGAGCTGCGCCCTCCACAGCTAGACTGAAGGACAACGACTTGGAGCTGATGGGCCTGGAGAAACATGCTATTCCCCAATATTTCCCAATTAAAAAAACACACACACAAAAACACAGAGGTGAAGTCACTAAAAATAAATAAATAAATTAAAAAGACATGTACTTAGTCTCTAGCCCCTGACCATGGCTAAGGGGCATGACAGGAAGGTGAGCCTGAGGCTGCTCCCTCAGGGATCCAACCTCTCTCAGAAGTCCAGGCTAGCAATCCTTAGCATTGCCCAGCTGAATTAACAAGCAATTTCACCCAGTGGCACAGAAACCCCTCCCCTGGTCATCCCAGGAAAATGGTTCCAGAATGATGAATCTAATTAATGCTACCTGCTACATTCTTTTCAGGAAGTTCCTAGAAAATGAAGCGATTTGTTATTTATTTTACTCAGGAGAAGCTAGAAAGAGGAAGCCAGTTCTTCCACGAGCATCAGTGCTCCCACGCTTAGCCCAATGAGGTTGCCGAGGACCCAGCCCCAGCACAGTGGCTTTCCACAGGTACCCAAACTGAGACCACAGGTCCTGTTGGGGGATCTCAGCACCGTCCACAGCTGATATGGCCCCAAAGTCCTCTTTCACCAGGTAATGAAGTGGTACCCTGGGGACCCCTTGACAAGTTCAGCATTGCTGCTGACACACCAGAGCCACACGAGCGCAGACCCCAAGAAAAGAAGTCACCACCATGGGGAGGGGAGGACCCATGCTTGGGTGAGACTAAAAGAAGGTCCAATTGATACTCATGGAACTTCAATGTGCATTGAGAAACCATGCGAGGGGAGACTCCAAGGCAGGGAGACTGGGCACGGAGCATTGTAACCGACATCACTAGCCCCTTTCATCCTGCTTTTTGCTAGATCTCCTTCCACAGGGCTCGCTGTCTCCCCAGCCAGCCTGTGAGATAATCCTGGAGAGCAGGGGCTGTGACTCATTCTCACTTGGAGTCCTGCCTTCCTAAAAAAACACATAGGTCTATGGAAACACACACCGTTTCGCCTGTAACTCCAGAAGGATCACAGCTTCCTAATCCTCACTCTGTGTGTGTGTGTGTGTGTGTGTGTGCAGACTCAGTTTTCACCCATCAGAAACATCTGCTATGGCTCTGGGTGGGCAAGCCTGGGGAAGGCAGGCATCTGACAGACTGCTACAGTCATCTAATGGTATAACCCTGTGGAAGGCAGGTGACAATCTCTCAGAATTACAAATGCACACCCCCACTGACCCAGCAACCCCACTTCCCGGAAGATACACTTCATTCATACTTGTACACACATGAAATGAAATGCAAAGTTATTCATTGCAGAACAGCAAAATAAACAACCTAAATGACCATCAGCAGACTATAGGTTAAATAAACTACGGGACACCCATATAACGAAATACTGTTGTAAAAACAAAGAGGAAGCTTTTTATGCACTGATAGGGAAGGAAAGATTCTAAGATATATTGCTAGTGGAAAAAAATCAAAGTGGAGGACTATATTTATTTTAAAATAAGTACCTATTTAAATATATATGTGAAGACACAAAACACTGGTAGTTCTGGTTGCCTCTGGGTGGGAGAGCTGGGCGGGTAGCTGGGGACAGAGTCAAGGACAGAATTCACTGCATGTGCTTTTGAAACTATTGGTTTATGAATCATGTAAAGATATTATATATTAAAACAACATGGATGGAACTTGCGATTATTATGCTAAGCCAAATAAGTCAGAAAAAGTCGAGAACCACATGATTTCACTGATATGTGGGATATAAAACTGAAAGCAACAAAGGAACAAGACAGATGATAAAACAGAAACTCATAGACACAGACACTAGTTTAGTGGTTACCAGAGGGTAAGTGAGGAGGGAGGTGATAGATGAGGGGAAAAGGGATCAAATAACTGATGATGGAAGGAGAACAGACTCTGGGTGGTGACCACACAATGTGAGATATAGATGATGTAATACAGAATTGTACACCAGAAACCCATGTAACTTTACTAACCATTATCACCCCAATAAACTTTAACTTAAAAAAATAAAAATGTACCAAAGTAAAAACTAAAACGTCTTGCTCAGGATATCGGAGCTTGCCTTCCACCTTGGCAAAGGCAAGCAGCTCTGGCTAAACGATTTTCAATCTCCATAACGGGTGTAGGAAAAAGTCTGGCCTGAGGCGTAGGTTCACGATCTTGGACTCCCATCCCCAACTGCTGCTTGTGGAACTGACCCACTGCAGCATCTGGAGGGTCTGCTCAAGTCCAGGAACCAGACTCTTCCAAAGAAAGGGGCACAGAGGCCCGCCAACCACAAACACTTCCATCTCAAGAACTGGCCGCCATCTTGACCACGTAAGCATCTCACTGCTGAGGACACACGGAGCTGAGTGGGAACACAAACCTCGACCTTCCAGGATTGGTCTGGACTAGCCTGGGTCTCCTGGTCCCTACCGCCCCCAAATGCGTTCAGTTCCCACTCTCTCCGGACCCAGACACTGCACGTACACCCAGTGTGCCAGGCACTCGCTACCTGAATGGCTGTTCATCATGCGGACAGCCTTGGCCTTGGCCAGCTCCAGGGCGGTGATCCACTGCTGCCGCTCCACCTCCGAGCTGGCCTTGAGGTGGTAGGTCCTCGCCCCACTGGTCAGTATGATACCGCAAGAATCCTCCGTGTCAAAGAGCGTGGTGGACAGGTTGATGGTGCCACGGCAGGTGTGGGCCATTTCACCCTGAGTTCTGTAGGATGCAAGAGAAGGTATGGGTTGAGGCTCCCAAACTCAATAGCTCCAGACTGAAGAAAGCCTCAGGGAAACTCCTCAGAATCTCAGACCCGTGGAGCTGGGAGAGGCCCTGGAGTCGGAGCTGGAGATGATGACTATAGGGATTGACTGGTAGGAGCTTGGTGGGGAGGCACTCAGCGGGGAGAGTGGCAGAAGGAGGAGGGCCTGCATCAGTGCCACATGCAGGGCATGCCTGCTGGTGGCAGAGCCCTTGCCGACACCGAGAATTGGAGAATGGTGACTGCCCGGGGTTCTGCTAGGCAGCTCAGACCTCTAACTCCATCCCAGACCCTTTCCACTAAGTCTCAGGACCACAGAGGTGGAGCAGGGTGGGAACCTGCCACTAACACTGGTATTAGACACACAGAACCCCAAGGGGTGGACTTGGAGGCACCCCCTGCCAGGAGTGACCTGGGAACCAAGATCCACAGAGCAACAATGCCACCATTCTCCTCTGGCCCTACCACAAATGAGGTAAAGGCAATGGTTGGGCTAACACATGCCACCTCATGACAAGGTGGTTCTAAGATTATGGAGCCAATGGTACCAAAGTAAAGGAAAGCAGAGGTGACTAAAGTGTGGGCCATTTCCAACTGTGACCAGTGTCTACAAACTGAGATCCAATTATCATGACTACTTAAGTCACTCTCCCTTAGACACTCGAAAGAAATTCAGAACGCCAGGACATACCGAATCTCTTTCCACAGAGGGTGTGGGAAAAGGAAGAGCAAGGGGTCCCCAGGGTACCACTCCATTTCCCAGTAAAGGAGGGTTTGGGGACCATATCAGCACATAACCCTGCCAGTGACAGGAGCCCATTTGGCAATTCTGCTGCCTGTTAATGCTCATTTATTTTCCCTAGCTGTAATCATCTGTCATTTTCTTGATTCTCCTACCAGTTCTAAAGTCAAATGACTTGACACTCAATAAGGCATTCATCTTTCATTAGAACAGCTGCTGCCTCCTGATTCCCTACTGCTTTGGTTGCATTCCTCAGAGAAGATGATGTGGTATATACCTGAAGAAAGGTCCAACTCTTAGGCGCCGACATCTTGCACTGGAAGGAAACTCAGTCTAATTTACAAAGCTGGCAAAGCTGGGCGTACCCGTTGGAAGCCTGCTATTTTACATTTAAGGACATTTCAGGCTAGATTGTTCAGGTGTTAAATAGTATCAAAACTAAAAATGACACTATGGCTTAGCTCAAAAAGAAGAGGGAGGTGACATTCTAGGCAGAGGGAAAAGCCGAGGCAAAGACTCAGAAGCAAGGAGGAGTTTATAGCTTTCAAAGAATAGAAAAAAGTGGCTGGAGCCCTGGACAAGAAAAAAATGAAGCCAGAAAATCAAGCAGTATCTTGCAGGCCAGAAAATCAAGTAGTACCTTGCAAGCCACATAAGGATGTAGACTTTTATCCCAAAACTGAAACAGTGGTCCTCCTGGGCCTAATGTCAGGAAAGAAGTAGAGGTGATCAAGAGTTCCACAAGTTCCTATGGAAAACGGAGAATAAAAGTGCCTCGTGCAAGGTGGGAGATGGAAGCCAGGCCTGCGTGAAATCAGAGCTGGGCTGGAAGTTATGCAGTGGCTACTGTATTAGCTTACAACCCATTATTTTCATCAAAATAAATACCTATGAGTCCATGCTGATATAAGTAAATAACTGAAGGAATAAATAAATGGGGAAAAGGGACACATCTTCCTTAATAAGATTAGATGGAATTGTAGAAATAGAAAATCACTAAATGCTATGTGAGATCTTGGATTGGATTCTAAACTAGAAAAAAAGACATTGGTGGAAAAACTTGTAAAATACAAATAAAGTTTGAAGTTTAGTTTATAGTATTAGAATAATGTTAATTTCCTTGTGTCGATAATTGTACTTTGGTAAGATGTCAACCTTAGGGGAAATTAGGTGAAGAGTATATGGGAACTCTCTGTACTATATTTGCATCTTTTCTGTAGGTCTAAGTTATTTCAAAGTAAAAATAAAATTTAATGCTGCCATCACCTTCTGCCTAGGGTCATAGCTGATATGAAGTCTGTGGCCAGAACCTGAATCCTTGCCCCGAGGCTCAGTGACTGGGCTGGAGATATTCCCAATGTCAGTGAAGGACAGAGCCCCAGCCTGCATCATAAAGCCCGGTTCTGGACGTGGCTCTCCAGGGGGCAAGGTGGAGGCACCTTTGAAGATCAGTAGGCCAAGAAGAATACAGGTGAGTGAGGCTCAGGGAGGGAGGGAGAATCTCCCAGTCAAGACGAGCCTGAAAACCAAAATTCAAAACCCTTGAATAAAACCAGTGCTATTAAATAAGTTAATAGAGTCAATGCTCAGAGGATGAATCACTTTGGTTAGAAAAGAACTATCAGAACAATATGAAAAAAAATAATATAAATAGGCTTAGGATTCTCAAAGAAGAAGGAATAACATCCAATAAAAGGAATAATAATTTATAAAATAAAAGTAATAAAAGTGAAACAAAAACAGGTAGATATGAAAAAGTAACAAAAGAATTTCCAAAAACGAAAATATATCAGATAAGCTTTATAATCTACCCAGCACTCAAATCTAAATTTAACTTTAACTCATTGTAATTACTTTTCATTTAAGGACTTGAGGAGATTAATTTTTCAGTTTCACCTTTCTGTGTTATTTGGAAGAACTTCTATAGAGGCATACATGAATTTGGTATGAAAGACATCTTAACATGATCATGGTCCAATGCATTTGCTTGTCTTGGAATTTAGCTCTGCTCTTTTTTCTTTCAGTTAGATGTTCTGTGGTCAATCCATTTTCTACCTGTAGCCAAAGTGATATTTTTTGTCCCATTAACTTAATGGTTAAAAATTTCAGTGGCTTCCAATTCAGTCCTGAAATGGCCTAAAATTCAGGGACATATCTTAAGATTCAGGTTGTGTTTGGGAGTGGCACACTTGCCCATGTTGTATATAAAAGGTTCTGTTTCTCCCATTGTGAGTTCTGGCTGAAGTAATACTCTCTCTGAGGGTTGACCTTCCAGAGCCACTCAAGAGCCCAGATTGTGGACAAGTTCAAGCCCCACTCCTGTCACACTATTGACCTGAGCCCTGCAAGCTGCAGTGGCAACTCCTCTCCCTAGGGGCCTTTGGATGTACAGAACCATCTATTTTCACTGAGCCCTGTGCTGCTTTGTGGGCCTCACTATCATAGGACAAACAAGGCCTCCTGGTTTGTCTTATGGGCCTCCCAATTATATCAGATCTCATACTCAGCATACGTGATCATGTATTAATATCTTCTGCCATTTTTAAAGGAGACAACTTTTGAGGCATTGCTTTACATTTGGTGGATATGTTGCGTATTTAGAACAAGTAGAAACCAAATATGGAACACGTGAAGTAAAACTTAACTGCAAGAGAGGCTGCCATAACTAATATCCTTCTACATGAGTCACACCAACTCTCAACCAAACAATACCAAGCAGTTCTGATGGCCAATGTCCTTACCGGAGATGAGAGTATGACATCAACCATCAGAACTTGGAAGCCTGTAATAGTTAATGTAGAACTTCCTGAGCACCAATTAAGCTGTAATAGTGAATGTAGCACTATGGCTAGTGACTAACCCTCCCGTACTGGGCACAAGCTCAGAGTTCCCTCACCATCTCCTCCATCCCCTCTTTTGGTCCCCCAGTTGTCCTGAGTCACCCCTCCATTTCTTGACTTGGGCGAAGTGCTGAAACTCAGAGTATAGGATCTGGTTTCCTGAATGCCCACATGAGGCTGGGTTTTTGCAGCCTCCCAGATTGAACAATGACCACTGAGAAGGAGGAAATGGATGAGAAGCAGGCAGGTAGGTATGCCTCATTTATCCCTTCTGTGAACCTCTCCAACGTATGGTTTATCCTCACAAACCTTCTGGCGAAATCCATGAGCCCAAAGAACATGAGTGGCCTCTATAACCCATGCAGTTTGCTGTGAAGAGGCGGTGGCCTGTTCAAGTATGACATCACTTCGCATCCTTCCCTTGCTTTTCTTTTCCTTTTTGTCTCTCTATCACCATGGCTCATCTTGCTGCCCCACTGAGTGCCCAACCGGCTGGCAGGAGCGACCAACACTGAACCTCCATGGGATGGCCCATTCCTTGGCAAGAAAGGCAGCCACCAACTATTATGGATCAGATCCCTTCCATCTCGGTGTCCTTACTGGAATCCATGAGTTTCCTGGTAATGGGGTTGCCTCCAGCAGCACCAGGGTCCACAGTTACCGAATCCTCATCTGCTGGTCTAGATTCCCGTACAACACAGTCTCAGACCAAATCACCCTTTTCAGCCAAGAGGGTGTACCAATGACTCCTGACGGTGGAATTCACTGGTGTCCCCATGAACCCTGCCATCACTCAGGAGCAGCCAGTCTAACAGAACAATGGACTGGCCTATCGAAGGCTCAGCTGAGGCATCGACTGGAGAAATGTCTTATAGGCGTGAACTTCTGCCCTCCGGTATGCAGCATGTCGAGAACTGACCACTGATTTTGCTGCCACGTCCCATATAACTGCAGCAGATGGGGCCAGGAGCGGCCGGGCTCACGGCCACACACAGTAATCCCTTGCAGAGTTTGTGTTTCCCAGGCCCGCACACTTGGGCTTAGCTGGCTTAGAGGTTTTAGTTCCGAGGTGAGGGGGCAATGTGACACCATAAGGCTCCATTGAGCTGGAAATGGACTCTATCACTGGCCACTTTTGGCTCCTCATACCAGTGATGAACAGATCAAGAAGGGAGTGACGATACTGCTGGGGTCACTGAGGCTAACTGCCAGGAGGAGATAGGTTAATGGCATATCTGGGGATGGGAGAAGAACATCTGGCTAGAGCCCAGGGGATTTCCTTGGTCATCTTTTAATACTTCCACGTCTGGTAATGGCTGATAATGGGCAAGGAAACAAGGAACTCACACCCCTCGGGGCAAACGTCCCAGACCAGCCAAAGTGCTAAGGCAGAGTGAACATGATCGTATACGGGTCATCTTCAAGGAAGAAGGAAGACAATGAGTATCAATTACAGTGTCAGGACCGGCCACAGCAGCAGAGAATGAGCTTGTTTCACAACCTTCTTGCTTCAGTCCCCCAGCCGACCCCAGCTGGCCACCAGGAAGGGGACTCTGTCACTGACTGGGACTTGCACCTCCCATTCCAGGGAAGGGGTAGAGACGTCTTTGTTTTCTCAGGAGATTGGAGGTCCCCACCTTGCAGTGGGAGAGCTGATACCATGGGAGGGCACGAGCAGACCTGAGTAGCGCAAGGTGTGGAGAGTATTGGACACAAACCTTGTGCACCTTCTCAGATTCACTCGACAGCCTCCTTCTCTGTCTCTCGGTGGGTGTCTCATCCTCGCCCAGTTATCCCTCCACTTCTGGACTTGCATAAAATGCCACAGTGGGAAATGGGTGATGGAAGCCAATGGGGCAGATGAATTCCCTCTCCGTTCTTCCCTCTGCGGACTGCTCAGAGGTGCGTTTTCTCCTTGCATATCTTCTGGATACGTCCATGCATCCGACCTGCAGGCTGTGTCTCTCTGCAGCTCACTGAGAAGCAACACCCGGCAAGTAATGCACTGAACTGCTTTGTTACTTTTATCTTCCCTCTGCTTCACTTCCTGTGTCTGCCTCACCGCCCTGGGACTGCATCTGCCAAGCAAAGTGTCAGCTCTTTCATCCTTGCGTTGGGCTATGTTTTCTAGTGAACCTTCCCAAAAACGTTCATGGGCAAGAATAAAATTGATACGGCAGCAAATTTGAACCCAGACACAGGGAAAGACATGAGCTATTCATCTGGAGCACAGCACTCAGCCTGCGTGTGACTTTCATTCAGTGCGAGCTCAAGCTGACTCTGACTCACTTGGTAAATTCCCCTCCAATCTCCAAATTCTAATGCAGCAAGTACTTCCCATGATCTACTCTACAAAGGAATTGTGTTAGAAACTGGAGAGGGGGTGGATATAAAGATAAATAAGACCCATTTTCTGGCCTCAAAGAACGATTCACCTTGTAAAAGAGGCCTATAAATTGCTAGCTGCTATTGAATAAACAGAGGGAAATAAATTCAAAGTAAAGGGGGTGTTCACTTTATGAAAACTCATTGAGCTATACTCATAGTTCACTTACTTTTCTGTATGTATGTTACACACATATAGTATGTTCTGTTACATACATATCAGTTGTCATTGAAAAACTGGCTTTAAAAACCAACACCAAATGGAAGGATAAGCTGCCGGTGGTGGGAGCTCAGGAGACGGAATGACCCTTTCGGCCCCAGAACGATCAAGGTGGTACCCTGGCACAGAGTCTCAAACAATGAGGGGACTCTGCCCTGGCAGATGCTAGGAGGGCCCAGCCAAATTAGAGCAGCTGAAGGAAAGGGTCCCATCCATGGCCTGGATTGATGATGAGTGTTGTGAATTAAACAGTGTCCTCAGGAAGAGATGCTGAAGTCCTAACCCCCAGTATCTGTGAACGTGACTTGATTTAGAAATAGAGTCTTTGAAGATATAATCAAGTTACGATGAGGTCATTAGGGTGGGCCCTAATTCAATATGACTGCTGTCCTTATAAGAAGAGGAAGAGAGACACAGAGACACACAGGGAGAAGACGGCCATGTGACAACAGAGGCCGAGATTGGAGAGATGCATCTCCAAACCAAGGAACACCACAGATTACCGGCCAACCCCAGAAGCTGGGAAGACCTGGGAGAGCTTCTCCTCTAGCACCTTCAGAGACAGCAGAGCCCTCCTGACACCTTGATTTGGGGTGTCTAGCCTCCAGAACTGCAAGACAATAAATTTCTGTTGTTTTCAAACAACCAGTTTATGGTGCTTTATTACGACAGCCCTTAGGACACTAACATGATGGCTCACCAGAGGAGTGGAGGAATGACCTTCTAGAACCTCGCATGCTGCTGAGCTGGTTTATTCCGGCATGCCAATCATGGGGCTCTGCTTTACCCCTCCACACAGTTCCCACCCAGAACTCAGCCGCTGCGGCACCCACACGGCTCCTGTCGTTACTGGAGCAGCCCTGCCCCAGAGCTGCCCGTCCTGCTTGGACTTTTCCCTCTTCTTATACCACAGAGCTCGGACAGCTGAAAGTGACCCACAGCAAAGATTCCAAGGATTCAGGTTTTGCCAGTGACACACATTCACACAAGACTTAAATACGGAAGCGAGTTAAGAGGGGAACGAGCAGGATAATCCATTGTATGGGCAGAAACTGTGACAAAGAAGAATGTTTTTGCAGCCGTCAGCTTACCAATTCCATGGCTCCCTGGGGTAGCGTCAGCAGTCTGCCCCATCACAACAGGGGTCGTCTGAGTCTGGGGACCCAGAGACTCCTGCCTCTCAGACTCCAGCTGCTCCTCAGCCTCCCAGGGGGTAGGAAGCTTCCTCACCCTGGCAGCACAGCCTTTCTGCTAACCTCAACCAGAGTCGTTTCTGCTGTGTGTGGCTGAGCCCTGGGCGAGGCACCTCCCCAGAGGCGACACCACCTCGGAACGGACACCTGTGACTGCACATAAGGTTTGATGTTTGCTGTTCAGGATCCCTGGCAATCAGGGCATGCACAGGCCAACCCCATGCATTTGCAGAGGTTTTAAAATCTGGATTGAGACATGTGAAAAAAAGTGTGCTCAGAAAATGCAAGCCACTGACTGAGAGAGACAGTCACAATAAGTAAATCCAACAAAGAACTTGTACCAAGAAAATACAAAGAACTCCTAAAATTGGTAAGAAAGAGGCCAACCACCCAATTTAAAAATCGGCAAAAGACATTAACAAGCACTTCACAAAAGAGGATATCCACAGGGCTAATAAACTCATGACAAACGTGCCCAACCTCATCAGTCATCAGTAAACACTTATATGCCCCATGACCCAGTAATTCCACTCCTACAGACGTTCCATCTGTGTACATGGGATGTGTAGATGTAGCTACCAAAAGATGTATACTGGAATGTCTGCAGCCCCCTCTGCAATAGCCCCAAACTGAAATCAACCCACATGTCCATCCACACTGAAATGGATAAATAAATGGTGGTTTCTCCACTTGGTGGTTTATCCAAATGAGGGACTATTATACAACGATGAGAATAAATGCATTACAACCACACAGAACAACCTGGAAGAACCTCAGAAATACTGGGGGTGCCAAAAAATGTATACACATTTTAAGAAAGGAAAAAAGCTGTATTAAAATTGTAATACTCACTATGTACTGATAACAAAAGATGAATACAAGCCATCTGTATACATTTTTTAGGCACCAACAGCATTGAGTATTACAATTTTAATAGTTTTTTCCATTCTTAAAATGTGTATACATTTTTTTGGCACCCTCTCTTTAATGGTGAGCAGAAGCCAGACGCAAAAAGAACTTACTGTGAGATTCCACTTACAGAAAGTACAATAATAGGCAAAACTAAGCTCTGGGGTAAGAAGTCAAGACAGCAATTACCGCTGGAGGAACAGTAATCTGAGGGGCCTCCTGGGGGGCTGGTCACCTTTTATTTCTTTTATTTCTTAGTGGGGGTGGTATTCAGAGTGTTCATTTTGTGAACATTCCCTGAGCTGTACACTTTTTTGCCTACTTTTCCTTATGCACATTGTACTTCATTAAATGTTTATATTTAAAATAAGAGGGATGGGGATAATTCTTTCCGGGCAGTGGTGGCAGCAGCCAACAACCAGTTCTCAAGGGCAACAGAGGTACTGGTGCTTGGGTGGCATCAACATCCAGTGTCTGGGTGGCAGTGTCTTTTCCAGAACGGTTCTGTGACATGACGTTTGTCATGGATCTGGCTGCGCAGCCTGCCTTGTTCTCGCCTTTCTTCTGAGCGCTCCATTCTCCTGTCTTTCCAGGAAGCCTGTGAGCCCCTAAAGAGCCTTCCAGCAATATCTTTCTTTGCTTAACAGATCCAGAGCTGGTTTTCTGTTGTTCTCAACTAAGAACTTGCCGGTATATAAGCAGCAGGCGCAGGAGGGATGTCAGATGGCAGAGAGGGCCGTGAGGAAGGTCGTACCAGAGACACAGGCAGGAGAAGAGTTTGGTCCTTTTACCTCTCGGGCCACGGGGATGCTGTTAGGACCCTTCTGGGTCTAAGTAACGAAGCTCAGTGTATTCATTCTGACTACCACGTCCCGAGGGCTTGCCTTAAAAGTGTCTCAGGTGGATTAGCCCTTTAAGATGTGATTAGAAAGGCAGAAAGGTTATGTCCCTGTTCCAGATACAGAGGCCAAGGCTTGGAGATGCGGGCAACTCGCTGGGGATCCCACAGGGGACCGAGCCAGCAGGGCCAGGCCCACCCACTCACACCCAGCCCTGCCTTTGACCCACCAGGCTGCACAGACTGGTCACCCCAGGTGGCACGTGTACTCTCAAAAGTCATCAAAGCTGGTCAGGTGGCACCATTCAGAAAATGCTCAACATCAGCAGTGGCCCGTCAAACATAAGTATCTACTGTGCAGCATTCACTTCTGGAGATGAGGCTGTCACTAGGAGACCTGACACTGTTTCATTTTGCTTCTGGCCTCATTCTTTGCCCCTTAAAAGTTTCCCTTGAGACCTGTTAAATAAACGCTGCTATAAATTCTACAGGAAGGACATTTCTAATGTAATTTTTTAAATTAAAATTAAAACAGAGACTCGGAGCCATTCTCCAGTTACTGAAATTCACGTCACTGCATTTTTACACAAACAGAGGACAACAGACAGTAATTTATAATGCACGACATACTTATCAATACAACTTTCATCTAGGAAGTACTTCACTTTCACTAGGAAGTACTTTGTATAAGAGTGTCGCAAACATGACTTTTTTGGTCCTCATAAGGGCTCGTAAAGTGGGCAAGACAGATATTGATTTGTCTGGCAAATATTTATCAAGCATTTTCTATATGGCAGGCACCTGTAGGAGGGAATTAGTGCCTCATTTTATAGCCAAGAAAGGGGAGACCAAGAAAAGGTAAACCATGTGTCCCAGTCCATAGAACTGGTAAAACACAAAGCCAGAACTGGATCTGGGTTTCTATGCTTCCAGCACAGGGCTCTTTCCATGGAGAATATTGGGATATCCATCCAGAAAATATGTGTTGCTTTACCTTGTAAATTGCTCACTGTGTTTGCCACTAGTGAGCTAGAACACATGTTCCATGAGACACAGGCCTGGCCTGTCTTGTCCCTGCCCAGCTCAGAGCTAACACATACATGGTGAGACGTGATGCACTGGCTGAATGAATTAATGCATGAGATTCACACAAGCAGTGGAACAAACCCAGGGAGATGACCCAGCCACCCCACCCCCACCCCACCAAAGTTCTGCTGACTTCATATGCTGAAGGAGGACTAACAGGGTCACAATACTCCACCCCACCAACATCCCTCACTGAAAATTTGTTAGATCCTTTTAGTGGTTCCATCAAAATATCAGAATACCACGCACCACCCGGGGACATCTAAGGTGGTTCCTATGATTATTAAGTGGAAAGCTTGTCACGGAATGCTAGGCAAATGCTTTAAATCTCAAGTTTAGACTAAAGGTCATGTCAAGTAGAAAATAGAGGAACGTGCCACTTTTTCTACCCATGCAATACATTTCCAAGTTACTACAGTTTTGAATTGTGAGGTTGGTCTGGCTAAAGTCTCACCCTTGGACTTCACCAAGTAAAATTCCGAATGCTCTCCAGCATGCCTCAATCTCTCAAATCCATCCCCTTCCTTCACTGCAGCTGCTCTGCTCAGCCCTGCTCTGGGTCATGGTCGTCTCTCGCCTGGACAACACTCACAGCCTCTTCATCAGTTTCTGCGTCTTGCCCTGGCCCTTCTAATCCACTCCCATGCTACATTTGTCTAAAACTTCACTCTGAGTCTGTCAACATGCTGCTTTAAACCCTTCAACTACTCTCCATTTTTTTTTTAGGATGAAGTCCTCACTCCTGAGTAAGATTTAACAATTCTTCCCGAGCTAGTCCCTGCCTGCCCACTGCTTCCATCCCAGCCTGCTAGTCTTCTGGACTGAGATGCCACTTCTTCCAAGAAACTTTCCTTACATGCCCTGCTATGCTCCCACAGCCCCGCCAGCTTCCTCCCTCACTGCTCTTACTGTCTCATATTCTGATCGATGCTTTATCCATCTGGTGCAGGGTGCAATCTGTAACTGTCTAATTCACTGCTGTATCTCCAGAATCTAGCAAGTGTTGGCCATGCAGTTTGTGCTCAGTAAATATTTGTTAAATGAATCAACTCAACTTGCAACACCTTTCATTTGATCCCAAAGATCACTGTTCTCCAAAGTAAACCATGTTTCAGTGCAAGGTTTTCTTGACAATCAAGATTGCCTTAAACATCCATTTAGGTAAAGCAAGTTCAAAATACCTAGAAAATAAGTGTTCTTAAAAATCCATCCGTTTGAAAATAAGCAACAGCTAAGCAATGAACATCATCAAGTTTTCTGATGCCATTAGGCTGTGGAATTTTTTTAAACGTTCATCTTAAATTTTCCAGCTGTTTCCATAACGGGTTTAATAGTCTCATCAAAGAAATAGAAGAGTCTCAGAAAAGAAATAGAAGATATAAAGAACCAAACGGAAATTTTAGAACTGAAAAATATAATAACCCAAATAAAAATTCAATGATGGGCTCAACAGCAGAAGGAAGAGACAGAGGGAAAAAATTCAGTTAACTTGAAAATAAAAACAATAGAAATTACCCAATCTGAACAATGGAAAGGAGATAAACTGGGGGGGAAAAATGAACAGAGGCTCATGGACCTGTAGGACTAAAATAAAAGCACTAACATTTGTATCACCGGTGTCCCAGAAGAAGAAAGAGAAGAAAAAAGACGGGGCAGACAAAGTATTTGAAGAAACAATGGCTGAAAGTCCCCAAATTTGACAAAAGACATAATTTACGGATTCAAGAAGTGGAGCAAAACCCAACAGGATAAAAAAAAAATCACATGAAGATATCATAGTCAACTACTGGAAATAAAAAGACAAAGAAAAATATCTTGAAAGCAGTGAGACAGAAGAAAGACTTGAGAGAAAAAACAATGTGCATGATAGAAGATTTCGTCAGAAACCATGGAGGCCAGAAGAAAGTGGCACAACATTTTCAAGGACTCAAAGAAAAGAACTGTCAACACAGAATCCAGTGACAACATCCTCCAAGAATGAAGAAAAAGTAAAGGCATTCTCAGATGAAGGAAAACAAAGAGAATTTATCAGCAGCCAGACCTACCTAAAAAAAAAAAAAAAAAAGCTAAAGCAAGTTCTCTAAAAAGAAAGGAAGTAATAAAAGGAATCTCAGAACACTGAAAATGAAGAAATATCATAATAAGCAAAAACATGGGTTAAGACAATAGACTCCTCTTGAGTTTTCTAAACTGTGTTTGCAAAAATTAAAACACTGCCTAATGTTCACATGTCTGTAGAAGAAATATTTAAGACAATTATATTATAAATGGGGGGAGAGGAAAGGAACTTACAGGGAGATTAGGTTTCTATATTTCACTAAAACTGTTTTAAAAAAGTCACGAGTAGACTTTGATAAGTTATGAATATTATATTAATAATATATAGATGAATCACTTTAAAAAGTTATTCAAAGAAATATACTCAAAAACACTACAGAATGATTAAACATAGAGTTACCATATGACCCAGCAACTCTAATCCTAGGTATACACCAAGAGAAATAAAAATATGTATCCATACAAAAACTTGTACAAAAACACTTATAACAGCAGTATTCGTAATAGCCAAAAGGTGGAAACAATCCAAATATCCATTTATGGATGAATGGACAAAAAAAATTCAGTTGTTCATACAGTGAAATTACATTCATATACTAGAATATTATTCAGCCATAAAAAGGAACGAAGTACTGATACATGCTACAATGTGGATGAACCTTGAAGACATTATACTAAGTTAAAGAAGACAGTCACAAAAGTCCACATATTGTTTGTTGAACCATTTTTTAAATTAATTTCACGTGTACAAAACAATGTACTTGTTAGACATTTATACCCCTCACAAAGTGATGACCCCCCTCCCCCAATCTACTACGCCTCTGACATCGTATATGGCTGTTACAGTTCCACTGACTCTATTTCTTGTGCCGTATTCCACATCCTGTGAATATATATATATATATATATATATATATATATATATTAAATTATAGTTGACATATTCTTTGATTCCATCCATATAAAAGTCCAGAACAGGAAAAAACATAGAGACAGGAAGTAGATGAGTGGTTGCTTAGATCAGGGGAGCAGATCTGAGGAGGGCAGGGCAGTGATAACTAAAGAGTATGGGGTTTCTTTTGGAGGTGATAAAAGCTTTAGAAAATTGCCTACAGTGATAGTTATGCATATCTGTTAATAAATTTAAAAATTAAAACCATTAATTTATATATTTTAAATGGTGGATTGTATGGTATATGAATTTTATCTCAAAGATTAGAACAAGAATAACAACTGCAATATAGTGAAAGACACCAAGTCAAGGAGATCATAATGCTGAAAAAAATAAGTTGCCAGTAAACTTGGGGGGATGGTAGGACTCCAACACATTTGTTTGATAACTAGTGAATAAAGGAAAGCATAGAGCATTTTCCTGCCATTTCCACATTAACTAAACCATTGGGTAACCAAATGATTGATGAGGGGAAGTTCTCTGTATAAAATTATTCCCACTAATAAGTTCAAAAGGAATGATAGAGTATCACTTTGCAACTTGTAATGAACTAACAGATCTAGAAAATTATCAACAATGGCTGCTGGTGTGTGTGTGTGTGTGTGTGTGTGTGAGAGAGAGAGAGAGAGAGAGAGAGAGAGAGAGAGAGAGAGAGAGAAAGAGAACCAGACAATATGTGTCCCCTTTCAATATACCAATAAACCATTTTGCCAATATAATTGAATCTTGCTCTGATCGAATCTCTAGCTATCAGTTTACAGGAAATAAAGGAGATACAAGAGTACAATGAACAACATTATAGACATGCAATCAGCAAAATCCAGTCCCTGGGAATAAATGACCCTGGGAATAAACTACAGAATAAATCCAATCCCTGGGAATAAACTACAGAATAAATGACCCAGCTTCTTCAACAAATAAATTACAAAAGGACTCAAAAAGATAGGGAAAGAGAACCTATAACTCCAAAGAGATTGGGGAGTCCCATTCCCTTTCCCTTGCCGTGCTAAGGCCGTGGGGATTCCAACAGTGCAGCCAGCAGCAGCAATTATAGCCAGGCGCTAAGGCAGAGGGGCTTGGCCGGCAAAGTCACTACCACCAAAGTCAAAAAAATTCAGCTAGCATGACTGGTTTGTGCAGGCTGGCAGGACGGTTCATACAGCAGGCTGAACAAATAAGTAAATATATTGAAAATAATGAATAATTGAGAATATCAGAAAACAAAAACTATCCATGAAGAGAACCTAGAATTAATGAAGTCCCAATAACAATGAGTACACCTGGCACCCCGATTTTGGCTTCTAGATACCATTTTCCACTAAAAGGCACCAGGGCTCACTGGAGAAATGGCAGATTCCAGTACAAGATGAACCAGGGACATTTTGTTGTGCCAAAAAGTAAGAAAGTATTCAAAGAGTGATTGGGGAATGTCAAAAGGACATAGGAGCCAGTTTAAAGGTCTCCTCCTAGCCAAAGCTGAGACAATTGGAGAATCAAAATAAATGACAGTTACAGATAACAACCCATTGGATAAGAGAGAAATCCATGAGTTCATATGATATAAATAAATGATTAAAATGACAAAAATAAATTCCTTACAGTACAATGCCCGCTAATAAATGTAAAAGGAATGGTGAATGGTGGTATTAGAAAATCGCCGGTTGGCACCCATCCTAATGAACGATTCAGGTAAGAATCATCGAAGGGTACTCAAACCAAGCGGATGAAGATTTGTTAATGAACAGGGTTCTACATAGCCACAAAGTGTGTCCCCATAAAAATACTTCCTAATTACTTGTTAATTAATAATTATCAAATTCATTAACTTTATACTGGAGAAATCTGGCAAACACCCTCTTAACCAAATGATAAAAGTTATATCACTAGTAGCAAAACAAATCAACATCAGGTGACTCCTGGGATGACGCATTATAAAAAATACAGTACTGCATCCTGTGGTATTCTTGCCACAAATGCAGGACCTGATTCTAAACATAAGGGAAGATCAGGCAACCCGAACTGAGTCACATTCTACAAGGTAACTGGCCTGTAGTCATCAAAAATGTCCAGGAAAAATGGAAAAAGTATTCTAGACAGAAACTAAAGGGACAAGACACAACAACCAAATGCAATCTCTGGTCCTGAATTGGATCTTGCACCTATAAAGGACATTATTGGGACAACCAGCAAAACATGAATGGAGTCCAATAGATGGTAGCATTGTATCAATGTGTACACCGGGATATCTATCTATCATCCATCTATCTATCTATCAACCAACTATCTATCTATCTCTATGTATCTCAGAATATCCTGTTTCAAGGAATATACACTGAAGTATTAAGTGATAATGGGAATCATGTCTGAAACTTACTCATAATATAATTTTTTAACTATATGTATAAATATAACACATAGAACGCTAGGGTAAATATAGTATATCAACAACTGGGAGATTTGAGAAGGGTATACATATAGGAGTTCTTTGTACTATTGTTGTAACTCTCCTCTAAGTTTGAAATCATTTCAAAGCAAAAAGTTTATTTTAAAAATCTGAGGAGAAATAGCAACAATTACAATGAATGAATGGACCTTATTTGGATCCTGATTTCTAGAAACTGTAAAAAAATTTTGAAATCAATCAATGGGATAATTTTAATGTTGACTGTCTATTTGATAATTGTAAGAAACTATTATTAAATTTTTAGGCACAATAATGCCATTTGGGTTATGTTTTTTTTAAAAAAACCTTTCATCTCTGAAGAGATATATACTGAAGTATTTATAAACATAAATTATTAAAATTATTATTTTACTTAGTTATTAAAATTAAAGACGTCTGGAATGTGCTTCAAATGAACTGAGGGTGGGCAGGCCGCAAACTGACCCTAAGATAAGACTTGCTGACACTGGGTGATGGGGACACAGGATTCATTACACCAACATCTTTATTTTATGTGTCAGAAAATTTCCAAAATAAAAGATAAAATCCATTTAAGATCCACTGTATTTTCAATTCTTCCCTGTGTATAGTAACTACCATGTTTCCCCAAAAATAAGACCTAACGCGTCTTTTGGGGCAAAAATTAATATAAGACCCAGTATTATATCATATTACATTATATTATATTATATTATATTATATTATATTATATTATATTATACTACTATACTATATTATATTATATAGGGTCTTATAGCAAAATAAGACCGGGTCTTATATTAATTTTTGCTCCAAAAGACGCATTAGAGCTGATTACCCGGCTAGGTCTTATTTTTGGGGAAACACGGTACCAATAACAGTGCTGAACAACTTTGGTGACGAAGGGGGCTTCTTGCGTCCCAGTGAGCCAGGCACAGAAACGAGGCTGCGAACTGAGAGTCTCAGGAAGAGAAGGATGACAGGTCCCCAGGGCACAGGGCTGGATCTATTTCAAGTGTAGTCGTAGGCCTGTAAATCCAAATTCTCCTACACAGAACAATTCAGAATACTCTTGAACAGATCTGTCTTTTTTTTAAAAATCATCACACAACCTCTATAGCTGCAGCCACAATCGACAGGATGTTCAGCCACCTGAATTCTTCCTTTGACAAGGGAGCTATTAGCTTAAAAATCCAGGAGCACTAAAAATACCCCCGAAAAATACTACACTAAGCCAAGGAGGTTCTAAAAAGGAAAATCAGTGACCAAGCCAAGCAAAAGACTGAAATGCCATGAATTCTAAGGAAACACGTGAGTCAAGATTTAACACACCGAGGTCAATTACAAATTTAAATGCACAGATTATGATTTTACAAATCTGATGGTGAGACATAATCTATTCAGGAATTCTACTTTTTCCCCTCGTGGCCTCCAGTATTATAAGCATTGAATTAATATTAGATGAAATAGTCTTACATAAAAGTGACTCCCACCAAGCTCAATTAAAGCAGAAACAGCAGCTCAACTCCTGTCAGAACAGCAGCCTGCAAAACCAAAGGCCTCATACCTCAAGCAACATGAAGGCTTCCGAAACAGAGGCTGTGTTTAAAACAACCATCATCCCTGCTTAGCATGTTCGTTCTTTCGTCAGTCAACATGGTACATCAGGCACTGGGTTCAGATCGGTGAACAAGATAGATGAGGTCTGGGCCTCCATGGGTTGGTAGCTCTCCTGGGCCCCCAGAGCACCCAGCAAGAGTGTGTGACCTTCTGCCTCCCCTCCGCCACTTGGCCTGAAGGAGAGAAGGGCCCTGTCAGCAGAGGAAGTCACCCTATGACAAGGTTCCTGAACTCCCAAGAGCCGTCTGCCTGGTTACCCCCAAAAGAGACACGGCTGCCTCACCCTCTGGCAAATCCAGCCCTGCTATCCTTGACTGTACCTTGAGTTAAACAGGAAGTTTTCACAAATTAAGCATTGACTACTAGCAAAACCCTTACATTTAAAACATCCTTTCACTTGTGAAAGTTTAGCAAGTAGGTTTTCACAGTTTGTTTCAAAGAGCCAAGCAGGGCTGTTTACAGATGAGGAAAGTGAGGGTCACAGAGCTTTAGAACCTTCCTCCCACATTAGGCAGGGCTGACTTGTGGAACTAACAGGATCTGATGGAAATAACAAACAAAGAGCGTGACTTTGAGGACAGGTCAAAACAGACACTGTGGTTCCTTACTCTCTTGGATCATTCTCCCTGGGAAAAGCCAGTGGCCATTTTGTAAGGATGCTCACGCAGCCCTTTGGAGAGGAACTGAGTGAGGAACTGAGGCCTCTGGCCAACAGCCAGCACCGCTTTACCAGGCATGCGTGAGCCACCTTAGAAGTAGAGCCTCCAGGCCCAGTCAAGCCTTCAGATGGGTGTAGCCCTCATGAGACATCCCGAGCCAGAATCATTCCTACTAACCATTCACTCACAGAATGCTTGATCCACAGAAACTCTGAGGTGTTTACGACAATTTTAAGCCACTAACTTTTGACACGATTTGTTATGTAGCAATAGATAATACAGAGGGACACTGAACCAGCCTCTCTCAAGATGAAGAGTATGACCATGTGGAAGGGTTAAGTCCAGCTGTGTGGGACAGAGAAACATCCGGTGAGGACAGATGTTGCCTAGAAAGTCATCTCAGCTCAACAGAGGAAGAATTTTCTAATCAGAGTTATCTAGGGCACACCAGCTTATCGTCTGAAAAAAAGGTTTGCTCTCTGTCACCTGCTAGGTTTGCTCAGAGGCCTGTGCTTACGGGGCAGAGATGCTGTAAGAAAAAGTCAATGAACAGAGAGATGGTTGGACTAGATGACCTTTAAGTTCCTTTCCTACCTGGAGATGCTTACACCGCCACACCATGCAACTTAACCAGGGACCTGGAAAAAGCCTTGCTTGTCAGTTTCCCAGGCCCAGAAGACACGTCTGTGCAATGTGTGGCCAGCTAACAGGTACTGAACACTGATTGAATTTGTGTTGGTCCTTCTAGGAGGAAACAGACAACACCTGACTTACTGGTCCTGCCCTCGAGCTGCTTGCACATGCACATAAATGACCCAGTGCCACCAAGTACAAACTAGAGCAGGAGGGGAGGAGAAGCAAGGTCCAAAGCCAGGGATAATGTCTAGAAGGCTACAACATCAGGGCAGGTCACGAGGCACTCGGGTGAGAGAGACGGCACTACGGGAACCTGCTCAGAGGTTAAGAAAGCCCTAATCCCATCACCAGAAGGAAAAGACTCGAGTTGACAGCAAAATAAGTTCAAACTTAGGAGAACTGGGGGACTCAAAAGAAAATCACTTTTGTGCCTGCATCTAGCAATATAATTTCATTTTCTAAAAATGGGGCATTTGAGGAAGGTACCTTTCTTGGCACAGCGTGTAAACAACTCTGCAAAGGTGGTGCCCCTACTCAGTCTGCTTGCAGGTCTCCCGAGACCGGAAACCAGAATATACCATCTAGCCCTGTACCATTTAGGTCATGCTACCCTGGGGCTCAGGAGCAAGGGCCCCTAGTGTCATTGGACCAAATCCTTTAGTGACAGCATGGAAGATGCTGCCCCAGCAACTCCATAGTACTTCCAAAGGCCTGTGGCTCCAGTGGCAAGAAGGCCAGTGGACATCTGGGGCCCAGCAAGAGCATCCCCATTCTTTCTCTACCAGGTCAGCCACCAGCTTCCCGGCCACCTGGACTCTGGTCCCCGAACCATTAAGTCACTAGACATTTCCTGAACACCTCGACGTGCCAAGTTCACACCACACGCAGATCAATTATGAATATCTAATCTCTCCCTCACTTCTTCTATTTAGCTCCCCATCAAATTCTCAGGAAGTTGGGGCTAGAAGGGGATCACCTAATCCGGCCCTCTTACTCTATAGATGAAAAGTGTGATCACAGGAAGGAAGGTAAGAGGCGGCGATAGACTGAAGCACTTTTTCCAGTTCTTAATGCCCTCCCTGAATTACAATTACATGCCCGCATCCTTTGCCGTGGCACTTTGCAGGATCACCCACTAGAATGGGGAGTGGGCATGTTCCCACCCCACGGATATATCGGACGGGGTCATGTGCCTTGATACAGCCAGTGGAATGTGGACCAGAGTGTGGGCGTGCAGGTTCGAGCCAGAGTACTGTGGACAGCAGCCATCTGCCACATGGCCCAAGGAGGGAAAAAAAAAAAACTGGACTACAGACAGGAAAATAAGAGAAGCAGACATGAGAAATGAAGAACGTGTACATCATTAAGGTCAATCAGGCAGTGGGCTGAAACAGCACATATGTTTGCGAGATTACAGTGTCACTTAAGAACATAAAACTGACTGGTCACCATTGGAAGATAAGAACCAACTCATTATTTTGAAAGCTTGTGAAGAAAAGGAAAGAAGCATTTATTCTGCCTTTCTTGTGTGAACCGTATCCCTGAGTAAACCAAAAAGTAGTAGTAAATAAGGGTTTTTCTTTATACCATGTTTCCCTGAAAATAAGACCTAGCTGGACCATCAGCTCTAATGCATCTTTTGGAGCAAACTTAATATAATATAATGTAATACAACATATTATAATATACTATAATATAACATAATATAATATAATACTATACAATACAATACAATATAATACTGGGCCTTATATTAATCGTTGCTCCAAAAGACACATTAGAGCTGATGGTCCAGCTAGATGTTATTTTCGGGGAAACACGGTAAAAGCATTCCTGCTAATAAATGAGGAAGAAGTGATAGAATCAGACTAATCTGAGACTGATTGTCACCAGCTAGCTGCTCATATCACAACCTGAGAAGGCACCAGACATAATGAGCTACTGAAGGAAGACACACCACCACCTGATCAAGTTTCTAGATCCAGCTACCAAATCAAGGAACTACAGAGGACATCTTGGTGTAGGTTAGCCTACACCAAGAGAATGCAATCAGCAAAACTCAGACTGTGGGAAATTCTATGGGCACAACTTACTTGGGTCTTGATACAAACAACTGTATCAAAAAACAATTTATGACATTTGAGACAACTGAAACTGAACCCTGACCAGATATTTGATGATAATGAGTTATTGTTGATTTGTTTTAGTTGTAACAATGGTATTGTGGATGTATTCTTAAAAATCCTTACCTTTTAATATTACATACTTTAACATTTACAGGTGAAATATGATATTTGGGATTCAATTCAAAATGGTATGGGTGAGAGGGAATAAGATGAAATAAGATTGGCCACGAAGTTCAAATTGTTGAAACAGGTAATGGGTAAATGGGGGGTTCATTATACGATTGTCTACTCAGATATGTTTAAAATTCTTCATAACAAAGAGTTGTAAATATCAATGAACACAATGAGCTCTCAATAGTCATACACGATAAGCTCACGATAAGCCTCAGAAAAGTACCTGAAAATCTGGGCCATATTGCTACTGTAATAATCCAGGCCGCATGTTGGGTCATTATAACATGCAAAAAGATTAAAATTACAAAGTACGTCTTCTTTTTAAAATAACTCCACTGAAATTCAAGCACCTACTAAGTACAAGATACTACGAGGACAGACAATTAAGTTCGCAAACTCATCCTAGAAAAAGTGCTCCATACCTCATTGCTGAATATCATTATGGTCATCTTCGAGGTACTCCCATTGGAAAGCTATGCACTGACACCAGTGCCTAGTCCACGCTTCAAAGCGATTTTAGAACTCTTTCTCTGGAATGGCCATCAAAGTTGTCGTTGCATTACCGTTGATGTCTTGAATGTCATCCAAATGTCTTTCTTTCAATTTTTCCTTTATCTTTGGGTAAAGAAAGAAGTCACTGGGGGAGAGATCAGGTGAGTAGGGAGGGTGTTCCAATACAGTTATTTGTTTACTGGCTAAAAACAGACAGTGCCGGAGCCAGCCCGGTGGCTCAGGCGGTTAGAGCTCTATGCTCCTAACTCCGAAGGCTGCTGATTCGATTCCTACATGGGCCAGTGAGCTCTCAACCACAAATTTGCCAGTTCAATTCCTTGAGTCCAGCAAGGGATGGTGGGCTCCGCCCCCTGCAACTAGCAATGGCAACTGGACCTGGAGCTGAGCTGCGCCCTCCACAACTAAGACTGAAAGGACAACAACAACTTGACTTGGAAAAAAAGTCCTGGAAGTGCACACTGTTCCCCAATAAAGTCCTGGGGGAAAAAACACAAAAAACAGACAGTGCCGTGTGAGCTGATACACAGTCATGATGCAAGAACCATGAATTGTTGGTGAAAAGTTCAGGTCGTCTAACTTTTCTATGCAGCCTTTTCAGCACTTCCAAATAGTAAACTTGGTTAACTGTTTGTCCTGTTGGTACAAATTCATAATGAATAATCCCTCTGAATTTTTTTTTAAAAAAAGGTTAGCAACATCATTGCAATAGTTTGCGAACTTAGGAGATGCTACAGTGAGAAGACATGGCTCCAGGCTCTGGTGGGAGGAGGAAGGTGTTAATCTAATGCAGGGAGATGGACCAACACCCAGCTAACAGGGGTGCATGGCCAAATGACATAATCCACAAAAGGGCATCAAAGGAAGGATGGTTCTGCCAGTCTAGCTCATTGTAGAGGAATCCAGGCAGGTCCATGCTGAGGTGACCTGAAATCAAGACTGCTCTGCTAGGAGTCTGCAGCAATGAGGGTTCTCCTTGGTGAGGGAATGGTGAGATTTGGAGGGGAGAATGAAAGGTATGTGGTTTGAAGAGGAAGAAGAAGGTAAGTTGGGTGGGAGGGCAAAGGGGAGATAGGGAGAAGGGAGTGGGTCGGGGGACCTAGCTAGGAAGGGTAGAGAGTGGTCAGCCCAGGGCAGTCACACACTGTATTTTAGGAAGACAGCACCTATTGCTGCTTCAAAGAACACAATCTGGCAGTTTCCTATGCAAACTCAGTAGTGCCATCTGCCCTCTTTTTGCTTTAGGCCATGGCCCAGCGATGCAGATCAAATGGTTATGAGTCAAGACTGTTAAATTGATGTTAAATGCACGGAGCTGTGGCTAAGCATGTGCTGAGGTGTCAAGAGGCATGAAACTAAGTGATCAGAACTCTGAGAACTCTTAAAAACGGAAACAGATGCAGGAAAGAGTCGCACATGAAAGAAAACAGCATACAGCACCCAGCATGACCCCACAACTCATTGATAGTTTGCTTTGCCTGCATGGTTAAAGCCATATCTTTGCGTGGGACACCTGGTATGTGGTTCACTGCACACGGAGCTGCCAATTTCAATTTTGTTCAGGATGTTTCTTGCCATCTCCTCCTCTCCACATGTCTGTATCCAGTGTAAATTGTCCAGGAAATAGGCCCATTGTCTTCCTTTTCCCCTTGGGATAAGCAGATATTAATCTTGGTTTTAGGAACCTCACATCCTGTCATGGGCCTGTCTTTCTTTGACATAGGAGTTCTGACAATTAAGTTATTGAACTGTTGCAACAACGTTGTTAACTAACCTTTTTTGCTATCAGAGGGATTATTCATTGTGAATTTGTACCAACTGGACAAACAGTTCACCAAGTTTACTTTTTGGAAGAGCCGAAAACGCTGAATGAAAAAGTTAGACGACCCGAACTTTTCGCCAACAATTCATGGCTCTTGCATCACGGCAATGCACCAGCTCACACGGCACTGTCTGGAGGGAGTTTTTAGCCGGTAAACAAATAACTGTATTGGAACACCCTCCCTACTCACCTGATCTGGCCCCCAATGACTTCTTTCTTTACCCAAAGATAAAGGAAATATTGAAAGGAAGACATTTTGATGACATTCAGGACATCAAGGGTAATAAGGCGACAGCTCTGATGGCCATTCCAGAAAAAGAGTTCCAAAATTGCTGTAAAGGGTGGACTAGGTGCTGGCGTCGGTGCATAGCTTCCCAAGGGGAGTCCTTTGAAGGTGACCGTAGTGATATTCAGCAGTGGTGTATGTAGCACTTTTTCTAGGATGAGTTCACAAACTTAATTGTCCAATCTTCGTAGTTAGCCAACTACATTCCAGAAGACTACAGGAGGCATGCAAGCCGAATGCTTGAGTACCTGGCTCCCTGGGAGCTTCCCTACAGAACTGAGCCTGAACCTGCCCGCCTCTTACTAAATTCCAGGATGCAGACTTCCCTCCTCCTCCTCCCAGTGATTTGAAAAGGGTACACCTGTCTGTCTCCCATACTGCCTTATACATTGTTGGCCTACAGTAAATGATACAACCAAAGTTGGTGTGTGCTCACTATCACGTGATCCCGACTGCTCCTGGGGGGGGAGGGCCAATCCTGGATTAACAGACCCTCCCGAAAGAAGGTACAAAGGTCTGTAGCAGCTGGAGAACTCACACCAGACATTCCACCAACAGCACAAAAGTACCTGCAGAAGAAGGAGACCCATGTGGCAAGTGTATCCCAGTCACATGCAAAACCTAGGCCGGCGAAGGTCTAAATCAGAAAGGGATCTATGAAGCAATAAAGGGCCAATCCAGGGCTGGAGGCTCCAAGAGAAGGCCCTCAGCACAGAGAGCAGTGGACCCTGTGGTGTGTGAGACACCCTGGAAGACTGGCATGTGTTTCCTCTGATAGGAAACAAGAGGCCATTCTGCCACTCAAAGCCAAGTGTAAGCATTTACTCTCCTTGAACCAGAGTGAGTGTTGGCCCTTACCGCTGACTGACGTCACTGAGGTCTGCAAGGAGGAAGGAGGTCAGACCCATGCAGAAAGAATGAACGCAGCAGGCCTGAGACGGCTCATCCTTTGAAAGGCCTGTGTCCAAGGTTGGCCCTTGGCTGGCATCTAGGAGTCTGGATTTGGGGAGCCCCCGCCCCACCTCCTTACCTGGCAAGGGTGTTTGACTGTACCTGAACTGCCTATACTACCAATGTGGTCGATGTGAACACCTGCTATCTTTCGGGGAGTCTGGACTTTGGGAATATGCCAGGCAGACAGTGCCCATGTGAACAGCTCCCCATGAAAATCCTGGGCACTGAGTCTCTCAAGGGCATCCCTGGTGGGCAACATTTCACACGTGTTGTCACAACTTGTTGCTGGAGGAATGAGCGTCTCCTGTGTGACGACACTGGGCAAGGAGCCTTGGGAGCCCGCGCCTGGTTTCCCCAGACTCCACCTCAGGCCCCTCTCCGCTGTGCTGATTGTGCTTTGCCGTCACACAGCACAGCTCTCAGCACGACTCTGGCGAGTCCCGTGAGCCCTCCTAATGGTCACGGAGCCCGGGTTTGGTCTTGGAGACCTGGACACAGGACCCCAGCGAGGCGTCTGCACAGCATGAGGCAGGTGGACACCTTGGCCCGGGCTGCGTCAGCTGGCGTTTGGGGTCCTGGTGCTGCACATGCGCTCCCACTTCTTCCTCCGTTCCACAGGAAAGTAAGGAAGAGCCTGCACTCCTCACCAAAACTGCAAACTGGAAATCACTCGGACACCTGCAGAGAACCCCACAGATGGGAGGGCCTGTTGTTCGACTGGATTGAATGTGGGGTAGAGGCCTGTCCTCTGATCCATGGCCTGCTTCCCACAGGGCCTTGAATACGTGACACGTGCAAGGCAGACCATCAGGTGCACATGAAACTAGTTTAAAGAGCTATGAGATTGTGAAAAGCCCCTTTAAGAGCTTTACCGTTGCGCCCCATTCCTTCAGCCACTGGCACACTTTACAAAGCGACAAATCTGAGGTATATACAGACAACATGCACAAAGTCTTGCAACCCTATGTAAATACAAATGAGGACCACAGATGTAGGTCACTGGTTCAATGAGGAGGCTATTTCAACACATTCAAATCTGTCAACATAAAATATCCAGAGAGTCTGCATTTCATAACTGTCACTTTTCTGGCACTCCTGGCTTAAGCCAGCTATCTCCAATTTATCTTCCCCATCTTTATTTCAGCAAACAATTTTTTGAAATTGAAAACAAACTAAGAAGAATCCAAGTTGCACTAACATACTTGGCTTTCTGAAATCCCATAAAATCACAGGCAATTCTCTTTCATTCACTCATTCATCCATTCGGACTAAACAAGCTACGGAATGTGTATCAGTGGCAAAGCACCATGTTAGGCTCTATGTGGATTACAGAGCTGCTGCCAAACTTGGCCATGGTGTCCCCTTGGCACGAAGCTGCCTGCAGAGATGCCCAGTGAACTCCCAGTGGTTCTTGGATCAATCAGGTATTTCAAATGGGATAAATCCAAGACAAGGAACTGCCCACACAGGGCATGGAACTATCGAAAGAATCCTGGAGAAGACAAGGCAGCTCCAGGGCCATCGGGGTGGGGAGCTAGCACCGCAGTGAGGATGCGCTGTCCAGGGAAGCAGCTGGAAGCGGGGACACCAGTGAAGCAGAAGGCAGACCGAAACCTCTGCTTAGTGATGTGGCACTAGGAATGGAGAAGAGGGACTGACTAGAGGAGAGGGACAGGCAGGGCGTGGCAATTCCATCAGATGTGGGATGAGGGAGGGAGGAGGCAGCAAGCATGACTCAGAAGTTCTCAGCTATTCATAGAAAGAGAGAAGTTGGAAGGAGGAGCAGGTTCCATGAGGAAAATGACAATTCGTGTCACCAGACCTTGCTAAAAACAATGGTGTGCAGTGTGCCCCTCCAAAATATGCTGCCAGTCCCCTCGTGATCTCTTTGCAACACCCTTGTGCTAAACGCTAAGAAAATATACTTCAAACAAATGTTTACACATGATCAACCTGGGCGGTCCTTTTCAGCCTCCTAATGGTCTCAGGACACAAAACACTGGATATTTCAAATTAAAGCTGCATCCAATATAATAAGGCCACCTTTGAGGGTGGAGACCCCAACGGCTTAACCAGTAGGCGTATACTCCTAACTTCACATTTTCAGGGACATTTTGCGACTGGAGAGTCTTTTCCATCTGTACCCTTCAAGTATTACCTAAACTGACATTGAAAACATGATTTCCTGGCACGCAGTCTCCATGAGAGTTTGCCTTTGAGAGGTGGCCTCACGGGAGGAACGAGTACATGATCCATCCTAGAGGCATGGTCTCGGTGTACCATTTTCAGGTTACCAAAAAGGGCCCAGCTCACCACATGTTCAGTGGTCTCCTCAGCCAGAGGACTTGTCAAAGTTATTTCCACTTGACTGCAGCCTTCTCTCTTATAAACCCAGACTAATCTGTCTGAGGCTTTCTTTGCTAGCTGGCTTAGCCATTTCTACCCATAGATCAGTCTGAACAATAAATACATTTAAAAAAATGCTTCTGTTTGAAATTGTTTCCTGGGAAACAAATGTCATTTATAATGGCACCAAACAGGCAAGTGGTATACAACAAAGCAGAATTTTGTTTAACCAAATCAGTGTTGCCCTTAATACGGATGAAGCTTGTGTTTGGCACACTCTCTCCATCAGGACTTGCTGAAGTCAATACTTTTGAAAATTCCACGACATTTGTGAACTTTTACCTAATTTCACGTAATTACATGTTCCCTACAGGATGAGAACTAGGGATGAAAATTTTTTGATGGGAACTAACAACCAAAAAAAACAAACAAAACTGAGCACAAAACCATGTTCTCCTTGTTGGTATCCAAATAGACATGTGATTAAGAGTGCCAATTGATGGACTAAGAATCTCATCTCCTATATTTATTTATGTTCCTAGCAGATTGTTGGAAAGAAGTAAAAACCTGCTGATAATTACCCATACTTCCCAGAAAGTTCTTTCTATATGTAACTATTTTTCCAAAGAGCATTTTTTATTCCTGATAATCTGAATGTTACTAAGCCAAGCTGTTGGCACTATGTACTTTCTCCCTTAGAATAAGCGTAAGTGATTAAATGAGCTTCTCAAGGAAAATCGAGGGCAGAAGTACCAGAGGAAGCCACACTTAATGGAGAAATTCTAATCCAAACCCTAACTGATTTTCTCTAAGGTAAAAATAATGGGAACTGAAAATGCAGGTCAAGACTGTGAGACGACACAGTATACCCAGTTGATTGGCAAAATCAATGCTGACAATACCAAGTTTTGCAAAGGGTACAGATCCACAAAACCTCTTATTAATAATTGCCAGTAGGATTATAAACTGGTACAACTACTTTGGAAAACACCTTGGCGTTATGTAAGGTGAGCATGCACATTCTCTACATCCCAGCGATTTCGCCCAAGAGAAATTCCTGCACGCGTCCAAGAATTTTCAGTCACCCATCGAGAAGAAAATGTGGAAACAAAAAGTGGTGCACTCACATCCTGGACTGTTCTACAGCAGTCAAAAATCATATAATGTACAGTATCCTTTTTTCACAAAGTTAAAAATAGTTGAAATGAAAAATACGGATTTTAAAAAATTGTATATAGATGAGATAAAACTAAATAAAAAGGAAAGAAAGGGGATGGTCACAAGGATGAGATGGGGGAGGGAGCACAAGAAATACGTGCCCACCTTTTCTCTGGATACATTTCTCCAAACACCAGGCTTCATTTAGTTAAAAAGAAAGAAAAAAATAGAGAGAGTGGTCTTTCCAAAAGCAAAGCTAGCAAGAGAATTGGCTCTGATTTCTTTTCTACCAGCCACATCACCCCAGCAAGTAAACCAGACTCTACCTGGCCTGTAAGGAAAGGAGATCATGAATAAAAATTCTTTCACACTGTTTTCAGCTATGAGCACCTGAATCTTGCCTGTATTCCAACCACACACACTGGGAGCGCTATTGAGAGCTGGAGGTCTGGGGAGGGTGGGAGGAGATAACACATGCGTGGTGCTGAGCACAGACGGAGCCCTGGATAACCCACTCTCCTGCTGTCAGAATTAGGAGCCGCAGACCTGGAAGGCACTGAGTCCTTGACACCCCAGGCAGGACAGCCATGCCCGGTCTAGAAGCCAGAATTCAGATCAGAAGCAGGGACAGGAGAGTTATATCAAACATCTGAAGTGCTCAGGGGCAGGAGCAGGGGCAGACCACAGTGTTTTCCAGAAGGCAGAACTGAAGTGCACGGAAGAAGTAGCAATTTTGGCTCCACTTCAGAAGGGTCTTTTCTATACATGGAGACTTACTCATCTTCAGGGGCATTTAGGCATAGCCTGCAAGCCGGACGCCTCTGAGTAAGCCACAGAAGCTCACTCGTTTGGCTTTGGTTTACTTCTTATAAAATGGAAATGAGGACATCATGGCCGGTCTCACATGGGACTAACTGAAAGTACAAGGCTGTACAAATGTCAGGACTCATTCATTCCACACAAGCAAGTCAGGCAATAATTCTGCCCACCTTAGAATCTAGGAATGTCCAAAAATGAAACGACAGAGCTGAACTGTACAAGCACACACACGAGAAACTTGTCCCCACACCCTTCTCCCCCCAAACCTGTATTTATCCCCAGAGCCTTATCTGCAAGCAATAAGAATTTTTCTTAGTTACCCAGAGAATCTGCACATTTGAGATTACCTTGAAATGCCAACTGCCTGTACAGGCAGACCTCGGAGATAATGCAGATTTGGTTCCAGACCACCACAATAAAGTGAGTATCACAATAAAATGAGTTGTAATCTTTTTACTAGTGGAGGGCCTTGCCTTCAATGTGTAAAAAAATGCAACATCTGAGAAGCGCAATAAAGTGAAGTGCAATAAAACAGGTATGTGTATACAAGTTAAGTTTAAGGAAAGAAGATGGGACCTTTTTGCTCTTCCAGTTAAAATCAAACAAAAATGCATGAGGTCAAGTTTTACTGCCACTAGAACTAGGGCTTCGTGCCACTGTGGGACCCTGTACTCGTGAACATTACTTTGAGTCCTCCAGGCTACTAGTACCTGGTAAAATACAGGTAACTCAGAAATGCTGAACTCAAGGATGAGTGGGCATGAGGACATCCACCTGGGACAGGCACGGACTTTGGAGGGCAAAGGCTTAGATCAGAATCTCTCTCCGCTGCCTGTTGTCCCCCTGTCAAACCTCTGAACCCCTCATTTGTACAACAGGACAATCCTGGAGACCACCTGTCAGTGTGGTTGTGAGGATGAAATAAACGAACGAATGTAACATAAAATAGGGCGTGTGGTCCACAGCCAACATGCCCTATGGTGTTACCTCCCTTGCCTTTAAGAAAACAGTGACATTTATTTATAGCAAATCCCTGATGATCTCCCATCATTGCATGTCGGTGAAATGTTTACTTACCTGATAGAGTATGGCAAGTGGGATAAAAACACTGTTTGGAAAAGGATCTCTCTCGGCTCAGTCGCCTAACTCTAAGAACACTATGTTCTGTGTGATGGGTATGGTGCAGTCGCATAGGCTGAGGGGCACCAATACACCACACGAGAAGGGCGCATTATAAACACGTCCTCCCTGCCAGGAGCTTCCTCCCCTGCCAGGGATTAAAGACAGCGGTCCCCATTTTGGAGTGGGAACCAACACTTAGTTCAGTGGAACTCCAAAATTCTCAGGGGCACCATAGACTTAATCGTCCTCTACAAGCTGTGTTCCAAAAAGGCTAGGAAGGACCATGTACGTCCTAAGGCGGGTGACCCGAACGAATACTGCCTGGCTGAGTGAAGTGAGTAAACAGCAAGGCAGGTCCCCCTATTTGCAAGGACAACGGAGCAGTGCTTCTCAGACTGTGGCTGGGAGCAGCTTCACCTGGAACTTGTTGAAAATGCCAGAACTTAGGTGCCTCCTGGATCCACTGCATCAGAAACTCAGCGGGGGGAGGGGGAACACTAGCACTTTGTGTTTCAACAAGCCCTTCATGTAATTCTGAAGCTGGCTCAGGTTTGAGAACCAATGGTATATACAGTGATCTGAGAGCTGAAAGTTGAAACGAACCATTGCCAGGAAACACACTGAAGCAATAGCTAGTAAGAAAGGAGAGAAAGCCTTCATATCTTTCTCTTTTCAACCATTCCAGTGGGCAGCAAGTGCTAGCGATCCCACCACTGGACTTCAATTTTGAATGCCATGCTGCTTCTGGAATAAGAATGGCTACAGTGGGCCGCCTCCTGGGTCTCCACACAATGCCACGATGGGCTCCTGAAGGTCAGGAGCTATGTCTGATACACCTGTGAGTCTGCTGTGCCCAACCTAAGGCCTGGCAACCAGCAGGCATCAGGAAAGTGAGCAACCTGAGGGAACAGGCAGTCCTTCCCCAGAGTGGGTCCCAAGGACTGAACAAGGTTACTGTCCCCCCTCAATCCCTAATACAATGATCTTAGCTCCTGAACCAGAAAGCTCCTGAATCAGGGACTTCACGGGTTGACCTGGGAGCCCCAGGTCCCACAACTACCAAGACCAAATCACTCCCTCACTCCACCTCCGTGCTCACACCCTAAACCCAAGCCTGCCAGAGGTCATGTCCACAGGGGGCTCCCATGCCAGAGGTCAGGGCCCCCAGCCCTGGGAAGTTGGCTGAAGGCATTACTTCTCCTGCTAGAGTGCATGTTCCCAAGTATCCCTAGACTAGTAGTGGTGTCCTTTGTCATCTGGATGCCCTTTGTCACCACCACTGCAGCATGACCACCCTCCAAACTCAGATGCCCCACCCTGGCACTTCCATACCTGTAGTAAGACAGCAGGCCGTTGCTGAGCACGAACCAGCGGCGCTGGTAGCCCTTCAGGTAGTTGGTCCACTTGAGGAGCCAGCCCTTGAAGCTGTCGAGAGGCAGCAAGACCCCTGGGACAGTGGAGGTCGTGCCAGAGCTTGGCATTGGAGCCCCAGAAGACATCCTCGCCTGTCCTGGTCGCAGAAGAGGCGGGGGCTTTGACCCCGGCTGTGACCATGACTCAAGTTTGGCCAAGGGCACGCTCCCCACTACTGGCCCCAGCGCTGGTGGCTGTTCATGGGAGGCCTTGGTGAAGGGCCCAGCCCCCACACTGGAGCCAAACTCTTGCCGGGGTCCTGCTCCCGTCCCCAACCCCGGCAGCAGTTCCGATTCCTGTCTGGACCCTGGCCTGGGCGCAGATGTCTTCTCCGACTCAGACGCGAAGCTTGGCACTGACTCAGGAACGGGCTCCGGCACCTGTTCTGCCACCCGCTCCCGCTCGGGCTCGGGCACTGGCTGAGGCTTGGGCTCCGGCCCAGAGCCCGGCGTGGAAGCGCTCATGCTGGGAGCCGCCGTGTGGCACGACAGGCAGGGGACAACCGTGAACAGCGACGAGAGTCCGCGGGAGCGGCCGCCGCAGCCGCCGCCTCGGCACAGAGCGGCCGCTTTCCCCATAGAGCCGGCGGACCCGAGCGCGGCCGAGCCGGGGGGAGGGGGCAGCAGGGGGCGGAGGCCGGGGGCGGGGCCGGGGGCGTCACGGCCGCGCAGCGCGAGGCGGGGGCGCGCGCGGGTCCCTCTGCGGCGGCCCCGTGCGCCCCGCGCCGCCGCCGGCGGCTGGCAGTTACCCGGACTCGGACCCCGGTCCTTCTCTGGCGTCGCCAGCGCCGGGCTCAGGGTCTGGAACTTGTAAGGCGTCCTGGAAACACCTGTAGGGCGAGAGCTGGGCGGGCGACGCGGAAAGGACGGCGCGGTTCAGGCCACCATCCCTGCCTGCGCCTCACCCCGTGCCAGGCGCTGGGGGAACAATGATGAATGCAGAGCCCGCCGGCTCCCAGCGCAGCCTCTGCCAGCTGGGCCCTGCGCCCGCGCTCCCCTGTCCCGGGTGGATTCGCTCCCCGAAACCCAGGAACGCAGGAGTGAGGAGTAGGCGTGGAGCCGGTGCCGCGCTCAGAAGCCAATTAAATGCGCCCGAAACACGCGGGCCCAGCCAGATGACGCTAAAAACTGTGGAGGACGCCCCCCGCCCCCCGTGGCAGCCATTACCTAGGGGACCTTTCCGCGGCGACCTGGCTCGGTGGCCCAGAACAGCCGCCGCCCCTTATCTCCTGGGCCAGCTGGCCCCTGGTTCATGCCAAGGCCCTTCGCTGCTGGTGAGGACATACTAGTAGTTCAAGTTCTCTCTGTAAACGAATATAGAGAGTTTTTGTCTAAAAGCGGATTCTTCACTGGGACCTCCTAGATATCGCTGGGTAACCTTGGCTAGCGGTCTGTGAAATTCTGCAGTAGTCTGCGGAGTTTTACGTCTCTAGGGAGAAGGTCCATAGTTTTCATGGAATTCCCAAAGGAGTCTGTGATCCCAGAAAGGTTAAACATCACGGATTTTAAAGAATCTATCCTCAAGGGAAAGGTCTATAGTTACCACAAATAGTCGGAGATACTCAGGTTGGATATTTGGCTTCTGCCCAGACCCTTCCAGCTCCAGACTTCTGGGCGGGCGCTCCTCTGCTCATCCCACGTGCCTTACCTTCCGCTTAGCCAGGGTTTATTCCTGGGGCACCTGTCCCTGAAGGATGATGATCTTACCTGCAGTTTTACTTTGAGCTCTGGAGTGCAGAGACTTGCCCATCTTGGTCTATCCCGTAAGTAGGAAGGTGGTCCTCAAACTTCAGTGTGCTGAGTCACCCCAAGGAAAAGTGACTGCCTCCAGGAGCAGTGGGTAGAGGAAAACCGGGCAACTAGAGAATGGAGTGGGGTGCTTGCTTTTCATTTATACCATTTTGAACCTTTGAACTATTAAAAACAAAAATACGTGCTTAAAATCACTGTAGGGAAACTTATTAGAAATTTAGTTTTCCATCCCCGTCTTCCTAGGATTCTGAGTCAGTAAGTATGAGGTGGAAGCCAGGAGAATGCATTTTCATGAGCACTCCAGGAGTTTCTGATGTGGGTGGATTGTGGACCATATTTTGATACAGTGACATGGAGGGAAAATCTTGGGATATGGGAGTCAGTTCCTTTGAGGAAATCCCAACCCAGCCACCACACTGAGCTTCCTCTTGCTCATTCATAAAATAAGGATAATAATCCTTACCTCACAGGTTGAAAGTAATAAAAGCATGCATGTAAAGCACACTTGGCCTAGTAGGTGCTCAGTAAATATTCTCTAGTTAAAGGCTGCTCTGTGAAATGTTTGGTGAAATGAATTAAACAGAGGCCAGAGCAGAAAGAGATGAGCCCAAGGCTGACAGGCTTGGAAAACAGCCACAACCATGGGAAAAGCTCAGTGCCTGCTATGTTTGTGCTAAATGTGTTTGCAACCCCCAAGGAGGGAAGCCAGCTAGTAAATAAATGCTTAATGATATGTTTTGACTGTTGCTAAATTGATGACAGGGCCTAAGTCATCTACCAGAGTGGGTGAAGAAGGTGTCACAGAAAGGGCGTGGTTCACACTGAGTCAGGAGGACAGGGTGGAAGGACATTCAAAGGAACCAGCACGCATGAAGTCCCAACTCAGGAGAGAACTCCTTGTCTGGGAAATAACAGAGCTCAGCATGTTTGAAAAAGTAGGGCAGGAGATGAAACCAAGAGCTGGGTGGACACCATGGCACGAGGAATGCCCTTTATCCAACAGAAAGTGGGCCTCCTGGGCACAAGGGAGATTTTTCACTTTTAAAACGTCAGATTCTTCCCCTTGGAGAAATGGCTAACTCCAAGTCTGGGGCAGGACATATGCAAGATGAGCCTGCCTGAGACATTTCGTCATGCCAGAAAGTAAACAGGCTATTCAAGACCACTGTGTATAAAGGACTCAGAAGCCAACTTAATGGCTCCCACTGGGCAAAGATAGGACAATTTGAGCATCAAAAAGAATAATGATTACAATGGGTAATCACATATATAAAGATCCATAAATTAAACCCACAAGTTCCTAAAGTTCCAAAAAGAAAAAACCCCAAAACATTTCATTGGTCACCTTTGGAGGCTACTCCAGCACCAATTTATTATGCTGAAAAATGATAATAAAGGGAAAGAATTAAGTCTGTATCTTACAGTAACTAAAGAGTTTAGAAGGGGAAAATCTTGTCAGAAGATTGGCTAAGAAATGCAGAAGGCATGATAAAATTTGAAGAAAGCACCATCTTTTGGCAACCCCTAATGAAATAATGGACCTAGGCAATGATCATCAACAGCTTCTAAAGTGATGGGTTTGATGGGGAACTTCATAAAGGATGGAACAGGCTGACATCAGCTGAAGCTACAGATTGATCTTAGCATCATCACCAGAAGTGCAATGACAGGACATTTTGTGCCTCTGGATGTGACCCAGTAGGAAACAGTACCACCCACGAAGTATTTTTACTTCTCCCCACCACCACCAAAAAAAAAAAAAAAAATCTAAATTTGAATCTAATCAAGATTCTAGCTTGATCACTATAAAATAAACTCAGAAGACAGAGGAACATGTTAAATGACCCAAGTCAATTAAAATAGGAAGATCTATGAGTAGATTCAAAGGACCTGTTTTAGTTAGTAAATACATAGCCTGGGGGAAAAAAGATGGGAATAAGAAAATGTTATCAGTTTAACAAAGACGTGAGAGACATGTCAGCCAGATGCAATATGCGAACTGTGTTTGGATCCTGATGCAAACAAACCAGCTGTAAAAAATACATTTCAAGGACAATTGGGCAATTGAACACAGACTGGGTTTTAGGGAATATTAAGAAGTTACTGTTAATTGTGTTCTAATGGTATTCTGATATATTTACGGGTGAAATTATATATTAGATTTGCTTTAAAATAATTCAATTTTAAAATGAAAGGGGGTGGAGGTGTGGAATAAATGGAAGAAGGGCCAGGTGATGACAGTGTTGTTCTGGGGTCATGGGTACATGTGCACACATTATATTGTTTTCTCTGCTTTTGTGTGTTTGAAAATCACCATAAAATGCTTTTGTTTTACAAACGTTGGGCTTTTGACATACCTCACCTCCTGCCTTTACAACAACCCTAGAAGGTCTATTCATGGCACAGCAGGGAATAGGGGTTCACAGAGTTAAAGGGCCTGCTCAGAGTCACACCATGGGCAAATAGGGAGCCAAGATTCAAACAAAGGTTCTCTAGCCCTAATCCGTCCACCTGTGTAACAGGAGAATAGAGACACCAGACTTCTGCCCTAGATGCCTACCCACCCCCATCCCCAAAAGAAGCCCTGCCAGGCTGCCCCTGACCACCTCAGGAGCAGGAAAAGCTAGAGTGATAAGAAGTGAAGGCCCTTATGGGCCAGATGGTTCTGGGATAGCTAAACCAACCTTGCATTGCAGAGCTGGTCATAGCCATCACTTCTGCCTGAGGTCAGCCCTGTAAGATGGCAAAGACCCTGGACCTATATGCCTGCCCAAGGTCACATTGCTAACTGGATGAGAATCCAGTACTTCTAGCTCTTACCGGTCTTCATTCAAAATCCAGACAGATTCTCTTATAAGTTTGTGGCCATAGATACAAATGTAGATGCTGGTTTGACTCATTTTACCCAGCAAAGGAGATGCATGAGCTAAGAGGGAGGCAGGACAGTTTAGAGCTAAGAACACAAGTTTGGGAGGAAGACCTCTATTCAAATCCCAGGTTGGCCGCTTTCTGGCTGTATGCCCCTCAGCCAGTACCTTCTAAAATGAGGTGGTGTAGGTTTCCTCTGCTATTACGCAATTAGGTCTGTCTTACCTTTGGTTCCTTTGCTAAATGAGAATCTCTGGCAGGAAGCTCTGCATGGGGCAGGATCATAAATAGCAAAGTCAAGAGGGCTCTATTCTGTGGTGCCAACATCCATATTGCAAGCCCTAGGTGACCTCAGATATTTAATCCAATCTCTTTAGAGAAGAGCCAGGCTGTTTTCTGCCTAGGAGAAACGTTACCTGCACTTTGCAAATTTGAGTGTAGAGAGGGGTAGGGCAGTGGGTTGGAGCAGTTATCCCCGCTCTTCGCCCCAGGTTATGTGTGAGTCTCTTTCTTATGTACAGGGTAGATATAAAAGAATATTGTAAAATATGTGTAGGGCATACGAATAATAATACAAGACACCTATGGGCTCATTAACCAGTTTTAGGAATAAAATCCCTCGTTTTAGTTCCCTGTTCTCCCTCCTACCCTCTCCTATAATCTGTTGACTTTGAGCCCAAAGTCTGCCTGGGTTTTTTCAAGCCAACTGGCTCCAACCTCCTCTTTAGTTGGCTAAGAGAGTGTTTTTGGCGGCTGCTTCCACCTGTTTCTTTCATCAAGAACTCTCAACCTCTTTCCATATTCCAAGCACTCGTTGAAATTGCTCATTCGTCAGTGATCCATCTTTATTTAAAATTGAAACACTCCAACATAGTCCTCCCAAACCCTCTTAACTGCTCCCTTTCTCTCCATAGCATTTGACACCTTCTAAATGATTTCTGTGGTTTATTTCTGTCTCCCCTTATTAGAATGAAAGCTCCAGGACGGCAGGAATTTTTGTTAGACTTCTTTCACTGTTCTATCATCGGGACCTAGAAGTTCACAGAGTATGAACTTCATGAATATTTGTTGCGTAAAGTCTTCTAGTTCTCCTTGCTGTTGAGTACTTCTTGAATGTTCTATAAGTTTATTTCAGAGGGGTCTCAAGAAAGATGGGAGGCAAACATGGGTGCTGGTCAAACATCCCGAAATGGAAGTCTCAAAGTCAGTGGTTCTTAAAGTGTGGGGATCATGAAGCCCTTTAAGATTATTATGAAACAGAGCGAATATAAAACTCAACATTTACACCTAAAGGTTTACATACAATTTATGAAGACCATAAATTTCATTTTAAGGACCTGTGCTCTTAGAACTATTAACGCAGTGGCCCCAGACAAGAGAAAGAGGGGGTTTCTCCTTTCATTATACAAGTATACCCTGTATGCTTCAATTTTGATTATAGTGCCTATATAACAGTTTCAAAGTTTTAGAAACAAATTAAATATTTTAAAGGAGCCTGTGTTCTAACACCTTGGGGCGATCATAAACTCAGGTGTCTTTAGGGGCCAGGGAGATGAGTGCACTTGGCTTTAGGACAGTAGGCAGTGGTGGCAGTTGTGGCTTGCAGACCCCCCCACACCAAAGTGCTTAAATTCAACAGCATGAAAAACATGGTGTTGATACAATCCACACCCCTGCATTTGGCCCCAGGAGCACTATTAGTGAGCAACTTCTGCTTTGCCCTTTGTTAATAGGTTTTGTTTGAAAACCTTTCTGGGGAGACAGTGATTCCTCAGTCATAGAGATGCAGAATTTCTGGAGCAATGGAAATGACTTGGGAGCTCCAGAGAATACGGTTGGTGGTACAGCGTGCAAATTTCACAAAGAAAGGGGTAGCAAGCCTCCTTTTTGCCAACTAGTCCAGTTCCTGCCTGGCAGGAGCTCCTGCTCCAATGAGAGAACTTAGGCAGGCTAGTGAATGAAGACGGCACAAGGTATGAGACAAATGAACTGGGTCCAGTCTAGGAAGGGAGCGCTCACCTCCAATGAGCTCTGTGAAGAAGGTGGACCAGGAGCCAGGCCCCAAAAGGTCTGAGCTGAATTTCCTCAGGTAGAGATGACGGAGGGCTGTATTCCTAGCAGGGTGAACAGTAGGATCAAAGGTCCACGGTAGAAAAATCAAGAGGCCTCTTTGGAGAAGAGAGAAAATTCATGAGATTTGGCTCATGGGAAGAAGTATGGGGAGTAATGTTGAGAAGTTAGTTTCCACAGGATCAGGCCCTCCCACTGTGCCCTTTAAACAAAAGCTATGGATCAGTTTTTCCCTGTAATCATTTCATCCTTGTGGAGTCTGTGCACTCAGCCTCCTAGAACAACGGGAAGGCTTGCTCGGGGCCCCACTGACTGACTACTGCTCCGTGACCAGGTTCCCAACAGACACTCACTGACTGGGAGGCTACAAAGCCCCTACTAGACTATGGGTGCCTCTCAGTCCCACTTCCTCCTCCTATGGGATCAACTGAAATACGAGGGAAGAGGGAAGTCCATGGAATGTACTTGTCTCAGAGATGGAATGTATGTTGTCTCAGAGCTAGTTAAGGAGTCACACACAGAAGCTGAACCCCTATCTCTAGATCCTTATTCCCGGGCTCCCTCCCCTGCACTAGGCTGTCTGTTGAGGTTTACATGTCAATCCCAAGTGCAGCACCACATTTACAATCGCTACCACAACCCACTTCACATTTACCCCAGGAGGTGCCAGGCCTCATGCCAGGTTCCTGACCAGGCTTAGCTCACCGAGTTCTCAGAACAAGCCTATGAGGTAGGTACTACAGTTATTCCTGGCTTTCGGGTGAGGAAGCCCAAGCTCAGAGAAGGTGAAATGACTTCTCTTAAGAGGCAGAGCTGAGATTCCCACTCCTAGCCGTCTGACTGCAGGGCCCACGCAGATCGAATAACACCTCACTGCAACAGTGAAGGATGAGGATCCAGGCAGCCCTCAAGGCTTGTGGGCAGCATTTCCAGTGGCCAAAATGTTGAACAAGGCAAATGTAGCACTTGAGTCAGGTTTGTTCATGGATGATTTCCAGCTGCAAGAGTGGCTGGTCCATACAAGGAGCTCTGTAAATACATACTGAATGAGGTAGAGGTGAATGTGGTGAGTCACAGGGAGAACTGAGAAAGACCGTCACAAAGTTTCTGGGTGGGAGTACTACCAGTAACCGAGAGACCCAACTCAGCCCAAGGGGGTTAGGCACTAGAAGCACAGTGACTTGGTGGAAGGACCTTTGAAATGCTCCCAGGTGAGCAGATTGGCTAAAGGAATCCCATCAGGAACCATTCTGTCAAGTGACACATGAGAAAAGCAAAACTCACCCCGAATTATCATTTTGTATAAACCTGGATTTTTCTGACTTTGCTCAGATCAGGAGTTGCTCGCATTCACTCAGCAGATATTTAGGGAGCATTATGTGTGCAAAGCTCTATGCCACAGCCACCAGCACCCGCCACACTTGCAGGTGGGAGAGCTGAAACCCAGCGGGGTCTCAGGCCAAGGCCTGTGCCTGGCTCTGCCTCCTCAGCCCTGCAGAGATCCAAAGTCAGCAGCTGGACCAGGCTCTGAATTGTAAATATCCAGAATAACACTTCTCGATTCAACAAGGGGCTGGGCTGGAGTGCGTTCCCACCTCTTGTTTGTGTTAGGGGTCCCCAGGAGTTAAATGAGGGCCTCCCTCCCAGACTCCTGCACACAGGCAAGCGCCTTCCCCCAGACTTTGCTGAGCACAGAAGCGTCTGCTGACCCCTTGTGGTCACTGTGGGATCTATCCGGGCCCAGCCACCAAGGGCCTGGGTTGCACCTCTAGGGTGTTCCAGCCTGGTGACCTCAGTTCTCAAAGCCCTTTCCCACCCCTTACCTCATGGAGTCCTTCCTACAATCCTGGGAGGTGAGGAGAGCCAGGATCCCCATCCCCACTTTACAAATGAGTGGCAGCACCCTGGGATCCAGTCCCAAACCCAGCACTAATCTCTTGTCCGACCCTGGAAATTCAATGCCCCACTCCCTGCCTCGGTTAGGTGTTGGTAAAATAGGAGAGGTGACCTGCACAAGGCAGCTCTAAGGTTTTTCCAACTCTCTAATCTCTCAAGAGTGGGGATATTACTTGCCCAAGCTCAGAAGCAGGGCTCCCCACTTCCATCCACACTGATCAGGAAACGTGAGAGGTGTCACAACAAACAAGAAAGCCAGTTCCTCCACCTTTATGTTCTGATTATATGCTGAAGGGCCACATGAACACAAGTAGGTGAGGGGAAGGATGGATGGAAGAGTGGACGGACGGACAGACGGATGGATGAATGAATACATAGAACTCTGGGATTCCTCTTAGCTGCAACTGGAGCAGCTACCTGCCTCCCCCTGCTCCTTGACAAGCTGCCCCTATAAATTCAGCTGCCTTGCCCCTTGGCAGGCTGCTCCATATCCACCTGCTGGGGTTCCAAAGCCACTGCCCCCGCCAGACAGCTTTGAGCTGGGACCTGCCGTGAGGGGAATGGGTCCTTATCCAAGACTTCCTTCCTGCCGTGTCACTGACCACTGAGGTCAGCAGCAGTGGCCCAGGAGGAAAATCAGGGCCAGGGTCATGAACAGGAGGCCCATATATGGGCATCTCTCACAGAGCAGTTTCTGCAGCCAGCAGTGGCTGAAATTGAGCGTGGTGCTCACAGTGAAGCTGAGGATCGCCAGGGCGGCTGGTTCAAACCTAGTGACTCTGAACACGTTCCTTAGCCTCTCGGTACCTCGGTTTTCTCACCTGAAAGATGGGCTTGATACCTGACAAGTGTTGTGAGAACTGAATGAGGTAAGATATAAAATGCCTTGCACGTAACAGGTGCTCAATAATAGAAGTTCCCTCCTTTTGTTTCAGGTCATGGAGAAATTCTGGAGAGGGAAGAAACAAGGCCCACTGCACCCAGAAAGTTTTTCAACTGGGAAATTTCCCCAAGTACTCTAAAGTAGTGACGTGCATTTCGTGATGGGGAGGAGGAGATGAAATGTATTTTCAGCAAGAATGAAAGGCATGCTCAAAAACAATCGATAGCTTCAAAAAGAGAGTATCATTCATCTGTCTCCTGCCATCAGCACAGCTCTTCAGACACAAAGGCTATTCCACCAAGATCTCCTGAAGGCGAAACTGAGAACATCTTTTCACAGCTAATGGGCAGCGGTCAGGACTTCTATGTCCCGTTCTTCCACTTCCTGGCTGAACACCTTCCTCGTCCACATCTCCCTAACACAACCTAACTCTCCCTAACAGCCTATTCGTCCTAGAATGGGTGACAAGTTACTTTTAGCCACCTGGCAGAAGAGAGACCTGGGTTTTAGTCTAGTTCTCTGTTAAATAACTGGCTTCAGGTAACTGACGTTACACTTGAGGTCCGCACAACACCTTCTGTGAAATCACCAGAGAGCTCCAGGTTCCGGGCCCTCTGCTTCCAACTAGAGTGAAAAAGATAGGGAGCTTATCAACAGTCGTTAAGAGGTGTTTGGAGGGAGACAGGCTTGAGGTGGACTTTGTCACTTATTAGCTGCCCAATCTTAGGCAGGATTCTTACTCTCCGGACTTCAATTTCTCATCTATAAAATGGGGCTAATGAAAGTACCTACTTTGTCACTAGGGGATTCAATGAATCATGTTTGGAAAGAGCGACACCTTGTGCCTGGTACATGAGTGCTCAATAAACATTAATATGTCAATGGTTTTGATTACTTGAATGGGCTTCCAGGTTAAGATTTCATTTGAACTGAGTCCTATGTGTGGGTATGGGTTTGTATGCACAGGACTAAAGAATCTCTAAACCCCTCCTTAAGCTTCAAGATTCTATTGCTCAAACAGTATCTTCCTATCCAACACCCTCCATTCTTCCTTCATTGATTTTCCTTCTCTTTAATCTTTTTCCCTTCCAATAATTAAGCAACCTCTCCAGAATTTCATCATTTCTTGTTTCCTACTTAAATGCAACATCATCTGGTTTTTTAATGCAAAAAAGGGAAGACTAAAATTAAGCCCACACAATCAGAGGAAAGTTAGTGGCTTATAAAGTGACTCAGGTTGACATGCCAACGTCCCACCCACTCCACTCCCAGGGGTCCCCCAGTCCTTTGGGCCACAGCATGACATGCAACGACCCTCAGCCAAGGACAGCCATCCAAGGGAGAAGGATGCATGAGGCTGGTGGCTAGGGTAAGGCTCAGAGAGGTTGTGTTAGGTAAAATCTAGGAGGTGGAGAGTTCCTGGGGACAGTTTGGAGAAAAGAGGGGCCAGGGCTACTCTGTGGAACCTCTGAAGACTCCCCAAAGCCTTTCCCCTTTCTAGAAACAGTGGTAAGGAAAAAGACTTGAAATGAAACAAATACACCAAAATGCTGGCTGTGGTTGATCTAATAGAAAATTGTGTGTGGGGGGAGGGGGGGAGCGGGGGTTGTTTTTTTTTTTTTTTCAAACATGGTCATATTGCTTGTATAATAAAATGTAAACACTTAAAATCAATTATTCTAATCAGTTGTGCTCAGCCAAGAAAATGTACAAGAACCTAGAAAAAGCCTGTTTTGGCTCCCACTGAAAAGTAGCACACTCCAGTTCTCACAGAAAGATCATAAAGGGAGGAAATAGAAACATCACGAGTATCTGGCTCCTCACCACTGCCCAGTCCCCTGGGCTGGGGGCTTGCTCAGATTCAGCTTAGAGGAAAGCCTGACGAATAGCCAGGCAGCAGTGCTAGAGGGGCATGATGAGGACGAGGACGAGTGTGGACGACTTCCAAAAGCCACCAAGAGGACTGAGGTCCTTCCCGAGCAGCTGCGGTGATGCAGAGTGACCATGCCATGGCAGTCAGGAAACCTGCTTCTAGTTCTCGGCCACCAACTGGCCGCGTGACCTTGGGCAAGTCAGGTCATCTCTCTGGGCCTCAGTTTCCTCATCTATAAAAGGAGGGAACTTGATTAACTTGAAAAATATGTACCGGGCTCTTACTCTGCGCATAGTGCTGAAGCTGTAATACAAAAAGGAATAAGACAGTCATGTATTACCCTGTTTACTAGGCATTGTGGTTACAGAGATGAACAAGCCAGTATCCTGGCTGTTAAGACATTTACAATGTGGTCAGGGTGACAAGGAGCAAACAAGAACTGGCCAGTCACTTGCTCGGTGCAGACAGAGGTGTGGGCACAGGAAGGAGTAGCCTTTTCTACAGAGGCCAGGAGGGGAAGTGTCGCAGAAGAGGCCTGACCTTGATCCTGGAGGATCCTTGCTTTCTGCGGTCAGAATGGACAATGTCATAAGGGGTTGGGACAAATACCAAACAGCGATCACACAAGGGCGCATAAAGCCACCATGGGTACTCCAAGTTCAGAGGGGAGGGGAAAACCGCGTGGCTTAGGCAGGGTGGGGTGAGGGGCAGAAGCTTTGCAGGGGAAATGGTGAGATAAGCCTTGAATGATGCAGTTTCCTGAGAGCCCTGAGGGGATTAAAGAGGCATTCTAGACAAGGGGCCTGCTCAGGTAAAGGCACAATGTGGGGACTGCTGGGGTGTAGTTGGAACAGCAGGCAGACCAAGGAGTGGGGAGTAGCAAGGCTGGAGCCATCATGATGACAGACATTGGAAATGATGGGCCCCGGGCCAAGGAAGCCACATCCTCATGTCAGTTCTTGGAGGTAGGTTCCCTCATCACTCTCCCATTCTTTCAGATAAGGAAACAGAGGCTCAGAGAGGTTTTACAAAGTCACACAGCTGACGAATGGCAGAAACAGCATGTGACCCAGGTCTGTCTGATGCCCCACCCTGATCTCCTTCCCACTGGAATGCCAGGCAGTGGCATTACCGAGCCCTTCCCGTTTAAGGTACCACTGTCCCAGCGCACCTGGCCTGGCATTTCAGGTCAGACGCATGGGTCCCAACGGTTGGTCTTTGCCTTAACCATGGAAGCTGCCATGATTCAGCCTCCTCCACTCAGGCAGGGATATCAGGATCTCCTTCACCAAAACAGAGGGGATGGGATGAGAGGGCAAGAAGTATTTGAATTGCTAAGGTTTTTAGGCTCCACTGTCTGCTGGCGTCGGTTTATTGTTCTCCTACTTCGGTGTGGGCTGGCTAGCTCCTACGGGTTCTCCTCTTGTCAGTCTAGTGTTGTCATGGTCGAGGGGCAGGTACTTGTCCATGGCTTTTCTTTCTAGGCTGTAATGAGGCCTTGCGAACTCGGATGCTATCCAGGTACCGCTGGATGGCCATGGATTCCCGTCTCCAGCGCCCCAGCTTCCTGAGCTGGTCCATCATGAACTTTTTTTTCAGGTGGTCATACAAGTGGGCCATCTTTTTCTTGGTCTTGTCGGAAGCTTTTACCTTACAAAAAACACAGAGGTGAGGTTAGGATGAAGAAACTACCTCATAGCAAGAGAGGCTTCTGTACTGCTGATAGGAAGGTGGATAATGTGCCAGCTGGAGCCAATATGCCATAAATAATTTGATTCACAGGAAGCCTCAGTTTCCCTAATGTAAAATGTGAGCATTGAGCTAGATAACCCCTATGGTACCTTCTGACAGTCTGCAGTCTAGGAGCCTGATTTTGACCTCAACACTTCTGCTTAAAGACTGGTCAGAAAGAGGGAGGGGACGGTGTGGAGAAAGAGTGCGTCCTGTTCCTCAGCCCTTCATTAACACCCATCACCATCCCCATTATTCATTTAGTGCTTCCCACATATTATCTGTGACAAACCCTACATCACACTGAACTCTACTTATTTCTTCTATCGTTTCTGTCCTGTCCCCAACAAGACTGTACACTCTGGGAAGGCACATCCTCTCTCTTACTCACTCATCTATTCCAATGAGCTAGCTGTGGAGTGGATACTATGAAAAATCAGCTGTAGGTCTTCATAATCAGGAAGATGGGACACATGCCCAAAGACTTCCAAGCAAGGTAGAGTGATACATCCCTAAAAAAAAAAAAAAACCATAGAGTTCCAAGAAGGGGGATAGCAAGAAACGCCTCAGAAAGGGTTGGCATACAAATGGGGATTTGGTTTTGAAGGATGGCAAAGTGTTGGGCATGTTGAAATAGAACCAAGTGGGAGGTGATCCTGAGAAGTGACATTTTAACAAACTCTCCTGGGGATTCTAAGCACTGACATTGTCTCAAAATACCCGGCATAATGTACGCAGAGGTGAGCTCCATCAGGGCCAGTCAATGTTGCCATAATTTGACATCAGGAGTCAGTGCCTGAGTGGATCTTGGGAACAAGGGATGAAGAGGGAGGCTGTGTGGCAGAAAATATGGACACTAAAAGACATCGTTCAAATCCGTGGTCTCTGAACATGGCTGAGCACAATAAACGTTTCAGTTGCTTGATAACAATATAGATCCCAGAGATGCTAGTTTAGTAAGGTTTGGATAGGAGCCAGGAATCGTATTTTTATCATGTACCAGAGATGATGCTGATATAGTCATTGAAAAGTTAAGTGGCTGCTTTACAGCACCATTTTCTAGCTGATCCTCATGACAGCAAGCGTTTTGGTTGCTCTAAGCTAGTGATTTCACCTTGAGCTTGACTTGAGATCCGTGGCCATAGATGGAGAGATATCAGCCATCTTCCACTATTCTCAGAGTGTGTTCAGAGGATTCCAAAGACACTAGACCTTAGCTGTCTTCACTGAGGTCCTGAGGACCAGCGGCTAGCCAAAGCTGCCTCTTCCCCTAATGTGAGCACTTTTTCAGGAGAGACAAAAACACTGCCACGCTGCCACTCAGGCTTCAAATCTACCAAGCTCCTCAGCAAGCTACTAGGTCTACACACAAGAAGACAGGCCCTGTCCTTAAGGGAGAACACCCTGCACCATGGTCAGTCAGACCCAGGTTTGCAACTCTGAAACAATGCACTCTGTGACCTTCGTGAAGTTACTCCATCTCCCTGAGCCTGTTTCCTGAACTGTGAAATAGGGTAATAATACATAATGGACATGGAGTATCTACAATACATAAGGGCTCAATACAGCTTTAAAAGGAGAACTCCTGGATGGCTGGAGGCTGGCACCACCATCCGGTACGTATAAAACCAACTCGGGACACTTTCCGCTTACAGGATGTCAGAGATACTCACTTCACTTGCCAGAGGTACAATGTTCCCCACCCACTGGTTTATAGGGGTGGCCCTCAACCCCTCCTGGGCCAGTCAGAATAGCCCACACCACCTGGCCCCAGTGATTAGGGCAGGGATGGGCCCATGACCCAACCTGGGCCAACTGGAGTCCTTCTCCAGGATTTGTCTAAGTCAAGCAACAGTGGAAGCACTCCATTTCCTTTCTGGGCTACAGGCCAGGGTTTCCTGTGGCCACGCTCTCCAGGGACAGCTAGTCTGATGATGCCAAGATACAGAAAGAAGCAGAAAAGTGGATGAAGAGGGTGAGTAGAAGACACACCCACTGGTATCAGAGCCCGGGCTTCTCTCATTCGAAACACTGGTGACCCTCTCTTATGTTAACTCATCGATCTCTATTTTGCTTGAACTAGTTCAAGTTCAGTCTATGTCACCTGCAACTTAAAGGATCCTAATAGATCCTATTTTATAAAGGAGAGATGAGAGTCCTGAAGGTAACGTGGGTTCCCCCAAGGTCACACAAAGCTGGCCTGCCCATCTCTGAGTCCACTCTGTTTCCACTGCACCAGGCTACTGGAAGTTTAGCAGAGGGAGAAACACGCAGGCCTCTACACTTCTCTTGGTCTCTGTGGCCCTTAAAAGGATCTGGCACCATCTCTTAAGCCTCCCTCACTCTTCTCAATGTCAGAATCCCATGGGTCCATGCAGATTTGGCCCTGGAACATGGAGGGAAGCTCAGCAGAGTCAAGAAGGGGACAGCAGCTCAACTCTGCACTGCCTGCTCTGCTTGAAGAAATGAGCATGTTCTCGGAGTCCATCGTGTTCACGAGTCTCTTCCAGAGCCTAAACCAGTGCCTGCCTCAAACAGGCCCTAAGGACAGATTTAATGAATTAATCAATCAAGGTCTGGGTGGTGACAGCACTGTGGTTTCCCTCCCCTTCTTCAGAGGACTTTCAGCTAAGCATGTCAAGCCCTACTTGTCCATAATCAAAGAAGTATTAGAGACTCAATTCTCATATGAAAAACGGGGGGAGGGGGAATCCCTAAAGGAAAATAAATTGGCCAAACTGTGTTGACGCCGCTTCAAGCTTTAGGACCCAAACTTCTTTTTATGAGGGATAGTAGGAATCCATTCACGGATTCCCCAAATAGAAAGGTAATGTGCTTTGAGGACAAAAATGCCACAAGAGCCAAGAGACATGAAATCCTTTTCCCTGGCTCCCTTGGCCTAGAAACAGCTGTGATACCCTGGGCAAATCAGTAACCCCGAATCTCGATTGCCTCCTCTGTAAAATGGGATTTGCATTAGAGCACCTTGATGGCTCCTTATCTCCTCTAAGATCTGTGATCTCCATCCCCCCCAAGGTATAGGGGAGAGTGAAATGAACATGGGGCAAGCCACTAACACCCCCCAACACAAAAGCTTGTGAGGGCCTTACCTCCATCTCATAGAGTCGTTGTGCACTGAGGTTGTCACGAATTATCACCCGAGATAAATGGCTCTTGGGTAAAAATTTTGTCACCGCTGCTTCACTGGAATTCATTAAGCTGGATGGGGCAAAGGAAGGTGGTACAGGTTGAGATGGCTGGGGCCATGGCTAGGACAGGGCCTGATTTGATGGGCTCCTAGAGTAGTGGCTGAAGCTTCTTCGGGTTTCTTGGGCGAGGCCCAGCTCCGTCATAATTGTCAGAGGAGCAAGGGAGTAAGCCTAGGTTTCTTCTTGTGGAAAATGTGTGCTAAACAGGTGTTTCTTGGATGAGGAGGGGAAAATCCATCCAGAGAAGGATGTGGAAAGTCCCATAAAAGTATCAACAGGGACTCAGAACTGTTCACTGGAGCAGTCATCTTACGCAGAAAATGCAGGGTGAAATGGGAGGTGGGGGTCTTAGAAGAGAGGAGCAAAAGTTATAGGATAGGGTTTGGAGGGATAAATTTGAGGGGGGTTGAGGTGGGGGCACCTGCTCCAGGGCCTAGGTCTAAGGGAAGCCTGTAGGAGGGGGGTCAGAGGAAGCAGAGGAAAAGACAATAAAGAGTTTGGACAGAGGTTAGGTTGGTTAAGAGGGGAATTCTAAGGGAAAAAAGAGTTTGCAAAAAGTCAAAGTGAGGAAAGTGTGGGATGGACAAATGTTTGAGGAGACTCTGGAGGGTAAGAGGTAGAAGATGGGATGGGGTAGGGTGGAGTAAAATGGAGCCAAATGAGACTAGAGATAATGATTTGGTCAAAATGAGGAATTGGTCAAACATGGATAATACCAGGCACTGAGTTTTCACTTTTTGATAATTTGGTACACCATGAAATAGTTTTACAACTACGTACCATTAAATGTTTTTTGCCCACTTCAAAATAATTGCTCACATTTTCTTTCTAAAATTTGGAAACTAAATGTACAATAGGGAGGCAATTGAATAAATTGTCATTAGGTGATACAATAAAATACTATGCAGTTATGAATAAAACAGACATTCATAGTGTGTTCGGTGGAGGAAAAAGCAGGTTACAAAACAGTGAACTTGTTGGTGACATTCTCGACCACCACCAAACAAAAAAAAAAAATATGTGTAGGCATGTTGTAGTACATATATATGAATAGATCTGGAAAAATACACACCAAAATGTTAACAGTGATTGTTTCTGGCCATTCACTTTGCTTGTCTGTTTTGTCTGATTTTTCTATAATAAGTATATACTGTTTTCATAGAACAAAAACGACAATTAATAAAACATTTTGACGGATTAAAATTTTTTTTTCTAATTCATTTTCAGCCAATTTGGAACTATGGTTTTATGAATGGTTTTACATTCACAAACTAATAATAGAAATAAACAAATGCTCCCAATCTCTCCTCACATTTTTCTGACAGCAAAGGCATGAGGTGATGAAAAAGGCTGGTTTAGAGACCAAGATGTTCACATACGAGTACAAAAGTCCCCCAAATTTTGTTTTAAAAAAAGAGACAAAAATTTTAAAGACATAAAACACCCTTCACCCATTCAGTGGTGCGCCAAATTTACCAATACTTCCTGGGAAGGCACACAAAAAAGGCAGTGAGTGACATAACTCCCTTTCAAGTAATAAATAATGATCATTGTGAATCAAGTGTTTTCCAAAGCTAGGCCTCTGTGGGAGCCTGGAGGATGCTGTGACGGGCTTGGAGGGGAGGGGAAAGTTGGGGTCTGCGGGGACTGGGGGCGGGCTGGGGGATCTGGAGGCTTTCCCAGGGCAATGGCTGAGGACAGGGGTGTCAAGCCTGAGGGGATCTGGGCCTCATCAGACTCTAAGGTAAAGTTCAAGACTCGGCCCAAAGGGCGCTGGGGACCACCGGGCTACACGAAGTCAAGCCTGGGAGAGTACAGGGACGGTGCAATTCGGAGGAATGTGAGTTGCAGGTGGGAATTCCGGCTTCTCCTGGGCGTCTGGGCTGAGTGCATCCTGGCTCCCGGGCTCCTGGCGGTGCAAAGAGCTGGACTGCAAAGGAACTGGGACCCGGGTCTGTGTAAAATTCAGACTCTCCTGGGGGTCTAAGAAAGGGCTGGGCTCTTGGAGAGCCAGGGCCGGTGTTCCAGGGCCCCGCTGAGGGAGCAGGGGTCTGGGAGCTCGGGCTGACCATCGCTCTGGGCACCCGCTCCGCACCTGAATAGCACTAGAGGCTGCGAGGTCCGCGGCTGCAGGAAGCAGATCTGCGGCTGGGCCCCTACGTTGATTTCGGGGCGGTTGCCGGGCCCATCGCGCCGGGAGGCCGAGCCCGGATAAGAGCCAGAACTGGTGGTCGCCTGGGCGGCGGCTTTTTGAGCAGAGGGCGAACTAAGGTCCCATGTGACCGAGGGCTTGGGCTGCTGGGTCGTGGCGTTTCCCACGCCAGGGAACGACTGAGTAATAGGAGCCAGACCCGGAACCATGCTCGGAGGACCCGCGCGGACGCGGAGTGAGCCCCGCGCAGAAGCCGCGCGCGGAGCACCGCTCGTTGCCCCGGAGACGAGCGAGGGAGGAGGGACGGGGTCGGAGTGGGCGGAGACCGGAGGCTGCGGACGCGGCAGGATTGTCCCTCGGCGGGTGCCGTGGTGCCGCCCCGCGCGTTGCTGTGGAGACGGGCTGGGCCGTTGGCGTGGGCTGTCGCGCGCGCTGAGCGCACGCTGCTTTTCGGCTAACTACTGTGGCCCCCGCGTGATCGCGGGGTGGGTAACCGGGTAAGTTTGGGCGGGGCAGCTTCAGGGTTGGGAGACGAGGCCGGGGTTTCTCCAAAGACTCCGCACGTGGATTCCTACCCGCTTCGAGGGACCATTGCTATGGAAACCAGGGCGCCGGGACGCGGGGGATTGTGGCTCCCTGGTTGTGACGGGTCTTCTCTGTCCCCAGACGCTCGTCCGAGGCTTCGGGTGCGGCTGCTTCCTGAACGACCTCGCACTCCTGCCCGCGGGAGAGAGGTAAGACCATCTGGGTCTTGACACTCAGCAGTTGAGGAAGCCCCTTCCAATGCCAACTTCCCAGGAAACCTATCTGGTTCTCCCCTGGAAACGTGCGTGGACTGTCAACCCGTGGACTTTGTTCCCCGTTTATAACCGAGTATTAACGAACGCCCCACGGTGTTTGCCGACTTTTCCCACATAGAAGGAGACCAGGAAGACCGGCTTTCGGACCTTGCTTTGTGAGCCTAGACAGGTCCCCTCTTTGCCTCACTTTCCCCATGTGTAAAATGGAGCTATTAACTCCAGACACCGGCCTGTTATACGGCTTTGAAGATGAACCAGATGAGGAAAGCCAAAGGCTTTTCGGGCTATAAAATAGTGAAATTGATCTGCGGCCAAATTGCTGTTTCTCTTTCTTCCTCCCGGTCTCTAACCGTTCTTCAGATCTTTGTGTCATTTCGTGTGTGTGTGTGTGTGTGTGTGTGTGTGTGTGTGTCATTTCTTCAGGCGATCTTTGCAGCTTCCTAGCTGGGCCTGAAGTAAATCCCTTTAGTCTTCACTCCCATAATGCCCTGCATTTTAACTTCCTTAATAACAGCAAGAATAGTTATAATTTCTAGAGCACCAGGCCTGTGTTAAACACTTTACCTGGGTTGCCTCATTTAATCCTCAGAAGATCCTTATAAGATAGGCACTGTTATCCTTATTTTCCAACTCTGTTGTAATTGCCTATTTAATGTCTGTCTCTCCCATTAGACTTAGAGCTCCCTAAGAGAGGAGGTGGGGCCATGGCTGTCTTGTATATTTCAGTATCCCCAGCACCTAATGACAATGACTCTCTTTCCTTCACTACCCTCACCAAAATCAGTGTCTCCTCTGCAAACCTTTTGTCACTGTGATAAACAGCAGTCTCCCCTAGTCCTGTTGTCCACTGAGTACCTAGTTTGAGGTGGGGGGAGCTCAGTCTACTTCTCTGGATTTTTGGATGAGGATCCAAAACATTCCTTAGCATTTAAGTTTCCAGCTGGGTTGGGAGAGGAGAGCTTTTTCCCTGCCCTCACATGACCTTTAGAACAAACCAGCCCTGTCTACCCTTCTTGGGGTGAGCCTGATGTATTTGACTCTGAGGCCTTGGCAGGTAGGATTTGCCTATATAACCTTTGGACTTCCTCCCTAGCAGCCTAGGAACCACACTCACCTACACCCAGCCCTTCCCCCAAATTCTTGAGAAACATGGCAGAGAACTCATCCTTCCCAGAAAACCTCTCAGAAGGCAGAATAGTGGTTGTTGGAAACATTTCCTCATTCAACAAGTATTTATCAAACACCTACTTGTGGGGACACGGAGCTTGGCACTGGTAATACAGTAGAAGTGAAAACAGACACAGTGATATCCCAAATAGAATCACAGACAGATCAAGGCAAAACCACACCTTCAGGAAGTGTTAGGAAGCACAGACTGTAGAAAGCCTGGAGCAGAGACTTGATCAAATGTGGGGGAGGGGTGTGATCCCAGATTTCCCTCAGGAAGTGATCCTTGGCTAAGACCCCAAGGTTCTGCTGAATGTAACAGGTCAGGATCTGACAAGCTTGTAAGGAACGGACTGAGAACAGCAAAGGCAAAGGGCTCGGATCAGAGAGGACCAGATGTCCATATAGAACTGCAAGTAGCTCAGCCTAGCTGAGGCCCTTCAGTACGTAGGGAAGGCTAATAGCAAGCTGGAGAGATGGGTAGGAGCCAGGCTGTAAATGGCCTTGACAGCCAAGCTAAGGGAATCCATCTCATCCTGACAGTGGGCAGCCACTGAAATATTAAGCAGGGGAACAGAATTTTGGCTTCTTATTTGTCTGTACCGGATGAAGACTGCCATTTGGTTTGAGAGGTGTGCTCTAAGTCCGGATGTTCCTATTTCAGTGAAACTCGTGAAGATGTGCTTTTTTTACAGCTTTGTTCAAGACTGGGAGAATAAGGGGCCTGGGATTTCTTAGCAGGGGTCTGCCCCTCCTGGGGTGCATGCCACAGTCCTGCTGCACACAGCATCATGCTGGTATGCCTTTCTAGTACCTGAGGCCCCTCTGCCTCTCTGCACTTGACCTTGGAGGCTGCTGTGGTGCCCCTTATGCTGGCCTCCAGGAAGCGTTCAGTGACCCTCTTCCTCAGGCCGTCCTGAGAGGCACGGCGCAGGAGCATGGTTAACAATGTAGGACTATAATTGGAGATCAGTTTCACGTGGGCACATTTTTGTCTCTTCACAGAGATGGATCTTGGAAAGGGGAAGCTAAGACCCTCCTCTCTCGTATCCCACCAGTGACTCCCAGCACAGTGGACTCTGGTTTCTTGTCACTGATTCAGCGTCTCATGATTTGAGCATAAAGTTAGAAGACTGAGGAGGGAGACTATCTGAGTGATTCCCACTTAGGGGGGCTGGAAAGAAGGAGATGATTTTGAAAAGAAGGGAGAACCTCTGTGTGAGCCTGTGTGAGAGTTAGGCCAGGGCTCAGCTGCGGGACACAAGTCGGCCTGCCCAGCTGAAAATGTGGAGCCCCTCAAGGGGAAGCCTTTAGTGCCAGTCTTAGGGTTGTCCTTTGTCCCGCAGGGCAATGAGCATTACGTCTCCTGAGAAGCATGCTGAAAGTGCAGATTCACGCTCCTCCCCCCAACAGCCTACTGGGTGGATTTGAGCATGAACCTGAGTATCTGATAAGTTCCCTGGGTCATTCTACTGTGATGGTCAGAGGACCACGTGGGGAATCCTGCCATAGGCCCATCCATCCATTTCTCAGAAATCCTTTGGGGTTAGCCTGCTGGCCCAGTTGGGTGCCTGCTCTCTGAATGTTCTCTCCCTCTTTGCAGTGTTCCATGGACACAGCCTAAGAGAAAGATGCAGCTTTTATGCCTCACTGGCCGCTGACCTAACGGCCTGATGACAGCACCCCCGTGCACCTTCCCAGTTCAGTTCCGGCAGCCCTCGGTCAGCGGCCTCTCACAGATCACCAGCAGCCTGTATATCAGTAGTGGGGTGGCCGCCAACAACAAGCTCCTGCTCTCCAGCAACCAGATCACCACAGTCATCAACGTTTCGTTGGAGGTGGGGAGCACACTCTACGAGGACATCCAGTATGTGCAGGTGCCTGTGGCAGACACACCCGTCTCGCGTCTCTGTGACTTCTTTGACTCCATTGCCGATCACATTCACAGTGTGGAGATGAAGCAGGGCCGCACACTGCTTCACTGCGCGGCCGGCGTGAGCCGTTCGGCCGCCCTCTGCCTCGCCTACCTCATGAAGTACCACACCATGTCCCTGCGGGATGCCCACAAGTGGACCAAGTCATGCCGGCCCATCATCCGGCCCAACAACGGCTTTTGGGAGCAGCTTATCCACTATGAGCTCCAGCTGTTTGGCAAGAACACCGTGCACATGGTCAACTCCCCTCTGGGAATGATCCCTGACATCTACGAGAAGGAGGTCCGTTCGATGATTCCACTGTGAGCCACGCCGCGAGCCTCTGCACCGGGGTTGGAGGTGCAGATCTGCTGTTGATCCAACACCAAGATCTGAACTTAAACATTCTGCTTTTGTGAGGCAGAAAAAACCAGATGATGCCTTTTATAAGAGCAAGAAAAAAGGAAAGATGCTGTAGCTTTTAACCTTGTAATCCGTATCTTTAAACATTAAATTCACTAAATATAAGATGGTGAAGATAAGTTTTCTTACCCTGTGAGTGACAGGTCATAGCTGGTGGCTAGAGGGGAGAGTGAGTGAGGCAGGTGGTGCCCGGGTCAGATGGACCGGCGGCCAAAGCATATGGCAAACCTGGAATCCTGTAGCCCTCCCCCAGACTGACTAACCTACACATGGGTCTGCCACAATCCCGCCTCATTCTTTTAAACCCAAAACCAGAGCCTTAAGCATCGTGGTACCTCCTTGCTTCTCACAGTAAGTGCCAATCTACTGGATAAGTGACCTTCAGTGGTGCTCTGGGAACCTGAGGGGCCCCAGGCCACCCCCACGTCCACCTTCAACTACAGGGGCCCAACTCTGGTTTTTCTAGATTGGATTTATGCTCAAAGAGAGCATTCCATTGTTGAGTGCTGTTGCACATGGCAAGGTCTCAAAGTGCCCTTGACATGACAATCCCCCACGAGCCTTTGGTGAAAGGTAGCATTAGTTTCCTCCAGGGCACATGTGGGGAAAAGCCCTAACATGAGGCTTCAGGGGTTCCTCTCACAGCCCTGGGCTCGGAAAGCTGGAGCTGCAGACCCAAAACCTAGCTTTGTCCCCTCCTGCCAATGTGATCTGGGCCTCAGTTTCCTCATCTGTCAAAGCAATGGCAGTAAGGGCTCACAGGTTGTCATGAAGATTCAACGATTCCTTAGCATGGTGCCTGGCACATGGTAGGTGCTTCGCGTGATCAGCAGCTCTCGTGACTGTGCCCTGGCCCTGTGGTCCACATCAGCACAATCAAGTCGTCCTCATAATGGCACTTCCCCCATCTGTGCACCGCCCTTTACAGTTTACAAAGTGTTCTTCCAAAAAGTCATCCCAGGTGAAAACAAAATGATTTGACTCCTTTCAAACCCTACCTTAGAGGAGGCCTAGACTTTGAAGCCTTTTCAGAGTTCTCATTATGTTTAATCCATGTGCGACTTAGGGATCCTAAAGCAAGGAGCACACTTCCAGCTCCCCCTAAATGGGCTTGTTTAGATTGTTCACCACTAGAGCCAGCACCCTGGTCTGTCTCACCCACCAGGGTTCACGGAGACACGTGCCAAAGGGGCAAATGAGTATGTCCCCCAGTAGGCCCTGAAATGCAGGATTGCTCAAACCACCAGGGGCCTGAGCACCTGGCTCAAGGCTAGCTATTCTAATACAGAGGTTTGCAGACAAACTATATATGAGACAGACAAAAGCAGAACTGCTCTGTGGGTCCAGAGTTCAGTGCCAGCCAAATGCCCTTTGTCTCCAAACCTACCCACCCCCCACTTCCACAACAGGCATGCCCAGGGGTACAATGTTAGGGTGGGGGGAGAAGGAAAATCATAGTTCTAGCCTGATCTTCTCGTTTTACAGATGAATACAGACCCACAAACACCAGGGCTGGCAGGGCAGAGCCCTCACAAAGCTGCCTTTCTGAAAGAAACCCAGATGATAGAAGATTTCTTTTAAAGCATTTTTAGAGAGAAATTTATTTGGATATATTTTGTTTCCATTTAAACATTTTTTTTTAAATTAACATACCATAAAATCAACTTTGTCATATGTACAGTTCTATGTATTTTAACACATTTGTCTACTTACCTACAGTCACCCAAAAAAATCTTACGCTACCCCTTTGTAGTCAAACCTTCTTCCCACCCCAGCCCCTGGCAAACACTGATCTGTTCTCTGTCCCTATAGATTTGCCTTTTCCAGAATGTCACACACATAGAATCATAGAGGCTATAACATCTGGAGACTGGCTTCTTTCAGTGTAAAGTCTTTGAGATTCGGACGTGTTGCTTTTCATGGCTAAGTGTGGTATTCCATTGTATGGATGTCCCAGAGTTTGTTTTACTCTCACCCATTGAAGGATATTTGGGTTTTCAGTTTTGGGCATTTTTGACTAGAACTGCTATAAACATTTATGTATAGGTTTTTATGTGAACTTGAGTTTTCATTTTGGGCTTCCACCAAAATGAATTCCCAGGGCTTGCTCAGTCATAGGGTAAAAGTTATGTTTAACTTTATAAAAAGCTGCCAAACTTCCAGAGTGTCTACTGTATTTGCATTCCACTATGAGAGATCCAGTTTCTCTGTATCCTTGCCAGTATTTGGTACTGCCAGTATTTTTTGTTTTAGCCCTTCTATAGATTTGTGGTTTTAATTTGCATTTCCTTAATGGTTAATGATGGTGAGCATTGTTTTACGTGCTTCCTTGCCTTCCACACACTCTCTGGTTTAAAAATATCTATTCAACTCTTTTGCCCATTTTAAATGTGGTGGTTTTCCCACTGTTGAGTGTTGAGAATGTGTTATATATTCTGGATACAAGTCCTTTGTCAAATATGAATGTGTAAATATTTTCCCCAGTCTAGCTTGTTTTTTCATTCTCTTAAAAGTGTCTTTTGTAGAGCCAAAGTTTTTCATGTTGAAGAAGTGCTACTTACCAATTTTTCCTTTTATGTATTATCGTTTTGGTGTCATGTCTAAGAACTCTTTGCCTAACTCCAGATCACAAAGATTTTCTCTAATGTTTTAAAGTTTAAGAGTTTACATTTTTCACTTATTCCTATGATCCTTTTTTAAAATTTATTTATAAGGTGTGAGGTTTACATTGAGGTTCATATTTTTTTTATATGGTTTCTAAGAGTTTCAACTCCATTTGTTGAAGACTGTCGTTTCTCCATGGAGCTACCTTTGCACCTCTATTTTTGGACTCTTTGTTGTTTGATATATGTGTCTTTCTCTTCACCAATACCACACTACTTTGATTACTGTAGCTTTATAAGAAGTCTTAAAATCAGACCGTGTGAGTCCTCCAATTTTCTCCTTTTTTAAAAAATTGTTTTGGTTATTCTAGTTTCTTTGCCTTTCCGTAGAAATTTTACAAGAACAACAGCAATAAATCTTGCTGGGATTTCAGTTCAAAGTTAAATCTATTGACCAATTTGGAGAGAATTGATCCATGAACACAGTGTGTCTGACCATTGATTAGGTCTTCAATTTCTTTCATCAGTGTTTGGTAGTTTTCAGCATACAGGTCTTATATATTTTATTATATTTATATGTAACTATTTCATTTGAGGGAAGGCATTGTAAAAATAATTTTTTGTTGTTGTTTTCAATTGGTCATTGTTAGTATATAGAAATACAGTTGATTTTTGTGTGTTGGCCTGGTATCCTGTGACCTTGCTTAATTCATTATTCTAAGCTTGTAGATTCCTTGGCAGTCGACCTGTAGACAATCGTGTCCTCTGCAAATAGAAATAGTTTTCCTTTTTTCCTTTCCAATCTGAATGCCTTTGATTTGTTTTTTTTTATTGCACTGGCTGGGACTTCCAGTATGATGATGAATATGAGTGGTGAGAATAAACAGTCTTGCCATGTTCCGGATCTTAGAGAGAAAATGTTCTGTCTTTTACCATTAACTATGATGTTAGTTATAGGTTTTTTGTAGTTGCCATTTATTAGATTAAGGAAGAGTTGGAAAGTATTCTCTCTTCTACTTTCCAGAAGAGAGATGAAAATTGGTTTTATTTCTTCTTTAAATGTTTGGTAGAATTCACCAGTGAAACCGTCCGGGCCTGGAGATTTCTTTTTCAGAAGGATTTAACAATGAATTCAATTCCTTTCATAATTCAAGGACTATTCAAGTTATCTTCTTGATCTTGGGTGAATTTTGGTGGTTTGTGATTTTAGAATAATAGATTTATTTCATCTAAGTGCCAAATTTATGTATGTAGTGTTGTTAGGGTTTACAGTGATAATCACCTTTTTGTTCTTCATACTGATAATTTGTCTTCTCTATTTGTTAGTCTGGCTAGATGTTTATCAATTTTTAAAGAACTTCCTATGGTCTCTTTTATTTTCTCTGTTGTTCTTCCCTTTTCTATTTCATTGATTTCTGCTCTTTATTGTTTCCATACTTCTGCTTGTTTTGGGTGTATTTTATTCTTTTTTCTAATTTCATAAGGCGGAAACTTAGATTATTGATTTGCGACCTGCATCCCACAAATTTTGATTTACTGCAGTTTTATTTTTCTTCATTTCAAAATGTTTTCTAATTTCCCTGAACATGTCCTCCTTTATCCATGGATTATTTAAAAGTGCGTAGTTTAATTTCTAAATATTTGGAAATATTATTACCATTTTTCTGTTGTTGGTTTCCAGTTTAATTACATTATGGAGAACATACATTGTATGATTTCATTTCTTTTAAATTTGTTAATGTTTATGATGTAGGATATGGTGTATCTTGGTGAATGCCTCAGGTGCACTTGGGAAAAAAGAAGATTATTTTGGATGCAGTGCCCGATAAATGTCAATTAGGACCAGTAGATTGATAGCAGTTTCAATTCTTTTACATTCTTTCTGATTTTCTCTTTACTTGTTCTATCAATTACTGAATGAGGAGTGTTGAAGTATCCAACTAAAATTGTGGATTTGTCTATGTCTCTTTTCATTTCTATTTTTGTTTCATGTATTGTGAAGCTTTGTTTTTAGGTGCAGATATATTTAGGATTGTTATGACTCCACGGTGAATGACCCTTTTGTCAATATGCAGTGACTCTTTATCCTTCTTAATTTTTTGCCGTCTACTTTATCTGATATTAATATAGCCACACGTCTTTGTTTTAAGTAGTATTTGCATGGTATGTCTTTTTATATCCTTTTACTTTTAATCTACCTTTATTTGTTATATTGAAAGTGAGTTTCTTGTAGACAACACTTAGTTGGGTCATTTTTTTCTATATCCAATCTGTCTTATTTGGTGTGTTTAGACCAAAATTATTGATATTTGGATTTAGGTCTACCATTGTATTGTTTTCTGTCTGTCCTGTTTATCATTGCTGTTTCCCTTAGAATTCCCTTCTTTTGAATTATTGAATATTTTTAAGTATTCCATTTTAATTTTATGTAGCTTTTAGAAGTTGCACTAGAGATTATAACATATATATACTTAACTTTAATTCTACTTGGAATTAATACCTCACCCCTTCAAGTTGAATGTAAAAACCTTACCACATATGTAGTTCTTTTTACCCTTCCCTGTTTTATGTAATAGTTGTGATATATAGCATAGCTACATCTAGCAAAAATCCTACCCGTGTTAATAATATTTGCTTTCAACCATCGTACACCGATTAAAGAATTTAAGAGAATATTTATTAGTATCGCTCTTCTTTTATTCCTGAAATTCTAAGTTTCCCTTTGGTATCATTTCCCTTCCATCTGAAGAACTTCCTTTAGCATGTCTTTTAGAGGAGGTCTGCTAACAATGAATAATCTTAGCTTTCCTTAATATGACAATTTCTTTATTTTATCTTCATTCCTGAAGATTCTTTTAGCTGGATATAAATGTGTCAATGGATAATTTTCTTTTCTTCAGCACTTTAAAAACGTACCATTCTTTCTGGCCTCCATCGTTTCTCATACGAAATCCGTAGTCATTCTAGTTCCAATTGTTTCCCAATAGGTAATGCTCTATTTTCCTCTGGCTGCTTTCAAGATTTTTTCACCTTTTCTTTAGTTTTCAACAGTTTATGATGTGTGTGGGCATGAATTTGTTTATGTTTATCCTCTTGGGGTTCACTGATCCTCTCCGAACAACTTTGGAAAGTTTCCAGCTATTATTTAAGTGTTGTTTTCTGTGCCATATTCTCCTCTAATTCTGTGTCTTTGATAACATGAACCTGTTGATATTGTCCCATAGATTCCTGAGGCTCTGTTTATTTTTTTAAAAAAATTTTCCGCTCTCTGCTGTTCATATTGGATAATGTGTTAGTTTTTTCTTGCTGCCATACGTGTTGCCACAAACTTAGTGGCTAAAAAAAAGAATATCTGTTATTTTACAATTTCTTTAGGTCAGAAGTCACATTGAGCTTGACTGAGTCATTTTCTTGGGATCTTACAAGGCCAAAATCAAGGACTTTCATAAGGCTGAAGTCAAGTGCATTTTTTTTACTTGAGGCTCTGAGGAAGATTCTGCTTCCAAACTCATTGAGGTTGTTGGCCGAATTCACTTCTTTTCAGTTGTAGGGCAGAGGACTACAGCTATCAGTTTTGGACTGGTCTTTTCTCCTAGAAGCTGCCCACATTCCTTCTAATGCTTTCCATGTGGTCTCCTCCAACAATGGCCAGTTGAGTCCCTTTCATGTTTTGAATACCTTTTCCTTCTGCTGCATCTCTTCTGAATTCAACCAGAGAAAATTCTCTGCTTTTAAGGATTCGTGTGGTTAGATTAGCCCAGCAAATAATACAGACAATCCCAATATTAAAGTCCATAACTTCAATTGTGTCTACAATGTGCCTTTTGTCACGTAAAGTAATATTCACATTCTCCAGGGAATAGAGCATAGACATCTTTGGCAGAAGTGGGCATTCTGCCTATCACAGATAATTTCTATTGATCTATCCTTCATGTTCACATATTCTTTCCTCTGTCATCTACATTCTGCTACTAAGGTCATCCAGTGTATTTTCAAATTCTGATGATTACATTTTCTTAGTTTTAGAATTTCTGGTTGTCTGTATCTTCTATTCTAATAATATTTGCTTATTGTCTGTATCTTTTATTTCTCTGCTGAGACTTGGTATCTTTTCATTTCTAAAGTATTTTTCTGATAATTCCAACATCCAGGTCATCTCAGTGTTCAGACATTTTTGGCTCTTTGTATGTAGAGTCATTTTGGATCGTATACTAGACATTTGAATGTTATGTTATGAGACTCTAGGTTGTTAAATCCTATGGAAATTGTTGAGTTTTTGTTTTAGGAGGCAATTGACCCTTTTAGTTTCAGTTCTGATCTGATCTGCCTCCTGTGGATTGTTAAAGACAAGACAACAGGACCAAAATGGAGTCACTTATGCTAAACCCATACCACCAAACCAAGATTTAATTTACAGTTTCAGCTCTCCCAGAAATGGAGTCTTTTTTTTTTTTTTTTCGCCAACCGGAAATGGAATCTTAAACCAGTCAATCAGGAATCACCTGATCTGTAGTAGTTAAGTAATCTGTTTGACAGACCCATGCCATCCCCTAAAGGAAAATAACCTTTCAATAACCAACCCCCTTTTTTCTTAGGATAACTTCCTTGTTTCTGCTCTCTTATGCCTATAAACATTTTTCATTTTGTACAGCTTCTCAGAGCTCCTGCCCCACTGAATAAAACCCATAAGAGCTTTAAAATTTTACTCAGTTGAATTTTCCTTTTTAACAGGGCCATGCTTTCAATATCAGTTCAGTTTTCAAAACTTTTGCAATGTAAGTCAGATCTGTCCTAAGCTTGGGCCATCCAGGGGCCAGTCTGATATATGTGTGGTCTCCCTAGTGGTTTAGTTCTCAGTCATTGGAATGCCGTTTAAAGTCAGACTCATCCATGTGAGCCTAGCATTTCATATACCACTTTATAGGATCCATTTCTCAAGCTCCCTCCTCTCCACAATCTCCCCCCACACTCCAGGGCCTTTAGTCTCCCTGCTCTGCCAATAACATTCTGTGACTGGGTGTGCTCTGTGGCCAAGTGACAAGATGAAGAGACAAAAAAGGAAATGAAGATTCCTTCCCCCGAACATGCTTTTCAGTCCACAGGTTTTTTTGGTCAGAGAGAAGGATTCCCCTTCAGAGTTTAGGTGCTTTTCCAGCTGCCACAGCCTCTGCTGCTGCCAAGTTTAAACTTCAATATGAGGCTTGCCTGGGGGCAGGGTTAGATGGAAAAGGATTTTCCTCCTCTGTACTAAAAGGGACCTCCTTCCAATACTCAGACCAGAAAGACAGGGCTTCTCTTGGAGTTCTCTTTCTGTGTCCACTGCACACTTCTAGGGTCCCCACTGCCTTTGAGACCAGTCAGGAGATACAGGAACAAAAAACAACACAGGAAACTTGCCACCAGATTGTTTTACACTTCATGTTCTGATTTCCTTTCCTAATTCACCTGCTACCCTTTCTTCAGAGTCTTCAGATAACTGTTTCATGTATTCTGTCCAGGGTGTTTAGTTGCATCAGGGGAAAGGGCAGACTATGCTTAACTCAGAACGGGAACCCTGAAAAATTTATTTATTTTGAAAAACACATGCTCATTTTGGAAAAAGGAAAGCAAAATATGGTCCATCTATAGTACTATCTTCAAGCTGTAACCAAGTCAACATTTTGGCATTGTATCTATTTCCTTCCTTCCACAGATATTTTTTCATAGTTGAGAAAAAATTGTTGGATCCTCCTTTGTAAAATTAATTTTTTTAAATATTCAGAATTGAATGTGGGACCAGGATTTCACATCTTAAGTGGGAGAGGCTGAGGTTGAAGGCTCTTGAGACGGTCCAAGTTCTTTCCCAAACAGTTGACTGTTCTTTCAGACTCAGAGTAGAGTGGCCCTTTACTTAAACAACCTAGGGAAAGAAGGTCATGTTGGAGGTTTAATGCAATCCTGTCATAAGGGAGAAGGAGATGGTCCTCACAGCCCAACATTCTGGTTCGGGGATGGAAATCCCAGGCCTCTGATTTCATGAACCTTTAACTTTCCCCCTCCAAAAGTGCAGCATCTCTTTCTTTCTTTGCGATAAAGTCAAATTTGATCTGAGAAGTTTCTGTGAAGGTTATACCGTGTTTCTCCGAAAATAAGACTTAGCCAGACAATCAGCTGTAATGCATCTTTTGGAGCAAAAATTAATCTAAGACCGGGTCTTATTTTACTATAATGTAAGACCAGGTCTTTAGAATATAATATAATTTAATATAATACCAGGTCTTATATTAATTTTTGCTCCAAAAGACACATTAGAGTTGATGGTCCGGCTAGGTCTTCCTTTCGGGGAAACATGGTAATACTCTGTCAGATAAATAGGGACATGGTGGTGGCCCTGGAGGTTTCCCTGAACAACCTCTGTTGAGATGATGATCTCATTACAAATCCCAGGGACAAGTAGCTCTTGACCCTGAAGTACACAGCCTGGCTTACCTATGCTGGGATGTTGAGACCAAGTGCCCTAAGAACCCATCAACCTCCACCTCTGAACTGAGAACCCATGTCATCTAGGAAGGAACTTGGAATGAGTGTCAAGAGATATGGATTTTCATCCTGCTTTGTGACTTGACGCAGACACTGGAGTGTTTCTGGAATTCTGCCTACTCTGTCAAATAGGAGTCACGATGCCTTCTGTGGTGGCCATAATAAGAACGTGCCCCTCAGACCTGCAATTACAGGAAGCGAAACTGACCAAAGGCCCCAACTGTGGCACTCTGAAATCCATCACCATGTTTATGTGGGGACTAGACTTCCCTCAGTCTCCTTCTAGCCTGTTCCTGAGTATAGCAGGCATATAAGGCAGGCCCATTCCAGGGACACATGGATTCTTCTGCTTGGCTTCATTGCCTCAAGAACTCCGATGGCCTTGCCAAACCTTCCTTGGACTGCAGCATGGTCAAGAATGCTTCCACCCAACCTACCTTCCCTCTCTCCTCCACTCAGAGTCAGACTTGCATCATACATGTCTCACAGCTCTCCCCACCTTCCCAAGTCCCACCCATTTTCTCTCACAAATGTATGCCCTCATAAAATCCTTGCACTTGTAATGTCATCTTGGTGTTTGCATCTCAGAGGACCTGGACTAAACACACCATTCTACCCGCCTCTCAGTGTTTCCAAGACACACTCAAAAGCAGAAAGTCTTACACACACAAATCTTTCTAGACTTCCCCTTGGCAAAATATTTGTAATGCCTTTGCCCTGAAGGAAAAAAAAGTTTTTGCTGATTAAGCTAGAGGATACCCAGCTGGTACCTTATGGTAGACTATCCCTGTCAACCTCAGCCAGAGGTGTGAACCTGCACACCCCCATAACTTCACACTGGCCTCTGTTCTTCACAGCAGAGTGGGGAGCAGGAAATGGCAGAATCCCAAGAATTAGTAAATGAAGTCCCAGCCCAGCTGTTCCCTCTTTACATAAGATCATTGCTATGGTCTGAATGTGTCCCCACAAACTCATGTTAAAAACTGTCAACGTAAGAAACATCCAACCCTGTAGAGAAGTTCAATGAGTCTATTTGAGCCAAACTGATGACAATTGATAACAAAGCAAAATCTCAACAGATTAAGAAAATGCTCTGGAGAATGGCAGTTTTGCAGCTTATTTTATATATTAGAATTAAAGGAGGAAATGTAAGAAGGGTTACATGAAATCCATTGGTGGTAGGTTAAGGGGGTAGGAGAAAGCAAAGCGAGAAATCTCTAGGGTTGGATATAAATTAAAATGGAGAGACACATACTTCTTTTACATTGGTGGGTACAACACACCCACTAATGTACACATTTACAACACAGAGAGATGGTATTTGGGGAACAAGATAACAATGAGGGAATCTGTGGTCTGCTCTGGTGCAGTGGGTTGTTCCCTGAGGGGTCCAGAAAAAGGTATTACTCTGACATGCATTCCAAGGGTATGTTATCTTAGATGCAAAAAGACAATAGACAAGCTCGCTTAAGGTAAAGAATTGACCTTAGTCCAGGAAGCTACAAGCCATGGATGTGACTACAGGCCATGACCTTCTTTTAGTTAGAAATTTTTATGCTCAGACCAGCCATCCTATGTGGTTAAGTTTGTAGAGATTGCCATGCTGGCCTCCCCTGAGCTTGTCAGGTTTAGTATGTGGCCCCTTTTTTCTCCACAAAACCTAATGCCCAAGGTGATGGTATTAGCAGGTGGGGCCTTTGGGAGGTGATTAAATGATGACGTCATCAGAGATATGGATTCTCATCCTGAATGAATGGGATTAGTGAATGAATGGGATTAGCCTTCATGAATGGGATTAGTGAGGCCCCAAAGAGCTAGCTCATTCCTCCTGCCCTATAAGGATACAACGAAGTCTGTGACCTAGAAAAGGTCTGTCACTCAGCCCTGCTGGCACCCTCATCTCAGACTTTCAGCCTCCAGAACTGTGAGAAATAAATTTCTGTTGTTTATAAACCACCCAGTCTGTGGTATTTTGTTGTAGTAGCCTGAACGGACTAAGTCCTCTTGGTTCTTCCTCGTCTTTGAGCTTCAATTTGCTCACATGTATGATAAGGATTGAACTAGAGCTGTGGTTTTCAAACGGTTGGCGTAGGTGCCTCAGGGGAAAGGGGGTTTCTGGTTTAGCTAGGGCAATTCTGCTTTGGTTTGGTTGATATTGGGCTCCAGCATAATATACATGGACAAGGGTTCCTCCACCAATGAAAGTTTAAACACACAAAGAGAAATGCCCAGCCCAGGCAGAAGGTACTGGGGGGCCGGTATCTACTCAGCTAGAAGCTGGCAGTACTTAGAGAAGGAGGGAGGCTGCAGAAGGAGGTCTAGATACTGGAAGGTTCCATCAGGCACAGGGAGCAATGGTGACCTCATATATTTGGAGGGGTCATAGAGAGTGGGCTTGGAGATATCAGAGTATCCAGGGCTTCAAATACCAGACCAAGGAGCTCAGGCCTTCTCCTGTCTGCAGTGGGGAGCAGAGAAAGAAGCCTCTAGCCCTCACTGAGCATTTGCCAAGTGCCCTCTGTGGGCCATGATTGTTTAGCACTGTGTCAGAAAGGATGCAGAGATGTGGCTGCAGGTTGGAGCAGGACTAAATGGCCAGGCGATGTCCTCCTATCATTCACTCAACACTCGCTGATGTAGATGACCTCAATGATCCTCAGAGATGACCTCAATGATCCCTCCCTCCTGCTATTCACGCCCTTGCGTAGTCAAGGTGGGAGGGCCCAAGTAAATAGGGCTGATTTGTGTAACCAATAAGACCTTAGAGAAACAATGATATTAAAATGAAATAATAAATGAAGATATTAGAGACACGAGTATGACTTTTGCAACTGGGTCGAAGAGGACATTATGGCTTTGTGCTCCCTGGAATTACTCTAGTGGAAGCCAATTGCCATGTCGTGAGGACATTCAAGGAGCCCTGCGGGAACTGAAACCTCCTCCCACTAGCCATGTGAATAACCCATCTTGAAAGTGGACCCTCCAGCCCCAGTCAAGCCTTTGTATGACTGAAGCCCGGGCTGACACCTTGACTACAACCTCATGACAGACCGTGAGCTAGCACTAGTCCACTAAGCCTCTCCCAAATTCCTGATCCTCAGGAACAGAGATCATGCATACTCGTTGTTTTAAGCCATAATATTTGGGGATAATTTGTTACCCCAAATCAATACAACTGATGCTACTCTGCTTTACCCAAGACACTGACCCCACTGTCCCCACGGACTACAACAATAGCTCTTCCCTGGTCTCCCTGCCACCAGTCTCAAGTCCCTTCAATATCACCTCCACATGGGACCCAGACCAAACTGAAGGTCCTTTATCAAGAAATATTTATTGAACATCATGGCTCTTGCCTGCTCAAAACCTTCCATGGCTCTCCATTGTATTTTGTGTTATTTCCAGGAAGTATTTGCAACCAAGCAGGAACATTGCAATGGTGGAGTTTCTGGTATCCCTAAGCTTATTTGGGAGCAGAGTAGGAAGCAAGAGTCGTTGTTTGCTCTGGGCCCTGGAATGACAATCCAAGGGCCCTCTAGGGAGGCTGGGCGGGGCTCCTGGCCGCTGGGGCTGAGACAAGGCAGCAGCTTTGTTCTGACTCCACAATGGCAGAATGCCCAGCACAGACCCAGCTTCTCCGGCTTCCTCCACGGCAGGGCAAGGGGGTGGAAGCTGGGGCATCCATCCTGCTCTGCTTAGGCAAGAGCATGCCCTGGGGATTCTCAGTGTACAGTGGAGGGCTGGGGCAGGGGGTAGCATGAGAAGCCTTGGGGGAGGACCTGGGAGGCGTCTGTAGTGAGTCAGTCTGCTAACATTTCTTGAAGACCTGTTAGGTTCCAGGCACTGTTGCTAAGCACTTGCAGCCTCCAGGAGCTATACAGGGTTAGGTTCTACTGCTGCCCCCACTTCACACATAGAGGCCCAGGAGGGGAAGGCCCTTGCCCAGGGTCACACAGCTTAGACACGCCAGAGCTGGGATTTGAACCCAGATCTGGCCTCTGCTCTTGACCAGTATTTCTCGTCCACCAACTCCGTCCATGCTAGGAACTGTGCCGGTGCTGGGAAGTCACTGGTGAGCAGGACAGTTGTCTCAGCCCTCCCAGAGCCCAGTCCAGTGGAGAAAAGTTGATAAACCTGTTCTGAGAATGGGGTGTGCACAGGACCCTGCCTGGAGAAGTGCAGGGAGCTGGGCTGACCTATAACTCAGCTTGGTGGGGGGCAGGGCAGGGGAGGAGGGAAGGAAAGAGCTTCTCAAGGAAGGTGAAATCTGTTTTCCTGAGAAGGCTTCCTAAGAGGAACTGGGTACAGAAATGGAGGCTGAGAGGTGTTGTGATTGACCCAAGGCACCAGAACGAGTAAGAGACAGAGCCTAGAGGGACAGTGGCCTGGCAGTGGGAATTAGCCGCTAAGCCCTTCCTGCTGGTGATCTCGTGATCATCACTCCCAACAACACTGTGAAGCCAAGAGAAACTAGACAGGTCACACCGTGAGGAGGGGGCCAAGACACAAACCCAGGCTTTCTGACTCCGAGGCGAGTGCTCTCTGTGCCCACGGTGATTGGGCACAATCACCGTGATTGGGAAAAGTGATTGGGAGGGCTTCATCTATGAACTTGGGAAAATCACCTCAGTGCTGGATGGTCCTGAATCTGGTGACAAGCCAGCCCCCAAATCAAGCACCCCTCCAATTCCCCCCCGCCCTGCCCCTACAACCACCATGGGCTGGCTTTGATCTGAAAGTAGGCTCACTCTTTTTTTTAAATATATTTTCTAAAACTTGTATTTATTTAAGTGTGTTTTTCCAGGACCCCTCAGCTCCAAGTCAGGTAGTTGTTTCAATCTAGTTGTGGAGGGCACAGCTCACGGTGGCCCATGTGGGGATCGACCCAGCAACTTTGTTGTTAATAGCACCACGCTCTAACCAACTGAGCTAACTGGACGCCCCACAGGCTCACTCTTAAGTCAGGCATTCCGTGGAGCCCAGGCGCTGAGGCGAGGGTACTGCAGGGTGGCTCCTACTGTGGCAATGGGCTCCCTTGAATGTGGAAGGGTCCTGAGTACCAAGGAGGCTCTGCCCACCCAAAGCCATGTATCCTCTGTCCTATCTAGCCAAGCCTCAGAGTGGAGCCTGGAGATACCCAGGTTACACAGAGACAGGGCTGGACCAGTGGCATCTGAGTCATAGGGAGGTGGGTGGTGAGTGACTCAGCCTGGGCCCACTTCCCCTCCCAAGTGGAGGGCAGGGCCAGGAAACCCTGCACCAGTCCTCCCTGGGTCAAGTGCCTCCCAGACCCTCCCTGCCTCCACCTCCAGCCTTGGGCTCACCCATCTCGCACTGGCTGGCACAGTGGTCCCCCATGAATTTGGGCTGTGTGAAGGAGTGAATGATTCCTCCCTGAGTCCCAGGCCCCTAGACCCCACCCCCAGCCTGGTCTAGCTCCCATCCTCACACAGAAAGGCAAGACTGTTCCCACTTTCCAGATGGGCCTGGAGCCTCAGAGAGAGTGGATGATAGGATGATAGCCCAAGATAAGGACCAAGCCAGCTGACACCATCACCTCTCTTCTCCCGGCCCTACCAGGCTCCTCATTGGAAACCTGTCCATGGGGATCATCATCCCCATTTTGCAGATATGGAAACTGAAGTTCAGAGAAGGGAGGCTACCTACCTAAGGTACACATTGAGGTGGGAAGAGCAGGATTAGGTCCCAGTTCTCCCTAATCCAGGCAGGGTTCTCTTGGTCTTTAACAGGCAGCCTCCAGCAGACGCAGCTGGCTGGGGGGAGTTAAATGTACAGAGTCATGGAAAGGATGAGAGAGGAGAAGGGATGAAGCTGAGTTCAGCCAGCTGGTCAGGGACGGTCTGGGCTAGCTCCACGGATTAGGAGCACGGTCCTGGGTTCTGGGCCCCTGGGTCAGCCCACCAGGCCCTCTCTGCTGAGTGCTCCCTCTTCCATGAAGTCACCCTGCACTCACAGCCCTGGGTATGGCCCCTGGTCGAGACCTTTGTTTCATCACGCTTCCTTTTTTGGTTTTCTTTTAAAGGAGAGTTGCATGTTTGGGTTTTCTCCCCCAGGCAAAGGTTTAGCCATGGTAGGGAGAGAGGATACCAGACAGAGGGAACTGCATGTGCAAAGGCTCCAGTGAGTGGGCCTGTGGTCATGGGAGACCTGAAGGAAGTCAGTGAGGCTGGAAAGTGAAGCCCAGGGAGAGAAGCAAGACAGGAGCCTGGAGAGGCCACAGGTGCCAGATCTGAGGGCCTTGTGATCTGGGGCAGGAAGTTCTGACTTTGTCCCAAAAGCAGTGTGGAGCCACAGAAGGTGTATGTTTTAGAAAGATCTCCTTGGGGTCACGTGGAAGATGAGTCGAGGGCCCAGAACAGAGCGAGGAGGAAGCCACTGCCGCCATCCAGAAGATGGGCAATGGCCACCGGGCCAGTGAAGGGATATTAGAGAACAGAACTAGATTGGGGACCTAGATAGGACATGGTGGTTAAGGGAAGATGTCCGCGTTTCTCTGTGGGTGGCTAGTGGCCAGGGAGCCCATCACTCTCCCTATAGTTCCTTTGCTGTAACCCTGAGGAATGACACAGGTATACAAACAAAAATAGTTTATTTGAGGACAGAAGACCCAAAATTGGGTGAGGCCACAGCAGCTGCCAGGAGTTGGCACAGACGACCCCACCTCTTCAGGGGAGCCGCGCAGCAAAGAAGCCCCTCCCGGGGCCCCCTAGCTGCCTCCTCCACTTCCTGGAGGAAGGATTGTGCAACTACCAAGAATCGTCACCGTTGTCATCAGAACGTGGTGAGGTTCTCAAAGTTTGGCCAGCAATTTTCGGCATAGTAGTTGATATTAATAATAATTACTCTGACTGTGTAATTACACAGTGACTGTGCCAGGCTTAGACCCACCATCCCGTGGTGAGTGGGGTCTGTGATGAGGAGAAGCAGACAGGGACAGGTGAGTCTCGCCAGGAGGCCCCATTCCAGCCTCCAAGGAGGCCCTTCCAAAGGCACCTCTCCCTCCCACGTGTCCAGCAGCTGCCTACTCTCCACTTTTCCCACAGCCACTGGCCAAGGTTGGATTCAGGCTGGGGCTGTCCTAGGTGGCCCGTGCACTCTCCCAGGTCTCAGTGACCCTTGTCAGGCTGGTCCCTCCTCCAGAAGCCCCGGTGGGCAGCCCAGGAGGCCACTAACTCACAGTTGTGGTAAAGGAACATTCCTGAAAGGGTGAGTGCAATGCCCATGTAGCTGAGAGCACTGAGGTGACTACCAAACAGGAGCCGGGACAGGACGAGGTTGCCCACAACAGTGAGGTTGCCCAGGACGTGGACGGTGAGGGCAGAGGTGAGGGCCAGCAGGGAGAAGCTGGCCAGGTTGTAGAGCACAGACAGGAGGCAGCTGAGCAGGATGCAGGCCCAGAGGCGGGAGTCAGTGGGTGCAGGCGGCAGTGCCACCCCGGCCTCCAGCACCAGGGCCGCGCCCGCCAGCAGGCAAAAGCTGGGCAGCGAGGTGGCATACAGCAGGGTCACTGCGTCCAGCCTCTCCTCTTGCAGCAGGGCACCTGCAACCAGGAGAGCAGCCATCAGCACACAGTGGGAGACAACCCCCACTCAGCCAACCAGCATGACCTCCGAGGCCCATCCTCCGGGAAGCCTGCCCCTCTGGCAGAGTTAGTGGCTCCTGCTCTGTAACGTCAAGAATCTGGCATCCAACTTCCTGGATTGTGACCGGTATCTACTCCTTACTAGCTGTGACCTGGCACTTCCCCTCTAGAGGCCTAGGTTCCCTCACCTGCCAAGTTGGGTGGTAATAAAACCTAATACACAGGGGTTTTATAAAGATCAAAATAGATAATATACATAAAGCCCGTATGAGGTACGTGCTTTACAATAAAACTAAAAAGATAAAATAAAATAAATAGGCCTGTTATCACCCACTTCAAACTGCCTTCCGTAGGCGGAAACAATACTGTCCTTGTGATACCAAATGATCAATAAATATGAAATGTGACTGAAAAGAAAAAAACACAAAAACAAACAAAAAAATCTTCAGGCGCTCCCCAGGCCCTGGAGAAAACTATCCTAGGCTCTGAACTACCGTTAAAGGCCCTAAACCTACCTTTCTTGGCCTCAGCCTTATCACACCCACAGTGCAGCTCCCAACACAATAGCAGGGACAGGCCAGCAGAAGGTCCCAGCTCTGTCATTTACTAACTATGTGGCCTTCACATTTAAGAAAAGAGAGAGAGGGAGTTTTAAAATAAATTGTTTGAGTCAAAGGTTGGGTCCACTCATGTTTCATTCACTTTTGACCACTGGGATGATGAGGAAACAACAAAAAATTATGCTTGGCTCTCACTCACTAAATCAGCATCTTTTGCTACCAACACTGGGGCTTGTTGAGATCCAGGACTAAAAGGAAACCTTTTAGCTTTGCAAGGAAAGAGGGGATCCTACCACCTTGCATATGTGTGAATGCAGTCATGCCTGTGTATGTGTGTGTGTACGCACACATACGCACATTACCACCCAGCTGGTTCACAAAGGAAATGCCCATCATCAAAATCAGACACAGGTGACTGGGAGTATTTGCAAGAGGGCAATGACTGTTTGGGGCCTTGTTCAAGTTTTTGAGGAGAGAGATGAGTAATCGATCTAGGGGCTCACTGAGCCTCTGTGCATTTTCTGACAAACACTTTCCAAAGAGCCACAGAGGAGCTTACTCATAGGCTATGCTTAGATTAGGAAATCCTACTTCTCTCTCGATGTCAACCTGATGTTTTGGCTTTGTTCTCTAGGCAACAGTCCCTCCAGCTCCAGCATTTCTAGAAATGATCAGATAATTGGAATGCCTCCTGCTCATTCACTCCAAATGTAGCAGTTACGAGCTGCCTGTGGCCTGCATATTAAAGATCTAATCACTAGTGAGTGTTTAGGATTTCAGGTGAACGTCAATTCTTTGAGGCTGCCAGGCAGGAAGGTCCTAACCTCCCCACCGCGCCCTCCACCTCTCCTTCTTCATAGACACTTTTGTTTCAGCATCTGAACATACCCAAGCTTCTGCTACATGCAGACAAACGTTGTCTAGACCCTGTTCTGCTGGCTACTGGCTTCTCCCTTACTCCTTTACTAGCTGTGTGGTATGAGGCAAGTCACCCTCTCATGGCCTTGTCTCCTTGTGTGTAGCAGGAGGAGAGTGACAACATCCCCCCCCACACACACACACAGGGCCTAATGCCCAGCAGTAACTGCACACTACAGCAGCTGTCTGAATCCCCCACATTCTGCTCCTGCTGGCTGACACCCTGTTTCCCGCTCCCAGAATGCCCTTTCCTGCTCTGGCTGTATGAAGAGCTGGGTACAGCATGGGTACATAGTGTTTGCTGCTATTATTACACTACTGTTATTGTCATCACTGCGTGCCTCCTCCCCAGGCAGCCTTCTCTGGTTCCTCTTAGAAGTAACTGCTCTCACCACACCTTTGTCCGCTTGGCCCTAGAGCTTCTCTTCTGCTGTTGTGATGTGTTTCTAAGTGTATCTTCCCAACAGCCTGAGAGCTCAGAGGACAGGGATCGGATCAGGCTGCCCCCTGATGTACGCACAGGTGAGTACAGCTGAGAACAAGCTCAACAAGCTGGCACCCCACTTCCCAGCCTTTCTGTGAGTGGGAGGTTGGCATCACTCCTCTCCCCACTGTAGCCCCCTGGGTCTGCAACTGGCTCAGGTAGGAAGAAGGCTGCTGACCTTGCCTATGGCTGCCTGGGTGTTCCTCTTCCTGGACTCTCATCCTCTGCTCCCATGGAGTCGGCTCTCAAGATAGAATCTGGTGTGAGCCATTTACACTCTAGTCTGAATCTGGTCCTGGTGCTTTTCCTGGAATCTCAGGAAGTAGAAACCTCCTCTTGTCCAAAACCCATGTTACTCCCTTGGTTCCAATCTGTTTCTCCCCATCTCTGCCAGACCCCATCTCTGTTGGTGGGGTCTCTAGCCTTCTAAGTTCCCCCTCCTTAGCACCCTGAGCCATATAGCCTAATCGGCCAGCTGTCAGAGCCTTTAACAAATCCACCACTTAAGGAGTACGTGCCCTGTGCCAGGCGGCAGGCCAGGTGCTGGGAACACAGAGATGCCCCAAGCTAGTCTATGGCCTCTCAGAGCTCCTGTCTGGTGGGAGGCAGACAGGTAACCAAATGGCTATAAAACAGGGCATTCAGAGTCTTGATTCGGAAAGCAGAGGGTGCTGCGGGAGTCTGGAGTGAGCACCCAACACACCTCAGGGGCCACGTAGTTGACACAGGAGAGGTGGAGTGAGCTGGCAGAGGCCAAGATGGCCTGATGCCAGGCACCTGCCACTCCGTGCCAGTGTGCCTGAGGCCTGGCCGGCCACAGCCCATCCTGCAGGCTGGGGCTCCTTCTGGGTGAGGAACACTGGGCCTTAGCAGTGAGACTGGGGTGAGACTGGGGCCTTCCTAGCCTTGTGACCCTGTCTAGGCTGGGGTGGGGAGTGGGTGTGCCCGTGTGGTCAGGTTTCCCATGGCCCAGAACTCACGCCCGAGCTCAGTCACCAGCTCTCATGTAACCTGAGGGCAAAAATAGAACTGGGCTTCGTCCCTACCACAGGGCCTGGGAGGATAGGGACAGGACCTCTGGTTCCTGGCTCTAAAGATGCCAGGGCAGGGCTACACTCTGACTTCAGCCTTCCATGGCTGCAGGCTGCTCCCAACTCCAGCCCAGTGCCCTTGGAGTATCCCCTTCCTTCTCCCAGGCCTGGGTCACAGAATTTTAGAGCTGGAAGGAAGTGAAAGCAAGAGGCCCCTAGGACTCTTTCAACTCCAACCCTCCTCCACTGAACAGACGGGGAGACTGAAGCCCAGGTAAAACCTGGACCTGCCCAAGGTCACCCAGCACGTAAGCAAATGTGTGGCTGGAAACCATGCCTCCCTGCCCCGAGTGGGGGCCCTGGCCTCTCCCACAGCTCCTTTGGGTTCAGGCAGAGAAAGGATGAGTCTGTGATTCAGTTCCCCTCAGGACAGGCAGAAAGGCGGCCGCCTCCAGTCTGCCTGTCACAGAGTGATTTAGCAGAGTCTAGTCCTGGAGCCTCTACTCCACCCTCTGCTCAGAGTTCCCCTGTCTACTTTCATCAGAGGTAAGTGACCCTGGGCAAATAATGTAACTCTGCGGGTCTCAGTGCCAGCATCTATAGAATGGGGGTGAAGGTGTTGGTTGCCATGACTACTCAAGGTCAATACCCAGCATGGGACCTGTTGCACTGCAGCTCCCAGTAAACATGAATCATCCCAGACTTAGCCAAACCCCTGGCCTTCCAAATCCCAGCTCAAGTCTTTGCCCACCTTCTCTCTCAGTTGTCCCCACTACCAGGCTTCCCTCTGCATCCACTGCCTGCTGCCACACCTTGGACAGCATAGAGACTTACTGCCTGGGTTCAAATCTTACTTCGCGCTCACTGGCCACAAGGCCCAGGACAAGCCCCTACCTGTCAAATGCAGACAGTACAGTGAGTTCCTTGATCAGGGCAGTCTGGAGATCCAGCGAGATAAAGAGACAAAACATGGGACACAGATCAATGGCAACTATTATTAAATATTTGTTGGACCTCTAGAGCCTAAGTTTGGGGCCTGGAACTCACTGAGCTATTGAACCTTTCTGAGCCTCAGTTTCTGCTTCTTCCAAAACCATGAGGACTCAGTTTCTTCTTCTGTAAAATGCCATAGCCCTTACAGGGCCATCCAGGCCACATACCCACCCTGATCCCCACCTCCTTGGCCAGTGACCCAGGCACTTACTCTGCTGAACGGACTTGAGGCCACGGAGGCAGGTGGCTGCCAGCAGGAAGCCACAGCCAGCGGGAGGTGTCCGGAGTTCACCGGCCAGGCTGCAGGCAGCCCCCAGGCAGAGTGGGCCCATGGCGGCAAACTGTAGTGGGTGGTGGCGACGGCCAAGCAGCAGTGCCGACAGGGCCAGTGTGATCAGTGGCGTGGTAGTGGTGGCCAGCTGTGCTAGGTCCAGGGGCATAGCACTCAGGCCCACGTTGCCACAGGCCATCGAGGTGCCAAACGTAAGGCTGAGCAGCAGCACTTGACGACGGGTACCACTGGGCATGGGGCGCCGTGCCCCCCGGTGGCATGCCAGTGCTGCTGCCAGCATGTGAAGTGCTGAGAGCAGCAGGGGCCGCCCAAAGCCATGCACTGTGAAAATCCATTTGTTGAGGCTGGACATGCTGGCTCCTGCCAGCAGCCATACCAGGGCTGCTATGGCCACCCGGGCCCGGCCAGGCCGTCCAAGGGCCTGAGGAATAGTGGGGGGCCACTCGGGGGATTCAGACACCCGAGCACCTCTAGCCACTGCCACTGCCTCAGCAGAGGTCATCCTGCCGTCATGATGCTCCAAAGGACAGTGGCACATCCGTACCAGTGGGGCTGGGGCAGGAGGCCAGCTCCCCAGTGGCCAGCTCTAGGCCACCAGAGAGCCCCCCTTAGGGCCAAGCCAGATCCTGGTTCCTCTGATCCCAGCCCTCCACTCAGACAGGTGAGAAAACTGCTTCTTGTGCCCGGCCTGTGTCAGCCGAGGTCCAGGAGCTATGCTGTGTTCCCGGCTCAGGAAGGGCAGAGCGCAGGTCGTGGCTGTTACGATGCCAGGCTCTTTGGTGCTCAAGTCTGGCCTAGTAAGCTCCGGGCTCCTCTGCCCAGTGCCTGGTGAAGCCTTCACTCTTCTCCCCGCCTAGTGTTCGCACAATGCATAGATGGAATCTTGGTTCTGTTGCCTCTTCGGTCCAGATCCCCAGTTCTCCTGCGTGTTCAGGCTGTGCCCAGGCCTGGCAGGGGCGATCCAGGCTCCCGAGCCGGGTGGTACCCAATGGTTGTGGCTCGCTGCTTCCCACAGTGACCAGGCCCAGCGGCTGACACGCCGGTCCTAGTTCCGGCCGGTGCCAGGCGGTGAGCTCGGCTCGGCTCGGCTCCGGCAGGGCCTGCCCTCCAGCTCCGGCTCCCGGCAGCAGCTCCCGTTCGGCTCCAGCCCCGGCCCGGGCCGCGGGGAGAGTCCTTGCGCTCTTGGCCCCGCCTCCGCCACCGCCGCCCGCGCCCCACCCGGAAAGTTGGGCTGAGCTCCCGGCCCCGCCCCTGTCCAGGCCCCGCCCCCGGAGCCGCAAGGGACGTCTCGCCCCGCCTCCACGCCACCGGCTGGCCCACCCTCCTCCGTCGGCCTTGCGTTCCCTCCATCAGTTGACATCCCCCAGCTGAAATGGTCAGCCTGTTTGTCCCCCTTCCCCCACTGGCGGGAGATCAGGCCCCACCCCACCCAGAGCCAAGGCGAGTCCCCCATAGAGATCGAAACAAGGTGGGAGACGCGGGTATTTTTCTGAGGGAGCCCGATGAAACTCCAGCTTCACAGGAGACTCCGCCTTCTAGGACCAGCCCCCTCCAAGGGGCCTCCACTCCAGGACCGGTCTCGGGACCACCCGATCTCTGGCCACAGTTATCCCGTGGGACCTCAGCTTCCAGAAGAGTTGGACCACCGGGCCCCTTAAGGCCCCTCCACTGCCCCTCCCTAGTCCCAGCACCTCCTCCCTCTTCCATCCCGGGGCGGGCACCTCTAGGCAGGCAGAGGGAAGCTGAATCACTAACTCCACCACAGTTGCGGAAGCAGGGTACCGCTGGCCAGCATCCATTCCCTGCCCCATCCCCTGGGCACTCAGAGCTGACTCATAATTGGACTTTCTAGGATCCACCCTCTGCCCGCAGCCGTGGCAGGACAAATGTCCTGGGTGGTCTGGGAGGCAGAGCAGCTGCCACTAAGCCCTTGCCTCTTCCTAGGTCTCGGTGTTCCCATCTGAAAGACGGATACCCCAGGCAGGACAAATAGATCTAGATTCTAGGCCCAGCCCTGGCCTCTCTGAGCTCCCAGCCAAGTGCTTAGTACCAGCCTCTTTCCTGACGTCGGGCTGCCTTCCCTGCGGGAGCTCCTGCCTCCGCTAACCCCTAGTCTGTGATGACAGCAGCCTGTCTAGAAAAACAAGACCGCAGGGGTCTGAGGCGCCCTCTGGTGGTCAGACGGCGGAATGGCTGCAAGTGTCCCTCAACCCCCAATACAAACCTTGGACGTGTATTAAAAGCCCCAGCCTCACTGGAGACCTACTGACTCAGACGCTCCGTGGTGAGCTCAGGAATCTGCATTTTTACATTTGCCTCTGGTGATCCTGATGCCCGCTGAAGACTGCAAATCACTGCTGAATAGCCCGAACTGTATGTCAGAGGATTTCTAGGCCAAGCACCAAAATATGGGGGCATTTAGACAGGCTTTCTCTAGGAGGGGTTGTAGGAGGGAAACTGAGCCAGCCAAGGGGACATACCCCTCCACCCACCTTTCCTGAAGAGTAGGAATCAGGGCCTTCTAAAGGTTATATTCTTTTTGGGATTCTGTCAGTTTCCCAGTAAGTTTCCTTTAATAAAAAATAATTATAAATTAAAAAAATAATAAACACCCTGACCTCCTCAGGGCTTTGCTGGCGGGGAGTGGTGGACAGTGAAACTCTGTCTACCCCTCCTCCATGACTGCCACAAAGCTGCTCCCACCTGCCCTGTCTGGTGAGGGGTGGGCTATGGGGAATAAGGGTTAACCAAGGTGAGGCCTGGGTGCATTGGTAGGATGGAGAGAACTGCGCACTGTGGGTGGGGGACAGGAGGGAGGCTGAGGGCAGAACCCCAAGGTGATCTAGCAGATGACCTACATGGGAGTCCAGAAGGGCCAGGGTACAGAAAGACATCACACCACTGGCTGCCAGGGACAGAGAGCTCTCCATTCTAACCACTCTGCACAGTTACTCCTGGAGCTGGAGGCCACAGAGAGCTCGGTGAGAGGAAGGAATCAACATGCCCAGGTGTGTTGTGGGGGATTTAGACCAGGTCTGTCTGGCTCCAGAGCTCCACTTTCTAACCTGGGCTCCCCACAGGTTATTCCTTTGTGGAGAATGGGGGTGGGGTGGGCGGGGCATCCAGCTTCATAGAGGGCTGCAGGGGGCTCCCACTCACTCTTTGAGGTCCACCTGAAAGCCCAGAGCAGCCCAGGGCACCCTGCCCTTGCCCACGGGCTCCCAAACGCCCCAGATCTGAGTGCTGCCCTTTGGGGACTCAGACTGTTGCTGTGGAAACAGGTGACTTGGGGAGAGACTATGGGAAGCACTGGGAGGGGAGAAGAATCCATTTCCAGCAACTGGGCTATAGAGGCTGTGGGACGGGCCTCTCCTCTTGTCGCTGCATGTCCCTAGACAAATCACTTCACTGCTGGGGCCTCAGTTTCCTCATCTGTGATCTATGATGAGCGGATAGGCATGAACATGCTATGTAAGCCAAAGTGCCATCCTAGAGCTATGACTTAGGAAATAGGCTGAGAGGGGAAGTGGCTCGCCTGGAGTCATTCAGATCGAAACACAGGCTAGACACAATCCTAGACCCCAGTCCCCAGGGAGTACCTTTGTTTAGCAGACGCTTACTGTGGGGGTCTGCACCAGACGTGACTGTCCTCTCACCCACACCCATTCTCAGGGTCCCAATCAATTGTGTCAGACTGATGCCTGACCCAGTGTCCATTGGTTGGCTGTGCCAGTCAGACCTCTGCCTAGGCTTTGGGATACAGGCTAACAAAATAGGAGAGGGCTAGGGACTTGAACTGAAAGGTGGCAGAGTGACTGCTGGGTTCGTACTCGGAGAAAGCTGACTGATGGGGAGGACTCAGAGAAGGCCCGAGGATAGTGGAAGCAACGGAGCCCTGAATCCCAACTTCCATTTCTCCACCGCCCTTGGTTGCCCCTGAGTTGGTGGGCCGGGTCTTGTCAGCAAATATCTTTTGATTTGAGCAATATTCAGTAGCTTCCTATTCTTCACTGGAGGGTGGATCACACCAAGCTCATGGACTCTTGAGAGCCCGCAGCAGGGATATCCGCTGTAGTTACCATCTACCCTCTCTCTAACCTGGCCTGAGACCTGCCACAGCCTGCCTCCCCTGTATGGGAGGGGCTCGTGGCTTTCTCAGTTGCTGTCTCAAGGGGTGAGGAGATGGCAGGGTGGTGCAGTGGCAAGAGGCAAAGGATGGAGTCAAGGGATGAGGATCTGGGCTCTGCTACCTCTAGGCTGTGTGACCCGAGGCAAGCCAAGACCTCTCTGATTCTCTACCCTTCTGCAACACAGGGCAGGTCCTGAATCCTCCCGGAAGAGCCCCTGGCTGTGATTAAGGAATGACAAGTGAACAAACACTCTGGGTTCTGGGCACAGACAATTCACCTTAGAAACAGAGGCTACTTTTTCAGTGGGCTTTCTGATACTTTGATGCTTATTTCAAAATAAAAAAGAATTTTCTAAATCACCTACTTCTCCTACCTGCCCAGACCCTAAATATTTGAAACTGGTGCTCTAGAAAGAAGTATCTGTTTAATCTGCAGCTTCGAGAATCACTCTACATGCTGTCTGTCAGGACCCCTTCGAAGGCAGCCTTCCTTCCTAACCTCGGTGGGGTAGGGCATGCAGGTTTCCTCCCTGGCCTAAACCCCAGTTCGCAGAGGGCAGCCCAGAGGCCAGGGCCCTCCCACTGAGAAGCAGGGTCCTGGCACCTTGGCTGCTGACACTTAGGGTAGTACCCTGACTGCATTGGGGAAAAGCCAGGAGTGAGAGACCAAGCTCTGCGTTCCTGGGCCTCCAGCTAAATTTGGGCTCTGCCTTGTAATCATAACAGTCACTGAAGGAGCCAGGAAGCCACCCCAGGCCAGGTCTGTCTCTCTCCTAAGCCATGTCCCCTGCTTGACACAGGAATGGGTCACTTTTCCTCTTTGAGTACCAGTTTCCTTATCTGTAGAGCAGAGATGACAATGAAAATATCAACCACCTCAAAGTTATGCAAGAAAGTGTCCAGCAAGTACATGAGCCCTAAGCGGTAATCAACACCACTGCCAGGGACGTTTCCCGGACCCAGACGCTTACTAACCCTCCCTGCTCCCCGCCTGGAGGTATCTCCCCTTTCTCTGCTCACAGCCCCTGCACTTACTCGCTAGCATGACGCATCAGGACGCTGGGGCATGAGCACAATCAACACTTTAATCATTTTGGAGGTAGGTTTTGAGCAGCCCTGCAGAGCCGCAGAGCCCTCACCAGTTGCTATGTCACAGCGAGCTCCGGGGCTGCCGCTCTAACAGCGGACTGGAGAGCTGGGCTCAGGGCCCCAGCCCTGGCTGCAGAGGTCTCCTTGCGGGACCCCAATCCCAGAGCAGGCAGTACTCACAACGTCAGCAGCCCGTGGACTTCTCCTTGTGCCCAGGGGTCTGAGAAGCACCATGCCCTTCAGACTATGAATGGTCTTCACAGGACACCTGTGGGGCCAGGCTGGGCCAGACCCAGGCAGACAGACCTCCCGGGGAAGGTGCTTGGCTCCCTGCTCCTGGATGGTGGTGGCTTAGGAGCCTCGCAGGGGTGGTGGCTGGGGTGATCTGGGGACATTGCTCCAAGCGCACATGAGGTGGCAGCAGGGTCAGGCGTGTGCCTGTTACAAGGATGTCTGGAGGGAGGGTGGAAGTACAGGGATTGTGCGAAGCTGATGGGGTGGGTGAGCCGGGAAGCTACCAGATAACCAGCCTCAGCTCGATGGTTTCTCTGTCCTGGGGTCTGTAGTCAGCAATACCTGCAGAAATAGGTTGAGTGGGGAAGGAGGTGTTAACAGAGCAGAGTGTCCCAGCCCCCGACCTTCTCTTCTGGACCCCCCAACCTGAGGCTACGGTCTGTCAGATTCGTTCAGAGCTTGGTGGTGGGAAACTGGGGACTATCCAGAGCCACTGCAGAGACTCTAAACTCAGCTGTGACCTAGGCTCCCTGAAGCCCACAGGCTCATTTTACAGTGGGGAGGTAATAGAGGGTAAGGAGTAGAGGACAGCATGGATAACCAACAAGGGTCAAAAGGAACCAGAGACCCTGAACACTGAAGTGGGTCACTTTTCTTCCTTGAGTACCAGTTTGCTTATCTGTAAAGCAGAGACGACAACAGAAATATCAACCACCTCAAACTTATGCAAGAAAGTGTCCAGCAAGTACATGCGCCCTAAGCGGTAATCAACATCACCACTGCCAGGGACGTTTCCCCGAAACCAAAACAGCACCTGAAGGTGACTGTCTTCATAGCCTCCGAGGGGCCGGCAGGAAGAGGGTCCTCATTGTGGTCTGGAGGGAGAACTTGGACCACAAATGGTCTGAAGGAGCTCACTTTGCTCACTGGAGACAACCTAGCTTCCAGCATGACACCTGGGGTCAAACCCCAGCTTTGTCACTCATTAGCAGTGTGACTTTGGGCAATTATTTAACCTCTGTGAGTGCTGGTGTGCCCATTTCTGAAATGAGGATAATAAAGATATCACCAACTGGGGGCCCTCCTTCTTCTCGTGGGAGTGGGCTTCCTGTTGGACTGGGGCTGCAGAGAGGATGGGAGGTAGAGGACACAGCCACTTACGTCTGCCTCATGCGCGAGTCCATCGGGCTTTCTCCCTCGGCTCTATCCTCTAATCCAGCCTTTATCAGTAATAGATAAAGGGGTCTCCATCTGCTACCCTTTTGTTTTATTTCTCAATTTGTTCAGAAGCCAGGCAGGGAAAGACAATGCTTCTTATTGGGCAACCTCAGAAAGTTCCCACCTTCCAAAAGGCCCAATGCCTAGTACACGGTAAATGCCCAGTAGATGTTCCAGGTAGAAGGAGCAGGGACAGATGACCTTTAAGAGTCTGTCTGGTGACTAGACTGATGCACAAGGATGCTCATGACAGCTTGGGGTGTAAGATTTAAAACTGGAGACACCCTAAAGGTCCAGCAGGCTGCAGCCCACCCATCCCACTCCACGCTCTGTAGAGCAGCACCTAGTCCAGGGAGTGGTCTAGCGGTGGGATTGGCCTAAGCCAGTCATGTGATCTGGCTTCTCTCTAGACAATGTGGTCGCAGAATGTGGCTATCTCCTAGCAACAGGAATAGGTCCAGGAATACACTTGTGTCCCAATTCCACCTTCAAGACTCCAGGAGAAGTTTGCTGGGTATTCAGACAAATTTCCTGAATCATAAAAGAGAGCAGCCCTGGGAAGACACAGAAAGACCTCTTTGGAGGAGGAAGCCAACCAAGAGAGGGGGATGGAATCGGGGGAAGTACTGGTGTACTTCCTACAGCCTACAGCCCAGGTTATATCAGCCCTGAAGTCCTCACTCCCTCTGGACTCGTCACAGGAGCCAACCAATGTTATATTGTGGACGCTGGTTTGCGTTGCATTTCCTGTTACTTGCAGCTCAAAGCTTCCTAGTAGATAACATATTCTGTGGCCATCACAAAGAAAGGGGAAGATCTACATACACTAACATAGAAAGATGCCTATAATATATTTAGAACAAAAAAATAAGTTGCAAAACAGTATATAGACCTGTACTGCCCAATATGCCATCCATTAGTCATACCTGGCCACTAAACACTTGCACTCTTAGTACAAAAAAAAGCATGCCAAATATGTCATTAATAATTTTAATTGATTACATCTTGGAGTGATACTATTTAGAATATACTGGTTAACTAAGATATATTATTAATATTAGTTTCATCAACTAGAAAATTTAGCATTACACGTGTGGCTCCCATTTTATTTCTATCAGCCAGCATTGCTATAAAGCATGGCTTCATTTGTTATGAATCAACAGACTTAGATGTTTAAAACTTATCTGGAAGAAAATACATCAAAAGTTAAAAGAAGTTATTCCTGGGTAGCAAATTATGATTTGAATTGTCTTCTTTTTTGCCTATCTGATTTCCTAGCATTGTCATAGTAATGTACATAAAATTTCTTAAGAATTCAGTTAAGTAAACTGTGCAACCTTGCGCATCAATGATTATCCTACGCTGAGGCCCAAGAACGTTCCGGGGAAAGCTGGGGCGCGTGGATGACGCCTCCTTGCTAGGATAGGGCTGGGGTAGGGAACACATCCAGAGGTGTGTTCCAGCCACCAGACTCACCTTGTTGCAGCGGGGTGTCAGGGGCTCGGATGAGCTGCCAGAACTCACGTTCCCCGACTTCTTTCCCCATCACGGAGGTCAGGTAAGGGCCAGACAATGTGGCCTGTGTTCCATACCTACCAAAGGGACAGGTGAAGAGGGAGAAAAGGTGCCTTTTGCTCCCATCCACCCAAGGGTAGAAGTGGAGCTCACCCACATATCCTCAGGGCCAGCACTAGCCAAACCCTTCCTGAGCCACCTCACCCTGGGTCTCACCTCCACCCCTCCTCTCCAGGCCCACTGACACTGCCCTTTCAGGGGACTTCATCCCTTCTGTGCTGACCATGACCATGGCCTGCAGGAAGGGGCACCTACGTGATCAACCCAGCAACTGGGCCCTTTATGAGGGCTGATGTTGTAGGGGTGAGAATCAGAAGTTGCAGGCATCACACATAAAATGTCCAGGGAGAGAGGGTGAAACCAGTGTGCAGAGAGAAGTCGAAATATGGGGGACAGAGACAGAGACCCTGGTGGTGGCATTGGGTCTCTGGTTCTGGAAGTTTCTGTGGTTCGATGGCACTCCCTTCTTGTGGCTGTTCAGTTTACTATCTGACTCTACATACACCACGCTCCTCATTACCAGAGAGCACTGGAGTTATATTTCTGGCCCTTGCATCCAAAATCTCCTTACTCACCCCTCCCTTCCTGAGCTCCTTGACTCCAACTTTGCATTTCTCCAACCCATCTGGATGCCACAGCAAAAGCGTCCTCTTAAACTTCCATGGGTCATGTCCCTTCTCTCTCCAAAAGGCTTATCAATGGTTTTGGTTTTAGAGAAGGTGGGTTTTTATAGTTCGAAGAAACAGAAACCCATTCAGGGTGATTTAGGCAAAGGGAAAGTATTGTTTTAGGGGTTGTCATGGAGCAGCCCCCTTTCCCCAGTCATTCCCTAACTCTGTGGGGCCGCATGGATGCTCGCAGCACTTCTCTCTGAGTGCTGTCTACCTGCCTGCCTGCCTGTCTGTCTGCCTGTCTCTGTTTTTCTCTCTTCTCTTTCTGTCTGTCTGTCTGTCTCCATCTCTCCCTTTCTCGCTCTCTTTCTGCAGCCCAGCTTTCTCTGCTGTGCATTCCTGTGCCTTGAACTTGGCCTTCCTGCCTGTCCCCTCAACCCCGTCAGGCATCCACCCCTACTAACAAGCTAATTATTTCTCAGACTGGTGCCCCTGATGTCTTCTCAGAGGTCCTGGAGTCCTGCACAAAAATGTTAAGTTCTATCTTTTTCATTTTGATGACAATATCCAAACATGAATGCCAGCAGGTTCTGGGTAATCTGCCAGCCTGAGACCTGCCAAGGGTCTCACCTGTGTGGCTGTCTGGACTATGTTGGCCCCAGCAGTCCAACTGTATGCACTGCAGGCTCCTGGGAAGAGCACCGTGGCTTCGCAGTGAATGGAGTGTTCAGGGCCAGGGACGAGCCGACAAAGCCACAGCTGCCTCTACCAACTCAGGTTTGACGGCAGCTCACTCTAAGGGATTGCTGAGAGCCTCGGGCTCACCCTACACCTGGCAGATAGTCCTTATTTGGATGTATCGGCTTTAGTGTTCTTTGCATTTAATTTGCAAAGTTGTCTAGGATGTATAGCTGTCTTGAGCCAGAAAGGACTTTTAAGAGTAAACACATTAGTACACATCTAAGTCATTAAAACAGAAGTAAGTTAACCTGGGCTCTAGGAGAATGTTTGTCCTTTCAAGGTATGGGTCTTTGCATATCTCTGGCCTGAAATTCCCTGAGCCCAGATGACCCCAAGGCACCAGCTGTGGGCCATTCCTGGCTGCATCCTCTGGGAAATCCAGTTGGGGACAGAAATTGGAGCCCTCTCAAACGGAGGCATATATTTCTGGACAAGAAGTCTGGGGTCCAGGTGACGTGGTGGAAGGCACTCGTCTTTTCTGGACCAGATTCCCCATTGGCAACATGAGCATGCTTCCCGACTTATTTAGGCATGATCCCATTTCAGAGATGTGGAGTCGGTGGGGTGAGGGCTGGGAGGTGAATGTCTCACATGAATCCTCCGAGCTCCTGCGCCTTCTTCAGGACGTCTTCCAAAGAGGACCCGGCAGGGACGGAGACGGAGTGCGTATATGGTGGCCAGACACTGGGGACTTTCAACATGACATGAATGACTTCTGGGACTTGGCTCTGTGAAGTGGTCTCCACAGCTGGTTCCAACATAACTGCCAGGGAGAGAAAAAGGGGCAGCTGGTGTGAGGGCAGGGAGGCTGGGTGTTAGTTCTTTCTTCCCTTAAAGACACTGTGGACCATTGTGAACTCCTCCCTCCCTAAGGTCCCATCTCACTCAACAGTCATCGCCTACACAGCCAAAACCTGGCTGCCATCCTAACCTGCCCGTAACCTCAGTCCCCACATCCCCGGCTGCCCAGGTCAAGCCCCTCATTGGTTTCCCTGCCTCCCACTTACCTGCCACATGGCATCCAAGAGGGCTCTTTCTAGAATATACATTTGCTCATGTCACTCCCCTTTCCCGCTGAGGACCTCCTCTCCTTTTCATTCTCTGCCTGCCACTCCAGCTCATTCTCTCCAACCCCACTCTTTAGCATGACCTTTCTCCCAAATTCTAGTCTTTCCACCTCTGTGCCTTTTTTCTTGCTGCCTCTTCTCTGCTCTGCCTTCCTTCTCTCTTTGCTACCGGCAAATCTGACTCACCAAGTCAAGTCCCTCTCCCAGAGGAAGCCCTGATTCAAGCTGCTCATTGGGACTCATTATGATGGATAAGAGCTAAGCAAAATGTGTCACTCCCCATCCATCTATCCATCTATCCATCCTTGCCTCCCTCCCTTCCTTCCTCCTTCCCTCCTTCCCTCCCTCCATCTATCCAAACATTTCTGTACTAGGTTATCACAGAAGGGGCTGGAAATTCCTGGCCCACCCAGAACCCTCCATTTGGTGTCTCCCTCCCCACAGTGTGAGCTTCTAGAAGCTGTGACCACATCTTAGCTGTCAGTGTGTCACACATACACCCACAAATCCCTGTTGACTCAGTAAATCAGGACCAAACAACCATCCCTCACTAGGCCATGCAGACCTCAGTGAGTGCCCTGCAGTCACTGCAGTTAAAAACAGCCAGGCTTCCTTGAAAGGCTTGGCTACCTCTTGGTGCCAGGCAGTCTGGGGAGATGAGATCCACATAGCTCCTTTGGTTCAGGACAGGCAGCAGCTGGGAAATCATGAGAACATTCTGGACGGCCTCATCTTGCAGGCTGGCCAACAGAGCAGTCGTTGCTTTGAGGCATGCTGTGCCCAGCTCCACGCCAGGCATATGGGAGGTCACTAACAACTGGTGACAGAGTGAGGTAGAGAAGAAGGAGGTGGGTCAGCCAGCGGGGAGAAACCAGGTCCTCCAGTCCCTGACCAGCCCACCCCACCAGCCACCAGGGAGGACCACCCACCTGTAGCGCCAGAGGGGTGCTGTAGACATTCCCAAAGTGGCCCTCTGGAGTCTGGGCCTTCAGGAGCTTTTCTTGCACTTTCCTGATGGCCAGAGTCATCCGGTTTCTCTGATCGGGGTTGAAGTGGGAGCGCTTCAGGCAGGTGAAGGCCAAGCCTGCCATGGCCATCGTGTCTGCAGGGGACAGAGCCAATTGGGGTCAGCCCAGGCAGGGCCTAGGGGCCATGGGTGGCCACAGGAGGGTTGAAGAAGAGGGGTCAACATGGTCAGATCAGCATTTTAGAAAGTTTCCGCTAGCTAGGGGGACCAACCCTGCCCAGTTTGCTCAGGACTTCCCTAGTTTGGGCACTGTAAGTCCAGTGTCCTGGGAAACCCCTAGTCCCAGGCAAACCAGGATGGTTGGTCACCCTATTCCTGTCTACTGTTTACAGGTTAGAGGTTGGGAGAGAGACTGGAGAAGGGAGGCCCAACAGGAATTTATCCTACACCGCTCATTCCAAAATCTGCCGGCACATTGGAATCACTAGGCAAGTTTTAGATGAACCGATGCCTGGATTCACCCCCAGATGGTCTGATTTAATAGGTCCAGGATGCTGCTTGGGTTTAAAGACTCCCCCCACCCCAAGGTGATTTAAAGTGTCCACATGGTTTTTCTACAAGCTCCTGAGGCAGAACAAGCCCCCTGATGGCAGGGGCCCTGCTGCCCTCTTCTCTCTGGCCACCTACCCATCTCCCTTACTCCATCCTACCCCACTCTATGCGAGGCACACACACTCACTCACAGAACCAAGCCCAGAAGGGACCTTGAATCACAACAAGAAAGGGCACTGGAGGCCCAAGGTCGCCCAGTGAGGAAGCAGATCCGGGATCCAGGCCTCGGGCTTCCTAGCTCATACAATGATAAGATCATAGCTATATATCCAGAACTTTCTCTATGCCAGGCACTGTGCTAAGCCTTTTACTTCCAAGGCATCATTTATCAAGGTGCTGCTAGAAGGTTATTTTACAGGAGAAGCTGAATCCGAAAGGCCAGCTGACTTGGCCAGGCATCCTACAATGAGCATGTGCCATGGAGCTGGGTTTCAGAATGTCAGTCCAGCTCCAGTGCTGGCTCACAGCTGCCACACTCCACACAAGCCCTCACCATTTCACTCCTAATGGACTTGATAAGGAGGGGGCCCAAGGAAAGCTGAGCAGGGCCTTCAGTTGGGGCTTGGGGCTGGAGGAGTGCCAGCCTGGCCTCGCAAGGCCTGGCTCACTCACCCACAGAGAGGTGGCCTTGGTGGGGATGGTGGTCGTGTTCCACGGCATACAGGAGTTTGCCTACCACGCTGTCATGGACCCGCTTCTGGTGGACACACAGGGCCAGGATGCTCAGGCCATACTGGTAGTAGCTGGTGTGGGGGTGCCCCTTGTGATGGTCCCCTGAGAGGCAGAAAACGGAGGGGCGGGGGTGTCATGCCAGGCCCGAGGGGTGGCCTCTCTGCCCCCTCCCAGCCACCTGCCCCATTAGCACATAGATCCCCATGGCTGATATTTTCCAACACCCTCCTTTGGGTCATGAGATCCTTTTGCCCTCAACCCATACTTGCTGAGGTTCCACTAAGTGTCAGTTGCTGTGCTTGGAGGTAATGAAACAATGACAACAGGCCAGGCACAGTGCAGCCAGGGCCTCCGACAATAACACAACCCACACTCATGAGAGTACGATTAGAACTGAAACATGAACCGAGGTCTGTGGGGCCATATAACAGAGGACTTTGAGTAGCTAGGGCATCAGGACAGGAGTCTCCAAGGCAGTGATGCTGGGGAGATGGGACAGGAAACAACGTGAAAGTGAAGGAAACCTTCCAGATAGAGGGAAAATATATGGAGACCCTGGTTTGCAAGCTAAGAGAATGCCATTGTGGCTGGAGCCCAGCAAGGGGCAGGTGAGTGTGGTAAGCCAGACAGTGGGTGGACAGAACTCGAGAGGAGAAAAGGGCAGACAGGCTACGCGTAAGGGCTGTGAACACAGCAGTGAGCAGCCTCTGCAGGGTTTAAGCAGTGCTAAAAGATCAGATTTATATTCAAAACTCTTGCTTTGTGTGTGCTGGGTTGAGTTAGGAGGTAAGAAAGTTAGCAGAGAGAGGCTGAGGAATAAGTAGTAAGAAGGCTGTGCGATTGTCCCAGAGGTGGATACTTAGGCCAATCTTGGTGGCTGAGCAGCAAAACTTGCTGATGCAGTACATGTGGGGTGCAGAAAAGGCTTGATCAAGGATGGCTACTGGGGCAGGCCCGGGCCTCTAGGTGGATAGTGAGATAGGCAGAATGGAGGGCAGGAAAGAGCCTGGGGAGAAAACCCAAAGTTCTGATGAGCCCTCTCCACCCCAAGCAGACAGTCTCCTCTTACCAATTGCCCTCTTCTCATCCTCCAGGAACCTCTTCAACTGTGAGACCAGCCTGTCCCCCTTGCGGCCGCCAACAAACTCGCAGTTGGACCTGAGAGCGAGCAGGTAGAGGGCCAGGTGGCCCATGGAGGGCTTGGCCTGGATGTCGCTGTTGTCATCGCTGGAGGCAGACCTAGGGACAAAGCTAGTTAACAACACTTCCAGGAAAAAGTAGTACCCAGGTAAGACTGGCTAGTAGGGGTGACCCCCACTAACATCACAAAGTGGCAAGAAATCCTAGCAGTTGGAAAATGTGCTAGAACTTCCCCAAAAGCAGATGTAGTCAGCTATGTAAGTTGTGAGGTGTGTGCCACACATATTTCATAAAGATGAAAAATTAAACTCAAGGACAAACTCTGAGGGTTCTCCCATCCAAATGGCCTGTGCTTGCCCTACTATTTTGGTCATGCTTCACCCATGCACACTCCCTTTTCTTTCCTCTCCCTGCCCTGCGTACACTTCTCAAGAGGGAGTCCAAGCAAGAGATGCTTTTTGGTACTCCTGATCGTTTATCTCTAATTCAAATTCCCACACTGGACCTCAGAAGAGCCCCCCACCTCTTAATCACCTAGAAAGGGAACACAGAGTCAGATGCTGCTTCTGGACTCAGTATGGAAGAGCACAGGCATGGATTAGTGATGTCTGCTTCAGGCGTGGGAGGGGAGCACACACAGCTGCTGCCTCTGGGCTCAGTATGGAAGTGTGGTCATGGATTAGTGATGTCTGCCTCAGGTATGGGGGCGTGTAGAAGTAGCGCAAGGGCCCTGTATTGGCATTTCCATTCTAGTCAGACCAACTCCATTCTGCAGATGGAGAAAGACCCAGACAAGATGAAACTTTCCTAAAGTCTCCCAACCAAGCAGCAACAGGCACAAACCAGAACACAGGTCTTCTGTCTCTTAGGATGTGGAGCAAGACATGGGAAAAGGAGAAGAGAGAGAGTGGCAATACCCCAGGAGGCTCTGCTGGTAATTGAGCTTGAGGCTGTGCAGGTAGAGGTCCTCATTGGTTCCAGCCTGTAGGCTGGAGAGGCGCAGGCCCACGTAGATACTGGGGTTCAGGTGCTCCAGGGAGAGCTGATCCATCCAGGGCAAGAGATGCTGGCCCAGTTTCTGCACCAGCGTGCTGTCCACCTCTGGTATGTCTTAGAAAAGAGAACAGGCCAAGTGAGGTCGCAGGGCCAGAGCCATTGCTTTTACCTTACCAGGGCCTTCTCCTGGGAATAGGACCCACTACACACCCTACTCATGGGAAAATCTGGCTGTAATGAAAGGCAGAGGGTAAAGGGGGGAAAGTAGGTATCCCAAAAGAGCAGTTAGAGAGGGTCAGGGAGGGGTCATGGGCCCAGGGCTCAGGAAGCTGGAGCCAGGCAAAAACTCTGCCTATCAGGAGTAACAGAGAGACGAAATGCCAAGCCGCACGGTGTGTCCTGGGCACCACCAGACCTCACTAGGTCCTCATGCCGGCTCTATCACACAAGTAGGCACTGTCATCATTGCTTTGCACAAAAGAGGAAACAGATGTTCAAAGTCATGTCACATCTTATGGGAGGCTGCGGAACCACCAATGGGCCTGCCTGCGAAGCCCGCGCGCTTTGATGCTCTGCCGAACATTTGCTCTACTCATTACAACAGCTTCCACCCACACATGGAACATGTTACACATCCAATTTTAAAGTACTGCCCCCTGCCCACTGGTTACCTGGGGCTGCCTGGTGAACTTCCTATGCGCAGATCTCAAAATAACCTTTGCCTGCCACCTCTGTTTAGAAGAGGACCTGAGATTGTGAGGTGAATCGTGACAAAGCTATTATATTTTCAACCATTCATCTGTGTGCTTTGGGATTCACCTGAAACTGCGTGGCTAAAATATGGGAATACCTGGAGTATCCAGGAAGCAGAAGCCTCAGGGCTATTTCCCAGCTCCCTCTGACCTCCGTTCACCTTCTTGCTTAGGGAAGGGACTTGAGCTGAGTGGTGGCCTTGCAGTGACTTTGGACTTTTCCCCATTTACTGCCTCCAGGTCACTGCAGGGCTCTAGCTGTCTCTTCTGTGCCCTGTCCCAAGATACTGCACAGGCTGCCCCTCCCAGGGGACTGAGCAAAGGAACTGCTGGGCAGAGTGCCTCCTGGGCCTCTTGGCACGAGGGCCAGGGTTCCTCTCACAAAGCCCCATCTCTGATGGTTTGATGTCTGTTTTCCCCAATTTCACAGATATCTGTTGCTATGACAGCAGGAGGGTAGGTGGAATAGGATGGGGGGAGGTAAGGAGGAGTTGCTTTTCTCGCCCTTTCTCTCTCTCAGAATCTCTCTCTCTCTCTTTCTCTCTCTTTCTCTCTCTCTCTCTCTCTCTGTTTGTCTCAGTCTCTACAAGGCTCAGCCCATCTCTCTGGATATCTCTCCCTCTGCACTTCTCTTTCCCCGCTCCCTTTTCTTCAAACTGGTGAGGGAGTCCCTGCCCCCACCCTGTGCTCCGACCGCCAGCAGGTGAGTCATCTCTGAGGTTAGAAGTGATAAGAAGAGGAGCAGGATCTGTAAACAGCCTCCTTAGAAGGAAGGAACCAGGCAGATTCACACAGGGTAATAAAAGTGCCCCTGGGTGAGCTCTCTCCCCACCAGGGCCTCCTGCTCACAAGGCCGCCCAGCTCTGCCAGCTGAGGCCTGACTGGCATTGACATTCCGAGGCAAAGGAGTTCACCTGACATGAGCATTGGTGCAGTATGCCTGTCAATTTCACAGCGTTAAGCTGGTAAAGCTGGTGTGTGGGATCCTGGCACCACACAAAGGAGGGAGGCCAGGGAGCATTCTTAGCTCACTTTGCAGGCGAGGGAACGAGGCTGGGAGAGACTAAGTGGCTCAGCAGCAGTGAGCTGTACCAGTCCAGGGCTCTCCAAGCCCCACAGGGAGGGGACTCTCATGGGGTCAGGCCTACGGGCCAATCATTGAAATGTTCACGACCAGCGAGGTTGAGGACCAAGTCCCAGGTCTCCCCTGGAAACTGTCTAGACTAGAACCAAGAGCCAAGGGCTGCGGGGTCTGGTTGCACTTGTGGAACACAGGCCGAAGGCTCCTGGTACCAGAGACCTTGTCCTGGACTTCTGAGAACTGAGTCTGGCAAAGCCCTGCAAAGCTGGAGCGCCTTGGGCAGGTCACCTGGCCCCTTTTGACCCTTGACTGCTTCATCTATCATCTAGACATGACTAAACCTGCTTCTCAGTTTCTCCAAGGATCGTAAGAGACCCTGGTGGTAAAAGCATATTGCAGAGCATAATGCCGTTGACAGAGTATATGAGGGGAGAAAAGAGGTGGGTGGGCCCGGGGTTCAGAGGCTTCCCTTCCTGGTTTCTGCTTCCTGCCTGGCCCCTATGCCCAGGTAGACCAAGCCTGTGCACTCAGACTCACAGACAGGTCCTGAGAGGCCCCTGGGGGCCAGCCAGCGCTGGGACACAGAGCCTGAGCAAAGAATACTCGTATAATGCAAATATCTCACCATGGCCCATCCTACCCTCTGGGGCTCATCTCCCCACCAGGGTCTCCACACTTACTTCCCTCTACCTTGGAAGCTTTTCCCCCTTTTCTTGCCACTTCCTTTTCCTTCTTCACATTTCAGTTCCCCTGTCATCCCCTGGTCCTTGGAAATCCTTCCCCATCCTCTCTCCCTGAATCAGTGGACTTTGCGCCTGCTTAGCTTCCTGTGACACATACCACGGCCCCCAAACACAGCACCCATTTGCCCCTTGACTTCCTTTGTCTGTCTCCTTCACTAGAACGGAAGCTCTAGAAGGGCAGAGACTGGATCTGTCTTGCTCTTTGCTCTTTCCCCAAAGCTTAACACTGCACCTGTCACAGAGACATCTCAATCAATGTGCATCGAATGAATAAGTGAACAAATGACTGAATTAGTGGAGGCAGTCATGTCTGGCGGGGAGTCAGTCATACAACGTGCTTAAACACTGAGGTCCAGCTAACCCCAAACTGCTATGGGAGCCCATCGGGACAGATAAGTTGTACCTCCCCCCACACCAGAGCCTCAGTTTCCCCAACTATATAATGAGGGGCTTGGACAAGATGGTGCTCCCTCCTAAGGACACAGGAAAAAAGAGGCACAGGGTAGCTATGGTTACTTACTGCAGATGTCAGCGAGAGCCCCCAGGGCCCCCAGCAGGAAGAGGAGGGTCCCAAGGTGCCCCATGGTAGCAGCAGGAGGGTGAGCAGCAGGTGGGAAGATGGACAGACTCCTGGGGTTCGCCTTGCAGAGGCTGTCCTGACCACAGCTGGTCACAGATCCGAAAGTGGCAGCTTTCTGTCACTGATTAATCTCTCCACGCCTGGCAGCACGCTGCTAAGTCAGCAAAGAGAAAAGGGGGAAACCATCTGTAGCTGAGGGGAAAGGAAGGCCAAAGAACAGAGGAAGGAAGGAAGGGCAGAGCAGCTTTCCTGGTGGGGGGGGGGGCACAAAGGGAAGGGGAGGGCACATAGGGGTAGTGTGAGAAATCTTGAGGTCAGCCACATTCCTCCCCACTGCCTAAAGAGCCCGCCACCAGCTCTGCCCAAGTCTGTCTGACTGCGCCTGTCTGGTATCTTCATAGCTGTTCCAGCGGGGCACAGGCAGTGCTGGGGTGCCTACCTGTTGCCCCTCACAGAAGGAGCCCCTTGAAGTGTCAATCCTGGCCTGGGACAGGGAGTGGAAGCGGGAGTTACAGTGGTCACATGAGGGAGACTGCTTTAGTCAGCTGTTGTCCTCCGCCCAGAGGGGTGGGGCTGGCTGTGCTGGAACCAAGCAGGCTAGTTTTCTTAACCAACCGGAAAGCTGGGAGCCTCCGGGAGACAAAACAAGTTAAGGAACTGGATTTAATCATTTGAGACACAAAGCCATGAGTAGCAGGGTTATTTTTCAGGACTAGGGAAGTAACCTAAAAAAATCTATGCAAGGAGAGAGGACAAAGATTCCTATCTGCCGGGCCCCACAGGAGAATCAATGTATGAGTTAACTCTGGTGGTGTTGTGTGACCTTGGCCAGGTCGCTTAACCTCTCCGAATTTGAAATAGTTTCTCCTGTGTGCGATGAGAGAGTTGGAAAAAATCATTCTAACTAAGCTCCCTTCCAGCTCTACTTGTGAAGATGTTAAGACCTTAAATCACCTCTAATCATTTCCAAATAAGCTTTTTATTGCAATCATTTCATGGCAATCATTCTTTCAAGATAATCTGTTTCTGTGCCTGACTTATCACAAGTCAAGCTCTTCATATAGATAAATATAGTCATACACAGCATGATGACATTTCGGTCGATGGTGCATATACGGCGGTGGTCCCATAAAATTATAATGGATCTGAAAAATACCTGTTGCCTAGTGATATTATAGCCATCATAACATCATAGCGCAAATATTGCAAAAATCAACAAAGCTGTGGGAGATGGCAAACAATTTTAACCTGGGTGTGGATAGGATGTCGCTGGGGGGTTCCTAGACGTGGTTCCTCAGGAACTGACTAATGAGAGGTTGTTGGAACTGGAACAGGAACACATAGCTGAACAAGAGGCCAAAAACAGGAAACTTCAGAAGAAAAAGAACACCCAAGAAAATTCACAGTGAAGGGTTTAGCAAAAGCTTTCAGACCTCAACAAGCTCCTTTAAAAGTTTGAAAACATGGTGGACCCCAACACCGAAAGGTTTTCATTAGAGAGGAATGTTCATGGTGCATTATCTGCTTGCAAGCAAATCTATAATGAAAAAAGACACAAACCAAGCAAACCACCATGGAAATATTTCTAAGAGTTAAACCTCCTGAAGAAGAGCCTCAGGCAGGTCCTTCAGGAAGTATTTCAGAAGAAGGCATGGCTATCATAGGAAATGACAACTCCACGTGTGTTATTTCTCCTGGAGACCTTCCAATGGGACAGGAGGTGGAAATGGAAGACAGTCATATTGGTGAACCTGACCCTGGCCTAGGCTTATGTGTGTGTTTGTCTTCGTTTTCAACCAAAAAGTGTAAAAAGTAAAAAAAAAACACCAAAAACACGTAAATAGGAAAAAAACATAGAATAAGGACATAAAGAAAGCAAATATTTTTGTAGAGATGTACAATGTGTTTGTGTCTTAAGCTCAGTGCTATAAGAAAGTCAAAAGGTTAAAAAAATTAAAGTTTATCAAGTGAAAAAGTTACAGTAAGTTAGGGTTAATTTATTATTGAAGAATGGAAAATATTTTTTATAAATGTAGTGCAGCCTAAGTGTAGAGTGTTTATAGCGTCTACAGCAGTGGACAGTCGTGTCCTGGGCCTTCACATTCACTCACCTCTTACTCACTGACTCACCCAGAGAAGTTTCCAGTCCTGTAAGCTCCATTCATGGTAAGTGCCCTGTACAGGCGGACCATATCTTCTATATTGTATTTTTACTGTACCTTTTCTATGTTTAGATATGTTTAAATATACAAATACTTATCATTGTGTTATAATTGCCTACAGTATTCGGTACAGAGTAATATGTTGTACAAATTTGTAGCCTAGGAGTGAAGTAGGTTGTACCATCTAGGTTTGTGTAAATCACTCTATGATGTTCACATCAGAGTGATGTGATTGCCTATGATGCATTTCTCAGCACATAGCTGTACATGACTATACAGAGATGTGCATCTGTTTACGGAAGTACTTTATAAATTTAAAATTAGACAGTCCAGTGCAGGAAGGTTGGGTGTGGTCCATCCAGGTGAGGTTCTGGAGAAGGAAGGAGGCCCAACTTCTGCAGATCCTCCAGTTCAGAACTCCAGAGAAGCCTCAGCAGTTTGTGTGCGTGGAGCTGCCTTGATCCGAGACAGGACTGCCCTGGCCCCCCCAACCCTCTGTGGTGGGTGGTGGCGATGCTTGTTCCTGCCACCTCTAGGAGGGCAATCTGGAAGAGGCGGCCATAGTGGAGAGACTCCCCATGGCCTGACCTCTGGTGAGAAGTTTCCTTTGGGAAGGTCACCTCTGATCCCCGAGGACTTGAAGGTACTTCATTGACTAGTGGGTACAGGTACATTTCCCATAGCTGTTAGAAATAGAATGACTGAGGGTGAAGCTGGGCTGTTTAGGCAATATGGTCAGGGAAAGTAAAAGAGAAAGATGACTAAATCATTTGGTTCAGGATTTCTATTTGGGAGACTATAGCTGAGAAAGTAAAAATTAGCTTGGAATGAGCAAGTCAAGTCTGCCTGCCCATGCATCAGAACAGGCGCAGATAAATCCAGCTGCAACGTTAACAGGAATCATAACTTCTCCCAAGGTCAAGTTACAACTGTAAAGTGTCCCAATAACCATGTTCTTGGAATGACTATTACTTTTTTACTAAGGTTTCCTTTTTTCCCTAAAACCACAAACTATCAGGAATTTGCTGTTTGAAATCATATTACTAAGAATGAAACATGCCTGGAGGCGCTAAGTCGCTGTGACACAGAGAAGCAGCTTCAGGTCAACAGTTTCTGCACTCAACAACATTCCACACCTATCTTAACTTTGTAGTTTCCAAGGGAACAGGACTCTGGGTCCACTTTGATATCTACATCTGAAGCTGATTTTTCTCAGGCGGCCCTGCCTTGCGCTGAGCCTATCAAAACATTGCTTGGTTTACAGGGCATCTAACCTCAAACTTCCCCCAAAACTTTAATAACTTTTCCCTTTGTGTGGTCAGACCCCCACAATTCCCCTGCTGGGCAGTTTCCCACATTGCAATGGGTCAACAAAGCTGACTGTCAGCCTAAAGGTTTGTTCCTGAGGGTCTTACTGAAGCTGACTGGCTAAGACATAGCCAAAGAAAGAATCCAACAGAGAAAAATAAAATTGTGTGCAGGAAGGTTCATGACACAAATGGATACAACAAATACATGACTGCATGGTTATATATGGAATATCCATTTCATTAATCAAATATGTAAACATACAAAATTATTATTTTAGAGCACATTTCCTGTAGAAAGATGTTCATAATTAATCTTAAATTTTTTAAATTACATAAGTAACACTAGTTGATTGCACAAAAACATTAGAAAAGGCAGATTTGTTGAAGGAAGAAGGAGAAGGAAAATGAGGAGGAGGAGAAGGAAAAGGAAGAGTGAGGAGGTGGACGATGGTGGGGAGAAAGAAAAGAAAAAGAAAATTGTTAGTTCCATCACCTAGAGGGGAGTTCTCAAAGTGTCGTCTGTGGATCCCTGGGGGTCTGTGAGTTTTAAATTACTTTCAAAAATAATACTAAGACATTATTTGCCTTTTGAAGAGACGATGTCTCTACCAGGAATCAGGGCCAAGCCAGGAACTTTTTCGCAAATGGTACATAAGTCTCTGCAGTGGATGGCATGACCTGGCCCCAGAATTCCAGAGGCTTACATTGAGATTCTCCCACTGGGGCTTGCCATAAGCTGCATACCACATCTTTCCAACCACTGACTCCAAAACCACAGTGTCAACTGGATCTGATGGTCCAAATGGCATGCTGTTTGCTCTGCAGCCAGAGCCCTTTCTCTGCTTGTCCTGACTGATCAGCGTATCAGTCTAATAATAGATCAGTGTGATGGTCTGTGGGTTGTCCACGTGATCTAGGACTTTTCAAAGTATATCATGACAGAGGAGAGGAGAATTAACGTAGCCCTGATGTAAAACTCTAAATGAATATTTTTGTCAGTTCCATGAGAATGACAACTGTTTCGGATCTTCTTTTCTAAGTGGAATGAAAAGGAATCCACTATTGCTAAATCAATGGCAGCACACCACAGACCTCAAGCATTATTAATCTGCTCTAGCAATGATACCATTCCCACAGCAACTGTGATCAGGGCTACCACTTGCTTGCGTCCACTGTAGTCTACAGTCCTTCTCCAGAAGCAATCCAGTGTCTGCCAAGGCCAGACTGATGAATTACACAGAGATGTGGTAGAGACTACCACCTCTGCACCTTTTAGGACTTTAATGGTGGCACTAATCTCTTCCATCCTCCCCTCTCTCCTGCTCCCAGATGCAACAATGATTTTTGAAAACGTTTTATTATAGCTTTCCTGAGGTAAAATGAACATACAGTAAACTGTACATTTTTAAAGGGTCTCATTTAATACGTGTTGACAAATGTATGCAACTTTGAAATCATTACCACAATCAAGACAATGAACACACCCATCACCCTGAAAAGTTTCTTCCTGCCCCTTTGGAATGCCTCCCTCTTACCCTACGCCTTCTCCACTCCAAGGCAACCATTGATCTACATTCTACCACTGCAAATTACACTTCCCAGACCTTTAAATAAATGGAATAATTCAGGATGTAGGGTTTTTTCTGGCTTCTTTCATCCAGCATAATTGTTCTGAGATTTATCCATATTGCCCAATGTATCAGTATTTTGTTTCTTTTTATTGCTGAGTAATATTCCATTGTATGGATATACCACAATTTGTTTCTCCACTCACTTATTGATGGACATCTGGGTTATTTCTACGTTTTGGCTATTACAAATAAAGCTGTCAAGAACATTCATGTACAAATCTTTGTGTGAATACATGCTACCATTTATTTTGGTATACACCTAAGAATGGAGTGATTGGTTAAATATAAATATAAATATAAATATAAATTTTATGTATATAGCTTTATAGAAACTGCCCAATTGTTTTCCAACGCGGTGATACAATTTTACATTCTATCAGTAGTGTGTGAGAGTTCTAGTTGATCCATATCCTCACCAAAACTTGATATGGTCAATCTTTTGAATTTCATCCATTCTAATTGGTATGTAGTGAGATTAGCTCATTGTGGTTTTATTTGAAGTTTTAATTTAAATGCTGATGAAGTTGAGCACACTTTCACGTACTTATTTGCTGTCTAAAAAGTATCTTCAAATCATTTACCTATAATCTTATTGTGTTTTAAGAGTTCTGAATACAAGACTTTTATCAGATGTATTATTTGGAAATATTTTTCCCCAATCTGTAGCCTGTATTTTATTTATTCAATATTGTTTTTGATTTATCATTTTGGCTGGGGCAGAGGACAATTTCAGAAGTTTCTGTTTGGTCTTCCCCACTATGAGATCTTTTGCCCCACATTTCAGGGGACCAATATGGGATTCCTCCTGACTAGTATATCAATGCCAGTTATATGCTCATGGCTTGGGAAATGACCTCTGGGTGGGTCTTCAGACCCAGTGGGCCTACCAGGAGCTAGACTAGAGCTAGGATTCCATTTTTTTACTTGTAAGCCCCTTCTCTAACAGGAAGGCCCTAAACCGATGACCATTGGGTCTGTGAGTTTCAATGTCATATCAGACGCTTTGTCTAATACAGTGGGACCTTGGTTTTCAAACGTAATCCGTTCCAGAAGACCTTTCGAGTTCTGAAATGTTCGACAACCAAGGCACCGTTTCCCCATAGACAGTAATGCAAAATGGATTAATCCATTTCAGACCTTTAAAATCAACCCCTAAAACTGCAAATTTAGCATGAATTTTACTATCTAATGATACCACAGATCCATAAAATTTATGGTGTTCGTAAACCGAAATGTTCATCAATAGAGATGCTCGAAAACCGAGGTACCACTGTATTCCTCCAAATGTTTGGGTATTTCCTTTTCCCCAGTGTGTAGTCACCTGAGTAAATGGCCACAGGTCCCTTTGGGGAAGGACTGGAGTAAATCATTATAATTTTTATATGTCATGGTACTGAAGGGTCCTGTCTCCTAGGGACCTGGCCACCTCTTTAGTCAATGGGTTCTACATCTGAAAACTGCTTTAGGTCTTGAAACCGAGCAAAGAATCATGACTTTTTATAGAGTCAATTGCCCTCAGCTTTCTGCTCATCCCTTCTTACCTTTGTTTTGTTGTTATAGATGTTAAGCATCACTCTTGTTGGACCACTCTGGAGATGGGGGAAAAGGAGTATCATTCCCATGGATACTAATGAGCTCAGTTCTATAACCTCCTCTCCTAAAGTCAGCCCTAGTTTTTGGCCTGGCGCCCAGAAAAATCGTGCGGAGGATATCTTTTATGGGGTAGGGTGTGTTGTTGTTGCTGGTGTGTGTGTGTGTGTGTGTGTGTGTGTGTGTGTGGTGATATTTCTATAGCTTCTTCCAGCACAGCATACATTCCTACTAGGGAAGAATGGACCACCTCTGCAAGCCCAGAGATCTGCAGAATCAACATTCAATACCTTTTTCCCATATTTCAGGTCCCAGATTTACCCTACTCAGCCCTGACCTTAGCCTAGACGACCTGCTTTGGCGAGCATTCAAATAACACTGGATTACTGCTGCTCAGCTTTGTCTACTTTTCCAATGCAGGAGATAAAGTCTGCCTTGTAAGATAACTCAGGGGCCCTCTGACTTTAACAATTAGCCAGTAATTGCTTGTTAATAAGCTCTGGTCTCTCATTTTCCCTTCACAGGGCATCCATACAACTTGGCAACAACCAGCCGACTCTCTTCTCTTGTAAGCATTGCTTACTCCTCCCTCATATCTTTCAAATACTGCAATCAGTGCTCCTGCTACTTCCCTACACTCAGATACTTTCCTAGGTTACCACCTGTGAAATCTTTTGCAATTGAGCTGCCACCTTGTGCCAAGGACTCTCTATGTCCCATCTAGCAACTAGCCTGGTATCCTCTTGGCTTGCCAATCAGTGAGTGAGCCAGTCCTGGATCCCCATCTTACCACAAGTTTAGTGGTCAAAGGACCACTACTGGTACCATTTGTGTTACCTAGGTCCTGCAGGAAGCAGATGCCAAGACAGAATTGGATGTGCAAAAGATTTATTGGGGAAATGCCCGTGAAGAAAATGGAAGGGAGCTGGGAAGTTGGGAAAGCAGCAGTCAGTAATGTAGGTTTGACCCTTGTGCTCTATGCAGGAGACCTGAGAGGTGCATTTCATAGCCACCACCTTTCTCCACTTTTCTGTATGTCGGTTAGTTTTCAACAAAAAGATTTTCAAAATCAGTAAGGAGAAAAATATATGAATAAATAATTAAAAAGTTTAGACTTATGGACATGGGTAGAATCCTGCACCCAAGGGTCCTTGAGAACTTACTAGGTATCAAGTACTTCACGTGGGTTATCTTACTTATTCTTCCCTTGAAATATGGCTACTGTGATTGAGGGATTTAATTTTTATTTGGTTTTATTTTAAATTTAAACAGTCACATGTGGCTGCTGGCTACCATATTGGATGATGCAGGTCCAGAGGCTTTATTCTTCGGTAATAATCCTAACACCTTAATTTTTTTCAGCACTTTATGGTTTCCAAAGCATTTTACTCTACTTCTCTCCCATGATCCTCATAGCATTTCTTTTCCATGATCCTGCAGGGAAACACAGAGTCTCAGCAGTGAACAATATAGAAAGGAAATTAAGAAAACAATTTTATTTACAAAGTATGTAAAGTTATAAAATACCTGGGGATAAATTTAATCAATGAGGCGAAAGACTTGTACACTGAAAACTGTAAAACATTGCTGAATGAAATTTTAAAAGACCTAAATGAATGGGAAGACATCCCATGTTCATAGTTTGGGAGACTTAAGATGGCAATACTACCCAAAGAAATCTACAGATTTAATGCAATCTCTATCAAATTCCAATGGCCTTCTTTGCAAAGGTAAAAGAGCTTATCCTCAATTCATATGGAATTGCAAGGGGCCCTAAATAACTAAAACAATACTGAAAAGGAAGAACAAAGTTTGAAGATTCACACTCTTGATTTCAAAACTTACTATGTTTTGAAATAAACCCTCACATATATAGTCAATTGATTACTTATGTCATCACCTTTTTTTCCCACTCTCTTCGATATGGTTGTTTCACACATTTGTAAAACTGTTAGATTGGGGTCGGCCCGGTGGCTCAGGTGGTTGGAGCTCCGGGCTCCTAACTCCGAAGGCTGCCGGTTCGATTCCCACATGGCCCAGTGGGCTCTCAACCACAAGGTTGCCAGTTCGATTCCTTGACTCCCACAAAGGATGCTGGGCAGCACCCCCTGCAACTAGCAACAGCAACTGGACCTGGAGCTGAGCTGTGCCCTCCACAGCTAAGATTGAAAGGGTAACAACTTGACTTGGAAACAAAAGTCCTGGAAGTACACATTGTTCCCCAATAAAGTCCTGTTCCCCTTCCCAAATAAAATCTAAAAAGAAACAAAAAACCTGTTAGATTGTTTTGTCACATTCTGCATGCCACCCTGGGATTCCACTGACCTCCTAAGTGATTTTTGTTTATTTGCATACAAGATATACTCTTTGTGTTGTGACATTCTATGGTTTTGACAAATACATAGGGTCATAAACCCTCCAGTATAGTATCATACATAAGTATCACCACCCCCCAAAAAAACCCTTCATCTATTCAACCTTCCTTCCCTCTACCATCAACCCCGTCAACCATTGATCTTTTAACCATCTGTAGTTTTCCTTTTCCAGAATGTCATAATATTGAAATCTTGTAATATGTAGCTTTTGTAGACTGGTTTCTTTCACTTAGCAATATGCATTTAAGATTTATACGTCTTTTCACAGCTGATAACTCATTTATTTTTATTGCTGAATATTCCATTGTATGGATATACCACAGTGTGTTTATCCATTCACCTATTGAAGGAAATCTTGGTTGCTTCTAAATTTTGGCAATTATGAATAAAGCTGCTACAAAAATTCACATGCAGGTTTTTGTGAACATTTAGTATTCACATCAGTTGAGTAAATACCTAGGAATACCATTGTTGGATTGAATAGTACGACCACGTTTAGCTTTATAAAAAACTGCCAGACTGTCTTCCAAAGTAGTTGTACCGCTATTATTTTTTAAAATAATTTTAAAATATTTGAATTGACAACTACTTTATGTAGTTGGTGTTGTCCCTATTTTACAAATGAGGAAGAGAAGTACAGTGAGGTAAAGTGGCTTGTCCATAGCTTGGAGGTAAAAAGCCAGGAATGTCTGTCTGCAGAGTCTGGGCTCTTCATTACAATGATGACCAAAGCTTGGTATTTCACAAAGTATTCCATGAATGGACAGCTCTATGGTTAAAAACCACTTCCCTTTATGGGATTCAACTGCCTCACATGGTCCTAGACTTACACATTTTCCACAAGACAGAGAAGAGGCAATTAATTGGTGTGCCCAGGTCTTTCCACAGCTCATTAGGCAGTGAAGTGTGATTTCAGCAGCGGGTTCTGCAGCCGAACTGCCTAATGAAAGTCCATTTTCCACTACATAGCAGCTGAGTGACCTTGAGGTGAGTCACTGCACTTCCCTGAGCCTCAATTTCCTTATCTGTAAAATCTGGTACCTACATGACCTCTATTTTGAATTCCAGACCTGAATGTATACTGCTTTCCTAGATACCGTGATCTGCGTCTTCCACTCATCTCTCAAAATCAATATGAACAAAGCAGAGTCCCTCCTGTTCAGAACCAGCTACATGATTTATGAGGCACAGTGAGAAATGAAAATGCAGAGTGCCTTGTTTAAAAATTGTTCAGAATTTCAAGACAGCGAGGGAGCATTGCATCAAGCACAGGGCTGTGGGCAACTGCTCAGGTCCCATGCCTCTAACAAAACTGGCCTTGCTCCAGTGATGCTTTCATGAGTCACCCGCTACTGCCCTCTCAGATGCATCTCTCTCTTCTCGTCCAGTCACACCCTCTATGCTCCTCCAGTCATGACGGACTTTTCTCACGTGGAATCCCCCAAGCATTTGTTTCTGGCCTGGGTGGTCTCTTCTTTCTCTTTGCCAGCTCCACCCCTTTTGTCCTCAGAACCTTTTTGGAACATTCCTCTGTCTTCTGCTTTGAACACTTTATTTTTCTTCACATCTTTCTGGCAAGTTTCTTCAAACTCTCTGCCAGCTTACCTTCCCCTACCCAGTTTTCGTTTTATTTTTTATTGTTTGTGAAATCGCTGGGTTTTATTTTAGCTTTAAAGTAGATAATATAGTTCACATTGTTCAAAACAAGCATTGGCCAGTGCTTAACGTCTGTTATCTGCCACTAAAGGGTGAGTGCTATGACCATAACCTTAGGCCAGTACACATTCCCAAGAGCCTCAAATTGAAAAATTGGGAGCAATCTTCAAATCGAGTTTGGAGGCCTAAAGGAAGAAAAGACCAAACAACCTTAAAACTTTACTTCGCAAACCACAACATCTTGGTGTGAATATTTGTATAAATGTTGTAATTATCCTTTGAGGAACACAATATGAAAAGTTTTAAATGTACATTTAAAATACACTACGAGTTGTATAACTCCGCTTGGCCTTTCGTCATTTTCCAACCCATCGCTAAGGCTCATAAAATATAAGTGGCTTCTCAGGTCTCTAAGCAAAATGTCTGCTTTTGCTTTACTTTATCCCCGGAACAGCGAACAAACCAAAGGAAAAGCCAAGCCGATGGCCCGCAGCCTCACTTAGCGCCCCTGGCGGCGGGTTTTCAGCTCGGGGAGCCAGGTTCCAACGCCGCCTAGCAACTGTTACTAGGACAACGAAACTCGCGCCCACGCTCCTCGGAGTAAATGCTCCCCTCTGCATCCCAGAAGGCACTGCGTTGCCTTTAAGATTTCCGCCCTCCTCCATCCCAACATGCAACGGGGCTCAAACGCCATGCGTTCGTCGTCGAGATGATTATAGAAGTGCTTGACTATACTCCTTTGTTTAAACCTCAAAACTGTCTGCAGTAGCCTCATAGGTAGAAAAGATCTCGAAAGGGCCGTCATAGCGATTTTTGGGGGGAGGGTTTAGTTTTCAATCTCGAGGAAGAAAGCCCATCTTTTCCTCGATTCGCTCAGGCACCTCATTGGGCAGCCCGCACAGCCCGGCGGCGCGGAGGTCCTCGGGGTCCTAGGCAAGGCACGCACGGGAGGAAGCGGCGCTCTCCGCCCGCGCGTCAGTCGTAGCGCCTTCAGCGTGGAGCCATGGGAGGCCTGGAGAAGAAGAAGGTGAGTCGGGGAGATGCCGGCGCGGGGTGGCGAGGTGGGAGGTGGGAGACAGGAACGCGACGCAGCTTGGGGACTGCACCTTTCTCCGGCCTCGGTCCCTCGTGGGCACAGAAACGATCGGGCTGCACGCGACGGGAGACAGCCGTGAGAAGGGGTCCGAAGATGGGCGAGTACTCGTCCGGGGACCTCCGGGAAAGCACGCTGCATTCGGGCTGTGAGAGAGTTGCGTACCAAGCATAGCTTCCCCCCAGAAGCAGGCCTCGCCGAAGGCCAGCTGTCACCTAAGACTCACGTCCTTTTCTCTGGAACCAGCCCTTGCCCCGGACACTGGGGAGGGAAACGTAAGCAGCCAGTTGTGGTCCTGCTTTTCCCGAGCTCATTGGCTAGTGGGGACGGTGGACTCTTAGGTGACCAAATAAAACGATCACCGGTGGTGAAGTGCGCTGTGAAGGATGCGGCGCGAGGGATGAGGATGGAGAACGGCCGTGGGTACTTACTTGTCTTGGGAGATGTCTCCGAGTCATAGCATTTAAGCGGAAATCTGAAAGCTTAGAAGACCTCGGATGGGGTCAGGGACGCGGGACAGGGGAAACTGAGTGCGCGGCCTTTAGGTGCGGAAGGCTTGCTGAGCGCAAGGAATTGGAAAGACGTCATGATTGCTGGGGTATGATGAGCCAAGGGAAGAATGGCATCAGCCGAGATTGGGGTTGGAGAGGGACTGGATCACGCGAGTCCTGTCAGCCACGGTGACAGGGCTTTGGCTTTCAATATAAGCCCAGTAGGACTCAACTAAAGGGGGGAGTGACATGGTCAGTTTTTGACGGAGTTCTTGTTGCCGTCTGGAGAATTGCTGTGGTGTTAGGAAAAGGTTGGGGAAGGAATGAGGGGGAGGAAGATGTCCTTGACTCCAGTGTTTCTTTCAGCTTGAAAGTTTCTTTTGCCAATTTGTGTTTCACCCGACACACTGTTGAGCACCCAGTGGGTGCTCGTGATTGGAACTACAAAGATGTAAGATGGGAAAGCCTGCCTTGCGTCACAGATGCAGGTATATAAACAAATCACGACAGTTTTTAAAGCTGGGTTTCACTACCCCTTTGAGCCAGATAAAGTTTTGTTGTGGGAACGGCGGTCCTGTGCATTGTAGGATGATTAGCAGCATCTCTGGCCTCTTAACCCACTAGATGCCAGTAGCACCCAACAGCCCAAAATGCCTAATCCCCCCCCCACACACACACTCACCCACGGAGTAAAGTCCCCCAGCCAAGAACTACTTACCCCTTACTGTTTCACAGGATAAGCGTGGTGACAGACGTATGTGAGGCATAAGGCAATGGAAAATACTTTTAATGAAAACTCAACTTTCTGAGACAGTCTGAAACTGTATCCCCAGGACTTGCAATGGCCCTGATCCCAGTAGATAATCAATGATCCCCAGTAGATAATCAATGCCTGAAGGAAAGAGTGAATGAAGGGTATGTTTCGTGACTGTGGGGTTATTCACAAACACATCCCTCGGGAGGCTACCGGTGTCTTATCTTGAGAGCTGCAGCTGGCCATCGAGGCCCCTGCTTTCTTCCTCCAGAGGAAGATCTTGTTTAGAAAGGATGTGCTTGGTGCGCACGGCACGGTGCTTGGTACAGTGCACTGCTACACTCACAGAGATGTGAGCGTGAGGCAGCAGCTTGGGACCACACACATCCAGATGGTTGCACAGCATTCTCCTTGGAAGCAGATAGAGAGCAGGGCTTTTGTCTCGATTGCCCTTACAACATCTAGCTTAATGCTCGGAACGTTGTAGAGATCCTGTTATTGTCTGTTGAAGGAGTGAATCAATGAATGGGGAAGGGGAGAGGCTTTCTGGCTTAGAGAATGCATTCCCAGCCAGATGATATCACCCCCAAGGGGACAAAAATTGGTGTGGGGTGGTCGTGGCCCTCTAAAGGACCACATTACATAAACTGATCTACAGTACATCGGTGGTATTATAACATTTCTTGGGGCTGTGAAAGGGGGCGATTAAGGGGAGGAAAAGTCTAAAAAGGCTTCTGCTGGTGGTGGGGTGGTAATAATTAAAAAAAAAAAAATGAAAACATTGGCGTAGTGAATTAGGCATTCAGGCTCTGGACCCAGACCTAGGTTTGAATCCCAGCCCCAGCCCTTATAAAGCTATGTGACCTGGGCAAAGTATTTCACTGAGACGTCTCCTCCCACGTGAAATAGTAGGTGTTTTAATGGCACCCACCTCACAGTGTTGTGGGGATTAAATGAAACAACGTGTGGAAATTGCTTCCCATCATGGCCAGTACTTAGAGCTACTGTTAAGTGCCTGGCACAGCACCTGATCATTCCAACCTCATGGTCCCTGGCACCATGGAGATGTATGTGTCCTTTATACTGACCACTGCAAGGACAGTGCAGAATTCATTCAGGCAGGTGGGCTCCCTCCCCGTGGTGTTTCCTATCCCAGAAGCCTCTCGGCGACTTATCCAGACTGACCGTTGCCTGTGGCACAAAGCATGCCCACAGAGTGATATCAGTCACTGCAGTCATTGCTTTTTTTCTCCCCAAGTATGAACGAGGCTCTGCCACCAACTACATCACCCGAAACAAAGCCCGGAAGAAGCTGCAGCTGAGCCTGCCCGACTTCAGGTGTGTTAGGGGGCCCTCGGGGGTGCTTGGGGAGTGAATCCTTGTTCTCCCTGCGCTGCCACAAACTCCGTCTGGAATTCTGATACCCCTCCTCTTTCTCCTCTGGCCTTGCCTTAGTGAGCTGTGCTTTACCAGGTGTGGTCTGTGGGGAAGCTGTAGGAGACCTGGGTCACTGCCTTCAGTCATCAGAATGGGCCCACCCATACAACACACTGCTGCTCTCTGTCTGGGTTTTTGTCTCTCATCCCGTCTCTTCTGGCAGAAGAGACCCCTGACCCTATACCTAGGAGTTCTCAACTCCCCGTAGAGTCAAATCCAGACTCCTACATGGCCTGTGGGCACTGCCACCTAGCTTACTATAGTCCTTCAGGTGTGCCCAGCACTTTTCACCCTCACAGCCCTTGTCCTTTTCAGAATGCTCTTCCTTCCACCTTTTATATGGCTGAAATGTCGGGTTCTCAGCAAGGCCTTTCCTGACTCCTCTTACTAAAAGGGGTACTTGCCGTCTGGCCCCATCAACATCCTGATTGTTTTCTCTCTGGTGCTTGGAACAGTCTGCGTTATGTGATTTTGGGGGAACTGGTCATTGGCACCTGCACTAGAATGTGACTTCTCCAGAGGCAGGCCCCCATGTTCCCTGTTTACTGCTGTTTCCCAGGCTTAGCATGTTTGTTGACAGAAGGAATGGCCTTTGTCTTGCAGGCGGCTGTGTATCCTGAAGGGCATTTATCCCCATGAACCCAAACACAAGAAGAAGGTTAACAAGGGCTCCACGGCAGCCCGGACTTTTTACCTCATCAAAGACATCAGATTCCTCCTCCATGAACCCATTGTCAACAAGTTCCGGGAATACAAGGTGAGGCCTGGGCTCTAGGGTGTGTTTGGATGGGCCCGTCACAGCTCTGTGACGCCACTTACTAACTGTGACCTTAGGCACATTGTTTAGTCTCTCTGAGCAAGCAATTCTACCTCAAAGGAGTGTCTCAAGGATTGACTGAGCTCACCTGCGGAAAATGTTTGCACGGAATCTGGCAAATGATTAATACTTTACCTATTGTACTTTTTCTCTGGTTGTTTTGAAAAAGCATAAATTTATTGCTTCTGAGACAAAGATGGTGCTATTTCAGAGGCCCTCAGGTGTGTTCTCTGGCAAAGAAACCGCTCCTATTGAGATTCTTTCTAGAATTGGTCCCAAGAGACCAAGCTTTTCATTCCACAAATAGAAACCATTAAATACTTAAATACCATGGGGAAGGTAGAAACCTGTTTATACCAAATGCAGATAATTGAAAATAGACTGTTTGAGGCGGCTGGATGGCTCAGTTGGTTAGAGCGTAAGCTCTGAGCAACAGTGTTGATGGGTTCAATTCCCACATGGGCCAATGAGGTGTACTCTCCACAACTAGATTGAAGGACAACGGCTTGGAGCTTATGGGCCCTGGAGAAACACACTGTTCCCCAATAAAAAGAAAAAACGAATGAAAGAAAAATAGACAGTTGGTGAAGCAGAGCCAGGCTAAGGCCCTTGATGGGAGGGTGGGGCGCCACCTGGTGGCCACAGGGGACTGGCCAGCAACTGCTCCTGGCCCCCTTGGCCAAGTCCACTGAGGTGGATGGCTGGCCCTATTTTGCTGCTGCAGTCATACACCGCTTAACAATGGGGATACGTTCTGAGAATTGCCTTAGGTGATTTCCTCGTGTGAACATCGCAGAGTGTGCTTACACAAACCTAGATGTTCTAGCCTGCTACACACCTATCGGTATGGGGTAGCCTGTAGCTCCTAGGCTACAAATCTGTACAGCATGTTACTGTACAAAACACCACGAGATTAAATCAAGCACAAGACAAAATGGGGCGATTAAGAGATGTATGAGTCTGCTGTGGTGTAACACGGCATACTGCTCTACAGCAAACTTATTTTAGTAAGTAGAAAGAGTATGCTCTAAAATAACAATATAAAGTATAGTATAGTAAATACATAAACCAGTAACACAGTGGTTTATTATCATTATCAACTGTGACGTGTTATCCACAAGATGCTATCCGTTTGTACGACTGGCAGTGCAGTAGGCGTGTTTACACCAGCATCACCACAGACATTGCACTACGACGTGATGAGGGCTGGCCCATCACTAGGTGAGAGGAGTTTTCCAGCTCCATTATGGTCTCATGGGACCACTGCCATATGCAGTCTGTTGACTGAAATGTTATGTGGGCTCTGCTCATCAGAGGGGCGTGTTTTGATGTTCCCTAGAGTTGGCTGTTCTGCAGGTCCTGGCTGAGGGCGCAGATGACATGGCCGGGCAGGCTCGGGAGTCCTCCTGCCCCATGTGTCCCTCCTTCATGGACGAGGGGTCTCCAGGGGCCCTTGGCACCAGAATCCATGGTGTCCTCTCTTCCAGGTGTTCGTCCGGAAGCTGCGAAAGGCCTATGGGAAGAGTGAGTGGAACACTGTGGAGCGTCTGAAGGACAACAAGCCCAACTACAAGCTTGACCACATCGTCAAGGAGCGGTGCGTGGGGGGCTCAGTCTGAGCACTGGGGAGACTGTGGGGAACAAGCCCGAGACCCTGCTCAAGCCGCTGGCATCCTTTTGGAGGAAGCAGACCAAAAACCAAACTGCCAAACTGATTGCAAGTCACACGGAGTGCCATGATGTATGCTAACTGTGTGCAGGGAACAGGGGGACATGTTAGTTACAGGCTTGTCAGAGGACGTCTCTGAGGGGAGACGTCTGAGCCAGCCAGGGGAAGCACCATCCAACCATGGGAACAGCAGATGCAAAGGTCCTGGGGTAAGAGAGCCAGAGATCTGGGGAGTGCACACCAGGTGCATGGTCAGACCTGGGGGACGTGGCTGGATACCTGTCTTAGCTGTCCCTTGCCCCACCTTCTCAGTCCCGCTCATGCATTGTCTAAGTCAGGGTTTCTTAACCAGGCGTGATGGCTCTTAACCAGGGGATATTTGGCAAAGTCTGGAGACACTTCTGCTTGTCATGACTTGAATGGGGGGTGGGGATCTATTGGTTTCTAGTGGGTAAAGACCAGGGCTGCTGCTAACCACCCTACAGTGCATAGGACAGTCCCCACAACACATAGCAACCTAGCCCAGAATGTTAATATGATAAGGTTCAGAAACCCTGGACTGAGTGAATGTCCATCCTCTCGGGCTGATGACCTGGGAACACTTAGCTTCAGGCTGGATGGACTTGGCTTCATTGAGTCAAACCAGCCGTGTGCTCGTGCAGGAAGAACCCTGGCCTAGGAGCCTGACAGCTGCGATTCTTACCCCAGCCCTGTAGCCCACAAGCTGGGCGGCCCCAGAACAGTTCTGCTCCTAGCGGGCCCTCCTCTCTAACAGAGAGGTGACGGTAGGTCCTGTCCTGCCTGTGACACACAGCTATGATGTGGAACATGGAAAAAAAGCAAGTGTCTGGATTCTTGCACACAGGGCAGTATGATTGGGGGTCCCATTCTGTGTTACCCTCCCCTGCCCTGCCTTCTTAGCCATTGGTTAAGAAAGAAAAGCAGGTGGCTCAGAAATGGTTAGTGCTGTTTCTACAAAAGGCCTGGGTTGGTGGGTTTGTCTGGGAGGTGGGGAGTGAGGAAACTCGGAGGCGCCAGGAAACAGGATGCCTCTTCTCCTGTTCGTTGCCTTGCATGAAATCCCTGCAGCCTTTCCTCCATCTTGGTCGGGGTCGGAAGACCTGGCAGGCCCCTCCTGACTTGTTTTCAGAGAGTAATGCCGTTGAGGGCTAGAAAGACCTTGGCCATCTCTGGTCCCATGGCTTTCAGAATCCCTTCTTAAAGCAGCAGAAGCCTTTCTGCAAAAGGAAGCTTTCTGGAAGGCGTTTTGGATGCCAGAGGCTCTGACAGCTGCTTTGGCCGAGGAGGGAGACTTGAAGCCCTGTGTGTCCACTTGTCCCCAGGTGCTTCCAGGGAGCGGCAAGAGCCCGGTTTTAAACAACAGTCTGGTCCAATGGTGTCATTTTCCAAAGGAGACCGCTGGGGTTGGGCTATAGGGTGGTTAGCACCCAGGGTCGTAGCCGGGACTGGAATTGAAGTGTCAATACTCGTACCCCAGTGTCCTCTCCGTGACGCATGCCTCTGTCCCTCAGTGGAGCAGCCATGCAGTAGTGGATTGTGCCAGGGAAGGCTCGTTCTCATCGGCTTCCTGATTTGCGACGGGGTTCCTGGGAGCACTTTCTTGTTCTGGCTCTTCCTGGCCCAGGACCCACTTCCAGCATGATTACTGTCTGGCTCTAATTGGTTCTGTAAACGAGACAGAGGTCTGGGTGATGAGAGATAGGACAACCCACTCTGGTGACCTGTGGCCATGTCAGGGCAGAGGTGCTGCTGAGAGCAGGCGTGCCCCCACCCTTTGCCCTGGTGCCCTAGGGCAGGGTCACATTTTTCTGCCATCTGCCTTGAAAGATTTCCTTTGAAAGAAGTTTCCATCTTGAGAAAGAAAGAGCCATGGACTTGGTCTGCAATCTTTGACCACAGCGTGTGGAAGGGGGTCGAGGCCGAGTCCTTAGTTTACAGTGGCTATCTTGGGGATCCCCGTCAGGATTTCTCTGACCTCAGAGCTAAGTGGGCATGTTCAGGTACTGTGGTTCCTCGCAGGGCTATGGGGAAGCTGGTGTTACCAGGCCCCTGGGCACTGCCCCACTCTGGTCAGGCGTGGGGGTTGGGGCCTCCAGGGGTGGCCCTGACTGAGCTTGCAAGGAGTGCTCCCCTTCTGGCCATGCAGGTACCCTACGTTCATAGACGCTCTGCGGGACCTGGACGACGCCCTGTCCATGTGCTTCCTCTTCTCCACCTTTCCCCGGACCGGCAAGTGCCACGTGCAGACCATTCAGCTGTGCCGCCGGCTCACTGTGGAGTTCCTGCACTATGTCATCGCTGCCCGGGCCCTGCGCAAGGTGAGCCCAGGGCCACACGGCGGGGCCCCGCCTGCTCCCGCCCGCGCTGTCCCCTTGGTTTTCACCATGCTGTCCTCTCCCTCCCCCCAGGTCTTCCTGTCCATCAAAGGCGTGTACTACCAGGCTGAGGTGCTGGGGCAGCCCATTGTGTGGATCACTCCCTATGCCTTCTCCCACGACGTGAGTGCCCACGGCAAGGGCTTGTGCTGGGCTGCTGTTCGCTCCGGCTCCTAGACAGAGATGAGGGCATGAGCAAAGCGGAACGGGGAGTTTGTTCTCCTGCAGAGGTTGGGTTCCTAAGTGTTGGTGGGTGTGTGAGGTCGGGTGGGAAACATGCTGCACAGCGTGGTAATACAAGCTCGAGCCAGCCTGGCTCCAGCACCCCCAGCTGGGTGACCTTGAACATGATTCTTCACCTCTATGTCCTTCATGTATGATGTGCTTCCACTTTCTATGCATTGTTGTGAGAATTTATGAACAAAATTGTTCAGAGTGCCTGGTGCTTGGCCTTTGGGGGTTGCTGAATGAATAGTGAGCAGCTGTGGGGGTCTGGACAGAGACCAAGCCCAGCCCTACCCTCGGACCCACTGGGGTCCTCATCCTGCTGTGTCGCTGGCAGCTGCCAGACCTTGGCCAAGCTGCTTGCTCAACTCCTCAGCTTCTCCTACTCCTATCACCCCCATAGGGCTGGGGGATCGGGGGGGGAGATCGGGGAGGGTGAACGCAAGGGAAGTGTTTAATATGTGGCACTACTTATTTGTTCTTTTTAGCCTGGGAATTTGGGGCAGGGATCCGTGGAGAGAAATCCTGGTTTTGCCTCCTTATGGGGCATCGTTGGCCTCTAGTCCCCGCAGGGGCTCAGCCAGGCTTGCCACCTTCTCATTCTGTGGGCCTGCGTTTGCACAGCTGCCCGCTTCTGCATTGAGTGGGAACTGGTGCCTCTAGTGGAGAGCACACGTGCCAGCCTGGCTGGACAGTGGGTTTGCTGACTAGGTTATCAGGTGCGCGGCAGTGAGCCGGGGTCTGGGTTCCTCTCTTTTAGCCTGGGCTGGAGGGGGTTTGAAGGCCAGAACCCCTGAATATGGAGCAGCGATGACGTTTGGTGGCAGGCTGTAGTCTGTTCCCACTCCCTGGGACAGGCATATGTGCCAGAGCCCATGGCTCTTCCTCTTCCCCATTCTGTTTCCTCCTTTCCTCCTCCTTCCTGCCTTCCCTCCTTCCTCTCTAGCCCTCTGCTCCTTCCTTTTCTCTGATGTCCCACCCCCATGCTGCTCAGACTGGTCTTTGTGTGTCCTCCCGGGTCGTGAATAGGGCCCTTTGGAGGCCCGCCTCCACACAGCTGGCCTGGGGGAAGGGAATGGCCACCCGTTCTTCCTTTCTCCCTGGCCAGCCCACTACCTCTACTTCCTCTCAGCAGATGGGGGACTGGTCCTGGGTTGTAGCTGAGGCTCTGATGTGCCCCATCCCCGAGCAGCCAGTGCTGGGCTCCCCAAAGTAGGACCCAAGCAGGTGGGGGCCTCTCAGTGCTCTGCTGTGGGAAATGGAGTAGGCGCTCAGGTGCTCTCCAGGCCCATTAAGGGCCCTGGCAGATGCTCTTGGGAGGACAGCGGTGTGTGAGTGGGGGGACAGGTGGTGTACCTCTTGGCGCTATGCCTGTACAGCCCAGGTCACTGCCTAATGACAGGATGGAGAAACAGCTCAGAGTCATAGGCATGCCCAGTACAAACGGGACATTGTGATCGCTGCCGATCTGGACGTTGCTCGGCGTTGTGGCCTCCTGTCCAGGTCCGGGGGTCAGCAGGACTGGGCTAGCCCCAGCCTCCCTGGTTGACGGGGGGGCAGTGCTTCTCAAGAGTTCAGCTGCTTTGGTTTAGGTCTCTGATCGATGCCATGTTTTGCTGTATCGATTCCTCAAGGTCAAAGACGAGCCCTTCCATGTCCCCTGCTTGCTGGGTTGACAGCTTGAGGGGGGTGGCTCTGCCTTTGCCCCAAGCAGGCAGCCTTTCTGCCCACCATTTCTCCAGAGGTCCCTGGGGCTAAGTCAGGCCGCTACCCCAGCCCTCTCTGGCTTGGGCCCTAGGCCTGGGCCCTGAATCCCGAGTGTCCATCCCAAGGCTCCTGCCAGGGCTTGGGGGCACTGAGTGCCATCCACCCCAACCCCCACAGGGCAGACGGACTGCTCCAGGGCCACCTCTCCCAGCTGGGCCAGTGATGGTTCTGGGCTCTGGAAATACTGCTCCCCCAATCAGGCGTTCACAGGCTAGCCCTGGAGAAGACATTAAATGAAGAGTTTGGGATGGGCAATGGAGAAGGCATGAGCTCTGACCAGACTGGGCAGAGAAAGTGGCCTCTGCAGGGGCAGAAGTCTGAGCTGGGACTTGCAGGATGAGGGGAGAGCTGGGGCAGGAAAAGGAGGGTGCCTGCCATTCCTGGGAACAGCATGACGAAGGCATCCCTTTGCTCACTCCTGGCTTCCCCTTTATGACGTGGGGATCTGGCTCTGGCTTCCAGGACACCCTTAACTGCAGGGACCCCTGTCCAGAGCCTCACTGGTGCCCACAATGCTCCTGGATGGGGACACGCTACACAGTCCCTTCCCGTAGGGCAGAACTCCAAAGGATGGGCCACCTTGGAAGAGCTCCTGGTTCTTGGGCAGGCAGCCTCTCACCCCGTGTAGCTTGTCAGTGTTGTCTTTGCCCCCACCCTGCTGAAGCACCTCTTGTGCCCCCCAGCACCCGACAGACGTGGACTATAGGGTCATGGCCACCTTCACTGAGTTCTATACCACCCTGCTGGGCTTCGTCAACTTCCGTCTCTACCAGTCACTCAACCTGCACTACCCGCCCAAGGTAGGGCCCCAGCCCCGCCCCACCTCCTCCCTGTGCAGGGGCACAGCCCTTCTATCCCACACGAGGTTGGGGGCTGTGGGAATCCTCTTCCTCTGACCTTCCCCTGCCTCCCAGCTCGAGAATCAGGCCCACACAGAGGCAAAGGCCCGTGAGGACAGCTACGCGTTGGACTCTGAGAGCTCTATGGAGGTGAGAGGGGCTTCTAGAACACTGGCCCTGCATCCCCTAGAAGGGTGGTCCCTGGTCCAGGGGTGGGGAGGGTCATGGCTACATATGTGGTCTCAGGGCTTCCCTCAGAATCCAAACCACTGATGTCCCAGAACTGTCGCTACCCCTCCCCCACCTGCAAGCAGCAGCCCCGCAGCCCTGCTTCTTTTCTGTAGAAACTGGCAGCCCTGAGCGCCAGCCTGGCCCGCGCGGTGTTGCCTGCAGAGGAGGAGGCCGAGGTGGACGAGTTTCCTGCTGATGGGGTGAGAACTGGGCTGCCTTCCAGGAGTGGGCAGGGTGGGGGGCCCTGGGGCTGAGGGATCTAGAAGGAAGTGGGGCGGGGGGGTCATCTCCAACCCTTGCCCTCCAGTGGGAGTGCAAGCGGACTCGATGGTGTGAGACTGGTCCCTTTCTCGGCAGGAGATGACGGGACAAGAGGAGGACCGCAGGAAGGAGCTGGAGGCACAGGAGAAGCATAAGAAGCTCTTTGAGGGCCTGAAGTTCTTCCTGAACCGTGAGGTGCCCCGTGAGGCCCTTTCTTTCATCATCAGGTAGGGAGCCCAACAGCACTGGCTCTGCCACACCCTGGGCTGGGTCTTTCCCTGCAGGGCGGCCCTGCACACCGCCCAGTATCCCCTTCTTAGGGCTGTTGTGAGGATTCAATGGAAGGATGCGTGGAAAGTGCTCAGCACGCCCCGAGCACACAGGAAGTACTCATCAGGGGGCAGCTGGTGTCACTTTCTCACCAGCTTAGGGCAGAAGGTCTCCACTGGGCCAGCACTGAAGTTGTAGGTCAGCCGGGGGATCCTGGGGTGGGGAGGGGACAGGCGTGTCCTAGAAGGGTGAGCTTGTGGGTCAGTGGGTCCCAAGGCAAGGTAGTACCTCATTTGAGTGCTTGTGTGGCTCCCCTGTGCCTATAGGAGTTTTGGAGGGGATGTGTCCTGGGACAAGTCTCTGTGCATCGGGGCCACCTACGACGTCACAGACTCCTGCATCACCCACCAGATTGTCGACCGGCCCGGGCAGCAGACCCCTGTCATCGGCAGGTAGACCCCCACGGCCTTCGTCTCCCTCCGCCTGTTTGGGGCTCTAGGTTCAGGGGTCTGTCTCAAGGCCCCTGCAGATGCAGTGGGACCTCGGGTGGCCCCCATGACCTCTCTCTGCCTCCATTTTGCACCAGGTACTATGTGCAGCCCCAGTGGGTGTTTGACTCTGTAAATGCCCGGCTGCTGCTCCCCGTGGCAGACTACTTCCCTGGGGTGCAGCTGCCCCCACACCTTTCACCCTTCGTGTCAGAGAAGGAAGGAGATTACGTGCCGCCTGAGAAGCTGAAGTTGCTGGCCCTGCAGCGAGGAGAGCACCCAGGTGAGTGGGAGAAGCTGGCGTGGGCTCCCTGGGCTTCAGCTGCCTGGTTCCCTTCTTGGCTTCAAAGGTGGCAAGCTCCAGAGGAAAGGGTAGCAGAGGCACAAAGCACTTTAAACCCACCTTTGGAGTAAGTCTTAGAAGAAGGGAACGTCTTTGTCTTAACAATCAGGTGTTCCTGGATGTTCAGAGTAACTGAGCAGAAGAAAGGTCTAGAAATTGTCGTTGACGTTTACATAGGTGTGGAGCTCAGGAGTGGGGGGCCTAGAGTTGCCTCTGAAGGCAGCTGGGATGTGGTCGGAGGGACATGGTTGGGACAGCCCAGCACTGCCTGTGGGGGGCGCCTGGGCCGAAGAGGTGCTAGTTTTCGCCCCACCAGGGGCGGAGCAGGCTCTCAGGGCGTTCAGAAGCTGTCGGCTGTTTATAGGAAATTTGAATGAATCTGAAGAGGAAGAGGAGGAAGACAATGATGGTGATAGTGATGAAGAGGAGGAGGAGGAGGATGTGGAGGCTGGTTCAGAAAAGGAGGAAGAAGCCCACCTCACAGCCCTGGAGGAGCAGAGGATGGAGGGGAAGGTAACGGCGCAGCCTGGGAAGCCCTGGCCCCGGCAGGGGTGAGTGTGGGGACTTGCCTCCATGAGGGTCCCCCTTGTGTCCCCAGAAGCCCAGGGTGATGGCAGGCACCGTGAAGCTGGAGGACAAGCAGCGGCTGGCCCAGGAGGAGGAGAGTGAGGCCAAGCGCCTGGCCGTCATGATGATGAAGAAACGGGAGAAGTATCTCTACAACAAGATCATGTTTGGCAAGCGGCGCAGAGTCCGCGAGGTCAGTCCCTGTCACCCACCTGAGACCCCAGGTGTGGCCACCTGGTGTGGCTGCACAGGTGAACTTCGGGCCTGCTGGCTCTCTGGGCAGATTCCGGGCCCTCTCCTAGCCTGGTTCTGAGGTTGCCCTCCTAGCCTGGCCCATCTCGGAATCAGCAGCTCTCAACCGGGTTTTCTTCAGGCTTCCGTCTCCTTCCTACACCTGGCTGTTTCGGAGTCGGCTGGGCTCTGGGGACAGGGCTGTACCAGCAGCGTCAGGGCCTGCTTGTGTGAATAGAGGTGGACTGGGCACAGAGGCCTCTTAAGAGAAGCCTGCTTTAAGTGCCAAGAACAGGAGGACCCGCGGGAGGTTTTGGTTAAGCTTCTGTTTTCTTTCCTCTTTTCCTCTTGTTCACAAAGCCACATATGTGAGGTTGGTGCGAAAGTCATTGCGGTTTTTGCAATTATTTTTAACCTTTTAAAATGCAATGTTGCACCAACCTAATACTGTAAAAAAAGTGCAAAAATATAAGTTCTCTGCACATCAGGACTTTTGGATGGCGTGGAAGTGGCTCACAGTGCTGCCCTTGGGGTGGTCTGTAGTAACAGCCGCCCAGGTTTCTTGTGTGCGTGTAATAATAGACCTTATTTTGGGGGTGTCACGCTACATAGAGATTGTTTTGTGGCGTGTTTTTCATTTAATCATAGCATGAATGTCGTACCATACCTGACCTGTTCCTGCTGATAGGATTAGATTGTTTTCCACTTTTACTCATTCTTAGAAAATATCCTTGAGCTGTCCCTGCCTACCTTCCCATGTCTCTGCAGGGTTAATTCTTAGGAGTATAATTTCCAGGTTGCAAGGCCTACCTGTTTTATAATAGGTGTTGCCAGATAGATGGCCCTGGGGGAAAGACTGTTCCAATTTGACCCTTCCACAGCAGCTCCTGGTAAAGATTTGAGTGGCTCTCAGCTTTCCCACAGAGCAATTGCCTCCAGCTCTGGGAGCCAGGGGTCCTCCTAACTTGCTGTGGGCCCATAAAATAATAGTTTTAAAAGCAGACGTGAAGGCTTATTTCCCTATCTGAGGTTGTTCTGATTTGTTTTTCCCTGTGGTAATTGCCTGTTAACTTCTCTGGAAGCTCTGCTTTTAAGGGATGGCCTCAAGTAGGAAAAGGGGGAACCCCCTTCCCTGCTCATTTGCCCCCATCACAGCTTGGTCCTTCCCTTCCTCCTCATAGGCCAACAAACTAGCGGAGAAGCGGAAAGCCCACGATGAGTCCGTGAGGTCTGAGAAGAAGGCCAAGAAGGCAAGGCCAGTGTGAGTGGTGGCAGCCTCTTGATAGAAAGGCCAGAGGACCCAGGCTGGGTGGCAGACCCAGAGTCTCTTCTGTTTTCCTCCCCCTCCTACTCCCGCCAGCCCCAGCTTCCTTTCATGCTCTCTGGCTGGGCCCGTGGGCAGCCTGGCCTCCCTTGGATGGAGCTCTGGTTGTGACTGGGCAGAGAATAGGCCTCTGCCCAAACTGACTATCTCCTCCCAGGAGTCAGCAACGTCGAGAGGAGGGTCCCAGCCAGCGCTTCACCAGCTGCTCCCATTCATCCTGGCTTTCTGTGGTCCCCCCCCCCCCCCACACACACACACATAGTTACACCCACGTTTCTCCTGGTGCTGTGAGGAGGGGCTGTGGGAGGGTAAGAAAGCATTTGTTAATAAACGGCTGAAGTTTTGCAGCCAATTGAATTCTGTGTTCATGAGCCTTTGTGGGGTTGGAGAAAGGCCACCTCGTGCCCTGACTCCAGGCTGGATATTTACTGAGAAGGGACTGGTCATTGCTCAGAGCTCTCTGGATGTCCAAGGACCCCTTTGGGGCCAAGGATGCCAGAAGGTAGGTGCAGAGGTTCTGGGCTTGGGCTCTGAGGTCAATCTGCCATTGGTTCACAGTCCAGCCCAAATGCTTTTTCTCTGTGCACCTGCTTCCTCGTGTAAATTAGGGGTAGAAATTCTGGAGCCTGCCTCCCAGGGATGTAAGGTGTTACTCAGACTCAGTAGTGTGAGGTGTGGAATAAAGTGCTTGGTAAACACCAACTGATTGTCATCACTTCCTGCTTGAGTCAGCACAAGAAGATAAGAGCAAGTGCCTGAAAAATCTGTGGGGCCTGAGTTGAGGGTACTGAGCTTTATCTCCCAGGAACCCCCAGTGTGAATGTTGCCACAGCCTGACTTGTTACCCTTGCTGGGTAGGCCGCCTACAGTGTCCCACCTGATCCTGGCAGTGCCCTTGCTGAGGTCCAGGGGGAACAAGCCCTTGCCTGGGACTGGCAGTGCCTCATGGCAGAGCCAGGGTCAGAATCCTTGGCTCACAATGGTCACAACCCCTCCCAGGGTAGGCAGAGAGTTTCTGAATCCCCTCCTCCAGGGTCCCCCAATGGGCTGAGTGCTGTTGGGAGCAGGGGCCCAGTGAGGAAGTGGGTTTGGAGCTGGCTCCTCCTTCCCCAAAGCGAGGCACCGGGAGGCCTTGGTCCTCTGGCTTTCACCATGCCCAGGCTCTAGAAGTTTTCTGGTCAGTGGCTACAGGCCCAGCCTTTGTAGGAGGAAGGCAAGAGCTTGGGCCGGCTCTGGCTGAGGGAGCAGAGAACCCAGGCCCGTCTCGCTGGTCGTCACTGGGTGTAGGAAAGGGCTGCATTCTACTCGTATGTTCTTGGCGGTGGGGCAGTGCCTCCGGAGCCAAAGCCTGCTGCCCTGGGTGGTAACAGGCCTGCCTGGGTGCACGCATGCGCATCCCAGGGCTGTGGCAGGGGTGCCAAGGTAAGGCTGGAGAGCGGGTCCATCAGACAAGGAAATATCTGGCAGTCACGCTGATGTGGAATTTTCCCCATTCCAGAGTCGCCCAGTTATGGCGGGGGCAGTTGGGCTCCGACGTGACCCATGCCCCACTGTGCAGCCAGCTACTTTTGCACTGCCCACAGCTGAGCATTCCCAACTCCAGGCAGGCATTAGTCCCCTGGGGTGAAGGAGGGAAGCCCTGGAATGGAAAAGGGTGGATCCGGGATGGGGCACCTGCATCCTGATGCTGCTGTGCTAGCCCTGATTGGTGCCTTGGAGAGATGGGGTCAGCTGAGATCTCCATGTGGCTGACCAGTTGGAGATGGGTCCCTGGCTGGAACTTCCCAGGGAAACTGGCACCCCATCCCCACCCCATCCGTATTTCAGAAGCCAAAAACGTGTCCTTCGATTGCACTCACGGGAGCAGCGACCACACTTTCCGTTGGATCCTCTAGGGGATACAGAACCCCCAATAAAAACCAACTAGCCTCGCCACCTCCTTTTTCCCCAGAGCTGGACTGCCCTCACTGCCACCACGCCACCCCGTTTTCAGGCACCCTCGAATCCCCTCCGGGGCTGGGAGCTCGACTGAGCCTCAGGGTCCGGCGGCGGGACAATGGCCCCGTTGGCGCGTCGGAGACAAACGCGCCTTGTTGGGCCGCCGGCGGGGGCGCAGCGCAGCCCCGGACACGCTGAATGCGGCTTCTGTGCGTCCCGGGCGCGCGCGGAGGGGCTGGGAGGGGCCGGGAGTACCGGGAGCCCATTGGCCGCGGCTCCGGGGGCTGGGCGAGGCTGGCGGCCGCACCTGGCCCGAGCCGGCGCGGCGGCGGGGGCGGGGCGGGAGCATGGTCCAGGCCCGGTGGAGCGGGGGGCTCCGGCGGGTACGCCCCGCCGCCTAGTAAGCGCCCGGGCGGCGCGGCCCGGGCCGAGCCAGGACGCAAAGGCCGAGGAGGAAGGGGACCAGGTACGTCTTAGGGGCCCAGCACCCATCACCAGCTGGCACCCTGCCTCAGTCTACCCCCTTGGGTCCCGACCTGAACTACCCTAACCTCCAAATTGGGATCGCGCGAGTCAGACAGACTCTCGGACCTGAGTGGTACGGGAGTGCTTACTACACTACAGCGTCAGGGTCCCGCGGACAGCGGATGGATAGTCTCAGCGGGCAGGCTGAGGCTAGGGAGGGTGCAGGTTGGTGCTCACCTTGCCCTTGGTTTCTTTCCTAGGGTCCCCATTTCCAGGGTTTACTCAGTCCCTAGACGGGATGGGTGGGGCTGAGCTGGAAGTCCATTAATGATTAATGTTGGACCCAGCAGCCAGCACCCTGGGGGAGGAGGGGCAGGAATCTACCCTTTTCCCACCAACCCTCCCCGGAAGGGGGGCTGTCAGAGCAGGGGCTAGGGGCCGGGTAAGGGATGGGCACCCTCTGCTTGGGGAAGGCCATGTCCTGTACCACAGAGGGGCAAGACCACAGAGGGGCAAGACCACCGAGGAGAGGCTTGTGGGAATCGGACAAACCCTGGTACCCAGTAGGGGTCCCCTAGGAACTTCAGCAGTTCCCCTGCTACCTGGACCAGTGCCCAGGAAGGCGGACCAGCGTGGCCTGCCCCCCTCAGTACCACGCCAGCACTTTGGTGACAGCACAGGGCAAGACTGTGGTCCCTTCCCAATGGGGAAGCAGGAGAGTGATGGGCACACATCTGGCTGCAGTAACCCACACCAGTGGGAGGGAGGGAGGGAGGGTGGCAGGCCTGACACCTGATCACCTGGGTTGCCGAGGTGACAGGTGCCATGGCAATCCTCATAAGGACAGTCCAGTTGGGAGAATCCAACCTCTTCCTTTACCAAGGGGGTGACCTGAGGCCCCAGAGAGCATAAGGGCCAGGGCAGGCCTGGGCCAGAGCAGTCCCTATGCAGCTGCACTGCACCTCGCCCTGCGAAGGAGGCATTGCTACTATTCTCATTATCCTGAGGGGGAAACTGAGGCTCAAGGAGATTCAGGGACTTTCCCAAGGTCACATAGTTCAAAGGTGGCTGCAAACCACAGGATGTTTGTCCTGGTCTGCATCTCAGGACCCCAGCCCTGTTCAAGACCTCTATGCCCCTCTGGGGCCTTAGCCTCTTGGATCTGCCTGGGCAGTCCCAAACCCCCAGGTCAGGACCCCACCCCCCTAGCCTCCTTAGCTCCCAGCTCTGCCTGACACTTGGGGGGTGAGCAGTTTGCTACCCTGAGATCAGAAACAACAGAGCTCTGTTCCCAGCTGCCACCTCAGGCGGCTTTATTCCCTGCTTCTCCCTCAGGCAGAATCCTGCCTGAAGGAAGCGCCCTGTGGACAAAGAAGCCTGTTTGCTTCCTAGGCATCCCCTTGTCCGATGGGCATGGGTCAGTGTTTGAGAGCGTGGGTCTGATGCCCTCGTGTCACCCAACGAGGGAGGAGTGTCCCCTACGGTCCCTCCCTCTCTCTGGGGTCTAAGGGACTAAGTGTACCACCCTGGAGAAAGAGGCAATGATTAACGGGGAGAATGATGTACAGATGGTGGAATTCCAGGCATGGCAACAGGATCTTGAAGAACTTCTTGCTTTGATGAGTGAGGAATATGGACAAGCCCTGGTTAGGAGCCCTATCCTACTCCAGACAGGGAAGGCAGGACAGAGCAGAGGTGCCCATGGGAATCAGTGGGCTGGGAGCCAGTGGAATCACCAGGTGAGAAGTGATGGTTGGGAGGAAGTGGGGTCCCAGAGAATGCCTTCTTTGCCTCTTGCCAGTTCCAGGGCAGAGATGAGGTATGGCTTGGGCACCCCACACTTAGTTCCAGTGGTGCCCTGACTTGCCATAGGAACTTAAGTGAGTCCTTCCCTATCTGTGCCTCAGTTTCCTCAGATGTGAAATCTGAGGGCTAGGGAACTTGGGTCTGGATCCTGGGAAATATAGGTGCAGGTGCTCAGTAAATACTTGTGACTACGTCAATTTAAAATTCATCGTGTCACAAAACAATGTCCACAATCTATTCATATGTGAAAAAAAAGCAAGTTAAAAACAAAATATGCTTCCCCAAAGAGAGCCCTCACACCATCTGTATGCATATATCGATAGAAAAAATGTGAAGAGGCTCATGCTAAAGCTTAAAGGGTGGTGACTTCTGGGGATGGAGCTCTTTTCATTGTCTTCTTTATATTTTTCTGTAATTGTCTAAATTTTTTTATGAGCATGGACTGTTTTTTTTGTTGTTGGTTTTTTTTGTTTTTGTTTTTTTTTAAGTGTGTTTTTCCAGGACCCATCAGCTCCAAGTCAAGTAGTTGTTTCAATCTGGTTGTGGAGGGCGCAGCTCACAGTGGCCCATGCGGGGATCGAACCGGCAACCCTGGTGTTACGAGCATCACGCTCTAACCAACTGAGCTACCCGGCTGCCCCAAGCATGGACTGTTTTTATAATTAAAATTTTTTTCCCCTCAAATATATGGTGATGGAAGGAGAACTGACTCTGGGTGGTGAACACACAATGGGATTTATAGATGATGTAATACAGAATTGTACACTTGAAATCTATGTAATTTTACTCACAAATGTCACCCCAATAAATTGAAAAAAAAATTTTTTTTCATTGGGAGGAGAACCAGCTAGAGCTGATGTCACTGATATCTCTGGAAGAGACCCTACCATAGCCTCCCTAGCTCCCAGCTCTGCTCTCAGGTCACCCCTTTGGCAGGGCTGGGGCACTGTCATCAGTGCTCCCTACTCTGGAAAGCTTTGCTTCACATGGCTCTTCTTAACCCCACCCATGAGCTCACCTTTTGTTCTAGAACCTGAGCTCCACTCTCATGTGGATGAGGTTCTTAGCCCTGTGTGACACTGGGCTTTGTCACTTCCCCTCCTTAAGCTTCAGCTCCCTCCTCTATAAAGTAGGGGTGATAACTGGGGCTCCCCAAGAGGATTATGAGGGGGTGAGTGATGCATGGGAAGTCCTGAGCATGCACTGGACTCTGTTTGGTCCAGAATCCATGCTTATAAACCACTATCCTGGCTATTTGATGCCCTTTCTGCCCAGATTCATCACAGTCATCTGTAAGCTCTCTCAGCCTGGAAACGATAAAATAACTCTCCCCCGCTCCTGGACCTGATCCAGCACTCAGATGGGGACTCTGGGCCTCTCCTGCGGCCGTGTGAGCTCTGGTATTTCATGGGTACCGAGGGAGCTACTCCCAGGCTAGACGGGGCTTTGGGGGAAAGAGTACTCAGCAAAGTGTCAAATGCCTGCTGCTCCCTGGGAGGGGCTGGTAGCAGCTCAATCTATGAAAGTGCTCAGTGTGGGATAAATGACTGTCACAATGATTATTATTAGTTGCTGGTGACACCTACTTAGAGCCCCATGTCTGGGCCATTGGTAGGGGCTGTGAGCATCAGTGCTGAAGGAAGGATGCAGGGAGCTTTTCTGAGCACAGTCTGTCCATGGGCAAGGAGGAGAGAGTGGGGACTGAGAGATTCCAGCACCTTACTGAGCCTGAGGGGCCAGCCCTCCTAGAACTGCCTCTTCCTGGAGACCTTGGGAAGAATCAGCACCTCTGATTTGGCCTAAATCCCTCAAGGCTAGTCCAGGGTGACCTCCGCCGCCATCCCTCATACAGGGGTGGAGGCAGGATTACGTATTGCACCTATTTGATGACGGACTTGGAGCTTAGGCGAAATCTCATCTGACACCTCCTCCTAGCCCTGGTCAGGTGCTTCCCTCCAAGAGGCCTGGGCGGAGTTGCTCGCCCTCTGAGCTCCCCCAGATTTTTAGACACACCTTGGGCTCTGGTCCATGTCTTAGCATCTTTAAGCTCTGGAGTGTGGCAAGTCCACATTTGGACTTTTGCCTCTCTGCCCTCTGCTGTGTGACCTTAGACAGGTAAGTTCGTCTCTCTGAGCCTTCTTGGTTTCTTCACCTGGGGAGTGGACTGATGGTGGTGCTTCATACAGGGCAGTGTTAAATGAGATGTGTTTCAAGAGCCATTAGCCTCCCCACCCCACCTGCCTCTGTCCCTCCGGCCTTCAAGCCTGTCCCAGGCTCTCTGCAGGGCTCTGCGGCTGCTTGTGTCCTTGGTCCAAGGGCACCCAGGACCTTGTTGAGCTCTTGGATGAAGGAGCTGCCCGGCTACTGAGGTCCAGGGAGGGTCAGGGACCACCCAGAGGGCAGAAGGCCAGGGCAGCACCTGCAGGATACAGAGACATGCCACCTGCTGTCCCCAGGGAGGGAACTCATGAATATTCACACCCGCTGGAGCGTGAGGGAGCCAGCCACCATACTGCTGGGTGTCATTGGAGCGTTCCTGTTTCCCAGTGACCGGAGAGGCAGCCTGGGAGTCATACGTGGCTCAGGCAGGGAGAGGAAAGGGGCAGCCAGCTGCGGCCCAAGGTGAGTGTCTCTTCCTCCATCAATGTACAGGGGTCCCTGGGGGAGCAGGACACCTCGAGACTGAGGCCTGCCTGCTCCAGACCAGAAGGTTTACCATCCTGGGCTTGGTTTCCCTGTGTGCACGTTGTGGAGGATGAGTCCTGTTTCTCCTTCATTCCGTGAAGGGTGCTGGTTCAGCCAAACTGGAGGATTGCTGGGCCTGGCCTGGAGCCAGACGTTGGCACAAATGGAGGGCATTGTGGCTGGGGTAACCCAGGAGGGCAGGAATAGATGGGGTGGGCTAGGGAAGGGGGACCATCTGCCCTGAGTGCCTGAAACTGTCACTCACCTCTGTAGGCAGAGGAAGAAGGAGACCCAGGTTCTCGTCCAGTCTGCTGCTGCTGTGCTGTGTGACTTTGAGGATGGCCCTGCCCTCTCTGAGCCTCAGACTTCATGCTGTGCTATATTCCAGACTGGAGGCTGTGAGGCTGAGGGCCATGCTGAGATTGTCCTCAGTATCCCATGACCTTAGACCTAGTGCTATTAGCTGCGTGCGAACCTCCATCGTGGGCCAGTGGGCACACACACCTCAAACGGGCCACGACTGGGACCCTGGGAGGGTAATAATAACGATGATGATAACAATTCTCAGTGTCTGCTCTGTGCCACCTTTGTGCCCGTCACTTTCCTTGTGGGACACAGAGGATCTGTATACCACTCTGTCATGGAGGGAGAGTTGGTATCACCATTTTGGAGGAGAAATTGAGGGCCAGAGAAGGGCACAGACTTACCTAGGGCACACAGCAAGGAAGCAGCAGAGCTGGGATTCAAACCCAGGACCCTGGTGCAGAACTGTGACTCTCCCGTGTAGAACTGACGTGTGTAGCTCTCACATATGTTGTCAGCCCTCACCACATTCTGCCCTGAGGGTCATTGGGGTTCATGCATCAAACATTCACCAGGTGCCAGGCTCAAAGAGCTCAGAGCTGAATCACCATCAGGCTTGCCTGTAGCTGGGCATGGAAGGGATCCCTCCTCTCACACGCCCAGTCCCATGAACTGGGACTGGGCCCTGGTCAATAGTGATAATAATTATTAATATGTATTGATCTCCACCTGTGAATGCATTCTCTCATTCAAATCTCACAACCTCATAACTATTTTCCCCCCAGTTGAGCTCCTGGCTGCCCGCCAGCTTCTTTTTCTGCCTCAGTTTACCCAGGGGCTCTGCCTATGATCACTAAGGGTGCTGTCTGCCCTGATTTTGCTATTGTGTATCCATTGTGCACAGGAAACTGAGGCGCGCAGAGGGTGAGCCATATACCCAAGTTCAAAAAGGCCAGGCAGGAAGGGAACCACCAGTCTTGCATGCCTCAGGCTGCCGAGACAGGAAGGACCAGCCACCAGGGTCCCCTCTGCTTCCCCACCCTTCATCCTGGCTGCCCTGCCCAGCCCACAGAGGGCAGACCACACTGCGCTGCTGGGACATACCTCCACCTCCTGTGATAAAACTTCCGGCTGCACACACCCTCCTTTTCTTCGGTTTGGGTCTGGACCTGGGACACTCCAGGTAGGCGCTGCCATGGAGAACGGTGGAAGCTGCACATTGGAAGCTGACAGACCTGGGTTCAAATTCCAGCTCTGAACCCTGTCCTGCTGAATGACCTTGGGCAAGTTACCTCCTGGAGCCTCAGTTTCCCTGTCTGCAAAATGCCGGTTACAGTGAGTCTGCCCTCTGGGATAGCTGGGCGGAGTCAGTGAAATGCTCTGTAGAAGCCCCTGCTTAGCACTTGGCTCATACTGGGGGCTAAAAAGTGATCCCAGAAGGTGGGGACCGGCCCGGTGGCTCAGGAGGTTAGAGCTCTCCATGCTTCTAATGCCGAAGGCTGCTGGTTCGATTCCCACATGGCCCAGTGGGCTCTCAACCACAAGGTTGCCAGTTCAACTCCTCGAGTCCCGCAAGGGATGGTGGGCAGTGCCCCCTGCAACTAGCAACAGCAACTGGACCTGGAGCTGGGCTGTGCCCTCCACAACTAAAAAACTGAAAGGACAACAACTTGACTTGGGAAAAAAAAGTCCTGGAAGTACACACTGTTCCCCAATAAATTCCTGTTCCCCTTCCCCAATTAAAAAAAAAATTATTAAATAAATAAAGAAAGAAAGAAGGTGGGATGGCCCAGGACCCGACACTTGGTAGGGTCCAGCACTGTTTGAGGAAGCCCAAGTGGGAAAATGAATGAATGAGTGAGTGAAGCACTGATGGTGGTTGGGGGGCTGTCCTGGGCGGGGTCAGACAGAGCCTGATTGATGGTTCTGGGAGGCTAGCCTGCCCCCTGCTGGCTGGCCGTCACCTCAGAACCCCTGCTATCAGCCTCCCAGAGTTCTGGAAAGCGTCCGGGTGAGTGGGGCTGCTAGGGGAGGGGTGGGCCCAGGGGATTTTCTGAAGGTGGGAATCCTAACTCCTCTTCGTTTTAAAGTCAGAGAAACTGAGGCCTGGGGTTCCACTCAGAGTTTGGGCCTGAATCTGTGGCTCTCGCTCTACCCAGGGCTCTGCCCTGTTTTCCTCTGGGCCCTCAGGGAACAGGAGGCTGATGGGGGGCACTTGAAGCATGGGGCAGGTTTATTCTTGGTGGGGAGGCCCAGTGGCCACTCCTTGTTCAGGGGGGCCCACCCTGAGGGTGACAAAGACAGGCCCAGAGCAGGTTCCTGGGGCCTCAGGAGGGGAACAGCTAACTCTGAGCGATAACTATGTGCTAATCACTTTGCCTGCCCCATCAAAGGAAGAGCTAGTGAGCGGGGATACCCCCCCCCCCACCATTTTACAGATGAAAACTGAGGCTCCAAATGGTTTCTGTGTTTGAAACATAGAACTGGGTCTTTCAGAGACTGAGGTCAGCACCTCCCCTTCCTGGGGCCCCTCCATGACCAGACCATGGCTAATTGGCTTACCCCACCTCACAAACTTTATGATCTATTATTTAAATACATTAAATATATTTTACTGACTTTTTCTGATTAAAAACGTCATGCATACTCCTTTAAAAAATGCAACCATTGTCGAAATACATAACATAGAAAAATGTTTCCTTATATACCCCTCCCCCAGCTGTGCAGAGGATACCACTGTTAAAATTTTAAATACAGCCCTCCAGTTGTTTCTGGGCCTACATATATATTTACTTATATGCATATATGGATTTTGGGGTGTACTGATCTAGAACTTTCTCTTTTTTTCCACATTAATAGATCATGGTGTGTTTTTTTAGCCTATCCACATAGCTCTGCCTCTTTTTTTTTGGGGGGGGGGTGCAGATGACTCCTGGGAATGGGCCTTGGTTTGTGTAACAGTTTCCCACTGGTGGACACTGAGGTTGTTTCTCATTTTTTTTTGTATTTCTGACCAAACTGCCATGAACACCCTTGCTAGTGTGACTTTGCCCAAGTATTTCCATAAAATAGTTGGAATTCAGAGAGTTTGTAGCTTTCTCCTTTGATAGAACCGCCCTCTGAAACTCACGCTCCCATCCACCCCCGACCCTATCCATTTTGCCCACTTGAGTGAACAGGGATGTATCATCATGAGGGAGGCCAAATTTCCTTTTGTATATTTTTCTTCCTCTGCAAATTGCCTCTTCATGTCCTTTCCTGTGAGGAGAAATTTCTAGATGATGAGCAGAGGACTCTGTCTGTTGTGGCTGATGGGGTGGGCGTGGAGTACCCTTTCTCTGGGAAGGGCTTGTGGGTGTCTCGAGTAACTTTTCCAGGGTGAAGTATGTGGTGTCCTCCTCCAGGTGGGCTGTTTGCCCTCTGGCCCCAGGAATTGTGGTGATGTGCCATGTGCGTGGTCATGGGGGTTCATTCATCAAACATTCACCAGGTGCCAGGCTCACAAGGCAGCACGCATGACCTCTTGTGGCCTTGGGCCCAGGGTCCTGTGCTGAATGCACTGGAACAGGAGTGGAAAGTTTTGTGCCTTGGCCTTACAGCTAAGGGGAGGTGGGAAGGCTACTGAGCCCCAGCTCTTTCCTGAACCTCATCCCTCAGCATTAACTGCTCTGTTACAGCTCATGCCAACCCCCCCAAAACTAAAAATAAAAAAAATTAAAAAATATAAAAAACCAGGACACCCAGTTAAATTTTACTTTTAGATAAACATTGAATAATTTTTAGTATAAGTATATCCCATGCAACATTTGGGTCATACTTATACTTTAAAAAATTTGTTTGATGTTTATCTGAAATTCAGATTTACCTGGGCAACCCTCCCTGCTGGCAACCGTAGAGGAGATGGGTGTGTGGGCAGAGACTTGGCAGACTGAGTCCTCTCCTTCCTCACTCTGAGACTCAGTTTCTCCAGCTGCCTTCCCTACAGACCCAGGACCCCAGGGAAGAGATGAGGAACGTTGGCCCATCACTGAGCAGCTGAGAAGGGTGGCACAGGGTATGGGTAGGTCTGGGGTTTCTGAAAGGTGAGGGATTCATGGCCCCTCTCTGTAGATAGCCCTGGCGCTACGCCTGAGGGAATGGGGCAATGGGAGAGGGTCTTCTTTTCCTTCTTAGAAAACGATTTCATTATGAAGCCCAAAAAGGTATGAACAGTAAACTAATGAACACCCATGTACCCATACCACCACTCAGCTTAAAAAATTAAAACTGAACCAGGCAATAGAACCTACTTGCTGCCCCACTCCCCAACCTCTGTCTGCATTGGTTTCACCCACCATCTCTGTCTGCACCCCTTTTGCTGTGTCTCTCCATGTATTTGTCTCTGTCCTTGTCTGAACCTTGCTAGGGGGCCACAGACCTGGTGAAGGCAAGGCCCAATGTCAAAGGCTGCCCCTTAACTCAATCAGGCCTGGGGAAGTAGTGAGGGGTCCCTGGAGCCAGCCTCCTGATGCCCTGCTCTGTGCCCCCTACAGGTGTCTGAGATGCCGCTGCCACAAAAGAAGCGCTGGGAGTCGATGGCCAAGGGGCTGGTGCTGGGAGCACTCTTCACCACCTTCCTGCTGCTGCTGTACTCATATGCCGTCCCCCCACTGCATGCTGGCCTGGCTTCCATGTGAGTGGCCCTTCTGGGCAGCTAAGAGGTGGGGTGCAGGTGAGGGGGCACCCTGCACCCTGTACCATGCTGTGCTGAGTAGAAATTCCACTGAGAGCAGAACTCACTGTGTAACCCTGGGCCTCAGTGTCCTCATCTGTGAAGTGGGCATAATAATGGAGCCTGCCTTATGTAGCATGAGAATCAGATAACACCATCTGTGTACAGGGCTTGAATTACCATCATCTGAGGCTCCAACGGGGCTGGGAGGTGGGGGTGTGGGGGTGACTTGTCCAGGAGCATTCAGCTGGCACAAGACTTCAATTTAAACTGGGTTCTGTCTGCCTCCAAGCCTGGCTCTTAGCCATGAGGCTATCCCACCTCCCATGGGGCTGCTTAGCTTATGCCTGGAATAGCCCGTGGGCTTCATTGGTGGTATCAAGTTGAACTAAAGGAAATTACTGATAATTGACCATTTTTGACCTACAAAATTTCATGTGGTTCAACCTAATGCTAATTCATAATAAATCTGCAAGGACTCAGTGACAATGAATGAGACAAGAACCAGCATGCACATTTCACTTTGAACTCACACCAACACCTCAAATAGGATCTGTTATTTCCCCCTTTTCATAGATGAGGAACATAAGGCCAGAGAGGCCAAACCATAGGCCCAGGCATTCCATCTGGCTCCCATCCGGTCTCCCCTGCCACCACTATCCCCAACAACCCTGTTCTCTAGACACCAGGGCTTGGGACTCTGACACCTGGTGTCCCCAGCAGCCCCTGAAGCTGTCCCTACCACTCTGTCCCCAGCAGGACCCCAGAGGGTGCAGCGCCCTGCTCCCCAGCCCCGGGTGAGCCAGAGAGAGCAACCCCGGCTAACGGCTCGGTGGAAGGGTGCCAGCCTCGGCGCGATATCGTATTCATGAAGACACACAAGACGGCCAGTAGCACGCTGCTCAACATCCTGTTCCGCTTCGGCCAGAAGCATGGGCTCAAGTTCGCCTTCCCCAATGGCCGCAACGACTTCGACTACCCAGCCTTCTTCGCCCGCAGCCTGGTGCAGGACTACCATCCGGGGGCCTGTTTTAACATCATCTGCAACCATATGCGCTTCCACTACGACGAGGTGCGGGGCCTGGTGCCACCCAACGCCACCTTCATCACCGTGCTCCGTGACCCTGCTCGCCTTTTTGAGTCCTCCTTCCACTATTTCGGCTCAGTGGTGCCCTTCACGTGGAAGCTCTCCAGCCACGACAAGCTGGCCGAGTTCCTGCAGGACCCTGACCGCTACTATGACCCCAACGGCTACAATGCCCACTACCTCCGCAACCTGCTCTTCTTCGACCTGGGCTACGACAGCGGCCTGGACCCCAGCAGCCCGCTGGTGCAGGAGCACATCCTGGAGGTGGAGCGCCGCTTCCACCTGGTGCTCCTGCAGGAGTACTTTGACGAGTCACTGGTGCTGCTCAAAGACCTGCTGTGCTGGGAGCTGGAGGACGTGCTCTACTTCAAGCTCAATGCCCGCCGTGCCTCGGCCGTGCCCCGCCTGTCCGGCGAGCTGTACCAGCGTGCCACCGCCTGGAACGTGCTGGATGCCCGCCTCTACCGCCACTTCAACGCCAGCTTCTGGCGCAAGGTGGAGGCGTTCGGGCGGGAGCGCATGGCCCGTGAGGTGGCCGCTCTGCGACGTGCTAATGAGCACATGCGGCGTATCTGCATCGATGGGGGCCACGCCGTGGACGCCGCTGCCATCCAGGACTCGGCCATGCAGCCCTGGCAGCCCCTGGGCGCCAAGTCCATCCTGGGCTACAACCTCAAGAAGAGCATTGGGCAGAGGCACGCACAGCTCTGTCGTCGCATGCTCACACCCGAGATCCAGTACCTGCTGGACCTTGGCGTCAACCTGTGGGTCACCAAGCTCTGGAAGCTCATTCGGGACTTTCTGCAGTGGTGACATCCTGCCAGTCCAGCGGCCCCACCCTGCCTGCTTGCTGGGCCTGGCAGGGACCTGCTGGTCTCCCCCATGCCCCTCCTGGTGCCACCCCGGTCCCTGGGGTAAGGTGGGGCTGCTGTGGGGACGCAGCCAGCCAGCACTGGGCCCATGGCACACAGGGAAGGCCTGAGATCAGTATTTGATTAAAAATTTAAAATTTTAAAAATTTAAATCCTCTTCCTTCCCAAAAAAGAATGTTCTAGTTCATGCCTTCCCTTACAGGGAAGACCTGAGAAGTAAAGGCATTTGATGTTGTGTTTTTGTTAACCAGCCTCAGTGGTGGTGATTGGCAGGGTCCTGGTGGGTGATGAGTGGTGGGGACTGGGGACCCCAAGAAAGCACGATGGTGCCTATGTGAGTATATCTGTGAGACAGATACCCGTGGTGTGGCAAGGATTTGGTGTGCGCCAAAATGCTGAAGCCCTGTGTGGTTGAAGGACTCCAACAAGTTACCAGGACCTGGAAGATCGTGTGTGTGTGTGCATGTGTGTGTGTGTGTGTGATATATGTGTGCATGTGTGTGTGTGACAGGGAGGTGGGAAGCACTCTGTGGGCATTGAGCAGCAGGTCTAGGGCCCAGGCTAAGGGTTCTTTGTACAATCTCTAATCTCACAATAACCCTTTGAGGCAGGCACAGTAACTGTCCCATTTTGCAGATGTGGGAACTGATATTCTGAGAAGGCAAAGAACTTGCCCAAGGGCATGTATCAAACCCAAAACTAAACCATCTCCCTGGGACCCTGAACCCCTTCCATCTCTAGTGCCTATTCACCCCTTCTCCCCCACCGACCAATCCTTGTGCTCCAACTCTACCTAGGCCCTGGTTTTCCCCTTACACTCTGCGATTTCATATATTAATTCAAAAATATTTGGTATTCATCAGATATCTCTGTGCACCCCAGCCCTAAGCTGGCCCTAAGTGTATAGCAATTAGCAAGTTGGCCCAGGGCTCTCCTGGAGCTCATGTCCAGAGAGGAAGATGGCGGCCAAACAACCAAGGCAAGTCAGGTATGACCAACCACGGTGGGAATGCATCTGCTCTAACCAACCTTCCTTCCTCAGCCTCCCCAGGGGAACAGGGGTCCTTTCTGGGACTCTTGGGTCTCTAACCAGGAGCCAGCGACCAGACATGAAAGGCAGAAACCACAGCCAAATGACCCCTTTGGGGACTTGTTTGTGCCAGGCTCCAAGCCAAGTGCTTGCACAACTTATTGGAATATCTGCAGCCTCCCAGCTTTATAGCTCAAAGGTCAGAGAGGTTAAGTGACCTACCCAAGGTCACACAGCTAATTAGTGCCAGAGCCAGAATTCAAAGTCTGATCAGTCAGCTCTTAACCTCTCTCCCTGGGCTTGAGTCAGTCTTCCTCCTGGAAGTGAGCTTCTGGTCCAAGCAGGATATAAAGGGGTTAGGGTGACCAAGTGTCTCAGTTTCCTGGGACGGGCCCAGTTTTAGCACTGAAAGTTCCCACATTCCCAGGAAACTCCTTGGTCCCAAGCAACCAGGACGGTGGGTCAGCCTAGGAGAGGTTTGACCCCATTAACCCCCTAGAATCATTGCCTGCACCCTCATAATCTTCTTTGCAGTAAGAAATAAGCACACCCTTGAAGTCTTGATTTAGTTCATGAGGAGAGACCTAAGGATAAATAAATAAATAAATAAATAAATAAATAAATAAATAAATAAATAAATAAATAAATAAAAAGTAAATACTGACAATAGCTAAGACTATTCTCAGGAAAAATGTTAGTGACCCCAAATCCATGAGATAATTTTCCTTCTCTTTTATTAATCAAAGATGTGACTTAGTGCAATATGATAACAGCCTGGGTTTGTGGAACACCATAATTATATCTCCTTGGATCCCCCTAAGGGCCTAGAAATGTCAATAATAATATTATTATATATTGTTTTTTAAAATAAACTTAAACTAAAAAAAATAAACAGTTTACCCATTTCTCCCACCCTCCACCCTCCACCTCCGGCAACCACCAATCTGTTCTCTGTATTTATGAGCTTTTTTCTTTTTTAATATACATATAATGACATTATTCATTATTATTAATACTGGCACTTCTAGGCCCTTAGGGATCCAAGGAGAACAAATCTGACAGATCGTAGATGCCAAGAATATAAATTACTTCATTAGCATTTATCATCTGCCTCGTTTGTTTTAAGAGCACTGTAGTTATTAACTCTTTTGTTAACGTAATGAATATTTTTATAGTAAGTAGTTGCCGTGTACTGAGCAACCATTCTGTGCCCAGCCCTGAGCCATGTTGGAACATGCACTATCCCCTTTTTTCCCTCAGAAGGTGGCTGAAACACAGAGAGCCTGAACAACCACCCCAGAGTCACCCAGCCAGGCAGCCATAGGGGTAAAATGAAAACCCAGGTCAGTCAGATGCCAAAGCAATACTCATGGCCTCTAAACTTTCAATACCATTCTAGTTGGCCACCTCAGCCTCAGGACTGGGGGCTCTTCCATGGCTAAAAAACATGAGGTCTCCAAGGGTCTCTGCTATTTGTGTCTTGCAGGAGCCAGACTGCTCTTGCTACACCTGGACAGCAGGGGGCACCCGGTGCCAAGTTTGGTCTTGGCCAGTCCTGACATTTTGTGCAGGTCGGGGCTGGGGACACCCACGGGGACCAGTCATCTGTAGGCCTGACATGTGAAAGCCAAAACCAGGGTCATGGGTGCGAAAAATTCAGTGGAACCACCTGTTCCTCTGTTATGAGTTGAACTGTATCCCCTAAATAGATATGTTGGTATGCTACCCCTACCCCCACAAGTTCCTTATAACTGACCTTATTTGGAAATAGGGTCTCTGTACATGTAATCAAGATCATTAGGGTGGCCCTAATCCAATATGGCTGGTGTTTTTATCAGAAGGGGAAATGACATGTAAAGACAAACACACAGGGACGATGCCATGTGAATACGGGCAGAGATCTGTGTGATGTAACTGCAAGCCAAAAAATGCCAATGATCCATGGCCACCTCCAGAAGCTGGAAGACCCAAGGAAAAATTCTACCCAAACTTTCAGCAGGAACATGGCTGCTGACATCTTGATTTCAGACGTCTAGCCTCCAGAACTGTGAAAGAATAAATATCCACTGTTTTACGCCACCCAGTTTCTGGTACTTTGTTATAGCAGCCCCTGGACACTAACACACTCGCCAAGCCCTGCGCCTGCCTTGGGTCAGGTGTCTGCCCCTCACCTGGACTCCCGCTTCTCCTCCCTCCCCCAGGCTCACCCCTACAAGCCACCCTTCCCCTGATGCCAGAGGCCATCCTTCTCCCTTGCCCTTGGGGATGAGCCCTGCAGCTGAAAACCTCTGTGGCTTTGCACATGCTGCTTTCCTTCCATAAGTCCCCCTTCCCTTTGCAGGTCTAATATTGCTATACGTTTCAAAGCAAGCTCTGATGCCTCCTCTGGGCAGCCTTCCCTGGCACCCCAGCTCCCAGTCTAGTTTAGGGCCTCCGGGCTCCCCCATCTTAGTTTGCTCACCCAGAGCCAGACCTGCGGACTTCCTTGTCTGCGAGCTCCAGACAGTGGGCTCCTCCAGGATGGGGACTGGGTCTTATTGACACAATTGGCCTGCAGTACCCAGTCCAGTGCCTGGCACACATTCAGTTCTTCGTAAATATTGAAAGACAAATAAGAAGGAAGAACGGAAAGGAGGAAGGGAGAAAGGAGAGAAAAGGGAGGGTGAAAATAGGGCAGAAGGACGAGAGGGAGATATTTCCACTCTTGAGGGCCTTCCAGAACATATTTACTATAACTGACATGGCCTCATATCCCTGGGAAGGGTAACATGTTAGCCAATGCACACAAGTGCAAAAATGAGTTCACTGAGTGAAAACCCACATAACACAGGTCAGGTAAATTTTGACAGAGTGGGTAGAGGCAGGGAGCCTGGGTAATGCTTGCACTGGAGAGTGGGCAAGCCCTGGGCAGGCTGGGAACACCCTGGGGCACTAGAGAATGATAGGGTTAGTTAAAAAGGGAGAGGTGGCCCTTTTCAGCTTCCCTTGCCAACTCACCTTTGACAAGCTCTTATTGAGCATATACCATGCCACGGTGGGTGTTGGGTGGGGATGTGCAAAGATGAACCAGTCTCTCAAGTAGCCTAAGGGTGGACCTGCGAGGTGCTCACAATCTGTGGGCAGATAGAAGATAACAGTGGGGTGCAGGATTTCAGGGAGGAGAGATCCACTTTTCAGCAAATTAAACCAATCAGAAGAGACCTTCCTTGCAGAAGAGGAGGCATTTGAAATAGGCTTGATGGAGGCAGGGATTGGGCTGCAGGGTGTCACAAGGAAGGGCATTCCAGGGAGAGGGAACAGCATAAGAAAAAGCTGGACAGGGATTGGTGGAGAGGTAAGGGGCCTGGAATAAGGAAAGAGAACAGGAGAAGTCAGCTCAGGATGGACCCCAAAGGGCCTTGCACTCCAGCCTAAGGGGTAGTAGTTTCTCCTGAGGATGACAGGCACCAAAGGAGGCTTTGGAGCAGGGCAGAGATGAACCCACAGGCGGGCTTCAAGAAGATGGATAAGAGGTGCTGGGGTGGGGAACCAGGGGGAGAGGATAAGGGTCTGGCCAGGGAAGGAGCAGGGGAGGGTGGCCTGCATTGCCCTTTGGGCTAAAGCTCTAACCTGTAGGTCTGTGGGTGCCAGGGAGTCCCATTCTGCAGGAGAGGCAGATGAGCTCCAGTTACCCCCAGACAAGGCCAAGGGGAGATGTCAGGAGGCTCAATCAGGCCACCCAGGTGCGTGCTTGTGGGATACAGTATCCTGAATAAGTGCTAAGGTTAGACAGTCCTGATTGTTACCCAGCTGCGGCATGGCCTCAAGCACTCTGCTTCCCTCTTCCAGGCTCTGTCAGATGAAAAGGAACGGTCTGAGGCTCACAGAGCATGTGAAGCCTTTGGCCTAGAACTGGGCACAAAGCCAAACACATGGTCCCCTGTTAGAGCTGAAGTCGCCGGGGCCCAGCCCCTGTTCTGTCAACCTCACCACTTCCCAGTGCTGCATCCGCCATTCTCTGCCCACGGCCTTTCTTCAGCCTCCTGAGCCACGTGCACAGCAGGCCGGAAGTGCCAGCAGAGGGGACAGTCCCCGGACAGTGTGGAGCTGGTGTATAAAACCCTTAGCTCCCTCAGCCTTAGGAGGGGACTCTGAGGTGTCCCACACGGTCTCCCATTTGTTCCCGTGGGATTGAGCTCTTCCTTACTTCTTTGACTACCTTCCCTGCACAGCTGCCTCCCGTCCTCTGCCTAACTTTCCCACTCCCCAACTTATGTTCCCTGGGATCACCTTGGGAATCAACTCCGGTCTCAGGGTCTGCTCCCGGGGGAAACAGATGACGACAAGTACCTACTGTGTGCCAGGCCGCACGCACACAGCATGGTCTCGCGTGTCCTCGTCTTAGGTCATGACTTTCTGCTTGTCCAGGGGTTGGGTCAGGGGGAGCGGACGGTAGCCAGGACTGCCCAGCCACCCCTCCCCCTCCCCCACAGGCCAGGTGTGGCCCAGCTCAGGGTTGCACATCCACCTGCTGGGCCTGGGCCTGGGAAGTCTCTCCTCACCCCTGCAGCCCTGTGCCCTAACAGCTATGAACAATCATGAGCAGTTACTCCAGATATACCAGGTGGTAGATGGAGTCTGGGACACATTGGGACGCGTGGGGACACGAGGACAGTGGGTTCAGGGACACGATGATAGTGGGTTCCAGGCCTCTGTTGGGAGTGAGAGTTGGCCTGCGCTGGCTCAAGGGGGCATCTGATGGGACTACAGGAGTAGAGGGTGGGGGACAGAAACACAGGATAGAGAGCAGCCTGTGTATCTCGTGTGTGTGTGTGTATGTGACACAGATTGTGTCACTTTCAATATACATTAATGCTGTGGGGCAAGCATCACTGTCCCCATGTTACAAGTGAGGTTTTGAACCAAGGGCCTTCAGTCCACAGGCCAGTGCCTTGGGCACCTAGCGAGGAAAGGGCCCTTGGAGGTAGGTTCTAGAGGCCTGGCAGGAAGGGGCAGGGCTTCTGGGCAGGGGTAGGAATTGGCAGGGCTGCCAGCTGGGCAAATGTAGAAGGTCTGGAGGAAGTGGCAGAACTGGGCTTGAACCAGGAGCAGAGAGCCCCATCACCGTGGCAACATGAGTGAACAAGTGGGTGACCTGAGTCCATTGCAGGAGAAGACACTGGCCCAGGTGAGTCAGGGAAGAGAGCCCTGCACTGGCCTCAGTTTCTCCTTCTGCCCCAGGAGATGCAGCACCCAACGCCCCTGTGGTCCCTCTGAAATCTGCAGTTCTGGGTCTCTTCCCAATTTTGAGGGTCTTGGTGGCCAAAGGCTACACAAGCTGTATCCAATAAAAATATAAACTGAGTCATAAATATAAGCCACATATGTCATTTCCAATTTTCCAGTAGCCACATTAAAAAACTAAAAAGAAACAAGTGAAATCAATTTTAATAATAGAACTTATTTAACCCTGTAGAGCCAAATTATCACTTCAACATGTAATCAATATAAAAATTATTATTGAGGTTTTTTTGTGCTAAGTTTTTGGAGTCCTGTGTGTACTACATACTCGCAGCTGATCTCAACTTGGACTGGTCACATTTCAAGCATTAGTGGCTATCATATCGGACAAGGCAGGTGAGGGCTGGCCCAGTAGGGGAGGCTGGCAAGTCCTTAGTGAGGACCCCAGGGGAGGCAGGCACAGGCATGAGTTTCCCCTCTGGCCAGCGAGGGGTTCCTCAGTGGGTTCTTTGGGTCTTTCCCTCATGGTTGTACACGATAAGTATGGGCTCTGGGTAGGTTCACACACTTCCAAGAGCAAGGAGGGAGTAACTGGGCCATGGAGGGTTCTGCATATTCCACACAGGTCAGGAATAAGCCCTCTGATGAGACATCTGGGGTCAAAATTGGGTTGAGGGCCGGTCCGGTGGCTCAGGCGGTTGGAGCTCCATGCTCCTAACTCTGAAGGCTGCTGGTTCGATTCCCACATGGGCCAGCATCCTCTCAACCACAAGGTTGCCAGTTCGATTCCTCGAATCCTGGAAGAGATGGTGGGCAGCGCCCCCTTCAACTAGCAATGGCAACTGGACCTGGAGCTGAGCTGCGCCCTCCACAACTAAGACAGAAAGGACAACAACTTGAAGCTGAACGGCACCCTCCACAACAAAGATTGAAAGAACAACATCTTGACTTGGAAAAGAGTCCTGGAAGTACACACTGTTCCCTAATAAAGTCCTGTTCCCCTTCCCCAATTAAAAAAAAAAAATCTAAAAAAAAAAAATTGGGTTGAGATTTTGGCTCAGCACATCACACCATCAATTCAAGCCTCAGTTTACTCAGCTGGGGAATGGATATAATAGCAGTATCATGTCAGGATTGACTTAATGCTTAGCCCAGAGCCAAATGCTCCCTCATGTCCCCCCAAAAAAAGACTACCAGTTTGTTTGGGGTGGGTGGCCCAGAGCCAGTCCTTCAAGCCCCGATCTGGAGGCTGAGGAGACTGAGACCCAGAGCAGCGGAAGTGTCTCTGGCAAAGCCACACTGGGACTGCTGACTCCTTGTTCAATGCTCTTTCTCCTACCAGATTCATCAGTATTGGAGGCTGGCTTTGGCCCACAGTCAGTGACATTCATGCAACAGTGGCACCCTCAGCCCTCAGACCCTCCAGCGTGGGCCAGGGGCCTGCGGCACTGCCCTAACCAAATCCTGGGACCTGTCTGTGGAGGGTCGTCTCCCAGGCTGCGTCAAGCCACCCTTCACTCAGGCCTAGATGATGGGCTCTGGACCAGGTGTACGATTTGCCCCCAACTATGCCATTTGCTGGCTGTGTGACACTGGGCAAATTGTTCAACCTCGCTGAGACTCAGACTCCATGTAGCTTACCCTCCCACTTGAATTGGCCTGGAGGCTTCCTGATGATGGAGATCAAGGTCCTGCAAAGAAACCCCTCCTCCCATATTTAATCCATATTTAATCCTTCCTGAAGCTTTGGACAGCTGACTCATTATTGTCCCATTTCCCAGAGGGAGAAAGGGAACTGCTATGACTCGACCCAGGGCTTGGCTCTCCCAGCACTGGTGGGCCTTCTCTACTCAGACATCCCTTTTCCTAAAGGCAGGTGAGATCTGTAGGCCTGAGGGTGGTTGGCCAATCCTCGGATGGCATCAGGGCACTCTGGAGCCCCTTTGACCAGGTCTCTCCCTGCTCCGTTCTTATTTCCAGGAGAACATCCAGGATTTGCTATCTGTCCTGCCTAGCTCCGATGACTACTTCCTCCCTATGCTGGCTCCAAGGTAAGGATAGGAGGTGAAGTGGGATGAAGGTTAAAGGCAAAAAGAGCACAGTGGGTATCTCTTGCTGTGTAGTTAATTACTCCAAAACATTGCTGTTAAAAACAAGCTTTAACAGTTATTATCTCCCAGTTTCTGTGGTCAAAAATTATGGAGTGGTTTAGATGGATGCTTCTGGCTCAGGGCCTCTCATAAGGTTATACCGTAGTCAAGATGCCACCCAGGATTGCAGTCATTTGAAGATTTGACTGGGCTGGAGGCTCAGCTCCCAAGATGTCTTATGTATCTGGCAAGTCTGTGCTGACTGTTGGCAGGAGGTCTCAGCTCCTTGTCATAGGGACCTCTCCAGAGGACTGCATGTCCTTACAATATGGCAGCTGGTTTCCCCAAAGTAAATGATCCAAGAGAACAAGGAGGAAGTGGCAATGTTTTTATGACCAAGCCTTGAATTCATACTGCATCATTTTGCAATATCCTATTGGCTACACAGGTCAGCCCTGCTCAGTGTGGGAGGGGAATGCACAAGGACATGAAGACCAGGAGATAAGGATCATTGAGGGCCATCTTGGAAGTGGCTGCTTGCTTCCATCTTTTGAGCACATATTCTGTGCCAGGCACTGGGTAAAGCAATATTTGTTTATCATTGTCTTTTTTTTCCCCCCACAGTAACCCAATGAGGTAGGTACCATTTTGCACTAGAGGAAACTGTGGCTCAGAGAGGTTATGCCATGACAAAAGTCACTCAGTCAGCAAGTGGCAAAGCTAGGTCAGTCGGACTTTAGAGGCCAATTGTTTAACATCTTCCCAAAGAAAGAGTTTGGGAATGAGGATAGGGATGAGCTTTGCTCTTGAGATAAATGTTGGAATTCCAGGAATCTGAATGCAGACAGGAAAACCCTTTCTCTGCAGCCCTGAGAATGTGGCTGGAATTCCCACACTCAGTCTTCATTCTGACAAGGACAGGCTGGAATTGTTTTCAGTTGCTGTGAAGAAACCACTAGGAAACCGTGTTGATTGTCACACCTACCCTAACTATTTCAGACTACACAGGAATTCACTTCCCTGAGTGTACAGACATAGCCCAGAATATTTAGTATGTGACGAGAAGCCTTTGCAAACCTGTGCGGGAGCCTTGCCCCTAAGCGTGGTGTGTAGTTTTTATAAGTTATGACACTCTCCCAGCTTGGGTGGTTCCCGCCACCTAGAATGCCCTTTCAACTGCCACCAAATCAGAAGAGAATCCTGACTGAGCCCCAAAAGACCTGGGTCTAATCCTATCTATGCCTCTTACTAGCTGGATGGAACCTGGGGCAGGTTACTTCTTACTGTTGGGCTTCAGTTTCCTTGTCTGTTTATGGGGAACTAGACTCTCTCCCCGTCCTACCTTTCAAGGTTGTCATAAAGCCCAAATGAAGGCAATGAGAGGACCAGTCCTGGGGCCCTGGGAACCAAGTGAAACCACTCAGTTCTCACCAGCCAAGGGCACTTAGCGGAAGTGCTGCTAAAGCAGGTCACAGTGGAGTGAGCCAAGAGAGACAATGTTGGCTCCCAGAACCGAGAAATGGCCCTAGCAGCTGGGCTGGCCTTGGGCAAAAGACTGCTAACCCAAAAATAACAAGACCTTTCAAAATGAGAGGCAACAAGCATTTACTGAGATCAATAAGAATGGCTCTTCAGGATGCACTGATTCAGGCAGAAACCCAAACAGTGTTCTGATTAGGAAACAAAGGCAAGAGGTATTTATGAGAAGGAGAGGAAAACAATTACATCAATAGAAGGAAGACATTTCTAAGGGTGCAGAAAAGCTAACATAGTGTTTCCTGATTGTAAACAATGTTTTTAATTTTCAGCCCTGTAGTCATCATTCCAGTAGTCATAATAACTACTTCCTTATTACCCTTGCAAACAATTTTTGGGGCACAATGCCCTGTTTTAACATTCCAAAGATTTGAGGCATAAGATGTACAAGGCAGTTCCTCTGGGATGGCAGCTCCAACTCCATTTTAAAATGGCTGTGTTTGTTATTGTTTACAGGACTGGATTGCCTGCCTGCCTCCAGGGACTGCTAAGTAGGACACAATTCCCATTTGTTTATAACATCCACTGGGTGTTTTTCTGATTATAATATGGTTATCATGGAAAAATTGGAAACTGTAGAAAAAGAAACACACAAAACGAGTTATACAAATCATCCGTAATCCCACCACCACCATGAGATAACTTTACCTATAAAATTTTTTTAACATGGTTGAGTGCATATACTGTATATACTGTGGGGTTTTTTTCACTGATACTGTAATTTCAGGAACATTTCTCCAAGTCATTAAAAAAGTTCTACTCTAGTGTAGTTGTAAGGCTATGGAATGTTCTGGGGGCAGGGTTGACTCTATGTGGTTGATTTAAACGCTCCCTTCCTGGCAGCCCTACTTTCTCAGCTGGACGGAGCTGGTCCCATCTGCTCCATGAACCATTTGAATTATAGGTCTGAGGATTAAAGAGTGGCTGGCAATGGTGAAAAGCTCTATTGTTATGTTATTTTTTTAAAGTTTAATTATACAAAGAACAACTGAATATATTCTCATTGTAAAAAATCCAAACCTTCCTACTGATAACAGTGAAGCCTCCTAAGCCACACAAAGTAACTATTGTCACCAGTTTGTATGGCTCCTGCTGACTTTTCTCAATGCATTCTCATGTATACACTCAGAAATATATATCAAAAAAATATATATTTATATATAAATACATATATATTAAATGTTGTGACACATAATATATACAAAATATAAACAATACAATAAAATAGAAATGCCTAGAATACATGATTTAATATATTGTAAGTATTCTGCAACTCACTCTTTTCATTAGACAATATTTATGACTCAGAGATCTGTCCATGAGGATATTTTACTCTGTCTTGTCCTTTTTAATGGTTGCATAGTATTTCACAACATACAGGGGCCAACGTTTATTTAACCAGCCCACTACGGATGGACATTTAGGTTGTTTCCAATTTCTCGTTATTATAAACACTTCAGTGTGGAAAACCTGTACACGTCCCTTTGCACAAATGTGAGTGTTTTTCTCAGATGGACCTCAAGAGATGGGGCTGCTGGGTCACGGGCAGGTTTAATTAGGAGGTAAAGAAATTGCACTCAGAGGGAAGGGAGTGGCTCAAAGTCACACAGCCAGTTGGTGACAGTGTTGAAATATGACCTTTTGGGTGATCTTCCCTGTGTATTTTAAATCATTCACAAGTTGAACCAGTGGTTCTCAAAGCGTGGTCCTGGAACCCCTAAGGGTTCCCAAGACCCTTTTAGGGGGACTATTTTCATAATAACACATAGATATTATTTGCCTTTTTTACTCTCATCCTCTCATGAGTGTACACTGGAGTTTTCCAGAAGCTACATGATGTAACGAGATCAATGCTCTGAATCTAAGGAAATATGTGCTCGTGTATTCTTGTGTTTAAAAAATTCTCAATATTAATTTCTAATATAGTAAATATCAACAAATATAACCTAAATAAACAAGAGTTCATTGGCATCCGCAATGACTTTTAAGAGTGTAAGTGACCCCTGACTAAACAATTCCCAGCCCTGTGATTCTACCAGATTCTAGGGTCTGATCTCTTAATGACTTTTCTAGAGCAATAGGAAAAGAGTCCCAAGCACAGCATGAGTTTCCAAGGTCCTGACAGTGGCCGTGGATGTGATAGGGATTCAAAGAGCTGTTCTTCTGGACGTCTTCTCTTTCTAGCTTTCTCCTAGGTAGTGGCTTCTCTCTCCACTTACCACGGCCACCAAGTCCTACACAAGGGCATGCCCACTGCCATCAGCCCAGGGAATCAAGTGGCCTATATCCAAGTCTCCCTGAGGTTCAGGGTATCTTAGCTCTTACTGAGCCCCACCATGGGTCCCCATGTCAGGAACAGGGCCTCTGAATAAGAGGAGGCAAAGCTGGATGGGAAGATGAGGAAGGACCTCACTCTCCAGACACCTGAACAAGCCTCCAGGATTCCACAACCAAAGCTCCATCCCCTCATTGAGCTCAGAGCTTCGTCCTGCAGAAATCAGAGGACATGCTTCAGAAGGTGAAAACAACATCTCCCCCAGCCTAGCCTGGCCCTGGTTTTTATCCCAAGCCTGAGGCATTCATTCATGCAATGCCCATTTTTTGAACCTCAATGTGAGCCTGGCCTGCGCTAGCACTGGGGAGAGTGCAGTCGTGGAAAGAGAGAGCAAATACACCAGATAAACAAATAACAAGACAATTCCTGATCGTGGAAAGTGCAACAAAGACAGTAAAACAGAAAGAAGGGAAGTTGGGGAGGCCTTTCCTGCTGAGGTGGGGCATTTCAGCTAGGACATGAATACCCAAGAGGAGGCAGATATGTGAAGATCAGAGGCAGAGGGTGCAGCTGTGCAAAGGCCCTGAGGTAGGCAGAGCTGGTGTATTCCAGGAACATAGGGAGGTTTTGTAGAAAGAAAGGGAAGAGGTGAGGCAGCATGGATGGCCCAGGCCCATCCCCCGGGCCCGCCACGCCTCCTTATGGGATGTAGGTTTTTGACTAAGGGCAACTGGAAGGTGGAGACTGAAGAGTCTAACTCCTGCTTTGCAGAGCTCCCAGGGTGGCCATGTGGGGCGTAGAGTGTGGGGAGCAGACAGAAGAATGCAGTGAGAAGCAGCTGGCAAGTGCAGGCCTCACTTATCTCTCTCTCCCTCCTCTGAGACAGACCATGTCTCCCTCCTCCCGCTCCTGTCCCCAGCTCCAATTCTATTTTACACTCTGGCCGGCTATCAGTGGGTGTAAGCAGGAGGGCCTGGTCTGGTGTCCCTGTGGAGAGCTTTAGCTTAGGCAGGGTCTTCAGGTCCTGCTGTGCCTGCAGCATGTGGCGTTCTGAAAGCAACAGGACCTAAAAAACATCTTTGTGTGGCAGTCACCGGAGGTGAGCCCCCAAGTCCCCAATGGTCTGCCCTTTGGAATTCTGGCGCTCTCTCAAACCCACCCACGCTCCCCAAGCCTTCTGTCTCCTATATCCAGATGGTCAGGCTGTGCAATACCAAAGGCATCTGCTTTCACAACAGGGAGAGGAGCCCTGTCTGGGACCATGTTATCAGAGGCCTGGATCCCCAGGACCTCCTCCTTTCTGTCTCCAAACAGGAGCTGCTCAGGTATAAGTTCCTGGGCTGTGAGCTGCTCCTGCAGGAGTGGCAGAACCAGGAGGGGAGGGTACCAGGGGGCCCTTCCACACCCCTGGGCAGCCTCAGCCTGGCACCCTCCAAGGCTGCCTTCTGGCACTGGGCACTCCCCTGAGCGCCACACCCAGCACCTGCCTTCCTGAGCTCCTTTGTTCCTCCTAGACCGAGGAGTGAACACAGGCTCAGAGAGGCCAGGAACCCAGTAAGTTGCCAAGCCAGGTTTCACTCCCCCTTGACTGGCCTCGAGGCTCTGCTCAACCCATTGGACCACTTTGCCTTCTGTGGTTTCATTTGATGGAGGGAGACAGGTGTTTTAACCCCACTGGACAGAGGAGTAAACTGAGGCACAGAGACTTGCCCACCCATGGACAGATGTGTGGAGATGCCCGTTGAGATGGCCCCTTCTGGCACCTGGCTTGCTGGCATGAGACTTCCATGCCAGGTAGAGCTGAGATAAGCCAGGCTAGTGCCCTGAGCTCAGGCCCAACCCTATCTTGGGTCAGGTGCGTGGGACAGACTCTCATGAGGTCCCCCTGCCGTTCTTTCCCTTGCAGCTGGGGAAGAAGGTTCAGAAAATCAGGGCCATTTTTGATGTTGAGGGTCTGAGCCTGAGACATCTGTGGAAGCCAGAAAAGGAGTGTGCCCGGGAGGTGAGGCAGCCCCACCAGGGGGTGCAGAGTGGTTCACACATCTGGGCCTCTGCACCCCACTTGTTGATGTGGGGTGGAGGTGGGATCCTCATTGCTTACTTCCTGTTTGCAGGGATGTTTTCAACCCCACAATCTCTTAGGGCTGTACCAAGTCAGCTCAGCACCATCTCATGGGCACCATCTCATACCTAGCAGGTCACCACGGCCTACCAGGGTCCCTGTGAATGTCCCTCCTGCTCCTCTGGGAGGGGGCTGGGAGCAAGTCAGCTCTAGGAGCTCTGAGGAGGGGAGGGAGGCCCTAAGGAAGCAAGGATACCAGGAGCAGCCAGACTACACTTCCCTTTCTTTCTGCTCAACCCAGGATAGCAAAGACCCTAAAACTTAAAAATTTTTAAGAGCATCCATGAAAACATTATACTAAATTAAAGAAGCCAGACCCCAAAGACCACATATAGTATGAGCCCATTGATAGGAAATGTCCAGAATAAGCAAATCCATAGCGACAGAGAGGTTAGTGGCTGCCAGGGGCTGTAGGGAGAGGGGAATGGGGAGTGACTGCTAATGGGTTCAGGGTTTCCTTGTGAAGTGATGAAAATGTTCTGGAACTAGATAGTGGGAATGGTTGCACAACTTTGTGATTCTATTGAAAAAATTACTGAATGTACACTTTGAAAAGATGAGATTTATATCTCAATTGAAAAAAAAAAAGCCGTGCCTTGTAACTTGAAATCTTTATTATGCTAAAGAAAGTTTGTCTCATTCCTAAAGCTGAACTATTGTCCAAGCCATAAGCAGGGGAACCCTCCATAGTCCTTCCAGGTTTTTCTGGTCTGCAGTGGGCGGGGCCGTCCCCCTGCAGCCTGTCAAGAATCTGTACTAGTTGCTTTCAGAAGGCCTGTGACTAGGATCCAAGAAACTGGTAAATGGCGGCTTCTTTTGCCTGGTGGGTTCTGGGTGTCTGGGGTGCCTCCTACAGCTGGTGGCAGAGACTAGAACTCTATCCTTGGGGTGCCTGGAGGGTGGGGAGGGAGAGGACACAAAGGTCATTATTGAGATACCTGTAGCTTGTGCATTGACCTGCGTTTGGTCCCACAGTTCTCACAGCACTCTGCAAAAAGGACCCTGAGATTTTGAAGAATTTATTGTTATGAAAGGTGGAGAAACCAGCCCAGGATATTCAGTTGGGGGCAGGGGACATGAGGCAATAGAGTGAGGAACTGACATCCTAAGAGACCCTGAAACAGTGCCTGTTTCAGCCCCCAAGCTGTTTCCTGTGGCCTTCCACCTGGCCAGTCATGCATGATGGAGGAGACACACACAAAGCTGGTGATACTGGGAGGTGAGAGCAGCTCTGGGCCTCCTCTCCAGCCTGGAGCCTGGGCTGGGTCTGGCCCTCCACAGACCTGATGGTTTCTGCATCCTAGGGCATTGGGCTCCAGGACCAACTAGCATGTGGACCCCACAGCTTTGTGGCATCAACTGCTGAGGCCAGTGTGCCCACTTGCAGAGGACAGAGGGGTCAGGAGGCCTCTGAGAGACCCCCAGAGGCAGCATAGGGGGGCAGATGTGAGTTGGGAGATGTGGATTTGAGGGTTGGCTTTGCCAATTACTAGCTGCAAGTAAGTAAGTAATGTTCCCTGCCTGTGTCCTCAGTTTCCTCATCTGTAAAATAGGGAGAATAAGATCCAAGTTTTCCAAATTATACAACTAATACAGTTTGGAAATTTGCAAAAAATATAGAAATATATAAAGATGGAGGCAGAAATCCTGTCATTCAGAAAACTACTGTTAACATTTACTGTCTCTTCAGAGAAATACTTTTTGAAAAAATTAAAATAGGCTTATATCATACATACACCCTTTTGCAACATACCTTTGTTCACGTATCATGTGATAAACATTTTTCCACTTTGGTAAAGTTTTTAAATTTATGTTGTTTGTAATGTTTTTACATTAGGAAAAAGTCAGTAGTGAAGATCTTTATAGATAAATCTTTGTACACACCCGGAATTTTTTCCATGGGATAAAATCCTAGAAATGGTAAGGTTTTTTTTCCCCAAAGGAGAATGCATGTATTAGGACTTCTGACACGTTTTACAGTGTAGTGTTCCACCTCGCTCAGAATTTAACTTCATCAGCTATGTTTGAACGTGCCCATTTCTCCTCAAGCTTACCAACATTGGCCCTTAATAATTTAAAAGACTCTTGCCATCTTTAAAATGGAAAATGATTATTATTGTTTTATATGTTGGATTTCTTTTCTCACTTGTGAGATTAGAATTTTCCTTTATGCTTTACTTTTTTTGTTTGTTTACAGCTTCTTGGTATCTCTCACCCACTTTCTTTCTTTCTTTTTTCTTTTTTGTTTTAATTAAAGCATTTATTTACACAAAAAGAGCTGCAGCCCAGAAGACACAGATTCAAATCCAACCTAAATTGTGCTCCCACTAGCCCATCATCTAGAAAAGTATTTTTCTTACTGATTTATAGGTGCTCTTTACATATGAAGCACATTGAACTTTTCTGTCATATTTGTGGCAAACATTTTCCCAAATTTATGTTTTCCTGTTATTTCTTATTTTTGACTTAGTGTTAGGTTGTCGTCACATTCGGGGGAGGTGCTTTTACATTGATTTCTCTGTTGCCCTTTTTTTTTTTAATTGGGGAATATTGTGCGTTTCTCCTGGGCACAGCTCAGGTCCAAGTCCAGTCGCAGTTTTCAATCTTAGCTGCTGGTGGGCACACCATCAACTAAAATGGCAGCTTTGTTATTGAGAGCTCAAGCTCTAACCCGCTCTAACCAACAGCCATTTAGCTGCCCTGGGCTGCTTTTATTTATTTATTTTTTCCCCTTCTTCACCCCGCCCCCAGCTGGCTTGCTCCCTCCCTCCTGGCAGCCCAGCTCCAGGGAGAGCTGTTATTCATAATCTTAGCTGTAGAGGGCGCAGCTCACTGGCCCATGTGGGAATCCGACCGGTGTCAGGAACATAGCCCTCCAACCGCCTGAGTCACCGGGCCAGCCCCTTTGTTGCTGTTATACTTAAGCAGTCCATACCTATCCTAGGGTATGTTGGGTATTCACCTCTGCTTTCTTCTACTTTGTTCCCACAATGCCCTTATTCCTTTGATTGTGGACCCCCCTTGACTATTTCAGAGAAGATGGGGTGGGGGGGGAATGGGGAGCTATCGCAAGTTTGCCCCCCTGTTCTGAGGGTGTTGGAGCTGCAGGAGCTGAGAGTATGGGCTGACAGGAAGGCTGAGTTCAGTCTCCAAAGGAAAAGAAAACCCAGGTCAGCGCCAGCCTGTCCTCAGCCTCAGGCTCCCGGAGGTGCTGTTCTGAGTCCCTACCCAGATGGCCATTGCGCCAATACCTAGACAGATGGGGGCAGGGTATCGGGCCTGGAGGGGCAGGCCTGGGGGCAGGAACTTGTCAACACAGGAGCATATGCTGAGCTCCCAGTCTAGACCAGAGCTTCTCAACTTCCATCCTGGGGGAATGGGCACCAGGAGCACACCAGGGAGGGTGGAAAGTACACCACAGGACAGCCCTGGGCTTGGCTCCTTCTGCCTTTGGGCAAGCCTCTCTGAGTCCCTGTGGAGCTCCCCACCCATTGCCCCCACAGGCAACTGGAAGCAGGAGATGCCAAAGTTCATCAGCCCTGATACCCATGGAGTCTGGGGGAACCATGATTGACCCCGATGGCAACCCCAAGGGCCTGATCAAGGTACAGGGTGCCCAGAGGTCATGGAGGGAGAGGCGATGGCCATGGTCCCACTCACACACCCTCACCCACAAATCAGCTACGGGGCGAGGTGCCCAAGAGCTATTACCTGCACAACCAGGTGAGGGTGCAGTATGAGCACACAGTGACTGTGGGCCGCGGCTCCTCCCTGCAGCTGGATAAGTTCCCAGGCTGTGTGCTCAGGTAGGGATGGTGGCCACTCACACCTGGGCACAGCTGGCAGGGGCCCGGAGCCCAAGCAGGTGGTCATCAGAGGGGCCCTGTCCCCTGCAGGTGGCAGTTTTCATCAGACGGGCCAGACACCGGCTTTGGGGCTTTCCTGAAGATCAAGAAGGGGCAGTGGGCAGTGGGTAGGGGACATGCCGGAGGTGCTGCCCAGCCAGCGCTACAACGCCCACCTGGTGCCTGAGGATGGGAGCCTCACCCGTCTCACCTAAGGCTGGCGCCTGTAAGTGTTGGCAGGAAATGGCTCCACCTGGAGATGGGGGGCAGGGTAGGTGCCTAGTGCCTCCAGTCCCACCAGGTGGGGGTCCCTGGCTCCCATAGGCACAGAGTAGAGTTGGGTCTGGGCTCTCAGGGGTGGCAATGGCTCCCTGGTCTGGATGGGATTCTACAACAGCCAGTTGTAGGTCTGGCTGTCACAGTAGGTCTGCGTCGTAGAAACTGTTGGGGCAGTGTCCCAGTGGTGGCCAGATGCCCACAGCAAAGCAACACAAAACACTATCCCGATTATTATCTCCTGTGACCACACACTCAGCAAAAACTGTGGGCCCTTTTCTATGAACCAATACCAAGCCATGAGCTCTTGCTCTAAAATATATTGTGTTAATAGAAAATTTGACATATAGTAAGACCAACAGATCTGGAAACAATTACCATTGAAAGGATAATGTATTACTCAGTTCCCAAGAGAAGGCGGCATGCCATACTACAGGGGACCACGGGGAGAAGCACCGCATTGGGTCATAAGGTGGAGGGAGAGGGAGGAACTGTGGCAAAAGCCTTTGTTATGGTTTCCACAGGAAGGAATGGGTGAGGCAGGGGAAGTAGGACTAGGATTGGCTAATCTGAATAATTTCAGCGGGCTCTGGGGCACAAGGGCTGTCCCTGGTTGTCTAGCACCTGGCCCTAGGGTGACAAGGGCAGAGGAGTAGTGGCCCAGAGTGTGGGAGCTTGACGCAGGAGGTGGTCAGAATGTGGGTTCTATATTAGTTGGTTTGTATTCAAAAAGCACACTCATGGGCGAGTTGTTTACAATCTCTAGGAATTGGCTATTCCTGGGAGGGGCAGTACCTCCAGATATCAAAGCATCAGAATATAGAAAATAAAAGACATGGTTAATACAATTACCCAGCAAGCAGCTCTGTAGTTGCCACTCTGAACTGAAATTCAATGTCACAACTTTCCCTATCTAGAAAGTATTTTTGATGCTTGTTTCTGTCTTACACACACATACTTGTCTTCCCAGTATTAGGGCATCTGAGAATTTGTTCACTCTTGGGTCTCCATCCAAGCTCCTGATTCAGATTTCAGACCCGGCCTCACTCTGAGCCCCAGAGGCCCCATAACCCCACTAGCTTGACCCTGACCTGGGTCTGGCCCCTGGGTCTGGCTGTGCCATCAGCAGGGATTCTGCCTAAGCATTCACTATTCACATGCATTGCCCAGCTTACTGTCAACGTGGTAGCCCCAGAAGACAGCCAAACTACTTCCCTAATTGACCGCTTTGCTGGAAATCCTGTCCAAACGTGGAAATCCTATCTAAACATGGAAATGTGGGCACTCAACAGGTCTTACTCTTGGTGACCCCACGTAGGCTCCCAGGGTTCACTGCTTTCATTTTTAAGGGCTCACCATCCACCCCTACTCAACAATCTATTCCAAACTTTTGATAACAAGTTTATTCAGTTGATTCCAAAATCCATTGGCTGGCTCCTTTCATCCTCCATGATTCTATCATGTTCTCCTGCACAGATGGTACCATGGAGCTGGGGTGGGGGGTGCTGGAGAAATGCCCCATAGGCTGTAGTCCAGTGGGCTAGAAGAGGGCACCAGGGAACCAAGATGAGGACAGAGGGGTCTCCTTGGGTCTGGCCCTTTGACCCCATGATCTGCCCCTCCCACCCACCACGCTATCCACTTCAACACCTTTGCTACACTCTCCGTGGGAACAGGCTAAAGGCTAGAGCCAGGCTAGATAATGGTGGTGTCCACAGCTGACCCCACCTGCCTCCTCTTCCACTATCTTCCCACTCAAAGCCTCCACTCCAGGCTCACCCTCCCCTGCTCCAGACAGAGGTGAGGCTCTGACCTGTCCCTGCTCACTGTCTGCTCCTCCCCAGTTCTCTCCCACAGCCACCATGGATTTATGCAATAGCCTCCTGACCAGTATCCCTGCTTTGAACTCCTGCTGTCTTCCTCATTCTTCCATCGTGGCCCAGTGTTATCTTCCTGGCACAGGTGGACTCACACCGGTCCCTTCCTCTAAAACCTTCAAAAGCTCCCTATACCTGTAAGACATGTCCCAAAGTCCCCAGAACAGCCTGAAGTTCCTTCATGACGTGACTCCAATCTTTCTGAGCTCCCTGCCTTTATAGCATCTCTCTTCCCTCTTATTCTGTGAGTTTCTCTGGACAGTTTTTCCACCTAAAGAAACGCCACATCTTCCTTCCATTCCTACCTTAGAAGCCCAGCTCAAATACCATCTCCTCTGGGAGACATTCCGTGGAAGCCCTGATGCAGTGCACTTGCTTAGGCCTCTACTATAACAGTCTATCTTCAGGGAGCCAGGGCAGGTAGTGTAAAGGATCCAGGCCTTGAGGGTAGATAGATAAGCGTTCAAACCCTGGCTCTAGCTTTTATCAGCCTCTGTAGCTTGGAGCATATGCGTACAGTGGTGAGCACAGCAACTATGTTCCATGTCTTCATGTAAAGGGGGTGAGTCAAATAGTTCAAGTAAGCAATGTCTAATGAGAATAATGCTTACAAAAGGGGAGTAGGGTTCTGTTGGAGCATTTAACTGGGGGATCAGAGATGGTAAAGATGCACTAACTAGGCAGTGCACAAGGAGAAGGTGAGGGAATGGTGTTTAAGTCAGAGGGAATAGCATGTGCAAAGGCCCCGTGGTAGGAGGGAGCAACAAGGGGAGATAGATCGCTCCACAAACTCTCCACCTGATGCTCTGTGGCATGGGAAGATCAGGGACCTCCTGGGTTTTCTAGAGGAAGAAAACTAGAAATTCAGCTGTGGCCCCAGACCTCAGACCCCCCTTTTCCCTTTGGGGTCATGGGTCAGTGTTCCCTTGCCACTCCTCGCTCCCAGGGCCTTGTGACCATCTCTCTTCCTGGAGAGCAGAATATAGGGGGGATGTGGCCACACCAGGTCCTTCCTTTCCCTGGGGTCACCCTGAGTTAATGGAGGGAGCCAAGGAAACCCTCCAAAAGCTGCCCTACAGACTAATCTCTACCACGTAGGCAGGCCTAAGCATGAGGCCACCCTGCCCTTGGCATCTGTGCCAAGCAGATACTTCCTCCCAACCTGTCCAAACCCTATGTATTTGGAGGAGCATTCGATGGCACCTGCCCATCCTAGACGTCTGCTGCATGGCACTGATCTAGCCATAATGTGCGGACAGTGTGGGCTCCTGCAGAGCCTGACTGCACCCCAATAATGGAGATGCCATTCACCCCACCGAGTTTCCTTTAGCTGGCAGCTTATAGGCTTGAATTAGGACTGCAAGCCAGACACCTGTGGCCATGGAGCTATGCCACGGCTTTGGGGGCACCTGAAAGATGGGAGGGAGAGACGCGGCAGTGAGGGGGCAGGAGATACGTCAGTGAGTGAACTTATGTTACGTACCATGGCAACACATCATTGCAGTCCAGCTTCTCAGCCCACACGCCAGGGGGCACCAAAAGAATGTGCCACCTTTTGGATAGCAGGAGCAGACAGGCACACCATGGAAGAGAGGAGTCGTCTGTCTGCCAAACCCCTGGCTCCCAGGTGGTTAGAACAAAAGTCCTCCACACCCAGTGATAACTGGAGTTTGAGCAAGCGGCAGCATACTGCAGGCTCAGGGGAGGACATCTGCTCTGTGTCGGAAAGACAGGGACCTCAGCGTGACCTGGAACCACAGAGCTGGGCAGACATGACATGGTGAGCAGCTGGCCGTGCACCACCCTGCCTGGATTCCAGTCCTGGCTTTGTGCTTGCTGACAGTGAGACCTCAGGAGGCTCCTGAACTTCACATTCCTGGTCCAAAAAACAGGGATAATAATTGTGCCTCCCTCAGAATGTGTCCGAAACATTCAATGAGCTAACACTGCACTGCCGGATTGACCACCTGTATTAGTTTGCTAGGACTGCATAATAAGGTACCCCAGACTGAGTGGCTCCAACTACAGAACGTATTCACTCACTATTCGGGAGGCTAGCAGTTCAAGACCAAGGTGTCAGTAGGTATGGTCCTTTCTAAGGGCGATGAGGAAAAATCTGTTCCGCGCCTCTCCCCTAGGTTCTGATGATTTGCTGGCAATCTTTGGTGTTCCTGGGCTTGTGGAAGCATTACCTCAAACTCTGCCTTCATCTTCACATAACATTCTCCCTGTGCGTGTGTCTGTTTCCAAATTTCCCCCTTTAATAAGGACACCGGTCATACTGGATTAGAGGCCCACCTTATTCCACTTTGACCTCATCTTAACTAATTACTTCTGCAATGACCCTGTTTCCAAGTAAGACCACATTCTTAAGTGCTGGGGTTTAGGACTTCAATATCTGAATGTGGGGGCAGGGACACAATTCAACCCATAGCACCACATGTGGCTATTTGAGCATTTGAAATGTGGCTAGTCGGAATTGAAATGTGCTAGTATGCTACATGCACACTGGATTTCAAAGAGCTGATACAAAAATAAAAAGAATGCAAGGTATCTCACTATGAATTATTAATTTATCTCATTTATTGGTCACATTGATCACATGTTGAAATGATATTTTGGGTACATTATGTTAAATAAAATATATTATTCAAACTAAATATTTTTATGTGCCTGCTGGAGAATTTCAAGTTACCTGTATGGCTCCCACTACCTATCTGTTGGACAGCGCTGAGCTAATATTTACAAAATCCTTAGACCAGGGCCTGGCCCATAGAAAATACCTTTAAGTGCTGGTTAAATAAAGTTACCTTGTGACGTGTGGCATTTTAAAAATATCACTTTTCCTACTCCACTGGAGAAAGTTGGGGATAAATTTCTTTTCTCGTGTGGCCCTTCTTTTATTGAGTGGATTTTGTTTTACATTTCAGAAGCATATGGCATATGGAATGTTGTCCTATCTTTTCCAACTTGTTTCCTTCGATTTTTTTCCATGTGTTTTATAAACTCTTTATCAACCACATTAAGCATCGTGGTTTCCTGAAAAAATATTTCCAATTTTCCTGTTAATAATGCACACACTACATTAAGCTGAAAATATTTTATGTTAGTTAGGATGATTGGGCAAAGTGGTAAACTACTAAAAGATCCTAATGCATATTGTCAAATAGTTTTCTAGAAAAGCTGAACCAATTTCTAGCCCTGCCAGCAATGTATGAATGTCTCCATTTCACCAACTTCTAACTAACTAACTCCATTTTTTTAAAGGCTTTGTGTATGTTTGTTTTGTTGCTATACTAATTTGGTGGAGGAAAAAAGTATCTCATTATTTATATACACATTTCTTTGATAATCTGGAGGCTGAGCGTTTATCCACATGATTGTATTCCTCTCTGATAATTAGTGTTTTGAGTCTTTTGTCCATTTCTTAGTGTCTTACTATTTTTCGTATCAATTTGCACACGTTCTTTAAAAGATATCAGTTTTTGTACATTTTATTTTTCCCAACTTCACATCAGCAATGACTGACTTAATGCCTTACAACTGATCGTCCCTTTGTAATTTCTGTCATTGCTTTTAGGCACACACCATGCCCTTCCAGAGATGTGATGTCACTTTTACTTTCTTTTAGCTTTTTGTAATATCTCTCTCTCTCTCTCTCTCTCTCTCTCTCTCTCTCTCTCTCTCTCTCTCCGATTTAAAGTCTAGGACAGCACTGTCCAAATGAAATATAATGCAAGCTGCAAATTTGAGTCGCACCCATAATTTAAACTTTTCTGGTAACTACATTTTTAAAAATTAAAAGAATAGAGCACAGAAAATTTTTAGGGTAGTGACCCTATTCTGTATGATACAGCAAGATACCACAATGGTGAACACATGTCATTATGCAGTTGTACAAACCCATAGAATGTACAACACCAGGAATGAACCTACCGTAAACTATAGGCTGTGGGTGACAATGACGTAGGTTCATGAGTTCTAACAAATGTACCCCTCTGGTGTGTGTGGTCCGTAGTGGGGCATTCTGTGTGTGGGGGTGGGGGGTATATGAGAGCTCTCTATGCTTTCTGCTCAATTTTGCTGTGAATCTAAAACTGTCCCAAAAATAAAGTTTATGAATTTGAGAAATTCTAAAGTATAAAAAAGTAAAAGAAACGGGTGAAATTCATTTTAACAATATATCTTATTGACCCAATATACCCCCAAACATTTATCATTTCAACATGTCATTAATATAAGAAATGAATGAATGGAATCTATTTAATTTTGGGGGTATTAGGCCTTTGAAATTTGGTGTGTATTTTACACTTACAGCACATCTCCATTTTCCCTAGTGACAAGCCAAATTCCCAAAGCTCAATAGCAACACGTGGCTTGTGGCCACCCGGCTGGTCAGCGCTGGCCTAGACCTTTATTTGAGCCCAAGGGAGGGAAGAGGGGAAAGGTTCTGGTGGCCTGATGTACCTCCCCGTTCACCTTTACCTCCCATTTGCTCCTCTCTCTGGAAAATTCCTGCCCAACCAATTTGAGTTTTCTCACCTTCCCCAGTGACCTTTGCCTGACTCTTGGATGCCATCCTGGACACCTGTGTCAGCCACCCAACACCCTTTGGCCTCCCAACCCCTCCATCACTCCACCCAGGGTTTCCCCACTGCCACTTCCCTCTCCCTGGCTTTTGGGCTGTGGATCCTACCCAGTACCTCACAAGGGAGCCGTTCCTGGATCTCTACCCCTGTGGCTTGCTGCTCCAGTGACAGCCTCAAAAGCAACGATTATGAAACAATATTCCTACCAGCCAACACTTGCCGGGTATGCAATGCCAGGCAGAACCATGGCGGATTATCTTATCTAATCCTCCAGACCATCTTGAAGCCTGGAATCCTCTTGCACATAAGGGCTCTCCTATCAGTTAGTGAACACTAACAGGGTGCAGCCTGTGTTCAAAGTCAGGGGAGGAAGGTTGGGGGCCCCTTGGGAATAAAGTCCTGAGGACCACCTAGAAGGTAGAACCAAGTTTATAAAAAGTTCCTCCATTTTGCTGGAAGGGGATCTTGGTGTTCTCTGAAACTTGCCCAAGTGTCCTTTACGCCCTCCCCCTTCACTGCTACGCAGAACCTGTAGGAGCCCCTGGGATGGGGGGGTGGGGGTGCCTGCTTCCCCCAACTGAAATCTGTGCTCTGGGAGGGAAAGTGGCACCTCCTTGGCCCAGGTAGGGTGTGTCTTGGCGACTGGCCTTGGCAAACACCCCAGAGGGGAGGAGAGCCCGGCGGGACAGGGCGGGGTGAAGCTAGCTCTCTCCCATCGAGGCGGGACAAACATCTGACGTGCCCAGCAAAACCGGGAGTCCATGAGCACCACGAGTGGCAAAGCCAGGCAACCACAGGCACCATGAGCGGCAGAGTCGGGGACCTGAACTCCCAGCAGCAGGAGGCGCTGGCCAGGGTGAGGGGCTTCGTGGGTGGGGAGGCTTGGGGAGGGGCCGAGCAGCCTGACGATGCCCACCTGGGCTGGAGTCTCTATCTTGTGACTGAAGAGGGACCCTGGAGAGTGCCTGTGTGCAGTTGCTGAGGCAGCTGTGTATAGAACACCCGACAGGAGTCCTTCTCTGGGCAAATCCAGCTTTTCACTCCTGACCGCTCCAGGCCCTTGTTCTCTGGTTGTGGGGAGAGGCGGGTGAGTGACCTGGCGCTGCCATCCATCCGGCTTCTGAGAAGCTTTGGGCAGACAGACTCCCAGATCTCCTGCCGAGATTGCAACACATTTGTTTGGTTTCTCTTTGGGCCTGTTGTCAATGTTTTCATTAAAGGGAGATGGAGAAGTTTTTGGTGATTTCAAGACAATACTGAAGACCACACCTAGAAGTGTCAGGGCCATGGGGAAGGACAAGCATACCCAAGTCTTAGGTGCCACAGCGTTAATTCGGTGTGCAGATGGCCAGGACAGTAAACTGGGACTTCAGGTTTGGGGTGGGGGTGGGTCACCGCCCTGCCTCACACTTTGGACCTGTGAAAGGGCAGCTTCAGACTTCAGGACAATGAGTTCTTTTTAGGCTCCTAACCTGGGGAAGACCGAAGGGTGCTCCAGGGAGGAATGAGAACCCCTGGTGAAGGGAGGTGGGGGGACCTGAGTGAATTCCTAGTGAACGAGAGAAGGGTCTCAGATGAATGATGGGGTCCCTGGTGAATTCCAAGGTAAAAGAGAAGGTTCCAGAAGCAGAGGGTCCCCAGATAAGGAAGGGTCCTCAGGTGAAGGAAAGAAGGTCCCCTGGTGAATCCTCCCCTCCCCATTGGCAATGGCCTCAGAGATGCCCCAGATACTAGGCTCCTAGGAGGGACTAGACACCTGGCCTTTGGGGGTGAATTGTGGTGGAGGTGCCTGTGGGCCAAAGAGCTTTAAACAATGTAAAAAGAGTTTATTCTTCTTTTTACCATTATTTAAAAGAAATGAATGCTATTTTTAAAATTAGGGAAAAAGAGAAAAGTCGGAAGGGGGAAAGGCCACTGATAGTCCCAGAGGTCTAGTCCCTTGGGAGCATTTCCTTCCCGCTTTTTCCTAAGTCGTGACCTCCTGTGGTCACACTGCCAGATGCTCCTTTCTCCACCTGGCATCATCCTAAGATAAGTTTTTCCTCCAAGTTGCTCCAAGCCCTTCCCAGCACCTGCTTAGTGGCTTTCTCTTAGTTGATTGACATGTGCTCCAAGGGTCGAGCGGCCTTGAGATTGGAAGACATGGACTCCTCCTGGCCTTGGAACTGCCTCATTCTGTTCCTGGGGAAGACCCCCTCCCCTTCCACCCCTCGTCCCCAGCCTCAATTCCTTCATCTGCAAAGCAGGAATATGACCTCTGCCCCTCCGGCTTCAGGTTCAAAGGAGGGAAGCTGGTAATCTGGAGGGGCTGAGTGGTGCAGAGTTATTGTTTCTCAGGCAGTGTCCGTCCCCTCCCACCCCAGAAAAAACTTCCTCAGGAGCCCAGAGGTTACAGCTGGTCAATGTGAAAGAAGCTCCATTCCAGGTGTCTGTAGCAGTTGTCGTTGCTTGTGTTGTTAACACCGCAGATGTTTAAGTTGATTATTTATTTTTAATTGTGTGCGCAATACATGAATACATTCTTATTTTAAAAAATCATTATGGTGCTAAAGCTTGTTTGATGGGTGGCCGTCAAGACAGCTCCTATGGCTCTGCTGGCACCTGTTTCTAATCCCAAATTCTCAGTCACAGATTTCCCCAGCACACCCAGCCCCCCAGGCCTCACCTTTCATTCCTTTCATCCTTATGGGAGTGAGGTCTCTTTTCTATGTGAAACCTGAGCCTCAGTTCCAAACCCAAATTCCTAGCGGCTTCCCCAAACTCTGCCAGTAGGAAAAGTTACCCCCAGCAGATCAGCCGTCCTCCTTCCCCCAGCCCCAACAGGGCCCCGATGAGGCAGCCCTGTCCTCTTTTTCAGTCCCTACCTGCTGACCTTTGCTTTGGATTGTTTCCACAAAGATTCCACTGTCCAGGACTCTGTGCAGTCCACTTTTGCTGAGTGCCCACATTTATGTGGCACCTGCTGCAAGCCAGGCCTGATGCTAAGTGCTTTACCTGCCCAAGTTCTTTTGATTGGCAAAAGTTTATCATTGTTCCCACTTCGCAGATGAGGAAACTGAGGTTCAGAGAGGTTAACTAACTTGCTTCCAAATCCAGGCCCTCATGATGCAGTATCAGGGGCAATGTTCCCCAAATGCTCTGGTTGGCCTGCATGAAATTCACCAGAGATCTGGGCAAAAATAGGGATGGCAGGGCCCCATCTCAGACCTATAGAATGAGGGTCTTGAGGGGCAGAGATCCTCCAAAGTTTGAGAAGGACTCAACTCTTCCTACCATGGTGGGCTGGGGGGGTGCCCCATTCCCAGGTGGCAAAATGGCCCAGGCAGCTGCTGCTAATCATGCAGTCCTCACCTGCAGGGTCCCTGGGCAGGGCCGACTGGCTGACTAAGGGTGGGACGAGTCGGGAATGGAATTGGAGGCCGGGGGATCATGGGAACCTTCTGACAATCATATTCCCCACCCCACCCAGTTCCGGGGTAACCTCCAGGACCTGCTGCCTACCATGCCCAAAGCTGATGACTACTTCCTCCTGCGCTGGCTGCGAGGTAAGGCTGGCAGGTTCGGAGGTTTCTCAAGAGAAGGTGTGGGAGATTTGGGGAGATAGTGCCACAGAGTGGTAAAGAACGCGACCTCTGGAATCAGCCCATTTTGTGTTAGAATCTAAACTCCCCTTCAAATCGGCGTGGCACAAAATCTCCGCTGAGCCTCAATTTCTTAATCCACCTGAGGCCACCTCCCCACCAACTGTTGTGAGTGTTAAAGTAGAGGGTGTAATGCCTGGCATCAAGTGGGCACAGGGTCAATGTGAGGTTAGAGCTAAACCTGGGAAGTTCTCAGGGTGACAGGCCTGTCCTGACCTTGAGTCAGATATCACTGAACATCGTCTTCAGGACCTGCCTTTGGGTCTATCTCTGGTGCCTTGAAGACAAGCTGTGTGGTCCCCTTAGAGAATCTGGCACCAAGCAGGTGCCCAGCAAACACTTCAGGAAGTGGATGTAGTAGAGAAGTAGCTTCTAGGAATTGCTGCAACAGTGTAAAATTATTATAATAACAGAAACCACCTCAGGGCTTAGGGAAAATTCATTTCAACTCAGCACACCCTATGGAATGAATTTTGAACTTGATAATCAAGGCAGAGCTGGTGGCCTTGGTGGTTTTTTTCTGGAGGTATCTCATGATCAAGGCAGAGGAAGCCTGATAGCATCTCAGGCCCCTTCCATTTGAAAATCTCTGATCCTGGATCTGATTGAAGGCCATCACTACACTAATGCCTCAGTGAATCAATGAGCAACAATCACGGCATTTCTAAAACAGAGTACCATATTTTCAATTAAAGTGCATTTATTTCTTCAAAATAAGTGATCACAACAATGGCTACTGTTTACTGAGAACTTACTGTGAGCCAGGTAACATGCCAAGCACTTTGTACACTTTGTCTCATGTTATTTTTTTAATAACGCTGAAAAAGATATTATTCCCATTTAGCAGATTTAAAAACCTAAGGCTCAGAGAAGGTAAGTGACTTGCGCAAAGTTGCACAGCAAATAAAAGGACAAAACTAGAATTCAAGGCCAAGTCTGCCTGACTCCTCACTACCCCTAACACTGAGGGGCTCTCTCTGCTCCCAGTGGGACATCAAATATCACAAGCTAAACCTACCTCTGAGTTTTAAAAGTCCTGGAAACTGAAATCAAGGGCCCTCCAAAGTCATCTAGAGAATTAAAGATCACTGCATTTTAACAAACTTTCCAGACCCCCAATATATATTCTTGGCGTGTCAGGAAAAGCCTTGGGACAACCCATTATTTCCTCACGAGCTTCGAGAGAACGGCTCGTTCTAGAGCTGGCCTCAAGCCTCCTCTTTACCTCGACTCTTCTTGCAGCTCAGAACTTTGACCTGAAGAAATCCGAGGACATGCTCCGGAAGGTAAGCCCTCATTCTCATCAGCATCCTGCCTTCCACAGGCTGTTCCCAGGAATTAGAGACCAAGAGGGGGGACCCTTACCCTGTCCCGTTGTCGTGTTTCTTCTTTCTTCCTCCTCGGATCCCTTTCTGCTTCAGACCCGGGTTCCCACAGCTCTCCTCCTGGCATCCCCACCCCCAGTTCCTTGTCAGTAGGACCTGGGGATGCTCTGGCAGGTTCTTACTGACTGTGAGTGAGAGTCCTGGCCCGATGTCCCCAGGTGCCCTCAAGGCCGTTGGGGCAGGCAGCCTTCAGGTCCTGCTGTGTCTCCACAGCACATGGAGTTCCGGAAGCAACAGGACCTGGACAACATCCTCACATGGCAGGCCTCAGAGGTGAGCGTCATTCAGCATCTGATTCCCCACCGCTTCACTGCCCCCAACCATGTCCGGCCACCTGACACCTGACGGAGCAGGGACATGGCCCGGTGGGCTGGTTTGAATCCGTACCTCACCCAGGTGGTCCAGCTGTATGACTCGGGTGGTCTGTGCGGCTACGACTATGAAGGCTGCCCCGTGTGGTTCGACTTAGTCGGGGCCCTGGACCCCAAAGGTCTCCTCCTGTCAGCTTCCAAGCAGGAACTGATCCGGAAGCGCATCAAAGCCTTTGAACTGCTTTTGAAGGAGTGTGAGCTACAGAGTCAGAAGGTGAGTGACTGGCACAGGGGGTCCTGTCCCTGCTTTCCCCCAGCCCCGCACTCCAGGCTCTCCTGGGACGTGGCTTCTCCTCCAGTCACCCATCCACACACATCCAACACGTGCCTGATGCTCTCTGCTGGCACGAGCCTAGAGTCACTAAAGCCCTTTCCCCTCTCCTCGGACCCGGAGTGAGATGCTGATCTTGTGTGCAGTGAAGCCTCTGATTCTGTTTCCCGGCAACCCTGGGAACAGTGGAAGGTCAGCTTTACTTATGAAAAAGACATCCACTGATTGTAAATTGCATAACTGTAAACACCTGACGGGGGAGCCATTGCTTTGGGTGTCCCCGAGAGCAGTGACCCTGGAAACTGGGCACATCCCTGTGGGTCCCTAGAAGCTACTATGGAGCTGCTTCAAAAAAAAAGATTCAGTCTTGTGGGACATGGGGCTTCTAAGCCAAGAGGGACCCACACCCACCTTCTCAGATCTCCTCCTTGCCCCTAACTCTGTGTTTCCTGGCCTGTGTCCTTCAGAGTGAATCTAATGCCTTGTTGGTTTGAGTCTAAGTATATAACGAGCATAAGGAGAAGACTCCCAGAGGGAGCTGTTATGTCACTGTGGGATGATTTGACGAATGGCTGACTCCACATGACATGGGCAGAGCCTGTGTCCCCAGCAACTGGCACAGCGCTAAACACAAAGGACCTCCACAGAGATTTGTGGCAGGCATGAGAGACTTGTAAAGCACTGTATTTAGTTCCTGGTTTGAATAGATGTGTGTCTCAAACAAGATGGCTGATATTATAGGTCAAAGCAGCGTCTTCCACGGCATGGATGTTCCCAACTGGAGCCAATGATTATGGTGATGACGATACTACTAACAATATCTGCTGATATTTACCAGGGACTAGCCACGTGCCAGGCACATGGGCTCATCGAGTTCTTACAGCAATTCTATTAGAGCCTGGAATTATCCCCATTTCACACACACACAAAAAATGAAGGCTCAGAGGGGTAAAAAACCCACCCAAGGCCACACAGCCTGCCAGCATAGCTCTGGCTTGCACACAGCTGTGTTACTACAGACACTGGCCGACGTGGTATACTACTGTACAGAAAGATGCCCACTGGACAACCAAGGCTGTCTTTAATTCCACGGTTAACTAATTCCAGGCAATAGTGTTGAACAAATAGTGTAAGGGCCACCGTGCCAGGGCTCAAATGCAGCATCTTGTCAGAGCTTAGATGGGTCCAATCTATTTGGAAAACACTATGGGCAGCCAGGAGTGGGGGTGGCAGGAAGGTGGGAGTGGTGCCCAGGCCTCTCTAGCCATGATCTCCCAACTAAAGCTGTTGTCTGACCTATGGACCTGTTCTGTCTCATGCAGCTGGGCAGGAAGATCGAGACAGTAGTGATGGTGTTTGACTTAGAAGGGCTGAGCCTGAAACACCTGTGGAAGCCAGCTGTGGAGGTCTACCAACAGGTAAGGTAAGCAGCTGGCTCAGGGACAATAGGGAGCCACTGCCTACACCAGCTTCTGATTCATGGATGACGGAGGATAGCCCCCAGGGGGCTCATAGAGCAGCCAGTGAAACTGGCTCAGGATACCACCTCCAAGGAGGAAGTGTATCACAGAAGATGGGGTGGGTCAGGGAATAGCGGGGCAGAGGGCTCATCTCCACAACCTCAGAGGCCACCAAATCCAGGCGTGGATGTGGGAGCGTGGTCTAGACCAGACTCTTCTTAACTCCACAGTATTTTGCCCTCGTGGAAGCAAATTATCCTGAGACGATAAAGCATTTACTTGTTGTTCGAGGTGAGGATGACTGGTGGGGGGAGGAGTGGGGAATGTGGGGGGACAGTGGGTAAGCCACTGAGTTCAAGGCTTCTCAAAGCATCTTTTGTGAAGAATGTTTTTTTGTTTGTTTGTTTGTTTGTGTTTGTTTGTTTTTAGCTCAGTCCTTCATAAACTAATAACTTTTGGAATATACAAAAGCATGTGCAGCAATGTCAAATAGGTTATAAATTTCTAAATGTTTGCTATTATTTTCTTTAGTTATCTGAGTGTGGGCTGGTAATAGATGGTCCATGGACCACCTAGGTTGGTGGGCACACTTTGAGCAGGAATGGTCCCTGTCTGTGACAGGGATATAGCGAAGGGGTCCCTGCATGTGCTCCAGGTCAGATGATCTGGCTTCCAATCCAGCGAGCTCTGTGACTTGGAGCAAAGCTATTGAACCTCACTGAGTCTCAGTTTTTCCATTCTATAAAATGGAGATGTAATGGCACCTTCTCATAAGATAGCTGTGAGGTTAAATGAGACAGTCTGTGGAGAAGGCGTAGCACAGAGCCTGGCCCGCAGAAAGCTCCCAGTAAGCATGAACAATTCAGATGGGCCGTGAGGTCTAATGCAGATGCCCCACCTACTTGCACCCAAGAGGATTCCAAGTCAACCTGGGAAAAACTGGAGAGTGGAAAGGAAGAGGCACCACTGGGGAATCCACACTGCCAAAACCTTATAGCTGAGCAGGGGAGCCAACCATTTATTGGGACTCAGACACTGTGCCAAGTATTATGGATATAGTGTTTGATTTAATCTCCATTTTATAGTTAACAGCACTAAGACTCAGAGAGGGTGAGTAACTAGCTGAAGGTCACACAGCAGGGGGTGGCAGAATCTAGATCTGCCTAACTCCTGTCCAGCCCATGCCCTTGGGCATGACTTCATCCAAGTCCTGTCTGGTTTGGCTTCCCAAGGCAGTTTCATGTGTTTCAGCCCCCAGGCTGTTCCCTGTGGCCTTCAACTTGGTCAAGTCATTCTTGACTGAAGTGACTCAAAAGAAGATAGTCATTCTAGGAGGTGAGTGACTTGGCCTGCTGGCTGTGCCCATCTCCCCATCTGCCTAGGAATCAGTAGTCAGTGCTCAAGGCCCCATTTTTCCCTGATTCGTCTTCTTTCCTGTGGTGCTGACCTTGGCTTGACATGTGTCAGCCTTTGTCCACTCAGGCAAGGTTTTGGGCCCTGTATCCGAACCTGAATGGCCATGTGAAGCTCTTGGGTACTCTCAGGAGTAGGCACCCAGGGAGCAAGCCAAAGCACATCAGATCCCCTCCCAGGGCTTGGCTCCCTCTGCCTCTGGCAGCCTTCCTGAGTCCCGGCGAAGCCCTCACTGTTACTCCCACAGGCAACTGGAAGCAGGAGATATCAAAGTTTATCAGCCCCGACCAGATACCCATGGAGTATGGGGGGACCATGACTGACCCCGATGGCAACCCCAAGTGCATGACCAAGGTACAGGGTGTCCAGAAGTCGGGGAGGGAGGGGTGATGGCCATGGTCCCACTCACCCACCCTCACCCACAGATCAACTATGGGGGCGAGGTGCCCAAGACCTATTACCTGCACAACCAGGTGAGGGTGCAGTACGAGCACACGGCGACCGTGGGCCGCGGCTCCTCCCTGCAGGTGGATAATGAGATCCTGTTCCCAGGCTGCGTGCTCAGGTAGGGATGGTGGCCACTCACACCTGGGCACAGATGGGAGGGGCCCGGAGCCCAGGGAGGTGGTCATCAGAAGGGCCCTGTCCCGTGCAGGTGGCAGTTTGCGTCAGATGGAGCAGACATCGGCTTTGGGGTTTTCCTGAAGACCAAGCAGGGGGAGCGGCAGCGGGTAGGGGACATGACGGAGGTGCTGTCCAGCCAGCGCTACAACGCCCACATGGTGCCAGAGGATGGGAGCCTCACCTGCCACAAGCCTGGCGTCTGTAAGAGCTGCAGGGTTCACTGGAGATTTTCCTTCCTCCTGGCAGAGAAATGAGCTGACATGTGTTGCCAGTCTGGCTTCTCTCTTTCCCCTCTACTTCCAGCTCTCAGGGAAGGCGTGGGGGTCTGTGCATGCTCCTAGATCCCATGGGTGCCACGGGCATTGGCTTGGGGTGTTGGATCTGACTAGTGGCCCTCGGTGTGGGTACAAGGGCAGAGACACATTGTGGAAAGCAAGACTCACAGCCTGGGGCTGCAGAATCAGCTTCTAGGAAGCCCCTACACTGGGCTGGACAGGTATAAAACAGCCATGGTCTTAGCTTCAGAGGTCTCAGCCTGCCCAGGTGCATGGACCACCTCACTCTGGGCATCCTGAAGAGATGAGTCTTCCATTATCCTTCCTTCCCCGGCTACCCAGACCAAATAGAGTTTGGTCAGTGTTACGAGAAACAGAACTGCCCAGCAAATCTGCGGACCTCCCATCTTTACTGGGAAGGGAGCTAGAAGAAGGGGGACCCACGCTTGATTTCCTCTGGAGAAGGAGAGCAAGTTTTACTAATGCTTACAAATACATCTCCAGTTCACCTTTGTGGAGAGGAAGAATTAGGAGAGTGGAGACAGAAACTGGATGACTCAACACGTCCCAGAGTCCACATTGGACCTTGGCATTGAAGGACATGCCTTCTACGAAAAGCTTGATGAAAACATGGTTTATAGAGCTCAGCCCTCTCCTCTGGGGAAAGCAGAGCTCCTCTCTAGGTTGGAGCGTCAAGATAAGGGAATCCCAGCCCCTGCCCTCCCTTGCTCCGTACTCAGTGGAAAGTCACATCACCCATCTCTAAGCCTCATCCACGTAATGGGGGTGAGAGCACCTTCCTTGGGCTGCCTTGCGGATTGAGGGAGCTAGGAGTGCTGATGTAATGCCTGGCACCTAGAAGGGGCTGAGGCCTGCTGGGGGGTGTTATTATTCCTTTAGTGAACACAGGCATCATCCAAAGAGATGGCAGTGGGCAATGGGCTGGGGACGGGACAGTGGCTGACCTTCCAGCCTCAGCCACCATCCTGGGAGGCACCAGGTGTGCAGATGGGCCGTACTCGACTTGCCTGATTCCTTCTCCGTCCTTGTAGATGTCCTGCGCTTCGACAACACCTACAGCCTGATACACGCCAAGAAGGTCAGCTATACTGTGGAGGTGTTGCTCCCCGACAAGGCCGCTGAGGAGAAGATTCAGGGTCTGGAGGCAACGGGATCGTCTCTAGCACAATGAAGACGCTGGCTGCTGCTGTGTCCGTGCTCTCCAATTCCCTTAGCACCCCACTCCCTGGCCCCTCCTCTCCCAGGGAGGGTGGTACTGGAGGTGACCTCAGAGATCACTCACCCCATATCGCCATCTCAGCTCCTCATGGGCCCACCTGGCACAGTAGCCAGGCAGGAAGGAGACACCCAGTGCATAAGCCACCCAGAGGATTCCGACAAGCATCTTATTCCCTGTTCACAGAGAATGAGAATGAGAACCCTGAGGATGAACCAGCATCCACTGAGGAAGGTCCTGACTGCAGAAGCTGCCCTGTATCCCTCCTGACAAGGTCCACCTGTCCCAAGACTCACCCATGCCTGGTATCCTGGCTTGGGGGCACATACCGGGCGTGCCAAAACACGTATACCAATTGACACTTTGGTCAACGTTGCTCAAGCAGTAGTTTGCCATCATCAGAAGTGTCTGGACGCTGACGGTCACCACTTTGAGCACCTCTTGTAATTGCTGAAGTCAAACGTGACTTGTAGTCATCTTTTGTTATCGGTCTATATTGAGTATTACAATTTTAATAGTTTTTCCTTTCTTAAAATGTGTGTACATTTTTTTTGGCACCCTCAGTACATGAGCCCTCAGCCTTGCAGGGAGCACAGCTTCGGGCCCTAAGAGCAGGGAGGCCCCATTCTCTGCATGTAACTGGAGCGAGGTGGACCGCGCTGATGTGTGGAGAGTGGAGCTGCCGTCTCAGAGTGCTCGTCTCAGTCTCTGACTTTCTTCTTGGAGAACCATCCAGCTTTTCCTCCACCTTTGTGTCTCCCCGAGGCGGCAGCTGAAGGTCGGCTGCCAACCCTACCATGTGACCCAGCAACTGGCCGGTGATGGCATCTATTTCTCCAAAGCTGGCTCTCCTTGTGCCCACAGCCCACAGTCAGGACTGTCATCTGCTTTGCTGGGTGGCCTGCACCCAACAGAGCAGAACTTGCCCTGGAATGAGCTGAGGAAGCCGCCAAGCTGGGTGTGGCTCTGCGGGTTGATTCCAGATGGCATCGAAGCTATTGAAGGGGGCCTGTGAGCGCAGGCTGTGCTGCCCTTCCCCTCACCACCCTGCCCCCTGCCTTCTGGCTGGCCAAGCCAGTGGCCTGACCCCGGGGTGGCTTGGCCCCTGGCCCTGGATCCCTGCCCACGAGCTCCTTGTTTGTCCTCTGTACTGCTGTCTCAGAGGGCAAAGGAATGCTGTCTATCCAGTTGATGTCTCCTGGAATGAGTGGTCCAATGTCCCTATAAAAAGGGTTCTCCCTGCAAAGCATTAGCATTCTGGCTGCCAAGGCCCTTCCCAGAGACTGGGAGCCTCAGCAGACTCACTGTCCAGCCAGCAGCTGGACTCCGGCCTTTTTCCCGCCCTCAGATTCTGTGATTTCATTTTCTCCAATTCATAAGAGGTTTCTCAAACTCCCAGGACCTATTTTTGGCAAGAAAATTATGACTTGGGAAGGTAGGAGTCTTCAGGTGAGCTATGTTAGGCCCTTGGGGCCTCCAGCCCCTCCACCTGTGGCAGCTGGGTCATTCATGGTTTCAGCACAGAGTCTGAAAAGGGGCTCTGATGCTATCAAAAGTAAACTAACTCAATGAAACGAAACGCCAAAAGCCAGTGCCTTGAGGCACTCTTGGTCCAGAAGAGTGAGTAGTTTGGCAAGAAAAAAAATTGTGCCAATATCAAGAAGGCAGTCTGGGGCTGTCAGGCAAAATTCACAGGACATGCCCCTGTCCCAGAGCTGCCCCCATATCACAGATGTGGCAGGTTTTCCCACCACCCATAGGGCACTGTGTGGTCACCCTCCATACAGCCTCCCCAGACGCAGCCCCCTGATGCCCTAAGGTGTCCCAGAGCCATCTTCCCACTGCCCTTGGCCGGCTATGGAGGGTGTGACCAACTGGGGTTGGGAAGACCCAGGGCCAGGTTTCACTGGGACTGCCTGTTGTCATGACAGAGCCTTCATGCCCTCTGCTTAAGAACAGGGGGTTCATGGACTTGACCCCTGACCCTGGTCTTTCTAACCATCCACAGCTGATTTTCCCCATCAGCACAGCCTCATCTGGTTTCCTTGAAAGTACTAAGGGGTGGGGGGGGCGGCCTGGTGGCTCAGGTGGCTGTGCCATCCACGAGAGCTGGGCTGCTGTGAGCGGCAGGAGGCTGGTGCGAGCTACCAAAGAAATAGCCCAGGGAGGGGCTGTCTTGCCCCAAGTTTGTTTCTTTGTTCATCCAATTATTCATCAATTTTTAATGAGTATCTGTCTAGTACCAGGCACTGCAGGCCCTGGGTATATCAGGGGCCCTGGTCTGACCAGACTCTGCTAGCAGTAAGGTCGCCTATATTGAGAGAAGTGACTCTGATGATCTATTATTGAGTGGCATATCGTCACCACATGTGCTTGGAGGGGCAGGAGCCAAATTCTGGGGGAGCATCCGGCAAAGAAACCCAGATGTGCTTTGCCCAAGGAAGGGGCCCCTGAAAGAAGAACAACAGCATGTGTGGGGGTGACCATGTGTGAGGAAGCCTTCCAGACTGAGGCATGGGGCAAGGGTGGCTGTGGGGTGTTTGAGGCTGGAGGAAAGCCAGAAGGGCGCTGGGTGACACTGGTAACAGCTGGCTGAGGTTTACTATTTCTTTGTGAAAAACTGTGCATACTTAGTTGTTAATAAAGCTGTTTTATAAAGCAGGTTACAAAACAGTCTGTTGTTTGTCAGGAAAGAATGGCAAAACCTTGGCAGGAGGCCACAGATCAAAACTCTTGCTCAAAATGAGGTGTTTAGAAATACCCAGGCTTTATCTGTCCAGAGGAATGGAGGCTGGGCCAGTACTTCCTGGTCCATTTCCTCACTGGAAAGACCACAGATATTCCAAAGGAGGCAGGGGAGATTAAAGGAAACCTATATGGGTGTTTTGAGGGCAGTTGGAAAGTTTCCCTGCCCCTAAATCTCCACCCAAGTCCAGATCACCTTCCGAGAGCCAGGCTGGAGGGAGACACCACTGTGGGACAGTCACAGCGCCCAGAGCCGGTCTTTACCAGAGCCCCATGGCACAGCACTCCACAGTTTACACATCCCTTTTATATGCAGCTCTGAAGCAGACAGATTATAGCCCCATTTTTCAGGCCAGCAAACCGAGGCTCACGATGGGGAGTGCCTTAACCAAAGGCTCAGTGTCCAATGGCAGAGGTAGAGACAGCACCCAGGTTTGCTGCCCCTACCATGCCACTCAGGAAAAGAGAGGGCAAATGGGCCCCGCCAGGGAGAGCCAGCCTGAGACAGGTGGCACACGTGGGTCAGAGCAAGGTGCTAGCTTTCTGGGGTGAGGGGAGGGCCCAGAGTCTGGAGGAAGTTGCTCGGGCACCTGTGCCTTTCAGTGAGAGGTGACGGTGCCAGCTCCCCTGCACACCTACTGTGTGCCCGGCCTGAGCTGAGGAAGGAAACATCATCCCCGGTTTACAGATGAGGAGAGCGAGGCTCATGGCAGAAAGTAAGTTGTCACATCCCACAACAAAGGGAAGGAGGTCAGACGTGAATCTGAATCCATCATCTATCCAGATAGCATGAGAGCTTAATGAGCACGCTCGGTGGCCGGGCTTCACACTTGGTCACTTCACAGAGGTACCGAATCAGGAGGCTGCCGTGGCAGGCCTGAGCTGAGTGGCCCTCGTGGGACCTCCATCTTTAACCACCAGGGGACGCCATTGGGCCAACCATGCCTCTGTGCCCCGCGGAAGCATAAACAGGGCTCCCAGCTTTCAGCTCCAAAAGGGCAGCTTTGCAGGGTTGCGGCCCTGATACACCAACTCCACCAGGCCCAGGCTGTTTGTGGGGCCGTCTAGTGTGACAGAAAGAGGTGGTCCGACCTGGGTTCAGATCCTGGCTCTGCAGTTTGCTGGCTTGCTTTCTGAAGACCCCTGAACCCCATCTCCCTCCCCCAGGCCACTGCCTCAATCAGGGCCTCCACCTTGGATTGTTAGGAAGGAGTCCATGAGTCCCCCTGCACCCATCCTACCCCCTCCGGTCCTGACTCCACAGGGCAGCCAGAAAAATCTTTCTGAAGTGAAAATCTGATCACACCACACCCTGCATAAGCTTTTCAGTGGCTCCCCATTTCCCCCAGGGAAAGGCCAGTCTCATTGGGGGCTTACAAGGCCTTCTGTGACCTGGCCACAACACCCCCATTCCAGTTTCACCCAACGATCTGAATTCACCAATTCATGAAGTTCCTTCCTGCCTCCCTACCTTTGCTCATGCCACACCCTCAGCTTAGGACTCCCTTCCCAATCTTGTTCTGTGCAACCTCAAAGCCCCTGGAGCCCTTTTCTAGAAGGCCTTCCCTAACCCCCTTCTGCACCCAGACCCTAGCAGAGTTAGGGTCCCTTCTCCAAGCTCTTAGAGCAACGGGACCAGTGCTCATCACACCATAGGGTCATCATTTGCCTGTATCTGTCTCCTATTCACTCCCGTCACCAGTCTAGGCTGCACTCCCAAGATGCCTACTAAAGCCTCACAAAAAATAATAGATGCCATTTACTGAGCACCTATGTAGGCCTGCTGCCCTACCTACGCTACCTTGCTTAATCTTCATGACAGTGTGGATGAAAAAGGGGCCACATACTAAACCTGAAAAGCTCAGGGGAGGCCTGCATGGCCAGCCTTACAAACTCAGAGATCAAAAGTCTGAATATAAAAATTCCTAACATGAAGTGAGTTACGGAGTTATGGCAGGTAGTCACATCCTAGGCCTGTAGCTTTCTTGACAAAGGTCAGTCTTTACCTTAAGTGAGCTTGTCTATTGTCTTTTTGCATCTAAGATAACATACCTTTGAAATGTCAGAGTAATCTCTTCTCCAGACCCCTCCGAGCACAACCAGGGCAAGAGAACACAGAACCCCTCACTGTTACCTTATTCCCCAAATACCATCTCCATGTGTTGTAAATATTTATTATTAACTATCCTGTTCCCATCAATGTAAAATAACTATGTATCTCACCATTTTACTTTTTATCCAATCCCAGAGGATCCCCTCCCCCGCTTTGCTTTCTCCTGCCCCCTTAATCTACCACCAATGGGTTTCATGTAACCCTTCTTACATCTCCTCCTTTTATTCTAAAATAAGCTGCAAACCTACCATTCTCCAGAGCATTTTCTCAATCTGTTGAGATTTTGTTTCCCAGCAATTGTCATCAGTTTGGCTCAAAAAAACTTAGAAAAATTCTCTACAGGTTTGGATGTTTCTTACGTTGACAACACCTTTGTGAAATAAATATAATCATCCCTTTTTATAGGGGAGGAAAGTAAGGCTCAGAGACAGTCATTTGTTCAGCTAGGATTGGAATTCAAGGTGTCTGACTCAAGAGCTATGTGCCTCCCTATAAAAAACTAAATATAAGAGCTAAAACCATAAAACTCTCCAAAGAAACCATGGAGGTAAATCTTTGTGACCTTGGATTTGGCAATGTTTTTTAGGTATGATACCAAAAGCACAAGCAACCGAAGAAAAAGTAGATAAGTCAGACTTCATCAAATTTAGAACTTCTGTCCACCAAGACACTAAAGAAAGTGAAAAGACAATCCACAGAACGGAAGAAACTATTTGCAAATTATGTATCTGATAAGGGATTCATATCCAGAATATATAATTTTTACAAGTCAACTATAAAAAGACAGATAACACAATTTCAAAACAGATAGACATTTTAAACATTTGAACAGACATTTTTCAATAGAAAATGTACAAATGGCCAATAAGCACATGAAAAGATGCTCAATTAGTCGTGAGATAAATGCAATTGAAAACCACAATGAGATACCACTTGACACCCACTAGGATGGCTACAATAATTTATAAAAGAAAACAGAAAATAAATGTTGGTGAGGGTAGGAAGAAATTAGAACCCTCACACGTCACTAGTGGGAATGTAAAATGGTGCAGCCACTTTGGAAAACAGTTTGGCAGTTCCTCAAAAATGATAAACATAAAATGACTATATGATCTAACAATTCCACTCCTAAGGATACACGAGGTATGACAATTAAGTTCATGAACTCATCCTAGAAAAAGTGCTCCATACCTCGTTGCTGAATATCACTACGGTCACCTTTGAAGTGCTCCCCTTGGGAAGCTATGCACTGATGCCAGCACCTAGTCCACCCTTCAAAGCAATTTTGGAGCTCTTTTTCTAGAATGGACATCAGAGCTGTCATCATATTACCCTTGATGTTCTGAATGTCATCAAATGTCTTCCTTTCAATATTTCCTTTATCTTTGGGTAAAGAAAGAAGTCATTGGAGGCCCGATCAGGTGAGTAGGGAGAGTGTTCCAATACAGTTATTTGTTTACTGGCTAAAAACTCCCTCACAGACAGTGCCGTGTGAGCTGGTGCATTGTCGTGATGCAAGAGCCATGAATTGTTGACAAAAAGTTGTCTAACTTTTTCTTTTTTCCTTTTTTCTTTCCTTCCTTCCTTCCTTCCTTCCTTCCTTCCTTCCTTCCTTCCTTCCTTCCTTCCTTCCTTCCTTTCATTTTATTGGGGTGACAATTGTTAGGAATCATCTAACTTTTTCATGCAGCCTTTTCAGCACTTCCAAATAGTAAACTTGGTGAACTGTTTGTCCAGTTGGTACAAATTCATAATGAATAATCCCTCTGATAGCAAAGAAAGGTTAACAACATTGTTGCAACAAGTTCAAGAACTTAATTGTCAGATGTCGTATATACACAAGAGAATTGAAAATGTACGTTTCCACCAAAACTTGTACAAAAAAAGTTCATCACAGCATTATTCATAATAGCTAAAAAGTGTTAACTACCCAAACGCCTATCAACCAATGAATGCATAAACAAAATGTGATACATATATCCACACAAAAGAATATTATTTAGCCATAAAAAGGAATGAAGCACGGACACACGCTACAACATGGATGAACCTTGAAAACATTCTGCTGCGTGAAAGAAGCCAACCACCAAAGATCATGTACTACATGATTCTTTTCAGATGACACATCTAGAATATGGAAATCTATAGAGATAGAAAGTAGGTTAGTGCCTGCCGGAGGCTGGCGCAGGGGAGCAGCAAATGGACAGTGACCGTTAATGGCTGCAGGGTTTTCGCGGGGTGATGAAAATGTTCTGTCATTAGATGGCGGTGACAGTTGCGCAACCTTTGAATATACTAAAAATCACTGAGTTGTACACTTTAAGAATGGTGAATTTATGGTATGTGAAATATATCACACAAAGTTTTTTCATTAGAAAATAAGGAAATGAAACTGCCCAAGGGTGAAAGATGGAACGCTGGGTCTCCCAGGGTGCTACCCAGAGCAGCACCAGGACTGGTGAAGCATCCCTCCACCAATTCCCTTTACAAATCCCCTCTTTAGGCCACCCACACCTCAGCTTACTGTGGTCTGAACCACCCCACTCACACACTTGCCTCTTCTCAGCAATGCTCACCCCATGCCCGGCCCCCAGGCCCCTTCTGTAGCCACCCCACTGGTTCTGGTATGACCCATCTAAGGGAAGGCAGACAGGAATGTGCCAAGCAGTGGGGCCACAGGGACAACCCTTTCACATTTCCTAGTAACCGCCTAGAAAGAAAGGTTCCAGGGTGTGGTGTGGGCAGACTCCTGTGGTTGTTTACTTATGTCATGATTGTCACCATGGTCCCCTGAAAGCTTGGCAAACTAACAGCTAAACACAATCTTGGAGAAAATGTGTACTGTGCGTGGGTGTGGGGCTTCTCCTGTGCTAGGGCCTTCGTTTTCAGGAAGGGAAATTAATTCTGTTGGCCTCAAGACACTTGTAGCCCTAGGGGACACACAATGATGATTTAGACCATTTATTAAACACTTACAATGTTCCAGGCCCAATGTTAAGCTCTCCAAGGGAAGGCTGGGCTGGGTTATGGTTCCAGAGTCAGACAAGCTTGGGTTCAAACCCTGACTCCCCCTTTACTGGCTGTGTGACCTCAGAAAAGTTTCTTAATCTCTCTGGTTTTCCATTTCTTTGATTGTAAAGTGGGGATATCCCTACCTGATTCCAAATGATTTGATAATGATGTAACATTCTCAGCACAAAGGAAATGCTCAATAAATGGAGGACTGTGTGCTCTGTGTGGGCAGCGACCTAATCCATCTTGGTAACTGTTCCTCCACACGCTTTTCACTTTCCCACCTCCACATGTTTGCCTATGCCATCACCTCCACTTGGGATGCCCTTGCCTCTCCTCCGATCTCAACTAATCAACATCCTCCCTTCCTTCTGGCTCAAATGCCCCTGCATCCTATTAGGGTGACTTCCGTGCCTAGGTCCTCTCCCTGATTAGGGTGGAAGCTTCTGGAACCAAGACTGTGGATCAGCCTAACAGTACAACAGCAGAGTGGTTAATTTCATGGGTTTAACTCTGGCTAAGTTACTTAACTTCTCTGTGCCGCAGTTTACTTGTCTGTAAAATGTGTGTAATAATGGTACTTAATCTGAAGGGTGTTCTGAGATTTAAATGAGATAATGCATTTAGAATGGGGCCTGGCACATAATACGCCTTCAGCAAATGCAGTAGACCTGTCCAATATGGAAGCTGTCCAACATGGAAGCCACAGCCACATGGGGCAATTTAAAGTCAAATTAATCAAAATTCAAATCAATTCAAACTGTAGTTCCTCAGTCTTACTAACCATAATTCACACATGGCTAGTGGCTACTAGATTTGTCCAAGGACAGTCTCGATGTAGAACATTTCCATCATCGCAGAAAGCTCTATTGAATGGCTCTGTAGACGATGATAATCTGTGCACACAGTAGGTGCTCTGTGCCTATTTGTGGTCTGGATCACAAAAAGCACAGCTCCTGGGAAGACCCCCCAAACCCTCCTCCTGGCCCTCCCTGCCCAGCCTCTAATGTCCCCAGAAGTAACGGAGGCACCTCACATTAGAGGGATTACGGTGAGAGAGGAGACTGGTGAGAAACAGGCAGGATTAGGGGCTAATAAGAGGGCAGTGGAGGAACCAAATCTCCACAAGCTGCCAGTCTGGCAGGAAGTGGGTGTGGACCGCAGCCAGGAGTTTGCAGAAAGAAGCCGGAATGTGAAGTGGGGCAGGACTGGGGTGTGGAGAGTTATCTAACTGTTCCTGAGTACCTGTGGCCGGTGCCTCACACAGAGGGAAACGGCCCCTCCTTCTCCTTCTGGACCCAACTCTATCAGGGGCCCAGAGCAAGAAAGGTATCCAGCACTAACTCACATCCGGTGGTCTAAAGAGGCCCCGAGATAGCCCAGAGGTGGGGACCCAGGATGCCCTGGGGGTAGGGAGACCTAGGAGAGCCCTGGGCAGAGTGGCTTGGGCTAGCACAGTTGCTGGGGCCAAGGCTAGCCCAAGGGTGGTTTCAGCCCACGCAGAACGCTCAAGGCCTGGAAAATGTGGCCACATGGACATGCTGTGGTCTCAAGCTGATGCACTTTTAATTTCTTTATAGGCAGCTGTTGACAACATGGCCTCTGCCCTCTCGGAGCATCTGACCGCTGGAGGACAATACTCCCTTAGATGTGCGTGACCCTATATGTCTCACTAGCTCTTTCTTTTAACTGTGTCAGGAGGACAGGGCAAGTGTTGACCGCCCCATTTTATCAATGAGGCAAGTGACACTCTGAGATGCCATCTTAAAAGGGAGGTCTTATGGGAAAGTGGAACATCAGCCAACATGACAAATCAAAGGATGGGGGACCTTCTGGGCTTTTCTCATCACCTCGCATAGATGGTGGATACCCCTCACTAATTGTGTGTTTAAAATCCCAAGAAACATCCTCTCTGCCCCAAGGCCATCAACATGCCCCACCTCTCCCTTAGGGCCCAGGGGATGCAGGATTCTGGACAAGACCTCAGCGATGAGAAGGGAGGGCCGCAGGGTGGGGGGCTGCTCAGACCTTCCCCATGTTGAAAGTGCAGGGCCAGCACTGCACGATAAAATTTGAAAGACATCAGGAAAAGTGGAGTTGGCCCTGTGGAGAAAACAAATCTTCGGCAAAGACACTTGAATTCCATTTTTCTGTCCCAGCCTGTCTCTTCTTGAATATGGACACTTGTTGCAAAAGAATATGAGCCTCGGGCAGCTGGTTTGTCCAGTGGTTAGAGCGCAGTGCTCATAACACTAAGGTCGCCGGTTCGTTCCCCACATGGGCCTGTGAGCTGCGCCCTCCACAACTAGATTGAAAAACAACGACTTGCCATGGAATTGATGGGTCCTGGAAAACACACACACTGTTCCCCAATATTCCCCAGTTAAAAAAATAAAAATTAAAATTAAACCAATGTCTCTCATGTTCAACAGAGCATGTTTAAAAAAAAAAAAAAAAAAAGAATATGAGCCTCCCACCCTGACAAAGTGAATGAACTGTTGTTTATTATACCAAGTTCCTGATCCCTATCTGTCAGAGCTGGATGGGACCCTAGGTGTAGAATCCCTTCATTAGTGAGTTGGGGAAACTGAGGCTGTGAGAGAAAGGGTGCCTGCAGGGAGCAGTCCTCACTCCCCTTGAAATCCCTCTCTTCTCTGGGCCAGTGACCTCTGGAGGCCTGGGAACACTGACGGTTGTTCTGTAAGCCCTCAGCCTGGGCTCCCACATCATGGGAGGCGAGCTTCGGTTCCTCCCAGGCTCCTCCACACAGCACGCCCTCCCACACGGGCCTACCCCTCAGACCTGCCCCAGAGCCAAACACAGGCCTTCACTTAATCCCAATTATGTAATGTGCAACTCAACGGTTGGCCAAGGAGGAGCCACACCCAGGAGTGGGGGCAAAAGACCCGGTTGAGTCAGGGCCACAGACCAGGCTGGGCCTCTGCCTGCAGTAAGTAGTCCCCACTCCTCCAGCCTCACCCAGCATCATGAGTGGCCGAGTTGGAGACCTGAGCCCCAAGCAGGCAGAGACCCTGGCCAAGGTGAGAGCCCCTTCCCCTGGAGCTCCAGGGAAAAGGGCTGAGGGGCAGAGGGGGGGGTGGTGGCTGCAACCCTGCCCCACTCTGCTGTTGTTTCATAGTGTCCTTGACATTGTCTCTTTGCTGTCACCTCCCCCAAGGTCAGGTCTCACAGTGCCCAGTGTCATCAGCCCTGCCCAGGGAAGGGGCTGAGGGAACGATCAATAGCGTGGGCTCCAAATCAAGCCTGACTTCTTCTCATTCAGAAGTCAGATTCAGAGAGCTTTATTTGGCAGCTGCCAACCCCCCAGGCCCCTTAGGAGAGAGCTGAAGGATGCTAATGGCCTGCCCTCTGACTGGTCCCTCTTCTTCGCCAGGACCCTGAAAAATGACTTATCTGTAAGAGCCAGAGAGACAGGGCAGGATGTATCATCTTCACAGTCAATGGGGAAGAGAACCCATGATCCTTAACCATGTTTTTGTAGAAAATGGGATGAAAAACAGGTAGAAGCCTCGGTGGGCTAACACATTAAAAAAAATAAATAAAAAAGAATTTAGACTACAGTACAGTAGTCGCCCCCTTATCCTCAGCTTTACTTTTGAGGTTTCAACTGCAGTCTGAAAATACAAAATGCATATCAACTGTAGTCTGAAAATATAAAATGAAAAATTCCAGAAATAAACAATTTGTAAATGTTAAATTGCATGCCATTCTGAGTGGCATAATGAAATCCTTGCCTTCCCACTCTGTCCTGTCCAGGACATGAATTATCCCTTTGTCCAGTGTATCCACACTGTAGATGCTGTCTGCCCGTTAGTCACTCAGTATTGTATCGGCTATCAGATCGGTTATCAGAGAGAAAGAGACAGACCACAATCGCATAACTTTTGTTACAGTATATTATAATTGTTCTATTTTGGTACAGTATATTATAATTGTTCTATTATTGTTGTTAATCTCTTCTTGTGTCTAAATCATAAATAAACTTTATCATAGGTATGTATGTATAGGAAAAAAACTTGGTATACTGAGATCTGACAATTAAGTTTGGGAACTTGTTGCAACAATGTTGTTAACCTTTTTTGCTAGCAGTGGGATTATTCATTATGAATTTGTACCAACTGAACAAACAGTTCACCAAGTTTACTACTTGGAAGTGCTGACAAGGCTGCATAGAAAAGTTAGACGACCTGAACTTTTTGTCAACAATTCAAGGCTCTTGCATCACGACAACGCACCAGCTCACACGGCACTGTCTGTGAGGGAGTTTTTAGCCAGTAAACAAATAACTGTATTGGAACACCCTCCCTGCTCACCTGATCTGGCCCCCAATGACTTCTTTCTTTACCCAAAGATAAAGGAAATATTGAGAGGAAGACATTTTGATGACATTCAGAACATCAAGGGTAATATGACAACAGCTCTGATGGCCATTCCAGAAACAGAGTTCCAAAATTGCTTTGAAGGGTGGACTAGGCACTGGTGTCAGTGCATAGCTTCCCAAGGGGAGTACTTCAAAGGTGACCATGGTGATATTCAGCAATGAGATATGTAGCACTTTTTCTAGGATGAGTTTATGAACTTAATTGTCAGACCTCGTATATAGGGTTCAGTACGCATGGTTTCAAGCATCCACTGGGGGTCTTGGAGCGTATCCCCACAGATAACGGGAAAATACAATACACCCATACTGCAATCCACTTACCCACCCACCCATTTATCTTTTCTTCCATTTATCCTCCTATCCCCACCCACACATCTATCTATTCCTCCTTCTATCCATTCACCCACAAATCTCTCCTTCCTTCTACTCACCCTCCCATCTCTCCTCTCCATCCACCCATTCATTGATTTCTCCTTCTTTTTTTCCCATCCACCCACCCACTCACCCATCCATTCTTTCTATCCATTTACTCACCCATCTAACTTTCCTTCCATTCACCTACCCATGCAATGGGCTATGTCTCCTATTCATCTACCCACCCATCCTTCCATCATCTGGGGCCAGAGGCCTGCAGAAGAGAAGGATGGGTGAGGAAAACAATCAGTAAGGCTGGGGGTCAAGGCTCAGTGTGAAAGCCACTTTAATCAGCATCTCTGTTCCCAGTTTCGAGAAAATATCCAGGATGTGTTGCCTGCCCTGCCCAACCCTGATGATTATTTCCTTCTGCGTTGGCTCCGAGGTGAGGGCTGAGGTGGGAGAGCTCAGGGTGAGGGAACAGTGAGAGGGGACTGGTTCCAGATCTACTCATGGCTCTCGGGATCCAATCATACCATCTTGTTCCACACATCCAGGTCCAGGAGAGGGGAGGGGGCAGGAAAGAAAGGTCCCCTCCAGGCTCCCAGTGGCCTCCATAGCTCCCACTGCCCAGGACCAGGAGAAGGGAACTGCAAGGCAGCCTCTTTCCCACCTCCCACCTTCTTTCCATCTTCCCACAGCTCGGAATTTTGACCTACAGAAATCGGAAGCCATGCTCCGCAAGGTGAGACACATCCCCCCTGAGATTTGGGGAGGGGCTTTGTGGGAGCAATCCATGCCTTGAGCCCCTGCTCCAGCCCCTCCTCAGGGGTGCTGGGAGCCCAGTGGGGCCTTACTACTCATCTCCTTTTTAGTACATGGAGTTCCGGAAAACCATGGACATTGACCACATCCTTGACTGGCAGCCCCCAGAGGTGAGCCAACAGCCCCCCCACACAACCCATGTGCCACAGACATACCCCCCAAGCAGCCTCTGGGTTATTGCGGACCAGCCAGCCTGAGAGGCCTGAGGAACGCCCTGGGCCTGCAGGTACCTGTCCTGTAAAAATTTTGAGTAGTTTCTGGGGGCTTATGAGGTCCAGACCTGGGTTGACTTTAACTTCATGAGTTTATTTAATCATCACAACCCTGTAAGGTGGGTATTATTGTCCCTGTTGTACAGAGGAGGACACTGAGGCCCATCAGAGTTTACCCAAAGTTCCACGTCCCCGAAGCCCCCGAGCTCAGACCTGCCTGTCCCCTGAACCCGGGCTCTATACCATCACAGTGAGCCTGTGTCTCTGCGCCCTCATCTCTAGAGCCTTGCTCAAAGCATCCTTCCTGGGTGGGAAGGAAACTTAGCCCACCGAAGCACTAGGGAGGACAGTCCCCTCACTGGCGTCCTAGTAAAGCAATGGTCATAGCTTCATTGGTGGAGCATAGGCTCTAGCCAGGAGCTGTGCTTTGCCAATATGGTCTTGGGGACTTTCCCCAACAGTCCTGTGAGGGAGGAATTTTCCAAAGCATTTCACAGAAGAGATGGGATGGGGCTCAGAGAGGTGGTGTCACTTGTTCAAGGATGCACAGCAGGGAAGCAGTAATGTCTGTATTTGAACCAGGTCTGTTGACCTTCAGAATCCATATTTTCCATCACTAAGCCCAACTCCTCTCCATGGAAAGGGACATGGGAGACGTTGGGGGAAGAACTAAGGAGCCCAGAGGTCTCGGGCAGGCCTGGCTTTGCTGTGTACACGCCTACCTGCTGTGAACAAAGTCCTCCCCTGCAGGCCCCTCAGCTTTCTCACCTGGACAATAGCGCCGCACTCCACAGGAGAGACAGGGCTTTACATGGTGTGTGCAGCTCAGGCCGCCCTGGTCAGCCTGGTCTGGGGGCTCTCCAGGGAGGTGCATCACGCCACGTTCCACGTTCCTTCCCATGCCTAGGTGATCCAGAAGTACATGCCGGGGGGCCTGTGCGGTTATGACCGTGATGGCTGCCCCGTGTGGTATGACGTCATCGGGCCTCTGGACCCCAAGGGCCTGCTCTACTCAGTCACCAAGCAGGACCTGCTCAAGACCAAGATGAGGGACTGCGAGCGCATCCTGCAGGAGTGTGACCTGCAGACGGAGCGGGTGAGGCCCAGGATGAGTTGGCAGGTGGCTGGGGGCAGGGGAGTTTGCCAGAGCACCTGTTCTCTCCACTGTTACGGTCAGAGGGCTCTGGGATCAAACACCAGCTCTGCCACTTCCCAGCTGTGCAGACTTGGAGAGTCACCTTGCCTCCATGAGCCTGTTTCTTCACCTACAAAACAGCAGTAATAAATACTGGTTGCAAAGATTAAATGAGATAATGCAAGTATATGGCCTAGCACACAGGGCCTAACATATTTCTCAATAGTGCTAGTTATTCTTATTCCCATGTAGTCTTTGACCTGCTAGTCCTTCTGTCTGGATAACCATATTCCCAACACACACACATACCTCCTATCTATCTCTTTTTTATGCTTCAGGTTTCAAATTTAGATGTCATCTTCTCTGTGACCCTTGTCTGAGTAAACATGTATTCCCACAGCTCACATGTTGTCCCATCCTAGCACTTATTCAGGACTGTGGTGACCTGGCTGCTTGTCAGTCTCCCCAGCCAGACTGTGTACGAGTACTCTTTGAGGACAAGAAGTATAAATTATTGAACATTATATGTTATACTGTCAGTATCTGGTACAAAATAGGTGCTTAATAAATAACAGTTGAACAAATGGAGGGAGGGATGAATGAATGAATTTATGGCAGTATGAATGGATGGATAGGTGAAGGAAGGAATGGGTCAATTAATGGAAAGATGGAAAGATGGAAAGATGGATGGATGGATGGATGGACAAATGGACAAATGGATGGATGATAAATGGATAATGGATGATGGATAGATGGTGGATGGACAGATGGGTTAATGTCATCACTGTTTTGTCCACTCATTCTTGGAGAAACCCTGAGGGGTCATGTGCTAGGGTCACCACGGCCCAAGTTCTGAGCCTGCACTCTGAACCTTGGAACTGATCCTTGCTCTCATCCTCACAGCTGGGCAGGAAGATTGATACCATTGTGATGATATTTGACTGTGAGGGCCTGGGGTTGAAGCACTTCTGGAAACCTCTGGTGGAAGTGTACCAGGAGGTAAGGAGAAAGCCCCAGGCACCCCCTCCTTGCTTTAATGACCAGCTCTGCATGCTGTGACCTGGCTGCTTACTCACAGACAAGATTTAGTAAAAGTAAAAGGTCACTGTGATTCAGGAACCAAAGATAATATGTTTCCTAGACCCCAGGGACAATACTGTATTGAGACCATAGGGGCCAGGTTCCACCAAACCCTTCACAGGGTCATCCCTAAGTCTGTGACTTGAGCAAGTTATGGGGAGTACCAATAATTTGTATTTCAAAGGGATATAGGGATGTTTCATTGAGTTGATATGTAAAGTGTATACACAGAGCTCGGCAAATAGTGAACATTTAATAAACAGTAGTCATTATTACTATAATGTCTACTCTAAAAATAATTTTTATGTAATTATTATTAGGGCGTGTTACAATAGTCTGAGGTGAGAAGGTCTCCTCTTGGTGCCACTGGAGGTGATGGAAGGAAGGGAAATGCCCCACAGCCCTCTGAACCCTGCAAAAAGGAGATTGCAAAGGCAATGGGGGTAGGAGAAGATGAGGAGTGGGCCCTAATGGGGTATTTCTTGGTTCCACAGTTCTTTGGCCTCCTTGAAGAGAATTATCCAGAGACTCTGAAGTTCATGTTCATTGTGAAAGGTGTGTAGCAAGTGACTTCACTTCCCTGTGCCTCTATTTCCTCATCTGTTCCCTGGGGATGATAATTGTGCCTTCTTCCCTGGGTTGTGGGAGGCAGATTGTTTGGTGGCTACAGGCAAATCATTTAGAGTGCCTGGAACAGAGTGAGTGCTCCATAAATAGTAACTTCTATGGTTGGCCTTACTACAAGAGGAGGCAGCTCCAACCCCAGCTCTTCCATGAATGCCCCCTCACGTCTCCTGTCAGATTGATCTCTCCCTCCCCAAACTATCTCTGGCACTGGTAGCTGGTACATCCCAGACTAGCCTTTTCTGTCTGCTCCCTTCTGGGGGTCACCAGTTGTCTTATGTGTGTTCATCCTATTTCCCTTGCTGGGTTGTCTACTCCTTGAAGCCAGGGCCTCTGATTCTCCACTTTTGTTGTATCCCTCACAGGCCTGGAGCCATGTGGATGCTCATTGGGTATTTGGATGGTTGTTGTTTGGGTGGGTGGGTGTCTGATGGTTGGCTGGTTGATTAGTTGTTTAGTTGGTTGTCTAGTTGACCAGCCAGTTGGCTAGCTGGCTAGTTGACTGACTGGTGGTGGTTGGTTAGATAGTTGAATGATTGGATAGTTGTTAGCTTGTTTGACTGATTGAGTAGTTGGCATTTTGATTGGGTGGGTGGGTGAGTGGCTAGTGGGCAGATTGGTTCATTGGCTGGCTGGTTTGTTATTTGGCTTGATCTTGGATGTTTGGCTGTTGATTGTTTGAATGGTTCATTGCTTGGAGGGAGCAGTTGGTTTGGCAGTTAGCAGACTGTATAAATGGCTGATTGGTTTGCTGATCGGCTGATGTGTTGATTGGTTGTTTGACTATTTCATAGGTTGGCTGAATGATTGGTAGGCTTATTTGTGGGCTGATTAGAAGATTAATTGATTGGCTATTTGTTGGCTGGTTGATTGGTTGGCTGATAGATTGGATGATTGATTGGATGGTTGGTTAGTTGGCTGCTTGTTTGTTGGTTGACCAGTGACCAGTTGATTGAATGATTTGTCAGGTGGAGGGCATTGGAATTTGCCAAGGTAATTCATGATTCCTCCATATTGTTGGCTATGACTATTAAAGAGAGAATGGCCCAATGGAATTATTTTCTCCCCATCATCTTTGTTTATATCTCTCCAGCCACCAAACTCTTCCCTGTGGGTTACAACCTCATGAAGCCATTCCTGAGTGAGGACACTCGTAGAAAAATTATAGTGCTGGGAAGTAAGTAGTTCCACTTCCCTCCCCTGACCTCTGTGCATGAGCTTTGGAGTGAGGTTGGTCCATCACCCCATCCAGAGAGCCACATATCACCTAGAATCAAAGGCTCCTCCCTTCTCAAAAGTGAGATGGGTCTTACACTATAGAGTCTATCCAGGTACCTCTGCCTTATTCCCTGCCCTTGGTGACTAAGGCTTTTCTACACCTTCCTCCTTATTGGTTTCAATTTGGTTGCTAGTCAGCCTGAGTTATGGGCCTCACTTTCCTTTTAACACTCATCACCTCAGTACTTCTAAAGGCTATTTGGGATGAGGAGGATGAGGAAGAAGAGCAGGATATGGAGACATGGTTCAGAGAAGGGAGGCTCGACAAGAAGGGACTGGACAATAATGCATCCATTTGGTGAACTACTGGGCAACCATGAAAAATGGTTGAATGTCATGGGGAATGTCAGTAACTTTTTAAAAAGTAGTAGATTATAAAGAGGCGTGAATAATATGATCTTATTTTTGTAAAAACAAAAGTATACTTCTAGAAGCGATTACAATAAAATGTTGATTTGTGGATGCCAAGAAATCAGGAGGTTTTTAAATCTATTTTTGTATTTTTATGTATTTCCTAAGTTTTTATAGTAACATGTATTACTTTTATAAGTAGAAAATCTTGTTATAGTTTTAAATGATAGGGAAAGAGAAAGAAATAGAGAAATAGTTCTTAAACTCAAGCCAATTATCCTGAGCTTGAAGGATAACTTCTCGCAAGCAGAATGGTCAGATCATCAAATCAGGAGATCTGAGGATCTGGGGGCTAGGAGGGGAATCTTACAAACCCATGATTTCTCTCCCTTCCTTAGTCGCTGGCTCTGCCAAATTCCGCTGGGATAGGGACCTGGGTGGATCACAAGGTAGCCCCCCCACCAAATCTTCGAGCAGTATGAGTAACTACCACATTCCAGGACCAAGTCCAGACCTCTGCCCTATTTGGTGGCACACAGGGCTCTGCATTTGGCCTCGATGTGCCAGGCACTGTGACTTTACCCTCATCCCACTGATGGTAAAGAATCTCCCATGACCACAGTGGGGTGGTGGGGGAGATAGCCTGGGCTGATCATAGGGCCGGGGCCATAGAGACACCCCAGGGCGCAGAACTCTTAGAGCTTTGCATAGGGAACAAAGAACAGTAGTGGGCATTATGTTTGTTGGTGATTAACAACTGCAGGGGGTGTCCTTTCAAAGACCCAAGGCTGTCTGCCCCCACCAAGATGTCTGACTTGGGTATGCCACTTACATGGTCAAGGTCAGACAATTAAGTTCGCAAACTCATCCTAGAAAAAGTGCTCCATACCTCATTGCTGAATATCACTACAGTCACCTTCGAAGTGCTCCCCTTGGGAAGCTATGCACTGACGCCAGCGCCTAGTCCACCCTTCAAAGCAGTTTTGGAACTTTCTGGAATGGCCATTAGAACTGTTGTCGTATTACCCTTGATGTCCTGAATGTCATCAAAATGTCTTCCTTTCACTATTTCCTTTATCTTCAGGTAAAGAAAGAAGTCATTGGGGGCCAGATCAGATGATTAGGGAGGGTGTTCCAATACAGTTATTTGTTTACTGGCTAAAAACTCCCTCACAGACAGTGCTGTGTGAGCTGGTGCATTGTCGTGATGCAAGAGCCATGAATTGTTGGCGAAAAGTTCAGGTCATCTAACTTTTTCACGCAGCCTTTTCAGCACTTCCAAATAGTAAACTTGGTTAACTGTTTGTCTAGTTGGTACAAATTCATAATGAATAATTCCTCTGATATCAACAAAGGTTAGCAGCATCATTGCAACACGTTCGCAAACTTAATTGTCACACCTTGTAAACACCGTGTAGCCCATAACAAGGTCTTTGACCTAACTGTGCTTTAAAGTCTCCTTGAGACAATTAGACAACTCTCATCTTCAGTACTGACTGGGAGACCCTCAAAAATGTGCAAACCCATCAGCCAGAAGGAAATGTATTTCCATAGCAACACCATGCTATAAGATGTTTTCTGCAGCCCAAGTCCTGGGAGGCCAGGAAATTGGCCCTGGCAGCCTAGCTCCTGTATGGTTTCTCCCCAAGCTCAGGTCCTCCTGGTGGGAACGGGGGGTGATATGTCCTCTCCATGCCCAATAACTGCCCTTCAACTCCTCTGTCCCCAGACAACTGGAAAGAAGGTTTGCTGAAACTCATCAGTCCTGAGGAACTGCCTGCCCATTTTGGGGGGACCATGACAGACCCAGATGGCAACCCCAAATGTTTAACTAAGGTACAAGAGCCCCAGTACAAGGAAAGGGAGGGGAGTAGATCTGAGTTTCTTTCTCACCCATCATTCATTCCACAAATGTCTATGCTATGGAGAGACCCCTGTTAGCCAGGTGTTGAACTAACCAGTCCCAGTCCTGCCCTCGTGGAGCCCTCAGCAGCTCGCTGAATTTTGAACCAGAGGGGTGAGCTGGAAAAGGAAGCTCCCAAAGGAGGCCCTGACCCAGACTGGAGAGTCAGGGGGTTGGGGAGAACAGGATGAGCAGGATACTTCCAGGAGATGGTGAAAGTGTCTCAGGCAGGAGAAACAGCATGAAATTGCATGAACAACGCAATAGCTAGAGAAGGGGAGCAACCCCATCCCATCCTATGTCCACAGATCAACTATGGTGGGGAAATCCCCAAGGCCATGTACGTGCGGGACCAGGTCAAGACTCAGTATGAGCACTCAGTGCAGATCAGCCGCGGCTCCTCGCACCAGGTGGAGTATGAGATCCTGCTCCCAGGCTGCGTCCTCAGGTAGGGACAGGTCACCGACCCTCCCCTGGCTGGGGCCTAGCCCCTCAGGGACACCTAGAGCAATAACCTGTTCCCTTCCCCCCACCTCCACACAGGTGGCAGTTTGCATCAGATGGCGCCGACATCGGCTTCGGGGTTTTCCTGAAGACCAAGATGGGGGAGCGGCAGCGAGCAGGGGAGATGATGGAGGTGCTGCCCAGCCAGCGCTACAATGCCCACATGGTGCCTGAGGATGGGTCCCTCACCTGCTCGGAAGCTGGTGTCTGTAAGTCTGCCCCAGCTGGGCCTCAGTTCAAGAAGCCTGAAGTCATCCGTCCATGGTTTAGAGGGGGAGTGGACCCCTTCCAGGGACACACAGCCTAGGTTAGTGCCATTCATTCTCACAGTCACTCATTTGGTCCACACTCACGAGCACCTACTGTGCGCCAAGCACCAGCGACCCACAGGCCCTGAAGGATTTGAGAGTCCTTGGGCCACAGAACATCGACAAGGGACAATAAAGCAGGTGCAACTCTCCCCAGAAGGAAACTGGGGCTGTGAGAAGTAAATCAGCTTGTCCAAAGTCACACAGCTGAGTATGGTACCAGGGTCTCACCTCGACCTTGTGGTAGCTGTGTAACCCTCGGCAAAAGTCTTACCAGTGTGGACCCTTGGTTTGCTTACCTGTGAAGCAGAGGCTACAACCCCTGCCTCTCAGGGTGCCTTTGAGGAGGCAGAAGGCACAAGGAGGCCTGGCCCAGCACCCCACTTCATCTAAGGGGGCTGGGAGGCCTCTCATGTTCCCAACTGTACCCCGTTGCCCCCCCATTATGCGAGTGTCCAGGTGTGGAAACAAAGGGATGCAGTGGCCATTGTTCTCATATTAGTTTGTGAAACTAAAGCCAGTCTGGAAACATGCCAGGAGGAGGTCAGTGTCCGTTTACAAGCCCCGCTCAGGGGTGGCAGTTCCTATGGGGAAAGGAACAGGAGTGGTGGAAACTTGGCCCAGCTTGGCAAACAGCAGGTGGGAAAACAGCATGTCCTCCCCCATGGCTGGGGCAGGAACACAGGGAGTGTAAAGCCAGGCCCAACTACCCCTTTGTCCTTCTGTCCCTTCAGATGTCCTGCGCTTCGACAACACCTACAGCTTTGTCCATGCCAAGAAAGTCAGCTTCACAGTGGAGGTGCTGCTCCCAGACGAGGGCATGCAGAAGTACGACGAGGAGCTCACCCCTGTCTAGGCAGCTCCCTCACTTCTCAGAGACCCCTGACCCTCTGCTTGATCTCTATATATCATACCCTCCACCCCCCGAAACTGTTCGTTCTCCTCTCGGACATTAGTGAGTAGAGAAAGAGCTGCCTTGGAGAACAGTCATATGATGTGGTCAAATCAGGAAAGGTATGAAAGGCACAGCCTTGGAGAATACCAAGGTTACAGAAGAGGAAAAAGCAAGGGTAAAAGGCAAGAAGTGGATGTCACTGAAACCCAAGAAATAGGAAAGTAAATCCCCTAGCCTTTGCCCTCACTTCTCTTAAGGCATTTGTGTGTGCTTGAATCCCCTCCCTATGAGCTATGAGCAACCTGAATTAGAGCTGTATTTAAATTCTTTTTATTAATACTTTTACCCCTTATATAGTAGGTGCTCAGTGTATTCTTGTGAAATTAAATGGAGGTAGGGAGCTGGTGATTCATGGGCATGCATGATAAGAAAGGGCCTGGGCATGTTTCAGCACCTTGGACAGGAACAGAGCCAGGGAGGAGATGATGGACTCTCCTGAAGACTCAATCAGCCCCCAGATTTCTGGCAGTGGCTGACCCCTAGGTAGGAAATGCTTACATAAGGCTCTGACCCAGGGCGCACAGCTTTCCCCACCCATCACTCTCACCCTCGTCCCCTTTTCTTGGAACTCATAGCTGAGGTTTGAAGCAATTAAAGGAATCTTCCTGGAAGTAAAGGAAGTCACATCTGATTCTAGCTGCTGCCTGGCGATAATAATTTAAAAAAAAAGAAAATCACAGCTATCATTCAGTGAGTGCTCTCTATGTACCATACATGGTGCCAAGTGATTTATGAGTTTAGCTCATTTCATTCTCATGCCTTCTCCAAGGCCATTTATCGTGGCCATCTTATGAATAAGGAAATGAAGACTCAGAGAGGTGAAGTCACTCACCCAATGTTACACAGCTCTTAAGTAGCAGACCCAAAACCCAAGGGTTTTTTACTATTATTATTTTTTCTGTGCTCCAAAGACATTGCTCTTAATTGCCCCATAATATGGCCTCCCTATGGCCCTACTTTTACTAAGCAGAGAAGGAATAACTTGTTTGTCCTAGATCTTCCAGAAGTGCCCTGGATGTCACCCTCTCCAATCCCAGTTTTTAGGCAGAGGGGATGTTTTTGGTGGTCTAGGCCACTTACTGTGCAGACCCCAGGCCAGGGCAACCCACGGGCAGAGAATAAACCAACATCCCGCTGGTGATAATTACGCAACAGATCCTGCCTGCACCACCATCACCACCACCATCACCAGGAACCCTCTGCGACAGTGGCCTCCCCAGAGAATCCACTTTCACATCATGAAGTTAAGAGGTCAGGTTTGTCCCCCAACACATCGTACCAACACACGAGAGCTAAGGCAAGGCCAGAGCACTAGAGAAATAGAAAACTTGATTCTACATGTATAAAAGGGTTATTTAGTTGTCTTTTTGAGGGCCCGCCGCACCCCAGCTTTCCTTGATGTTAGACAGGGACGTCCTATCAATGTCCTCCTCAGAAGGTCTCTCCATTGCCCCAGCCATTGGCCTTATCTCCTGGAAGTCCAGGTCGGCCAGGGCCACCCCCCTGAGCATGGTCCCCAGGCAGCCAAGAGGACAGCACAGCTAGGAGGCCCTGAGCACTTTCAGCAGGAACAGGATCAGCAACAGAGTGACATAGCTGAAGGCCAGCACTGCAACCAGCATGTTTAACAGCATCTTGCAGGAGGACTGGGGAGCCCGGAGGTGTGGGGCAGACTATACAGGGCAGCTAGAGCTGACCATGACCCCAGAATTACCAAGGTAGAAAAATAAAAGCTGGGAGGGTGTGGGGAAGCTGGGTGTGGCTGGGGATGGGACAGGAGCAAGAACAAACATCTATAAATCTGGATGGTAGACGAGGGACCAGTCCTTTTAGGGCCTAGGCTGCCTCCCAGCCCTGCACCTATCTTTAAACCATGAAGATTCTTGACCTTCAGCAGCCTCACCACTACCCTATATGTATCCTCTTCCCCCAGGAACTCTGGAGGGGAAGCTGTTAGCCTTCGAATCTTCCTCCCCATCCAGCCCCTGGCAGATGCCCAGAGCTGGTTTACTCCCCTAAGCAGGTTTGTGTTTATCTGCTAAATGGGGGCAGGAGGCAGCCAGGTGTCACCTTAGCAAGGTTTAAGAGAAAATAACTGAACAACACAAATATCCATTTACATGGTACTAGTTCCATTCCAGTACTTCCATTCCATGGATTATTATTATTATAGCATCATAAATGTAAAAAAGGGCTGGGCCGGTGGCTCAGGCAGTTGGAGCTCCATGCTCCTAACGCCAAAGGCTGCCTGTTCGATTCCCACATGGGCCAGTGGGCTCTCAGCCACAAGGTTGCCAATTTGACTCCTCAGTCCTGCAAGGTATGGTGGGCTGCGCCCCCGGCAGCTAGCAACTGCAACTGGACCTGGAACTGAGCTGCGCCCTCCACAGCTAAGATTGAAAGGACAACTTGACTTGGAAAAAAATCCTGGAAGTACACATTATTCACCAATAAAGTCCTGTTCCCATTCCCTAATAAAATTTTAAATAAATAAATAAACAAACAAACAAACAAATAAATGTAAAACAGACCTTCAGGAGATTGTCTGCAGAGTATTACACAAGTATGTTATAAAATATTACAAAAACTGCATCATTATGTGTGTGTATATATATATATATATATATATATATATATATATATATATATATAACAAAGGCTCTCTGGATATGATGTCCCTAAGATGTTAGTTAACAAAGATCTGGGTTGTAGGATTTTATCTTTTTGAAGTATCTGAAGTGTCTAGGATGGTTATATATAGAGGGTGCCAAAAAAATGTACACACACTTTAATAAAGGAAAAAAACTGTATTAAAATTGTAATATTCAATATATACCGATAACAAAAGATGAATACAAATCACGTGTACACATTTTTTGGCACCCCTGGTGTTTGCTTGTTATTTCTTCTTGGTAAAGAGGGGAAGGAGAATAAGTTATGAGCTTATCATCCTAGAACCTGGCACCAAGTAGAGTGACCTTTCTCCTCAAAGCACCCACAGGACAGAAGAAGCAGCTGCAGGTCACTGGCTAGCCCACAGCTGACCCCACCCAAGCCATGATCTCTTCATGGCCCCACCCCAACCCCCAACTCACCATCTTGCTGGAGGTTGGCCCCCAGCACACAGCCCATGCTCAGGTCAACTCAATGACATCTATCGACCCCCAGAGCCAAAGGTCCCCATGGCCCCCCTGACCTGGCCCCACCCCACCTTTCCATGGAGCTATCCTATCTTTGGGTGGGAACAGCCAAAGTCACAGCAGTCACACACTAAGCTTTTCCACTTATCATCTGCAAGCTGCCAGCTTCTGATGGTCCAGACAGAAAGACATGCCCAGTCAGGAAGGTAGGGGGACAACAGTCTGCCCAGGGGAGAGGGCCTGCCCAAAACCCCAATCCCAGCATGGCCATATTAGCCATGTGGAAGCAGGAAGTTGGTTGGCCTCTCTGCACCTTCCTTTCCCTGGTTTACCTCTACCAAGGAGAGGCTGCCTGCACTTCCAGGATAAAGAGTTCCATGGTGTGGGTGAAATATCCTGGTACAGATCCAGCGGAGGCCTTTCGCCTCTCCCTAGTGCCCAAATTCCAGAACCCAGGGCCCACGCATCATGATGGCCAATGCTTTCATTTCAGACATAGGGACCCAAGGCCCAAAAGGGAAAGGGTTTGCCCAGTATCCCACAGCTTGAAACAGGGAGTGCTCACATGTATGAGGACAGGTTGTAAAAACAGGATTTCCACACGCTCATCCAGCAGATGACATATCTGGAAGGAAGAACACCAGCCCTGGGTGAGAAGGCCCCTCCTGGGCTCCCATGGTCCTTGACACAGCCATCCGTGTTGAACTATGTTATGCCTCATTTATCTCCCACCAAATGGGCACTGCAGGGAGGAAGCCAGGTCAACCTGTGACTGTCACAGCCCCAGCCCATTATAGGCCCTGGACCTGTGGCACCTCTCCTGTGGCACCTCTTTCTCTGCAGCCACCCAGCCCAGGCTGCTTCTCCAGCAAGAAGCAAACAGCTCTAAGGGAGGGAAAATTCTTCTGATTTTCCCTTATGCACAAGTATTTATTTCCTCACTCCCTCCCTGGTTTAGAACAGGCACAGATTGGAACCCTTGTGTGGTTTTACAATATGGCACCGGATAAGTTACAGTTTGGCCAGACACTTGGATTCTATGTAGCTGTTCGCTTTCACAGGAGAATACAAAGATGTACGTATCATCCTATGCAGAGAAATGTACTTGATAGTAAGTGGGGGGAAACAGGTCCTATAATGGCACATATAACCCTATTTTATAAAACACGACCTTAGCATATGCCTAAGTATTAGTGATTCTCTGAGTTTCAGGATTTTCATTTTCTGTTCTATAAATGAAGTAACGAGTAACATTGAGAACAGCTCTTAAAAGTGTGGCTCTTAGAAAGAGATGTACGGATTTAGGAAATTCTAGCAACATTTTGGGACAATCTCCAAGCAGTGTAAGCTGTCTTTTGTGCTCTGTAGTTCCCGTGATGACAAGGTTATATGTGCCATTACAGGACCTGTTTCCTCTCCCCACTTACTATCAAGTACATTTCTCTGCATAGGATGACTGCAAAGAAAGGACAAACTCCAAGTAGCCCTAGGCTTTTAGCATCCAGATAATCAGAGGCCATGGTACCCAGGTTACACACACATACATACACACACGTAATCACATCTATCAAGAGCTCTCTGGCCTTCCTAATCCCCTTGGTGATCCTTGGGCCACACCTGATCCCAGACTTAATTGTGCACATAGAAATGTGAGACCGTGAGGGCCTCTCTTTTGGTCGGAGCTCAAGCCAGATCCAGGGCTGTGGGTTCTAGGTCTCAGCTCTCAATCCCTTATCCCACTGCCATTCCCGTGTGTCAGGATTGCCAGATAAAAGTATAGGACACCCACTTAACTCTTTAAAATTTAGTATAAATATGTCTCATGTAATGTTTGGGACATATTTATACTACAAAACCCATTGTTTATCTGAAATTCAAATTTAAGCAGAAATCTTGTGTTTTTATTTGCTAAATCTGGAGACTCTATGGGGGGATCCAGTACCCCTTTCCTAGGCTGACCCTCAATTCTGCCCAAAGCAGGCCTGGAAGGGGAGGCAGAGTAACAGGAAGAGAATCTCCACACCTCCCTCTGGGCCTAGGATATCGCCCTCCCCTCATCCTCTTCCACACCATCAAACATGAGCATCTCACTATCCTACCAGGACCAAGGGCCAGACCTGGGGCCCATTGAGAGGGGGACAGTCAAGGGTGACAGAGGGACTCATCAGCTTGGAGAGTGGCCAGAACGAGATTCCTGGGAAGCCATGGAGAGGCTCACACTATGGGACCTTCTTGCTCCTTAAAACCACATTAAAGAATATCTGCCCCATTACTAGAATTTGGGGACAGATGTGTTCTGCCTGAGCAAAGGGCAGAAGTTTCAAAGTCAGCGATGAGTGACAAGACTCTAAGGCCACTGCAGCCACCCTGGCTGGGAAAGACAGCCCAGGTGGACAGGTGAGACCCAGGTAAATTAAAACCAGACACAAAAAATGGTGGGTCATTTACCACCAAGTGCAACAAGACAGACCTCTCCACGTGATTATACCAGTAGCTCAGCTAAGTGAGACCCCACGGTAGGAATGAGCTCTCTGCCCTCCCTGCCTTTCCACCCGCAAATCCACAGACCCCTAATTGAAGACGAAGGTGTACTTCCTCTGGAAGCAGTTCAGGTATTGGCTCTGGGAGCCTACACACTCATCCACGTAGAGTTGGAGTTGGAGTTGGAGTAACTGCTTCTTCTCTGTGTGAACAACTGGCCTCTGAGTAAGCCTACTCCTAACATGACCCCCAGCTCATTCTTTTTACACTCTGGGCTCCTGACCACCTTGCCACACTGCCTCTCTGAGGGACTGTCCCGACCCAGAGAGCCTAGGACAGAGCAATTTTAAAAAGGAGAAAAATTAAAAAATTAAAAAATAAAAAGGAGAAAAATGTTAAGGCATCTGTTGAGTATTTGCTGAGCACCTACTACATGCCAGTCTCTGCCCTAGAGGCCAGGGGGGCAGGGTGAGGGTGGGGTCCTGCCCCCAGGGTGGCCTGGCTGGGGAGCCCAAGCTTCAAGAAGCAGGACTGTCCTGGACTCCCGGAAGGTCCTGCTCAGCCTGGGATGGGCTAAAAGGCTCTCAGACATAGGGTAAAGGTCTGGGGAGAAGAACAGGTGACCCAGTGTCCTGGTGTCCTCGGCGCTCAATGGGGGACACAGCAAGGGACTCTGGGGAAGGGAGCATTGGGAGATGGGTCTGAGTGTTGGAGGGCACTGGCAGAGTGACTCACAGGCCATCAGGATGGGAGTCCCCTCCTCCTTGTATCCCCAGGATCCCAAGTCTGGCTCCTGTAGCAGCCTAGGCCAGGTGCGATGGGACAAGTTATCCTCCAGAGGACTCACCAGGTGCACGGCTGGTGGACGGATGCTTAGCTCAGGGGCAGGGAAGGCAGGAGGAGGACTCCCATCTACCACCCCAGCTCCCAAGGGAACCCCATTTCCCAGACCTTACCAAACAGCAAGATCAGGGCAACCCTCAGAAGCTCCCCAGGGGCGGCCATAATGAAAAGAAACACTGCCCGCCCCCCACAAGCCTCCTTAAATAAGCCCAGAGGAGGCTGGGGAAGGAACGAGCCTTACCTGGAGCCCACAGTTGAGCCAAAGCACAGCTGAGCTGGGCCTAGGCCACGTACTTCCATATTCCCCTACCTGTGCCCCCTACCTGCCTGCAATGTCTCCTGATTTTAGAGAAGGCTCCTCAGTCCTCTTCCCTCACATAGGATTTAATGATAGTAAGAGTCAATGCTGATAGAAGACTTACAGCATAGCGGACTTAATTTTTTTTTTTTTAACTTTATCAGGGTGATAATGGTTAGTAAAGTTACATGGGTTTCAGGTGTACAATTCTGTATTACATCATCTATAAATCCCATTGTGTGTTCACCACTCAGAGTCAGTTCTCCTTCCATCACCATATATTTGATCCCCCTTACCCTCATCTCCCACCCCCCACCCCCCTTAGCCTCTGGTAACCACTAAACTATTGTCTGTGTCTATGAGTTTTTGTTTCTCATTTGTTTGTCTTGTTCTTTTGTTGTTTTTGGTTTATATACCACATATCAGTGAAATCATATGTCTCTCTGCTTTTTCTGTCTGACTTATTTCGCTTAGCATTATACTCTCAAGATCCATCCATGTTGTCACAAATGTTCCTATTTCATCTTTTCTTACCGCCGAATAGTATTCCATTGTGTATATATACCACAACTTCTTTATCCATTCATCTATCGAAGGACATTTTGGTTGTTTCCAGGTCTTGGCCACCGCAAATAAAGCTGCAATGAACATTGGAGGACACATGTTTGGGGACAGAGCCAGGAGTGCAGTTTCCAGGCTCTCGGCCTCACGTGGAAAGGTGCTGGTTCAGGTAGTAAATGGCCTTCAACTGTGATTGGATGGCCATCAGCTGTGGCTAGTTGGCCGTCAGCTGTAACCCGTAAGCCATTGGCCACTAATATAACGGCTGTGGCTACGCTAGCAGAAAAAATGGAAATGGAGGCTAGCAAGAAGATGGCGGCTGAGCTAGCAAGAGCGGATTGCAGAGGCGGATGCCGCCAGCGAGAATATAGTGGTATGACTCCCCTACCTATGGCTCCGTGGGTGTTCCTTTTTGGCCTCGCCAGGTCCTGCATTCTTAAGTGGGGAGCGGGAGCAGAGACCCCGCAGGCCGCCCTGCATGACAACGTGTCTTTATGGATAAATGTCTTCAGATTTTTTGGGTGGATACCCAGGAGAGGGATTGCTGGGTCATATGGTAATTCTATGCATAATTTTTTGAGGAAACTCCACACTGCCTAATTTTTTTAAGGACGATAATGGTGGCATTATCACAGGCTCTTATGCAGGTAACACCACACAATGCTTACCAAAGTGCCTGGCACATACTAGGAGCTCCATTCATGTTCTCTGTCGGTGTCATTTCCTAACTCCTGTCGATAGGGAGGAGGGACCATGATTATGTAGGCTGCTGTACAGCAAGATGATTCTGTCTGAGGGGCTTAAAGGGGCTCATGGAGCAGGCACCCTTACAGCTGGGCCTTCAAGGCTGGGAACAGAGGGAAATGGGGATGGAGAGGGCATTCCTGGCAGATGGCATGGCCTGAGCAAAGGCACAGAAGGCACATTCCCGGTATACCCAGGGAATGGGGTCAGCGGAGGCATGACTGTGGGTGCAGGGATGTGGCATGGTGAGAGATGAGCCTGCCAAGCCTGGAGGTTCTGAATGCCAGATTGAGGTGTTCAGACTGGGGCCTGGCAGCTGTCAGAATAGAGGAGGGCACCTGGGGAGATTCAGCCATCAGCATGATCAGTTTAGAAGGTTGCTTTTTGCATTGGCACTTAAGGAGTTCCCAAGATTTTAGTTCGTACAAATAAGACCATGACAATTACTCTTAGATACACATCTAATAATCATCCAATTATTTCCTGTAAATAAATTCCCAGGAGTGGAATCCCTGAACCATATAATTGGCATACTTTATATCTGGGTTAATCCGTGATGGAACAATTTAGTCGTTCACCCTGGAGTAATGTCTCTTGCTACATTAATAATACCCAATGTTTGTGGAGTTCTCTCTGTGAGTCCCATGGCTAAATACTCTGGAGCCATTTCTCCTGTAATCCTCACAGCAGCTTCAGTGTGTCAGCCCAGTGGGTCCCCATAGCTAGACTGGAGGGCAACTCTGTACAGTGAGGAAACCGGTTCAGAGAGGTTAGGTAATTTGCCCGTGGTCACACAGCCTGTAAGTCAGCTCTGCCCCTGACTGTGTAGAGAACTATGGGCAGGAAGTCAGTAGGCATGGAATCAGTACTGGGTTAGGGAGCAGAGGTCTGGAGAGGAGGGTGGGAGGGGACTATGTGAGCTGCGCCAGTGATGCCAACTCCAGGAAACAGAGACCTAACCATGATGTGGTGGTAAAGAGTAAATGAGATACATCACAGGGAGCACTTAGCATAGGACCTGGCACACACTAACAGATACTGTTCTGAACAACCCTGGCGGAAATTTGAAACAGCCAACAGAAGCCTGTTGGGAGGTGCTGCCCCCTTACGGCGCTGATGAGCATTGCATGAAGGTGGCCACCGAGGGACGCACCTCCCAGCGTGCTCTAGGACAAAGGCTGAGGATGGGAAATTACTGCTCTCCCCCAATCTTAGCAGGGGTGTGCTGCATCTTCCCAGGCAATGGGGGAAGGGTTGGTGTGGAGGGACCCCAGAAAAGACTCCCAAGCCAGCCCCTAAGGGGCCTGAGGCTTCCTTAAAGGGGTGAACTGAGGAAGGGTGTTTTGTCGTGGAGGAGGGTGGGTGTGCGGGCAGGAAGGAGTAAGGGCGAGGCTGAAAGGAAGTGCCCCAATTGGAGGGAACAGTGTATGAGAAAGCCCAGTCAAGAGAAATGCTAAATCCAAGAAACCAAAAAGGACAGCATGGCTGAAATAAAATTGGGGGTGGGGGACAAGGACGGGGTTGTCCAGGTCACGCAAGGCTCTGAGAGCCACCACAGGAGTTTGGACTTGGTTCTGAATGTTCGAAGAAGTGGTTAGCCAGATAGAAAAGCTTGGAAAGGGGCAAGCCCGAGGCTGCTGCCCTCATCCAGGCCTGCAAGGGACAGATAGGAAATGTGATAGCAAAACCTTGGAGACAGAAGCTACAGGAGTAAGAGGGAACAGCCAGGGAGGAGGAAGAAGGGTCTGAACCCAAGTATCAGGTGCTAGGGTCGCAGCCAGGGGTGGGAGGAAACCTGGAGCCAGGGTTCTGGACAAGCCGGGGCTGTAGCCCAGGCTGCCTTCTCTTCTCCCTGTATTGGGAAAGGATAGAGCAGACCAGGGCTGCCTCTTACCTGTGACCCTATAGGCTGTGAGGCCTCTGCCAGGTCACTTGGCCTCTCTGATATTTAGAATGGGGGTCTGGAAAGGGGAGTAGTGCTACTGATCCATCTCCTGGGTTAGCAGGAGAGCCAGAACAGTGGTGCGCTGGTAAATGTTTAACCACTGGCTCCCCAGAGCAGGGAGACCCTGATTTGTTGATCTCCGTGGTGTAAATATTCCCATCATGGCCTACGTCAAGCTACCCAAGTAAACTCATGGTACACAGAGTTGAGAAGCAGTGTGTACACTACAAGAAGGCATGTCCACCAAATAAATACAAGAGATGTAAATAACCTCAAAAGTATAGATAACAGTTCAATCTAGTAAAATAATTAGGAAGCAATAAATTTTGATGGGGTGGCCAGTTACCTCAGTGGTTAGAGCACAACGCTCATAACACCAAGGTCTCTGGTTCAATTCCCACATGGGCCAGTGAGCTGTGCCCTCCAAAACTAGATTGAAAAAAAAAACAACAACTTGACTTGGAGCTGAGGTGCGCCCCCCACAACTAGATTGAAAAACAATGACTTGGCACGGAGCTGATGGGTCCTGGAAAAACACACTATTCCCCAATTAAAAAAAATAAATTAAATAAATACATTTTGAATATTTACTACCTGTGGGGCTTTTTTTTTTTTTTGGCTTAATTGTTTTTTGAGATATAATTGATATGTACATCATACTAATTTCAGGTATATAGCAATGATTTGATATTTGTATATGTTGGAGGGAACAGAGTATGAGAAAGCCCAGTCAAAATGATCACCACCAAAGTCTAGTTAACATTCATCATCACACAGAATTACATTTTTTTTCTTGTGATGAGAACTTATTCCTAGCTTTGTTTTCTTATATAATGTATTTAAGCCTAAGTTTATACATTGTTTATTTTTTTATATTGTTTAATTTTTAATAATGGCTGTGTTTAACCAGGAGCTCACGAAACTCCTGAGATGTTAATGATTGGTTCTGGCCCCTGTGAGCAGCTCTAGCATACCATGCATTGGCCCACAGCAAAAGAACGTACAAAGTGGACCTCCAAGAGGGCCCAGAAAAGGCCCAACCTCAGCCCTAGGGGGCTGCTGGGCCGTTGAGCAAACATTAAAGAACAGAGAAGCACCCTGAGCCCAGGCAGGCCACAGGTTTGCCCATCACCTCACTGCTCCTGCCCAAACCTACCTGTGGCACACACAGGACCTGCTCATGTCTACGAGCATCACCTCGCAGGAAGCCCAACACTCACCCCTGTTCTGGGGGCCTCGTTTCCCTGCCTCAGGAAAATCACGAGTGCTGAAGTCATTGGTGAACATCTCTTTATTGTAAAACTGGTAGGTGCTGTGGGCTCCTTAGACCCCGCTGTCCAGACCTGTAGTTAGACGTGCCACAAGGCTCTCGGCCCTGAGTCAGCAGCAGTGAGTGATGGATGATGGGGAAACCTATGCCAGGGAGATGTCAACACCACCATGAGCAGAGGCCCTGTCATCAGTATCAGTGAGCCAGGGAGACGTCCTGGTATGAGGGGCAGAGGCTGGTCAAACCCCAGAGGGGCCAAAAGTCCATTCCCAACATACCTCACACTGCCCATTCCAGGCCAAGACACTTGTGTTGATCCAGCCAGCCATGGGAAACTATTACAGGAGGGGCAAGCTCTTTTGCAAGTTAATCTGAGCCACTTTAAGCCTCAGTTTCCTCACCTCCCCGGCAATTAAGAGAAGTTATGTATATCGAATGCTGGTTACAGGGTAGGGCATACAATACACCTTTGGTAAATGTGGCTCGCCTCTTTGTATCCCTGTGGAAGGAACAGGACTTCTTGGCAGCATCAGATGGGAACTTTGGGTCCGAGACCAGTGGTTGGCAGTGTACATAAACCTGTGGTGGGGACCTAGGAGATCTAGGCTGAGCAATCTTTGGAAAGTGGGGGGTGAGGAAACCAAGACCCTAAGGACACTCACATCATCTCAGGAGTATTGATAAAACTGAAGCCTTGGAAGCAGAGCTTCAATCTCTCGGGGATATCTCGGGGCAGGAAGTGGGAACAGGCATCCTGGCCATGCACCAGACACCTGGAAGGCTCGGGCCAGGAGGTCAGCAGAACCCAGAGAGCAACCCTGAAATGGGGTCTGGTCTGGCCCTGCTTCAACACCACCGCACACCATCATTTGTTGAGAATTCTGCATGTCAGGCACTGAGCTAAGCTTTGCCCCATTCAATCTACACAACAGCGCTGGGAAGATTCTGACACTATCCCCACTTCACGGAGGGGCTCCAGAGGCCAAAGGGCCAGTAAAGGGATCTTGCTCCCTGACCCGGAGGGGACCACCCAACAACTCCCAGAGGGCACCAACTGGGGATCTTTCCCTTCTGGCCCTGGCTGGTGGGACAGCCCCTGTCCCACCCTTCCCAGAGACACCACCCTTTGAATAGTCCCATCCTACCTTGCACCCTTCCCTAGGTCCAGTACCCATGATGCCTGATGAGGCTGTAATGCATAGGCACCACTGCCAGATCCTGGCTGGGGCTGGTGACACACTAGTTCCCATCTAGCTGTAAGGGCTGATGGGAGCTACCAATCATAGAAAATTCCACATGGAGCTCAGAGCCCAGGAAGATGGTGCTGGTGTCGGCTGGGTATGGAGCCTCCAGCACGGCTCCATCCTGGGCTAGAAAGAAAACCAGATGGGGTGGACATGAAGCCAAGACACTGAAGGGCTTGTCCAAGGCCACCCAGCAAGAGAGAAAAGCAGGCAAACCAGGGCCAGGTCCCTTGAGGCCCAGTGTCCCTCTGACCCTGCCACCTGGCCCTTCCTTTATTCCTGCTCTCACCAGAAGAGGAGGAACAGGAGTCCCTGAGCCAGGGGTTCCCTTTCCCTTGTGTTCTGCTCAGCCCATGTCCCTTACCTGTAGGAAGGGACGAACCAGGCTAAAGTTGCACACTAAAGTCCAGATGTCCAACCCCAGCCAGGAAGCCAGTCCCTCAAGGAGGCTGGGACAAGGTGGGGAGCTCCGGGCTAGCAGAGAAGAAAGTAGGGGCTAATCTAGAAAACACAGAAGGCCCATGACAAGTCCCCCAGGGCAGTCCAGGCAGGCATGAGGACAGGAGAGAAGGGGCCAGGACAATTCAAGGATTCCAAATTCAGGCTCCCAGGTGAGCCCACCCGGCTCTGCATCAGGCTCACACCAAGAGGCTCATGTGTCAGTGCCCACTGCCCCGCTTGCTGGAGGGGAAGACCCCACCCAACCCATCCTTCTTCCTCCTGTGGGACCTCCAGGAGTCAGGGTCCAAGCCCGGCTAAGGGCTGGGCAGTGCTCACCACCAGACTGTACAGTGGACTCGATGGCCAAAGGCGGCAATAGGGGTCTGCTCCAAGTGTGTAGGTGGGGAGGCATGGACCATGTCAGCAAAGAATCTTCCTGAATATCTGGGGGGACACTAGCTCCTTAAGATGGTGCAGAAAGCCAGAACAGGTACAACCCCAGCTTGGCCCTCGCCTGATCGTCATCACCCTTCCTGGGCCTGTTTCCTGTCTAAGTCCTGTTCAAGATCCCTGTCTTGCTCAAAAACCTGTTTTGCTCTGGAGAATGATGTGCTAAGTTGCAGCTGGTGGTTAGACGATGGGGCATTCCCTTCGGTGAACCTGTTTCATTGTCTGGAAAACGGGGGCGTTAGGTCTACCTCCTCGTGGGGCTAATTGAGGATGCGAAGAACAATACAAGTCGTGGGCACATGTAAACACAGATGATCAATGGTGAGTACATCATCCTCCTGCTTACCCAATTCTGTAGCAATCCAGGCCTCTGCTTCTTTTAGAGAAAGGAGCTGAGATTCAGACAAGCTGACTTGTCCAAGACCACAGAGCAAGTCAGTATGATCTGATTCCACCCCTTTGTCCAGCCCAGACACCCCAGCTCTGCCTCACTTCCCCCAGAACCTCCCAGGTACCCCCAGCTCCTGGCAGTCCCCATTAGCCTCACCAGCTGGAGGAAGCCACAAGCTTTGAATGGGGCAACAAAAACCACGTAGCCAGGCATGACAGGGGCCGAGGAGGGCATGCAGGTGCCAAGGCACAGGTGGCAGGCATCGAGTTGGGGCTCCGTCCTCACCGCTGGGATGATGTCCGTCTGATTACATGCCTGCAAGAGACCATCCCCTGGCAGTCCAGCCCAGGCTGGTGCAGCCAGAGAAGGGCCTTAGTGAGGACACGGCCAGTAGACCCTGCCCAGAAACCTTCCCCAGTGTGCCCTTCCCCTATCAACCTGTCCATCTCTGGAACAAAGCAGGGAGTGGGGTAAGGTGTGTGTGTTGGGGGACAGCTGGGGGGAGTTTCTCCCTGCCACAGACATTCCGTCCACAGATCTTCTCTCCACTAGCCTAGTCTGAGAATGCCTGCAAGTGTGAGCACCTACTATGTGCTAGGCACTTGCACCCCAGTAGTTCTTTACTAAGCAGGACCACCAATGGGGCAGCCGAGGCTAGAGGGGACCCATAGTAGGGCAGAGCTGAGGGGCAACAACAGAAGGGGCATTGGGGCAGATTCTGAAGGAAGTTCAGTGCTGGCCAAGAGGAAAAGGATTTCCAGCTGAGGAACGTGGCGGGGGAAGAGGCTCTGATGGCAGGTGATAGGTAGGCACACAAGGCTGGGGCCAGGCTGAGAGCTTAGACTGTGCCCAAGAGCACAGAAGCCTGACTCTGACCTGGATGGCTCCCAGCTTTAGTGGGGGCCCAAAGGGTAGAAGGTGGAGAGAAGTGAACATCAATTGGTGGCAGAACCCAGATGTCATAGGGATGCAGGTGTGGGTGTGGCCCTGGGGGGAGATGATACTGGAATAGAGAGCAGTGTGGGAGGAGGGAGAGAGAGGGTTGGGGAGTAAGGGGGCTCAGAGCATTTAAGGGAGCTGGGGGAGCAGCAGGAAACTGGGCAGAGGTCATGGGGGAGTAGGAAAGGGACCCTACCAGTGCAGGGTGAGAAAGGGCGCAGAGAAAGGCCCACCCTGACCCTTCAGGGACCCCAACTCTGGGGCAGGCCACTGGACTCACCCTGCAGCTGCAGACACCTCAAGAACAGGAGGAGCCACAACCCCCCAGCCCCCGTCCTATCTAACCAACAGTCCTACATGGCCCCCCAGCCCCTGTAAGTCCCCATCCAGGATCAGCTGGTCTCTTAGGGGACGGGTTAGCCCAGTGGGCTGCCCCTGAGCTGTGAAGGTGGGGCCACAGGGTCTTCACCCTAACTGATTTGTGGCTGGGGCAGGGCTGAGCATGAGGGTCCCGGTCCTGCTTCTGCCCAGGTCCCACCTTCAAGGGGGGACAGGCAGAGAGGCAGGTAAGTGGGGTGGGGGACAGCCCCTGGATCACCCTTTTCTCCAGGATTCCTGAGTCCCCTAATGGGAGGCCCATGTGATACTCATATGGGGGCTGTCTTCATCTCAGGCAACTTCAGGTGGCATCTGCCCAACAGGCTCCCCTCCCAGAAGTGTGGGTGCCTTAGGAGGCTTGCAGAAAGAGGGCAATGCCTTACCCCACGGAAGCTGCAGTGCCAAGGGTGGACTCCCAGGCCACTGCAGGAGAGTGCCGGTGGACTGGAGGGGCCAGACAGACCCGGTGCTAGACAGAGTGACGCCTGGCCCGTGGTGTCAGCCCCAGCCCTGCTCACCACCACATCGCTGCTCATTCCCAACAGAAAAGGAGAAGAAAACGCAATGTCGTAAGGATTTATTGGACCAGGGCTGTCCTGCCTTCCAGGCAGGCCGCAGCAGCCCCACCCCAGGGACAGGCTGGCCAGAGAATCAGCCCTCAGGGTCCCCGCTACTGCACTCCTGCCTTCCTCCCGGGGCCTCCTGTTCCTCCGTCCAGCCACACTGCCAAGGGGGGACTCGGCCAAGCCACTGGGAGTCCTGGGTCCCCAGCGTGCCAACTGATATTGGCCATAGTCCTTGCCCTCTGTGGGCCTCAGTCCCCTTATCCTCCATGGGAGGACGCTGCTTTCCTGTCAAAAGACAGGGCTGGGCCCGCCCAGGGTCCACTCCCACTTAGTATGATGAATTTCATGGAGGGAGACGGGGTTCAGGTCCCACGCTGTCTGCAAGTCGCTGTGGCCGCTGCTCCCTGAGGCCTTTGTCTCTCAGTTTCCATCCAGCTCAAACCCACTCAGGTGCCAGGGCCTCAGACCCCAGGGAGCCAGGCATCGCATCCCCCATCAGGAGGAGGCAGTTAGAACAGAGCAGGGAGTGGGCCAACCCCCAGGCCCGGTGCCAGGGTGGGATCAGGAGGAGCTGGGCTTCTGCGCTGAGGGATAGAGCTTGCGCAGGCTGGAGTCCAGGAGGAAGTCCACCGACCTGTGGGGCAGCGGAGGGTGATGAGCAAGCGGCCAAGGGGTGCTCATGGGGGAACGGGAGGCAGGTGGTCAGGGCTAGGGAAGGGACTCCCAGATGCATGCACAGATACCATCCAAGTGGCAGCCTTCGCGCTCTTCTTCTCAGTTGGAGAAACTGAGGCACAGACTGGCTAAAAGACTCACTGAGGGCCTCAGTGTCAGCTACGTTCCCTTGGGGAAAGACTCGTCCTCCTACTCTATGTTGGTCTGGCCCTATCTCTGGTTCTAAGCGCAGGCACATGACCCAAGTCTGGCAAATCAGAAAAGTGGAAATGGCTCAGGGGTGGGCACCCTTGGGCCCAATGGACAATGACAGGATAGACCAATGGCAGTCTTCCTTTGGATTTTTGCAGTCACTAGTAAGAAGATCCCTATGGGGCTTGCTAAGCTGGTAGGATGGAAGCTGGGGGCTGCTGGGGGGCCATCTCTGCTCCCATGAGGGGAAAGTGAGTGAAGCCAACATGGGGTCAGGCAGGGGCAGCAGGATGAGGAGACCCAGCCCCCTAATGACATCATTTGGGTGCCTAGATCCAGCCATGCCTGAAAACAGCATAACTAGATTTTTCAGTTTCACGAAACAATTCCTACTTAATTCAATTTTAGTTGGGCTTCTGTCACCAAAACCTCCACAAACCTATCCCCTCCAGGGTGCACCTGTTCCTGCCTGCCTCTGCTGATTTTGTAACACTAAGACTTTTTGTTGTTTTTTTCTGCCAATTTACTTGTCCTCTGTCCCATGCCCTCCAGGCACCCCCCCCCAGCCTTATTGCCAAAGTACCTGCCAGATCATATGACAAGGGCATCGGCTATCCTTTCTACCTCTGGAGCCCTGAGTGCCAGCCCTGCCTCTGCTACTCTGTGCAAAGTGGGTACACACACTCCACACCTCTCAAGGCGTATCCCCCCGTTCGAAGTGGATGGCCCCTAAGGCTGGGAGCAGCGCCCACCTGTCAATGGGATGGATGATGACGGGGATGGCCAATAGTCCCAGTGCAGTGGTGGTCCACTTCCGGACGGCCAGAGGCCAGCGGGTGGCAGTACCCAGCATGTAGAGAGAGGCAGCACACACACGGTTGATAGTGAATCCTGGGATGGCCACAGAGGCCAGAGCCTGCCACACGAAGGTGTCCACCACGGCTATGGTCACCCTGGTGCTGCGACCTTCTTCAGGGCTTGGCACCTGCTAGGCACAAGAAACACTGAAACCGGTAGGAACAGAGGCAGGAAACCCTGTAGAAAAGGGGTATGAGGCTGAACCAGAGTGAGGGCAGTGGTGGGCAGGGACAGACCACAAGAGTGTTAAATTCTGGACTGTACCACATATAGGGATGAGGGGTGGACTCGTCCATATCCAGAACTGGGGTAAAGACTGCACTAGGCGAGGTTGTGGGGATTGGACTGTCCCACGTGCTTTTACCACGGTAACTTTACCACATGCAAGGCTGTGGACTGAACCACAAGGGGGGGGCGGACTGGGGTGGGGGTTTGCGTGGCAGGCTAACACTCACCTCTCCTGCCTTCTTGCCTTTGTCAATGGCATCGGCCAGTACGTAGGAGCTGGACACACCATAGCTCAGCCACACCACAGCTGCTGGCACCATGGAGCGGAAGGCTTCCCCCACCTCATTGGCGTAGCCTGATTAGGAGGGGACATTTAATTCCAGGGCCCATGGATTGCTCCACAGTGGGGCACTCCATCGAGCTAGTTCCAATCCCAGCCTGTAAGCAGTAGCTGGATAACCTTAGACAAGTGATTTTACCTCTCTGATCCCGTTTCCCAGCCTATAAAATGGCACCCATGATGCCTACTTTGACTTTAGGGCCATAGTGGGTGAGCTGAGTCCAGTCACCGTTATCACTCACTCGCTTGCCTTCCTAGTCTTGGTTCCAGAAGAATGCACTAATGGAGAAACTGGCAGCAACAGAAACTGACCAAGGGCAGTCCCACTGACCAGGCACTCACCATGTGCCAGGCCTTTCTGTGCCTTAATCTTAGTCTACCCTTACCACTACCACCAAATGAGAGAGGCCCTGTGTTCCTCTTTTTGCTGAGGAGGAAACTGAAGCTCAGACAGAGCCAATGAGGTAAAATAGGAGCCCAGATGCTCTGGCTATTCAGCAAGTGCCCAGGGCATGCTGGGAGAGGGCCCCCCACTCACCCTGTTCCTCCTAGCAGGGTCCGAGCTTCCACCTAGGAGACTGGACCAGCAGAGACCTCACGGGCAGGCTGGGCCAACCAGAGCTGTGTGACCTTGGGCAAGTCCCTAGCCCTCTCTGAGTTGTCTCTGGCCCGGGCAGAATGAGAACTAAGATCCTCCCACCTTCTCCAGGACCCAGACTGGCGGCCAGCGACCCCTGTTTGGCATAGCTACGTGGTGGGGGAGTCGCTGTGCCCCTCGCCCCGCTCTCACCCAGGTATCGCACCCACGTGTCCCGGTAAAGGTCGCGCTCGGCATCCCGAGGGGGCGACTCGGACATGGCGCTTCTGCCGCCGTCCTGGTCACTGCAGCCTGTGCTGCCACCGCTGCCGCCTCAGCTTCCACTAGCTCTCCTGTCCAAAGCAGCGGGACCGTTGGAAGGTCCCAGACTGAAGGACAGACAGGTCGTGCTGTCCCCGCCAGCAGGGAGCGTCTGTAAATTCCTCCGCGCACCGAAGCCCCTACCCAGGCTTAGGTTTTACAGATTAATTTTCTTCATGTTTTCTCAGCGGTTGAGCGGTTGGCACCATCGTCTCCCAGGACTGACTATAGTTTGGCAGCCATAGAGACCGGGATTCAAATGGTTTATGCTACACTTCCTAGCTGTGTGACCTGGAGTAAGAGCCTGTACTTCTCTGAGCCTCACTCCATTCGTTACATGGGGAACAGGGCAGCGTTCACTCTTAGGACGAGGATTAATTATAACTCATCGTTAATTGTGTTTACTACAGGCCAGACCGTTGGCCAAAGACTAACAGCTAAAGACTTGACCAGCTAAAGAAAGACTCTAGACAGATTACTTCCTTAAACCTTCCCACCAACCTGTGACCCCCCCCCACTTTACAGATGGGGAAATAGAGGCACAGAAAATATGGGTCACTTTCCCAGGTCATACAACTGCTAAGTGGTGAAGCCTGAATTGACTTCAGAGCCTGTGCTCTTAGATGAGCTCGGTAAATGAGGCTGGGAGAGTGAATGGTGGGCATCCTGGCCAGGTGGGTGTGGGCAGGTGGGTCCGTATGCCCCTAGACAGAGCCTCTTGGGGGCAGGACCTTGGATGAATTAATGAATGAATAAATGAGGCCAGGGAAACAGGGTTGGGGTACAAGACTTCAGGGAAATGATCAGAACAGAATGAGGGGACTTGGCAATTAGTGATTACCAAGGAGGGAGCTCTTCCCCTCCCTCCTGAGTGCAGTTGAGTGCAGTTTTGTGAATCCTGTGAGGGTATCAGTGAGCAAAGACACAGCCATTATGAACAAGCAGAGACAAGCAGTTCTGAGTTCAAATCCCAGTTGTTCTATTAGCTGTTAGTCACGTCTGTAAACAAATGAGCAGCTCACTTGTACCAGGCTCTTTTCTAAATGCCTTACACGTATTATTTCCTTGAATATTTGCAACAAGGCGTAAGCAGAGTTGTTGCGTGGTACCCAGCAGGCGCTCATTAAAGAATTAGCTTTTATTATCATCAAGTAAAAATGGGGAAAATGAAGACCACTGACTCCCTTGAGGACCCCGTTTACAGCCCTGGGCGTCGCTGTCTCTTAGCGGTGACTTCGCAGGAAGCTGGGCTCCGGGCTCAAAACCCCTGAAACATTGGCAGTGCCGGCGCGGAATTAGGAGAGAGTCCCTAAGACCACGTGGTCGTCTCTTCCCCGCCTCCCTCCCACTCAGGGCCCACTGCGGGCGCTGAGCGAGCTCGCCAAACCCGCACGTGTCAGCGAGCAGGAACCCTCGGCACTCATTGACAAGTCCGAGTGGGCGGGGCCTCCGCCCTGACCGTGAAGGCGACCAGAAGTACCCTTACTGCCCTTAGCAAAGATGGCGGAAGACAGCCCACCAGCTGGGCCAATCAAGAGGCAAGTTGGCCGTTGGGCCCCATGGGAAAGTACACGCCAGAGGAGTAGACGGTGGTTTCTGTGCATGCGCCCCGCCTACTAGCTGTTAAGTGTTGCTAGGTTCCTGAGGCAGAGCTTGGAGTGATGGACAGCGAGGAGCGAGGCGGTAGGCATTGACTTCCACTCCCTGTGCGCTGAACGTTGCTTTATTCATTGGTTAATTTTGCTAACAGAGCGTTGTAAACCAAAGTCGGGATGTCCTCCTGAGGGTTCTGCCCTAGCGGCCTATGGCCCCCTCAGGTCCGCGCCGGCCCTGCCCCTCCTCCAGCTCCTTCAGCTTCGCCGGACCAGCTCCCCAGGCTGAGCCTCCTTCCCATATTCTCTGCAGCCCAGGACGTGGTGTGCGTTTGCAGGACATGGGGTTAGGACAAGAGCTATGGTTGCCCAGAGCTGGTGCCCTCCACCTCCTGGTCGCTGAGCGCCCCAGTGGCCATCTATGGCTATTCCTGCTTGTCACCGTGGATGGAGGGGCCGAGGCTATTTGTGGCTGCCTCCAGCTCCCGGCTCTGCCAGATGCTGGCCTGGCCTTTGGCCTCCTGCCTGGGCAGCTGCCCCACCAGGCACTAGGAACCCGTGGCACCCACCAAAGGCCTCCCACAGAAATGGAACTGCCAAGGCCTTGTTTAGGTCCATCAGGAAGCGAGTTGGCCAGCACCGTGGGAAACAAACTGGCAAATGCTCTCACTGAGTTCTACTGTCTGGATCCCACTTGTCATTTTTGTGTAGGAGGCTCAAATGGAGAGTTAGTTGAAGGGAAGCTGCCACACTGAAAAGGGCAGTGGAAGCGTCGGGGCACACCCATCCCCAGCCGCCCTGCCCAGAGCTGGGTTCCCTGGAGGTAATTTTCCTGTGCTTTGTTTTCATTGGAGGATAGTGGCTGGGTACCAAAGCTCACTGTCCCGGGAAGCTCTGAATCAATGACAATCATTAGTAATTAAAGAGGCAGCCAGTGGGCCCAGGAGTTGCTGAAGCTCTCACTCAAGGTGATGGAAAGGCCTGCCTGTCTACCCCTGAGTGGGAAGATCTATGCTGACTCTTGGCCACCTCCTGACACCTGAGGAAAGCCAAAGACCCCCATCCTCAATGATAGGAAGTCTAGAAGGGCCTCTGAGCCCCACCATAATTCTAGCAACCGGCTACCTTGTTACTCCTTATTATGATCTAGCCTTACACGTTCATTTGGCTGCAAGTTCCTCCCCTGCTGCTGGCTTCCCTGAAGTATTAAGTCTCAATCTCTCCCCATTTTTCTAATTTCTTCCCTGCTGCCATCCCATGACAACCCCTTCGTTTCTCAGCTGTCACAAGTAGGTGATGTGGACACAGCTTACAGGACAAATAGATCCTGTCACGGTGCCCAGCCCCTGGGGAATTCTTAGTAAACTAAACGGCAAGGAGACCCCCTCCTGTTACTCTCCCTCTTCCTAATTTTGAGGTGAAAGCTCCCCAGATCCAGCTGAGGTCTTTCTTCTGCCCAGTTTCTTTGGGTGTCAGGGTGCTGGAAAATGACTGCTGTAAGGGATAGAAACTGACAGGGAGACACTGAGGGAGCCAGGCCTGCTGTGGGAGGAGGCATTACTTTGGGGTGACTGACCCCAGCTCTTGTATCTTCTCTTCTGAAGCTTTGTCAGGAAGCAGGACCTCCACAGTGAAACTGACTTTCTTGGCATGAATGAAGCTGTAGGTGTTGTCAAACCGCAGGACATCTGAGGGGAGGCAGAAAACCAGACATTCAGGGGACATTCAGGGGATAAGGATTGTTGTTGACGGAGCGAGGCAGTGTGTTAGGTAATGAGAATGAAGACGGTAGGAGCAATGGTCCTTCACCTTTTGCAACTGAGTCTAGCTGCATTGACAAGATGTTCACGGAGAGAAAACAATATGACAGAATATACCAAGTGCCAGAAGAGTGAGAGAGACACCCACATCTTGGAAAGATGTAACAGCCTGGAAAGAGAGGATTCTATAGACTGAAATCATGTGAAAGGCTTTTTAGAGGAGTTAGAGCTTGAACTAGGCATTGAAAAAGGAGGATTAGAACTCATAGCTGGAGTAGTTGTTACAACAATAATAGTAAAGGTAACAGCGGCTATTTATGTGTCTCAGCACTGGGTTGGTCATATATATATATATATATATATATATATATATATATATATATATATATATAATTTTACTACTTAAAATAACTCTGAGTTCAGCATTAGTCCTGTTTTATATTCTATAAAAAAAGGAGGTCACTATGTCACAGTGAAGAAGTGATAGAAGTGGAATTTCCCTCTGGTTTGCATTGCTGTCTGAAAAGTCCGGCCCTGTTCAGTTTCTGACAAAAGGTAAACTGCAGACTTTTTGAACTAGAAATTTATCCCATAGAAATATAAATGGGCAAAGATGCTCATTGCATCCCTGTTTGTAAGACTAAAAGTTTGGGAAAAGTCAAATAAATGTTCAAAGAAGAATTGCTTAAAATGTTTATATTGTAATCTGTATGATGAAATACTTTTCAGATAT